>NC_069782.1:52470789-53851579 GCF_027406575.1 Nycticebus coucang
AGTGTCAAGTGAGGACAGGGGGGCCAAGTTGAATCCTGGAATTAGCAACATGAAAAGGGGCAGAGTAAAGAAGCAGGAGGTTGGCAAGTGGCCAGGGAAGGGGCTGGACATGGTGTCTCTCACCTGTAATCCCAGCACTCTGGGAGGCTGAGGCAGGGAGATCCTTTGAGCTCAGGAGTTCCAAACCAGCCTAAGCAAGAGTGAGACCCTGTCTCCACTAAAAATAGAAAAATGAGCTGGGCATTGGGGTGGGTGCCTGTAGTCCCAGCTACTTGGGAGGTTGAGGCAAGATCATCACTTGAGCCCAAGAATTTGAGGTTGCTGTGAGTTAGGCTGATACCACGACAGTCAACCCAGGGTGACTCTGTCACACACACAAAAAAAAAATTCTAAAAGGAGGCCATTGAAGAGGTAGCAGGAAAACAGAATGTTGTGTTCCAAAATCTAAGGTAAGGGAAAACTCCAAAAAGATATCACATACTTGTTTTTGAATGCTACAAAGGAAATATAAGGAAAACACACACACACACACACACACACACACAATGAGCCCATTGGGTTTAGCAATAAAAGATTCACTGGTGACCTTAACAAGGGCCGTCTCCGAGCAGTCTAGGGTCAGGATAGATGGAGGTGCACGTGAGGAGGGCTGAACTGTAGATTGACAGGTAGAACCCGTGGGTATAATGAACTCTTCCAGTTTACCTGTCTAGAAAAGAAGAGCAATAGAATAATTGCTAAAGAAGAATGCTAGGACTGGCTTGTTTAAAAAATGAAATGGATTTTAAATCGATGCGGTGGCATTTCCTGAGGGTGTGCGGTGCTAGACACTAAGTTTTACAAAAAAGGGTGAGAAATCTCCATTTCTGCTTTCAAAAAGTTCAGAGTGTACCAGGTTAAAAAACTCATGAAGAGAAGATTTCATCTGATCTTGCCTCGTTTATGTAAATGTTGGTAAAAAAAAAAAAAAATGCCATATTTTCCATCCCCCTATTGTCCACAAAGAGCCTCTTAACTTCTAATGGAAGGAGATTTTAGAATTTAAAACAATGTTGCTAGCACTAAATGGATCCACCCCAAATCAAGTATTTGCCACATGGTAAATACTTGGTAAATGTGGCAAATACTTGCCAAAAACTATCTCATCCTAAAGATAGTTTCTTCCAAATAGTGAAAGGGGATATAGGCCAGGTCATGTGTGTGTTGGAGGGCAGGAGAAAAGAAATCAATGCCAAAGAGATAAAAAAAAGAACAGAAAGAAAGAGAATGAGATAAAGAAATCAGTGCAACAAACAGTTTAGGGCTGTGCAGGTGGATCCCAGCCTAATCCCTGCAGGTTTAGGGCTGTGCAGATGGATCTCAGCCTAATGCCCGCAGGTTTAGGACTGTGCAGACAGATCTCACCCTAATCACTGCAGGTTTCGGGCTGTGCAGATGGATCTCAGCCTATCCCTGCAGGTTTAGGACTGTGCAGACAGATCTCACCCTAATCACTGCAGGTTTAGGGCTGTGTGGAAGGATCTCAGCCTAATCCCTGCAGGTTTAGGGCTGTGCAGATGGATCTCAGCCTAATCCCTGCAGGTTTAGGGCTGTGCAGATGGATCTCAGCCTAATCACTGCAGGTTTAGGACTGTCCAAACGGATCTCTCACCCTAATCACTGCAGGTTTAGGGCTGTGCGGGGGGATCTCACCCTAATCACTGCAGGTTTAGGACTTTGCAGATGGATCTCACCCTAATCACTGCACGTTTAGGGCTGTGCAGATGGATCTCACCCTAATCACTGCAGGTTTAGGGCTGTGCAGGCGGATCTCATACTAATCACTGCAGGTTTAGGGCTGTGCGGATGGATCTCATCCTAGTCACTGCAGGTTTAGGGCTGTGCGGGGAGGATCTCATCCTAATCACTGCAGGTTTTGGGCTGTGCGGTCACATCTCATCCTAATCACTGCAAGGCTTAGGGCCGTACGGGAGGGAATCTCATCCTAATCACTGTAGGTTTAGAGCTGTGCAGGGGGAATCTCATCCTAATCACTGCAGGTTTAGGGCTGTGCAGGAGGATCTCATCTTAATCACTGCAGGTTTAGGGCTGTGGAGGTGGATCTCATCCTAATCACTGCAGGTTTAGGGCTGTGCAGGTGGATCTCATCCTAATCACTGCAGGATTAGGGCTGTGGAGGCGGAGCTCATCCTAATCACTGCACGTTTAGGGCTGTGCAGGTGGATCTCATCCTAATCACTGCAGGTTTAGGGCTCTGCAGGCGGATCTCATCGTAATCACTGCAGGTTTAGGGCTGTGCAGGCGGATCTCATCCTAATCACTGCAGGTTTAGGGCTGTGCAGGTTGATCTCATCCTAATCTCTGCAGGTTTAGGGCTGTGCAGGCGGATCTCATCCTAATCACTGCAGGTTTAGGGCTGTGCAGGTGGATCTCATCCTAATCAGTGTAGGTTTAGGGCTGTGCAGGCGGATCTCATCCTAATCACTGCAAGTTTAGGGCTGTGCAGGTGGATCTCATCCTAATCACTGCAGGTTTAGGGCTGTGCAGGTGGATCTCATCCTAATCAGTACAGGTTTAGGGCTGTGCAGGTGGATCTCATCCTAATCACTGCAGGTGTTGTAACATAATGTCATGAGCCTGGGAGCATCATTTTAGACTAAGGTGATGAATACCTTTTGCTATATTTCTAAAAAGTTATGGATCTTGATCCTTATTGGACATGTGAATTCTCACTCCACAAAACCCTAAATTTGACTTCTGAATATTCACAAAGCCTAGATGTGCAGGATATACCTACTCTGTTTAATGCTTTCCTAGACAAAATGTTTTTGTGACATTACTCCACTCTGAAATACTTTTTCCAAAAATGTTCAATATGTACAGTATTCAATACAACCAAACTAGCAGTGGTTTGAGTAAGATGGAATGCGTTTACCTCTGCAGTGTACCCTGCAAGGGTTGATATGCAGCCTTCCCTCCCATACTGTGCGTGGAGACTCTGCTCTCTGATGGCTTCACCATCCCCAAGGTGGTGCCTGGGCCGAGATGCTGATCTCTGAATCCACATCCGAGCCAGCTAGATGAGGTAGGGAGTGGTGGCCATCCCTTAGTCTCATGATCTGAAAGTGAAACATGTCACTGCCTTTCACATGCTGCAAGTGAGAAGTTAGTTACGTGGCTACGACTAATGCAAGGGACAGTAACGGTGGGAATCTTAATCTGTGCACCCTACGAAGTTCCCAGCCAGACCTAGGATCTTGTTACTAAGGAGGTGGGGGATGGTGAATATTAGGAACAGCTAACTCTTCACACACACATTTGGGGGGTGTGTGTGTGTGTGTGTCTGGGAGCCTTGCCTGCTAATGTGAGTTCCAGCTGATGACAGGAAAATGCCGGACTGAGCTGCACATGTGCAGTGAGCGGGTCACGAAGGGCAAGGACCAACCCAGGCTCCCAGCCCGGCACCTCCTCCCACTGTCCTTGCTGTTTACTCCGCTGTGGCTTCTCCTTCTGTTTGTTCATTATTTTGTATTCTGTCAAGAGTTTTGAACCATATGGTTGATGGAAGATGTGTCTAGAAACAATTAAATAACTTCACTCTGAATGTTAAATAAAGTGCAGCTACAGGCTCGGTGCCCGTAGCTCAGTGGTTAGGGCACCGGCCACATACACCAAGGGTGATGGGTTCGAATCCAGCCCCAACAGCTAAACAACAATGACAAGTGCAACAAAAAAGAGCTGGGCGTTGTGGCGGGTGCCTGTAGTCCCAGGTACTTGGGAAGCCGAGGCAGGAGAATCGCTTAAGCCCAAGAGTTTGAGGTTGCTGTGAGCTGTGACTATACCACACTGTACCAAGAGTGACAAAGTAAGACTGTCTCAAAATAAGTAAGTAAATAAATAAAGTGAAATGCAGCTCCACAGGGTTTCAAGGCCCCTTGAAGGGCAAAGGTGAGGTAACGAAAAAGCTGTCTGTCGGAAGTCCTGAGCATTGCAGAGGGCATGGTGAATTCTCTGCAGACTGGGGATTTTGCCAACAAGGTAGATTAATTTTTTGAAAAGAGGGAGGCCTAATGATTATATTATTTGGAGGTCCCTCTTTAAGTTTTAATTGATAGATAATAATTATATATATTTATGGGGTGCAGTATGAGTTTCGATACATGTATACATTGTAGAAAGCTCCAGTCATGCTAATGAACACATCACCTCAAATATCTCGTGTCCAGTCTGCCCCCCAAGCTGTGCTCACCCCTGTTCTCTCCTCTCCTTCTGTGAGTTCAGCAGTGTGAGACTCCACATATAAGCAAGATCAAGTAGTGATTGTTTCTGTAAGCCTGACTTACTTCATTTAGCATAAGGTCCTCCAGGTCCATCCACGTTGATGCAAATGACAGAATTTTCCACTTTTTAGAGGCTGAATAGAATTCCACTGTGTCTAGATGCCACGTTTTCAAAGCCCAGTCAACTTCTGATGGACGCTCTGGTTGTTTCCATACATTGGCTACTGTGGGTGTTGCTGCAATGACCACAGGGGTGCACACATCTCCTGACACGCAGATTTAAGTTCCTTTGGCTATGCCCTCAGAAGTGGGATTGCTGGATCATTTGGTGATTCCATTTTTAGTTTTTTGACTGTTTTCCAAAATGGCTATAGTAATTTACAAAGCAGCCAACAGTGTTCATATCCACACCAACAATTGTTCTTCCTCACCTATTTGATAATAGCTAATCTAACAGGCATACTATAATATTGTAGCTGTAATTTGCATTTATTTGATGATTCAAGATGTTGAGCATTTTTTCATGTATCTGTTGGCCATTTTTATGTCTTCTTTTGAAAAATGCCTATTTGGGTCTTTGTCTATTTTTAATATAGTTATTTTCTTTCTTGCTATTGAGTAGTTCAGTTTTCTTTGGATATTAGCCCCTGATCTGATGTATGATTTTAAAATATTTATTCCCAGTCTGTAGGTTGTCTCTTTATTGTTTCCTTTAATGGGAAGAAGCTTTTGTTTGTTTGTTTGTTTGTTTGTTTATTAGGAAAGGGTCTCACTCTGTTGCCTGGGCTAGAGTGCAGTGGCCTTACTGCAACTTCAAACTCCTGAGCTCAAGTGATCCTCCTGCCTCAGCGTCCTAAGTAGGTAGGACTATAGGCATGTGGCAATTAATATAGCCTATTAGCCATACCTGGCTAATTTTTTTTTCTCACTGTTGCCCAGGCCAGTCTTGAACTCCTGGCTTCAACTGATTCTCTCATGTCATTGTCCCAAAGTGCTAAGATTACAGGCATGAACCACCATGCTCAGCCCCTTGAATAAGCTTTTTAATTTGATGCAATCGTATTTGCCTGTTTTGTTTCATTGCCTGGGTTTTCAGGGTCATATCAAAGAATGCTGTGGTCATACTAATGTCACAAAGTTTGTCCTTGGAGGGCATTCTTTAAAAAACTGCATACAACATGATGAATATAAAATTAGGCACAAAGTCCTTATTCAAAATGGCCTGTGCAAGTAAGCATCATTGTGCCCCTGAGCAACAGTTGGAAATGCAGGGACTTTTCACCGCTCCAGGAGATTTGAGAGGAACTGAAGTGCTTTCTGAATGTGTGGGGCCAGCGCCCATCTCTACAGGGTCCACAGTCTGAGGGTTCCAAGTGATTAACCTTGACATTGGACATAACCCCAGGACACCATCCTCTGTTCTAAGGAGGGTAGTTGGCTTCACTTGTCCCAACGTCGCTCTTCAGGAGGAATTCTTGTAACAGCTCAAGTCTCCAGACCCAGGAGTGAGTGCCACGCCTCTGAGCCCAGTGCCGTAACCCTTCACTGGCAGTCCGAGTCTGTGCTGACTCACACAGTCGCCACCTGCTCTGCTCTGAGTCAATCTCTCCAGTTCTCCTACCTCTTCTGGGTCACCCATGAAGACATGACAGGAATTTTTGCAAAGTCTTTTGGATCAAACTGAATGAAGACTTGCCTCTGTGAACAGAATTCTTGGCTTCAGCCTGGGGGTCTTCCCACTGATTTATAGGTTTTATCAGTATCTCCTGAATTACCATTGCTTACGTTTGGTGCAACCAAGAGCTATGTCACCTCCGGCTTATAAGGTCATGTCAATCTAAAGCTCTACACACAATGGGGCTTGCTCTTGCCAAAACCAGATCCCTTATAGATCAAATCAACTTTATCCATCCCCAAATGGAAGCTGCCATTACTACTGAAATATGTACGCTATCTTCATTACAAATACCCTAGTAACAAATGAACAAAATTCTACTACATATTTTCAACATCACCTTTGATAATGGCCTTGTTAAGCTCTAAGTGGTGACAGATTCCTTCACAGTTTGCTTGTCTGGGAGTTTATTTCTCCTTTATTTATGAAACTTACTTTTGCAGAATACAGAATTCTTGGTTGATAATCATTCCATTTAAGAACACTAAAGATAAGACCCCAGGCCCCTTTGGTTTGTAAGGCTTCTGCTGAGAAGTCTGCTATTCATCTGATGGGTTTTTCTTTGTAAGTTACTTGATGCTTTTGTTACTTAATGCTCAGTGTGTCGGGTTTTCTCGCATATTTTGACTTTTGCCAGACTGATGATGACTGTGTACCTTGGTGATGCTCTATTTGCAGTCCATCTTCCAGGAGTTCATTGATCTTCTTGTATCTAGATATCTAAATCTATAGCAAGATTTCTGCCCCTGTTCCCTTAAAGAGATTTTCCATGCTTTGGGATTATTTGCTTTTTCTGCTCCCTATGGAATATCTATGATTCCTATGTCTGGGAATTTACAGTCTTGTATTTCCTGGATACTTTTTTCATTCCTCTTGATTGTTTTCCCTTCATTTTTGACTACCTGGGTTAATTTGAAAGCTTTGTCTTCAAGCTCTAATATTTTTCCTTCTTCTTGGTGTAGACTGTTATTAAAACTATATTTTGAAATTCCCTAAATGACTCTTTCATTTCCAGGAGCTCTGTTATATTTTTTTAACTACCCATCTTTTAAGTTTTTATTCACAACCCTGAATTTTTTTGTTGTTTCTTTGTGTTGATTTTTTACTTTCTCATCAATGCCATTGAGCTTACTTATGATCCATACTTTGAATTCCAAATCTGACATTTCAGAAGTCTCCTTTTGGCCATGGTCCGTTACTGGAGACCTAGTATGATCCTGTGGGGGTGTTGAAGAAGCCTGTTACTTTTTGTTGTTGTTGTTTGTTTTTCTTTCGTATTTCACACATGCTGGTTTCTTATCTGGAACCTCTTCCCTCTCCCCAAACAGGTAACTCTGCAGCACACCTGTTCTTCCTTGGTGGCATTCTGCTTTTTGGTTTGTACTAGTAGGTACCCTCTGGTATTGCCAGCAATTTGAGTTGATTGGAACTCAGACACCTGGGACGGTGACCAGGTGCCAGTGGGGCACTAGGTTAGGCAATCCCCATTCCCTGAATGACGTGCTTGAGTCCTGCGCTGGTGGAGTGTTCAGGCAAGAGAGGGGGGACACACTGCGAGCCTGTAGCACTGCTGTCCTCCTGCCTTTCCCTGCCCCTGTGATTGCCACTGTCCAAGTAGGCACTGGGGCAAGTTCATGTGGAGGAGCCGGCTGGTCTCCAGACTGCTGCCAGAAGTCTGTGCAGTGGCATAACAGTTCTCTCTCTGAGGTGGCAGCAAAGGCAGGCAGCAGTAGCTGCCATGGAAGTTGGCTCCTGGATTCCTCAGCAGCAATAGCAGCAGAGGCGTCAGAGGTGATGGGTTGGGACTCCCCAGGTGGTGGCAGAGGGTACAGGCAGCCATGAGGGTCTGCTCCTGCCTTCCTACCTTCATTCGCTAGTGGTAGCAGCAGCCATTGGGTGGCACTTGTTCCCAGCTTGCCCAACAGTGTTCAGCCTCCCTCTCCTTCCCTGGCCAGGCAGCAGTTCTTAAAAGGTGGCAGCAGAGCTGGTCCCCGGGGCAGACACAATATCCTGGGCTGGGAGAATGGCAATGGCTGTAGCACAGAGGGCTGAAGAGCCCATGCTCTCTCCAGGTCAGTGCCACGGCCCAGTCTCTGAGCAGTTCCCTGTGTTAGTCTGGAGGCCTGGAGTTGATGGATCCTATTACCGCTCAGATTACAAAGTCCCTGGGGGAAGTGTGGGGCCCCTGGGGCCTCTTCCCTGTCCCTTGCCCATGTGCAGGCAGCCACTTCAGTATGACCAAGTGGGTCACCCTCCTTCTCTCTCCTTTGCTTTCTTTTTGATACCTCTCATTGCTTCCCTGTTGAATCTCAATATTCCCTCATAAACGATCCATCTACAGGTAAATACCTGCCCATACTTTCTATCCTCTCCAAGGGAGAAACATGTTCTGGCTGCTTCCAGTCCACTGTCTTAGCCCCTCCCCCCATATTCCATCTGTTAGAGGTGAGTCATTGATTCCTGCCCATGCTCAGGAGGAGAGGATGAGTCCTCATTGTCTTCTTTTACAAGGCATTTCAGGCTGGGTGCTGTGGCTCATGCCTACAATCCTAGCACTCTGGGAAACTGAGGTGGGTGGATTGCTTGAGCTCAGGAGTTCAAGACCAGCCTGAGCAAGGCTGGTCTCTACTTAAAAAGAAGAAATAGAAAAACTAGCTGGGTTCAGTACCTGTAGCTCAGCAGTTAGGGAGCCAGCCACATATCCCGAAGCTAGCAGGTTCGAATGCAGGCTGGGCCTACCAAACAACAATGACAGCAACAACCAAAAAAATAGCTGGGCATTGTGGTGGATGCCTGTAGTTCCAGTTACTCAGGAGGCTGAGGCAAGAGGATTGCTTAAGCCCAAGAGTTTGAGGTTGCTGTGAGCTGTGATGCCACAGCACTCTACCGAGGGCAATGTAGTGAGACTCTGTCTCAAAAAAAGAAATAAAGAAAAGTTGCGCATTGTGGCACATACCTGTAGTCCCAGCTACTGGGGATGTTGAGGCAAGAGGATTGCTTGAGCCCAAGAGTTTGATGTTGCTCTGAGCTATGATGGTGCCACACCACTCCCAAGGCAGAGTGAGACTCTGTCTCAAACAAACAAAAGAAGAATCGGAACCCATGAAAAATGATGTGAAATATAAACTTATCATCTCAGGCCTGTGGGTGAGATTTATGTCATGAACAGGAGTCAAGATGCGTCCAAATCCCACCAGTAAACACTGGTGGATGAAGAGACAGATGCATGCTGATCAATCGATAGGTAACAAATGCTCTGTGTACTGGGTGTTGGTATTCCAAGGAACCTTAAGAAGAATAAATCTACTCAATATGTTTTCTTGTTTGCTTCATTAGATCCCCTCAGCAGAGTCTGTTTAAGACCAAAAAATGTAACTGATTCATTGAGCACCTACATTAATGCTAATTATATTAGGGTAAGTAATACAAATTTATTTCTGGTGACTTACTATTTGGAGTTATTGGTTTATTTTTTTTTTTCCCATGAGTAGACTAAGTTTTGTTTAACTTGATTACGAGCAAGGTTTTGTTTATTCTTGTCTCGGGCACAGACAAGTGTGGTAGTGGGGTCTTTATAGCGAGTCTTCCTTCCCTGTGAGGCCCTGGCTAGCGCGCCCTCTACGAGCTGTTGCGCTATGGCGCTCTGCCGGGAACTGGGCATGACAACCCTTCACCATGGGCACCAAGCTTAACTGGCTAGAAAGTCAGCGTGTGAGTTGTGGCACTAGAATCAAGGAAGCTACCATAGTCCATGTGGCTTTTGGACCAGCACAGCTATTTTATTCTGAAGCTCTTTTACCTAAACTTCCACTGCAAGGTATCATCTTAAAAGCCACTATTTTTGTCTCTTTACTTCAACTAGGGCTACAGTGGCAAGGAGAAAGAATTCATTGCCACACAGGGCCCTATGATCCACACCGTGAATGATTTCTGGCAGATGGTTTGGCAGGAAGACAGCCCCGTGATTGTTATGATCACAAAACTCAAAGAAAAAAATGAGGTATGATTTTTAGCCAAGTTCTAAATATTATATGTGTTCTATTGCTGTAGAAGGGATATTGTGTAAGTAAAATTGTCATGGACTTACAACAAATTTGTTTATAATGGAAACTTTGAGACACTTAAATGCTTGACCACTTTGTACATCCAAAAATTGGTAATTGTTATCATTTTGTGAATGGCAACTTTCTTTTAGACAAGTCAATATACTCGGCATGCACATATTTAATTTGTACCCATGTATCTCAGTAAGGAAATAGGGGGCCACGAATTTTGCCCAATTTATAGCCAGAAAAGTAAAAAATGATTTATTCATATCCAAGTAATTTTTGAGCACTCACTATGTTACAGGTACTCTATTCTAGTTGTTGGGGATATAACAGTGGAAAAAAAAATACCAAGATCCCTGCCCTTGGTAGATTTTAATTTTCCAGTGAGGTATGACAAAGAAAAATAAATGAACATAATAAATTTATAAATAATATAGAACGTAAGAAGAGATTAAATTCTATTTTTAAAAAGTAGTACAGGATAAGGGATTTAGGTTTGCTGCATGGTCAAGGGTGGGGGCAAAGGGGATGCCAGAGGCTACTGTATTAAATAGGATAGGCAAATGAGCCTCATGGGAGGCTGAGACAAGAGAATCACCTAAGCCCAAGAGCTGGAGGTTGCTGTAAGCTGTGATGCCACAGCACTCTACTGAGGATGACAAAGTGAGACTGTGTCTCTAAAGGAAAGAAAAAAAGAAAGTAAAATTTGAAGGAAGATTTGAAGGGATTTACAAAAACAAATAACTATCTCAATATCTTCATAATCAGGAATCAAAAAACAACAAAAATTAGATTTCATTTCCATACTAGTATTCTTTCCTAAGGATTTAATTTGCAGAATACCCATTCTGTATTTGAATTATAAAAATAAAATTGTACAGTTTCTCAAGGGTAATGTCATAGGTACTTCTTACATTTTAGGACATCTTATTGGGATAATTTACAATCCGATTTTAGTCAGCATTTTTGGTCATTTTCTTGTTGAAAATATTATACCAGGGCTTCACCATGAGACTAGGAATTTAAAAACTGAGGTTTCCTTCATACATTCTTAGTGAGTTATTACCCTTGAGATAGTGTAATCCTGCTACTAACTGAGAGAATCCAGGCTCACAAAATAGCAATTTTTAAGTTTTTAAAAGTTTACTTTTTTTTTCATGTTGATGAAACACTTTTTTTCTCAAGTTTATTCTGGAAAAAATAGTACCCTTTTAACCAGTAGATGAAGTTTTATACTTAATTTAACTATAAGGCTTATCAAACAAACATATTTTATAAATCAGATGTGAAAGCCTGCAGTAGCATAATAAAAATAATCCCTAATCTTCTCAGCTATTTTACACACAGTAGCAATTTGTTAACATACTAAGCTCCTAACAGTTCCTACACAGTTGTATCATGTACGTAACATTTTACCTTTATAATAGAAAAAGTCCTTCCAATTTAAAAGGTGTATTCTCTGCATGTATACATTCATGTAGTCATACATATAACTTATGTAATACGGCAGACTAGAAATTTGAAAGGCCTCCCCCTACAAAACAAGTCACACTGGATAAAATATGAAATAGAATGTATGGCAGAGCTTGAAGAAAAAAGTAAAGGAAATTCCAAACAGTGAAGAAAGGGGACAAAATCAGAGAATTAAGGGTTACTTGAATTTCAAAGGCAATACAAAACTTAGAGACAAAACCTGGGCTTGCGGGAGCCAGGAGTTGGAACAGAGATCTTACATAAAGTAAGCACCTGCTGAGGCTGTATCTTCAGTAAAAAAAGTAAACCAAAATAGTAGACCTGTCTGCCAAATGGGATTATAACAAGAAATGCATCTGTTTTAAGCCCAGCCTTCTTATGGGATATGGAAAAAAAAATGTTCTCTTGAGTATTTGAAGCAAGAAACCTCAGAATTCAAAAACTAGGAAATACCAAGTGGAGTAATTAACACAAAAAAATAATTCTAGATTAATAATACCCTGTGATACTTTACAAAAACAAGGGGAAAAACTTTTTAGATTATTATGTTCTCAGCATATACCTCACAGAACTTCCATAGGATGGAATAAGAGGAGTTTCAGACTTGTACTCCCACAGAAAAGGACGAAAACAAACAATAAGCAATTACATTTAGATTGGAGTGTTGAGGAAGATGATCAGAATACATCAGGGAAGACATGGAAATCCTGTGTAGCCAGGAGGCCTTTGGGAAGGTTGCACAGGGAAGACAATGAAACACCTGCCTCAGCCACACTGTCCTCCCAGACAGGATTAGCTCAGAACAAGGATGTGCTTGATTCCTGGGAGAATCAGTAAGCAGGTCCCCAGCAGTCCCTGTTAATATTGTGCACTTTTGCACATTTGCAATCTTTGCTGCTTAAGAATGCCATACTCACACAAACCTTGAGCTCAGTGTGGGGAGCTGCCTGGCACTCACATGGCCACACTGCCCCAGAGAAGAGGCTTATGTGTGTGCACTCCCATCCCTGTGGCCCAAGCTGCAGCTGCCTGGTGCCAACTTGAAACGAGAGCCATAGCTAGAGTGCATCCTGCTGCAAGCCAGTAGCCATGGCATGCTTTTATCCCTGAGGCTATGCTGTTATTACACTACCTTCACATCATAGTGCACTATTCCCTGCTGAGCTTCTACAGCTCCCTATGCTCTGGGAACAGGCTGCCTAGGAGAGTCTCTGCTTTCCACATCCTGGTAGCTATAGTGCCCAAATGCTAGGTCCAGCACCCTAGCACCAGAACCCATGTAGTGTCCTGCCTCCAAAGGAACAGGTGATCCTGCCCAGTGGAGAAGCCAAGTCTGAACTAGCCTGGTAGACAATGTGCTCCCCAGCCAGGAGGACCACTTCCAAGAGAGCTCCACTTCAAAATGGGAGACCTGCCCCCACACACCCCAGTGCACTCAGCAGCAGGGTCCCTCACTTTTAAGGAGGCCCCACCCTATGCCAATAGACTTGTCTACATATGCCAGAAGAATCTCACCAGCCAACTATGCCATTTCCAGCAATGTCTTCACCCCAAGGTGGCTGACAAGCTCTCATGCTTACCAGCCAGAGACATGCCCCACAGAGGATCCCCTCCTTGAGCTCCTAGACAGGCTCCCATGTGCTCATCAGCCAAGCCTGTCACTCCCAGCAAGTCCCCTCCCAAAGCCAGTATACCAGCCACAGTAACTTCTGAGGCCTAGGCAACAAGGCACTCACAGACATTACTGAAGTTGTGACTACAGCTGAAAAACTGCACAGATTCTACACTACTGCACCTCCCTAGAACCAAAGCCAGCACATCCTACCCAACCAACACCTTCAGGCATAGATGCAGATGAAAATATCTTCAAAAACCACTTTGTAAAACTGCAAGAAGTGACCATTTCACCAGATGCACAGACATCGACACAGAGACACAAGAAACATGAAAAACCAAGGAAACATGATTCCACCAAAATGTAACAATTCTCCAGCAAATTACCCCCAAGAAATGGAAATATATAGATTGCCTGAAGATGAATTCAAAATCATGATTTTTTTTAAGTTTTTAATTTTTTAATTTAATTTATTCATTTATTTTTATGGTTGGGGATTTGTTGAGGGTACACGAAACCAGGTTATACTGATTGTATTTGTTAGGTAAAGTCCCTCTTACAATCATGTCTTGGCCCCAAAAGGTGTGGCACACACCAAGGCCCCACCCCTCAAAATCATGATCTTAAAAAAACTCAGTGATATACAAGAGACTACAGATAGCCAATTCAACAATAGGAACAAAAAAATCAATGACCTGAATGAAAAATTCAACAAACAAATAATTATTTTGAAAAAATCAAATGTAAATCTTGGAACTGAAAAACTAAATGAATAAAATTGAAAATACAATGGAGAGTTTCAACAGCAGACTAGAATAAACAAAAGAATGCATTTTTGCATTTGAAGACAGGTCTTTCAAAATAACACAGAGGAAAAGAAAAAGAAAAGAATTTTTTAAAGAAGCCTACAAAATTTGTGGAATACCAGTTAGCCAGGAAATATTTACATTATGGGATTTTCAGAGGGAGAAGAGGCAGATAAAGGGACAAAGAGCTTACTTCACAGAATAATAGATGAAAATTTTCTAAGTCTTAGAAGGGATATGGATATCCAGATTTATGAAGCTTAAAGAATCCCATGTAGATTCAACCCAAAAATGTCTTCCTCAAGTTACATCACAATTAAAATGTCAAAAGTCAAAGAAAGAGAGATTTCTAAAAGCAGTAAGAGAAAATCATTAAGTTGCATATAAAGTTATCCCCTTTAGACCGTCAGTAGATTTCTCAGCAGAAATCTTTTAAGATGGGAAAAAATGGGATGATATACTCAAAGTATTAAGCGGAAAAAAAGCAACCAAGAATATGTGTACTATGTTTCAGAAATAAAGATGAAATAAGTCTTCCCCAGGTAAGAAAAAGCCAAAGGAATTCATCACCACAATACTGGCCTTTCAAGAAATGTTCAAGGGAATGCTTCAAACATAAGTCAAAGGATGACAACTGTTAACATAAAAACATATGAAAATATAAACTTCATGGGTAGGGGTAAATTTATAATTAAATTCAGAATACTATATTACCACAATGTTATGCAATTTTTCAAATCTCCAAAATAAGGTTAAAAATAAAAACCATCAATGATAACTGTATCTACAATAAGTTTTTAGGAACTCACAATATAAAATGATCTAAATTAAGGCAAGAAAATTATAAATTGTGGTAAGAGGAGAGAAAAAGCCTAGAGAATGCGAATGTGACCAGAGTTAAGTTGTTATCAGCTTACAACAGTTTATTACAGCCATAATATTTTCATGTAAGCCCCAGAGTAACCACAAAGATAAAAAATTTCAGATTCACAAATGATAAAAATAAATTAATTAAAGCTTATCACATATAGAAAACTAATAAGCCACAAAGGAAAACAATAAGAGAGGAAACAAGAAACAAAGCATCTAAAAATCAACCAGACAACAACAAAATGGCAGGAGTAAGTTCTTGCCTTTCTATAATAATACTGAATGTAAAAGGATTATATTCTTCAGTGAAAATATAGTGACTGCATGGGTTAAAAAAAAAAAAAAAAGACCCACCTATATGCTGCCTGCAAGAAACTCACTTCCCTTGTAAAGACATGGACTGAAAGTGCAGGGACTGAAGTTAATATTCTGTGTAAATGGAAAGAGAGCAGGAGAAGCAACATTCACAAGATGAAAGAGGCAAAGAAGGTCATTATCTAATGATAAAGAAGCCAATTCGGCAAGAGAACATAACAATTGTAAATATATGTGCACCTGACCCCAGAGCATCCAAATCTATAAAGCAGTTATTATCAGATACAAAGGAAGAGATAACTGCAATACAATAATAATAAGGGAGTTCACATCTAACCCTCAGAAATGACAGCAATGTTCAGATTAGATCATCCAGACAAAAAATAAACAAAGAAACACTGGAATTAAACTATACATTGGACCAAAGGGACCTAACAGACATTTAAAGACCATTCCACTGAATAGCTGCAGAATACACCTTTTTCTTTATATCACATGGAACATTTTTCAGGATAGACTAGACATCAGGTCACAAAACAACCCTTAACAAACTTAAGAAGATCAAAATCATCTCAAGGGTGTTTTATGACCACAATGTTATAAACTAGAAATCAGTAACAATAGAAAATTAGGAAATGTTACAACATGGAAATTAAACCATGAATCACCAATGAAACAATGAAGAAATTAAAAAAGTGAAATTAACAAACTGTTTAAGACAAATGAAAATAGAAACACAACATACCAAAACCTTCTGGATACAGCAAAAGCAGTTCTAAGGGGGGAGTTTGCCTCAGTAATGCCTACATCAAAAAAGAAGATCCCAAACCACTGAATAATGCATCTCAGTGAGCTAGAAAAAGCAAGAACAAGCTAGAAAATAACAATTATCTGAGCAGAAATGAGTGGAAAAGAGACTAAAAAAGTACAAAACATCGATAAAATGAAGAGTTGTTTTTTGTTTGTTTTTTATTAAGTCATAGTTGTGTACATTAATGCAATCATGGGGTACAATGTGCTGGTTTTATATACAATTTGAATATTTTCATCAAACTAGCTAACATAGCCTTCATAGTATTTTCTTAGTTATTGTGTTAAGACATTTATATTCTACATTTAGTGAATTTCACATGTACCCTTGTAAGATGCACCATAGGTGTGGTCCCACCAATTAAATAAAAATGATAAACCTTTAAGCTAGACTAAGAAGAAAAGAGAGAAGCCTCAAATTAAAACATATTAAAAAGGAGACATTACTAGAAGAATTAATATTGTAAAAATGGTCATACTACCAAAAGAAATCTACAGATTCAATGCAATCCTTACTGAAATACCAATGACATTCTTCACAGAATTTTTTTTTTTTTTTGCAGATTGTGGCCGGGGCTGGGTTTGAACCCACCACCTCTGGCATATGGGGCTGGCACCCTACCCCTTTAAGCCACAGGTGCCGCCCTTCACAGATTTTTTTTAAAATCCTAAAATTTGTATAAAGCCACAAAATACCCCATTATGGCCAAATCAATCTAGAGCCAGAAAGAAAAAAGAAAACGAAGCTGGAGTCATCATACTACCTAACTTCAAAATATAGAAGTAAAAGAGCATTGTAAAAACCAGACACATAGACGAACAGAACATAACAGAAAGCCAAGAAATAAATCTCCCTGTATTTACACCTGACTGATTTTTGAAAAAAGTTCCAAGAACACACATTAAGGAAAGGAAAGTCTCTGAAAAATGGTGTGCAGGGGCCCAAGTGGTCGCTTACACCTGTAATCCCAGCACTCTGAGAGGCCAAGGTGGGAGGATCCCTTGAGCTCAGGTGTTCAATCAAGACAATCCTGAGCAAGAGCAAGACCTCATCTCTACTAAAAACATAAAAAATTAGCCAGGTGTCCTGGGAGGTACCTGTAGTCCCAGGTAGTTAGGAAGCTGAGGCAGAAGCATAACGTGAACCCAGGAGTTTGAGCTTGTTGTGAATTAGGCTAGTGCCATGGCACCATAACCTGGGCAACAGAGTGAAAAAAAAAAAAGAAAGAAAGAAAAAAGGAAAAGAGAGGAAAATGTTGTGGGGAAAATTGAATATGTACGTAAAGAAGATTAAAGCTGGATTCCTATCTTTTGGCATATATAAAAATTAACTCTAAATGAACTAAAAACATAATTATAAAACCTAAAACTCCTAGAAGAAAATAGGGAAATGCTTCATGTGTATAATGTAAATTAGGTGCAATTAATTTTCAGTCATAGCGATCTTTACTGGAGTGTTTACTGGAGATAAGGAATTCTGGTATCAACACCAAAAGGTACAACGCACAAGTAAGACACAATTCTAAACCTACAACTACATCACAGAACCTCAAAATATCTGACATGGAATGAGCAGGACTAAATAGGGAATTGATGAATCACCATCAAACAGAGAAAATCCAACAAAAAGAAGACATTAAGCCAGATGCAGTGGCTCACACCTGTCATTCTAGGCCTTCGGGAAGCTGAGATGGAGGATCACTTGAAGCCAGGAGTTCAAGACCAACCTGAGCCACACAGTGAGACCCCAAGTCTACTAAAAAAAAAAAAAAAAAAGAAAGAAAAAAACGTAGCCAGACATGGTGACACACACTTGCAGTTCCAGCTGCTCAGAAGGCTGAAGCAGGAAGATTGTCAGAGCCCAGGAATTGGAGGTTAGAGTGAGCTATGATGATACCAGTGCACTCTGTCCTGGGCAGCAGAGCAAAAAGAGAGAACAAATAAAGGAAGATGTTAGTATTAAGCAGATAAAAAGTATTAATAAGAGTATAGAAAAAGTTTAAATATGGCATTTCTACAAATCAACAAGCTTGATTTAATGGACATATATAGAACCTTCCAACCAACATTCTCATACAAATTTCTCCAAAGCATGAGACTTATAAGAAATGATAATACTAAGTCCTTATAAAAAGCCTTGGCAAACTTCAAAGAAAAACTATAAATTTGTGCTTTGATTATAGTGCAAGTTATTTAAAAATAAAAAACAGAAAAATAATTGAAAATTATACCTTAATGTTTTAAAAACTCACAATTCATAGATCCAAATGAGTTTATAACAAAAATGTAAATTACATAGTGCTTCACGACAGTCTTAGAATAAATACAATGTCAATTACCTACAACTCAGTGATGGTTAAAATACTACATATCAAATCTTGCAAAATGCTACTGAAAGTGTTCATAGAGAGACGTCAGTAGTCATGAATACTGACATTATAAAAGAATTAATGTAAGCAACTGACGTCCGTTAATAAAGAACTATAGAATAAGCACAGAGCAAGGAGAAAGAAAGGATTAATAAAAAATAAAGTAGTAGTTAATGAAATATAAAATGAAGATAAAGGATTGATTAAAAGCAAGAGAGTTTTTTTTAAAAGTCTAACAAAATAAGCTAAACTAGCAGAATTAAAGAAAGGTCAAACAAAAGTAAGAAAACAGACTATAAAACAGAGAATTTTTTTTTTAAGTCAGGGGACACGATGGATAACCTCAGGCAGGATTTATGTTATTTCATAGACCTGAGCATTTATTTTTGCCTACTTTAGTTTGAAATAGTATACAATTTTCTGAATAGACTATCACAATGGAAATGTTTTTTCAAAGTGTGTGCATGCCTTTACAAGTTCTGTTTCTTCTTCTATTACAAATAAAATCATATGAGATCAACCTAGAAAAACACCATGATTTATGTAATTATTTGTAAAGATAAGTCTATAAATGCTTTGAAACAACCAATCACAGTGTATTTTCCACAGAAAACGTCTGTCAGTGTTGTGTATGTTTTAAGAATTAACACTTGGCAAAGCACGTGAGAAACAGTATCTTCCAAGGGTCACACAATAGTCTAGTCACTGGGTAAGATAAATTAGTTTGCGCGGGCTTAAGCATCTGTCTTTGAATCTTGTGATACATTCTGATGTTTGTTTACTTACAGGAAAAAATCAGATATGTGCCTGTAGGGCTTTAGCTTGGTCCTGAATTGGGGTTTATCAGAAGCTAAGACTGTTGGTTAGTCAGAAAGTATTCTAGAGCAATGGTTCTCAACCTTCCTAATGCCACGGCCCTTTAATCCAGGTCGCAGATTGAGACCCGCTGCCTTAGAGGGCTTGTCCGTGGTGTGTGACAGTGGGATGCTGTCCGCAGGTGTGACGCTGCCGCAGCCCCCTCACAGGCGAGGTTGTCTCCAGAGTCAGTGCACTGGTGATGCTCAAAGCTCTTCATTCTGTATCTGCAAAGAAATACAGCCCATATTGTTCCCTCTTTTTCTTCTTTTTTTAAATTTTTAGACATCTGAACTTTAATACCAGGTTTAAAACTAATTTTATTTATCAAAGAATACCAAAGTGACCTGAACAAAAAGACAGTTGCGTTCTTTTCTGTTTTTCTGATAAAATATCTGATGTAAGCACTTACTTTTTATTTTTCTTAAGCCGATTAATTAGAGCTTTTTTACATATTTTGATTTTGAAATATCACAGACACATGACCTTTACAGGCACACAGACAGACAGAGGGATACAGAATTTATATTTGCCAGCTTTTAAACACATATTTTTATTCATACTATTAATCTTTTAATTATCTCAAGCAATTTACCTAAGTTTTAGTCATTTTTCAGTTAACCATTTTTACACCCTATAAATTATATATATAGTTTCAAATACAGCTTTTAAACTCATAAATCCTACCAAGAAAAGATCAAACATAAGTATTTTAATCAGATTAATACATTTGTTATTTTAAACAATGTAACATCATTATAATAATTCAAGGATGCAATCAAAGGCCACTTTTCTCCAGAGTGAAGATGATACCTCAGCCAAGCTGTGTTACAGTAAAGTTTCGTTGCTTTTTAGTTACAAGTGGGCCCCCACAGTCAGGTGGAATACACCCCACTGGGCTGTCATGCGGCATTGAGGCCTGAGCTCCCATAATACACTCCCCAGCTACAGAAACACCAGATTCCATAAGAACAAAAATCGAAACTGTCGAGTTTCTCAGTGTACAACCAGAATAAAGTAAGGGACTTTGGTGAGTGATAATGATGCGGGTGCATGAGAGCAGAGCCCCAAGACTCCCAGGAGAAATCTCCCAGCAGGCGCCGCTGCTAGGAGCTGTGGAGCACTGCCCGTCCCCCCCCACCCTCGTCCCCACCACTCCCTGGGCCAACTGTCCAGGAGCCAGCTAGGCTCCCAGGCAGCACTTATATAGCACTCACCAGAGCAGTTCAGGATGCCCTTCGTGGTCGCCAGAAATGTTTTCAGAGGAAGAGGGCCCGGCCGTCTGTCCCTAGCAGCCAGTGTGCAGAGACCGGAATAGGTCCCTCAAACTTTGTTTGTCAGGAGGCCGGGATTCTGGAGAACAGTGGGAGTAGCCGCCCCAAGACTGCTCTCCATGTCGTCCCTTCTTTTTCCAGTGGAGCAGTCATCCTCACAGCTCACCTGGCGCTGTCATTCTGAGATTTCCCAGCACAGCGTCCACAGGAGAGCAAGAGGATTCGTTGAAAGCTACAATTCTCCTTTTAAAAACCCTCCACTAACAGGTGGCTGAGGTTTTGATTTTTCTCTCTGGATGCACAATTCAAAAACTGGAGAAATGGTTTATTTGTTATTGTCATTTTTAGCCCCTTGTCTTTTTAAATGTCTGTGATATTAAAGTCAAACATTTACGCTGTGTGTCCTCTCTGTGTGATATGCTTTGTGGGGGGGTTTCCCTGTAACCACCAGTCATAATCCCAAATATTGCAATAAAAATTTTGACATTTTTTATTGTTCATTACTTTTTAAAATAAAAATTCCTTTCTATCCAGGCTCTCCAAAAATGTAAATATAATACTATAAAGAAAACTTTGATGTTTTACAGACCAAAATGGTACTGAGACATCTGACTCAAAAGAAATACACAGTAGACATCACACTGCCAGGAAAACGCTGTTTACCAAAACTGTGCCAACTTTAATTGTGTTAAGCGTCATTGTTGGAATAGACAAAAAATCATTTCCTTCAAAAAATGTGGAGGTGGAGATATCTTTAGAAATTCCCAGGCTTTAGATTTTCATGAACCTTTCTACTTTCTAATAAGTAAATAAATTCCATCTCTTATTTAATAATCCAAATCTCAGTTGCTCAAATTTTATAAAATAAGAATAAAAAAAGATTAAAAAATAGAACTGAAAAATCAGTTATCTTATGTTGTAATAAAAGAGAAGAGATTTTATTGTTGGCAAATTTGAATCCCTTCATTTAGATGAATCTCAAGAAAAAGGGAGTCCCTCTTGAAAGAAACATTGAAAATACAGCACTTAAAATATTTTAACATGAATTATCTATTCCTAGGGAAGACATAGTCACACAGACTATGAAATCAGGACATCAGTCCAAAATGGTATGGAGAGTTTGCCCACTTTCAGGGAGTCAGAGTCCTCAGAAGCCCTGGAAGTTATTCATTCACCTCTTTCCCCTTCTAAAAGAACATAAAAGAAGATAAGTAATGACCTCATTAAATAAAATACAACAGTAGCTATAACTGTTGATCATATTACAGATATTGTGAAAGATTTTTCTAGCCACTTCCATTTATTGAATATATGTACTAAGCATGGTTCATACATAAGTTCAGTGAATTTTCATTCTAACTCTGTAGGTTTTATTATCCCCATATTAGAAATGAGAAAATTGAGGCTCAGAGATGTTAAGTCATTTACTTAAAATATTGAAGTTAGTGAGTGATGGAACCCCAATTTTAATCCAAGTTTGTCTGATTCCAAAGCCCATTCATTTAATCATTGCCCCAACATAATAATGGGCCAAACTAGGAAGCAAGACATTACCAGGCAAAAGATCCACTTCTGACCCCAGAGAGCACCAAGATACTGAATTTGTCCTTCATGAAGTGAGAAAATTACTGGGTAATTCACCCAACATAAAACTTCTCTCTAGTATTAACACAGCCACCTAGGTGTATGTTTATACCTATCTTTTATCCAAGTTAAACTATGTGTCTTAGATACTACAAGCACCATTTTGCCTATTGACTTAATTCAGCACTTTGCAAACGGCTTAACCTCAAAATATATAAAAGAATATAAAAGAATCATATGTTACACCTGACATGATGGCTCATGCCTGTAATCCTCTGGGAGGATTAGCACTCTGGGAGGCTGAGGTGAGAGGATGACTTGAGTTCAAGAATTCAAGACCAGTTTGAGCAAGAGTGAGACCCCATCTCTGTTAAAAATAGAAAAACTAGCCAGGCATTTTGGCAGGTACCTGTAGTCCCAGCTACTCAGGAAGCTGAGGCAAGAGGATTGCTTGAGCCCAGGCGTTTGAGGTTGCAGGGAGCTAGGCTGATGCCACAGCACTCTACCCAGGGCAACAGAGTAAGACTCTGTCTCAAAAAATATATATATTACACATATTTTAGCTTTTCCTTCTTTTCTTCCCTCCCTGGTCTGCCTGACAAAATTATAGAAAATATTTATTTTAATTACATTTAATCACATCCAAAGAAGGGTGTGAAGAAGGTTCAGGAGGTGCGCAAGGTGGGTTGCCCTCCAGGTGAAACCGCAGCATCCTGGGCATCCAAGAAGCACAGCTGCCTGAGTGAGCGGTTTGCTGTGACGTGAGCATGTGGGACCTGCCAATGAGGGGAGGGGAGTGAGACTACAGTTACACTGGCAAAAATTATAGCACTATGCTGGAAAAAAACCTTTGGGCTTCATTATTCAGGCCTCAGAAAGCTCCTAAAGATGTTTTTAAAGTAGAGCGACATAATGCGATTCGTGTGTCAAGAATATAATTGGCGGCAGGATAGAGTTTGGATTGGAAAAAAGCAGAGGGAAGCAGAGAGATGGGTCAGGAAGTTGTAGCAACTGTCCAGGTAAAAATTAATGAGGTCCACTAAGTAGGGGACAAAGAGAAAAGGGAAGACATAAAGGGCATCTCGATGTAGGCGCCCCTGTCTTTAGCTTCTGACTGAATGGGGTGGTAAGGGAGAGTTTGAGCATGAGGTTTCTGGTGTAGGAGGCTGGGTGTTGCGTGGTGCTATCAGGAACCTAACTGGGCAGCACGGGAAGATCTCTGAGAGAAGGAAATGAGCCCCACGTTTAACGTGGTATAAGTGTGAGGAATCCTGCAGACCTCGGGATGATCAATTCTAGCAGGGAGTTAGAAACAAGAGTGGAGAGCTCTGGAGAAATATACCCGTGAGACACAGAGATCAGGGAAGGTGGAGAATTTATATAAAGACAATACAAATATGGTTTTGCATTCTGTCGCATACCCTGCTTTTAACATTCTATTATGACCATCTCATTAATGACTCATCAAAACATTATTTTAGATAACTGCTAGAATTTTACTGTGTGAATGTGCTCCAATGTATATAATCATTCCCTTATGAACATGAGGTCAAAAATGTCACTGTGGCTTAGAAATAATCTCTGGAGATGGCTACTACAGTGCACACACATCAGATTTAATGTCATAATTTATCCAAGTTCTGGCTTCACCTTCTGTAAAATAGGAAAAATATACCTTCTTACCTTCCAAAGATTTTAAAAGGGATTTTACATAGTTTCCATATAGCTAACTGTTTTATATATATAGGAAAGTGCTACACTGATATCGGTTACTTTTGCTATTAACCTAACATAACTATTTTAAAATTTATAGACAACAGACTAAAAGAACATAAAGGAAGATAAGTAATGACCTCATTAAATCAAATTACAGCTAAGAGAAGTCTTTGCCTAAGTAAACCCGTGCTAAGAAAGCCTTTTTTGTGATATTGACCTAATATATCCCATGAAATATACACAGAAAGTCCAACTAAGGTTTTTTGAGCATTCACGGTGTACTTGGAAATTAATCTTTACTCTGAACGTATTTTTAAAGCCCACTCCAAAGGACATGCTGAGACCCAGGGGGCTGGCTCCCTCCTCCTCCGCACCACGGCACCATGGGCCTCCTTAAATCGGCCACGTGTGACAGGGAGGAATGGGCCACAGGACCAGAACTGACTGTGGCCAGGGAGTGGTGTGTGTGCTTGCTTATATTCAAGGATAAAATCTCTTAAGCATTCTTTTTAGGAAAGAAAAAGGAGATGGACAAGACATTTTGATCCAATTTAAAGAAAAAAGCATGTTGATTCATTTCACTGTTGACTCAAGGCAGTGGACAAATTGAAGAGTGAATTAGGACTGTGATGAGGAAGTCACCCTCAGTGTGGAGGCCAGTGCAGGGTAGACAAGAGGATTCATGAATAAAAAGAAAGGAGCAAACCAAGTCCCGTGACCACAGTGTCCAGGCAAGGTTAGGGAAGGGAAGGTTGGAGCCAGCCCGGCTTGCAGATGGTGGAAACCCATTGGCTGGTCCGACTTCCCTGGAGGACCAGAATCAGATATTGTGGATACTGTCACTGGTGCCTGGAGTCAGGGACATAAACTGGAGTCACCAGAGAAACTGGGCACACCCTTTTATAGCTGTCTCCCCTCGTACCTGACTTGACTGCAGATTTTTTTACTGGTTCACTTTTTATTCCAATGAAACACTTATTCAATTTATGCAATTATCTCATAAAATAACTTTCTTTTCACTCTCATGTTTTGTTGATTTATATAATATTTAATGAAAGTACTAGATTTCAATAATGAGTACAACCGCCATAAAGGGGGTTTGGTGAACATGCAGCTCAATAGTGGTAACAAAGGCACCAGACTCAGTGAGCGTATGGACCAAGAACACGGAGGGGTCCAAGTGCAGCGACACATTTTGCAAAGGGAAGAAAGATCATTGGTCAATGCTATGGATAAGCATGGTTAGTTAAGAGTCAGTTGGGGCGGCGCCCATAGCTCAGTGGGTAGGGCACTAATCACATACACCAAGGCTAGTGAGTTCAAACCTGGCCAGGGCCAGTTAAAACAATGCCAACTACAAAAAAAAAAAAAAAAAAAAAATAGCTGGGTGTTGTGGTGGACGCCTGTAGTCCCAGTTACTTGGAAGGCTGAGGCAAGAGAATCGCTTGAGCCCAAGAGTTTACTGTGAGCTGTGATGTGACAGCACTCTACAGAGGGTGACATACTGAGACTCTGTCTCAAAAAAAAAGTCAGTATGGAAATCAAAGATGGAAAGTTGAATTCATAAAGTGGTATTTTCTTGGAGGATCCTCGCCCCCAAGGAAATGTTCCCAAAACACCCAAGCTTCAGTTTCCTCAGCTATAAAATGATTTTAAAAAATAATAATAACTACTACCTACTCTACCTGCCTCTGAGTACTGTGGAAGAGACCAAATGATACAATGTTGATGAAGGTAGTTTTAATATTAAATTGCGATGACTCTGCTACTAACACTCAGTTACTGAATATTAATATTCAGTACAAACAATATTAACAGTTTTAGACAACCTGGCCTGTTCTACCCCTCTCTTACATGTTAATGTGACCCAAGTGAGGCTGAGCAACTTCATTTTCCTTATTTAGAGCCACTTTCTATGTGGTGGAACAAATCTTTAGCTCATAGAGCAATATCTCTGATTTTAAATGTATAGAATCTAAAAAAAAAAAACACAAAAACCTTAAAACTAGGTTTTTCTTTTCCAGGTAACTGAACTGCTAGCTAGGCCTCCTCATCTTTAAACAAATAGTTTTTATTGAATGGGGCCAGAGGAGAGGCAGAGAAGAGAGACCATGAAAACATTTGCACTGCTCTGTGCTTGGCGTCACCTTCTGCTTCTGCTATAAACCATTGATTATAAAGAATTGGTCAATGTCCAGAATCTTTTCAGTCAGGTTTCAATAATTACTT
The DNA here is from genome assembly GCF_027406575.1 of Nycticebus coucang. Taxonomy (NCBI): domain Eukaryota; kingdom Metazoa; phylum Chordata; class Mammalia; order Primates; family Lorisidae; genus Nycticebus; species Nycticebus coucang. Next base: position 52,496,710 of record NC_069782.1, read on the forward strand.
ATTTGCACAAGAGACACAATCCTCTGGAAACCTCCTTTTTCTCCAAATTATGGATTCTTGGAATTAACAGATAATTTTACTGAAAGGATCAGTCCAGTTAGCCAAAGAATAGTGATGATTTAGGATTCTATTCTTCTAGAAAGAATGCTACTTTGAATTACCTTCAATTAGTGTAATTTCACAACATTATCTGTAAGACAGCATTTTCCTTTCTGTGTTTTCAGCTTCTTTCATATCATTGTTATCACCACAATAAAGAAACCCAAAAAAGCTGTTCAGGAAAATAATTTGAACAGCAACTTGGGCTCTTCGATACAATGACATCTGCAGCTCTCCCCCACCTCATATTCAAAAGCACCCACACTTATCTGGTCTCTTTTTCTACTCTCTTTTTAAAGGGGGAGAAACGTATTCAGTATGTAAAAATAAGCTATTGTAGCTCAGAAAGGGGATGGGATGCTAATTAAGGGTTGTTTGAATGAACAAGTCACACTGTGTTGTCTGCTGGGCTCTGGCTGCCAGTTGCTTTTTTGGTAAAGAGTAAAGAAAAACATTCAAGAGGGCCCCAGCAAGCTTGGGTGAGAAACCTTCCGTTTATCAAGTAGGTGCAGCCTGACTCAAGTAGGAAGAGTCAGTGCAGGCAGTGAGCTCCTGCTTGGCCATTTTTCCTACTGGTTTCAAGAGCCACCTTCCTAAAGAGGGGCCCGCTGCCTGCTGCCCAGGTCTCACAGTGGGCAATGGGGCACGCTTGGCAGTCTGTGGGCCACTGAATGCTTCTTTCTTTGTTCAATACCTTTTTTCAAGATTTTTTGTCACTGTCCTGGGAGGTATGTGTTTTAAGATACACAATAGTTTGGATCTTGCAGAGAAAAAAACTGATGCTCCATTGAAAGAAACCAGGAAAAGTGGTCCGTATGCTTACTTTTAACAAATCAGGAAAACTTCAGACATTTGGTAACTGGTAGCTTCACAGGGAAAGAAGTTTCTTCATTCTTAAAATTTTCTTTTCTTAATGTTAACATGAAGTCAGCCAGAGTAAGACTTTAGTCCTATTACCTGAATTGGGTGGCAGGTAAATACAGATGAAATAATCTACTTCCTTTGAAAAAGGATCAAAACATGAAGGATGTAAATGTATTTTTATTGTAATGGATGAAAGAAACTGATTGAAGTAGGTGAAGTGATTCCTTCACTGCTCTGGTGTGTGGCAGTTGGCAGTGTAGACAGAGCCTGGGGGCCTCTCAGATGCTTCCCAGGCCCCTTCCTTCTGGTCTGGGATTCTTTTTCTGCTCTTTTAAAAGCATAAATACTTAGTTTTTTTTCTGAATGCCTCTGATGTAAATGTGAAGCAGCACGTGTCCTGGGTATTCAGAGGTCCTGGCTGATGCAGCAAGTGAAAGGAATTCTGTATAAATTCATGAGTGCTGTTTAAATGTTTCCAAAATTGGTGTTGCTTCCAGTGTCACTTGAAATAAAACATCAACTTTCGTTCCTTATCATTAAAATACGTGATAAAAAAAATAGTTACTTTATGGTTGCTTAAAAGGCAAAATAATATGAGCTCATATGTGTGCTTGGACGCCATTTTGTAGTTTTCTTTTTTTTTTTGTAGAGACAGAGTTTCACTTTATTGCCCTCGGTAGAGTGCCGTGGCGTCACCTGGCTCACAGCAACCTCCAAGTGCTGGGCTTAGGCGATTCTCCTGCCTCAGCCTCCCGAGTAGCTGGGACTACAGGCGCCCACCACAACGCCCGGCTATTTTTTTGTTGCAGTTTGGCCGGGGCTGGGTTTGAACCCGCCACCCTCAGTATATGGGGCCAGCGCCCTGCTCACTGAGCCACAGGCGCCGCCCTTGTAGTTTTCTTTTAACAGTGGTGCCTGAGAGCCGAGCTTGGTGGCTCACTCGGGGCAGCTGAGGTGGGAGGTTCCCTTGAGCTTGGGAGTTAGAGATCAGCCTGAGCAAGATCAAGACCCCATCTCTACTAAAAATAGAAAAATTAGCCAGGGGTGCTGTTAGGCACCTGTAGTCCCAACTACCTGGGAGGCTGAGGCAAGAAGAGTGGTTGAACTCAGGAGTTTGAGGTTGTTGTGAGCTAGGCTGAGGCCATAGCTCTGTCACTCTGCCCAGGGTGACAGAATGAGACTCTGTCTCAAAAAAAAAGTGCCTAGGTATAATAATAATAAAATAATGTGTGACATGTGAAAACCTAAGCACTCTGGAGCAAAAATTTATCACCCAGTAGTTTTAAAATAGCAATAATAATACAAGTTTTAGGTATTTTCTGTAAACCTGGCTTTATCCCAAGTACTTTCCATGTATCAAAAAACAAAGAAACGGAGGTTTAAGTATCTTGCTTGTGGATTCAGAACTAATAAGTGGTAACCAAAATTTGGACCCAGGTTTTCTGAATCAAAGCTTATTCCTTAACTGATACTATTTACCTTGCTTGCAATATAACAATTACCATTCTCACTAAGCTCTTCAAAGCTTATATTGAAATGTATAAACATAATTTTATTGTCCATTTATTTAACGAATTCCATAAGTGAAGAAAAATGATCCTTGAAAATAAAATCCCATAAATGTATTAATAGTCATTCCATCCACCTAACACAGAGGGAAACTGCCCGTGACCTCTGACACATTATAGATGCACTTATTAGACACACGGGTTTGATGAAGCAGGAAAATGTGACTGTATTCAATTATCCTGAGAGAAATTTTTTTTTATTTCTATTCAACACATGGTAAACTCCAATATTCAGATGTTAAATTCTTAATCCTTAATTTATCTCTCTAATTTTCTATAGAGTTTTGGGAATTCTGCCTTTCTTCTTATTATTTTTATTATTCACATGAGTTAAAGAATGACAGTTTTTGATGAGCACATATAAAAATGGAGTTTTTTTATAATAGTGTATTAAAAGTATAATTTGTATGCCATAAAATTCATCTGTTTAAAATATACAATTCAGGAGTGCAGTGGCTCATGCCTGTAACCCTAACATTCTGGGAGGCTGAGGTCAGAGGATTGCTTGAGCTTGGGAGTTTGAGACCAGCCTGAGCAAGAAGGAAACCCCTGTCTCTACTAAAAACAGGAAAGTCTGCTGGGCATCGTGGTGAGCGCCTGTAGTCCCAGCTAGTTGGTAGGCTGAGGTAAAATGATTGCTTAAACCTAAGAGTTTGAGGTTGCTGTGAGCTATGATGACACCATGGCACTCTACCTAGGGTGACAGAGTAAGACCCTGTCTCAAAAAAAAAAGTACAATTCAATAGTTTTAATAAATTCATGGAATTATAAAAATCAATATTTGATTTTTTTAAATAATGATATAAAGAGTCATGAGACAAAGTACTCCGAAGCTAAGAAAAGCCATTAATAGATGCTGTATTTTTCTTTCCCTTCCCCCAGAAATGTGTGTTGTATTGGCCAGAAAAAAGAGGAATATATGGGAAGGTTGAAGTTCTGGTTGTCAGTATAAACGAATGTGATAACTACACCATTCGAAACCTCGTCTTAAAGGTAAGATTGTATTACAAATCAGATAATGTCAGAGGATTACATTTCTGCTTTGCAATTATTTATGCTAATAAGTACTACTAATTCAATTTAAGCAAATTAAAGAATGTTAAGATCTAAAAAAAAACTAGAGCCATTCTCTCTTGTATTTCTTTGTTGTCAGCTGTTATGAGTGTAAGGAGTAATTCATTAACATAAGTAGATATTAAGGAAATTCATTATGTCAGATGTTGTGATCCTCTTAGCTATATTAATAAAGCAGCTCTGGTTTAACTTTGGAAAGCCTTTTAGCTCGAGGCTGGAGACTTTGCATGATTTTTTGTTAACATCATTTTGGTCTAAGCACCTTTAAGGGAGGCCGAGAAGCTGTGAAAGAGAGAATCTGCACGTGTAGGTGGCTGTGGGAGGTGAGATGAGCTGGAGTATTAGTGAGATCTTCAGAAACGTGGAGTCATAGTGATTTATAGGGACTTTCCCTGGACCAGATTATGTCATAGAGAAATTATCTTATTTAACTCCCGGGCAACAGATGCTGAGGAATGTTGCCATGGTATTACTTTTGCTTTGGGGGAATAATCACCCAATTTGCAGTCTGATCTGCGGCCCCTCTTCTGGGACAGAACCACCACAAGAGAAAGAGAACAGAGGAGGAGGTCTCAGTGGGAAGTTTGGGACAGGGAGACCCTCACCAAAACCTCTTCTGTCAACACATGTCCTTGCGTGCTTAGCCATGGCAGCCCCACATGGGCGGTGATGTGCACGGACCTCACTCAAGTTGTCTCCAATCCGGGGCCCTGCATCATTCCTTCACTGTGGTGCTTCCGCACTGCTGTTGATTATTAAAATCTCAGATGAGTATAGAAGCATTAGCATGACTGATCTGAAATTGATTGTTCTGCTTTTGGTTAATATATTTATAAAAACCTGTCAGGAATGTTCATAGAGCAGGAAACCTATCCCATTCTGTCTTGGCTACATTTTTGCCTACCATTTGCTTATTGTAACATATTTAGCATATGATACAGACATTGTCTATATTACAAATACATAGATACAGTGAAGTTTTCTCAAGGTGAAAGGTTATTCTTCAGATCTGGGCAGCTGAGCACAGTGGCTCATACCTATAATTCCAGGTATTCAGGAGGCTGAGGCCAGGAGTTCAAGAGCAGCCCAGTTAATAGAGCAAGACCCCATTTCTAAAAATAAATCAAAAAGAAAATTATCCTGGCATGGTGGTGCAGGCCTATAGGACTATATGGTCAGAGGCTGAGGCAGAAGATCATTTGAGCTCGAGTTTAATAAGGCTGCAGGGAGCAATGATCATGCCACTGCACTCTAGCCTGGGTGACAGAACAAGGACACCATCTCTTGGAAAAGAAAGAAAGAAGAATGGAAAGAAAGGAGGGAGGGAGGGAGAGAAGTGGGGAGGATCGCAGAGAGGAAGGAAAGGTATTATTAAAAAGTATTATTAAGAAAAATCTTCTAGATTTTTTTCCACCTAGAAATAAGTTGCCAAGGCTGGGTGTGATGCCTCACATCTGTAATCCTAGCACTCTGGGAGGCCAAGGTGGGTTGTTTGCCTGAGCTCAGGAGTTCAAGACCAGCCTGGCCCCATCTCTAAAAATAAGCTGGGCATTGTGGCAGCCACCTGTAGTCTCAGCTACTTGGGAGGATGAGGCAAGAGGATCGCTTGAGCCCAAGAGTGTGAGGTCACTGTGAGCTATGACACTACAGCACTCTACCAAGGGTGACAAAGTGACTCTGTCTCAAAGGAAAAAAAAGAAAGAAGTTGCCAGCAGGACAGACAGGAGTGATAGAAGGCATTCAGTATTGTGGTTTGGATTACTTTTAGTTCCACAAGGGAATGAGGCATTTGGTGACTATTGCTATTTTCAGCAAGGAAGTCACACCCAGCATGTGAAGCATTACTGGTACACCTCATGGCCCGATCACAAGACTCCAGACAGCGCTCAGCCCCTCCTACAGCTCATGCTGGATGTAGAAGAAGACAGACTTACTTCTAAGGGCCGAGGGCCTGTGGTTGTCCACTGCAGGTAAGAAAAAATGTTTTTTTCTGACTGAGCAACAGTCCATTCTTTATAAAGTCACAGGGAAGGTAGAAGTAAGGTTTTGCCTCCCGAATGTAACTTTGTTAGTAAATTAAATATTTATTGGAATTGGTTAACTTTCTAATATTTGAGTCTTAATCAAGATGACACACCTGTAGCCCCAACTATTTGGGAAGCTGAGGCAGAAGGATCACTTGAACCTGGGAGTTTCAGGCTTCAGTGCTCTCAGATCAGACACTGCACTCCAGCCTGGGAGACAGAGCCAGAACCCATCTCTTAACCATAAAAACAAAAAGATGATGCTTATAGAAACGAAGGGACACTTTTAGGTCATCTTTGGGAAACAAAAATTACACTGTGCACAAAATACAAGTTCTAAATAAGTGGCTCATCAAACAGGAGACCTTATTTTAAGTTACCTTCTTGAAACTCCTACTGATTGATTTAATCTCATTTGTCTCATTGCTGGGAATTACAAATGTGCTTTTGAAATTATTGGAGGCTTTTTTGTTGTTTCTTGATGGCCCCTAAGCTCTAGTTGGACTGTATCCTATCTTGATCACATTTGTTATTATTGTAATTTGGTAAGAACTAGTGAACTATTTTAAGAATTATCTCATGAAAAACAAATTAAAACATATTTATGAACTGAGAAGTAGGCAGGTAATACTTCACCAAAGGAAGATGAAGTGCTGTCACCAGAATGTGGGTGCTCGGGGCCAGGCCAACAACCGCAGCAGGTGTCCCGGGGCACTCATTTTCCTAAAGTCCAGCTCAAATCTCTCTCCTATAATCAATATCTCCTTCCCCTTGTTTTCCTTTTTGTGTGACCAAACTAATGCAAATATCTTTAAAGTTATTTCTATGAATAACCATTTATTCTTCATACTTTATCAGAATAATTTTTCCTGTTTTGTTTAACATCATAAGTGTCTTAAGATAACTTTTTATAATAGCTTTAATACATAACAGACAATTTTAGAGTCTAATATTAACCTCCTTTTTCAAACTTTATGGTTTAATCAAGGGTCAAATTTGCTAGCATTAGTCTTGTCCTAAACTTAACTTGTATCCAAAGAAAAACAACCTAATTGGCTATACTTCAGGGCTGGAAGTGGTGTCCCCCACCCAAAATCATTAAACACTCAGGATATCCAAATGAACTAGCCACTTACCCCATGAAACCATCTCCCCTTCTGATTACTGTTTTCTAAAATGCGGCCATCTTTTCTCCAGTCACTGAGCATCTAATGCTGACAGTTATCTTCGGCCTTTCTTTCAATTCCAGCCTCAGTATCTAATCGGTCACCAGATTGGCTTTCCCTTCAAAGCGTCTCCCATAATGACCACTTCCTGTCCAGCCACCATAGTTCAGGCCCTTATGACCTCATTCATGTATTTTTAGAAGTAGGTGGCTAATCGCACACACACGCCCTGCCCCTTGCCCTCGCCACTGCTGTGGCCTCCCTTTCACACTTCTGTTTGATGAGTCTCCTAAAACTGCCCTTCATCATATGGAATTTCTTCTTCAAACATGTCAACAGCCTGGTATTGCTACAGCACAAGTCCTTAACCCTGAATCTATTGATAACTACAGAGGTCAGTGGACTCCTTGAAATTATTTGAACAAATTTAAGTGCATATTTGAATTTTTCTGGGGAATGAAAGTTTATAGTTCTCATCAAATTCTTAACAGCAACAGAATAGACCAGAGCAGTGGTTCTCAACTTTTCCAATGCCTCCTAATGCTGTGACCCTTTAATATAGTTCCTCATGTTGTGGTGACCCCCAACCATAAAATTATTTTCATTGCTACATCATAACTGTAATTTTGCTACTGTTATTAAGAGTAATGTAAATATCTGATATGCAGGAGGTATTTTCATTGTTATAAAGGGGTCACAACCCACAGGTTGAGAACCACTGGACTAGAGAATGAAGTCTAAACCTCTGAGCCTTCTCTATCAGATCCCAGGGCACCTTTCCATCCTTATATCCCATGTCCCACTAAAATAACATTCTCTTATCATCAAGGCAAGCTAGTGTACTTATTGTGCAAATTATGTATGACATTCTTCATCAATTCTTCCCTTACTCCATACCTGGAATATCACTTCTCACTTAGGATGACCAAAACGCCTGCCATTACAGTCCATAATCTATTTCTTCAGTGAAACCAATTCTCTATATACATTTAAACCAACAGGGACTCATTACCCCTCCAAATCCCTCTGCACTCACAGGAAACAAGTACCAATTATGAAAAATTAATGATGTTTGAGTGTCAAGAGGGGATTAATTAATTCCAACCATGAAGACTGAAGAAAACCGCCAAAAATTAGAATAATCTTGAACTGGATCATAAAAAAATGGTCAATGTTTATAGTTTCAAAAGGTGAGAGGGAGGGCATTTCTGACTGAGACAATGTCATTAATACAGAAAGGAAAATAGGAAAATAAGAGACAATTTTGCAATGATTCATGTAAACAAAAACAATGGGGCATGAGACATAAGGAAAATAGCAAGAAAGAGGCCCTGCGCCCATACTTAATGGCGTCAACCACGTACCCTGAGGTTGGCAGGTTTGAACCCAGCCCGGCCTGCTAAACAACAATGACAACTGACAACTGCAACAAAAAAAATAGCTGGGCATTGTGGCGGGTACCTGTAGTCCCAGCTACTCAGTAGGTTGAGGCAAGAGAATCCCTTGAGCCCAAGAGTTTGAGGTTGCTGTGAGCTGTGACACCACAGAACTCTATCAAGGGCGACACAGTGAGACTGTCTCAAAGAAAAAAAAAAGAAAATAGCAAGAAGACATAAAGCTGGAAAGTTAGTCATATTCAGATTTTGCAAGGTCATGAATAACACCATGGTAGGAAGGGCAGACATGATGCTGTAACTAATGGGAACCATCTACAGGTTCTGAGTAGGGAGTGATATGATTAAATCCTCATTTCATAAAGATGAAGCTAACAGCTGTGTGTATTATGAATTAGTCCAGGAAAAGACTGGAGATGTAGAAACCATAATGAGATCACTGCTAATTATGAAATAAGGAGATGTTAAAAACGTGAGTACATTCTACAGAAAGGAAAGCGCCCAGCTCAAAGGATCAGCAGAGATACAAAATAGAAGAAGCGGGAACAGATTGGATGTAGGAGGTGAGAGGGAGAGATGTTAAAGATGGCTTCAAGACTTCTAGGCTAGAAAACTTGTGGCTGTCTGGTAATACCATTGAGGAAAAAGATAATTCTGTTTTAGAGACATTGAATTTAGATACAGTGCTCTGCAGCAAGACATGAAGGAGGAGGTGGGACAGAGTCTACAGAGTTCAGGGGACAGGAAGCATTCCAGAAGAAGATGGACATACTCTACAGAGTTCAGGGGACATGAAGCTTTTAAGCAGGAGGTGAACACAGTCTACAGAGTTCAGGGGACATGAAGCTTTCCAGCAGGGGGTGGACACAATCTAAAAAGTTTGGGGAACATGACGTGCTCCAGCAGGAGGTGGAACAAAAGTCTACAGAGATCGGGGACATGAAGCATTCCAGCAGGATGCAGGACACAGTCTCATGCGTTCAGAGAACATGAAGTGTTCCAGCAGAACATGGACTCAGTCTACAGAGGTCCAGGGACATGAAGCATTACAGCAGGAGGTGGGACAACAGTGTTCAGGGGACATGAAGCATTCCAGCAGGAGGTGGACAGTCTACAGAGTTCAAGGACATGAAACGTTCCAGCAGGAAATGGGCACAGTCTACAGATACGCAATGTTCTAGCAGGAGATTGACACAGTCTACAGACTTCAAGGGACATGAAGCGTTCCAGCAGGAGGTGAGGCTCAGTCTAAAGAGCTCAGGGGACATGAAGTATTCCAGCAGGAGACTGACAGAGTGTATAGATTTGGAGGACATGGAGCATTACAGCAGAAGATAAACACAATCTACAGAGTTCAGGGAGCATGAAGCATTCCAACAGGAGGTAGTTTGAGGGACATGCAGCATTCCAGTGGGATGTAGGACACAGTCTGTAGACTTCAGGGAACATGAAATGTTCCAGCAGGAGATTGACAAGTCTATAGAGTTCAGGGGACATGAAGTGTTCCAGCAGGAGATTGACACAGTCTATGGAATTCAGTGAACATGAAGCATTCCAGCATGAGATGGACACAGTCTACAGAGTTCAAGGGACATGAAGACTTCCAGCAGGAGACAGACACAATGTACAGATTTCAGGGGACATGAAGCTTTCCAGCAGAACATGGACACAGTCTACAGAGATCGGGGACATGGAATGTTACAGCAGGAGGTGGGACACAGTCTACAGAGTACAGGTGACATGAAGCATTCCAGCAGGAGATAGACACTGTCTATGGTGTTCAGGGGACATGAAGCATTCCAGCAGGAGATTGACAAGTCTATAGAGTTCAGGGGGACACGAAGCATTCCAGCATGAGATGGACACTGTCTACAGAGTTCAAGGGGCATGAAGACTTCCCGCAGGAGATGAACACAATGTACAGAGTTCAGGGGAAAAGAAGCGTTCCAGCAGGAGGTGGGATGTCATCTACACAGTTCAGAGGATATGAAGTGTTCCAGCAGAACATGGACACAGTCTACAGAGATCAGAGGACATGGAATGTTACAGCAGGAGGTGGGACACAGTCTACAGAGTACAAGCGACGTGAAGCATTCCAGCAGGAGGTGGGACACTGTCTATAGTATACAGGGGACATGAAACATTGTAGTAGGGGATTGACACAGTCTACAGAGTTCAGGAGACACATGAAGCGTTCCAGCAGGAGATGGAATGTCTACAGAGTTCAGGGGATATGAAGCGTTCCAGCAGAAGATGGAGTGTCTACAGAGTTCAGGGGACATGAATAATTCCAGCAGGAGATAGACAGTCTACAGAGTTCAGGGGACATGAAGCATTCCAGCAGGAACTGGGACATAGTCTACAGACTTCAGGGGACTTGAAACACGTTCCAGCAGGAGATGGACACAGTCCACAGAGTTCAGGGGACATGAAGGGTTCCAGAAAGAGGTAGGACACAGTCTCAAGAGTTCAGGGGATATGAAGCACATTCCAGCAGGAACTGGGACACAGTGTACAGAGTTAATGGGACATGAAGCATTACAGCAGGAGATTAACACAATGTATAGATTTGGGGGACATAAACGGTTCCAGCAGAAGGTAGAACACAGTCTACAGAGTTCAGGGGACGTGAAGCATTCCAGCAGGATGTAGGACACATTCTATAGAGTTCAGGGGACATAAAGCATTCCATCAGAACAGGGACACAGTCTACAGAGGTCAGGGAACATGAAGCGTTATAGCAGGAGGTGGGACACAGTCTAAAGAGCTCAGAGGACATGAAGCATTCCAGCAGAATATGGACAGTCTACAGAGCTCAGGGACATGAAACGTTCCAGCAGGAGATGGACAGTCGACAGAGTTCAGGGGATACGAAACATTCCAGCAGGAGATAGACACTGTCTACAGAGTTCAGGGAACTTGAAGCATTCCAGAAGGAGATTGACACAGCCTACAGAGTTCAGGGGACATGAAGCATTCCAGCAGGAGATCGACACAGTCTACTGAATTCAGGGAACATGAATCATTCCAAAGGAGATGTACACAGTGTATAGAGTTCAGGAGACATGAAGCATTGTAGCAAGAGATGGACACAGTCTATAGAGTTCAGGAGACATGAAGCAGTGTAGAAGGACATGGAACACAGTCTACAGAGTTCAGGAGACATAAAGCATTGTAGCAGGAGATGGACACAGTCTATAGAGTTCAGGGGACATGAAGCATTGTAGAAGGAGATGGACACAGTCTATAGAGTTCAGGAGACATGAAGCATTGTAGCAAGAGATGGACACAGTCTACAGAGTTCAGGGAACATGAAGCATTCCAGCAGGAGATGGACACAGTCTATAGAGTTCAGGAGACATGAAGCATTGTAGCAGGAGATGGACACAGTCTACAGAGTTCAGGGGACATGAAGCAGTGTAGAAGGACATGGAACACAGTGTACAGAGATCAGGGAACATCAAGCATTCCAACAGGAGATGGACACAGTCTACATACAGAGTTCAGGGGACATGAAGCATTCCAGCAGGATGTAGGACACATTATATAGAGTTCAGGGGACATGAAGCATTTCAGCAGAACATGGACACAGTCTACAGAGGTCAGGGTACATGAAGCGTTACAGCAGGAGGTGGGACACAGTCTATAGAGTTCTGGGGACATGAAGCATTGTAGCAGGAGATGGACACAGTCTATAGAGTTCAGGAGACATGAAGCATTGTAGCAGGAGATGGACACAATCTATAGAGTTCAGGAGACAAGAAGCATTGTAGCAGGAGATGGACACAGTCTATAGAGTTCAGGGGACATGAAGCATTTTAGCAGGAGATGGACATAGTCTGTAGAGTTCAGGAGACATGAAGCATTGTAGCAGGAGATGGACACAGTCTGTAGAGTTCAGGAGACATGAAGCATTGTAGCAGGAGATGGACACAGTCTATAGAGTTCAGGAGACATGAAGCATTGTAGCAGGAGATGGACACAGTCTATAGAGTTCAGGAGACATGAAACATTGTAGCAGGAGATGGACACAGTCTATAGAATTCAGGGGACATGAAGCAGTGTAGAAGGACATGGGACACAGTGTACAGAGATCAGGGAACATCAAGCGTTCCAACAGGAGATGGACACAGTCTACATGCAGAGTTCAGGGGACATGAAGCATTCCAGCAGGATGTAGGACACATTATATAGAGTTCAGGGGACATGAAGCATTTCAGCAGAACATGGACACAGTCTACAGAGGTCAGGGTACATGAAGCGTTACAGCAGGAGGTGGGATACAGTCTATAGTGTTCAGGGGACATGAAGCATTCCAGCAGGTGATGGACACAGTCTACAGCACATGAAGCGTTCCAGCAGGAGGTGGGACGTCATCTACACAGTTCAGAGGATATGAAGCGTTCCATCAGAACATGGACACAGTCTACAGTGATCAGGGGACATGGAATGTTACGGCAGGAGGTGGGACACAGTCTACAGAGTTCAGGCGACATGAAGTGTTCTAGCAGGAAGTGGGACACTGTCCATAGTATTCAGGGGACATGAAGCATGCTGGAATGCCTCATGTTCTGTAGACTGTGTCCATCTTTTCGTTCTTCAGATTGACATTTGTTGTGTCGCCGTCTTCCATCCTTTCTCCTGCCCATGCCTTACCTTAAGTCAGACCCCAGTGATTTTTTTTCTAGAACAATTATAATGCCTTTTTACTATTCTCCCCACCCACCACCTCCCTCCACCTCCTCATCCTACTACTTATAACCAAATGAAAGAATGTACTTTAAGGACTTAGCACAGGGCCAGGTTTGTAATACTCAAACTCTAAAAATTAGAATAATGAGAGTTGTTAGTATTAACTGTTGCTTCTGATTTTAAAATACCCCCTTTAAAAAAATGTATTTTATCATTGTCGTTTTTCCCCACCTTTTTGCTCCTTTGTTTTTTTTTTTTTTTTTCTTTTTAGTGCGGGGATAGGAAGAACAGGCTGTTTTATTGCTACATCCATTGGCTGCCAACAGTTGAAAGAAGAAGGCGTTGTCGACGTGCTAAGGATCGTCTGCCAGCTCCGTGTGGACAGGTGGGTGTCACCAAGCTTCCCCTGGGAGCTGCATGACCTAACCGGGGAAACTCTACAGAGAGTTTTCTATCAACAAATTGCCTGAGTTTGCATCCTGGTTCCTACTGTTTTTTGGTCGTGTGGCCTTGGAAAATTTTCTGGGCTTCTCTAGGCCTCGGTTTTGGAAAATGGGGGTGGTAGTAGTGTATATTTCCTATTCTTGTTGTAAGGATTTAAAGATTTGACCAGGCCAGGGGTGGTGGCTCACATGTGTAATCCCAGCACTCTGGGAGGCTGAGGTGGGAGGATCCCTTAAATTTAGGTGTTTGGGACCAGCCTAAGTAAGAGCAAGACCTGTCTACTAAAAATAGAAAAATTAGCAGAATGTTGCAGCAGCTGCCTGTTGTGCAGCTACTTCAGAGGCTGAGGCAGGAGGCTCACTTGAGCCCAGAAGTTTGAGGTTGCTGTGAGTTAGGCTGAGTCCATGGCACTCTAGCCTGGGCAGCAGAGTGAGATTCTGTCACAAAAAATAAATAATAATAATAAATAAAAAACATATGACCTATGTGACATGCCTGACATATAATAAGCATTTGATCAAGAGTAGCCACAAACATTATCAATATATGTAGCAAATAACTTAAATGTGCATTTGTAAGCGGGAAATACCAGTCCACACATATGCCTCAGCCAGGTTAACCTGGCTGCGGTCGGGTTAAGGGAGATTAATGCTGGATGCACTTAGTGGGACCCTCAGTCTACTCCTCAGCACCCTTTCCACACCCCACATGTACCTGCTTCCAGAAATATTTTCTTTTAGGCCAGGAAAGAAATCAGTCCTGATGATCCCTCCTCCTTCATTCATAATTGCTATGTCAGTCTCCTGAAATCTCTCTGCCTTCCAACACATACAGGCCACCATAGCTGGACTAGGGTCCAGTTCCTTCACTTCACATGTTGGGATCTCCCACACAAAAGAGGGGCCCTAACCTGGAGGGTCAAGTTCATGTGCTCCTGGATCAAACTGACTCCAAACCAAGGCGCCCTCCAACAACACCTGCACTGGTCTTAATTTGAAACAACACGCTGAAAAAAACAGTCTAGGTTTGTTCTCATTTGGGGCTCTTATTACAATTAATTCTCACCTACTCCCCCTCCCGGCTCCCACCTCCCCAACCTGCTTTAGCCTGACCTCCACCTTGGTCTCCACTTCCTGGTCACATTCCCTGCTGAGCCTACCAAATTGTCCTCACAAATACATTCTTTAAAAACCATATCGCAATGCTCTCTCCATTTGCTCCTTCCTTCCCACAGCAGTGGTCAGAACCTTGAGCCGGGGCCTCCCCTCACCACCAAGGCCTTCTCTCCAGGCCTTCCCTTCCCTTCCCTCCCTGACAAGATCTTCAAACACAGCCGATCTCTGTGCCGATCAGAGGCCTATGGACAGGCGCCCTGCCCCCTGGAGTTGAATTACTGCCAATATGTGTCTCAAAAATCATTCTGATTTATTCATCAAAGCCTTTCTGCATAAATTCTCTTTGGGCAGCTGCTTTTGTTGTTTGTCAAACAGCTTCTCTCCTTAAAACTTTCTTTTTGGGGCTCAACATAAAATCCCCACTTCTTGTCGCTTCCTCCGCTGTGTTACAAAGGCAAAGTGGGAGCCTTCCTCCTCTTTCTCACCTCTTCTCACTTCTCTTGCTCTTCCATCCTGCTTGCCTCTTGTTCCAGTTTTTCAGCTGTTTTCTATCATACCTTGTTTAAAAAATTCTAATTTGTGGCCAGGTGCAGTGGCTAACACCTGTAATCCCAGCACTCTGGGAGGCTGAGGCGGGAGGATCCCTTAAGCTCAGGAGTTCAAGACCAGCCTGAGCAAAATCGATACCCCATCTCTACTAAAAATGGAAAAACTCATTGGGCATAGTGGGGCACGCCTGTAGTACCAGCGACTCACACAGCAGCCTCAACTTCAAAATTTTGTTTGTTTGTTTTCTAGACAGTTTCACTTTGTTGCCCACGGTAGAGTGCTGTGGCATCACAGCTCACAGCAACCTCCAGCTCTTGGGCTTAGGCAATTCTCTTGCCTCAGACTCCCGAATAGCTGGGACTACAGGCACCCACCACAACGTCCAGCTATTTTTTGTTGCAGTTTGGCCGGGGCTGGGTTTGAACCCGCCACCCTCAGCATGTGGGGTTGGCGCCCTACCCACTGAGCCACAGGTGCCACCTGAGACTGTTCCTAAAAAGAAAGCATTGACAACAACAGGGCACCATAATTTTTAAACAGTTTTAAGCATGGAGGAGAGCTGTTTTATGAATAGGTAGAGTAACAGCATCAGCAATCTCCTTAAGAGTATAATTTGAGAGTCAAAAAAAATTGCCTGACCTTAAAATATCTATCTATGCAGGGTGCTAAAATATATAGCAAATGTCTAAAATACTGCTATTAGCCAGTCTTTAGCTAAAAGAATCGTCCTTTTTTAAACTTTATTGAACCTGGGGATAGGAGGTGAAGGTAACATTTTATGTCTTCTCTGCCTTAATACTTTCATCTATGATCTATTTTTTCAGTCTGATACCTAAAGAGAGTATAATTCCCCACATTAGGAATGTATTCAGAACTTAGGTTTTCTCTTCTTTCTTTCTTTCTTTTTTTTTTTTATGTTGTTGAGACAGAGTCTCACTTTGAGTGCCGTGGCATCATAACTCACAGAAACTTCCAACTCTTGGGCTCAAGCAATCTTCTTGTCTCCACCTCCCCAATAGCTGAACTACAGGCACCAAACACCATGCCTGGCTAGTTTTTCTATTTTTAGTAGAGACGGGGTCTTGCTCTTGCTCAGGCTGGTCTTGAACTCCTGAGCTCAAGCAATTCTCTCTCCTCAGCCTCCCAGAGTGCTATGATTACAGGTATGAACCACTGACCCAGCCTCAGAGCTTAGGATTTGATGAAGGGAAATTGATGAAGGCTCCAGATGTTCGACACTCACTCATGATACCTGCCATCCAGGAGGCTGGCCTGCCCCCTCTGCAGGCGAGGGGTATTTGGAGACAACTTGAGAGCTCTAGCCAGGGGCCCTTCAGGCAGGATCAGCTACATAATTTGGGGAGCCCAGTGTAAAATAAAAATGTGGGGCCCCTTGTTCAAAAATTATTTAGTATTTCAAGACAGTGGCAGCAAAGCCTTAACCCAATTGCCGGGTCCTTTCAGCGCAGGGCAGGGCTGTGTAGCTGCATAGGTTACAGACCCTGGGAGCGTGGGGCCCTACTTTAGGGTGCTTTCAGGATGGATATTTGTGGATGAGCCTCGGTCCTGTGTCCTGTGGGGTGGGACCTGAGATCTGTGCTCCAGGTGGGGCTCCTGAGACATGCACGCATTCATTCACTCAGCAGACCTCGGCAAGTACCTAGGACTGAGCACCGTCAGGCACCTGGGTGTGGAAGAGTGGGTTCCCTAATGAGCTTTTCCAGACTCTGCTCCACAGGACACAATGTAATTAACAATTATTTATTGAGAGCTTTCTAAGTGCCAAACCAAGTTTGAGGAAAAGCTTTACACTGTATTTCTTAGAACATCTCCCCATGTGGAGATTCTGTAATAAAGGACCTGAGAAGTCTCTCAGTGTAGAAAACCACTGAACTTCATTTCTTTCATATTTATTTGAACACAGATGACTTTCCTCAAACCATCTAAAAGGGAAGGAAAGAAAATGATAAATATAAACTGTTCTGAGTGGTTAGAACTCTAGTGGTGGGATAGTAATGTGAGCCTGAGCAGGGACCATTAAAAAGAGGAAACGGAAGGGTGGAGCGCTGCCTGAATGCTGCAGGCTAAGTAGGACAGGGATAGAAAAGACGGAGAGCCTGTCTCAGGAGGCTGAGATTTGTATTCCTCAGAGCACAGGCTCCTGTCTTTCTCTACTCTTCAGAACAGCACCCTTTGCTCACTATTGATCCAGGGCCGTACGCTGCATCTTCTTTTTATTTTTTTGTATGTGTGTATGTTGTTTTTTGAGACAAGGTCTCTCTCTGTCACCTCGGCTGGTATCATCATAGCTCACAGCAGCCTCACACTCCTGGGTCCAAGCGATCCTCCTGCCTCAGCCTCCCCAGTGCTGAGACGACAGGCACTAGCCACCACACCCTGCTAATTTTTCTATTTTTAGTAGAAAGGGGGTCAAGCTGGTCTGTCACTCCTGGCCTCAAACAATCCTCCTGGTTCAGGCCCCCAAAATGCTAAGATCACAGGCCTCAGCCACTGCAACAGGCCAGTATATCACATCCTTAAAGCCATTCTCATGCTCAGGCTGTCCTCAGACTTCGAGCCTCAAGCAATCCTCCTGCCTCACCCCCAAGCCTGTTAGTTACAAGCATGAGCCGCCACTGCTGGCACCTGCATCTTATTTTTATTGTCTACGCCTCACCACTTGTTGCTGTGTCCTCTGAGAAGCCCAAGCAGGCCTGGCTAGTAGCAGAGAAAAAAGATAAGGCAGTGATTTCTATACTTGAAGCAGGGTTTGTTTCATGACTGATAAGGCAAGAGTTTGAACAGTGTGCAGCATCAAAAATGCTGATCACACCCCCAAAAAAGAAAAATCACAAGGCATCATCTCTGTTATTTCTACATGACAAAAATAAGCCATTTATAATCAAACTGCAAATCTGCATTTTAGTATGGAATTCAAATGGTCTGGTTCAGAGATGGGCATGTTATGCTGAATGGATGTTTCCAGTATAACAACAATGACAAAGCCATTTGGTGGATTCCTCATTCTCTGGCAAGACATTATTTTTATTGGCTTTAGGACAACTGCTATTAATAGTTGTTCAGTTCTCACTGCAAATTCATGAGTCCGTGATTTTCCTTTCACTAATACTTTTGAGCATATTTTGAACTAAAATGGGATTTCTTTTTTTCCAAGTAGGAGTTCAAATTTGGTCCAAGGCACCCACAGATATTTTTCTTCAAAGAGCATTAATGGATCTTCCCTTCATTCTTGGTGCATTTGTTTTTAAGGAAAAGATGAAGTAGGCAGTGTGGCAGCTGAGGCCGAGGACTCTCTGGTGGCACTGGTGAGAGGATGGGGTGCCAGACGTCTCTGGACCAGATGCCAGGGGGCTCAGGGGTGACCCCAGCTCTGTACTGTGACTTTGTGTCCCTGCCCTAGGCCTGTCTAGGTACATACTTAAAAAGAGATGTGGGATATAGGGGTGGTCCTCAACCTCTTCTGGTGTGAGGACCGCTTTTTTAAGAGTAAAAGACTTTGTGGACCTCTGCTTGATTGTTGGGGTTTTCAGCCCATAATGCTTATAAATTAATTTTCATTCAATGTCTCACAACAGTACCCACATACATTTGAAAATTTGTGAAACATCAAGTTGAATTTTCAGAGAAAACCAAACAAAAACTAAAACTCTGAACATTAAGAGTTATAGTAAGGATATATTTATATGTGGATACAGTTGGGAACTGGAGTAGATTTATGGACCCCATCAATAAGCTGCCTTTTCCATCGTGGGATTCAGTGATCGCAACGTAATCAACTGTCTTTCTAAGATCCTTTCCAGCTGTTGCTTTCTTTGAGGCTTTGAATTTTGCTTTCTGTGAAGAATAGTGGGATGGCACGAACAGTCATAACATTTTCCAAACACCTGCTAGGAAAGGGGTGGTGTAAAGAAATGTGACCTCAGTAATACTGCCCAAAGCTTTTATTCTTAAGGGAGACTCCAAGACGAAAGGAGGTAAATATCCAAGGTCACAGAACAATTGAACTTCCAATTGTGCTCCAATAGCTTGGCTACATTCTGGATTTGTTTGGTTCCCAAAAAGCTTTCGTTTGCTGAGTGGGAGACCTAAGAGGGTTAAAGGTAAGATTAAGAGAGATGAAGTTCACATTCTAACCCTGCCTTCTGTAATGAACCTGACCTAGTTGCTATATAAACCGTAAAAAATTATTAATCTTTGATGATTTTAGTTTAGATTATTTTTATTAATACCTGAAAATGAGAAATGCAATGGACTTTCTGTTGATCAGCATTGTTGTAGAAAAAAAAAAAAACATAGTAATAAACTGACCCAAGAAAGTCAGAAAAAGCCTCCATGGCTCGGTGTCTGTGGCTCAAGTGGCAAAGGCACCAGCCACATACACCTGAGCTGGCAGTTCAAATCCAGCCTAGACCCGCCAAACAACAATGATGGCTGTTACCAAAAAAATAGCCAGTTTGAGTCAAAATTACAAACGTGCCCCTCACCTGGATAGTGTGAATTGTACAGAGAGATAAGAATTTACCCCTTTATTCCCGCCCCTCCCAACAGCTTGCTTTCCATGGGGTTTTACTGCATGTTGGTGTTGGTTAATCAGTTAGTTCCAGTGTAACAGTGAGTACATGTGGTGTTGCTTTTCCATTCTTACAAAAACTTCACATAGAAGAACAGCCTCCTGGCTGTTACAAAATGGATTACTTCACCATTTTGTTAGTGACTGGATGCATTTCATGGTGTGTATAAACCACATTTTATTGATCCACTCATGTCAATGGATATTTGGGTTGGTTCCACATCTTTGTGATTGTGAATTGTGCTGCAATAAGCATTCAAGTGTAGGTGTCTTTTTTTTTTTCTTTAATTGAGACAGAGTCTCACTATGTCGCCCTCGGTAGAGCGTTGTGGCATCACAGCTCACAGCAACCTCAAACTCCTGGGCTGAAGCAAGTGATTCTCTTGCCTCAGCCTCCCAAGTAGCTGGGACTACAGGCGCCCACCACGGTGCCCAGCTATGTTTTTTTGTTGTTGTTGCAGTTATCATTGTTGTTTAGCAGGCAGGGCCGGGTTCGAACCTGACAGCCTCAGAGTACATGGCCAGCGCCTTACCCACTGAGCTACAGGTAATAAAATGACTTTTATGAAAATGACTTTTTTCTTTTGGGTAAATGCCCAATAGTGGGATTGCTGGATCAAATGGTAGATCTGCTTTTAGTTCTTTGCGGTATCTCCATACAATTGTACAAGGATGAGGTCCTAACAACAGTAATGAGTAAGAGTTCCCTTCTCCCTGTATCCACACCAGCATCTGTAGTTTGGGGATTTTTTGGTGAAAAGCCATTCTTACTGGAGTCCAGGGCTAACTCATTGTGGTTTTCATTTGCATTTCCCTGATGATTAGAAACATTGGCCATTTTTTCATATGTTTATTGGCAATTTGTCTGTCTTCTTTTGAAAAGAAGACACTTTCTTTGAAAAGAAGTTCATGTATTTTGGCCACTTTTTAATGGGGTTGATTTTTTTCTTGCTGATTTTCCTGAGTTCTTAATGGATTCTGGTCAGCAGCCCTTTAGCAGATGTACAGAATGCAAGTATTCTCCCTCGTTCTGTAGGTTGTCTATTCCCTCTATAGATTTTTTTGGCTGTGCAGAAGCTTTTTAATTTAATCAGGTCCCATTTGTGAATTTTTGTTGTTGCTGTGATTGTCTTTGGGGTATTCTTCATAAATTCTTTGCCTAGGCCAATGTCTATAAAAGTGTTTCCAACATTTTCTTCTAGAATTCTTATAGTTTCATGCCTCAGGTTTAAGTCTGTTATCCATTGTGAATTAATTTTTGTGAGTTTTGAGAGGTGAAGATCCTGTTTCCATCTTCTACACATACCTATCCAATTTTGCCAGCACCATTTATTAAATAGGGATTTTTTTGACCTCAGGCAATGTTTTTTCTATCGTTTTTCTTTTAATCTCATTGACATCTTTGGACACCAGAAGAATTCAAAAACAGACTTTGGAAAGTATAACATAAAAAAGAGTGCAGCGCCTGTGGCTCAGTGGGTAGGGCACCGGCCCCATATACCGAGGGTAGTGGGTTTAAACCCAGCCCAGGGCCAAACTGCAACAAAAAAAAAGCCAGACGTTGTGGCGGGCACCTGTAGTACCAACTACTCAGGAGCCTAGGCAAGAGAATTGCCTGAGCCCAGGAGTTGGAGGTTGCTGTGAGCTGTGACGCCATGGCACTCTACTGAGGATGACAAAGTGAGACTCTATCTCTAAAAAAAAAAGAATATCTGTTCCAAGTCCTCTTCTTTTCATTTCTGCTCCCCCTCCCCCAGTAACAGGAAGCAATCTGTCTAATCCTCCTCTATGAGAGTCAGTGGGGGATTTGTAGCCGTCTTTGTATATCCTTACCGTGGAGGCCTCACTTGTGGCTTCCCAGACAGGACAGAGAAATGCTTCCAGTGTGCGTCACATCATTGTTTAAATGTTTTGATTAGTCACTTCGGTTTGATGATTTTCTTTTATTTTTTTTAAACTATAGCCATCTAAGAAGAGGAATATATATGCCATCTATTTCCTAGTCTAATATGTGTCCCTCAAATTTTCATTGCTTCTGAAATTTGGCTAAAATAATTTCAAAGCTAACATTTTCCATTGCTGGTATAATATTTATCAACTGTACCCTTATACCTATTCACATCTTTCTGCATTGCCAACCAATCACAAAGATCCCCTTAATTTGTGAAAGTCAAATGTCTCATTTGAAGATCAGGCTTACTTATTTTAAGGACACTTGGAGATCAACCCCTAGGAATTAGTACAGATTTACTTGACATGATAGTTCCTGAGCTCATAACAAGAAGTACTCTCTGTAAAACAGATTCTGCCAGCTGAATCTTCCAAGTGGTTACCAGGACAACCTTTTCCTTCTTCCAAGCGTGGAGTTAATTGAGTGTTAATCTGAGTGTTCAGAAAAAAATGGCTAATTACAGGAATAGAAAAGAGACTCAAAGTATGCTGAAGTTGTCATTGAATTATAATTTGATCTGTGCTGAACTTTATGACTCACTGATACTTGATTACACACCTATTTTGAAGTGGATGTCCGATGTTCAAAATCCCTGGTTGGAATCAGTTAGATTTAGGTTTAAATTCTCCCTCCTGGATGTGACATCTGTCCAACAACATGGCAGAGCCTCTGTTGGGGGAGCCGGGCCCAGTTCCCAGCTGAACCCAAGTTAGAGAAGCAGCTGTTCACCCCACTTGACTCATGCCCAAGCTAGTGGAGATTTACCCAGGAGGCACATTAACATCCACACCTTTTGTTCTAAATTTACTGTACCAAACTTGACCAAAAGAATTCCAGATTTGAAAATAATAAAAAGCTAAAGGAGCATAAGTTCCATTGTTGGCCCAGAAGTGAGTCACCACTGCAGAATTCCTTCTGTCTACTGATTAGAGCGGATGTGGGCTGGGCGGCGCGGCAGGAAAGGCTGTTGCTCTCTGTATGTGTGAGTGAATAGTCACAAAAGGTCACAATTTTAACATGTTAAAAACCAAATTTCTCTCTTGGGCATCTGGAGTGTTTTTTTGTTTTTTGTTTTTTTTTTTTTTTTTCAACACACCCTTCTCGTAGCAAGGGGAAAAAGCTACATTTTTTTTTCCCCTTCTAACCTGAGTTTCCCCCCAGCTGACCCAGCTACGTGCTTCACTGCATGGAGACGGAGACAAGTATTTTAATGTTTGCTGTGGCTAATGTGACATGAAGCACCTGATATTTCTAGAAGGGTGATAAGTGTGGGTCCTCTTTGGCTTGGCCAAGCTCACAGTTTATATAGGCTGTGTCCACAAAGAAATCAGAACCACATGGCCAATACCACATTTACAATGAGGGAATGACTTTCTTTCATATCACGAGACGGGCATAATTAGGGTGAACAAATAATTTATCAACAAAAGGTGGCTCTATTAATAATCATACCAGGTGGGCCTGGTGCGGTGGCTCACGCCTGTAACCCCAGCACTCTGGGAGGCCAAGGAGGGAGTTGGAGACCAGCCTGAGAAAGAGTGAGGCCCCATCTCTATTAAGCATAGAAAAACTAGCCAGCATTTTGATGCCTGCCTATAGTCTCAGCAACTCAGGAGGTGAGGCGGGAGAATTGCTTGAGCCCAGGAATTTGAGGTTGCTCTGAGCTATAATGATGCCAGGGCATTCTATCCAGGGTGACAGAGTAAAACTCTGTCTCACAATAAAAAAACAAAGAAAGAGAAAAATCACACCAGGACAACAGGAATGAGCCACACTTCCCCCAGGGAAACCAGAGGTCTGGTCACGCTAGGCGTACATGAACTGAGAGTAAGAAAAAGAGCAAACAGCGCTTACCTGGGACTCGCAAAGGGCAGCGCTGTGCTGAGCACCTTGTGACATGTCTCATCTACATCTTGCAAAACTGGAAACTTGGTTAGGTAAATACTGTTTTCCAAGCCAGTGGTCTTCCAATATTTTTTTGAACAATGGAAAACTTTTGGCAGACAAAGTCTTTCACAGATCACCAACATGGGAAACCAATAAAAAGCAGAACTGCCCTGGTCACGGCTGGGAGCAGGAGCTCGTCCTGAAGGCCCTGCCTCGTCTTCAGGCCCCTGTGTAGGACCCCGGGCTCCTGGGAGTTGTGCAAACAGCCTTCAGCCAGACACTGACGTGCTCTGACTCACTTAATCCTCACAACCTGCTGACGTTTGTCATTAATGTCATTTCACAAGTGAGGAAAGCCAGGCTGGGAAGGATTAAGTGACTTGCCTAAAATCATACAGCCAGTAGGTTCAAAAGCCAGGATGCAAACCCAGATCTGTCAGGTACCGAGCCGTGTCTCCCCACTACGCCGTCTGTCTCTGCCGTGGCTGACTTCTTGGTCGATATTTAGAAACCTGCATGGGTCTCTCCACGTGGGCTTGCCTGACCTGGGCAATCTGTGTCCTCTGCCAGGTCTACTCCTAGTCCTCCACAGCCTTCGGAAGCCTCACCCCAGAGCCTCCTAACGGGTCCTGTTTGACTAGAGAGTACCAAAGAATAACAGTAATAGTAATAATAGTTAGCAGGTGCCGTACAGTATTCACATGTACTTGGCCGTGTGTTAAGCACTTCACGGGAATGGTCCGTTTCTCTCTCACAGCAATGCCATCGGGTAGGGACTATTACTTTTATTGCCTCATCATTTTGCAGATAAGAAAACTAAACACTGCAAAGATTACGTAGTAAGGTAAAGCAGGTAATAAGTGGCAGAGACAGAATTTGTCTTGACAACGATATATGGTGTCTTTTTCCCTCTTAAGACACTTTGGTTCCTGCTAGTAATGAACCTGAGCCCTCAACATTCCAAGCTTTTTCAAAGCCATGACCCTCTTACAGCTAACTGGGGTTTCCTTGACATTCTTATCAGACTTTACTCTTTTTTTTTTTTTGGATAAACTAACTTCTGCTCAGTGGTAGAGATTGTCCCTTCATGTGATGGACCTCCTGCGAAAACAAATGTGTTCTGTAAAAGAAAAAGCTGAGGCACAATACAATTTTTAGAGTTTATTTAGGTGCAAAGCAATTCGTGGATCAGGGGACACCAGGACAAAAGAGGTTTAGTGTTCCAAAGACAAAATGCCGGGGGCAAGTATTTACTAGGAAAATGCAGAAGCGAAATAAAGAAATTATTTGATTGGCTCGCCATTACAAAATGGTCTTTGTTAGGTACCTCCTTGAAAAGTCCCTCTTCAATCATATGTAACTGGCTGTCTATGAATGGCTGGGTTTACATTTTGGTTCTCTCTAACATAAGCATTTATCAGATATGAACACAAGTTAAGTTGAGCTTATGTAATAAATAGCCTTGCAAGTAAGGCTATTTTTAAGATCTTTGGTTTGGTTTGTTCAGGAATTTTTCAGACCTGGTCTCCATCTTAATTTAGCTTAAGTAGTACCTTCAAGAGGACTCTCCAATAGGGACAATACTTTAATACAATGTGCTGAGTAACGGCAGTGAGTTCAGGAATTCTGCCTACTGGGGAGGGTCCAGCTATGTGGATCCCCAAAGGCCTCCATCAAAACATCATCTTGATGACCATGGTCATCTCTTAAAATCTTAATTTTGGTTGAGTTTAACCTGAAATCTATTGAAGGTCAAGGGTTATTTTTGTGCCAGCTCTTTGAATGTGAGTTGGGTGGTGCCTTTAAAAGTAAGAAAAAGAGCGAAAAAGAGTTCCCCCGTTTCTCATTTTCCAGAACCAGCTTACAATTGGAGCTTCACAGCAGGAATGTAAAGTGGTATTTCATCAAAACCATGAAGCTCTCTCTGACCCAAGAGGTGCCTGGAGACCAGTTGGAGCTCACCTGGATGAATTACTACAGAGTTCTCTTGAGGGATCCGTAATTAATCTAGCTCACAGAAAAAAAGAATAAATACATTTAATCCATAAATACATTTTCTATTCAGGCACTATACTAGCTTCTTAGGTTTTTTTTTTTATTATAACCAGCTTATAAAACGACTGTATTTGCTTCATACCAGTAAAATCTAAAGGGTAACCCTAGATTTTTAAGTTCTTACAAAGTCAACAGAGTATTCTGTATACCAATATATGCAATAGGACATTTATTAACTATTTTCAAAGATGTTTGTGATGAGTTCAGATGTTGAACCAGCCTCCACTGAATGCATCCTGGGATACCCTTCCCCCATCCCAGAGTTGCACCTGTTTTCCCATGACATGAAAATATAGCATGGCCTGGGAACTCACTTGCCAGGTGTTTACTTAGGATTATTAAGTGCTTTTCTTTTCTTTTCCTCCTTTTTTTTTTTTTTTTTTTAGACAGAGCCTCACTCTGTTACCCAGGGGAGAGTGCTGTAACATCATAGTTCACAGCAAACTCAAACTCCTGGGCTCAGCCTCCAAAGTAGCTGGACCTATAGGGGCCCACCACAATGCCTGGCTACTTTTTATATTTTTAGTAGAGACACGGTCTTACTTTGCTCAGGCTGGTCTCCAACTCCTGAGCTCACGCAATCCCCCCAGCTCAGCCTCCCGAGTACTGGGATTACAGATGTGAGCCCCGCTAGTAAGTGCTTCTCACTCTTGCAGATGTGAGAAGACGAGGACATTGTGCTTGCCCTTGATAAAGGACCTACCACCTAGATGGAAACGATGGTAGAGTGGGATTAAACAGGACACTTAGTGTAACATGGTATCAAATTCTTTATAATAAATGTCCTACCCTGGCTCTTTTCCTATTTTTTTCTCTTTTTTTTGAGGCAGAGTCTCATTCTGCTGTCCACGGTGTCAGTCAGCCTAGCTCACAGCAACCTCAAACTCCTGTGCTCAAGCAATCCTCCTGCCTCAGCCTCCCAAGTAGTCACATGCCACAACATTCAACTAGTTTTCCTATTTTTAATAGAGACAGTGTCTCTACTAAAAAGAGAGGAAGGAAGGAAGAAAAAGAAAAAGAGAGAGAAAGGAAAGGAGGGAGGGAGGGAAAGAGAGAAAGAAAGAGAAAGAAAAAGAAAAAGAAGAAAATCCTGCTGACTTTATAATTAACTGAAATCTTTACTCACTGTCCTGGACTTCTTGCTGAGCACAGGCCCTGCCGGCCCTGGGGGACTCAGCACTAAAGCAGCT
Organism: Nycticebus coucang; assembly: GCF_027406575.1. Taxonomy (NCBI): domain Eukaryota; kingdom Metazoa; phylum Chordata; class Mammalia; order Primates; family Lorisidae; genus Nycticebus; species Nycticebus coucang. The sequence goes on from NC_069782.1 coordinate 52,523,373, forward strand.
GCACATGCAAACTCATTGGTCCACAACGTGCAGCTCCAGGGGGAAATACACCCACTGACCAGATCTCACTGGAGTAGACACAACACTCTAACTAGGTCACATTTGATAAAATAGCAGGGGGTAGGGAGGTCTAGACTGGTAAGTGACTGAGAAACCAGGCTACACAGAAGTATTGAGTGACCACAGGATGTTTAGTCTAGAGAAGAAAAGATTACGGGACATGTTTTCCAGTATCTGGAGAGCTATTGTGTGACTACAGGGGAGCCTTTAGACTTTTTCAGACTATTTGACCAATAAGATGAAAGTTAGAGAGGGGCAAATTCATTCCGACGTCTTCAAAAGTTTTCCTGCCAAGCTCGAGGAAAGCTCCTTCTAAAGGTACCACAGCCGGTGGGCGCGCCAGCAGAAGCCAGCTGGCCACCTGTCACAGGCTGCTTCCTTCCAGAAAAGCTATTTTCTGTCATCATTGGAATGGATGGTCTCCCAGGATCACTCTGATGCCAATTTTTTTTAATTTTTATTTTCTAAATTAAGTGGGAAGTAACAGAGCGCTTCATGTACCCTCCTGAAGACTTCAAACCTGTGAGAATTTTGCTAGCCTTGTCTACTTCCTCCCTTCCCCACCTTACCGGCTGAAGCCGCTTTGACTTGGTCAACAGAGCAGCATAGGAAATACACTCCCACCATTAAAGTGCTCTGCTGAGCCACTGAGGATAAAGTGGTTATTAAGACCGACCTCAACTGTGCCTCCATTCAGTCACCAGTTGAATGTGGAGTGCTGACCAGGACACCAGAAGGAGAAAATCTTGCCTCAGAGAGAGTGTAAGTGGTGAGAAGAAGTTGACAGACCAGAGCCTGAGAGCACAAAGATCCCTACAGAGCCTGCAGTCAGGAAAACACCAGAGGAAGAGAGGCTCCTCGCAGCTCCCTGGAGCTGCCCTAGTATTTAACAAGCTTCACAGGCCAAGCCAGCATCTTCCAGGCATCTGCTATGGTTTTAGGTGTGCCCAGATGTCATCATACAGCTAAGAAAAGGAAGAGTCACCACATCCTCAGCTACCACTTCTGCTGTGCACTTCTGAAAAAGAAATACCTTAGCCGAAGGTCACCTTCACACAACAGAATGTAGGTTCCAGGGGAAAAAGCCGATGTACTCTTTCTGCTAACAAGTTGCTGTCACTGAAAGCTGTGAATTTACCTCTTTATTTCTTGCCAAATATATCATTTCAGCATCCTGTCGACCTGCCCTAGGAATTACTGTTACTTTTTTTTTTTTCTGAATTACTGTTACTTTGAAGGAGGAAGTCTCACTGCTTTAACGTTATGTAGGTTGAGGAGTAACACAGATGCAAGCCCAATTTAGTTATTAATGAGAACTCATGTTACAGTGAGAAAATGTATCTTGCTTTTGAGTTGAACTGCTTGCAATAATCTGAAAATTATTTTAAATGGTACCAATAGCCACCAGGAAAAACTGGCTAAAATACAGAACTAAACTAAAACATAAAGTGAGTTGTGTGATTGCAGAGTTACAAATACTTCACAGGACTTTATTTTTTTTTTTTATTAAATCATAGCTGTGTACATTGTTATGATCATGGGGCATCATTCACTAGCTTCACAGACCGTTTACCAAGTTTCACATATACCCTTGTAAGATGCACCACTGGTGTAATCCCACCAATCCCCTTCCCTCTACCTACCTCCCCCCTCCCTCCCCTCCCTTTCCCCCTTACCCCTATTCTTAGGTTGTAACTGGGTTATAGCTTTCATGTGAAAACCCTAAATTAGTCTCATAGTAGGGCTGAGTACATTGGGTACTTTCTCTTCCATTCTTCAGATACTTTACTAAGAAGAATATGTTCCAGCTCCATCCATGTAAACATGAAAGAGGTAAAGTCTCCATCTTTCTTTAAGGCTGCATAATATTCCATGGTGTACATATACCACAATTTATTAATCCATTCGTGGATCGATGGGCACCTGGGCTTCTTCCATGACTTAGCAATTATGAATAGGGCTGCAATAAACATTCTGGTACAAATATCTTTGTTATGACATGATTTTTGGTCTTCTGGGTATATGCCTAGTAGAGGAATTACAGGATTGAATGGCAGATCTATTTTTAGATCTCTAAGTGTTCTCCATATCTCTTTCCAAAAGGAATGTATTAATTTGCATTCCCACCAGCAGTGCAAAAGTGTTCCCTTTTCTCCACATCCGCGCCAACATCTCTGGTCTTGGGATTTTGTGATATAGGCTAGTCTCACTGGAGTTAGATGGTATCTCAACGTAGTTTTGATTTGCATTTCTCTGATGATTAAAGATGATGAGCATTTTGGGCAGCGCCTGTGGTTCAAGGAGTAGGGCGCCAGTCCCATATGCCGGAGGTGGTGGGTTCAAACCCAGCCCCGGCCAAAAAAAAAAAGATGATGAGCATTTTTTCATATGTCTGAAGGCCACACGCCTGTCTTCTTCAGAGAAGTTTCTCTTCAAATCCCTTGCCCAGCCTGTGATGGGATCCCTTGTTCTATTCTTGCTAATGCGTTTGAGTTCTCTGTGGATTCTGGTTATTAAACCTTTGCTTCACAGAACTTTAAATAAAGTGATGCATGGGCGGCGCCTGTGGCTCAGCGGGTAGGGCGCCGGTCCCATATGCCGGAGGTGGCGGGTTCAAACCCAGCCCCGGCCAAATTAAAAAAAAAAAAAATAAATAAATAAATAAATAAAGTGATGCTGTTACTCAGTGAGCAGGAAAAATAAATAACATTTATATTAATGTCTGGGAACTTTGTCAAGCCAAAGAACCATAATTATTATAAAGGAGCAAAAGATAATGTAGATACTGTATTTATAAAAGTAAATGGCAGAGCATGGTAGCTCACATCTGTAATCCCAGCACTATGTGAGGCCGAAGGGAGAGGACCACTTGAGGTCAGAAGTTAATGAACAACATAGCAAGATCTTGTCTCTACAAAAAAATAAGAAAACTTGGCAGGGCACGGCGGTGCTTGCCTGTGGTCCCAGCTATTTAGGAGGCAAAGATGGGAGGATCACTGGAACCCAGGAGTTCAAGGCTACAGTGAACTATGGTAGCCCTACTGAAGTCCAGTCTGGGCAACAGAACCAGACCCTGTCACCAAAGCGGGGACATAAAATGAGAAGCATTATTATTCCTCCTAAAGGAAACTACCTTCGACTAACCCAGTGACAAGGGGGATGCTGAGCAGCTAGTGATGAAAATAGTGATAACCAAGGGGAAAAATACCAGCGCCAATTCCATTTTTCCAGTTCATTTAAGGACCTGCCCTCTATTGTCTAGACACCTGGTATACCCAAAAGCTGATGTTGTTTCCACACAGCCTACTCAGATAAACCAGGGTCGACTTTCTTTTTCTTGTAGAAAGAGCAACATTTTACAAATGAGTTTTGGTTGGGGAGCCCATTTCAATCAGTTTTAATCTAAGTGCATAAAGCGTGTTAATGCAAGAAAAAGCATCAGGCTCCCGAGAAGTAAGGCTAACTCTCCAGCTACACTGAATCCATTCAGCCTTCACAGCAGCCTTCCCAACTTGGTACTGTTAACAGGAGGAAACAAAGGTGCAGAGAGCTTTACGGACTATGTAGCAGATCACACGGCTAATAATTGACAGAGGACGGACTTGCACTCAGCCTGGCTGGTTCCAAAGTCCGAGTATTTAACCGCTAAGCTGTGGCGCCTCCCCGGTAATGGTACATGGGTAAAATTAATGAAGCACCTCGTGTGTACCAGGCACTGTGTTACTTCTTTAATATACATTAACATCCTGACTTTACCAGGGTTGGGACATTTGGACCCAGGTAAAAGGGGGAACAAAAGAATCATTAGGCCCCCTGTTCCGTGTGTCCAGCCGGGTTTGATTTAGTTGCTGCTTGAGATTACAAAGTGTTAGCAGAAAGCAGTTACCCTGTGATTTCTCCCTTGCAGAGGGGGAATGGTCCAAACCAGCGAGCAGTACGAGTTCGTGCATCATGCTCTGTGCCTGTACGAGAGCAGACTCGCAGCGGAAACGGTCCCATGCTGACCATCAATCTCGGGGTGATTAGTCACAGCACACACCCCAGGCTTCTGGAAGGAGTTTCCTGCAATGGAAGAAAAGAGAAGCTCTGAAGCCAAGCTGTGCCATGGGTTGTGGAAGACTGGGCAGCGTGGTTAAGCTTGCCTGCCCCTTGTGTATGTGAATGCCTTTCTGAGCATCCCTAAGCTACTGATATTTTGAAGGTCCTAGGCTGACAGATTTCTCATGTAGCCTAGGGTGGATTTCATTTGTCTTTGCTGACTCTCTGCCACATGGAATGTATGTATGGAATATTCAGTGACGAATGTCCTCAGAGGATGACTGGAAGGGCTGCTGAAGACATTCTGATTGTTGTTTAGATGCTTTAATGTTTTCAAAATATGTCTCGTGATGGACTGTCAGCTGTTTAACTGTTCCTGTTTTAAGTGCTATTACCTTTCTCAGTTACCAGAATCTTGCTGCTAAGTGATTGATAATGGATTTTTAACAAATAAGTCTTTGTTTAAAAAAAAAATCAAAAGCAGTGACTATTTTATATGGAGATGTGTCTTGAGAATATTACCTATTAAGTATGTATTTATAGCACTTCCTCTCCATCAACTCCAGAGCACAATTACTGTCATTGGATAGATGTATATTTACTCTATTATTAGGCATAAAGGTGACTTCTGCTCCAGAATTCCATCTACTATATTTCTACATTGTGGGTTGTTTTACTTTAAAAAGGAAAAACAAATTTGTAGTAACTCAAAGTATCAAGAATTTTAACTAATGGTCTCTCTTTTACTAAGAAGGGATTTCTGAATATGTTGTCTTCCTGGAATCTCTCTCCCAGTAAAAGGCAGATGCCTTCGGGAACACTGTAACCCATCCCATTTCCAGAAGTTCTTATAAAGATGCTGCTGTGTCTGTCCTTCCGTTTCTGAAAGGTTTGAATCCTCCAGAGATAAAGTAACTACCCTCAGAAAACATGAGATGTTCTGCTCAAATATGAATTTTTAATGCAGCAAAGCCAACGTCGTTTCATACTGCCAATAAACTGCTCTTAATATGAAATACTGAGTGAAGCATATTCTTTTTTCTCCTATTTGGACAGAAGCCCTTATCTGTTTGGGGATGCCTGAAGTATAACACGGCAGGTTTAATTTGAGTCTCTGCATCTCCACAGTGGAGATGATGATCTCAGAATGTAACCTTGCCATCAAGTTGAGAGGTGACGCAGACGTGCCACCCTTACGTGGTTTTCCCAGTAGACTCTCTGCCCGTCATTATACAAGCAGCACGTGGTTATGTCTCCATACCTCTCGTCACAGACCCTCATGCATTACGTGGTTCATGTTTATTTAGCAGAATCGCATCACCTGAACAGGTGTAATGTTTTTGGAACTTTCCGTCATCTAAGATTAACAATTCCTTTCTCCCCTCTTGAGGTTAAGAAGTAGTCACGTGCCAAAGGGACCATACGTGATGATTTAAGGGGATTTATTTTACTCTGGAGGCTGGAATTTTTTCTACATAAAAACAGGGAGGTAATCATTATCCCTTCTTTCTAAGGAAACAGACAAAAGGACACTGGTGTAAAACTTCCCCAAACAATTCAATAGGAGGAAGTGCTCGTCACCGACTTTTCCCCCACCATGAAGGCACATTTCCTTCCGAGTCTTTGCTTCTCTTATCTGGAAGATTTTTTTTTCCCCCCAAGCGAAGCATGAGCAGCTGTTAAGTGGAAAATGGAGGCTAGATTTTACTTGGTGATTCTTGCCTGCGTGATCTTCGGGACCCCAGGTGAGTGGGTCTGCCTGAGGCACTGCTCCCCTGGCTAGCCAGGAGCCTCTGGCCCTGGGAAAGGGTCTGAACTGAGGTGGAAATGAAGCCAGGTCTCCATGACAGTTTAGCCAAAGACGATGAGGAGGGGGAATAAAAGGAGACAGCTGCACCCACACTGGGGAGATTTCTCTCCAAAAGAAAATAAATGCTCTCCTGTGCTCTGAGCGCCTGGGGCGGCTTCTGAAACAGCGTATTTATAGCAGAGAGTAAAGAACTCTGGAGAGGAATTTTTATTACTATATAATAATAAGTACCATTTCTAATGCCTTTCCCAAACAGGTTATAGTTTTATTTTCTGTTCTGCTAAAGAAAGTATAAGAAATACAATTTTAAAAGGTAAGGAAACGAGGTGTGTTTCATTTGGAGAACTGAATCTAGTGTTCTCATGGAGAGTTGAACAATTTTGGTAAAAGCTCATTGAAAATGGTTTCTGAGCCTACATACCTTGCTCTCTAATAGAGATGTTTAACAGTGGAAGGTTAATTTTCTCAAACTGAGAAATGCTGATTATTTTCAATCTATTAGTATTTGAAGGGAAACTCAAATACTGTCACAAAGAAGAGAAATGCTTGTCTCCAAAACTAGAAGAAATTTGGTTTGTGATAATCAATACTTTTCTAGATTACTGTTATCTAGGGGGTCATGTTTGGAAGGCTGGGAAAATATGTTTCAGTTTTTAATAAATACGTGTAATTTGAAAAAAATTGTTCAGAATATTCAATGTGTATATAAATATTTACTGTAGTATGAATTTAAGGGTGGAACAGGTGTGATTTTGTAGCACGAAGGAGGAAGGTGATAAGGAAAGAGTCAAATGGTTACAAAGGGACCCTCAATAAACTTAACTAATTTGGCTAAAATATCATAATGTTTGAACAGTTTTGTTTCTTTTCCAAGCTTCCTTTCATTTTCCAATGAGGGGTGTGTTTTCTTCCCTGAACCGTGTACAAGTGAAAAAGAAAAGAACTGTGTGACACTTTGACATTTTACATTGTTAGCCTTGGGATTTTAAATCACTTGTGTTAAATCTAAGAATATTCATGTAAAATGACAGCAAAAGCTGTCATATAAGTAAAACTAGTGACTTGACGTAGCTGGTGGGTGGTGGTGGGTTTGCTCCCTGGTGATCCTCACAATCTGCTGCATATAGTACTTCACGCACTTCTCATCTTCCAGAGGGGTTTCAGATCGTCCATGTCCAGAAACAACAGTGTCTTTTCATCAATGAGAAAGTGGTCGTGGGCTCCTGCAACAGGACCATCCAGAACCAGCAGTGGAGGTGGACTGCGGATGGAAAGCTCCTGCACATTAGGTCTGCACTCTGCCTGGCCGTCTCCAATTCCTCCCAGGGCCCTTCCCGTTCAGCCATCTTGGCCCACTGCTCCCAGGCACCCCCGTGGACCTGCTATGACCAGGAAGGGTTCCTGGAGGTGGAAAATACCTCTCTCTTTCTCAAGAAACAAGGCCCCAGAGTGGTGGTCAAGAAGGGCAGAAAATACCTTCATAGCTGGATGAAAATTTATGTCAACAAAGAAGGAAATCTGGCCAATGAAAGCCTCTGCTTAAAAAAAGGTGAGCTATTTGTTTAGAGTCAATTCTGAAAGTCCTTCTGCTAAATGTCTTATTTTTTTATATTCAAAGGAAGTCCACAAACCCCAACATTCTTCCTATGGGAGATTCATAAGCTGATAGAAGAGGATTGTGTGGTGCCCAGTGATGGGAAGCTTCATTATTTGCATTACAATAAGCCTGGCATTCTCTTCTGTGTATTGCTTGTTCAACTCCTTCTTCCTTTTTTTTTTTTTTTGCTTCTTTTGTTAATTCAACATATATTTCTTGAGCTTCTCTTTTGTCCCAGACACCATGGTTAAGTACCATTAGATGGAGGCATATAGATCTAAGCATATGTAATGACTAAACTCAATGATCAGGAAATGATTAGATTCTGTTGACATAGACACTTCTCTTCTCTGGTTATGAGGAACTATTACAATATCAACATGGTGCTTGATAAGACAGGGAAGATATTAAGTTGTACTTTTACAGATTTCTTGTATTCATATTTAAGGGTGGATATCTTTTGGAGGTAACTTGCTTTTGGAATGGTAATGACCAATGTGCAGCCATGGAGTTGTCTGCTTTGTTGACTGTTCATGGGTATAGATGCATAAAAACTTGTATACACAGGCACACAGCTCTTGGTGTAGTGCATAGTTTAGTCCTGATGTAGGAATTTTTGCTTGAGGAATATACTATATGGAGGTGAATCTTCTCTTTAAGATAATTTTATTGTATATTTACTATTGTATATTTGAACTCAAGGCCCACCTTGGCCTCCCACTGTGCTGGTATTACAGGAGTGAGCCACAGGGACCCCCCCCCCAGCCTAAATAAGCACTTGATTAGATGCCAACTGACTGCAGTAGACTCTTCTATAACTGAAGTCAAGAGTTATAGTCCTTGTTCTTATTTATATCATTTCTGGCTATGAATATATTTTATAAAAAATATAAAAGTGAATTAAGAAATTCGACTTTATCAAAAAAACATACAGCATAAGGCACCAAGTTGTACAATTCTTTTCCTATGCTTCATCTCTCAAGGCCTTTCCTACATAACACAGAAACGTTGTAAATATTACATTACAGCTTTATTATTATATACAGGAAGTGAGATTCATTTCCAATTCCCAATCAAATTTTATGTAATGTAAGATTCTTTGATTGGAACTTTTTTGAAAAGTAGATATCGGCTCGGCCCTCATAGCTCAGTGAGTAGGGCGCCAGCCATAGGCCACATAACTGAAGCTGGCGGCTTTGAGCCTGGCCACGGGCCTGCTGAACAACAATGACAACTGCAACCAAAAAATAGCTGGGCATTGTGGGGAGCACCTTGTAGTCCCCGCTACTTGGGAGGCTGAGGCAAAAGAATTACTTAAACCCAAGCGTTTGAGGTTGCTGTAAGCTGTGACACCACGGCATACTGAGGGCAGCATAGTGAGACTCTGTCTCAAAGAAAAAAGAAAAAAGTAGATATGGATACAATGGAGAGTTATTCAACACAACAAATAATTTATGACAAAACTCTCTTTTTTGACCCCTGTAATGAATTGTGTCCAGCAATGGACTCCACTTCAAGAATACGGTGTATAGAATAGGCCATTTGTAATTAATCACCAAACACCATAACTAAAACATGCTTGATAATGTGTTTTGAAAAAAAAGATATTTCTAGAAAAAGAAAAACAGAAGCAGGTACAAAAATAATCCCTATATTTGAATACACATAAATAAATACATATTTTGACTTTAACACAATTATAGGCTATAGCCCCATTTTTCTGCTCCACTGTAAACTTAACTGTTGATGAAAGATTAAGATGGATATTTGTGGACCCATCACATGAAGCATCCTGATTCGCGAGAGAAACCACTGTAAAAAACTAACCAAATGCAGCACAAAAGTGCCAGTCGTATGTCCAGAGGATGGGAGTTTTCTTTGCACTTCCTCCAGTAAAAGGACACACACCTGTGAAGGTAAAAATCTGAACCGTAGTTTTCATATTTTATAAATGAAACACTAATGATGTCATTCAAGTATCCTCGTGATATTTAGCTGAGGTTGTGGTTGGGTTGCAGTACCTACACCATGGTTCTCAGCCCAAGCCACACGCTAGACTCACACAGTAGCACTTAAATAATATTAGATGAGGATGGAGCCTGGGCTTCATCCTCCAGGCCAATTAAATCAGGCCTTGCATTTTTACAGTACTTCCTAGGTAATTCTCATGTGCAGCTAAGTTTGGAAATCACTAAATATATTTTCTTCCTTGGGTAGTGGGGAAGCCAGATAAGTACATAGTTGATTATAACAGAGTGTAATAGGAGAAAGCACTCCTCCCTCCAACACGTCCTTGCTAGCGCGTCACATGGAGCACCTGTTCTTTAAACAAGTGTTCAAGGATCATTTTTAAGTTGCATGTTTTGTAAATAGTCTTTTGAGTGACCACTAGGTTTTGTCATAATTTAGCTATCTCCATTCTCATTCAACTACCTTGTTTCTTCCTGATTAAATTAACTTGTGTCAATTTCCAGAAAATGTTGAATATTAGAATTATAGGGGGCAGACGTGGTAGCTCACGCCTGTAATCCCAGCACTCTGGAAGGCTGAGATGGGAGAATTGCTTGAGCTCAGGAGTTTGATAGCAGCCTGAGCAAGAGTGAGACTCTGTCTCTAATAAAAATTTAAAAACTAGCCAGACATTATGGCAGCTGCCTGTCATCCCAGCTACTCAGGAGGCTGAGGCAAGAGGATTACTCAAACCTAAGAGTTTGAGGTTGTGAGCTATGACACCATCGCACTCTACCCAGGTGACAGAGTGAGACTCTGTCTCAAGAAAAAAAAAAAAGGAATTATAGGGAAAAATAAAGGGGGAAAAATGAACAATAATGCTTTAAGGTCTACTTTGAGGAATGCCGTCTTTAAAATCGTGACTATTGCCTATTCTATCCAAGCTAAGTTTTAGACTCACCATCAAAAATTACAATCACATCTACTCCAACGAGGGATATCTTGGCCTCAAGCCCACAACACGGGGCACAGTGGCCCAAGTACTGAAGTTTTATGGATCTAACTGATTGGAAAAATAACTCATTCCTTGGCTTCCATGTCTATATGGAAAAAAGGGAAATTTACTGAAAGTAAATTACAAATGTGCTAGTAGATCTTCACCAATAATCTTTGACAGGGGAACACTGAGGCATCGAAACTTGACCTGGGCTTCACAATCACCAGCACAAATCCAGTGTCTACGTCGTTGTAAGACTTCCAGGTGAAGGGTGAAAATTTACGTCCATGGTGTGGATACGTTTTCCAAGGGATGCCGAGTATCCCGACATTTATAAAAAGCTGAATGATTGTCTAAAGATTACTTTCATTCAGACGTTTCATATTATAAAGAGAGTAAGTTGAATTATAGATGCCAGCCAGTCACACCACAGTTACTCAGCACCTACTTCAGATTCATTCATTCAAATTCCATATTTATCTGAAGGCAGGTAAATTTTTGCAGGAAAATTTTCAAGTCTCCCTGATATGGCTGAGCAGCTGAAATCACTAAAAGCTATTTTGCTGATGAAATAAACCATATTGTTGGCAGGCTTGATATAATTACTGGTTAAAGTAATTGTTTAATTGTAGTAATTTGGGAAAGGGGAAATGCACAAGCATTGTAAAAGATAAGCAATCATATTCACTCTTGGGAGAAAAAGGATATTTTTTGGTTTTAAGTTTAGTTGTTTTGTTTGTTTGTTTGTTTTGAAGCAGAGTCTTACTCTGTTGTCCCAGACTAGAGTGCCCTGGCGTCATAGTGCACAGCAACTTCAAAGTCCTGGGCTCAGCCTCCTGAGTAGCTGGGACTACAGGCATGTGCCATGACGCCTGGCTAGTTTTTCTATTTGTTCTTCTTTTTCTTTTTTTTTGGTTTTGTTTGTTTGTTTTTCTTTTTAATAGAGAAAAATTGAAAAATTTTGCTCAGGCTGGTGTCAAAACCCCTGAACTCAAGCAATACCTCCTCAGCCTCCCAGAGTGCTGGGATTACAGGCGTGAGCCGCCGTGCCCATGCAGGAGAAAAGGTTTTTATTACAAGTTTTTCTTTTTGTGGCGAGCAGAAGTACTTGTAAATACAAAGCATTTATGAGGGAAAACAACACAACAGCAAGTGTGTTCTGTGCGTACAGACCCCCCTTTGGTCAGAGTGTCTGTCACAGTCATTTTGGATTTGTTTTCTCATTGCCCATCATTATAACAACATGGGCCTTGCAGTGGAGCATTTTCTGAAATATGTTATTTTAAAATAATACCAGCCTGTGGCATGTCGATGAACACCTCAGGCAACACCCGGGGCTGCACGTGAGCCCCACGCGACTCCCCTGGGCTCTTCTGCCTCTGTGGTTCCCTTTCTCCATTGGGAAAAAACAAAGTAAAATAACATAATAGATTTTCATGTGGCCTTAAAATTCTAATTTTTACTCATATGTGAAAAAATTAAAACGCTTACTTTGACCCTAAAGATTCATTTCTTTTTTATTTTCAAAGATAATAAGTTCAGTCATTCTGTCACCCTAAAGCCATCATGGCCCCTTGGCACAGTGCCCGTCATGCCTACCGGACTGGTCAGTTCTGGGCATGTCGAGTTATGCACCCCCTTTCCTATCCCCTTTCTCCAACTTTGTTCAGCCTCTGGTTCAGCATCTTTCTCCCACCTCCTTATAGCCCTGAACTTATAAGCCATTCTTCCTCTGACATCAGACATGATGTCCTTCTCTGCTCTCTCATCCTTTCCCCAAAAGAAAATATGGAGCATTGGAATAAAATGGGTATTAAGTCATTAAATAGGAAATGTCCGACATCAAATCAAAAGTTTAGTTGTATCTCAAATAGGCAGCAGCACAGTTCACCGGAGTGTGCGTCTAACCTGTTGACACGTGTTACCAGTGGTGGCTGCGCCCACCAGCACTGAAGAAGCCTGGGGAGAAAGTGGCAGTGAAATCACAAAAGGCATTCATGGCTTATTGAGTTTTGAATATTTTTCCTTGCCAGAAGTGGTTCAAAGCCTGGAAGAAGATTAAAATCACCAGAACTGAACTTCTCAAACCCTCAACGTACTGTGCATTCATTAGCCATATCCTTCCAGTCAGTTCGTTAGTATTTCAAGCTGTCTGCCCTGCATTGGTTCCACAACAGAAGCCATATTCAAAAATAACGTGAATTCTTGACTTATCTATGGCTTCACAAGAATTGCTCTAAAGAAAATTTGGAAGATAATCATAAGCCAAGACGTGTGTTGGAAAGACTGAGATTGTGTTTTCACGATAAAAATACAGTGTCAATAGCCGGGTGCTGTGGCGGGCGCCTGTAATCCCAGCTACTCGGGAGGCTGAGGCAAAAGAATCGCTTAAGCTCAGGAGCTGGAGGTTGCTGTGAGCTGTGTGATGCCATGGCACTCTACCGAGGGCCATAAAGTGAGACTCTGTCTCTACAAAAAAAAAAATAGAGTGTCAAAGTGAAACGCCAAAGGTATCAACTGTCAGATTTAGTATGTAAGTCAGGCATTTGATACTTAATAACCTCATACATCTTCATAGGGCACCCACAGTGCAGATTGAGTAATAATTAGCTATTGCAAAGTATTTATTTAACTTAATCTTTAAATTATTTTTTCAATATAAACCTTTTGCTTATAATATGCTTTGGTGCTTTATTATGCTATGTCTTGGCATCAATTTCTATTTATTAATTTTACTTTATTTCTAATCCTGAATCCTTTTTTTTTTTTTTTTGAGACAGAGTCTCATTCTGTCACTCTGGGTATAAGGCTGTGGCATCATAGCTTACAGAAACCTCAGACTCTTAGTCTCAAGCCATCCTCTGGGATGGCATTGGCCCTACTAATTTTTCTATTTTTAGTAGAGACAAGGTCTTGCCCTTGCTCAGAATGGTCTTGAACTCCTGAGCTCAGGTGATCCACCTGCCTCAGTCTTCCAGAGTGCTAGCATTACAGACATGAGCCACCTCACCCGGCCTAATCCTGAATTCTTTTTAAATAACTTACATATGCTTTTTTTTCCCCAAAAAAAGTCTCACTCTGACACCCAGGCTAGAGTTTTCATGCTATCATCATAGTTCATGGCAACCTCAAACTCTTGGGCTGAATAATCCTCCTGCCTCAGCCTACTGAGTAGCTGGGACTACAGGTACCTGCCACAATGCCTAGGTAGTCTTTCTGTTTTTATTAGAGATGGAGATCTCACTCTTGCTCAGGTTGGTCTCAAACCCCTGAGCTCCAGAGATCCACCTGTCTGGGCTTCCCAGAGTGCTAAGATTACAGTAGCAAGCCACCATGCCCGGCCTAGATATGTATTTTTTAAATGTATCCTTTTTTCACCAATATCATTTTCTCATTTTCTGAAATGTTAACTATTCTTTTAACCATTTCCCACAATTACTTAGACTACTGTAATTCTTGTTCTTTCACTTTACCCTTCTTCTGTTCTAATCGTGTGTGTGTGTGTGTGTGTGTGTGCGTGTGTGTGTGTTGATGTGTTGTGGTCGTCCCTTATTGTCCGTTGGGGATTGGTTCTTGGCTCCTGGACTCCCTGCAAATACCAAAATCCAGGGATGCTCAAGTCCCTTACATAAAATGGTGTAGTGTTTGCCTATAACCTATGCCCATCCTCTCATATACTTTAAATCATCTCTAGATTACTTACGATACCTAATACAATGTAAAAAGTTGTTCTGTATTGTTCAGAGAATAATGACAAGGAAATGAAGTCTTTTCATGTTCAATATAAGTTCATCATCCTTTATTGTGTTTTTGTTCTTGATTACTGATTGGTTGAATCCACTGATGTATCTCTGAACCCAGATATACAAAGGGCGAACCAGATAGATAGATGGGTAGACAGATAGTAGGCTGATGGATAGATCTATGTATATCATCATTTTCTAAAGTATCTTCTGTCTAATTTATCTCTTTTCCAGATGATTTATTCACTTTTAAAAGGAATATTATAGTTTGCATCTTCCTACAGAATAGAAAGTACCAATATGGTTAAAATTTGTTTACCCAAAATGAGTCCATTCAAGTTATTTTTTCAACATGCTTAAAAGTTATTTATATCATTTAAAGAAAATAAACTAACAAATTGCTTATTATCTTTATATTATCAGTGTACAAAAATTCCATTTCTATTATTATTTCAGGGCCAATTATAGATTCATTAATAACCTAAAATACTCTTTTAAAAATGCGGTCAAAAAATGGTCTTGACTGGGGTCATTGCAAATCACTTTGCACCTATAAAAGGTGGTGTGTGTAACTTAAGGGCTAAAACTTATTATATTGTACCCAGTACAGTCCACCTTACCTTGAACTGTATTCTGGGAGGAATTGTGTTATGATGTGGAAACAATGTTTAGCAATGGTAAATAGCTTTTAAAAATAGCTTTAACATATTGTTCCATTGTGTAAAAACTTTTCCTTGCATTTGTCAAAACATCTTGCTCTTTTATGAAGTGGGAAATGCATATACAATTTTAAAGGACATTAGAAGAATTCTTAGACACCAAAATATCCAAAGATCTACTACTTTTGGTATAATTTAATAGCACCTATTTCAACAAAGAATTCAGGAGATAGAAAAATAAACTTATTTTGATCATCTTATGTATTTTTTTTCTTTTTTGTTTTTTATTAAATCATAGCTGTGTACATTGATACGATCATGGGGCATCATTCACTAGCTTCACAGACTGTTTACCAAGTTTCACATATACCCTTGTAAGATGCACCACTGGTATAATCCCACCAATCTCCTTCACTCTAACTACATCCCCCCTCCCTGCCCTCCCTTTCCCCATTCCCCTTATTCTTAGGTTGTAACTGGGTTATAGCTTTCATGTGAAAACCCTAAATTAGTTTCATAGTAGGGCTGAGTACATTGGGTACTTTCTCTTCCATTCTTGAGATAATTTATTAAGAAGAATATGTTCCAGCTCCATCCATGTAAACATGAAAGAGGTAAAGTCTCCATCTTTCTTTAAGGCTGCATAATATTCCATGGTGTACATATACCACAATTTATTAATCCATTCATGGATCGATGGGCACTTGGGCTTCTTCCATGACTTAGCAATTATGAATAGGGCTGCAATAAACATTCTGGAACAAATATCATTGTTATGATGTGATTTTTGGTCTTCTGGGTATATGCCAAGTAGAGAGATTACAGGATTGAATGGCAGATCTATTTTTAGATCTCTAAGTGTTCTCCATATCTCTTTCCAAAAGGAATGTATTAATTTGCATTCCCACCAGCAGTACAAAAGTGTTCCCTTTTCTCCACATCCATGCCAACATCTCTGGTCTTGGGATTTTGTGATATAGGCTAGTCTCACTGGAGTTAGATGGTATCTCAAAGTAGTTTTGATTTGCATTTCTCTGATGATTAAAGATGATGAGCATTTTTTCATATATCTGAAGGCGGCATGCCTGTCTTCTTCAGAGAAGTTTCTCTTCAAATCCCTTGCCCAGCCTGCGATGGGATCCCTTGTTCTTTTCTTCCTAATGCCTTTGAGTTCTCTGTGGATTCTGGTTATTAAACCTTTGTCAGAGACATAACCTGCAAATACCTTCTCCCATTCTGAGGGCTGTTTGCTTGCTTTACTTACTATGTTCTTGTCTGTGCAGAAGCTTTTTGGTTTGATCAAGTCCCAGTAGTGTATTTTTGAAGCTGCTTCCATTGCCCAGGGGGTCCTCCTCATAAAATACTCGCCCAGACCGATATCTTCAAGGGTTTTCCCTGAACTCTCCTCTAGTATTTTTATAGTTTCATGTCTTAAGTTTAAATCTTTAATCCAGTGAGAGTCTATCTTAGTTAATGGTGAAAGGTGTGGGTCCAGTTTCAGTCTTCTGCAGGTTGCCAGCCACTTCACCCAGCACCATTTTTTAAATAGGGAATCTTTTCCCCACTGCATGTTTTTAATTGGCTTGTCAAAGATCAAATAACGGTAAGTAGCTGGAGTCATCTCTTGGTTCTCTATTCTGTTCCAGACATCTACTTCTCTGTTTTTGTGCCAATACCATGCTGTTTTGATCACTATCGATTTGTAGTATAGTCTGAGGTCTGGTAGCGTAATTCTTCCTGCTTTGTTTTTATTTCTGAGTAATGTCTTGGCTATTCGAGGTTTTTTCTGATTCCATATAAAATGAAGTATTGTTTTTTCAAGATCTTTAAAGTATGACAGTGGAGCTTTAATAGGGATTACTTTAAAATTATATATTGCCTTGGGTAGTATAGACATTTTAACAATGTTGATTCTTCCCAGCCATGAGCATGGTATGTTTTTCCATTTGTTAACATTTTCAGCTATTTCTTTCCTTAGAGTTTAATAGTCCTCTTTATAGAGATCTTTCACGTCCTTTGTTAGATAAATTCCCAATATTTCATCTTCTTTGGCACTACTGCGAATGGGATAGAGTCCTTAACTGTTTTTTCAACTTGACTATTGTTGGTGTATATAAAGGCTACCGATTTATGAATGTTGATTTTGTAACCTGAGATGCTGCTGTATTCCTTGATCACTTCTAGGAGTTTTGTAGTAGAGTCCCTGGTGTTTTCCAGATATACTATCATATCATCCACGAAGAGCGAAAGTTTGATCTCTTCTGACCCTATATAGATACCCTTGATCGCCTTTTCTTCCTTAATTGCAGTGGCTAAAACTTCCATTACAATGTTAAAAAGCAATGGAGACAATGGGCAGCCTTGTCTGGTTCCTGATCTGAGTGGAAATGATTCCAATTTAACTCCATTCAATATGATATTGGCTGTGGGTTTGCTGTAGATGGTCTCTATCAGTTTAAGAAATGTCCCTCTATACCGATTTTCTTAAGTGTTCTGATCATGAAGGGATGCTGGATATTATCAAAAGCTTTTTCTGCATCGATTGAGAGAATCATATGGTCTTTATTTTTTAATTTGTTTATGTGCTGGATTACATTTATAGATTTACGTATATTGAACCAGCCTTGAGATCCTGGGATATAACCGACTTGGTCACGATGTATAATTTGTTTGATGTGTTGCTGGATTCTGTTTGTTAGGATCTTTTTGAATATTTTTGCATCTATATTCATTAGTGATATTGGTCTATAATTTTCTTTTCTTGTTGGGTCTTTTCCTGGTTTGGGGATCAGGGTGATGTTTGCTTCATAGAACGTGTTGGGTAGTCTTCCTTCTTTTTCTAACTTTTGGAACAGGTTGAGTAGTATAGGTACTAATTCCTCTTTAAAGATTTGGTAGAATTCTGACGTGAAACCATCTGGTCCCGGGCTTTTCTTTTTAGGGAGGTTTTGTATGGTTGATGCTATTTCCGAACTTGATGTGGGCCTGTTCAACATTTCCACTTGATTTTGGCTAAGTCTTGGAAGGTGACGTGCTTCCAAATATCAGTCAATTTCCTTCAGATTTTCATATTTCTGAGAATACAGTTTCTTGTAATATCATTAAGGATTTTTTGGATTTCTGAGGAGTCTGTTGTTATTTCATCTTTGTTGTTTCTGATTGATGAGATTAGAGATTTTACTCTTTTTTTTCTGATTAAGTTGGCCAAAGGTTTATCTATTTTATTGACCTTTTCAAAAAACCAGCCTTTTGATTTATTGATCTGTTGTATTATTCTTTTGTTGTCAATGTCATTTAATTCTGCTCTAATTTTGGTTATTTCTTTTCTTCTACTGGGTTTGGGGTTGGAATGTTCTTCCTTTTCCAGTTGCTTGAGATATCCCATTAAGTTTTTAACTTCCTCTCTTTCCGTTCTCTTGAGGAAAGCTTGCAGTGCTATAAATTTCCCCCTTAAAACTGCCTTTGCCGTGTCCCAGAGGTTCTGATAGTTCGTGTCTTCATTGTTGTTTTGTTCCAAAAAATTGGCGATTTCTTTCTTAATCTCATCTCTGACCCAGCTATTATTCAGCATAAGGTTATTTAACTTCCATGCTTTTGTATGAGTATGCAGATTCCTGTTGTTACTCAGCTCAAGTTTTATTCCATGGTGGTCCAAGAAGATGCATGGGATAATTTCTATTCCATTAAATTTACTGAGGTTAGACTTGTGACCTAAGATGTGATCGATTTTGGAGTAAGTTCCATGGGCTGATGAGAAGAATTTGTATTCAGTTTTGTTGGGATGAAATGTTCTGTAGATGTCTGCTAAATCCAAATGTTGGATAGTTAGGTTTAAATCTAAGATTTCTTTGCTCAGCTTCTTGTTGGAGGATTGATCCAACACTGCCAAAGGAGTGTTGAAATCTCCAACTATTATGGAGCTGGAGGAAATCAAGTTGCTCTGTGTTAGAGTTTCTCTTATAAATTGAGGTGCATTCTGGTTGGGTGCATAGATATTAATAATTGAGATCTCATCATATTGAGATTAACAAATATGAAGTGACCATTCTTGTCCTTCCTTACTTTTGTTGGTTTAAAGCCTATTGTATCTGCAAATAAAATTGCAACACCTGCTTTTTTCTGATTACCATTAGCCTGAAATATGGATGACCATCCTTTCACCCTGAGTCTGTATTTGTCTTTTAAGTTAAGATGTGACTCTTGTATGCAACAAATATCTGGCCTGAGTTTTTGTACCCAGTCAGCTAACCTATGCCTCTTTAGAGGACAGTTTAAGCCATTCACATTAATGGAGAACATTGATAAGTCTGGTGAAGTTTTGGGTATCGAGTTTTTCAAAAGTCCAGTGGGCATTTTTAATCCTTTCGCAAGTGTGGAAATTGGAGTTTGATCCAAAGTTTCTGAGTGAGTTTACTTTTGTGGTATAGGATTGGGTTGGTCATTATGGAGGATAGGTCTGAGAATATCCTGAAGAGCTGGTTTGGTTATGGCAAATTTCTTCAACATATGAATGTCATTAGAGTATTTAATTTCTGCATCATAAATGAAACTCAGTTTAGCTGGATACAAGATCTGGGGTTGAAAGTTATTTTGCTTGAGGAGATTAAAAGTCGGTGACCACCCTCTTCTGGCTTGAAAAGTTTCAGCAGAGAGATCTGCAGTCATTCTAATATTCTTCCCTTTGAAGGTAATGGTTTTCTTTCTCCTGGCAGCTTTGAGAATTTTCTCCTTCATATTAACTTTAGTGAAGTTAATTGTGATATGCCTGGGGATGTCTTATTGGGGTTGAGTCGTGCTGGGGTTCTGAAGCTGTCCACTATCTGAATTTCAGAATCTCTAGGCATGTCTGGAAAATTCTCTTTCATAATTTCATGCAGAAGGGCCTCTGTGCCCAGCGAGGCCACTTCATCTGTTTCTGGAACTCCAGTGATTCAGATATTGACTTTTTTCAAATTATCCCAGAGCTCCCGGAGAGAATGATCTGTTTTTGCTCTCCATTTCTCTTCCTCTTTGAGAGTTTGGGAGCGTTCAAAGGCTTTATCTTCAATGTCAGAAATCCTTTCTTCTGCTTGCTCCATTCTGTTGCTAAGGGATTCCACTGTATTTTTCCTATCTTTGAGGGCTGCGAATTCTTGCTTCAGTGTATCTAAGTCTTTGGTGGTTTTGTCTTTAAATTCGTTAAATTCTTGAGACAACTTTTGAATTTCTCTTCGAATTCCTAATTCCACTTTGTTAATCTTGTCTGCAATCCAAATTCTGAATTCGATTTCTGACATCTCAGCCAGTTGTTTATGAATGGGATCTTCAATTACATCTGCCATATCTTTCCTTGTGGGGGTTGGTCTATTCTGGTTATTCATGTTACCAGAGTTTTTCCACTGATTCCGCCCCATGGTTGTTTTACTCCCTTTGATTTTTTCCCGTGGGGCTTTGTTGAAGGCCTGTACAGTGTTGTGGCCTGAGAAACTGGGGCCCTGTCTGGTGTGGTGGGGCTAAGTGGTTCTGTCTTGTTTTCAGCTGGTTTCTGTTCCACCCTAGTGAAACAGATACTCTGGATTGAAGTCTCAGCTGTGGAGAAATATCAGCTATTAAGTCACCCCGCCCCCCACCAGCAAACAATTGGAAAAGAAAAATCAAACCTTCCTACCACCGTGTACCCAGGGTACCACCTGATTTGTCCTCAGGCGATTGGTTCAGTTCAAAAAGTCCAAATCAATTGTCTCAGTTTTCACCTGTCTCGGGTGAGAGCATTTAAGAAGTCTCTGGGAACTGGATCACAGGGGTCTGGTGACTACTCTGGTGTGGCTTGCTCCAGTGCTGCATGGAGTCAGGAGGAGCCACCCAGCCAATAGATCAGTCTGGGAAGGTTGCCGCCTCCTTCCCCACCTTGCACCGCTGTCACACCCAGTCACTGATAGCCCTGCAGTTGGCTGACCCAGTTGCCTCTAGTGAATCGGTACTCCAGGAGTTTGCACCTGCCTGAATAACAAGGAAGTCTGCCAGGCCGCTGCACTCTGCCTCTCTCTAGCAGGAGGAGGTGAGTCCTGACAACTTCGGGCGCTTGATGAAGGTTGGGAGGTTTTCACTGAGGTCCAGTCTCGCCCCTGATTAATGTTACTGACAGAACAGAACAGAACAGAACAACTCTGTGGTTCCCCTGCAGAAGAGAAGCTGAATTGAGTTCCAAATCAGCTTGTCTTTGCTTTTGTACTGTCTATAGGCTGACGATCCCCTGAGGTCCAGGTGCATCTTAGGTTCAGTAAAGTGGACCTCTGGGTCAGCCCCACCCTGGGAGTTTCCCTGGTTTGCAAGTTGGAGTTGCCTTAGGCAAATCCTATACTCATAGTCTCTTGTTGCCCAGGGAGACAGGGGGTGTGGCTTCAGAATATTCGGTAGTGAGCCGTATTGCTAGCAAAAGAGGGCTGCTCTTTTATGCCCCAGACAACCGCTGCTCCGGTGCAGCTCCCTTCCGGCCAACCGTCCTCTCTCCGCTCCTGTACCCCAGAGTTTGCACCAACCGACCGGCTGCAGCCCAGCACTTTCTACACCCCTTGAGCAATCACCAAAGAGTCTGGACTCCTGGGGGACAGGCCTCCAGACCTTGGAGCGAGAGCAGAGGGGAGCGCGGGGAGCACTGGGAGCCTGGAGTTGCAGGCAGAGAACACACACAGTTTTACACAGTTTTGTGCCTGGCCGTATTGTCACCAAAAGATGGCTGTCGCAGTGTGCCTCAGGGAACTGCCACTCTGGTGTGGTCCCCTCTCTGCCGACTGTCCTCTCCTCACTCCCATGCCCCAGAGCCGGCACCAACCAGCTGCAGTTGAGGCCCCATCCATACCCCTCAAGAAATCACCCAAGACTCTGAACCCCTGGGGGACTGGCCTCCAGACCTCAGTGTGAGTGAAGGGGAGTGCTGGGAGCTCAGAATTCCAGGTAGAGACTATATACAGTTTATACAGTTTTATGCCTGGCAGGAGGATGTCATGGCACCCTAGTAGAGGAGGTAGGTCCAGTTTTTAGAGGGTCTCTCCCGTGGAGTGTAGTGGAAGGACCTTTGAACTCTGCCCGATTGTTTGTGGGGCACTCTGAGCCGTTCTCATGGGGGAGGGGACTCCTGTCCACTTGGTGATGGATTTTGTACCTTTTGTTTGTATCCTTGTGGTCGCAGCTTGCCTCAGCAGGGTTGACGTGCGTTCTTCAACCTTCTTTCTTAGAGCAGCTCAGATCCACCAGGTTACTTGCTAAATTTTTGTCCTTTAACTCTCCTTCTGGATGGGAGCCTCTGTGGAAAGCTGGCTTCAGTCAGCCATCTTGTCTCCTCCCTTCCTTATATATTTTTATAATGAATTTTCTTTCCTCCTATTTTATACTCTTCAATACCTACATAAGAAATGATTAGGCTGGGCAGTGACTCACACCTGCAATCCTAGCACTTGGGAGGCTGAGGCAGGTGGATTGCCTGAGCTCATGGGTTCGAGACCAGCCTGAGCAAGAATGAGACCCCATCTTTAAAAATAGCTGTGCATAACCTGCAAATATCCTCTCCCATTCTGAGGGCTGCAGACACATGAAAAAAATGCTCATCATCTTTAATAATCAGAGAAATACAAATCAAAACCACTTTGAGATATCGTCTAACTCCAGTAAGAGTGTCTCACATAACAAAATTCCAAAACTACAGACGTTGATGTGGATGTGGAGAAAAGGGAACACTTCTGCACTGCTGGTGAGAGTGCAAGCTAATACATCCCTTTTGGAAAGAAGTATGGAGAATATTGAGGGATCTAAAAGTAGACCTGCCATTTGATCCTGCAATTCCTCTACTAGGTGTATATCCAAAAGACAAAAAAAATCACTTTATAACAAAGATATTTGCACCAGATTGTTCATTGCAGCTCAATTCGTAATAGCCAAGTCATGGAAGAAACCCAAGTGCCCATCGACCCATGAATGGATTAATAAATTGTGGTATATGTACACCATGGAATACTATGCAGCCATAAAAAGATGGAGACTTTACCTCTTTTACATTTACATGGATGGAGCTGAAACATATCCTACTTAGTAAAGTATCTCAAGAATGGAAGAAAAAATATCCAATGTACTCAGTACTATTATGAAACCAATTTACAATCACTCACCCTTTTATATGAAGAATAAGATCACAACTATGGCCCAGAATGAAGGAGGGAGGGGGGAAGGGAGGGTGGAGGGGAGGTCAGATCAAGGGAGGGTGAATGGTGGGATCACACCTATGGCGCATATTGCAAGGGTACATGTCGGATCTATTATGTATAGAATATAAATGTCATAACACAATAATTAAGTAAATGAGATGAGGTATATATTAACCAGTGTGACGTAAGCGTTCCTAATTCTATATGAAATCAGCAAATTGTACCCCATAAATGCATTAATGTGTACATGATCTATGTGTTTATGATTTAATTAAAAAAAATAGCTAGGCATGGTGGCAGGCACCTATAGTCCCAGCTACTTTAGAGGCTGAGACAAGAGAATTGCTTGCAGTGGTTCTCAATGTTCCTAATTGCCGCATTGTCAGCGCCTTTGCCTCAGTGAGTAGGGCACCGGCCCCATATGCCGAGGGTGGCAGGTTCAAACCCAGCCCCAGCCAAACTGCAACAAAAAAATAGCCAGGTGTTGTGGCGGGCGCCTGTAGTCCCAGCTGCTTGGGAGGCTGAGGCAAGAGAATCACCTAAGCCCAAGAGTTAGAGGTTGCTATGAGCCATGTGACCTCATGGCACTCTACCCGAGGGAAGTACAGTGAGACTCTGTCTCTACAAAATAAATAAATAAATAAACAAATAAATTGAAAAAAGGAGTCATGACCCACAGGTTGAGAACCACTGGTTAAGCCCAAGAATTTGAGGTTGCTGTGAGCTATGAGGCCACAGTACTCTACCAAGGGCAAAAAAAGTGAGACTCTGCCTCAAAAAAAAAAAAAAAATGATTAGAATTCCTTTGGGACCCATATTGTGTATGTGAATAAAATGATACACTTGCCTGTACAGCATATTAGAATCACACTAAAACTTATCAGAAAAGCAGGTCCTGAGTCACACACCAAATCTACCAAATCACGGTTTCTAACAGGGAGGACTATGGCTTCAATATTCTTTTTTTTTTTTTGTAGAGACAGAGTTTCACTTTATTGCCCTCGGTAGAGTGCCGTGGCATCACACAGCCCACAGCAACCTCCAACTCCTGGGCTTAGGCGATTCTCCTGCCTCAGCCTCCCGAGTAGCTGGGACTACGGGCACCCACCACAATGCCCGGCTATTTTTTGTTGTTGTTGCAGTTTGGCCGGGGCTGGGTTTGAACCCGCCACCCTCTGCATATGGGGCTGGCGCCCTGCTCACTGAGCCACAGGCGCCACCCAGGCTTCAATATTCTAAAAAACTCCAAAGGTGACTCTGATTCCTACTAATGTTCCCAAACCACTG
This sequence comes from Nycticebus coucang, assembly GCF_027406575.1. NCBI lineage: Eukaryota > Metazoa > Chordata > Mammalia > Primates > Lorisidae > Nycticebus > Nycticebus coucang. The sequence goes on from NC_069782.1 coordinate 52,547,691, forward strand.
CTTTACATTTCATGAAACTTGGAAGTTGAATGTCAAGGCTTTCTTACTTCTTAAATAGCCCAAGTTAAAACACAGACACAATGAAAGGGTACTGGACCTGAATATTCTGTAGTTTCTTTCTTTGGAAAAAAGGTGGTAGCCTGAAACGGAAAATGAACTTGTTTGGTTTGGGGATTTCAAAAATATATTTAGAAGATTAATTAAAGGCAATCACAGGAGACTGAACCTTTTCCTATAAGATAGTCCAAAGCTACATGCAATGGTAGTAAGTTCTGTTACTTGCAGAAGAAATTTCAAGAGTGTTTTGACCATTTATCTATAACTTAGGGAGAATTCCGTTTCATCCACTAAATTAATGATGTAAGCTGACTAATAAAAAGTTCTTGGGATAAAAACTTACTAACTGCTACTTAGTGAAGAAGAATAAGCAGGTTGACATGCTAAGACATGCCATTACATGCTAGGTATTTGGAGGTTTGTTTTTGTCCTAACCCTGTGGTTAAAAAAAATTTGGGGGGGGGGCTCTAAGAGCTAAAATTGTAGAGCTTTGAGGATCAGCATAGGCCAAAGCTCAAAATGACCACAATAGGCATAGAACTTTTCACATTTCTATAGTAAACAAATTTCTACTTAAGATATTCAAGCAAGTTACTCAATTAAGACTACAGAATTAAGACTGCTTATTGGAGTTCGTTGAAAGGGAATCTCACTAGCAGTATGATTAAGTTTGTCATGTAGAAAGCACTCCAAGGATAAAAAAAAAATCTCCTTATCTACATCCAGAATGAGTAACCCTGGCACAAAGGCAGGGATAGTGCACAAGGTTTGGAAAAATTAAAACGAACAGAACTAAGGGGAATGTCCAAAAATCCATCAAAGCTGAGATCTAGCAGATAATACAAGTACATCGTACATCTGAATTTCAGACAAACAAATTTTAGTGTAAGTATATTCCTAATATATAAGATATATACCAATAATATAATCTTTTATTATTATATATTTGGAATATACTGAATAATTATACTAAAAAATGTATTGTTTATCTGAAATTCTAATTTAACTGAACATATTTTTGTTTGCTAAATCTGTCAATTCTGTATATAAAGAATTGCACAACTCTCCACAACTCAAGGAAGGAATGCTTTACAGTCAAGATTATTTTATTAGATTTACAGAAGAATTGATGATATTTATATCTTGCTAAATGGTAAAAATACCTTTTCCACCTTGATCCTCCTTGTATGCCTCATTCCCCTCTTTATATACGTTATATGAAATATATTAATCAGCTGACATTGGAAAGGAACGAGGCTCAAAAGAGAGGCCAGTGAGGTAGACCAGAGCAGGGAAAATGTGAGGGTTAATAGCTTCTCTGGGACACCTCTACCTAACACTTAATAGTTTCTTAATAAATAGCTGCTTGAATGAATGAATCAGTAAAAGAGTGATAAAAGAAATAATGTTTCCCAAGGCTTCCTGTTATGCAACCGTGTTGTAGAATTTTGCTACACAAATTGTGTTCCAAAGACCAGCACCATCAGCATCTGATGGAAATGTTGACTCTGACAATCTCTACTGCATCAGAATTTGCATACAAGAAAGATCCCCAAGAGAGGTGGAATACATTTTTAAGTTATGGCTTGATGAACTTCATTCCTAAATCAATATTTTTTAACATATGGGTGGTTCAGCCTTGCAAAACAAAGCTTTAAATGAATCCCACCAGCTCCTAAACTTTAAATCAGTGCACTATTCTTCCAGAAGATAGTAGCTTAGGAAACACAACAGTCTCATGATTTGAGACTCACACAATTAGGATTAGAAAAAGTTTTCACTGTGGTTAAAGAAGAGTGATTACTTTCCAAGAACCCTCAATCTTCATGGTGAGGTTAGGCAAGTCACAAGCAGTGATTTTCCTCCACTTGGTATTTTGTGTAACCCTTGAGAAGTTGATAAATTATGAGAGCACCCCACACAAGAAAAGCACACATACAGATGCACAGAATTGTGCATGAAGTGGCTGGAGATCTAACAACCCCCTGAAGCCAACTCACGGGCCCTGTAAACGTTCACAGAATGAATTTAATTCTGTCTTGTACACAGAGCAGCTTTTTTTTTGCCCTGAGAGCACGGTTTCTACAACTCCTTCTCTACCATGCAAAATTGATAGATGGAAAAAGGATGGATGAACATGACAAGCAACATTGTCACACACTCAACCTATATTCGCTTTTTCATATAACTGAAACTTATCCATATGTCCATTATTGAAGGGGTTTTACTTTTCTAAGTAAAATTGCTTTTATGTAAAGAATCCATAAATATGAGAATAATCTTCACAACTGTTGTTTCTTTACTTCAGCTGCCCTGGGAGCAGAAGTTTCAGTAAGGAGCACCAGAAACACATCTCCTGCTCAGACGCCGACTGCTTTTAACGCAGCTCTGCATAGTACAGAACACCTCATCGGGAACACCACGGAGGCCCTCGTCAGGAATACCACGGAAAATTCCACCCAAAGCAGCAGTGAGAGGCAGCGCCTCAGTCTGCACACGGTGGGAATCACAGATACATCATGGGTTCTGCTGACCACTCAGCCCTTCTCCAGCACTACTGAAGAGGTAAAAGGGGGAGTGGGGGAGGTTGTGAATAGTCTCAGACAGCCCATGGCTTGAAAAGACCTGCTAGCTGAGAACGCCACCATTGCAGTGGGGTCAGGGCTCTGTGTCCTGGCTGCTAATTGCACTGAAGTCGTTTTACATAGTGAGAAAATGTTTGAAATTGTACTACAATTTCTTTATAAAATGAAGATAATTAGGCTGCCAAGATGTAACTGCACTCCTATAGGCTGGCCACATTTTCAGAATCAAAGACAGGGCTTACCCATGGCCCCAAAGCAGGAGATGGAAATGGAAATCAGTATCTTAGAAGTGACCCTGGATATAAATCATGATATAATGATTTCTACTCTAAGAGAGGGGCAGAGGGACAAAGCCGTGGCAGGTTCAGGAATCACTATAAATGGCTTGGGAGCCTAGTCAAAAATAAGCAAGAGCCACACTCCACGTCAACATCCTCCCACCCACCACAGGTGACAAGGTGACAAGAAGGAGCAACATCACAGTCAAAGGAGTCTTTCCAAAAGCGTTTCTGTTCCAGTATTCATTTCTTTGGTTATAGTCTCCATTCAGAGGTGCAGGCCACCACGCAGGCAGTAACATGGTAACTGCAGCAAATCAAAAGAGCTGAAGTTCCACTTGGGGGTGTCTGGCTATTTCCTAATAAGCAACCCAAATCATTTAAGAAGGTAAAAGCCCAAAACTATTAATCAGCATTAATATCCATTTAGTGCCGTTTTCTTTTTCATTGTGCGGCTTTTAACATGGCCTATGGTCCAGCGAGCAAGCACGTGCTTCCTTATCGATCACAAAACGAATACAGCCAGTACACTGAATAACTCGCGGAACTTTATTTTTAGCTTCACATTTTCTTAACTATTAATCTCCCCTGTCCTAGTTCTTCCCTTGCCTCAGAATAGGTGTTAGGAAGGCCCCGTTACTTTTCTAGTCACTTTTTATATCACTTTAAAACTCAATACTCACTCAATCCATTTATAAAAATATCCACTCCAGGAAATAGCTCAAACTCTAAATTTGACTTAAATGTTAGCTTTTTCTCTCCCATCACCCCACCCAGCTGGAGCTTACAGTAGGGAAAGAAAAACATGGTCAAATTCTCTCACCCCTTACTAACTTTTTACCCACATCTCTTAGCTTGGTAATTATGGTTTCGGATCTGTCTGGGCTTGGAAAGTGGGAAAGAAACACAGAAAACTGAAGCAAAAAAAAATCTATGATTTAAGGATGAGCTGAACAAAGGCCATCTCTCCGATTCCACCCAGGCCTGGCCCAGCATCTGCCCTGTGCCTCCTCAATGGAGGGGGAAGAGCGACCAGTCCACAGGCACAAGAACTTAAAGAGCAAGAGGAAGTAAAAGGAAAATTAGGGCAAGGAAACAGATAAAAGAAATCACTCATGAGGAAGAATCAGCAGAAAACTCCAGGCAACATGAAGAACCAGTCCAGAACAACCCCGCCAAGGGACCATGAGGTAGCTACTGCAGAGGATTCCACCTATACAGAAATGTTAGGAATGACAGAAAGGGAATTTAGAATACACATGTTGAAAACAATGAAAGAAATGATGGAAACAATGAAGGAAACTGCTAATAAAGTGGAAAATAACCAAAAGGAAATCCAAAAACAGAATCAAATCAGAGATGAACGATATGAAGAATATAAAAAGGATATACCAGAGCTGAAGGAAATGAAACAGTCAATCAGGGAACTTAAAGATGCAATGGAAAGTATCAGCAACAGGTTAGACCATGCAGAAGAAAGAATTTCAGAGGTAGAAGACAAAGTTTTTGAGATAACTCAGATAGTAAAAGAGGCAGAAAAGAAGAGAGAGAAAGCAGAACGTTCACTGTCAGAATTATGGGACTTTATGAAACGTTCCAACATACGAGTTATAGGAATTCCAGAAGGGGAAGAAGAATGCCCCAGAGGAATGGAAGCCATACTAGAGAATATTATAAAAGAAAATTTCCCAAACATCACCAAAGATTCTGACACACTGCTTTCAGAGGGCTATCGGACCCCAGGTCGCCTCAACTCTAACCGAGCTTCTCCAAGACACATTGTGATGAACCTGTCCAAAGTCAAGACAAAAGAAAAGATTCTGCAAGCTGCCAGGAGTAAGCGCCAGTTGACCTACAGGGGCAAATCCATCAGAGTGACCTCAGACTTCTCTAATGAAACTTTCCAAGCAAGAAGACAATGGTCATCTACCTTTAATCTACTTAAACAGAACAATTTTCAGCCCAGAATTCTGTACCCTGCTAAGCTAAGCTTCAAAATTGATGGAGAAATCAAATCATTTACGGATATACAAACATTGAGGAAATTCACCACAACAAGACCAGCTCTACAGGGAATACTTCAACCTGTTCTGCACACTGACCACCACAATGGATCAGCAGCAAAGTAAGAACTCAGAAATCAAAGGACAGAACCTAACCTCCACACTGATGCAAAAGATAAAACTAAGCAATGGACTCTCACCAAATAAGACGAATAGAATACTACCACACTTATCAATTATCTCCATAAATGTTAATGGCTTGAATTCCCCACTGAAGAGACATAGATTGGCTGACTGGATTAAAAAACACAAGCCATCCATTTGCTGTCTGCAAGAAACACACCTGGCTTCAAAAGACAAATTAAAGCTCCGAGTCAAGGGTTGGAAGACAATTTTTCAGGCAAATGGAATTCAGAAGAAAAGAGGAGTTGCAATCTTATTTTCAGATACATGTGGATTTAAAGCAACTAAAGTCAAAAAAGACAAAGATGGTCACTTTATATTGGTCAAGGGAAAACTACAACAAGAAGACATTTCAATTCTAAATATCTATGCACCAAATTTAAATGCTCCCAGATTCTTGAAACAGACCTTACTCAGTCTGAGCAATATGATATCTGATAATACCATCATAACAGGGGACTTTAACACACCTCTTACAGAGCTGGACAGATCCTCTAAACAGAAATTAAACAAAGATATAAGAGATTTAAATGAGACCCTAGAACAATTATGCTTGATAGACGCATATAGAACACTCCACCCCAAAGATGGAGAATATACATTCTTCTCATCACCCCATGGAACATTCTCCAAAATTGATCATATCCTGGGACACAAAACAAATATCAACAGAATCAAAAGAATTGAAATTTTACCTTGTATCTTTTCAGACCATAAGGCACTAAAGGTGGAACTCAACTCTAACAAAAATGCTCGACCCCATCCAAAGGCATGGAAATTAAACAATCTTCTGTTGAATAACAGATGGGTGCAGGAAGAAATCAAACAGGAAATCACTAACTTCCTTAAGCATAACAACAATGAAGACACAAGCTACCAAAACCTGTGGGATACTGCAAAAGCAGTTTTGAGAGGAAAATTCATCGCTTTAGATGCCTACATTCGAAAAACAGACAGAGAGCACATCAACGATCTCACAAGAGACCTTATGGAATTGGAAAAAGAAGAACAATCTAAGCCTAAACTCAGTAGAAGAAAAGAAATCTCCAAAATCAAATCAGAGATCAATGAAATTGAAAACAAAAGAATCATTCAGAAAATTAATGAAACAAGGAGTTGGTTTTTTGAAAAAATAAATAAAATAGATAAACCATTGGCCAGACTAACTAGAAATAGAAAAGTAAAATCTCTAGTAACCTCAATCAGAAATGATAAAGGGGAAATAACAACTGATCCCACAGAGATACAAGAGATCATCTCTGAATACTACCAGAAACTGTATGCCCAGAAATTTGACAATGTGAAGGAAATGGATCAATATTTGGAATCACACCCTCTCCCTAGACTTGGCCAGGAAGAAATAGACCTCCTGAACAGACCAATTTCAAGCACTGAGATCAAAGAAACAATAAAAAAGCTTCCAACTAAAAAATGCCCTGGTCCAGATGGCTTCACTCCAGAATTCTATCAAACCTTCAAGGAAGAGCTTATTCCTGTACTGCAGAAATTATTCCAAAAAATTGAGGAAGAAGGAATCTTCCCCAACACATTCTATGAAGCAAACATCACCCTGATACCAAAACCAGGAAAAGACCCAAACAAAAAGGAGAATTTCAGACCAATCTCACTCATGAATATAGATGGAAAAATTCTCAACAAAATCCTAGCCAATAGATTACAGCTTATCATCAAAAAAGTCATTCATCATGATCAAGTAGGCTTCATCCCAGGGATGCAAGGCTGGTTCAACATACGCAAGTCCATAAACGTTATCCACCATATTAACAGAGGCAAAAATAAAGATCACATGATCCTCTCAATAGATGCAGAAAAAGCATTTGATAAAATCCAGCATCCTTTTCTAATTAGAACACTGAAGAGTATAGGCATAGGTGGCACATTTCTAAAACTGATTGAAGCTATCTATGACAAACCCACAGCCAATATTTTACTGAATGGAGTAAAACTGAAAGCTTTTCCTCTTAGAACTGGAACCAGACAAGGTTGTCCTCTGTCACCTTTACTATTCAACATAGTGCTGGAAGTTCTAGCCAATACAATTAGGCAAGACAAGGAAATAAAGGGAATCCAAATGGGAGCAGAGGAGGTCAAACTCTCCCTCTTTGCTGACGACATGATCTTATACTTAGAGAACCCCAAAGACTCAACCACAAGACTACTAGAAGTCATCAAAAAATACAGTAATGTTTCAGGATATAAAATCAATGTCCACAAGTCAGTAGCCTTTGTGTACACCAATAACAGTCAAGATGAGAAGCTAATTAAGGACACAACTCCCTTCACCATAGTTTCAAAGAAAATGAAATACCTAGGAATATACCTAACGAAGGAGGTGAAGGACCTCTATAAAGAAAACTATGAACTCCTCAGAAAGGAAATAGCAGAGGATATTAACAAATGGAAGAACATACCATGCTCATGGATGGGAAGAATCAACATTGTTAAAATGTCTATACTTCCCAAAGCAATCTACCTATTCAATGCCATTCCTATCAAAGTACCTACATCGTACTTTCAAGATTTGGAAAAAATGATTCTGCGTTTTGTATGGAACCGGAAAAAACCCTGTATAGCTAAGGCAGTTCTTAGTAACAAAAATAAAGCTGGGGGCATCAGCATACCAGATTTTAGTCTGTACTACAAAGCCATAGTGCTCAAGACAGCATGGTACTGGCACAAAAACAGAGACATAGACACTTGGAATCGAATTGAACACCAAGAAATGAAACTAACATCTTACAACCACCTAATCTTCGATAAACCAAACAAGAACTTACCTTGGGGGAAAGACTCCCTATTCAATAAATGGTGTTGGGAGAATTGGATGTCTGCGTGTAAAAGACTGAAACTGGACCCACACCTTTCCCCACTCACAAAAATTGATTCAAGATGGATAAAGGACTTAAATTTAAGGCACGAAACAATAAAAATCCTCAAAGAAAGCATAGGAAAAACACTGGAAGATATTGGCCTGGGGGAAGACTTCATGAAGAAGACTGCCATGGCAATTGCAACAACAACAAAAATAAACAAATGGGACTTCATTAAACTGAAAAGCTTCTGTACAGCTAAGGTGACGATAACCAAAGCAAAGAGACAACCCACACAATGGGAAAGGATATTTGCATATTTTCAATCAGACAAAAGCTTGATAACCAGGATCTATAGAGAACTCAAATTAATCCACATGAAAAAAGCCAACAATCCCTTATATCAATGGGCAAGAGACATGAATAGAACTTTCTCTAAAGACGACAGACGAATGGCTAACAAACACATGAAAAAATGTTCATCATCTCTATATATTAGAGAAATGCAAATCAAAACATCCCTGAGATATCATCTAACCCCAGAGAGAATGGCCCACATCACAAAATCTCAAAACTGCAGATGCTGGCGTGGATGTGGAGAGAAGGGAACACTTTTACACTGCTGGTGGGACTGCAAACTAGTACAACCTTTCTGGAAGGAAGTATGGAGAAACCTCAAAGCACTCAACCTAGACCTCCCATTCGATCCTGCAATCCCATTACTGGGCATCTACCCAGAAGGAAAAAAATCCTTTTATCATAAGGACACTTGTACTAGACTGTTTATTGCAGCTCAATTTACAATCGCCAAAATGTGGAAACAGCCTAAATGCCCACCAACCCAGGAATGGATTAACAAGCTGTGGTATATGTATACCATGGAATACTATTCAGCCATTAAAAAAAATGGAGACTTTACATCCTTCGTATTAACCTGGATGGAAGTGGAAGACATTATTCTTAGTAAAGCATCACAAGAATGGAGAAGCATGAATCCTATGTACTCAATCTTGATATGAGGACAATTAATGACAATTAAGGTTATGGGGGGGGGGAAGCAGAAAGAGAGAGGGAGGGAGTGGGGTGGGGCCTTAGTGTGTGTCACACTTTATGGGGGCAAGACATGATTGCAAGAGGGACTTTACCTAACAATTGCAATCAGTGTAACTGGCTTATTGTACCCTCAATGAATCCCCAACAATAAAAAAAAAAGAAAAAAAAAAAAAAAAGGATGAGCTGGCACTGCCTGCTCCCCAGATCCCCATTTTTCCAACTCTTACGACCACGGACATGAGTGAGAGATTCGCCACTTACTCGTGACAATGGCTGCTCTGGGTCCGAAAGGCTCTCATCTTGGCCGAGTGTGCCTCACCTGAAATTTCCATTCTCACATCAGTTTAAAAGAGTATTTGTTTACATCTGAGCTCAAATATATCTAATACACAGAAAAAACATGCATCATGTAAGAAACTAGAGTGAAATCCACAACGGTATTTATTTGAGCTCCCAGATAGGGCACCAGAATAACTATGCAGCCAGCTATCCTGCGTTCCAGGGTTTTTCCCTTAAAGCTTAGGTGTAATCACAACTATGTCCTGGGAAGCTAGTGTGTAAAAACTATCCTCTTTCCAAAACCAGTTTCTACGGCTGCAGCTCCCCAGGATTCCAAAGCCTTCATCTAGGCAGCTCTGCTAGATCATTATCTGGTTTAACTAGAGCTTTAATCACAACAGTCAAATATAAACAACTGTGGTTAGATACTTGGACAGGTGACAATAAGTCACTTGGGATATAAAATGCCTGTCCTTTTATGACCATAGAAATCTAGAAGAATATTAAAGGAGGAGTAAAATCATTCAACTTCATTGCTTGGAACTGTTTAAAAAGACAATCCCTGTGTGCCTTTTGCTTATTTTATCAGACAGCACCTGGTTTATGAGAATTTTGGAATGACTTCATCTAATTGGGCTGTGGGTTGGGTTGATAAATGAACACATCCAAATATGAGTTTTTTTTAGTGTAGGCTCTGTATTTATCTGGTTTTGTATCAGGACCTGAACAAAGTGCTTAATACTTAATAAGGTTTGGTGGAAAAGAAAAGAAAAAAGGAAAGATATGTAATGGAATGAAATTAAGTAAAATGTATTGGTAGTGGGCAGCACTCATAGCTCAGTGGATAGGGTGCCAGGCACATACACTGAGGCTGGTGGGTTCAAACCCAGCCTGGGCCTGCTAAAACAACAACTGCAACAAAAATACAGCCGGACATTGTGGCGGGATCCTGTAGTCCCAGGTACTTGGGAGGCTGAGGCAAGACAATCACTTGAGCCCAAGAGTTTGAGGTTTCTGTGAGCTGTGATGCCACAGCACTCTACCCAGGGTGACAGCTTCAGACTCTGTCTCAAAAAAAACCTAAAATGGATTGGCAGTGAAGGGAATGGGATTTAGTGGAGTGGAATAGAATGGAGTAGAGTGGAGTGGAATGGAGTGGAGTAGAATAGAATGGAGTGGAGTGGAAAATAATGGAGTGGAGTGGAGTGGAATGGGGTGGAATGTAATGTAATGGAGTGAAATAGAATGGAGCAGAATGGAATGGAGTGGAGTTGAATAGAATGGAGTGGAGTGGAGTGGAATAGAATGAAGTGGAGTGGAGTGAGAGAATAGAGTGGAGTGGAATAGAGTACAGTGGAATGGAGTTGAGTGGAGTGGAATAGAATGGGGTGGAGTATAGTGGAATGGAGTGGAGTGGAATGGAGTGGATGGGAGTGGATAGAATGGAGTGGAATAGAGTGGAGTGGAATGGAGTGGATAGAATGGAGTGGAATAGAGTGGAGTGGAATGGAGTGGATAGAATGGAGTGGAATAGAGTGGAGTGGAATGGAGTGGATAGAATGGAGTGGAATAGAGTGGAGTGGAATGGAGTGGATAGAATGGAGTGGAGTGGAGTGGAATGGAGTTGATTGAAGTGGATTGGAGTGGATAGAATGGAGTGGAGTGGACTGGAATGGAATAGAGCAGAATGGAGTAGAGTACAGTGACATGGAGTTGAGTGGAGTGGAATAGAATGGAGTGGAGTATAGTGGAATGGAGTGGAGTAGAATGGAGTGGAGTGGGGTGGAATGGATAGAATGGAGTGGAGTGGAGTGAAACAGAGTAGAGTGGAATGGAATAGAGCAGAGTGGAATAGAGTAAAGTGCAATGGAGTTGAGTGGAGTGGATAGAATGGAGTGGAGTGGAATGGATTGGAGTAGATAGAATGGAGTGGAGTGGAATAAATAGAATGGAATGGAGTGGCAAGAAAAGGAATGGAGTAAGGGGGCCAAGAGGGTAGAATAAGTGAGTTGAAGCAGAGCAGAGTGGAGTGAAATTGGAATGGGAAAGTGCAAAGCACTGCCAGTTGAGTAGGTTGCAGTGGTGGAAGTGGGTGGAATCAGCCACTTGGGTGGCAGATCAGTTGTTTACTGCTAATGTCCAGGTCGGGATGGTCATGTAGATTAGCTATGCTTTTTATCGTCCAAATGTTTTGAAGTCTGTGTGTATCTAGTTCTTAACATGTTTATATTATCTAATACAGCTGGCACTTCACTGAAAAACTAATTATTCAGTTCCTGTTGTCCCCTTCTATTTCACCCATTTCATGTCTTAATCATCCTTTCTCTTGTCCCCATATACTCACACACTCTCTCTCTCACACACACAAAATATATTTTAAAAAGAAAGAAAGAAAAGGAGACAATGATGGCTGTTAACCTAGTACCTTTCGAAAATGTCCACCTACTCAACAAACATTTCTCAAGGGCTAAACCAGTGTTAGAACAGAGTCCAAGAAAACTCAGGCTCTGAGGCCAAAGCCCTGGCTCTGACTCTTCCTAGCAAGGTGACCAGGACAAGTTACTGAAACTCTCCAAGCCTCAGTTTCCTCATCTGTAGAGTGGAACCTCATCTTTGAGGGCTATTGCAAGATTGAGAGGGATGACTTGTTCCTTAATAAGCATTTGTGAAATGATAGTAGTTACTGCTGTTCTTTACTAGGACACAAAATTGTTGCCCTGAAGGAACTAACCAAGGCTTTGAGAGAAATCGAGATATACAGGGGATTTTAGAGAATACCAAAGAGGATGCTGACTGGCGTAAAGGCTCCTGGTACTGTCTTCTGGAGGAGGAAAAGCTGGACTCAGCTTAAAGAAATATGGAATTAACCTAATGAGAGGTGGGGAAAGAGGGAAGAGTGAAAGTTAGAAAGTGATTCTGTTCTTTACCTAAAAGTAGCATTTTACGGAAACTTGGAGATTTAATCACTTTTATCCGATCCTGCAAGTCTATACTCATTTATTGAGCACCTACTACTTGGCATGGAGGATGTGAAAATAAATGGAAAGATGATCAAAGTCATTGAGTGTGGGATCAGCACTCTGCTACGGATACAGAAAATACTGAGGTGGTAGAGTAGCCCTATGGGAATTCTCCCAGGTTCAGGATGTATCCCAAATATATCCAAATACATGTTTTCAAATGCCTAATTCCTCCAGACACAGTCCTTAATTCCTACTCACTATTTTAATTCATGACACCATTAAATTATCTGTCATTCCTTTTGTCCCAATAAATATACAGCATCAAGATTTTAGAAGACTTAACATGAGATAGAAATCTATAGAAGAAAGAATAACAGATTTTATGTTTGGAAATATTACATCATTACCACTAATTAACATATATGGAGTAACCACAGTGTTCTAGACCCACGATCAAAGGATGGGGGGGAGTTAGAACATGAACTGAGAGTAGGGGTGATGTCACAAAATACTTCAAGAGAGAGGTGTTGAGTGTCTGTGTCCCTCCTTCCACTAGGAGTCCCTTTGAATGACGAGGAAGTAAAACATAAATAGAGGTTATACAGCATCCACAGGAAGAGAATGTGGGGATAACAATATACTAGCTGCAGTTTGTGTATCAGGAATGATGCTAAACACTTTCATACACTCTCAGTGTCTTGGCCCTCTACCCATTTTCCATCACTGTGTGACAAACTTCCTCAAAACTTAATTGTTTAAAACGATGGCAGTTTATATTGCTCTTGATTTTGCTGGATGACTGGGTGGTTCCTCTGCTGGTTTCTCTCTGGATTACCCTTGCAGCTGCATTCAGATTGAAGGGTCAGCACAGTAGTCGATGTTGGCTGCAGGCTGGGCATCCAGCAGTCCTGCACGTGGCCGCTCACCTTCCAGTGGGCTACCCCAGCTTCCTCTCCAGATGGCATGTGCAGCTTCACCACAGGGCCAGGGTAGAAGCTACCAGAGCCTGGAGGCCTCAGCTCTGGAATTACACATGCTATTGGTCAACACAAGTCTCAAGCCAGGCCACATCCAGGGAGCCAGGAAATAGACTCCACCTTCTGATGGGGAAAGCTGAAAAGTCAGGTTGCAGAGGGGCATACCTACCAGGTGGGAGGAGACTGTGGCCACTGAACAGGCTACCACAGTATCAGCAGCAGCCGCAACAGCATCGCTGGCTCTATTTTTTGGTTAACTAAACTTAAACAGGTTGAAGATTTATCCAATGTCAAATGACTAGGGATCGACATAGCAAAAAAGAGCAAACACGCACACTAACGCACAGACATACAAGTGCATGCACGCAATGCACACACACATACATGCGCACACATGCGTACAAACACACACACATGCACACACATGCTCACACTCACACACATGCACACACGTGTGCACGTGCGCACACGCACGCACTGCACATGCACGCACAGACATGCACACGCATCCCCGAACATCCAGCCGCCTATCTGTTACACAGATGCCTGGGAATGAAGGTAGATGCCAAGGAAGTGATGATTTCAAACCTAGGAATCACTCGTCATTAGTGCTATTGCAAAATTGTCCAAACTTGACTCTTTGGGATCAAAATTTCCCCTGCTTTTCTCTTTTTTCTTCCCTTTTCTCGCATCCTTACCTGCCACTCTGGGGGCTCTGGCTTTGGAAAGCCACATTCATGGCCAGAACTTGGTCAAAACTCTGTGTTGCACGTGCTCTCTCTATCCTCCCCCCACTCCAACCCAGAATAATAAATGAATTAACACACATCATTTGCCTGAGTAGTGAGTGCCTTGAAAATAGTACAATAGTTTGTTATTTATTGTCTTTTTTAGCCACTTCAGGTCTAGCTAGATCTGAGGACTCATATGAAATACTTTAATTAATGTTAACTGCTGCTATTACTGTTACTACCTTTATAAATAGTATTATGTGGCTATGTGGGTCTTCACAAGGCAAAGTTGGTGGGACAGGAAGCTTGTCTGTGAGTCAGGAAATATCTGCATCAGTTGTTCTGCAAGTACAAACCCAAGACCCCAAACTTAGTAGAAATGTAAGCCTGGGGACCTGCCTTCGATCTACTAAGAAAGAAATTCTGTATGTAGGGCCCCCCAACAATTTGTGTTTTAACAAGCCCTCAAGTCACACTGATACTTCTTTTGTTTGTTTTGAGACAGGATCTCACTCTGTCACCAGAATGCAGTGGCATCATCATAGCTGACAGTAACCTCAAACTCTTGGGCTCAAGTGATCCTCCAGCCTCAGCTTCCTGAGTGACTGGGTCTACAGATGTGTACCACCACTCCTGTCTAAATTTTGTATTTTTGTACAGATGGGGTCTTTCTTGTTGCCCAGGCTGGTCTCTAACTCCTGGCCTCAAGAAGTCCTCCTGCTTCAGCCTCCCAAAGTGCTAAGGTCACAGGTGTGAGCCACCATGCCCAGACTCTGAGCAGTGGGGTATAGGAGGAACAGTTAAATTGGTGAGGTGGACTCCATAGGGAGGAAGGGTGGCCCTTGGATTTCACTTGGCTTCAAACCTGACCAACCTCTGTCTACTGTTGAGTAATATATTCTCAGGAGAGGCCCAATCCAGAGCCCCTCTTGGCCCCATGACCTTCATGCAGGTGGTTTGACACACCAAGGTAAAGAGCTTCGGCTCTGGTGATGGAGAGACCAGGCTCAAACCCCAGTGGTGAAATCTACTCTTTACTCAACTCAAGTCATACTCATTTCTCTCTAAAATAAAATACTTGTGAATACTCTATCTGCCTCCCAAGACAAGATTAAAATCTGATTAAGCAAAGTGCTTAAAACACTGGCTATTTCGGGTAAATATGCAATAGTGTTAGCAAATGACCCTGGCTTCTTGTTTTTGTTTCGCTGTTCCCACCCTGTCTACTTCACAAGGTCATCACACCCAGATGCACCAATGTATTTTGGGAAAATGCTTTGAAAAGGACAAAATGCTGAGTATGCAGTAGAAATGTTCCTGGCAGTCCTGACACTGCCACATCTCTATAAATCTCGTCTGGAGGAGCACCGCCTTCCTCCTCTCCCCACGCCCCTGCACTGGCCTGGGAGGGGGTGCATTTCCTCAGCTCATGAATAGCCCTCGTGGTACTGGTCTGGGCTTTCACAGATCTATGCTTCCGCGCTTTGGCCTTCAAAGAGATCAGGATGAGTCTCCAAATAAATGAAGAGACGTTTCCCCTCTCCTTCCCGGCCTTCCCCTCCCCTGAAAGCCTGGGGTAACCTCCTTTATTGGATCAAAGTATGCAGGGGAGACACCCCATTGTCACCACTCTTCTGTGGCCAGAACTGAAAATGGGACAATACTCCCCTTTACCGAGGCAAAGGCCTGGAGGGATCAAACCATTCCCCATCTCCTCATGACTCTTCGATTGCCTGCTGTGAATGGGATAAAATATGAACTGGTTCTGAGACTCTGGGCTACAAATAAGCAAAGAGGGGAGTAACAAAATGGGGGAGGGATACATGTCTGAAAACCCTATTTTACAGTGAGCTTGATTCAAGTCTCATTCTGAAAAGGAATGCAGTTTTCTTAATTTGCCAATGGCATAAATGTGGTTTACAGTTCACTCCACCTAGCCCCTGCCAGTGTTAAAGTCCCCAGGGCTTGTCTTTCCTTCCATTCAGTTTTAGTCATCTGTGACTTGCATCACTTTCCATTCTTAGACACGAAGACCATGTTGGTATTTTGTCAACATGTACAGTGGACCCTCAAACAACATGGGTTTGAACAGTGCAGGTCCACTTACTAGCAGCTTTTTTCATCCAAATACAGATGGAAAATATGGAATTCCATATTTTGTGGAATTCAAAGCCCAGGTATTTGGAAGACCAACTTTTTCCTATATACGAGTTTCAAAGCACCCACTACAGTGGGACTTGATGATTTGGTTATGGGTCTGGAGCTGGAACCAATTCCCCAGCATATACTGATGGACAAATATGTAATTATATGCAAATAAAATGCAACCACAAGACCGAGTGGTCCTTTGAAATGGACTCTTTAATATGCCAGTCTTTCTCCAGCACACTGTTGTCCATGGACAGATAAGGTCTACCTCAGACAAGGGCTGAGGCAGCAGGAGAGAGGATGAGATTGCAGGAGAGGCCAAGATGTGCCATTGAGAGAGAACGCCTCTCACACATCGGAATCCAGCAAATGGGGAGGCTGGGCAGGAGGATCTCATGAGGCCAGGAGTTGAAGACCAGCCTGGGCAACATAAGGGGACCTTGTATCTTAAAAAAGAAAACAGAATTAGCTGGATGTGGTGACACTGGCCTGTAGCCCCAGCTACTCGAGTGGCTAAGGATCCCTTGAGCCAGGAGTTGGAGGCAGCAGAGAACTATGATTGTGCCACTGCACTCCAGCCTGGACAAAAAGCAAAACACCTTTCTGTTTAAAAAAATAAAATTACCGGGGCGGCGCCTGTGGCTCAGTGAGTAGGGCGCCGGCCCCATATGCCGAGGGTGGCGGGTTCAAACCCAGCCCCGGCCAAACCGCAACCAAAAAATAGCCGGGCATTGTGGCGGGCGCCTGTAGTCCCAGCTGCTCGGGAGGCTGAGGCAAGAGAATCGCGGAAGCCCAAGAGTTAGAGGTTGCTGTGAGCCATGTGACACCACGGCACTCTACCCGAGGGCGGTACAGTGAGACTCTGTCTCTACAAAAAAAAAAAATAATAAAAAATAAAATTACCTGGGAAGATTTTTAAAAAATGTTTTAAGATTCTAAAATTCCACCTCACACCCACTGAATCAGAATTTGCTGAGGTCTCTTACCTCAGTACCAGTAGTGTGAAAATCTCCCAATGTGCAACCAACTTTGCAATCCATTGGAGAATAACTGAATAATCAGCCCGTGGAGAAAACCACTGGAAGCAGGAAGAGAGAGGAAGTGCTGCTGGGGAGGTGTAGTTTGAATCTTATAAGAGAATATCAGAAAGTTCATATGGAGGGCAATGCTCTGCAAATAACCCCCAGCATCGCTCAGAAGACCAATCTCAGAAAGGTAATTTTAAAAGACTGAGGAATTGTTCCAAATGAGAAGATTAAGAAATGCCATTAAATTTTGGGCTGGATCTTATACTAGAAAAAAACACAGAAAATACTAAAAAGGACATTATTGTGGGCCAGGGGGGTGGCTCACGCCTGTAATTCTAGCACTCTGAGAGGCCAAGGTGGGTGGATCCCTTGAGTTCAGGAGTTTGAGACCAGCCTGAGCAAGAGCGAGTCCCCATCTCTACTAAAAATAGAAAAACTAGCTGGGCGTTGTGGCGGGCACCTGTAGTCCCAGCTACTAGAGAGGGTGAGGCAAGAGGATTGCTTGAGCCCATGAGTTTGAGTTTGCTGTGAGGTATGATGCCACTGCACTATACCCAGGGCAACAGGGTGAGATTTCCCAAAGAGGAGAAAAAAAAAAAAAAAAAAAAAAGGACATTATTGTGATCATTGACAAAATTGAAATAGGGACTGTGGGCTTAGAATTTCCTGATTTTCATAACTTTACTGACATCGTACATTTAACTCAGGATATATGCAACCTATTTCAAAATGGTTCAGGCAGGGGTGGTGCCTGTGTCTCAAAGGAGTAGGGCGCTGGCCCCATATGCTGGAGATGGCGGGTTCAAACTCAGCCCTGGCCAAAAACTACAAAAAAAAGGGTACAGGTAAAAATATTATATATGGAGAGAGAAAGAGAAAGAATGATAAAGCAACTATGACAGAAAGCTAAAGAACGAAGTGGTGAATCTGGGCAAGGCTGTGTGGAAGCCCTTACAACTCTCTCGACTTCTCTGGAAATTTGAAATTATTTCAAAATAAAAGTTTTAAAAATAATTAGAAAAAGAGTTTACTTAAAAGCTTTCAGAGGGTAGAATCCAAGAAATGCTACTGAGTTAGGAATATGCCAGCGGCCCAAGGTCTGTCTTCCTTGAGGACTGGGGGGCGGGGAGGGAGCAAGGGGAGAGGGAGGGAAGGAGGAAGGAGAGCAAATACCAGGAGAGGAATGGTGGTGAGAGGCGGGCTGGGCCTGGGATGCCTCACTGGCAAGTGTGCTGATGAGATAAACCCTGGAGGAAACCGCCCCCTCTTTACATCTCATTCACCCAGCTGATGTTGGTTGTTCTCCCAAGTTCCACTCACAGAACAACAGCTTTGAAGCCCAGTTATTATGAAGTACTGTGAAAGTGACTGAGTGGGAAAAGCTATGGTTGCCAGGAGCTGTCTTTGGAGTGAAATTCCTTTTCCCTTCTTCCCACACCTTGCTGGGCTGGCAGCAGAATTCTGCCATTGCTAGACCCAGATAGGCCCCTCACTGGGGAACCTTCCATTTGGGAGTGGGAGCCACCTATGTTTCTATCAGGGCTCTTAATATTTTGGATCCCTAATTGATTTAGGCCAGCAAGTACACCTCCTGTGTGTAGCTTTGATATGTAAGTGCCTGCTGCTCACGGGGGCTCTGTGAACACGCCCCCATGTGCAGCAAGGCCGCTGCCAGCCCAGGACAGGCAGTGGAGAGGGCATAGCCAATGTGAGGTTTCTTATGAATTTTGGCCTCATGGCATCCGGAATGACCTCCTGATTGTTGAGGACGCCCTCTTCTCTGGAAATAGGGTTTGTTCATCTGAAACATGGGCTTCGTGGACACTAGCTTTTCCTAAGGCATGAGTGCTAGATACTAACAGTTGATTAGTGAAGACTGTGAAGCTCAGAGCTCTAGGTCTGCCCTAGAGCAGCTGAAGACTGCTATGCATTTTTTTTAACATTTACAGATACTGGGCCAGCCCTGTGTCCTGCTGGGGTGTGAGTGTTTACAATGTCAATGTATAAGTGGACATTGGGTCTCCCTGACCTGAGAGTGAAAGGAGATTAATAAAGAGACAAGACCCTTCCTTCAAGAGGTCTATAATGTAGCTGATGGTTTTAGCAGCACATTTTTTAAAAACATGACAAAATCCTGTGATCCTCTACTTTGATCGGGGTCAACCCCAACATGCAGGGATCTCTGAGATGCCACTTGTCTGCCTCACCCCGCAGAGAAGGGCAGGGTGAGGAAACTGAGTGTGATTAGACCTGACTGAAGAGGCCGGCAGAGTGTGGGTCCCAGTTCATTCTTAAGATTTTTTAAAGCAAAGTCAAAATCCAGGGTTTCTTCTTACATATAAAATCTCCTCAGTTTCTCAACATTACCTACTTATTCCAAGGCTTAAAGCAATGTTCAGCTCTCACTATCAAAGCAAAAGAAGTTGCCCGTGCTATTTGTTCATGGGAAGTAACCGTTTAGCAATTACAATGTTCAGAATAAAAAGAAGGCAGAGCTTTAACCCTCTACTCATGGTTTTCTAGGGGAGATAAAATGGGTGATTTTTTTTTATCTTTTCCTTTAAAGCTGATGTTATCTTAAACCCTGTTTCATTTATCTACTGGGGCGGGGGGGCCCCCTGGTGAATCAATGTTTATGACAATCCTGACCTAGTTCCTGAAAGCAAAATATAAAGCAGCCTCGCCCATGCAGGGTGACCCCCCACCCCTTCAGCATGAATGCTGAGACTCCTGTGAGGTAGACTCACCTCTGAGGGCTAGGTGGTGGGAATTGGAGCCAGTGAAGGCGAGGTGTTGGGAATTGGTGCCAGTGAAGGTGAGGTGTTGGGAATTGGTGCCAGTGAAGGCGAGGTGGTGGGAATTGGTGCCAGTGAAGGCGAGGTGGTGGGAATTGGAGCCAGTGAAGGCGAGGTGATGGGAATTGGTGCCAGTGAAGGCGAGGTGGTGGGAATTGGAGCCAGTGAAGGCGAGGTGGTGGGAATTGGAGCCAGTGAAGGTATAGCAAAAAGACTTAAGGTTGAGAAGTGATTTGTTCACTGTTACATCTGGTTGTAGGTCATTTGACTCTGTTGTGGTTACAAAGTTAGGACAAAACCCATACAAGGCCCATTTCTTCCAAATTAAAAAAAAAATAGTGGGGGAAGGGAATAGGAGAGAATTTGTGTAGAAAAAAAATGCTAGGAAATCTTAGAGATGTGTTGGAGAGGGACAGTGGAACCTGACATTAGAGATACATCTGACACTCCCACCCCTCCCTTCCAGTATTTAAAAAAAATGTGGCCTGTCCAACAAAATGGGCAGCCATTAAATGTCTTTGGTTCTGATATACGAAAGAGTTTGTCTTGGGTAAGAGAGGGAGAGCAATGATAATTTATCATCATTTGGATGTTCACACAAAGATATTTGCATCCATAGACTGTTGTTCCCCAGTGTCCCTGAGTGCTCAGTATCTGTGATTCACTTTAACGTTATTCATAGAGTATCATTACTGGTAATCATAGAACGTAACATCCATTGAGCCCTTTGGCCAGAAACTGTACTATGCATATGAAACATGCCTTTTCATTTAATCCTTACAACTGCCCTCCTAATGCTTTCATTATTTCCATTTTCCTAGACACCTATGCTATAGAACGTTTATCTAGAAAGACTCCTTGAAATATAAATATTCTAAGCTGTATTTCTAAATATAAAATAGGATGGTCTTTTTTTTTTTGAGACAGAGTCTCACTATGTCGCCCTCTGTAGAGTATGGTGGCATCACAGCTCACAGCAACCTCAAGGCTGAAGAGATTCTCTTGCTTCAGCCTCCCAAGCAGCTGGGACTACAGACGCCCTCCCCAATGCACAGCTATTTTTTGGTTGGAGTTGTCATTGTTGTTTAGCAGGCTCAGGCCGGGCTCAAACCCACCAGCCTGGGTATATGTGGCCGGTGCCCTACTCACTGAACTAGGGGCGCCGAGCCAAATAGGATGGTCATTAAAAAAAAAAAAAAAACCTATCAAAATAATGTTTCCTTACATTTTAATCTATCTCTTTGTAAATGTGTACACCATCTACCAGTTAAAATTATCTTTGCTTTTGCCATAATGTACTATTGAGCCAGTTTAAATTAAAACTTAGAATTTAATTATATTAAATTATTATAATTTGCTATCTTATAATTGTTTTGAATTGACACATTCATCTGATTAGTATGCTTTTATTTTTTTAAAAATATCTGGAGAAAAGCCAAGGGTGGGATTTGCTTAACAAAAGTACTTCCTAAGAGGACAAGTATCAAACTGGCCATATGTCTCATGCCTATTAAGTTTGCTGCATATCGATCCTCTTTCCTTTAGCAGAGACACTTTTTTTTCTGAGACTAAGTCTCACTTTGTCACCCAGGCTGGGGTGCTTTGGTGCAAACCTACTTCACTACAGCCTCAAACTCCTGGGCTCAAGTGATGATCCTGCCTAAGTCTCCTGAGTAGCTGGGCCCAGAGACACCTGCTATCATGCCCACAAATTCTCCAACAAAAATGTTTGTAGAGACAGAGTCTCACTGTGCTGCCCAGGCTCTTCTCAGACTCCTGACCTCAAGCCATGCTCCTCCTGTAGGCCTCCCAGAGTGCTAGAATAACAAGTGTGAGCCACTGCTCCCAACCCACACTTTGTTTTTAATGAGAAGCCAAAAATATCAAACCCTGTATATCACATATTATCGAGGTCACCAATTTACTTAAATGACACATTCTAACATTGTTGAAGACCTTTTAAATTATCTATGCAGCTTCTTATAACTGGACAGCTCAGTAAAATGTAAGAGAAAAAAGAACAACATGGTATCTTTAACTTTCCTGAATATAAAATCTCATTCAGGATAAGGGCACAATCTCAGACTTTTGTCTGGAATTTAAGTGGCTCTTTCTCACCAACTAGAACAGGAGGGCTTGTTAAGACACAGATTATTGGGTTCTACCCCCAGCAATTCTGATTCCTTAAGTCTGTTGAAAAGCTATTAGAATTTGCATTTCTAGGAAATTCTCAGGGAGTACTAATGCTGTGCTCTGATAACCACTTTCCTAAGGGACACTCCCTCCCTCTTCTTCCCCCCCCATTCCGCCTTTTGGCTTCCCTCCTACTCTTATCTTTTCCACCTTTTTCTCTTTCCCTTCAGAAAGTCCATGTTTTCAGCTGTGCTTCATAATTACTGATCATGTTAATTATCACATAATTGTGAATTAATTACCATGACAATTTTTTTAAAACAGCTGTTTTTTCACTTATGTCAAATCAAAAGCAGCCTCGCCCTTCCCATGAAGTCTGAGAAAAACTTCCTAGTGGCAAGAAGAGGTTGTCCCCTGAAATCATGCAGAGTGGCTGATCCCAGTCCCTGGAAGGCAGTAACTTCTAAAGCAAATGCAATGCCTTTATGCAAGATAAACAGACTCAGAAGAAGTTGAGGAATTCCAAACAAAGATGAGAACAAAGAACAAAACGAATCAATGTATTCAGACTTTGTACAATAGTTTCATACTTCTCATATAGAACATGACATCTGTGGCAGCTTCCCCAAGTTCTATATTTCCTTGACTCTATTACAATCCTCTCTAATTTCTCATAGTAATACATTTGTTTTTAAAGGGAAAAATGTAATCAGTGAAAGCTTGAGTTTAAAAGACTCAAATAAAAGGACTCCCTTTTGTTTCTTAGTTTGCTAATTTTCATGGGTTTTTAAGATCAGTAATTATTTGAGAGCTTTGTTGTCAGCCTTAAGATTCTCCAAAAAAGAGCTAATAGTCACAGATCTCAGGAAAAGAGATGTCTGTGGCTAATGGTGCAATCACACCATTGTTGCTATGATTCTTGACATACATTGAAGATAATAAATGAGATAAAGGACATAGGATTCTAAATATGTACATTCCTCTTTGGTAGATCAAAAAATATATAGTAGAACCTCTGTAAGTTGGCCACCCAAGGGACTGCAACCAACTGGTCAACATAGAGAACTAGATCCACTGTACTGATATGGTGCATGTCCAGTCTATGAAAATAAGGTCAACTGAAGGAGATGGTCATTGTAGAGAGGTGGTTGTCTATGGAGGTTCTTTTTACTGTATGTAATCTTATGATTCACAATAGCCCTGTGAAATATTGAAAGTAAGTACTATTCCAGTTTTGCTGTGGACAAAATTGTAAAAGAAACTTATTTTCTTAATATAGCAAGGCAAGAAAAAGGTAATGTTGCAAAGGAAGTAATAAAGCTGCAAAAAGGCTCCCATAAAGGCTGGTGGCAGCCAGAGCTTGAAATAGGCTTGGTGTCAGGTGGAAGGCAGGAGGGGAACGAGGCCAACTCTGAGGAGGCTGGAAAATACACCAGGCTGTACAGAGCCCTTGAACTTGGGAGCAGCACAAAGTCCAGGCTCCTCAGTAAGACAAGTGACCTGGGCAAGGAAATAAGAAAGACACAGATATTTTACATTTAACCTTTTCTAATTGTTTGCTAACTTGCAAAGGAGATCTGAAATCTCTGATCTGGCTGCAGAGATTTGAGATCTCCGGTCTAGCAGCAGTTTAAAAGTTCAGGGAATCCTTGAAAGAAAAGAAACCTAATTTTTCATTAACAGATTTTTAAAATAGATGTTTTCTAAAAGGATTTGAAATGATTTTTTGCTTTTTACCTTCTTTCTACTTTTCCATAAAGGAGATACATGAGATAAAATAGCCAAAAAGACAGCTTTGTGCATAATTTGTTTACTTGAAAAGGAGGCAGTCTGTTCTTCCCACTGATTTGAAAGTTAGAATGTGGAATCTCATGTCTTTTGGTCACTGTTGGAGATGGCAGCCCCCCAAAGCAATCAAAAATTATAAAAGTTGTTGCAATAATTTGCTGTTATCACCTGTGTACAATTAAATAGTTTTGCTGTTCCCTAATTGGGAGCTTTTCCAGCGCCCACCTTCAGACACAGAACCGTCTGGGTCCTGAGGCGTTTTCCAAAGGGCGCTCAGTTGGTGCTGAAAGCTGGGTAAAGTCCATTTCTTTGTAAATTTGTGGGGAGCTGAGCCAAGACTAGTATTCTCCTCAGACAAGAGTTTAGGCGGCTTCCCCGCTGTTGGGTAATTATGGATGTAAAGGCTTTGACTGTGGGATGAAGCGGTTACGGAACTGCTCTGCTGCGTGGAACCACTGATGTTGATTGTACTTGCTTCGGGTCTGCGCAGTTCGTAACGGGTTTAGGGAGGACACCGATCTCTACAGGAGAAAAGAGAAAGTGAGTGGGGTGGGAGGGAAGAACCAAGGTCAGGTGGTTCTTTTTCTGGAGCACATGGCTGCTCTGAGGTGAGAAGGGCAAAGGCGCTCTAATGAAAGCCTTCGGGAGAGAGTGCAGGCGATCCAGGGAAAGGTGCTGCGGTCAAGTTTAATCCTAGAAAAAGAGGCCCTGGAGAAAGCAGATGAGGAAGATAGGAAGGAAGATAGGGCGGGGGAGACGCTGGGTGTGGAGGGAGGAAGGGCGGGGTGGGATCCTGGAGAGAGAGGGGCCAGCCCCAACTGTGACCGGGACGCCTGGGTCGGTGAGGGCAGAGCGGGGGAAAGTGAGAGTCGGCCGAGGCCGCAGAGCCCCGCGCCGTCGGACGGGACCGCAGCGGCGAGGCGGGCGCGGGGCGCCCGGCGCACGGCTCCTGGGCAGCCCCCCGGGCCCCGGCCCCCTCCCTCGCCGGCGCATTGTTCCTTTGCCGGGAGACGAGGAAATTGCCTTTTGATTGCGGAAGTCCGTGGCCGGGTCGGGATGGCAGCGTGGGAAGGGCGGTGCGCCGCCCGCCCCCGCCGCCTCCCGGGTCCGCAGCCCGCCCGGGGCGGCAGCAGCAGCAGCAGCGGCGGTGGCCGCGGTGGCCCCTGCGCGTCGCCAGCCCCGAGGGGAGAGCGCTGAGCGCGCGCAACAGGTGAACCCCCGCGCCGCCCCGCGTCCAGCCCCCGCTGCTTAGTCAGGGTCATAACCACTGAGCGCAATGCTGAGCCATGGAGCCCACGTGGCCTTGTGGGTCGTGCTGAGCCTGCTGCAGGTGAGTGGCCTGAGAGGGGCCGAGGGCCGGTGCGCTGCCTTCTCCCTGAGACCACATTCCCACTCCACTCTCCGGCCTCCCCGTTTGTGCCTTGGACAGGGAGGTGGCAAAATTTCTTACTGTCCCTTGGAAAGAATGGTCCTCTTTTGAGCTCCCCCCATCCCTTACCCCAGACTCTGACAAGTCACCCTACTGTCAGAGGAGCAGCTGGGGAGAACGATGCCATCTGCCTCCCTATGCGTCTTCAGTTAAAGGGCAAAGTGAGTGGCTGAGGAGGGCAAAATGAGTGGCTGAGGCTGGGGCAAGGGATGAGCCCAGACAGAGGGCTTGGGGAGCTGGCTGTGGACGTGCACCCGGGCAGTCCAGGCTGCAGCCGTCACCTGTTGTCTCTGCTTCTTTTGCAGATAGGCCTGGCTGAGCCGGCGAAGTGTAACTTCACCGTGACAGCGTCCAGCGTCTCCAGCCGCTCTGCGTCTATCCAGTGGACAATTCTGAGGTCACCCTGTAAATTTAGTCCTATCAACAGCAGTGACACCTCGGAGGCTGCATGGTGCCACCCCATCCAGATAGACAACACCACCTATGGATGTAACCTTCAAGATTTGCAAGCGGGAACCGTCTATAACTTCAGGATTGTGTCTCTGGATGGAGAAGAGAGAACTGTGGTCTTGCAAACAGGTAAACGGTGACAGGTGCAGTTGGGTGGCCAAGCCACTCCTGGCTACGCCCTGCCTTTTCAAGCTGGTGTTTCATTTGAGTTCCAGGAATACAGAAACTAAAATGTGAAGTCAAAGATTTCTGGTCTCCTCAGATCTGGTGAGAGGCACCTTGGTTGACTTTCAGAGACATCCTTAGTTCTGAAAACAGCTGACTGGATCCGGTTGGGAGATGCAGAAAAGAGAAACCTTAGGCTATGGAGGAAATCTGTTAAAATGACGTGGTTTCAGCTTCTGTTGTGTTAGATTGTCAAACCCTGGAATAATTTTAAGTCAGTGTTTTTAGAATAAGTAAGGGAAGTAAAATGATTAGAAATATGCTTTTCTCTCAACTTAATTTTTAGAACCAAGACATAAAATCTCCAGGAATAAAATAGAGCCATTCATAGGGGAATGTTAGAAAAGTCCCTTAAAGTGATGGCACCAAACTTATTTAGTATCTCTTGAGTAACTGGAACGCCTTATCAGAGAACGTCAATTCAATTACTGTAACTCAGGTCAGTTATTTTCCTTGCCCTTTTGGTGAATCCTTCCGTGTGTGAATAGTGAGAGTTCCTTGCCCATAAAATGAGTGTTAAGCTCGGTCATTCAGGTTCAAGTTCTTACCAAGTGCCAACCACTAGGGTCTGGCATGTACATTGCTTCATTTAATCCCCAGAGCCACCCTCAGGTGCCCAAATTCTCTAATGAGATTCTGATGTTTTATGACTTCATTAGTCTTTAATCTCTATTTGTAGTAAAAGTGATGCCTTTCAGGCAGAAATTCAAATTTAAGTAAAAAATTCTACAAGTCAAATTTGGAAATGTGTTGTCCTTACCATTGTTTCCCATTTCAGCCAGGACAGAGATCAGATCACTTGCTGTACTTCTTTAAAGAGGTGTGAGAATGATCAGTTTGACAGGCAGTTAACAGCACGGTTTAATTGGGCTCATGTAACAAGTCAACTAGATATTTATTCTATTTTTTTTTTCAAAGAAAAAAATCAGAATGCCCTATTATACTTCAGTTAGCTTACTTCAGATGAAAATGTTTCAGATAACATTTTAGAAACTTTTACATCTGACATTCCAGGAACTTAAATTGAAAAGAGAAAGCACTTGTTAAGAATCTGCTTTTTTACTTGTATATTTACCTTTGTATCTATTTATTTATTTATTTATTTTGACACAGTCTCACTCTGTCACCCTGGATAGAGTGCCATGGCATCATACCTCCCAGAAAACTCCAACTCTGGCTTAAGTGATCCTCTTGCCTCAGCCTCCCAAGTAGCTGGGGCTACAGGCGTGCGCCACCACACCCAGCTCATTTTTTCTAGTTTAAGTAGAGACAGGGTCTCACTCTTAGTCAGGGTGGTCTTCAACTCCTGAGCTCAAGGGATCCACCTGCTTCAGCCTACCAGAGTGCCAGGATTACAAGTGTGAGCCACTGTGCCCCACTAGAATGTGTTGTTGTTGTTGTTTTTTTTAATGGAATCAAAGAGAGACTGAAATTAACCACAAAAATTAAAACATTTTACAGAAGTTTAAGAGGCTGGGTTTTTATTCATGATGTTGTTGATTTCTTGGTATTTAAAGACAGATACCTTACAGGTATCTGGTCAACTGGTGTGTGTGTGTCAAAGGGGCAGAGCAATTTGTTAAAATAGGTTGAGCTTTCAAAGCTGGTTGGAGAAAAAAATGAAAATACATAAGAAGCCGAATACAGTCATTCAATTCAGAGAATTTATTTTTTGGAAAAATGATAATGATAAAGGCCCCATCGTAGGTGTTACTAGTTAGAATAGGCTTTGAGTTAAATTATGCAGATAGGTATGTCAGTCCAGAAGCATTTATAAAAGGGAGAAATATTTGCATTATATTAACCATGTTGTATAAAACAAGGCTTCATCAGCACCCCACTGTGCTAGCATTTGGGGTCCCCACCTTTTTCCTTATGGAGGTACTTGTACAGAGAACTTTTCACCACAGATTTTATGAGCTTCATAATAAACATGAAGAATGAAAATTGCAGGATGTGTTTGCACAATGATAAGTTTCCCACACTTGTATGATGGCTATTTAAATTAAAAATTTTTAATTAAGATATTTTAAAAATGTTGCAGGGAAGAGTTTTTTACTTGATTGTTGATATTTGTCTCTAGTACCCTCTGTATTTTGAGGACATAAGTGAATTGTTCAAGTCATTAAGAAAAGCGCTAGTATTCCCCTGTACTGTTTACTGAGCTGCAGAGGTGAGCGTGCTGCTGCGGTGAGCGTGCTGCTGCTGGCGCACTGCCAGACGGGGCACCCGAGGCCTGAAAACCACCGTGGCCTTCTAGGTTTTTAAGTACGGCCTTTTGACTGAAACCAAATTTTATAAAACAAATCCTTTAATTAAAAGGGGTGCAGAAGAGAAAGATGAAGCTTTTCTCACCTCCTTTGGGGCTTCGAGAAGATTAATCTTGAAATCAGAAGGACACAGTTTCCCCACCCCGATAGCTGATGTCTGTGTCATTCAAATGTGATTTGTCTCATCATTTTTCCTGATAAATTTTCTTTTCTTTTTTTTTTTTGTTTAGAGACAGAGTCTCACTATGTCACCCTGGGTAGAGTGCTGTGGCATCACAACTCACAGCAACCTCAAACTCTTGGGCTTATGCGATTCTCTTGCCTCAGCCTCCCGAGTAGCTGGGACTATAGGCCCTGATAAATTTTCTAAAACAGCTAGTTATTTTGGTATCATATATATGGCCTTAGGTATAAAACATTTTCATTAAGTAGGTAATATTTCAACAACAGTCAATTTCCACTCCAGATTTAAAATCAGAACTGAAAAGCCTGTGGATGGATGCTAATTCAGTTCAGCAAACTTTTGTCAAGCATAACCCTGTTGGGAACCATGCTGGGTAGTGATTGGTGTCCTGACAAAGGTGACAAACAAAAAGTGGTCCCTGCCCTTGTAGTTGGTGCAGCAGTGAGAGGGGGTTGTGATGGAGATGGTGACAGAGCTTTGTCACAGCTCATCCAGACTCTTGCTTTCATAACCACAGAGGAGATGGTATTTGGCCATTGTCAGGTTTATTTGGTCATTAAATGGCCAATGCAGCAAGAATATCCTTTGAAAGCCGTATTATTTATCTGTGAATTCACCAGAAATCAGATAGCGAACATATCAAATGTTGAATAACTTGGCACTTTTGAAACTATATCCTCATAGTCTAGAGCAGAGGTCACAAACCAGTAGCCTCTGGGGATGTCTAGGTGTCCAGATGCCAGCTATGTTTTATTTGGCTCCCATAGTATTTGTGAAAAGATTTCAGATTATTTCACCAGCCTAAAAATGAAAAAAAATCACTAAAAATCACAAATGCCTGAATTATCTTACAATATTGGAAGATTTAGAAAAACTGTCTACCTGGAACTCTCCAGAGCTGAGTTGTAGCTTTCCTTTTAGGTAACGATTTACCAGAATTCCACTTCGTTTATTTCCTTCTCTGAATGCGTCCTAATGACTTCTACTTCACAGTTTTCTTTTAGAACCCTTATGGGGCATCACTTGTCCAACAATAAGAAGTATGTTTTTAGGCTGCGTGCCGTGGTTCATGCCTGTAATCCCAGCACTTTGGGAGGCCGAGGTGGGAGGATCCCTTAAGCTCAGGAGTTTGAGACCAGCCTAAGGAAGAGCAAGATCCTGTCTCTAATAAAAGCTGAAAAATTAGCCAGGTGTCATGGCAGGTTCCTATAGTCCCCCCTACTCGGGAGACTGGGACAGGAAGATTCCTTGAACCCAGGAGTTTAAGGTTGAGCTGGTCTATGCCACAGCACTTTAGCCTGGGTGACAGAGTGGGACAGTCTTTAAACAAACAAAAAAAAAGTAGGTTTTTAGTACTTAAAATGGCATCTGGCACATGATAGGCATTCTATAAATATTGGTTAGATGAATGGACTGTTGAATGCCTGGATCTATGGATGGATGAATGTATGGATAGATAGATAAACAGATACGGATAGGTGGGTAGGTAGATGTGAATGACAGAAATTAATATTTTAGTGAGAGAATGTAGGTACATATTCCAAAAGTGTCGTCAATCTCATTGGATTATGTGTGAGTTATAGAGCCCAGGTATGGGATATAATATTGAGGGAGGGAACTTGACGTGTAAAAAGAATATTTTAGTGGCCTTTTCCCTCATGCTAGTCAGTTCCAGCTACTTGCTAATTTGCATAGAAAAAAGGCAATTATGGCTAATTCCTTTGGTCTTTAATAAGAAATATTTTAGGGACTTTAATTAGCAAGTCACCATATCAGCTATTGTCTCTACTTCAAAATGTAGTTTTGTCAGGATGCCATACAAAATACCACAGCCGGGGGTGGATTAAATAATAGTATTTTATTTTCTCACAATCCCTGGGGCTAGAATTTCAAGGTTATGGTGTCTGTAAGCTTGGTTCCTTCTGAAGCCTCGCTCCCTGGGTTGCAGATGTCACCTTCTTGCTGTGCTCTCACATGGTCATCCCTGTGTTTCTGTTATCCGGGCACCAATCTTCTCTCTGAGCGCCCACTCTAAATAGACTCCATTTTAACTTAATCATCTCTTTAAAGGGCCTCCTATCTCCAAATTCAATCACATTCTGAGGTACTGGGGTTTAGGGCTTCAACATACAAATTTGGTGGGAGCATCATTCAGTCTGTAACACCTATGTAGCTTTAAACACAAGCCTTTATTGTAGACAGGAAGTAGGATTTATTGGTGGGCATGAATAGTAGAGGGTGGCACAGCAGAAGCCCCCCCCTCCAAGTGCAGGGCCCACCTCTCGTCCAGAGCGCGGTGACTGGGAATATATCCAACCCCACGTCCATCTGGGCTGAGCCATTTCTCAGCCACCGTGTCTTCATTCATCTGAAGAAGGTAGGGCCCGGCTACTTTGAAATGGGGACCTTCTGTTGGCTGGGAAACCTGACGGCGGCCTTAAGGCCTCAGTCACAAGGTCCTTGTTCGTGACTTGGGGTGGATGGACATGAGGATCCAGCCAATGTGAACCCTGGCCACTGTGCCCTGGGGACTTTCAAAGGCCCTTTGCACTCCTGTCTGGAGCTTAAATTTGAGACAACACAAGATCTGACACACACACATCCATCAGAAAGGGCTGTCTCCAAGGCCCCTTAGAGCAACCCTTGCAAGCAACCGGCTGTGTACCCTACCAAGGAGGCTGTTGTTTACGAGGATTACACATTGGGCCCCCAAGAGGAAAGGAATGCAGTCAGTTTAATTGGTGACAGGATCTTTTTTTAATTAATTTTTTTGAGACAGGATCTCATTCTGTGGCTCTAGCTGAAGTGCAATGGTGCAACCTCAAACTTCTGTTTCCAGTAATCCTCCCACTCCAGCTTTCCAAGTAGCTAAGACTGCAGGCATGCACCACCATGCCTAATTTTGCTTATTTTTTGTAGAGATGGGGTCTTACAGTATTGCCCAGGCTGATCTCAAACTCCTGGCCTTGAATGATCCTCTCTTCTTGGCTTCCTAAAGTGCTGGAATTACAGGCTTGAGCTATCACACTCATCCTTATTTTTTAATATCTCTGTGTTGCTTGCCTCATATTCTTGGTTTCTGCCCTACATGGAATGAATTAGAATTTAGAAGGAATGGAGCTGTGGGAATCTGCATTTTAAATATCAGGGTGAATCAGTGCATACTGAGGTTCAGGAGCTATGGATATAATTTTTGTATTATTCATTCACTTTAAGATTTTAGTACCATTCCTCTTTAAGTTTGAGTAAATCTGTAATGCCTGGAAATATTTATTGTCTTCTTCAGGAAGAGCAAAATACTTTTAATACTTGTATAGTGCTTTTATAGCATATAAAACACTTTCGCCTGCCATTCGTGATAGGTAAGAGTATGAAATAGATATCACACTAACCGTTTACTGTTTAATTTTATCCTCATGGGAACCTTGGGAAGAGGGTACTGTAAGGAGCAGGTTGTACCGGGGCTGAGAGTTGAGTCACAAAGGCCACTGCCTCTGTCACGTGCTGGCCACGTGTTCTCCATGTGTCCTAATCTGCAGGGTGGGGATGGTAATAATGATGATGCCCACCTCATGGAGTTGTCATGAGGTTTTAATTGGTTTATTCATAAAAATTCTGGAACAGTTTTCATCACATACTAAGTGATGTGTACTAAGCATACTAGTAAGCTTATTTTTTTTTCTTTTTTTTTTTTTTTTTATTGTTGGGGATTCATTGAGGGTACAATAAGCCAGGTTACACTGATTGCAATTGTTAGGTAAAGTCCCTCTTGCAATCATGTCTTGCCCCCATAAAGTGTGACACACACCAAGTAAGCTTATTATTATTACTGTGAGATTAGAGATGAGATTGATCCTCAAAGAACTAACTGGTAATTTTTTTTTCTTTTCTATTTTTTTTTTTTTTTTTGAGACAGAGTCTCACTTTGGCATCATCATAGCTCACAGCAACCTCAAACTCTTGGGCTTGAGCAAATCCTCTTGCCTCAGCTTCCCGAGTAGCTGGGACTACAGGCGTCCACCACAACATCTGGCTAATTTTTCTGTTTTTAGTAGAGATGGCCTCACTTTTGCTGAGGCTAGTCTTGAACTCCTGAGCTCAGGAAATCCACCTGCCTCGGTCACCCAGATTGCTGGGATTACAAGTGTGAGCCACTGCACCCAGCCCTAACTGGTAATGTTTACAAATCACCGTAGCTAATATATGGGAAAGTCAGAACTTAAACTCTGGTTTACTGACTCCAGCAAAAATATTCTTTCTACTACTCTACCGAAAATATTCTTTCTCTACTCTATTTTATTCTTAAACTGAGAGTCGTTCTTTTAAATTACCACCTGATTTTTTTTGCTACTTTTCAAGTCAACTTTTAAAGAGGGCAAAATATATTACAAAATGTTTTAAATCTATATGTATTTAGGTGACAGAGGAGCAGAATAATGATTAAATGTATTTTTATTTAAAGAAATTGGGAGCCACCGTTGATTTTCAGTTGTGTTGAACTTTAGGTGGTGACCTCAGTATTTACCAATCGGCCATTTACAGTCCATTTATTTCAGGGATTTTAAGGTCAAGCACAGCAACCTGTGTGGAGTGAATCAGCCTGTCTCTCTAAGACCGATCCCCTTCCAGCTGCTTAGAAGTGCTCTTCTGTTAGTTTGAGTCCCACTAGTAGGCATAGCTTTCTACACATTAGCTAGAAAAATACACTATCTAATTTGTCCAGACAGAATGAGAGAACAAAGACAAATTGTTTTATATTCCAGACACCAATTCTGTGGACTCCTCTGGGGAATAAAGGAGAGGGTTTATACCTTTTGACCTTGGGCCCATTCTGTATGAATGAATGAATGTGTATAAATTAAGATGCGTCTGTGCCCCAAACATATAATCTGCAACTGAAAAGAACATGGTCGATATAGATTTCCAGGGATTTTTGTTTTTAGTTTTGTTGTTTCTTCCTTCATTGATTACTAATTTATGAATCTTTTTTATCTGTGTCCCCACCGAGTCCCCCACAGCACGTCATTTTGCTGCAGTTCAAGTCGCCATCACCCTCACTTCATTTATAAATATTTCCATCTGCATCTCTGAAAGATAAGGATTTTTTTTTGACAAAACCACAATGTAATTATCACATTTACCCTTAGCAATAATTGCTTAATATCTGGATGTGCAGGGTGGGATGTATTCATCAAGTGACAGCTCATGAGTTTCTGCATAAGAGTGCTTAGGGCAGTGGTTCTCAACCTTCCTAATGCCACGATGTATTTTCATTGTTACAAAGGGGTCGCAACCCACAGGTTGAGAATCCCTGGCTTAGGGACAGCATTGATATGATCAGAAAAACGGCCAGGGGACTTCTCTATGTTGTATTTATATAGCACTTTAGATAATATTCAGAAAGACTCAGTTGTTGCTAATCAAAGAACTGAGGTTGGACCAGGGAACGATACTCTGGTGATGAGGGCACAGCAGTGTCTGTGAGCATCTGGATTCCCGATACTCACTAGACGTGAGCTTCTCCCTGCTTTAGTTGCACTGGCTCTCTCAGTCTGACTATGGACTTCATCTGAATGCTCCTTCATCTCTCTGACTTTTCAGTCCTACTTGACCTTCCAAAATTGTTCAAGTCCACCTTCTTCATGAAGTCCACCACTGAGACCTCTGCCCTTGAATATCATTCCCAATTTGCATATTTAGCATTGATGTTGGCCTGTATTTCTGTAATATTAATAGCAAGAGAAGCTGCCGTCCTCGTACCAACTTCCATTTACTGAGTGCACACCAGGTGCTGGGGGCTGCAGGTAACCCTTTACCTACATTGCCTCTTAACACTTAGAGTGCTGTGAGGAAGTATTGTTAGACCCCTTTTACAGATGAGGAGACTGAGGGTCAAGCAGGTTAAACCACATGCCTAAAGCTACCCCTGTGATAAGTGACAGTGTTAGAAATTGATCCCAGGTTCAATTCTGACTTCAAAAGTCAGCCTCCCTTTAATCCATCTTTCGGTCCTTACTCCCCAGAGTGCTTGTCGCTACCTGTTTACATACCTGGTGCTTGACGTGATGAGCTAGAAAATAATTCGGTGTCCGGTGCTGTTGGTAGCAGTGACACAAATGATCATCAAACTGCCTTAACTTCCCTTTTGAAATTGTTAAAATTTTTAAAACTCCTCAGTGGCTGAATTTTGTGTTTGGGGTATCAGGATGTTACATCTGATGCACAGTGACGTGCTACGGTAGCACAGTTATAGTCCGTCCTCTTCAACATGAGCCAGAAAATCAACCAAGTCAAGGAAATCACCTCTCTAGAAGTGCACTTAGTTAGCTAGAGGTTGTGAGCAATTCCTTTCCATTTTGTTTTTCTTCTCATTTTCAAACACCTGTACCAAGGGATAGTTGGGGGCTTTGCCCCACCTCCACCCTGATTTTCATGAGAAAACGTCTAATTCTTACATGAATAGTGAATTTTTACTCTATTTTAATGCAAGTATTACATAAATGTGGCTTCCTATAGAACTCCCTAACCACTCCACTTTTACCTAGAATGTAAAAATACAGAAATTGGCTCTGTAATTACTAAAAAGTCACATAGACTGGAGATCATGGTGGAAGGTGAAGTTGGGAAACTATCCAGTTTGAGAAGACCTCCAGTGCCTTGGAAGAAGTGTAGGCTTTGTCCTAAATGTAAAGTTGTGGAAAGTTCTTGAATGCTTCAAGGGGGATAAGGACGACAGAAGGAAGAGAGGGACAAAGAACTTTTATTTGGCAATAGTGGAGGGAAAACACAAAATAAGGACGACACGTAGGGAACGCTTGAAGTACTCCAGCATAAAACGATGGGACTCCAGGTTAAGGCAATAAAATCAGGTGGAAAGGGAACAGGCAAGAAAAACATTATTTTGAAAAAAGGCATGTTCATGGCCGCAGAATTAGACTTAGTTGTCATCACTGCTGTTATTCATTTTAACTGACTACAATATCCAAACCACCAATCGAAAAATTCTACAACTTTACCTATAATTTTTCCATACACATCTATTCTGTTTGATATTCTACTGAATATGCAATTTGGGACATTATTTCCTACACCGGGACAGCTGAAGTGTGATAGGAAGAACACATGATTTGGAGTCAAATGTTAGAAGTTCAGCTGTGCCCCCTGTTACCTGTACAACATGAGCAAATCATTTAACATCTCCAAGTTCCTACTCCAACTGAGAAAGCGCCCTGTAAACTATCAGATCCTGCACAGATATACAGTGGTGCTGTTATACCTTCAGGAAAAGCTTTCAGTCCAAGCCATAGTTTGGCTGCCCTTTTGTTATCAAGTTGAATTTATTTCTAAAATAAATACAATTGATACAAATTTTAAGCAGTCTACAAATTCCTATATCAATAAATACTAATGCTTTCACGACTACCTCTAACAAAAAAAAATTAAGCAGCAAATATTACTTTCATTATAACTTTCTCCCTCTTTCTAAGTCACTTTTTTTTAAAGATGGGGTCTTGCTATGTTGCCCAGGCTAGATGCTCAGCTATCCACAGGCAAGATCATCACACACTACCGCCTCAAACTCCTGGGTTCATGTGATCCTCCTTCCTCAGCCTCCTGAGTATCTGGGACTACAGGCATCTGCCACCACACCCAGTGTGTCCTGTCACATTTTTTATGAAAAGGAAACATAATTCATTTTGGCTCAGGAATTTTGCCAAATTTTGCCTTTTCCTTTGGGAACAGAAAAAATAGGTTGACATCAAGCCTGCTTATTATGGAATTCTGGGGAGTATGTCAGATGAACACCAACAGAACTTTGTATTTAGCATTCCATGTTTCAAGTCTGTCTGGAACTAAGAAATATGAAGATATCTTAAATTTATAGCTAATGGTAAATTTAGGTATATCGATCAAGGTCAAAGCCTTGATTTATGGTTTTTGACAGTTTTCATGTTTTTTAATATTTCACTGGTTACTATGTATAAGAGTAGTGGAAAAACCAGGGAAGCCGTGTATGCACAAATGTGTACACTGCCACCTCTATCCCTCAGAACAAATCACACAAGTCAAGTTGCATTTCATAGTTCCATATGATCTGTCATATGATACAAGATTACAGGTATGTGACCAAATTTTCAAGCAGCATTTAAAAATCTGTCTGTCTCTGGACCCAGCACAATGGTCCATGCCTGTAATCCTAGCACTCTGGGAAGCCGAGGCAGGAGGCTCTCTTGAGCTCAGAAGTTCAAGACCAGCCTGAGCAAGAATGAGACCCTGTTCTACTAAACACAGAAAAACAAGCCAGGCACTGTGGTGGGCGCCTATAGTTCCAGCTACTCAGGAGGCAGAGTCAAGAGGATCACTTGAGCCCAGGAGTTTAAGGTTTCTGTGAGCTGTGACTCCATGACACTCTACCCAGGGCAAGAAAGTGAGACCCTGTCTCTACTAAAAATAGAAAAACTAGCCAGGCATTGTGGCAAGTGGCACTTGTCCCAGCTACTCTGGAGGCTGAGGAAAGAGGATGTCTTGAGCCCAGGAGTTTGAGATTGCTGTGAGCTATGATGATGACACCACAGCACTCTACCCAGGGTGAAAGAGTGAGACTCTGTCTCAAAAGCAAAATAAAATAAAATAATATAGATAGATAGATAGAAGGTAGGCTGAGGTGACTGTAGAAAGAATGGCTGCTCATGTATTTATCTATCAATCTATCGAGAGAGGTATCTGTATGTATATATATGAAATTAGCAACCCTGATAGAGTATATCTAATAAAATATTGAAAAAAAAATTTTTAATACAGCAGAGTTTTCATTTGGCTTAGATTAAAAAGAAGTCTGGAGCTATTTGATT
Source organism: Nycticebus coucang (assembly GCF_027406575.1). NCBI lineage: Eukaryota > Metazoa > Chordata > Mammalia > Primates > Lorisidae > Nycticebus > Nycticebus coucang. Next base: position 52,584,933 of record NC_069782.1, read on the forward strand.
TCTGCAGCCCGCAGAGCAGGCGTGGACAGCTGCCAGCAAAGGCTTTATCGCAGTGTCGATGGGGTTTCAAGTGTTTGTTTCCAGAACAGGTTCTTGCAGCCCCGGCACTTCCCAGCCTCATTGTTCCTTTGTTGTAGCGGATGTACAAAGGGTTGACTGTTTTGTTTTCTGGCTCAGAGAGATTAGATAAAGTCTACATTTCTGAACTTCGCCCTTGAAGCACGCAACCTTAAAATTCATTTTCTATAGCTCATATTTTGCAAATTATGTATGTTCAAATCAGAATGATGATAACATCATGTTCTTCCATTTTTATCTGGCTTGGTAATAGATGTAGATGACTGAATTGATCCCTTTTTCACTATCACTGGAAGCCGCTGTCCCTCTCGTCCTTGTCCTCAAAATGCCACTTCAGCACACATGCGTCATCTCAGTTGTGTAGGACAGGGTTGTTCTCGAGTTCCATGGGCGGTTGGAATCCCATGGTCCCCTCTGTATCTTGCTACTTCTCAAAACTTGCCTCGGCATATAGGAAGTATTATTATTATACTCCCCAGACAGATGAGAGACGGCAGCTTCAACAGGCCAAGTAACTTACCCAAAATCTCGTGGCTGATAAGAGACAGAGCTGAGATTTTAATTTTCACCTGACTCCAAAGCCCCTGCTCTCTACTATGCATTCTGACATTTCACTGCTTCTGTGGCAATTATCTTGTCCTGGTTACAGGGACAATGATGAGGATGACAAGAGGTAACTCTGAGCACTGACTGTATGCCAGACACTGTTCTAAGTGTTTTTTACATAATATTCAATTTAATCTTCATAACAATCCTACTAAAAAGATATTATCATTATGAGCATTTTATACATGAGGAAACTGAGGCATAGGGAGGCTGAGGAATTGCCCAAGGTGCACACCTACAAAGCAGGACACTGTGATTCAAGCCGAGGCCTTCAGATTCTAGAACCTACTGTGTCCCGTGAACTATCGGGCTATGCCGGAGTGCAGACCACCCAACTTTGTGTTCTAATCTCCCCTGTGCTTTGGGCTGTTTGTGAATTACCTTAGTTACTGCTGCTTCAGCTTACTTGTCAGCTAATATTTATATTATTATTAATTATTGATATTATAAAATGTTACGTAACATCCAAATTTTATAATATGATGTACTCATATAAATCACAGCATAAAACATAGACAGAGACGTTAGATGTCACAGATCGTATTAAGCCCCTGGCGTCCATGGTCAGCCATAGTCTTCTTAAGGGCTGCCTGTCCATATATGTCTTTTGAATATTGAATAAGGTTATCTTATTTCTTTTTGTATATAAATGTGTATGCTAATGACAAGTGAACATCTTAAGTATATACTGTTCTGTAAGGTCTAGAATTCCTGGCATTATACTGTGCACAAAATATGGTCTAGCAGGAGGTGAGTAAGAATCGGAGTCTCTGTGGGCCTGCCACAAAAACATCTAACCGACCCTTAGGAATGGGTCTCCAAGATCTTTATTCCACTTTCTAGACTGAGAGCCATGTAGGACTTCTGAAAATTCCTCACATGTGGCTCTCTCTCTAGAGTTCTGCTTTCAGGGTGAGGGCAGCCTTACTTCTCAGATTCCGCGTCCCACTGTAGAAAGAATAGCTGCTCATTAAATACCACTGACCTAGTCCCTAACCCAAAGATATGTTCCTTATCCTATTTCAAGTTCAATGGTGGAAATTCAACACAGACAAAGTAGAATCCCTCAAACTGACCCACAGGTTTGAGCGTTGAAATCGAGTTAAGAGCTGGGTGCAAGACTTCCCCATTCCCACCTGTTCTGGGGGCATAGGCAGCTCCAAAGTACCCCAAAATGAATATTTTAAAATTTTAGGCATGTAGGGAATCTCAGTTGTTGGGAGAATCCATTTTGGTGAGCACACCTCCCTTAGGCTTATCAAATCCATATCTTTTCTGGATATTTAATATCTAAAAACCACCCAAAGTTGGCTCAGTGGCTGTAGCACAGTGGTTACGGCACCAGCCACAAACACTGAGGGTGACAGGTTGGAGCCCTGCCTGGGCCAGCCAAAACAACCATGACAATTGCAACAGAAAATGGCCGGGCATTGTGGCGGGTGCCTGTAATCCCAGCTACTCGGGAGGCTGAGGCAAGAGAATCGCTTAACCCCAAGAGTTGGAGGTTGCTGTGAGCTGTGACGCCACAGCACTCTACCAAGGGTGACATAATGAGACTCTGTCTCAAAAAAAAAAAAAAAAAAATCACCCCAAGTTAAAAGATACCTATATTTTCTACTGAGGTTTTCAGTATTTATCCAGGGATAGCTTGGATGTTTGTCAATGTCTGAAAAGTTTGCTAAACTTGCAGGCCAAAGAAAATATGACCTTGCTTGGACTTTCAAAGTCAAAGCAACTGTAACAAAAAAGTTTTATTAGAAAAAAAGATTTCATGTGACTACTAACTAAGTGGGGGTTTTCCTTTTAAAAGTGAAATAGTAAGTTTGGAAGTGAAGTGGAATACTAATTTGTTTCCAAGGTAGAAGATTAAGTTTTTAAGAAAAAATGAATCTGGATTGTAGCAAAATAAGCTTGTTTACAAGTTATGTACAAAGGTCTTCAAGCCATTCCCTTTTTCTTGGTATTTGTCTTGTAGACCCTCTACCTCCTGCTAGGTTTGAAGTCAGTGAAGGGCAGACCACGTCAGCCAGCCTGCACATCTGGTGGACGCCTTCCCCCGGGAAAGCCAATTGGTATCAGGTGCAGTTGTTTGATGGTAACAGCCAAAAGATAAAGGAGGTCCGAATTCAAGGAAGCACTTCAAGGAATGAATACACGTTTTTAAACCTGACTGCTGGTAACAAATACAACATTGCCATCACAGCTGTTTCTGGAGATAAACGTTCTGCTTCGGTTTATACCAATGGATCAACAGGTAAGATTCATTTATAAATAGTTGAGTTTTCAATAGTCTGTGACACTTTGGGGTTATAGTCCCAAGAATTGGGAGTGGGAATGTACCCCAGACCAACCATTAATAATTTAATGAACTAGTAATTAATTTCTGTCATGTGTCGTGTGACACATTAAAAGGTTGAATCACAAATAGGGTGTGTGGCTGTGCCACTGATTTGCTGAGTGATTTTGAATGAGCCACACCTGGGACTGCTTTGAACTCTAATGTTCTCCAGCTAGAAATAAATACTCTCTTTTTTTTTTTTGCAGTTTTGTCTGGGGCTAGGTTTGAGCCCACCACCTCCAGCCTATGGGGCCAGCACCCTACTCCTTTGAGCCACAGGCACTGCCCAGAAATAAATACTCTCAAAGGCCCCTTCTAACTCAATTCCTAGGCAACAGGATTTTCTGCCTCATTTTCTAAGTTAGTGCCATAAAATATATTTATTTTATTTTATTTTGTTTTGTTTTATTTATTTTGAGACAGCGTTTCACATTGTCACCCTCAGTAGAGTGCTGTGGCCTCATAGCTAACAGCAACATCAAACCCCTGGGCTCAAGAGATTCTCTTGCCTCATCCTCCCAGGTAGCTGGGACTACGGCGCCCTCCACAACGCCCAGCTACTTTTAGAGACGGGGGTCTCACTGTAGCTCAGGCTGGTCTTGAACTCCTGAGCTCAGGCAATCCACCCACCTCTGCCTCCCAGAGTGCTGCATAAAATGTATTTGTAAAATGTTTTCCTTCTTTGTGTGTATGTTCTTCTCATAACATCAAGGCATGATGTTTCCTAAATCACCCTGTGTTTGGCACAAGTCTTTGCTTCCTTGATGTGGTGAGAAGAGCGGCTGGGAGTCAGGATGTCTGCAGCACACGGCTACTTCCTTCCCTGAGTATGTCTTTCATAACTTTCACTCTCCCTTGTTTTGTCTCTTTTTAAATTTCTGTATGTTTCATCTTCTATAGTTCTTTCCTTCCTCCAAAAACTACCTTAATGCCTATTAAGTGGGGGTGGTAGACAAGCCAACTACTCTGCAGCCTTAGCCTGTGGATGTAGAACAGAGCATTAAGGAAGGTTCCAGGGACATTTCCAGAGTCCAGTTACTCATAAAGATATTGCTCAAGTCGACATGTAAAGATGGGCATAAATCAAGGTGTGGTTTCTAATTAAACTCGTCTGTGTCTTCCATAAGGAAATTATGAGTGATATTTTGGACATGCATTTTATCTCCCTAGTACCATCTCCTGTGAAAGACATTGGTGTTTCCACAAAAGCTAATTCTCTCCTGATTTCATGGTCCCATGGTTCTGGGAATGTGGAACGGTACAAGCTGATGCTAATGGATAAAGGGACCCTAGTTCATGGCAGCACTGTGGACAAACATGCTACTTCCTATGCTTTTTACGGGCTGACACCGGGCCACCTGTACAACCTCACTATTGTGACAGAGGCTGCCGGATTACAGAACTACAGGCGGAAACTAGTCAGGACAGGTAAGTGGCCCTTAGCATCTAGAACCAGAATAAAGCTCAGAAAAGGAAGTGTTTAATAAATCAGGTATATTAAGTTATTTGAATAATGGTACCGTAGGGCAAATTGAAATTCACATAAGTTATAGAAGACTCTTGTTACATTTCTGTTTTTCTACTCAGAAAAGAGAGATTCCCTTTTATTCTAAAGTTCAGACTAGCTCTTGGCAACATTTTGAAGTGGGCAAAGTTAATTGCTGATACGGTCCCAGCTTCTTGTTTTAGTACTAGCATCTCCTGGCATTTTGCTTCTCTGCAGCATTTCCCTGGTGACATCACCCACAGAGAGCCAGGATTAGTGTGTTAGGATGATACACAGACCTAACCCCATGTGACAGTCATTTCCAAAACCATCTGTCTAACAAAATATGTCCTGGGGCCAAATACCGTAAGTGCTGTTCTCACAGTTTAACCTAGACTGGTTAATCTATGGTGTTAGTGAATAATTCTTACAGACATTCCTTAATTCAGCCAAAATGTACTGCATGTGAGCGACGTGCCGGGCTCTGCAGGTTTGTGTATAACAATATCCAAAAGAGGTGAGTGTCTGTTCTCAAGGAGCTTACATTCCAGTAGATGCCAATATTTCCGGTAGGACTAAAGTGTTATTAGAGCTCCTCTCTTGGTAAGTTACCTAATTTTAAGAGAAAATCTAAAATATTCAGCACCTTAGAAATTGCTCTAGTGGGGAGAATTTCTGAAACTATAAGAGGCTGGCGAGAGGCATATTTAAAGACATCTGTACATTTATATAACTTACTTCAAAGATGTGTAGACATTCCCGGAGAACATATATCATTCATCATAAGAGTTATTTATGTCTATCAAGAAATACATTATACTCCTAACTGCAAGATCAATGAGCTGCATTCATTCTTTTCATGAAACCTCATTAATTTATATTACACCTTTTTGGGGGCCTAACATAGCCATACACAAACCCTTTCCTTACTTCCTCCTCTCCTCCTAAGACAAAGATGCAAAGGATCTGGCTAGCCCACCCCCTGTGAATTTCCCAAATGAAATACCCTAACTTTCCAAGCAAGCATGTGCCTGCCCACTATGGTCCATATAAAAGGGGCCTCTAACTGCCCGTGGGTGCAGATGCCATCCTTGCACAGCCAGGACCAGGTGGATTGCTGCCCCTTTAATAAAGCTGACACCCCTGGGCATCATCCTTTATAGCTTTTCTTTTCTTTCTTTTCTTTTTTTCTTTTTTTTTTTTTTTTTGAGACAGTCTCACTTTGTTGCCCTTGGTAGAGTGCTGTGGCATCATAGCTCACAGAAACCTCTAACTCTTGGGCTGAAGCCATCCTCTTGTCTCAGTTTTTCATTTTTAGTAGAGATGAGGTCTCACTCTCACTCAGGCTGGTCTTGAACTCCTGAGCTCAAGAAATCCACCTGCCTCTGCCTCCCAGAGTGCCAGGATTATAGGCGCCATTACAGGCTAGGATTACATTATGGCCTCATTATACTTTTCAATACCCTTTGTGAAGCCCATGGACAAGAGGCAGAAAAAATATTCACCAAAGGATAATAATCATCTCTATAACCTCTATAATCATTTTCCTTTGATGAAATAGTAACATAGCTCTTTAACTTTATCATAAGTTAGTATGCAAGACAAAGTATTTTTAGCACACAAAATTTTGTAATCACCAATCTATCGAACAGTCATTATATACTTGATATTGTTAAATATACAAAGACGAGAAAGAATTAGACAAAGGACAGGACTTTTTTTTTTTTTTTTTTGGTTTTTGGCCAGGGCTGGGTTTGAACTCGCCACCTCCGGCATATGGGACCGGCGCCCTACTCCTTGAGCCACAGGTGCCGCCTAGGACAGGACCTTTTATACATTCCACTTAAAGAATTTCATATCTGGAAAGGACCAAGCTTCATTTGCCGATAAGGAACTCCAGGCTCAGTGATCCAGAGACAGCTGCCCAGGGTTTCCCAGCTGACCGACGGCCAAGTCTGAACCCCAGTCCTGCTCCTGATGCCAGGATTATGCCCTGGCCACTAAACATACAGCCTTCATTTGGTTTTATAGTATTATTTTTGCCTCTCAAAGTGGTTGTTTTCTTCTGAGCAAGGAGTGTGGCTTGCAGAAGTTAAAATACAATCAAAATTTTGCCACAGGTCTGGTAAAATGTCCTGAATAAAAGTCTCTTTTCCATTCTTTTCTAATTAGCCCCCATGGAAGTCTCAAATCTGAAGGTGACAAATGAGGGCAGTCTGACCGCTCTACGAGTCAAGTGGCAAAGACCTCCTGGACATGTGGACTCCTACAACATCACCCTGTCTCACCAAGGGGCCGTCCAGGAATCCCGAGTGCTGGCACCCGAGCTCACTGACACTCACTTCAGAGATTTAGCCCCTGGACGGCTGTATCAAGTGACCATCAGCTGTGTCTCTGGCGAACTGTCTGCTCAGAAGATGGCAGTGGGAAGAACACGTGAGTCTTGGGCTCCAGTATACGCCTGGGTTACCCAAACAACTCTCAGATCCATCTTAGAATACAACAAAACTAAGTGGGAAGGAAAATGTCTTTTCTTGCCTAGGAAGTAGTGTTCATGTGACTGAGGATGTCTGTGGGCCAATTTGCAGAGTAAGGCAGAGGGTTTGTCGTATTCATCTGAGTGAGTCAAGCAAACACCTGGATTCCTGAAGGATCTTTGGATTATTTCTGCCTTGGGCTTTTTCACGTCACGTCACTTAAGCAGCTTATATGCTAGCATTGATACCAATGGATAAGTCGTTTCTGATCCAGTCTTACAATGAGGACCAGTTAGCACTTAATCATGTTTTCCATACATAACTTTATTAATTTGTATTGCCAAATGATGATCTTTTCTTTTTGTGGGGAGGGGTAGAGTCTTACTTTGTCACCCTCGGTAGAGTGCTGTGATATCACAGCTCACAGCAACCTCAAACTCTTGGGCTTAAGAGATTCTCTTGCTTCAGTCTCCCAAGTAGCTGGGACTACAGGCGCCACCACAACACCCCGCTATTTTTTGTTGCACTTGTCATTGTTGTTTAGCAGGCCCAGGCTTGGTTCGAACCCATCAGCCTTGGTGTATGTGGCTGGTGCCCTAACCACTGAGCTATGGGCGCCCCGCCAGCCAAATGATGATCTTATATGTGTAAATTACCATGCTGGGAGCTTTGGGTATAGTTAAAATGAAAAAGACAAGCTACTTGCCTTTAGGGCAGGATGTAGGAAGCTGTACCCTGTGATACCAAATCTGCTCTGTGGCCTTTTTTTGGTTAGCACCCCCAAGCTAAGTGTTGCTTTTACATCTTTAAAGGCAAAAACAAAAAGATATCAACAGAACTATGAGACAGAGACTGTATGTGGCCTGCAAAGCCCGAAATATTCACTGCCTGGCCCTTACAGAAAAGGTTTGTTGACCTTGCTTTAGGGAGGTTGCATCTCAATCTCAATCACATAAAGAATTATATACACAACAAAAACAAAAACAGCACATTTTAATAATTACAATGGTATTGATATTTCCATGTATCAAGCACTGATGAGAACTTTATGTCCATTATTTCATTCAAAAGAAAACCCTGACATATGTCCTGTTCTTATCCCCATTTTACAGGTAACTCAGACGAGTCAAATAACTTGCCCAGAGTCACCAGCCAGTAGGTGGGGGAGCGAGAATTTAAACCAGGCCTTTTGGTTCCACAGTCCACATTCTCTGTGCTACTAAAAATCTCAAGAAAGGACTTATATGATCAGACAGGAAAGAGAACAAAATTCTCTCTCAGAAAAGTGGTAAAAATTTGGAGGAAATGGCTGTTCAGTGGGACCTTAAAAATGTGCAGTTCTTGGCAAATGAATAGGGAAAAGAGGGCAGGGCATCTGAAGTGGGAGGAACAGTACAAGCAAAGGCACCAAGTCTGCAGAACAGCTGGAGGCCCGCGTTCCCAGGGGTAGGGCCAGAGGGAGTGAAGACTGGAAGGATGGGGGTCTGAACGTGAAGAGTCACACGTGCCAGTAAAGGACCTGACATTTTACTGTAGTTTATGGACAGATTTTGAATGATTTTAAGACAAAAAAAAAAGGTTAAAAGATCAGAGATACAACTGCAAGAAGATGAATCTTTTCAGGTGGAAAAGAAAGAGGAATGCTTCATGACCACAACATCCAGTATTGCTTCCAAAAGATGCCACCATCATTATAATGTCAGTATTGTCTCCAGGACTAGAGTACAATCAATAAAAAACAGCTTTCCCAAAAATAGCCAGGCATTGTGGCAGGTGCCTGTAGTCCCAGCTACTCGGGAGGCTGAGGCAAGAGAATCACCTAAGCCCAGGAGTTGGAAGTTGCTGTGAGCTGTGATGGCACAGCACTCTACCGAGGGCAATAAAAAAAAAAAGAAAAAAACACGTTCCCATGGCTAGATTATTAACAGTGCTACAGAAGATCACATTACTAAGATATATTACTAACATGATTTTAGCATACATTTCTTTTTTTTTTTTTTTTTTTTTTTTTGTAGAGACAGAGTTTCACTTTATGGCCCTTGGTAGAGTGGCCATGGCATCACACAGCTCACAGCAACCTCCAACTCCTGGGCTTAAGCGATTCTCTTGCCTCAGCCTCCGGAGCAGCTGGGAACACAGGCGCCCGCCACGACGCCTGGCTATTTTTTGTTGTTGTTGTTGCAGTTCGGCCGGGGGCCAGGTTCGAACCCGCCACCCTCAGTATATGGGGCCGGTGCCCCACCCACTGAGCCACAGGCGCCGCCCAGCATACATTTCTTGAGTGTCAAATGTCTCCAAACTGAAGAAAGAACATTCATTTGCAAACCACAGACATGGGAAGGGGATATAAACGTTTTGAATTGCAAAGATTGTGCCCCACTGCCCACCAGTCCTGTTGCCCATGAAAAGTAAATGACTATCCTTACTTTTGGTTTGTAGCATCTCCCGGTTGACGTCCTTCCACCTTTTAGTTCCAGATAAAGTTGGGAACCTGGAGGCCAACGACAGTGGGGCGAGGTCTCTCAAGGTGACCTGGTCGCCCCCTGCTGGAGACTGGGAGCAGTACCGCATCCTGCTCTTCAATGAATCAGTGGCTCTGCTCAACACCACGGTAGCCAAGAAGGAGACACACTATATCACGGGCGACCTGGGGCTGGTACCGGGAAGACAGTACCAGGTAGAAGTCACAGTGGAGAGTGGAAATCTGAAGAATTCTGAGCATTGCCAGGGCAGAACAGGTGAGCAAACAATGAAGGTGGTAGCGACCGACGGAATCTGAATTGGTTCCCTCTCCCGAGTAACCCACGCAGCTGCCAATGTCGTAGGCTGGTGTCCCTGAATCTGAGATAATACAGACTTGCAGACCAACATAGGGTAGCTAACATTTAATATATCAAATTAGAAGATTAAAAATCCACTTCCACTGGCAATTCCATTATTTTATAAAAGAAGGACATTTTAAATGCCATTAAGCATAGGTATTCTGAGGAGAACCCTTTGCTGGTGATAAGTATTAGGGGACCATTGCCCTGACCTGATGTTGACTTGTGGGGATTTCAGGGGCCAAGGAAGAGGGATTCAAATGGTAAAAGATATGTTTGGGTTTTAGAGAAGGGGAAGATGAGGATACTGAACATGGGCCTTGGTATTCTTGCTTATACTGCAATTCCTAAGTCACACCTTCTCAGAGACTGTTTTCACAACTTTCTATTAGGAGAGTTTCCCTTCCAAGTTTAACACTTCTGTGATAATCCCTGTGATGTGAAACACTCCATACTTGGAGTGAAATTCAAATACCTTCTCTCTTAGTCTTGCCTCACAGTAGAGAAGAACTGCGTTGATTCAATGTTCTTACAAGAATGTCAAAAAAAAAAAAAGAGTTGAGATACCCCCATAGCTTGCCAGCCCTGTCTTCCAAATATCCACTGGCTGGTGATCAAAGACCACGATCAGCTTAAACCAAGCCAGTTTTAGTATTTCACTGGACGAGCATCTATGTCTTCTGCAATAGTTTGTCACTCACCTCAAATTACTTGGAGATGTAAGATCAAGGGAACAGAATGAGCTCACAGCAACTTCAGACTCCCGGGTTCACTTTTTATGCATGTTGGCATAATCCTCAGGAGAATTTTTCTCCATTTGCATCCCCAGTTTATCTTATTCAGGTCGTTTGAAGTAGGCTTTGAAGTAAATAACCAGAATACTTCTATGTAGCAATGAGGGAAGTTGCAGAGTCAGGGACTCAATTAGAGACAATGTCTCTGATACAAAAATCATAATGAAATTTTACACACTTGATTTTTTTCATAATTGGTATTTTTGTGGGACCAACACTTTGCTCTCAACGTCTCCTGACAATTGTAATGAAGAAGTCTTTTAAAGAAGTGGGAGCAATTTTGATTCTTTAGGTGAGGAGGTCCTTCATCAGATCCTTTGACTCCTCACCTGCCCCCTCCCCACTCACACCAGTGTCTCCACCTCAGAAACTCAGCAGGAATGCTCTCGGTCTTTCCGAGTCACGGGGGTCACACATTCTCCTAACTCCACCCAAATACTCAAACATAGACTTTGCTTTGTGGTTTTTGTGGATGACAAGATTAGATCAAATAATGTTTATATTACAGAACTTGTATGAAGAGATGAACTATTAATAGGGTGGTGAAAAATGAAGGACACCTTCCAGTGAGGTGTTTTCCAGTAGTATCCTTTTGAGTCCTTATTCCTGGTTATGTTACATGAACAAAGATTTTAGTGATAAGCCATTTATTTATTTGTTTGTTTATTTTAATTTAATTTTTTTTAGACAGAGTCTCACTCTATTGCCCTGGGTAGAGTACTGTAGTGTCATCACAGCTCACAGCAACCTCCAACTCTTGGGCTCAAGCGATTCTCTTGCCTCAGCCTCCCGAGTAGCTGGGACTATAGGTGCCCACCACAACGCCCGGCTAGTTTAGAGATGAGGTCTCACTCTGGTTCAAGCTGGTCTCAAACTCCTGAGCTCAGACAATCCACCTGCCTCATCCTCCCAGAGGATTACAGGCGTGAAACCACTGTGCCTGGTCCAGCTATTTTTTATTTTTAATCCTTGTAAGCATTCATTTAAAAAAATGTTTGTTCGTTTTTTATTATTAAATCATAGCTGTGTACAATAATACGATCATGGAGTACACGTGCTGGTTTTATATACAATTTGAAATATTTTCATCACACTGGTTAACATAGCCTTCACGGCATTTTCTTAGTTATTGTGTTGAGACATTTATATTCTACATTGAGTAAATTTCACATGTACCCTTGTAAGATGCACCAGCATTAATGTACACAGCTGTGATTTAATAAAAAAAAAATTTTAAATGAACAAAATGAAGAAGAGCAGGCAGTAGGTTATTTCCCTTCTTCATTTATATGACCTTGAATTGCCTCAATAAAATATTAGTATTCACATTTTAAAAAAAATGTTGAACTGGAGCACTCTTTAGGATAGAAGAGTCTGGCTCTCAAAAGGGTGCTCGGTGCGTGTGTCTGGGACGAGCGGTGACCTGGGTCTCCGTGGTCTTTCCTCAGCCCCCCTGGCTATCCTGCAACTTCGTGTCAAGCATGCCAACGAAACCTCGCTGGGCATCATGTGGCAGACCCCTGCAGCAGAGTGGGAGAAGTACACCGTTTCCCTCGCCGACAGAGATCTGCTGCTCATCCACAAGCCGCTCTCCAGAGATGCCAAAGAATTCACTTTTACTGACCTGGTGCCTGGACGGGAATACAGGGCCACAGTCACCAGCATTAGTGGAGACTTACAAAATTCCTCTTCAATAAAAGGAAGAACGGGTAAATTATGTATACACATTTTAGATTTTAAAGTGTTCTTTCTGCTAAATTATTTGATATTTGACATGCAATTTATAAATACTCATTGAGTGTCTGTTACGTCCTGGGCCTTGTTTATGGATCCTTTCCATTGTATTTGTTTTATGTTTGACTCATTTTCACATCTTTATGGGTTCCTTCTTTTTACTTTGCTTGGGTTTATTTTGCTAAACTTGAAACAGAGTAAAGAACAGCCCTTCCAAGGTTGCCAAGGAAAGCAGAGAAATAGGACAGCATCTAAAAAGGGAGTATCATTGAAAGGAGGATCACGTCTTCAGGGTAGAAGAAGTAACAGCATAATTTATGCTGACGGGAATGATCTAGAAGAGAGAGGGTGATGATGGTGTAAGAGAGGGAAGAATTGCTGCAGTTATTCTTTGAGCAAGTGAAAGGTGTTTGGACCTGGAGCCCAAGTGAGGGAACTGGTTTTAGAAAAAGGATCTCAGCTAAATTTAGGGTCAGTTAGGAAAGAGTCTACGTGTGAGATGCCAGTAGGTGACTGGATGGAGTGGTGGGCAGCTGTCTTCTTTTCTTTCTTTCTTTCTGTCTGTCTCTCTCTCTCTTTTCTTTTCTTTTCTTTCCTTTTCTTTCCTTTCTTTTCTTTCTTTCTTTTTTCTCTTTATTGAGACAGAATTTCACTCTGTTGCCCAGGCTAGAGCACCATGGTGTCAGCCCAGCTCACAGCAACCTCAAACTCCTGGGCTCAAGGGATCCTCCTGCCTCAGCCTCTGAAGTACCTGGGTCTACAGGCATGCACCACAGTGCCTGGCTAATTTTTCTATTTTTTAGAAGAGACGGGGACTTGCTCTTGTTCAATCTGGCCTCCAACTCCTAAGCTCCAGGGATCCTCCTGCCTCAGTCTCCCAGGGTGCTGGGATCACAGCCTGAGCCTGAGCCAGTTGCCCTCGTTTCCCCGGTGGAATGGGGAGCAAAGTCATTACCAAGATTCCCTGTTCACCTTATAGACTACTTTTGTCCTGTACTTCGTTTCTCTCTCTTTTTTTGCCCCCCCCCCGCCCAATGGAATTAATGTTTTATACAGTCAAATCTGTTTAGATTTACCTATCGATTTATCATCTTTTCCCTCATCTTTTATTCCTATATCTCAGAAATTCCATCTGAGATTATTTTCCTTCACCCTGGAGAATATTCTTCAGATTTCTTTACTAAAAATTTCTAGGGACAAACTCTCTCCATTTTTACATTTCTGCTGGGCGTATTTTTATTTATTCAGGGTGTCCATAAAGTTCATGTTATGGACATCCTATATATTTACTTTTAGGCACAGAGTCTCACTGTGTTGCCCAGGGTGGCCTGAAACTTCTGGGCTTGAGTGATCCTCCTGTCTAACCTCCTGAGCAGCAGGGACTACGTGTGCCCCCAGCGTGCCCAGCAGGGCATGTCTTTATATAGCTCTCAGTCTTGAAAGACAGTTCCCATAGATTTCAGTTCTATGTTGAAAGTTATTTTCTCTTAGCACATTTAAGATGTTATTGAACCCTTTCTGTCATTGACTGTTGCTGTTCAAATGTCAGCTGTCAGTCTAGTTTTTGTTTCTCTATGAGGAATTCATCTGTTTACCTGCTTTTAAGAGCCACTCTTTGTGTTCAAGTTTTTTTCACAGTGATGGTCTAGACGTGGATGTGTTTTTTGTTTACCTTGCTTGAGATTTTCCTACTTTCAGATTATTATCTTTCAACAATCCTGGAAATTCTCAGCTATTAACTCTGAAATATTGCCTCTTGCCTTTTCTGTACTCCCCCCACTCCCCTGTCTCCTTCTGGCATTCTAGAACACACACACAAACTTATTTTTATATTTCATATTTTCTATGTATTTGCTCTCTGGACTACAGTCTTGATAATTTCTTCATTTCTTTGTTTTAGTATTTTTTTTTTTTGAGACAGTCTATGTCGCTTTGGTTAGAGTGCGGTGGCATCACAGCTCACAGCAATCTCAAATTCTTGGGCTTAAGCGATTCTCTTGCCTCAGCCTCTTAAGTAGCTAGGACTACAGGCGCCCACCACACACCTGGCTATTTTTGTTGTTGTAGCCAGCCCAGGCTGAGTTTGAACCCGCCAGCTTCAGTATATGTGGCCGGCGCCCCAACCACTGTGCTATGGGCACCGAGCCTAGTATTTTTTGTTTGTTTGTTTGTTTGTTTGAGACATAGTGTCATTCTGTTGCCCTGGGTAGCATGCCATGGTGTCATCATAGCCCACAGCAACCTCAAACTTCTAGGCTCCTCCTGTCTCAGTTTTTCTATTTTTAGTAGAGACAGGGTCTCGCTCTTGCTTCAGCTGGTCTTAAACTCCTGAGCTCAAGCAATCCTCCTGCCTCAGCCTCCCAGAGTGCCAGGATTACAGGCGTGAGCCACCATATCTGGCCTCTCTGTGTTTAGTTCATGAATCCTTTTTTTTTTAGCTCTGTCTAATCTATTTTTAAGTCCACCCTTTGAGTGTTGAATTTTACTTCTTGTATACTTCCCTTTAACATTGTCTTTGTCTCTCTTTCAAATCTATGTTATGGGCTGATGCTGTTTAGTTATATTTTCATTCTCCTCTTTTGTTGCTATATGCAAATTAACAATGTTTCTTTTCCATTCTGTGCCTGGTAATTTAGGAAATAGATCCCCTTGTCTATTGCTTTTCCTACCTTTTGCTCACGATGCTTTCTTTCCTTAAATGTTTGTGATTTCTTATACTGTAATGTCTATTCCCTAGAATTTTATCCTGTGGGAATTCTTTGAGGCTTTGTTTGAATGTGAATTTCAGAAAGAATTTTCTTTCATTTGGTTCTTTTAGGTGGGCAGGACTACTATCAAATCAGATGTACTTTAATCTAAATTATCAAACTGGGGTTTTCTTGGTCATTCAGCTTTTATGAGTTCTGATTGCAAACACATTGAAATTTTCTTAAGATTATCAATGCCCAGAGAAAAGTTTTCCCCCACCCACGACTAACAAGGCCAGGTGGTTTGGAAAGTAGGGAGGAAATATTTATTTACCTTACACTTAGGATGTAGCCTGGAAGGACCCAAGGTCATGCCTAGAACTTCTTCAGCCTAGAAAAGTCCTACAATTTACCTCCTATCTCCAAGATCCTGCAATTAAGACCACAAATAGAAGCTTAAAATTACGTTTGGAAAGATGTTCTTAAGACAACAGTTTACTTCAGTGATCTAGTTACCTCTCCATCACCTTACTTTTCAGCCTCTGGGAATTCTTTACATTCCTAATAACTCACTAATTTATTAACATGTTTACATTTTATTCACCATGTATAGTTGTGTTTATAGAAGGGATTTTCTTGGTATCCAGCCCATCACACAATGAGAATTGGAAGTCCAAGGCATTGTTTTAGACTTAAGATCCTTTTCATCATCCCTACCTCCCATATTGCTGGGTCATATGGTAAGGGTGTGTTGAACTTGGTGAGAAACTGCCAAACTGTTTTCCAAAGTGGTTGTAAAATTGTTATGTTACTGCCAACGATGTATGAGATTTCCACTCTCCACATCCTCAACAGCATGGTGTTGTCAGCTCTTTGTTTTAAAATTCAGCCATTCTAATAGGCGTATAGTGGATCTCATGTGGTTTTATTTTGTTGGCTTTTTTCATGTGGATTAATATGAGTTTTCTGTAGATATCAAGCTTTTGTCTGATTGAAAATACGCAAATATCCTTTCCCATTGTGTAGGTTGTCTCTTTGCTTTGGTTGTTGTCTCCTTAGCTATACAGAAGCTTTTCAGTTTAATGAAGTCCCATTTGTTTATTTTTGTTGTTGTTGCAATTGCCATGGCAGTCTTCTTCATGAAGTCTTTCCCCAGGCCAATATCTTCCAGTGTTTTTCCTATGCTTTCTTGGAGGATTTTTATTGTTTCATGCCTTAAATTTAAGTCCTTTATCCATCTCGAATCAATTTTTATGAGTGGAGAAAGGTGTGAGTCCAGTTTCAGTCTTTTGCATGTGGATATCCAGTTCTCCCACCACCATTTATTGAATAGGGAGTCTTTCCCCCAAGGTATGATCTTGTTTAGTTTATCGAAGATCAGGTGGTTGTAAGATGTTAGTTTTCATTTCCTGCTTTTCTATTTGATTCCAAGTGTCTATGTCTCTATTTTTGTGCCAGTACCATGCTGTCTTGACCACTATGGCTTTGTACTACAGCCTAAAATCTGGTATGGTGATGCCTCCAGCTTTGTTTTTATTACTAAGAACTGCCTTAGCTATACAGGATTTTTTCTAGTTCCATACAAAACACATAATCATTTTTTCCAAATCTTGAAAGTACGATGTTGGTATTTTTTTTTGTTTGTTTATTTTGTTTGTTTTGGCCAGGGCTGGGTTTGAACCCGCCACTTCTGGCATATGGGACCGGCACCCTACTCCTTGAGCCACAGGCGCCGCCCCGATGTTGGTATTTTAATAGGGATAGCATTGAATCGGTAGATT
The DNA here is from genome assembly GCF_027406575.1 of Nycticebus coucang. NCBI lineage: Eukaryota > Metazoa > Chordata > Mammalia > Primates > Lorisidae > Nycticebus > Nycticebus coucang. Next base: position 52,601,736 of record NC_069782.1, read on the forward strand.
GCTTTGGGAAGTATAGACATTTTAACAATGTTGATTCTTCTCAGCTATGAACATACTATGTTCTTCCATTTGTTAATATCCTCTGCTATTTCCTTCCTGAGGATTTCATAATTTTCTTTATAGAAGTCCTTCACCTCCTTTGTTAGGTATGTTCCTAGGTATTTCATTTTCTTTGAAGTTATGGTGAAGGGAGTTGTGTCCGTAATTAGCCTCTGATCTTGGCTGTTATTGGCGTATACAAAGGCAACTGACTTGTGGACATTGATTTTATATCCTGAGACATTACTGTATTTTTTGATGACTTCCAGGAGTCTTGTGGCTGAGTCTTTGGGGTTCTGTAAGTATAAGATCATATTGTCCTGATCACAACTTTTTAATTCTGATGTCTAGTTTATCAATTTTTTTTATAGATTATGCTTTGTGTGTTGTATCTAAAAAAATCTTTGCCTAACCTAAGGTCACAAATATTTTCTCCTAGAAGTTTTATAGTTTTAGGTTTCAAATGTTGGTCTATAATCTGCTTTCAGTTAATTTTTATGTAGGGTATGAGATATGGGTGAAGGTTTATTTATTTGCATATAGCTATCTAATAACTCTAGCCTATTTGTTAAAAAGACTATCCTTTCACCTAAATTGCCTTTGCATCTCTAAAAACTCAACTGACTACATATTTGTTGGTCTATTTCTGGGCTCTCAATTCTTTCTCATCAATCTACGTATCTCTCTATCCTTTGCCGGGGTCACACTGGCTTGATATTGTTGCTTTTTAGTAAAATCCAATGATGCTACTCCTCAACCTTATTTTTTTTTTTTTCAAAATTGTTTTCACCATTGTAGTTAGAATGGAATCTTCTAATGCACGTGTAGCAGCATTTTTTAATAAGTATGCCTGTATCATATTTTAATCCAAAGTCAGTGAACTTTACAAAGAGGAGTGCTAAGTTTCCAGTCCCTTTGGTTATCATCATTGAGGACAGAGACACCAAGAAGAATGTGTGTCGATCAAGCACCAACTTCAAGATCTGTGTGTAAGATTTGTTAAAGATAGGTTGGATGTTGCAATCGTTGCTAATCAGGAAAAGGGTTAGGAGTTAGACAGACCTAGGTTTGGATCTCAGGTTGACTATGTGTCTGCCCTGTGATATAGGATAAATTACTTACATTTTATAATTTTTTCATTTCCTCCTTAATAAAGGGAAATAATAAAATCAACTTTACCATTTTGAATGAGTATCACATAATGTAATTTTTATAAAGGATATCACCTTTTTTATAGAGCATAACTGGCACTTAACTGGTAGGCATTCAGTAGTAACTATAATTATTATTATTTTTACACATTATAATACAATTTATATTATTGTAGCATTTTCACATATGTAGTATAATAATAATGGCCTCTTTGAGAATGTGCCTGTAGAGAACTAACCGGTTTGCCAGACCAGGACTTAATGATCAGGTTGAAGGAACTTCCCGATACCACCCCAGAACAACCATTAGCTCAGGTTGATCTAATGGCTTTGCATCCTGATGGGGCTTCAAAAAAAGTAGCTATCAATGTTTGAAATTTAAAATCAAACCTACTTACTAAGCATGCATCATCTCGTCCTTGGATCCACAAGAATTTTGATTTCCCATCTAAGCAGCTTTTTCAAAGCAGCAGAGCCTCTGTGGTGGGTAGTTCGCCTTATGCCGCAGGAAATAGGACTGAGAGTCTATAGCAACAACAAAAAGATTATTTCTGGCACATTCAAGTCTGTCTCCCTTTTTGACTCGTTTTTCTTGCACTTCCTTGGGGTGACTAAGTGTCATTGTTTTGTCTTCTGTCTGCTTGTGTTTTAGTACCTGCCCAAGTTACTGGCTTGCACGTGGCCAACCAAGGGATGACCAGTAGTCTGTTTACTAACTGGACTCAGGCGCTGGGCGACGTAGACTCTTACCAAGTCTTACTGATCCATGAAAATGTGGTCATCAAAAATGAAAGTGTTTCCAGTGAGACCAGCTGGTACAGCTTCCACTCGCTCAAATCCGGCGGCCTCTACTCCGTGGTGGTCACAACAGTGAGCGGAGGGATCGCCTCTCGGCAAGTGGTGGTGGAGGGACGAACAGGTGAGAAGTGGAGATGAGTGTGACTGCGACTTACAGAAATCTGAGCACCTGGGACCCCCACACAGAACATTCGAGAATCTTTTAAAACATCCTAGAAACAGACTCATCTTGGCCTTCCTAAAAGCCAGGTTTAAATACCATCCAGAAAGTACATGGAATGGAAATCAGTGATGAATGAGGGGGAAAGAACGAATCCTGAATTTTCTGTGATTCCCCAATAAACATGTCAGAACTCCTGAAAGCCTCTGCAAAGGCCTGATAGTCACTTGAGACCCAAGCTTGATTTCCTTTGAAATGTTTATCTCCCAGTTAAGGTAAACAAGTACTGAGATTTTAAAAACAAAACAAAACTCTCAAAGTATCTTTCACTCTCTTTTGCATTCGTGACCTTGCCTCCTTAATTTTATACACTCATTATAAGCTGAATTTCAGGCTCTTTCTTCTATATCTCCAATCCTCAAATTCTGAGCATCAGCGACAGGCATCATAAATGCATCTCTTCCTAAAACGATGAATCTCACCTACTATTTAATGAACCTCATTAACTGTCCCAGAAAAACAACTGAGTCACAGAAAAATGTTTCATATTCCTCATAGAAATTCACTGGTGTTTGGCCATTTTCCTCATTCTATGGCAGCTGATCCTGTCACCTGCGACTTTCTTCTGGTCCCTTCTTTCCTCTCTTTCAGTGGTTCTTGGCACCGTCCATCAGTGAAGCATCATTGGGAATGGGTGTGCTGAAAATCTTAGCTTGGAAACCAGGAAGCCTAGATTCTGATCCTAGATCTGCCATTCACTTATTTCTCTAAACCTACAGTTTTGAATCCATACAGAATAATTCACCCCGACTCTGGGTGTCAGAATAGAGAAGGAGAAATAAAAACAATGTTGAGGAGCAGTGTGGAGGAGGACCTTGCATTCATTTCCCAGTGAGCTGCAGTTGCATCAGTTAAGCTAGACACACTTATTTCTTGAGTACACAACTCTATGATGTGGGTGTTCCTGAGCGGATGCCTCTATTGGTCGGTTCTCTAAGCAGCAATTCAGGGGTCCAGCCTCCTATCATCTGTGGCTCTTCCTTCCAAGGTGTCCAACTCATGGCCCATGGGCCACACGTGGATTATGTGAGGACTTTCTTTGCTTATAGGTGGTGGTGGATATCACAAACATTATGCATGGACTATTTTTGTTTTCGTTTTTGACTCATCATCTGTTTGTGTTTGTGTACTTAACATGTGGCCCAAGACAACTCTTCTGCTTCCAATGTGGTGCACTGAAGCCAAAACGTTGGACATCCCTGCTGCTAGGTCCTCAGAATTCTTCTCATTTCTCCAGAGAATGGAGGGCAGGTGGTACAGATTGCCAAACTAGATGTAGAATCATCACTTCCACCAACATTCCTCTGACTGGAATGACTCAGTAACATGGATGCAAGGGAGCCTGGGAAATACAGTCTAGCTGTGTGTTAGGAAAAAGGAAATAGTGAACAATGAGTCATGCTTAAAAAATAAGTGGAAGAGGCTGGGCACGGTGGCTCATGCCTTTAATTCTAACACTCTAAGAGACCGAGGCAGGTGCATTGTTTGAGCTCAAGAGTTTGAGACCAGCCTGACGAAAGTGAAAAACTAGCCCAACATTGTGGCAGATGCCTGTAGTTCCAGCTACTTGGAAGGCTGAGGCAAGAGGATTATGATTGCTTAAACCCAGGAGTTTGAGGTTTCTGTGAGCTATGATGACACAGCACTCTACCCAGGGTGACAGAGTGAGACTGTGTCTCAAAAAATAAATAAGCAGAAGTTGCTTTTGAGAGTGACCAATGAGTATGTTGGATGGTTAGATGGAGTATGGAAGGGAAGAAAGAAGGAAGAAGGGGGGAGGTGAGGGAATATGTTCATATATAAATCTAGGGTCACTGCTCCCCTTAACTAGTCTAAAAAAACCTTATGGTTAAAAGTACAACTTTATATTTAAAAATATCCATATATGTGGATCAACAGAGCGATGTTCATAATTTTTGGTGATGGATAAGTGCTTTTAAGTATAAGAGAAACTTTGGGGTTAACTCATGATGTCAGAGCACATTAGATCCTATCAACAATCATATGAAAATATTTAGCTAAGTAGATCAACTAGGGATAAAAATCATCTGCGGTTCATATCCACTTAGGACTTCATTCCACTGTTCACTAAGGCAGTACTATTTCCTAGGAGCTTATTTCTGAAATATGGTACAAACTTTGACTTAATACAACAATTCTAATTTGCTAACTATTATTCTAGCCAGAGAACTCCTTAAAGACATCCATGCCTTTTCCATTTTTATATACCTGGCAAAGAGTAGGTTCTTAGTAAATATTTGTGGCACTAAACTCCAACTGATGTGCAAATGGTTCTGACTAACATCAGAAAGGCCATTGTCGCGGTAACAGCTCTCTGCCCACAGTTGGTCCCGTTTTGGGTGTCTTGCTCCCAGGATAGCTTTTCAGGCTTATTTCTTGCCACTAGAGGGCAGGAAATGCTTTGCAAAGGGAGAACAGTGGCTCTGGGTGTACACGTGTCAGCTATTGAAGATGGAAGCTGTGCTGGAGTCTGTGAGAACTTTAGGAAAGCTTCTACACTCCTCCCTTTCCCCTCAACCATCTTTGCTTTGTGGTGTGTTTGGTGCGAGTGGATTCACTGGCCCTGTTACATGTGCTCCCCTTCCTGCAGAGAACCCCCCTTCATGTGCTCATGAAGGTGCCTCCCCTTAAAATACTTCACAGACCATGCAGTCATGGGTCCTCGTGTCCAGGCGGCACCCCGGGACCCCTCTCACTGACCTTGATCCGCCTTCTGATGGAAGAACCCTCGGCTGCCGGACGCTAAAGCCAAAGCCTCACGCTTCCGTGACCTCTTTTGTGACCAGATTAGATCTCCCTGAGCCCCATGGTTTTGTTGACCGCAATATATGACTCGAACTTTTGATTATGTTTTTCTTTTTAAAAATTCTCGCCTTTTAAAATCGCAGTCCCTTCCAGCGTGAGTGGAGTGACGGTGAACAACTCCGGCCGGAATGACTACCTCAGCGTGTCCTGGCTGCCGGCTCCCGGCGATGTAGACAGCTACATGGTGACACTGTCTCACCACGGCAAGGTGGTCCAGTCCCTGGTCATCGCCAAATCTGTCAGCGAATGTTCCTTCAGCTCGCTCACCCCGGGACGCCTCTACAATGTGTCCGTGACCACAAGGAGTGGCAAGTTCGAGAACCGATCCTGCAGCCAAGAGCAGACAGGTGAGGAGGGCGGAGGCTCCGTGACACAGGCTGAAAGGCGACTAAGATCACAGAAGTCTCAGGGAGTTTCCAAATTTTGACCCAAGAAACTTCTGATGGGAGCAGGTACTACCTTTAGAGTAAGATAAAGCAGCGTTTGTGGCTAGAGTTTATATCATAGAAACAGTATTTCTGTTCAGGGAGTACTGTGGGGTTACCCAGCTTTACACATAGAAAATAATTCCTATAAACTCTTCAGTGAGGTGGTCATTATTATTCCCACTTTACAGATTAGGAAGCTAAAGTTCAGAAAGGTCGAGTAACTCGCCCAACTGTTTACCTTGTTAAACGGTCAATCAGTTTCAGATCCTGGATTTAAATCCAGTTCTAAATGACTCCAGAGCCGTGACACTGTCTGTCCTGAAACCCTTCCTGAAACATCTGTCGGTCAAGGTCACTATTCATCCTCACGCCAGGTGAAAATGTGGACTTTTCATAGTTCTGCAATTAGGGAGCAAAAGTTTCAGCAAAAGAAACGTATCTTTGTCTTCAAGGTGCTGGAAAGAACTAAGTTTAGAGAGCTGCCATATTCCCGATGAATTTATGCATTCTGAGGTTTACATCTGAGATTTCTGACTAAGATTGTCATTAATATGTTGTCAAAACGTTCCTACTAAGCTATGGATTGATTTTTGCATTTAAAAATGTCACTTTTTCCATGAAGAGCTGCAACAATTGACATCATTCTAATACCTAGAACAGGGCCTGCGGCCTAGTAGGGACTCACATTTTTCATAAACAAATAATCAGCAATCACTTAGATAAGGGGCGGACTTTAGGAATGTAGTAACCCTGGAAATTATCCACAATGTTTTTGAGAATAGGAAAGGTATGTGCATTTCTTTGGAAAGAGAAACTTCAAGACTTTTATCAGATTATCACTGTTTCTGTGGCCCCCAAATGGTTAACAACCACTTACAATGGTTTTTACTGCTCCACAAGGCTAGAATTGAAAGGATCCTTAGAATTTGGAGACAAAGAGAGTCCCTGAGAGAGTTCATGGCTTCTCCAAGTTTTGCAGGGCTGACCAGTAGCAGAACTCAGCCTCACTCCACGGCTATGTCCCTTATATCACACTGTGTCTGAGAGCGCTAGTCATGGACAGAATGGGATCATCCTACCCTCAGAAAATTTAAAGTCTAGCTGTACTGATAATCACAGTACTGATTATCAGTACTGATAATGTACTGATAATGATTGAGCTCTGAAAAGCAGATTTCCATTTCAAAGCAGACTAATGTCAATGGTCTCATAATGATGATGAACCTTGAGGCCCCAAATCACCAGAAATTCAGCAACATGTCACCCCACTACTAACCTCTTATTTCCCATCAGTGTCACTTAATGAACATTTCCTATTCATATGACTTTAATACTGCAAGGCCTTTTGCTGAGATTATTTTTAAATGCAAGATAAGTGATCCTTTACTTAACACATCCTCTGAACTCTCACCAGCATCAACTTGAGATTTGGTGCATGACCAATCAAGGCAAATCAGATGCATGAAACTGGACAGTGGTATCTGAGTTGTTGTCTGGCTGATTTTGACAGATTATCTTAATGCCTTTTTCCTTTTCTAATGTTCTTCTTCTTCATTTGGGGTGAAAATGATGATATTTCTAATTCTGTATAACATCAACTCATCGTGTAGCAAGGCAGGCCTCACAAATTACCCCCGTCCACCTGGAGAGCCTCTTAGTGACTTAGCTTGGTGTTCAGCCTGGCTTTTCCTCCTGTAATCGTTGCTTTGCCTTCAGTAAATGGCCCAGATGATTGACCTTTCTTAGCCCATACATACACTGTCAGTTCATAATTTCCTCTCCTTAACTCTGCATTAGCTAAATCCCAGCAACACTGCAACTGGTTTCAGGTAAATATCCTAAAGAAAGCATACCTGTCTTTGCCTGTGGGGAACTATGTTCCAAAAACTAACCAGAAAATGTAGTCCAACAGAGGATGCTGATGGACCTCATTGGTGTGAGAGGTATTGTAAAACGATATAGCTTACATGCCAAAACACTAACATTTCTGGGTCACTTTATGATTTGGGGGCAAAGTAGAAGAGAATACTAGAGCAGAAGAGTAAAAATCCCTTCACATACCTGCTGTACAGGCCGAGCGGACACAAGAGTGTCAGGACGGAAATTCAACAGCCTACATGAAGTTCCTGCCCCTTTTCAATGCTCCTCCTCGTCAGTATTTATAATGTCCAATTATAGTCAAATAGTAATGAATCTATGGCCTATTGTTGAATTAAAATTCAGCCCTAAGCAAAAAACTAGAATCTCCTAAGAATCATGTTCTATATACAGAACTGCCTTATTTTACTGTGTTCCTGGTGACATGCATTTATTTATTAGTTGGTTGAGGAGGAAGCTATGAATACACTGAATTGTTGTTTGTTTACATATTTATTGGGGAAAAACTCAGGTACACAAAATTCTTGGTTTAGGAAACCACATGCGTCAATCGCCACTCTTATGTTTTAGGCATCTTGGTAGTAATTTTTTTTTTTTTTGCATTTTTTTTTTGGCCAGGGCCGGGTTTGAATCCACCACCTCCGGTATGTGGGGCCAGCACCCTACTCCTTTGAGCCACAGGCACCACCCTCTTGCTAGTAATTTTTAATAATTTAACATGTCCTTGGGAAGCCACTATCTACAATAAAAGCTAAGACCTTAATAATAACCTATATTAAATCATGTGGTTCCCACCCTCCTAATCTATCCCAAGGTAAACAACAGCTTGATTCCTATGTTTATCTCTCCCAGGCTTTCCATCTTGCATGGTTTATTGCATGTATATTCAGACCTATCAATACAATTATGGGTCTTTAAAATTTTAGTTGCTTTAACATTCTTTTAAAAAGTTGGAGGTGTGGTGGCTCATGCCTTCAATCTTAGCACTCTGGGAGGCTGAGGTGGGTAAATTGTTTGAGCTCAGGAGTTCAAGACCAGCCTGAAGGAGTCAGACCCTGTCTCCACTAAAAATAGAAAAAATCGCTGGGCATTGTGGTGGTACCTGGAATCCCAGCTACTTGGGAGGCTGAGGCAAAAGGATCGCTTGAACCCAGGAGTTTGAGGCTGCTGTGAGCTAGGTTGACACCGTGGCACTCTGACTGAGGTGAGTGAGACTCTTGACTCAAAAAAGGAGGGGGGTATTTTTAATGCAGTATGCAATCTTTGGGGGACTCAAAGTTTTTACTTTTTACATTTATCAGTTTAATCTATATTTTGTGTTTTGATGTCAAGGGTAAAAATATCTGTATTTTTGTGTTTTGAAGAACTTGTAGTATTGCCCTGTCTTTTTTTTTTTTTTTAATATTACAAGAAACTTTATTCTCAGAAATATGAAAATCCGAAGGAAATCGACCAATACTTGGAAGCACGTCACCTTCCAAGACTCAGCCAGAATCAGATGGAAATTTTTTTAATTAAATCATAACTGTGTACAATAATGCAATCATGAGGTGCAATGTGCTGGTTCCATGTACAGTCTGAAATATTTTCACCAAACTTCATTATCCATTCACCTGCAGAAAGATGTCCTTTCCAAAACTTAGTTTGATCAGGTCTTTCCACCTGACCATTAAAATGGATTCAAAATGGCCTTCCACTGTGGTCTCGACCTGCACTTCCTTGATCCCAGTGACGTGGACCATCTCTTAGTGCTTCGTGCAAGTTCCTCGTGCACTTGTGTTCCCTTTTCGAGTGTTTGTACTCTTTCTGGTAACATCTGTGGCATCTTGAGTCACCAAGCATGCTGGAATTGTTAGGAGCATCACCAGTCGTCCGTGTTAATCATCAGTTGCCACATTTGGTGTTCTGGGTCATACATGACATTTTGTGTGGGCAAACTACAGGATTAGGACGGCTTTCTCAGGTTCTATGAGAAGACCTATTGAATCACCCCAAGTAGTGTGACAATCTTCCCCCTCCATAAATTTGTGATCTAGAAATCTAAGATTTTTTTTGCTAATGCATGAGTAAAACCTGCTGGCTGTGTTTTGCCGCCCCAGGTTGTCATCTTACTCGGCTGCTCTCTCGGGATCATCACTCTGGTAGATATTCTCTCTCGAGATCATCCGTCCAGTAGATATTCTCTCTCAGGATCGTCACTCAGGTAGATATTCTCTCTCGGGATCATCACTCTGGTAGATATTGTCTCTCAGGATCATCACTAGGGTAGATATTCTCTCTCAAGATCATCACTCTGGTAGATATTGTCTCTCGGGATCATCACTCAGGTAGATATTCTCTCTTGGGATCGTCACTCGGGTAGATATTCTCTCTTGGGATCATCACTCTAGTAGATATTCTCTCTCAGGATCGTCACTCCAGTAGATATTCTCTCTTAGGATCGTCACTAGGGTAGATATTCTCTCTCAGAATCATCACTCCGGTAGATTTTCTCTCTCGGGATCATCACTCTGGTAGATATTGTCTCTCGGGATCATCACTCAGGTAGATATTCTCTCTCGGGATCATCACTCAGGTAGATATTCTCTCTCAGGATCATCACTCAGGTAGATATTCTCTCTCAGGATCGTCACTCAGGTAGATATTCTCTCTCAGGATCGTCACTCAGGTAGATATTCTCTCTCAGGATCGTCACTCAGGTAGATATTCTCTCTCAGGATCGTCACTCAGGTAGATATTCTCTCTCGAGATCATCACTCCAGTAGATATTCTCTCTCAGGATCATCACTCCAGTAGATATTCTCTCTCAGGATCATCACTCTGGTAGATATTGTCTCTCAGGATCATCACTCCGGTAGATATTCTCTCTCGGGATCATTACTCTGGTAGATATTGTCTCTCGGGATCATCACTCAGGTAGATATTCTCTCTCGGGATTGTCACTCGGGTAGATATTCTCTCTCGGGATCATCACTCTGGTAGATACTGTCTCTCAGGATCAGCACTCAGGTAGATATTCTCTCTTGGGATCGTCCCTCGGGTAGATATTCTCTCTCGAGATCATCACTCCAGTAGATATTCTCTCTCGAGATCATCACTCCAGTAGATATTCTCTCTCAGGATCGTCACTCAGGTAGATATTCTCTGTTTTCTTTTCCAGTGCCTGACAAGGTGCAGGGAATCAGTGTCAGCAACTCAGCTAGGAGCGACTATTTGAAGGTGTCATGGGTGCACGCCTCTGGAGACTTTGATCACTACGAAGTCATCATTAAAAACAAGAACAACTTCATTCAAAAGAAGAGTGTTCCCAAGTCAGAAAATGAATGTATATTTGTTAAGCTCGTCCCTGGACGGTTGTACAGTGTCACTGTCAGCACAAAAAGTGGACGGTATGAAGCCAGTGAACAAGGGAATGGGAGAACAAGTAAGTGGAACCATCGTAAAATCTGACCTTGGTAGGACTTGAAGGTGACTGAGTAAATAATTTATCTGAACCTTGAATTTTTTCTCCTTACTGATTAGAACATCACATTCCCAGTTCCTCTCACTTGAGGCTAACATCATTTCAGCCAAGCCATCGCCTATAATTGTAGCATATTTATTGGTAGATAAAAGCATAGTGGGGAGCAAGAAGGCCAAATGTCCTGTTTTTCTTTCCTATCTTCCTGCACTGTGGCATCAAAATTCTAGACTTCCTGTTTTATTTTATGATTAAGATCAAAACTCATTTTATAATTATATTCTACCAACATTTAGCATTATAAGATTTCTGTCAGGGGAAAAAATCGCATTTTTTTAAATCATTGCTTCCAATTTTTCTTGTTGAATTATGCATGAAGTAGTTCAAGTGGTCTATTTGTGGAAGGAAGATGTGTTTGCCAGTTCCTTGAATATGGTGCATGAATTATTGTGAAGGTAAACTCTGATCAGTCCCTTTCCTAAAGTGTCTTCTCATTTTTCTCCCTAGTTCCAGAGCCCGTTAAGGATCTAACGCTGCGGAATAGGAGCACGGAGGCCTTGCAGGTGACGTGGTCACCAGCCAGTGGGGACGTGGACCAGTACGAGGTCCAGCTGCTCTTCAATGACATGAAAGTCTTTCCTCCTTTTCACCTCATCAATACCGCCACCGAGTACTGGTTCACTTCCCTAACACCAGGGCGCCAGTACAAAATTCTTGTCTTGACCATCAGTGGCGATGTACAGCAGTCAGCCTTCATCGAAGGCTTAACAGGTAGCTTGAAATACTGTTCTCGAACCCGAGTCGATGCAGTAGGTACTTAATATTCGGATAGCCCGAGCATTTTCAAACAAGGGTTTGGAGGGATAAAAGCGAGATGGATAGAAGAGGGAAATCTTGATAGTAACAAGAATATTGTCCAAGCTCTGTTAACAAAGGGTTATATTGGTCAGGGTGGGGTCTGGGGGGGGAAGCTTTCAGAGAATAACGTTGAAATGGTGTGACTAGCTGTGTTTGTGGGGCCTACAAATGAAGTATAAATGACTCTGTTGCTTGGTAATCACCTCTTTGGAACTCTGTTGCAAGCGTTGCTGTAATAGTCAATGTGTATTGACAGTTCACCACGAGCCAGATCTCAGGGAGCACTTCACATCTTACTCAGTTCTCACAACTCTACAGGCTGATTACTATTTTCATCATTGCCACTTTTCTGATAGAGAAACGGAAACTTTCAGAGGTTAGGTAATTCGTCTATATTTCCACAGCTAGTAAATGAGAATACCTGACTTGGACAAAGGCCATCTAACTGGCCTCTGGTCATGTCATCAGCCTTCTTCATTTCCACCCAGTGGCCTTGATCTCCCTCTCACCTTTCCCTCATCGACTTCAGAAAAGTCAGAGAAAAATGGCAAAATGATACTTTTCTTCATGGATGTTCTTTCAGTAGATGCTGAAACATAATCATGAGAACTTTGGCTGAAAACATCCACAGTCCATTTCCTAAGGGATGGCTTCTCCATGTATTTTCTTTTTTAGTTCCTAGTGCTGTCAAAAATATTCATGTTTCTTCTAATGGAGCAACAGACAGCCTGACCGTGAACTGGTCTCCTGGTGGTGGTGATGTTGATTCCTACATGGTGTCGGCATTCCGGCAGAATCAAAAGGTTGAGTCTCAGACGCTCCCCAAGCACGTCTCTGAGCACACCTTCCGCAGGCTGGAGGCCGGGGAACAGTACCACATCGTGATTGCCTCGGTCAGCGGGTCCCTGCGGAATCAGATAGACGCACTCGGGCGGACAGGTGAGTGTCCACCTGGTGCAGGACCAGATGGTCAAATGTCTCTGGTTCTCCACAGTGGAGCAGGCACCCACCAATCAAAAATCCCACATTTAAAACCACCTAAGTTTGTACAATTCAATACCATTTGAAGAGTCTTTCTCGTGTTTTCATTTTTCTTTCTTTTTAAAATTTGGTATCAAACTTCTTTTGATTTTTTTCAGTTTCATTTTTCTTTCTTAATAAAGATTTTCAAAACAAATAAAAAATAATTAGAAACCCAATGTTTGAATAAATTTTTATGTTTGCTAAAGGCTATAAAATTTTTAATTTTAACAGGAAGACTTCTGCTTTCCAAAATGTCTCCCTTTTCTCAAAAAAATGTTGTAAGAAAGAATATATACCCAGGTCATCTACTTTACCTGGGATAGCTAAAGAATAAGTATCAAATGAATGAGTAATGCACTCATTTATTTATATTAGTATCTCTATTTATATATTGTTTTTAAAATAAAAACAAACTGTAAGTGCCTTTGGTACAGTAGGCATTTAAAATGATCTCTAGTCACCCTACAAGGTAGACATCATTAACTTCATCTTACACATGAGTAAAGTCAGACTTGGAAAGTTTATGAAACATTGTCAAGGATACTTCTAATCAGAGCTAGAACTGTAATTCAAATCTAGGGCCATCTGGCTCCAAATCTCACGCTCTCTTTACACGCAGCTTCTTAGATGTCTCACATTCTGTGAACATTTACTTCGTTGTAGGGCCTGGGACTTCTAGGCCGTGCCCTGCGATGCCCCTATTTCAAACATGTACCCATGTTTACAGCTGTATATATGTATCTCCAGCCTCAGCTCAACCACTATGCTAGAAAGTGGGACTTGAGTAGCAGCCAGAGCCCCTGACCTCAAGAATGTGGTGATCTAGTGAAGGAGACAGAAAAGTAAAAATGGCAAGTGGAAAAATAAGAGCAATTGTGGAACGTCAGGGAAAGCTTCCAGAAGGAGGTGATACTTAAATGCAGAGAAAGAGTCATCCAGGTAAAGTGTGAATTCGGTCTAACAGAAAAAGCAAAAGCCTGCAAGAGAAGAGAGCGTGGCGCTCTTGAGGACCCAGGCGCTATCTAGCACTTCAGAAGAAAGAATGTGAGCCTGGTGGCCAGGCAAGTAGGTAGACCAAATGGCAACGGCCTTGTATGCCTGTTAATGTTTGTAGAATTAATCCAGAGCCACGAGCATGGGAGTTCTGTGAAGATGGGCTAGATACAGTGTGGAGGTAGGGAAGAAAGGGACTGGTCAAGGGCCCGGCAACCATCTATGCGCAGGTGCTGTGGTCCTCAGAGGCCATAGTCGAGAAGGAAAGCATGGAGAGGTTCACGAAACATTATGAAACTTGTGTTTGATCCTGTGTACAAGAGTGAGGGTGACAGCCTACATTTCTAACTTGGACCAAGAGACAGGAACAAAGGGTGGGCAGGGAGATGAGAAGTCCAGTTTGGACATCTTGAATGTTGGGTATCTCTGGACCATCCAGGGAGAGACATAATTTACCAAAACAGGACAGAGCTCTAAGCTGAAAGTTTAAATTTGGGAGTTGCCACTTTATAGGTGACAATTCATACCATGGAAGTAGATGAAATTTCCTAAGAAGGTTATGCAGAATGAGAAAAGAAATGAACCAAGGACAGAAAATATTATTAGTAAATAACACTATTTTGCCTTTCATATCAGGAGTAACAGCATAAATACTATTATGTAACTACAGCTTGAGTCAAGGCCTGAAGTTTTGACTTAAGTTAATATTGGGAATTAAAGTCCACACAGGTATAATTCACCCATCCAAAGTACACTTACTGAATAAAATTTGTTCTGCATTCTTCCACTTTCTAAATATGTAGGCATGTGCCACCCACATATTTATCAGTGCCACTGTCACTAACTTTTCTACCTGTTTGACTTTAAGATCTTGTCTAAATTCAAGGGGGAAAAATGGAAAATCAAAGTAATTACACAGATAAGTCAGGCCAAGAGATACTTTCCCCTGGAAGTGTCAGCACAGTGCAGATGAGGCAGAGGCCCCATCTTCTACCTCCGACAGCTGCTTCACCCATCGCAGAACCTGACTCTCCTGATTCTCGCGCTCCTTTGCAGTTCCAGCGTCTGTCCAGGGGATCACTGCGGACAACGCCTACAGCAGTCACTCCTTAATAGTGAGCTGGCACAAAGCTGCGGGTGTGGCAGAAAGGTATGATATCCTGCTCCTAAACGAAGACGGGGACCTTCTGAGCAACACATCGCGGCCAGCCAACACCAAGCAACACAAATTTGAAGATCTAACACCAGGCAAGAAATATAAGATTCAGATCCTGACTGTCAGTGGAGGTCTCTTTAGCAAGGAAACTCGGACTGAAGGCCGAACAGGTAACCAGCACCCCTCAGTGTTTAGTACCAGGCATCCCCAATGCCTGCTATGGTGTGAGAATCACAGGGCGGGGGATGGAGCACCTCCAGGAGGTGAGACTATTTCTTGACACAGTGGGAGCATTCACCCTGCTTCACCACCTGCACACCAGTCAGGTCAGCCCATGTCCCAGGCTTGAGCCTGTCCCCCTTGTTCCAAGTTTTCATTACGTGTAAGGCTGGCACTACTAGTTCCTATTGCTGCTGTGATAAATCACCACAAACTCAGTGCCTTAAAACACACAAATGTATCAGGGTAGTATCTGAAAATGGATCTTGTAGGACTAAAATGGAGATGTCTGGTGTCATCAGGACTCTGTTCGTTCTAGAGACTGTAGGGGGAGAATCCATCCCTTGATGTTTTCATCTTCCAGAGGCTGCCCACATTCCTTGCCTCACGTCCCCCTTCCAGCAACGACATTGCTCCAACCTCTGAATCTCTCCAACCCTTCACGTCTCTTTTTCATGCCGCCTCCTTCCACCTTTTAAGGACTCTTGTGATTACCTTGGTCACCACCTGGTGTAGGATAGCCTCTTTTTCTCAAAATGCTTAACTTAGGCTTGGTGCCCATAGCTCAGTGGTTAAAGTGCTGGCCACATACACCAAGGCAGGCAAGTTCAGACCCCGCCCAGGCCTGCTAAACAACAGTGACAACTGCAACAAAAATATAGCTGGGCGTTGTGGCAGGCGTCTATCGTCCCAGCTGCTTGGGAGGCTGAGGCAGGAGAATCGCTTAAGCCCAAGAGTTTGAGGTTACTGTGAGCTGTGATGCCACAGCACTCTACTAAGGGCAACATAGTGAGACTCTGTCTCAAAAAAAAAGAAATTATTAACTTAATCACAACTACAGAGTCTCTTTTGTCACATATGGTGACACATTCACAGGTTGTGGACATGTCTGGGGCCATTATTCAGACAATCATTGGCCTAATTGATTAACTACTTATTTATTAAGTGCCTGGATCAGAAAGGGTTTGGGGTAGGTTGATAGGGACCTAGCAATGAATCAGGCATACTTCTTGTCCTTGGAGAGCTGGCTGACTAGCTGCAGAGACGGATAGATGGTGATAAAGATGACATGCGGATAGGAGAGCAACATCCAACAGTCAGGGATGCATGGTGGGCAGGTGGGACTGGGCAGTGAGCTGGGATCACATCACTGCACTCCCACCTGGAGGACAGAGCAAGACTCTATCTCTCAAAAAAAAGAGAAAACAAGAAGTTAAGTCAGATAGCAATGGGGAGTGGATCAGAAGGAGAAACCACAGGTGAGGGGACTCGTTCATGAATTTGTTCATTACTGAGTATGTCCTACATGCTAGGTACTGTTTTAAATACTAGACACACGGAAGTGAATACAGAAAGTTCTTATGATCATGAACCTCACATTGTAGTAGAGAGGAAAGGTAAGGAACAAAATAAATACAGGTATAAAAGATACAGCAGGTTGGATGGTAATAAATACCAAGAAAAAAGATTAAAATAAAAAAGTGGAATAGCAAGGGTTGGAGACTGGCAATTTTAGATAATACCATCCTAAAAGACTTCATTGAGAAGGGGTCATTTGAGTAAAAATCTGAAAGGAGTGAGAAAGGCAGTTATTTGGGTAAGAGTATTCCCAAGCAGAGCCAACAGCCGGCAAAGCCCCTGTGTCTGACGTGTTGGAAACAGTAAAGAGGCTGGAACAGAGTGAGGAAGAAGGAGAGTAGGAGATGGGGTTGGAGAGGTTACAGGGACAGGAGGCCACTGCAGGTGTCAAAGGGTCAAAAGCTAAATTAACACCGGGCACGGCGGTGCATGCTTACGATCCCAGCAACTCAGGAGGTTGAAGCAGGAAGATTACTTAAGATCAGCTGGGCAACAGTGAGACCCCAACTCTGAAATAAAATAAATAATAAGTAAAATAAAATAATGCAGGCGCCCTGATGAAGAAAAGTGGATATAGTCAAATATTTCTGCATTAGATAAGGTGGCGCTTGGTGGCTGAGTGCTTTATAGAAAGAGGGAGAGGAAGCTCCAGGATTTCTACCTGGGCCACTTGGTAAAGGTGACACTTTTCAGAGAGACAGGAGAAGCCGGAGGACGGAGGGTCTTGGGGCACCTAGACTACTGTGTTGGCTCTGAGATGCCTGAGTGACTCACAGAGAAAGGGAGCACAGGCATGGGGAGCATAAGCCTGAGCTCTGAGGAGAGCTGAGCTGGACATAAAAAGGTTTGGCCCAAAATGCCGGGTGGATCCACAAGGCAAATGTAGGCCCAGGGATGGAACCGTGGGAAACACCCACATGTAAGGCTCTGGCGTAAGGAGAGGAGAAAGCAGAAGGAGCCTGAGAAAGAGGGTTCAGGGGATCCCGACACTCGCCCTTCTGGCTCCACCAGCATCTCAAGCCTTCCAAAGATCCAGGCAGCCCCAGCTGGGCCAACGGTTTGGCCACAGGCTGTTTCTGGCAGCACTCGTCCCTCTTGCCAAGGGGTAGCACAAAAGCCCAAAGGGGGTGCAAAATCCTGACATGAAATTTTTCAAATGGTTTGGGCTTTTCCTATTGTTTCTTTCCCGTATCCCTGAATCTGACTTCCTTCCTGTTGGCTTTCCCTTCCTTTCCCACCCACTGCCTCCCTCCCTCACCCTCTCACTCCTGGACTCCGCAGTCCCAGCAGCTGTCACTGACCTGAAGGTCACAGATAACTCCACTGGACACCTGGCCTTCAGCTGGACGCCGTCGGTGGGGGAGCTCAGCGGGTACAACATCTTCCTGTACAACCCGGACCGCACCCTGCAGGAGAGGGCACAGGTTGACCCGCAAGTCCAGAGCTTCTCTTTCCAGAAGTTGCTGCAAGGCAGGATGTACAAGATGGTGATCGTGACTCACAGTGGGGAGCTGTCCAATGAGTCTTTCATATTTGGCCGGACAGGTGAGACTGGGCAGGAAGGTAACTGTCACAGTGTTCCTAGGATTCTCCTTGATTTGACCTTAACTTCCTGTTCTATCTAGGATATAGCGTAATGTGAAACTTGAGACTTTCAGGCTTTTAGACCCTAAATCACACCCTTGATTATACATAAATAATTTGTGGCTCATTTTGGCACTGGCTTCACGTTTTCACTTGTTGGGGTTTGGTGAAGAGTGAATCTGGCTCCCACACTTGCTGACAGGCTGTGCGGGAAGGTTGTACGTAACCCAGCACAGCTCAGTGCAGGCCTGGCCCTTCAGCTTCCCACTGGAAAGAAACAAGTGAAGAACAGGACCAGAGACGGTCACCACAAACTGGACAAGCAAGCAGTGACAGCTGTGCCCTGGGAACACAGCACTGGATGAAATGGGAAGTTTCAGGACCATGAGAGACAGAGACATCTCTCTGGGCTGTAAATAGAAAATAGAATCTACTTTTTTCCTTGTAATTTGAGTATTTTATCGCCTATTCATTTTTTTTCTCATCTGACTGTACTTTGGGGTGCTGTTGGTGCCAGGCACATGGCTGACTGCAGGAATAGGACAGTAAACAGACAGACAAGGCCCTTGACCTCAAAGGGCTCTGCATTAGGGAGAGGGGACTAGGACAGATTTTAAATGGAGATGATTTTGAAACACCTTAAATTCTGAGAAAGAAATGAACAATGTGTTGTAGCAGTGATTTGTCAGGAACAGCGTTAGATAGGGAAGGCATTTTAGCTGAGACTGAAGATGAATGAGGGGAACCACTTGAAGACAAATGCCAAGGACAGCAGCGGAATTCTCAGTATGTTCTTGAAGGGAATGGAACAGAGCAGCGACACCCATCAACCATAACAGGATCACCAGCACTGCCATCCCCAGGGCCCCCTGCCCTCCACACCCCTTCCTGCACCCCTTCCCTTACCCGCCCATCAGCATTTAAAGATTCCCTAACAGGCAGGGTGTGGTGGCTCACACCTGTGATTCTAGCACTCTGAAGACTGGGACAGGTGCATTGTTTGAGCTCATGAGTTTGAGACCACTCTCAAGAGTGAGAGAGAGATCCTATCTCTACCAAAAGACAGAAAAACTAGCCAGGCATGGTAGTAGGCACCTAGAGTCTCCAGCTACTCTGGAGGCTGAGGCAAAAGGATCGCTTGAGCCCTAGAGTTTGAGGTGATGCCACGGCACTCCACCCAGTAAGACTCTGTATCAAATAAATAAATAAAGTTCCTCCAATAGGTGGCAACTATCTTCATCCTCCAAAGAATAACAAAGCTTAATGTTCATGGGACAGGTGGCAGTGTGACTAATGTTTACAAGAGTAGCAGTGGCTGTTAACATTTCCTTTCCTTAGCGAGCTTGTGCCAATACAGATTGTATAGGAAAGAGCGTAAGAAAACCAGGAACCTGAAGGGGGGTGGCGAGGAAACCAGGAGACCCAGAGAGGACTGTTATGGGATGGTGGCTGCTGGTGAGATGGGCCAGACTGGGAGGAACTAGAACCTTTTATGAACATTTTTTGTGCCTTTCATGAGCTAAGTTACAAACCCTATGCCAAGTATTAATTAAGCATTTAGGAAGATCTTATTTTGCATGTTTATCAGGGTGTGCATGGCAAGAGGTCACCACCTGTATACCTGTGTGGCTGTTTGAATCTGCACCATTTCTGTGGACCATACGCCCCTAAACCTCCGTGACCTGCAGGGCAGGTGGGATCTGACTCTGCAAGTGCCCAGCACAAGGCATGTTCTTGTCTGAGGGCCTGAAGGCCTTCGTTTCTGCTTTGTCCTAAGAGTTTTTCTTCTGTTTAAGTCCCAGCCTCTGTGGGTCATCTTCAGGGCTCCAACCGGAACACAACAGACAGCCTTTGGTTCAGCTGGAGCCCAGCCTCTGGGGACTTCGACTTTTACGAGTTGATTCTTTACCATCCCAATGGCACAAAGAAAGAAAACTGGAAAGACAAGGACTTGACAGAGTGGCGTTTTCACAGCCTCATTCCCGGCAGGAAGTACACACTGCATGTGGTGACTCACAGTGGGGACCTCAGCAATCAGGCCACCGGAGAAAGCAGGACGGGTAAGGAGCCTGGGCGCTGACGAGCACGCGTGGGAGCGGCTTCCAAACATGCATTGTCATTATGGCTGTATTTAACTATGTTTGGGGAAAGTCTCACTCTGTTGCCCTGGGTAGAATGCTGTGGCATCATAGCTCACAGCAACCTCAAATTCTTCGCTCAAGTGATCCTCCTGCCTCAGACTGCCCAGTAGTCTGGGACTACAGGTGTGCACCACAATCCCAGCTAGTTTTTCTATTTTTAGTAGAGACTGGGGTCTTGCTTGTGCTCAGGCTGGTCTGGAACTCCTGAGCTCAAGCAATCCACCTGCTTTGGCCTCCCAGAGTGTATCATGATTTCAATGATAAGAAATAAAGTTGTGGCTGCATAGTACTCCATGGTATACATATACCACAATTTGTTAATCCATTAATGGGTTGATGGGCATTTGGGTTGCTTCCACAACTTGGCGATTATGACTTGGGCTGCAATAAACATTCTGGTGCAAATGTCTTTGTTGTAAAATGATTTTTTTTTTTTTTATTGTTGGGGATTCATTGAGGGTACAATAAACCAGGTTACACTGATTGCAATTGTTAGGTAAAGTCCCTCTTGCAATCTTATCTTGCCCCCATAAAGTGTGACACACACCAAGGCCCCACTGAGTAGATACCTAGTAATGGAATTGCAGGATCAAATGGTAGATCAACTTTTAGTTCCTTGAGAATTCTCCATACTGCTTTCCAAAAAGGCTGTATTAGTTAGCAATCCCACCAGCATTGTAGAAGTGCTCCCTTCTCTCCACATGCACGCCAGCATCTGCAGTTTTGGGAAATATAGTCCAGAAAGAAGGAGGGGAAAGAAGGGGGAAGGGAGGGGAGGAGGGAGAGCAAGGGTATTTGGCAGGATCTCACCTAACATGCACAATGCAAGGGTACGTTTCAAAACAACTAAGAGTATATTATAACTATCTTACCACAAAAATAAGTAAGTGAGGTGGTGGTTATGTTAATCAGTTTGTTTTAAGCATTCCACATTGTATATCACATCATCACATTGTACCCCATAAATGTATATGGTTACGATTTAATAAAAAAATAAAAGAAAAAAGAGAAATGAAGTTGATAATGATGTGCCATGTGCTAGCCCTGAGCATGGGAAGGCACTATGGGACAGTGGATAAAGGACACAGACCTTGTTCAGAAAGGTGTCCGTCCCGAGCGCAGACCTGCCTCTCACCTCAGTGAAGGTGAATGTGTCATGGAGCTTCTCTAAGCCTCGGCTTTCTTACCTGCAAAATGGAGATAATTATTGTGTCGATATGACCAGGGCTTCCTAACTGTTTTTGTGTCAGGGACACACGTGGAAAATGTTAATATCTGTATGCCAAGCTGTCTGCAGCTGGACGCAATAGTCTGTGGACCCCAGCTCATCACTCCAAACCAGATGGAATCTTTACCCTCGCACACTTGTGACCCATTCAGGACACACATGCTCCATAGTGTGGGCACCCTAGGAAGGAAGCTCTGGGTGTAAATATTTAAGAAAAGAGCCATCAAATAATTTAGGACAGTACTTTACACATGGTCAATATTATAAATGGAAGCGCCTGCTGCTATGTTATTGGCACATTATTTCTTCCTACAAAGTGCATTGGAATGCGCTGGTGTCCCCTGGTCATCTTATCTGTTTGTGTTATAGTGGTTGAGGGCGCGATCACATGATTTTTCTCTTTCTCCTACATGCAGCCCCAAGTCCTCCCAGTCTAATATCATTCGCTGATGTTGCCAACACGTCCTTAGCCATCACCTGGAAGGGTCCACCAGATTGGACAGACTATGACGACTTTGAACTGCAGTGGGTGCCTCGAGACGCCCTCACTATCTTCAACCCCTACAGCAACAGGAAGTCAGAAGGACGCATCGTGCACGGGCTCCGTCCAGGGAGGTCCTATGAATTCAGTGTCAAGACTGTCAGCGGTGATTCCTGGAAAACCTACAGCAAGCCTGTTGTTGGATATGTGAGGACAAGTATGACTTTTTTTTTTTTTTGAGACAGAGTCTCACTACGTCTCCCTCAGTAGAGTGCTGAGACGTCACAGCTCACAGCAACCTCAAACTTTTGGGCTAAAGCAATTCTCTTGCTTCAGCCTCCCAAGTAGCTAGGACTATAGGTGCTGACTACAAATGCCTGGCTATTTTTTTGTCGTAGTTGTCATTGTTGTTCAGCAGGCCAGGGCCAGGTTCGAATCCACCAGCCCCAGTGCACGTGGCCAGTGCCCTAACCACGAAGATACAAGTGGTGAGCAGTGACTTGTTTGTTTGTTTATTTTTGTTTGTTTGTTTTTTGAGACAGAGTCTCACTCTTTTGCCCTGAGTAGAGTGCTGTGGCATCATAGCTCACAGCAACCTCAAATGCCTGGGCTCAAGCAATCCTCCTGTTTCAGCCTCCTAAGTAGCTGGTACTGCAGGTGCCCATGACAATGCCCAGCTAGTTTTTCTACATTTTTAGTAGAGATTGGGTCTTGTTCTTGCTCAGGCTGGTCTCATACTCCTGAGCTCAAGCAATACACCCACCTTGGCCTTCCAAAAAGCTAGAATTACAGGTGTGAGCCACCTTGCCCAACTAGTCCAAATAAATTTTGAGAACTATTTAATTAGATCTCAGAGCCTAGCTGGAGCCAAAAGAGCTGGGGGTGGGGGCTGTCACTGAGAATTCTTCCTCTCTCTCTCCTTTAGAGCCAGACAAGATACAGAACCTGCACTGCCGGCCACAGAACTCGACGGCCATTGCCTGTTCTTGGATCCCTCCTGATTCTGACTTTGACGGGTACAGCATTGAATGCCGAAAGATGGACACCCAAGAAGTTGAGTTTTCCAGGAAGCTGGAGAAGGACAAGTCTCTGCTCAGCATCATGATGCTGGTGCCCCACAAGCGGTACCTGGTGTCGGTCCAGGTGCAGTCCGCCGGCGTGAGCAGCGAGGTGGTGGAAGACAGCACCATCACCATGATTGACCGTGAGTGCCCTGGGCACCGCCCTTCACAAGGGGAGGGTATAGGGGCAGGGGCTTTCTTTGCCATCAGCACCATCGTTCACGGGCACACACTTGACGTCTGCATAAGCCCCTCTGGTTGTCACTGGGAAAGGAGAGCCTAGAAGCCTCCAAGAAATGAAAACATTTCTCTGGGTAAAGCGCCCTGCTGGCAAACCAGTGAAGTGTTCTTCAAGTGACTTAAGTGAGTCGGTATTTAAATATATCCCTGCCTGGTATAGTTGGAGCTGATATAATTGGAGCTTTTAAGCAATTGGATGCTACAACTTCAGGAAATCCTGCTGGAGAGCCTCCTTCATTTTGTTTAACGTGCTGCCAGCACAGCACTTCCTCTGCCTGCTTCCCCAGGAGAGGGCCGAGCATCTTGGTCTCAAGTGTTGCACGCACACGCGCACACACACATGTACACACATATGCACACACATGCATATGCACACACCTACGAATGCACACACATACACACACATGCACACACCTACATGCATGCACACGTCTGCACACACACACATGCACACACGTGCACACATGTACACACACATACATACATATGTACACACACACACACACACACACACACACACACACACGGCTGGACGGAGGAGTGGCGTCCTGCGTCTCACTAACTCTTGTTTATGATGAGCTGTGACCCCTCCCGGTTCCTTCCCGCCTCTCTCTCCAGGCCCCCCTCCTCCACCTCCACACATTCGTGTGAACGAGAAGGACGTGCTAATTAGCAAATCTTCCATCAACTTTACTGTCAACTGCAGCTGGTTCAGTGACACCAATGGAGCCGTGAAGTACTTCACAGTGGTGGTTAGAGAGGCTGAGGGTAAGTTGTCAGGAGCTGGCCCTGCTGTGTCTCACAGTTCACCTGGGGACTCTTTCTGTGACCACCCTTTAATATCATCTGGCTCCCTCTCTGCTGGATACATGCAGACGGAACAAAAAACTGCTCAAAGACTCTTTTGGCAATAAAGCCTAATATCCTAGGAGTTTAATTATTAAATGGGAGAATAATAATGACAGCAACTGCAACAATGATAGCAATTGCCACCATTATTTCCTGCGCCCTCCCTACGCGCTGGGCATCACTGGAAGTGCATTGTGTGACTTGACTCCTTCAGTCCTCTTATGTCGGTTCCATCTTGTTTATTACTCTCTCCGTCTGCTGTCAAACAGCAATACACTTCAATTTTCTTTGCCCACCCCATCTCAAATACCTCAGATGACCACAACACTTGCAAACCATCCAACAGTTTACAAAAATAACCAAAAGCTTGGAAGAAGGAAAAGACGATCATGAGAACTCTCCTCCTTCTTCTAATGAATTTTGAAGAGTATGTTTCATTCTCTAGTTTCCTAAATTATTTAATATCTACCTAATTTCTACAGACAGGGCAAATACTAGATAGTAGTTATCCCAAGATTATATCGACCACTGAGGATGAACTTACTACACCAGCATTCGTCAAGTCCCCAGTGTGTGGGGCCACACCTGTCCGTGCATGTATTTGCCAGGGAGGTCTTGTGTGTTATTTCTCCAAAAGAGATGCTTGTGCCCGGCATGTCATTAAAATATTTTACCTTCCAAATTGTTAAAGGTGCTGCCCATGAGTTTCTTAAGCATCCCTGAGAATTTTGACTCATTGGTGGTTAAAAGGGAGAAACTTAAACCTGACCAACACTAAAGCAATTTCCAGGCTAACTGGTATTTTAATGTTGTGGAATATCTTAGAGTCTGTGCTTTTTTATTCTATTTAATTGCACTAAAGCTAGTTGTTCATAATTAGTTAAATAATTTCGAGGGTCAGTGGTGCCTCTCAGATTTCTCCACACCTCATAATTGAAGTTAAATCAGCAAGCTGTGGAAAGACTTTAGATTTAATCAGGCTGCAGTGAAGACAGTGTCTTACTCCATGAGTGTAAGGAGGTTGCACTCCAGAAAACAGCCGTGTGAGTTCCCGTTATTTGAAATGAGTTGTGGTTCCCTGGTAGGCTAAGATAACAATCCATCTCATATAAATGTAATTTAGAGCACACAAACTTATTCTAAAAGCAGCATTCCTTTTTAACTATTACCAACAAAACAGTATTTCCAGGAGCCACTGGTTGTGAGAAAATTTTATTGAACAAGAGTCCGGAGGCCAGGCACAGTGGCTCACGCCTGTAATCCCAGCCCTCTGGGAGGCTGAGGCAGGTGGATTACTTGAGCTGAGGAGTTGGAGACCAGCCTGAGCAAGAGCGAGACTCCCATCTCTGCTAAAAATAGGAAGACTGGCTGGGTGTTGTGCCCGGTCTGGGGGTCATGCCGGGTGCCTGTAGTACCAGCCACCCTGGAGACTGAGACAGGAGGATTGCTTGAGCCCTGAAGTTTGAGGTTGCTATGAGCTATGACACCATGGGACTCTACCCAGGACAACAGAGAGAGACTCTGTCTCAAAAATAAAATAAATAAACAGGAGTCCAGGATGCTGTGATGAACCCCCACAGTACCACTCCTTGAAATGCATTGTAAATGCTATCTGATCACTATAATGTTTACCTTCCTACTTTTGCTATTCTCCAGCATCAAAACTAGCTTGCAGTGCCAAAACACACAGCAGGGAAAGGGTTCCGGGAAGTGCTATGAGTGAGGGGCCGAATGTGAGCCAGGACTAAACTGTGCCTGAGATAACGGCTCCACACTCTGAGCAGTCATCAGGCTGGGCATGTCCCGTGGAGCATGACTGATGGGGCGACTGCTTGGCCTGGGACCTGATTTCTCTTATCTCTTCCCTATTTCCCAGGTCATAGGGGTTTCCTTATTCG
The DNA here is from genome assembly GCF_027406575.1 of Nycticebus coucang. Lineage (NCBI taxonomy): Eukaryota > Metazoa > Chordata > Mammalia > Primates > Lorisidae > Nycticebus > Nycticebus coucang. The sequence continues at coordinate 52,627,626 of NC_069782.1, forward strand.
CTCAGCTACAGTGGTTATTGGCAAGGCAGAGAGCTCACTGATTAAGTTGACTCTCACAGCAGGGAGTTGTCCAACGCTCTGGAGTTACAGGACATGTTATCCTTTGATGCAATGAGTTATCCTTTTTTTATTTTATCTCCTAGGAAAATGATGATATAGTGTGTATGTGTGTGTTATATACTTTATTTTTATTTTAGAAAAAGTGAGTTAAAATTAATTCCATTAGGAGGATCTCACATCGTCCATTTGAGATCACAGAATCTGTATTCTGGGGATGGTCAGAGATAGTGAGTGGGCAGCCTTAGAAACCTAATGAGAGGTCTTGCACAGTGACTCACACCTGTAATCCCAGCACTCTGGGAGGCTGAGGCAGGTGTATCCCTGGAGCTCAAGCGTTGGAGACCAGCCTAAGCAAGAGCAAGACCCCATCTCTGCTAAAAATAGAAAGACTGGCCGGGCTTCATGCTGGGTGCCTGTAGTCCCAGCTACTTGGGATGCTGAGGCAGGAGGATTGCTTCAGCCCAAAAGTTGGAGGTTGCTGTGAGCTATGACACCATAGCACTCTAGCTAGGGTGACAAAGTGAGACTATGTCTCAAAAAAAAAAAAAAAAACCCAGTTAGAAATCACTGAAGTCACTCGGGTCACCAGAAGGGCTGTCCTTAAGTGCTGGTTTTCTCCTCCAGGCAGTGATGAGCTAAAGCCGGAGCCGCAGCACCCTCTCCCCTCCTACCTGGAGTACAGGAACAACGCCTCCATCCGAGTGTATCAGACCAATTACTTTGCCAGCAAATGTGCTGAAAGTCCTGACAGCAGCTCCAAGAGTTTCAATCTTAAGCTTGGCACGGAGATGGAGAGCCTCGGCGGGAAATGCGATCCCCATCAGCAGAAATTCTGTGACGGGCCTCTGAAGCCACACACTGCCTACAGGTGAGATGCATTGCCCTCGTTTTGCTGCCAGGGATGTGCCACCTTACCAGGCGCCAGCTGTCTGAGCATCTGACACATGTGGGCCTCTGTAGATTAATAACCTGCGTTACAAGAGCACTCTGCATTTTGCTGTAATTTATAAACGTTGGGTTCCTGCCTCCATTGCAGGTAATGTGTAAAGAGGGCCTTCAGCATTGTGCACAGCTCCAGTCCATTATTCGAACAATTGAAGAGACTAATAGATTATTCTTTCTCCTGCAGCGTCTCTAGCATGAGGCAGATAATTTACAGTGCTTACTTTTATGAAAATGTCCAAATAGAAAGACTGAGTTTAAGGAGACCCAAATAGTATGAGGTTATGTCCACCACTTTCAATGAGGATTGGAATTATAAGGCACGTAAAGATGGTCCAGAGAGGACTCTTGAAGGAAAGGGGCCCCTGAGTGAATGTGGGATCCTTTCCCCCCACCAAGATGGCAGAGGAAAGGAGGAGCCATTGGGCTTTGGCCCCAGAAGCACAGCTGTGTCCAGCAGGCCCTCACAGCCGCAGGGACTAGGGATGCCTTGTTGTGTACCACACCCCAATCAGTGTCATCCAGAGACAGGGAACCTAGGCTACAGACGTGTGAGAGAATCAGTTCTTGGTTGGGTGTTAGATGAGCTGATATTTGACCTCCGGGGGCTGGAGTCCACCATTCTGGTTGGTCACTGCTGAGATCTCACTGATTATCACGTATTCGTAGTGAAAGTTGTAAGCAGTGGCTCCCAGAGATGAGGTGGCAGCTCAGATAATGACGCCGCAGCAGAGATGTTCAGGCCAGTTGATTGAAAGGGGAGGGCGACCACCTGGGCAGTGCAAAGGTGGTATCTGCGCTTGGAGGCAGTTAGAGACCCCTTTTATATGGGGCCACAGAGGGTGGGCAAATTTCACAGCTTGGCCAGAGGTTAGGGTCCTTTGGCAGCAACTTCTGGGGGTGGGGCTAACCAGATCCATCATGCCTTTATCTTAGGAGGATGAGGAGGAGGGAAAAGGGTTCACATGTGGCCGCATTACACCTCCCAACATGCACTCTTGAGTCTCAGGAGACAAAATTCTTTCACCAGCTCCAAAATAGCATCAGCCCCTCCCTTGCATCAACAAAAGCAGGCAGAAGTTTCTCCTAAAACAAAAGGCTCTTTTTATTTAAATGTCACATTAATATGACCGTACGTATGATTAGGTTACATTGTTTGCATTTGTTGGGTAAAGTCCCAGTTGTAATTGTGCCCTTCCCTCAGGAAGGGTGCCATCTACCCATGCATTGTACCCACTGGGTGGGGACTTACCAAGTCCCCTCCCCCACGTCTTGAATTTAATTGAGCTTTTGTCTTATATGAACACGTGGTTATTAATCTACTAATTTCAATTTAGTTCTGCGTACATGTGATGCTTGTTTTTCCATTCTTGGAATTCTTTGCTTAGGGGAGTGTTCTCCAAATCTTTGCAGGTTGTTACAAAAGATACAAAATCTCTATCTTTTTATGGCTGAGTTTCTCTTTTCTTGTTGACTTGCTTGAGTTCTTTGTAGATTCTGGTTATCAGCCCTTTGTCTGACTAAAAGACTCAGCTTTTGGCAGGACTCTGCATAGCTACCTCTGCTGAGGGCCCGGCAGGGGCTTGCTGTTGCCGCCCAGCAGAGTTGGCGTCTCCAGAATAAACACATTCAAATGTACTAGTGATATTTACTTCGTGAAGAAAGAAATATCATGTGAGCCTAAGTAAGGAGATGAGATCTCAGAAGAGCAAGGGAGAAGCGTGAGAGAGATCCAAAAGGTGGGATCCTTCATTTCCTATAAGAATCAAGAGATGCTTCAGCTCCTTGCTTTGGGCTCAAGAAAACTTCAGCGAAAGTCTCCTAAAGGGTTTCTCTTTCTGAGATGGAAAAGTAGAGGCTTATTTTGTTTATTTGCTTATGGAGAGAGAAGGAGTGAATATGAGTCACTAAATTTCAGAGCAAGAGAAAGAAGCTATAGACAGTTTGCAGGTGTCTGGACCTGCACCCAGAGTAGCAGCAGGGGTCTTTGGAACAGCCCCTGCATTTGAGGCCCAGATCTGCTACTTCTTAGCTGTGTAACCTTGCAGGCAGCATTTCAGTTCTGGAAGCCTCAATTCCTTTGTCTGCAAAGCATTGCTGGGCTGCCTTGAGGAGCAGTCTGAGGATGTGATACATCATATCTAGCTGTGTCCCTTCTAGAATAAGGTCTTCCCACAGTTCCCACTCACTGACAAGAGCAGGGCTCACAAAGCCTTTGCCTCCTCTCTCCTGCCCACCTCACCAGCCTTGTCTCCTCACCCTTTCCCCAGTATATCCTGTCCACTTGCGACTGCCTTCCTTAGAGTTCCCTGATTGTGACATTGCTCTCTTGTATCTTTGAGCTTTGGCATATTCTTTTTAGTCTCTTTGAAATGCTTTCCACTCTTGCCTGGCTGGGGAATGCCTTCACACGTTTCAACTCCCTACCAGAGCCACACCCCTGGCCACCCACAGCTGCACAGTTGGGTGCCCCTCAGCTATATTTCCACAGCACCCCATCCCTGCATCTCTCCAATGCTGCAGTTATGAGTGGCTTTTAAACCTTTATCAAATTACCTGTCCCCTCCACTAGGCTGCAAGAGCTCACCGTCTAATAGGGGACACAGACGTGTCATTGATTATGTAACCACAAGGCACGGACCTGACGCACAAGAGCTGCTCACGAAATGCTTGTGAACAAATAAGGGAATAAGCCAGGGTGCTCTGTGGACGTCACACGTGCTCGTTAACAGCTTAATCAACTCAGGGCACACACATTTATTTTCTAGAATACGGACAGCTTCCCCCTGTTTCTCCAGTGTGTTGGGTTCAACCTGTCGAAAGCCGTCCAGGCAGACAAGCCGGGTGAGAGGAGGCATGGCCCCTCGCAGCACACGGGGCAACCACACGCTAAGGCTACTTTTTTCCAAAGGCACTACAGAAACAGGAAAGAACATAGAAAAAGAAAAGTTACAATTGAAAAGAACTGGGAAATGCTGGGTTTAACTGATACGCAAGTTTATTATGTCAAGGAATGTCCCGTGTTCCTGTTCATTGCTGGGCTCCATCTATGTTATTAGCATTGTTATATATGGGAAGAGAAAGGGCAGGTTATTGTGGTGAGAGGCAGTTTGGAAGTTAGGAAAGTAATCATTTGGCTTTGGTTTAATTCTAAATAGAATAGCAATGTGACCACAGTCAGGGAGTCAGCTTCTCCTGACCTCATTTTCCTCAAATTAAGGAAATTAAACCACATGAGCTCTCTAACTCTCTGATATAGAATTCTGGTTCTGGACATATTGAAAGTGGAAATAATTCTATTCAATATCTGTTCATTTAAATAACATTCGTATTAAGGTCATACCAACAATAACATGTTGAACATTCCATATATGTTTATTGTGGTCTCTGTGTAAGGTCCTGGGCCAAGTCTTATGGGTGACAGAAAGATAAATAAGGGGCTTATGATGCAGAACAAGAAAGAAGACGTGTCTACAAACATTTGGGCAGAAATGTTGAAGGCCACAGAGCTACTGGGAAATAAATGCTTTGGAGGTTCGGAAGGCTTCTTGAAAGGAGCATCATCTTGGCTGGGTATTAAAACTCAGGAAGGGATTTGTGAGCATGGAGCTAGGGACAGAAGGAGATTCAACATGGAGGGGTTGGGGAATAGTGGGAGTCAAAGTATGAAGAGAGACTGTTTAGGGAAGAGCAAGAAGTCCAGTCGCAAACAAAATATGTGTGAAAAAGAGCAATGGGATGATGGGATGGGGCAGTGCTGTGGGTGGGTGCTGAGTGCTGGGCTCGAGAATGTTGGTGGGTGCTTATTTTTTGGAATGAGGTGTATGGACCAAGTTCCAGATGTCTGATTGATTTTAAGCCAAGCCAATGCTGGGTGATTATCTCCTTCCAGTGTTCCTACAGGTTCTTTTTCATCTGCATACATTTTGTACTGTGTGTTTACACCCATGATTCCTAGAATTTCAGAGCACAGAACCATGTCAAGGTTGTTATAGCTGATGTTTTTGTTATATAGATGAGGAAACTGAGGCATGAAGAAGCTAAGGGACCATTTAACTAACGCACAACAGAATGAGAGCTGGACCTCAGACCCTTTGATTCCTAGGCAGTCCCCTTTTGCCATCCCTCCAAAGTTAAAAGTCACTGCTTTTAACCACAAATTAAGCCAACAGGAATTAAAAGAAAGAGATCTGCACTAGGAGTCAGAAAATCTGGAGTTTAGTTTTCTTTCACCCGCTTACTCTGTGACATTGGCAAGATCTGGAATCTCTCCAGGATTCAGGTTCCAAACCTCTAAAGTTATATAATAAGTTCCCATATTGTGCTGGAGAGGTTGAAGATGATTAAATAGAACCATGTTGGAAAAAGTCCTTCCACATTCATAAATCACTATACAAATATACGAAACTCTTATCATTGGAGATGCTCGCTCCAATTTCCAAATGTGCAGTCAGTCAGCAGCACACCAAGAGCAGGGCTGCTTGTTACTCCTGTGGACACTTCACAATGCACATCCATCAACAGGCTGTTACGCTTGCAAGTGCAATTTTTGTCTTGGAAAGGATCTTTTAAAGATGGGAATTATAGATGTGTTTGATCAATATCAACATCTTTTTTTTTGCTTTGTACATTTTCTGCTTTATTATTTTTATTATTCTTCTTACCTCTGAAATTGGTGGTTACTCGGTTCCCATTATTTCTTTATTCATTGCTTTATAAAAGCTATCTTGTGGGGTGGCGCCTGTGGCTCAAAGAAGTAAGGAGCTGGCCCCATACGCCGGAGGTGGTGGGTTGAAACCCAGCCCCGGCCAAAAAAAAAAAAAGCTTTCTTGTGATTTATCCTCCCTCCTGCACTTGCTTTTCCCCAAATATCGTGACTAACAAAGCTGGTGGTGCCATGAGCAGCGTCGGGTGGCTGTCCCCTGACTAACGCAGCTGGTGGCGCTGTGAGCAACATCACATGGCTGCCCCCTGACTAAGTAATGCAGCTGGTGGCCTTGTGAGCAGCGTCAGGTGGCTGTCCCCTGACTGACTAACGCAGCTGGTGGCCCTGTGAGCAACATCAGGTGGCTGTCTCCTGACTGACTAACGCAGCTGGTGGCCCTGTGAGCAGCGTTAGGTGGCTGTCCCCTGACTGACTAACGCAGCTGGTGGCCCTGTGAGCAGCGTCAGGTGGCTGTCTCCTGACTGACTAACACAGCTGGTGGCCCTGTGAGCAGCGTTAGGTGGCTGTCCCCTGACTAACGCAGCTGGTGGCACTGTGAGCAACGTCGCATGGCTGCCCCCGACTAAGTAACGCAGCTGGTGGCCCTGTGAGCAGTGTCAGGTGGCTGTCCCCTGACTGACTAACGCAGCTAGTGGCGCCACAAACAGCGTCGGGTGGCTGCCCCTTGTCTTTAGGATAGATCACTCCAATTTCTATTTTTTTTTTTTTTTTTTTTTGCAATTTTGGCCAGGGCTGGGTTTGAACCTGCCACCTCTGGCATATGGGGCTGGCGCCTTACTCCTTTGAGCCACAGGTGCCACCCCAATTTCTAATTTTTTTAAATTAGATAAATCAATATCATCCTTATGTTCACTTTTTAAGATTACATTTGGACATGGACATGAGTAGCCGGAAACTGTTTGCACAGGCCTAGTGCTGCCTCAGCACTGTCACAGGACATGCCCGGGTATCTCTGAATTAAGGAAATATAGATTTTTTTTTTTTAAAGGAAAGAGGAGCCTTCCTTTATTTTCATCAAATTTAAATTAATGCCAGCAAAAGGTTTCCTGTATAGGTGAAACCAACTCTCTCAGCAAACCTCCAGTCACAGGCTCTTGGAAATACAAGGAACTCAAGAAGTCTCCCAAGCAGCCCGACAGCTGCCCTGGGAACCAGTTCCCCGGCCTGTGCTTAGATCCCACCGCCACCTCCCCAGCTGGAGACGCAGCTCACAGCCTGTGAGGCAGCTGACTCTCTAGATGGGTGCTTATCAACCTTTTTTATCTCTCAGCACGCTCGAACCTATACTTAAACTCCTGTGGCACACTTAAATTATGTTGAGCAAAAAAAAAAAAGATATACTTACTGTGCTTTAAACTTCTTCCCAAAGTAATTTAATTAATGATCTTTAAAAATTGTCATGGCACACCGGTTGAAAATCACAGCTGTAGATGCTGGAAACAACTTTATGTTTCTAAACTCCTTCCTGTAACTTCAGTCTACGGAGTCTCATTCTGCCTTCGAGAGGGAAAATAATCATGTCTGTTTACTGTCCCTTAAATCTGAAGTCAAATCTCACATCCCTTTAAATCTTCTCAGTCATGGTCCTGGTCAGTCACCTCAAATGATCTCTAATCCTCCCTACAATATGCCCCCCAAAATTGAGTGCAGCCTCCAGACTGGGCCGGACTCACGCAGAGAGCAGGAGGCTCCGGGGCTGTCATGTGATCACAGCTTTGCACACAGGCCATAGCTGCGTCGTGTCACCTGTTGAATTTAGACCAGCTGATCTTCAGGCACCACCCGATGTGCACACACCACTGCCACATCGGCTGCTCTCCCATCCAGGTGACTGGAGTCACCCCAAGTGTCGGCTGGGAGCTCTAAATCAATGTCTTTCTGTTATTCTAAATCCAGTATACCCCAAGCCCAAGTAATCCCTCTCTCTGCTTCTATCATCAATGCCATTGTTCCCCTCAATGACTTGAGTTCAATCTTAGGGCCTTGACCCCTCCCTACCCCTCTGCAGTGCAGGCCCCGCCCCATTCTTTCTAGACGCCCTGTCCTCCGCAGCAGTCCCTTACCTGAGCGCTATGCTCCTCCACCCCATCTCTTTAAACATTGCTTCCACTAAATTCCAGCATTCCTCATTTGCCATTATATAAATGATTTTTTTTACTTTTTTTGCCTTTTGTTAAATATTTTGCTTTCCAAAGTTGTCAGGAGCAGCGACCACACATCTCTGTAACGTCAGCAATTAGCTGTAAAAAATTAGTACACATTTCTTACAGAGAAAAATAGTATGATACTTAAACATTTTTGGATAAAAGGATGCTTAGAAAATAATACCAAAATATATAAGTTAAAATAGCGACAATGTTGATATTTGAGCCACTTGACTGCCCTACTGGGCATCTCAGAATTACTGTTCCCATGATTCACCTATGGATCCTCCCAAACCCCTCAGTCTTTTCCTGATGTTAGTAAACAGCATCTTTATTCTTCCAGTTGTTCCCTCACCAGAACATGCATAATAAACGTTGATTCTACTCCTCCTTTCCTATTCAGCATCCATCAGCGAGTCTTGCAGCTCTTCCTTTGAAATATCCAACACTTCTCACTACCGCCACCACCAGCCCACCTGGATTATTGCAGTACCCTTGCAACCTGGTCTCTCCTCCCTTTGCCACCTCTGTCTATTCCCTGTGCAGCAGCAACCAGGGGGATCCTGATGAACGCCGCCCAGTGGCTTCCCCTGTCACTCAGTTACCACCACGACCTCCTGGGTCTGTCATGGTCTGGCCCTGTCTACCTCTCTGATCTCATTACCAGCCACTCCCTCACTGTGCTGCCACCGTGCTGGTCTTGCTGCTCCCCAGACACTCCAGGCACACCTCAGAGCAGAGCCCTGCACCTGCCTTCCCTCTCCCTGCAGTGCAGGCCTGGCTCCCTCCCTCCTGTGCCTCAGCCTTCTGTGCAAACATCCTCTTTTCAAGGAGCCCTTCTGCTGAATAAAGCAGAGGTTCTATCCCCATTGCTTTCATCGTTCTTGCCTGCTCTTTCCTTTTTCATAGCACACAGCTCCTCTGACACACTGTACCTGTGTGTTCACTGCTTGACTTCCTCCAGGAAGATGTGACCTCTGGGAGAGCAGGGACTTTGCTGGTGTGACCTCTGGGACCGTAGGGACTTTGTTTGGCTCTTCACAGTGTCCCCAGCTCCTAGAACAGAGACTGATACACAGCAGGGACTCCTGAAATATTTGATGAATAAATCAATAAATGAATGCAGGAACCCATGTTCACAGTTCATGTCCTACCCTGCGAGGCGTGGACCAGGTGACTACCCTGTTTCTCTTTGAACATGTTTTTCAGCCAATCTTACTGTGCTCAGCAAATAATTTGGATTTAAATAAATTGGTTTCTTTTCAGAATCAGCATTCGTGCTTTTACGCAGCTGTTTGATGAGGACCTGAGGGAATTCACAAAGCCACTGTATTCAGACACATTTTTCTCTTTGCCCATCACCACCGAGTCAGGTAAGACTCACCTTTACATCCACCCACCTCTTCTGCCAACTACCATGTTACCTACAGGGGCCTCCACTGGGGAGGAAGTCTGGAGATTTGGCTAAGTGGGGGGGGGGGGCGCATTTATTTTCCCTTGGAACTTAATCTTTATGTGATCATGGATTGGTGTGTATTAGAGGGATTGCACTATTTCTGTAAAGAAAGGATTGAAAAGGGATTATTGTAGAAAAGAAGATAGATACAGTGGAATGTGGTATGAAGGGAAAAAGAATCGAAAAAAGAAAAGAGTCTAAAGGAAGAAAAGGTGGAAATACAAGATTTTTTTTCTATTGAAAATAAATTCCTTTTTAAGCAGTTGAGTGAAAAATGTTAAAATCAAGAGCTTGCACAGGCCAAAATGTAAGTCAGTACAAAAGGCTTTCTGTTATAAGTGAGAGTGTGTATGTGTGTATGTATAGTAATGCATGGGGAAAAAGAAGATTAGGAAGATTAAATTACCAAAGTAGTGGAATTACAGGTGATTTTTCTTCCTTCAGCTCAGCATATATTGCCTTTACATGATTTAAAGATGTTAATTTAAAAGGCTGTCCATAAAAATTTATGAAAACTATTTCTCTGGTGTGTCCGAGGAAAGTCTAAGTAATAATAGTAGCTAATATTTACTGGTCATCTTCTCAATGGAGGTACAGATTTAAGCATTTCGCGCAGAAAACTATTTCTCTGGTGCCGAGGAAAGTCTAAGTAATAATAGTAGCTAATATTTACTGGTCATCTTCTCAATGGAGGAACAGATTTAAGCATTTTGCGCAGAACAACTCACCCAGTCCTCACCACAACCTTTTGAGGTAGGTGCTATTATCATCCCCATTTTAGATGTGTTTATTTTTACAGTTTTTGGCCAGAGCTGGGTTTGAACCCTCCACCTCTGGTATATGGGGCTGGCACCCTACTCCTCTGAGCCACGGGTGCCACCCATCATCCCCATTTTAAAGGTGAAGACTTGAGGCGCCAAGGGGTTATTTAACTTGTTCACAAGGGTCAGCTGGGATTCTGGTGTTCTCCGCCTGCGCGCACAGCTTCCACACTGCACTGTCTCCGGGTATTCCATTGTGCTGAGGATAGCATCATCAGCGTCACCTCCTGTCTTGACACCACTGTCTGCCCAGCCTTTCCCTGCAGCCAGTGCTTGGCAATGTTTGACCTCTGCATCTGGGGAAGTTCTCCTCAGCTAATGCGGCTTCCGTGCTGCAGGACTGATGACTCGGCCTCACAAGCATTCCAATCTATTTATGCTAAATACATGGGATAATCTTCCACTTTCCAAACCAAGGAGGGATCAGAACACAGTTAAGAGGATTTAGATGTCTTTACTTATAATTTAATGGTTAGAAGGGACTTTGTAACCATGGTTTTTTCCTATTTGAACATTGTTATACAACAAAAATTGTATGTATTCTGTTAAAGGAATACAGCAAATATATATTTTTAAACATTAATCACATTTTTAAAAAGATGATATGTGTTGATTTGATGAGTCTTGAAAAGCAACATAGAATAAACAAATCCAAGTTCTTAAAATGTAACTTCAAAATGGGCTACTCCATAGATGTAAATATAAGAAGTAAAACAGGAACACTTTTAAAAGAAAATATAGGAGTAGGTGGCGCCTATGGCTCAACGGAGTAGGGTGCTGGCCCCATATGCCAGAGGTGGCGGGTTCAAACCCAGCCCTGGCCAAAACCTGCAAAAAAAAAAAAAATATATATATATATATATATATGAGAAAATTTTTGTGGCCTTGAGTTCAGAAATAGCTTTTTGGATATGGCACCAAAAGCATAAGCAATAAAAGGAAAAAACAGACACATTGGACTTACTCAAAAGTAAAAATGGTTGTGCTTCAAAGGATAGAATCAAAGTGTAAGGACAACCTACAGAATGGGAGAAAATATTTGCAATTGTGTGTCTGAGAAGGGTTTTTAACTATTCAGAAGATAGAAAGAATTCCTACATCACAATTCAATAACAAAAAGACAAAAATAACACAATCTTAAAATAGGCAAAAGATCTAAATAGACATTTCTCCAAAGAAGATATCCCAATAGCACATGAAAAAAAGCTCAGCGTCATTTGTCATTAGAGAAACACACATCGAAACCACAGTCAGACACCACCACCTCACATCCACTGGAAGAGCTATGATTAAAAATAACAGGTGTTATCAAGGACGTGGGGAATTGGAACCCTCATATATTGCTTGTGGGGATATAAATGGTGTAGCTGCTTTGGAGAACAGTTGTGCAATCCCTGAAAATGTTAAACCTAGACGTACCTTGTGACCCAGCAATGCCGCTTATCTGAGTGTGTACCTGAGAGAAGTGAAAACATATGTCCACACAACAACGTGTACGTGAACATTCATAGCAGCATTGTTCATAATAGCTAAAAAGTAGAAACAAAAAATGCGTAAGCAAAATGTGATATATCCTTACCACGGACTATTACTCAGCTACAAAGAGCAATGACGTATTGATATGCTGTAACACAAATGAAAGGTGAAAACATTATGCTAAGTGAAAGGGGCCAGTCACCGAAAACTGCATATGTATGACTTAATTTACATGAAATGTCCAGAAGAGGGGAATCTATAGACACAGAACGTGGATTTAGTGATTGCCAGGGGCTGAGGAGAGGGAGGGATGGGGAGTGAGTGCTAACAGGTGTGGGGTTTCTTCCTGGGGTAATGAAAATGCTATAAAATTGATTGTGGCAATAATTGCAAAATCTGTGACTATACTAAAAACCATTGAATTGAACAAATTAAATGGGTGAACTGTACGGTATGTGAATTATATTTCAATAAAACTGTTTAAAAAAACGAGGCTTCTCTCACCTGTTCATGAACTCCCAGAGGCTTTATCATACCATGTAATAAAGGAGCAATTTTGCTAAAATAACTCAGCATTCAGTGGATTTTTCTGAAGCCCCAGATAATACATAATGTGTTTTATATCAATGAAATAGCATTTTATATTGTTAGCAAACGTAGAAGATAAAGGCAAACACCTTTATCTCAGGTGCTCCAGGCTTTACAAGCAAAGTCCAAAATTCCTTTATGAGTTATACACTATTAACTTCAAAATTATGCAGCACTGCCTGGCCTCACTGTTACAGGGCAACAGCCAGTGTTTGGTCTGCTCAGCCGCATGCTTATAGCCTTTGGAAAGCAAATTCCTCACCGTGGGCACCGTGTGAATTCTGTCTGTAATAACATCCCTTGGGAGATAGCTCCGGTAGCCCCTTTACTGGTTCCCGTGCACTAATTTCCCCACTTGGTTTGTTGTTTCTTTGTGGATTGTTGTAGAGCCCTTGTTTGGAGTTATTGAAGGTGTGAGTGCCGGTCTGTTTCTAATTGGCATGCTGGTGGCTGTTGCTGCCTTATTCATCTGCAGACAGAAAACGAGGTAAGTGCAAAGATGCCTTTGGCGATTGAGCACACAGCTTTAAATATGTAACTGAAAATGCCCTTTAGTCTGAAAAGAGGGGAAAATAATTCAGTTTCTCCAGGTTAAATCATCAATATTTTCTCAATAAAAATAAAAGCCCAATCTGTAGTCCCAACTACTGAGGTGGCCGAGGCAAGAGGATCACTTGAACCCAAATGTTTGGGGTTGCCTAAGCCGTGATTTCCACGGCACTCTACCTAGGGTAACAGAGTGAGACTCTGTCTCAAAATAAGTAAATAAAAATAAAAAATAAAGGCCAAACTCTAAAACTGTGAGACACTTATTTCCAGCCCCTCTCTATACCATTGATGAATTCGGCCCTTACAGAATAACCGAGTGGCCATGTGTAGCTGTGCTGAAAGGTGAAGCCAGACCCGGCACGGGCCTACAGTCCCAGCCACCCAGGAGACAGAGGTGGGGGGATCACGTAAGCCCAGGAGTTCAAGACCAGCCTAGGAAACATAGCCAAGCCCTGTCTCAAAACAGAAAGGAAAAAAAAAAAAGATGAAACTTTCCTTTTGCACAGAAATAAAAAAAACAATTTTGGTGGTTCATATCCTCATTAAGTTAGAGATATCAGGTGACGTCCCCATTTTGTGGCTGTCATATCTGCCATCCTAATTTAAGAAGGGACGTAAGAAAACCCAGTGCTGACTGCACCTTCTTCTCTTCATCATTTTTTTTTTTTAATTTGGCACATTCTCTTCTCTCTTGCAATCATGTCTGGTTCATGGGTGTGTGTTTTTTTTTTTTTTAATAAGGGAAAGTTTTATTGAGAATGTGGGAAGTGATTCTAACCTGTAGCCAAAATCCAGAAGACAGATCTTTAGTTACGGCAGAGCCGCGTCTGAGTGGGAAAGATCTCTGCGATCTTTGCTGCTTTCTCTTCCTTCCTTTCCCTTCCCCACAGAGATGCTGGCCGAGTGCAAATCTGCATGAATACTGAAAAACCCGATTTGCACAAACATGCACAGCCTTACCACAAACGGAAAAAGCTGTTCAAGTATCATAATCAAAAAATTCCTGATTTTCCTCCCCCTTTCTTTGCAGCCACGGTCGGGAAAGGTCCTCTGCGCGCCTGAGCATAGGGAGAGACCGACCATTATCTGTCCACTTAAACCTGGGCCAGAAAGGGTAAGCCCCGCAGTTGCCCCCGTGTAACTTACTAAAAACAGCACACGGCAAGATGCTAACAAGGTCTTTCCTCTTCTTTTGGTTTTCCTTCACAGTAACCGGAAAACTTCTTGGTAAGAGAGAAAGTTTATGAATTACTGGGTTATCTGCCTTTGACTGGTCAGGACCTTTTCCCCTTTTCTGGAGTAATTTTTGGTCTGTTTCATTTTTAATTATAGCCCCATCAAAGTAAATCAGTTCGAAGGGCATTTCATGAAGCTGCAGGCTGACTCCAACTACCTTCTCTCCAAGGAATACGAGGTACAGCTCAGACAGAATGAAGCCTCAGCACCCCAAGTCCTCAGCAGAATTTCCCTCCTAACCTTTGCTTTGGAGATGTAGGCTGATGGGGCTCAGGAGTTTAGGACACCACTTAGGGTCTCAGCTGAGCCTTCTTTTATGCCTGAGCCATTCCCTGCACAAGGTACCTCCTAATCCCAGAGGGCAGTTTACCTGGATGGGGGGTGAGGAAGGACCCACAAATCTCAGATGCAGACCCCACCTTGTCAGAGCCTGGCCATCTGCTCAGCAGAGTAACAGTGCAGCTTGTTGAAAAGTGCCCCAGCTTCAGATTTGAGTTCCAGCTTTGCCATCTTGTCACCTGGGGCAAGTTAGCCATCCTGTCTGAGCGTCATGTGTAAAATGGTGATAAGGGGTGGCCCCTGTGGCTCAGTGAGTAGGGCGCCAGCCCCATATACCGAGGGTGGCGGGTTCAAACCCGGCCCCGGCCAAACTGCAACAAAAAAATAGCCAAGCGTTGTGGTGGGCACCTGTAGTCCCAGCTGCTCAGGAGGCTGAGGCAAGAGAATCACCTAGGCCCAGGAGTTGGAGGTTGCTGTGAGCTGTGTGACACCACGGCACTCTACCGAGGACGATAAAGTGAAACTCTGTCTCTACAAAAAAAAAAAAAAATGGTGATAAGAACACTTCCCCTGTGGGGCTAGCGTACATAGTTTTACATTATTATCTATCTAAAGGACTGTATGATTCACCTTATTCTAATTCGTATTCTCCACTTGCAAACTAATTTTTGACCTAATAGGACTTAAAAGACGTGGGTCGAAACCAGTCATGTGACATCGCACTCTTGCCAGAGAATAGAGGGAAAAATCGATACAACAATATATTGCCTTGTAAGTTTCGTGTCGGAATTTGTAATACTGTCTTCCTCTAGCCGTTTCTGCACTTTCCAGGATTGAAATGGGGCTAAAGAAATATGATATACCTGGATATGGACAGGCTGGGAAATGACTTGTATGTTTCTGCAATCCCTCCAGAGAGACAAGGACCAGTTATTTTTTTAATTTTTTTATTTCAGTTTAATACGAGGATACAAACAATTACAATGTTTACATTTGTGAGGTAAAGTCCTTGTTGTAGTTGTGTCCTGCACCCAGGAGGTGTGTCATGTACCCTCATATTATGCCCATTATGAGGCAACTCACCAATCCATCTCCTCCTCCCCTCCCCTTCCCTTTTCTTCCCTTCCCCCAAATTGAATTAAAGTGAGTTTTCCTCCTATGTGGGTATTAGTTCGTCTACTGGCTTCGTATTAGTATTGAGTACATTGGATACTTGCTTTTCCACTCTTGCAATACTTTACTAAGAAGAATGTGTTCCACCTCCATCTAGGTTAATACAAAAGATCTAAAGTCCCCATCTTTTTTATTGCTGAATACTATTTCATGGTATATGTATACCGTAGCTTGTTAATCCATTCCTGGCTTGATGGGCATTTAAGTTGTTTCCACATCTTGGTGATGGTGAATTGAATGGTGATAAACAATATAGTGCAATTCCTTATGATAAAATGATTTTTTTTTTCTTCTGGGTAGACCCCTAGTAATGGGATTGCAGGATCAAATGGGAGGAGCAGAGATGGGGCTGGCAGCAAGGGCTCTGACATCAAGCTGACTGGTTTTGCTCACCTAAGTCTTCAGTTAGTAATTTTTATTTAAGTTATCCTCACCCCACTAGGCAGGACAGCAGAAGGTAGTCTTTCTGGACGGCAACCGTTCCAACAGGGAAAGGGAGCCACTCGCCTGGCAAATGTCCCAGTGTTGCAAAGGGAAGTCCAAGTGGGACTGCGAGTTGTCTCCTGTCTCTGATCATCTACAGGCTACCTGTGCAACCTGGGGCAAGTTAGTCACCCTGTGTGAGCCCCAGCTCTAGAACAGACGAGAAGGCCTCCCGTGTGGGGCCGTCTGTGGGCATCAGAGCCAGTGCCCATCACACAAACTGCAGGAGAGCCACTGTGAGACCAAGGAACAAATCTCTTAATCACTCCCTTGCAGATGATGCCTCTCGAGTGAAGCTGTCCAACGTAGATGATGATCCTTGCTCTGACTACATCAACGCCAGCTACATCCCTGTGAGTGAGCCCTGGGCCGGAGTGCCTGGGTGAGGCTTTGGTCAGGGGCACACTGGAGCTGTCGCCCCTCCTTGTGTTCCCGCTGTCCTGAGGCTGGGAGACTGTCGATTTCAGAAGACTGTGTCGCCATTAAATATGCACGTAAAGTTAGGACTGCCCTCATGCACCGTCATAGCCATTGACGTTCTGCAGCCCTTAACCAAAGTGAGAGTTCCCCTAAGGAAGATGGGCCCACGGCCAAGACTGCCACATCACTTGGATTTTTGAAAACCACAGACACACTTCAAACTTTGGGCTCTGATTTTGGCTAGCATCCTGCCACCTTCCTCCTACAATTATAATGGGAAAGCTTCAAGTTCAAACAAATCTAGGTTTGAACCCACATACATCCCTTGTTGATTCTGTGATCTTGGGCAAGTTATGCTACCTTTTTTGAGCCTCCCTTTCCCTTTCCAAAAACTTAGGATAATAACATTTACCTCAGACCAGACATGATTGGCTCATGCCTGTAATCTTAGCACTCTGGGAAGCCAAGACAGGAAGATTGCTTGAGCTCAGGAGTCCAAGACCAGCCTGAACAAGAGTGAGACCCCGTCTCTACCAAAAACAGAAAACTTAGCTGGGCATGGTGGCAGACACCTGTAGTCCCAACTACTTGTGAGGCTGAGGCAGGAGGATTGCCTGTGGGTTTGAGGTTGCTGTAAACTAGGCTGATACCATGTCACTCTAGCCTGGGTGACAGAGACAGACTCTGTCTAAAAAATAATAATCATATTTACCTTAAATAATCATCTATCCACTCAATACACACTTGTTAACTAAGTGCTAACTGTACATTAAACACCAGACTATGTACAGTGATAGAATAAGACGCCATCTGACCTTACGGGAGCTCTCAGAAGAGTTGGGACATCAGGAAATTAGAAGGCAAAGCCAGGAAACAACTGCCCAGGCAGTGCTTCTCCAACAGTGACCGAAATCTGCACCACCTGGGCACCGCGTTAACATGCAGGTTCTAACATTCATGTTAACATGATCGTTCTAAATGCACGATCATTTAAGGTAAATATTATTATTATTTTTTTAGACAGAGTCTGTGGTGTCAGATCAGGTGACAGAGTCTGACAAAGTCAGGTGTGCTGTCACCCAGGCTAGAATGACATGGTATCAGCCTAGTTCACAGCAACCTCAAACTCATAGGCTCAAGCAATCCTCCTGCCTCAGCCTCCCAAGTAGTTGGGACTACAGGTGCCTGCCACCATGCCCAGCAGGGCCGAGAGGGGCCTGGGAGGCTGTGATCCCAGGGGTGGTGATCTGGGGACCACACTCTGAGTAGTGAGAGGTGCAGGTTGCCACAGAGCATCTAGGACAGTGGTTCTCAAACTTCCTAATGCCGCGGCCCTTTAATACAGTTCCTGTGGGTCGCGATCCGCAGGTTGAAAACCGCTGATCTAGAAGGAAAAGATCATCTAGCAGAGAGAAAGAGAAAGGCAGGCTCGGCCAGGCAGCCCACATGCAAAGACTAGTAGGATTAGTTACACTAGGCAGCATCATGGGGGGCAGAGACCCCGAGGAGACACAAGGAGGGAAAGAGCTTTGACCAGGGTTTACAAGCAGTTCTGTGTTACTGGAGAGGGGACGGGGCAAAATGTTCTAGCTCACAGAATTGCAGTTTGGATTTTAAAAGATCTGTGCAAGTCGACTTCCTGCATGTCAGATGGAGGGTGCTCAATGAACAGCGGGTTCTTTTCCTATAGGGTTCCCCAGTGTGGCATCTCCTACTAAACTATTCTGATGTCGATTATCCAAAATGATTAAAATTCTTGTACACTAAATAGAGAAAGAGCCTGATCAAAGCCACTTCCTCAGTCTCTCTCTCTCTTACACGTAATCGAGGGTGAAGTGTTTTCTAGATTTCCTGAGCCCTCCATCTGCCTGGTAGAATAGACTCAGCCTAATCAAAGGGAACACAGCTCTTAACAATAGCCCCATGTTCTGGCCTTATCCTTCCTGCCCACCCCCGAGCCTTGACACTTATGTTAGTATCTTTTTCTCAAGTCAGGGCCCTGGCAGAGACCTTGATATCATCGAATCTGCAGAGCTAACTATTTATTGTTCTGAAGAGGCTCATTGTTTCCAGCCATCCATGTTGTAAATTCATTACAGGGCAACAACTTCAGAAGAGAGTACGTTGCCACTCAGGGACCACTTCCTGGAACCAAGGATGACTTCTGGAAAATGGCGTGGGAACAAAATGTTCATAACATCGTCATGGTGACCCAGTGTGTTGAGAAGGGCCGAGTGAGTAAACAGCCTCCTTGACTCCCAAGCTGTGCCTGCCTCAGCACAGACAGAATTCTGCCCACCTCCCCCCACCAGCCATAGCTAAACTGAGCCACACAAAACCAGGCAGAGATAATGTGAGAGCAGTGTTAGTGATGTCAGCTGCTCCGTTCAAAAGTTCTAGTAAATCCATCTGAGTGATTCCTAATTCTGATTCTGGGTCTGACATTTCAGTCAAAGCTGTTTCTATTTGAGGACTGGGATTTGCAGCAGTGCCTTTTTAGACAGAAAGATTACCAGGCCACTGAGAGACCCTGCCAGGGGCACTGGACTTGCCTCTACTCTCAAGGAAGAAATGAGTTCTGGGCCATGTGGGCAGATGCAAAGTAAAATGATTATCTAGACAAATTAAGCAAACTCCTTGGAATGCAGTTATTTTTTTTTTTTTTTCGTAGAGACAGAGTCTCACTTTATGGCCCTTGGTAGAGTGCCGTAGCCTCACACAGCTCACAGCAACCTCCAACTCCTGGGCTTAAGCGATTCTCTTGCCTTAGCCTCCCGAGTAGCTGGGACTACAGGCGCCCACCACAAGCCCGGCTATTTTTTGGTTGCAGTTTGGCCAGGGCCAGGTTTGAACCCTCCACCCTCGGTATATGGGGCCAGCGCCCTACCGACTGAGCCACAGGCGCCGCCCTGGAATGCAGTTATAATCTTCTACTTTATATGGTTACTTTGATGGATTAAAAGAAAGCACTTGCATGTCCTTGCTCATTAAATATCTGCTCCCAGCTTCTCTTCCTGTCTTGGTA
The DNA here is from genome assembly GCF_027406575.1 of Nycticebus coucang. Lineage (NCBI taxonomy): Eukaryota > Metazoa > Chordata > Mammalia > Primates > Lorisidae > Nycticebus > Nycticebus coucang. The sequence goes on from NC_069782.1 coordinate 52,647,004, forward strand.
CGTGGGAAGGTCAGCTTAGCTAAACACTCTGACTTCGCAAAGATCTCTTGGTACATCACCCAAGCTAGGACCATGACATAAAACTGTGGACAGCACGGGGTCAGGAAGACAATGCCTTTCTCTGCCCAACTAGATCTTTCTTCAGGAAAAAAAAAAAAAAAGATAAATTATACACCATGGTTTATTTGCTAATGGAAATGAAAAAGTCAGCTTTTAAAAATGCAAGCCAAGTGTCACTGTGCCTAAAAAGCAAATGAACCCAGAGGTCAGGGGGTGGTTGGGAGTGCCCCTTGCACACCGTCTCCCCTTTCTGAGCAGCACCTCAGCTTCGGCACCAGCCACAGGCAGGTGATCAAATTGCTGTAGCAGCTGATCCTGCTAACTCAGGAAGGCCTGTCGAGGAGGCAGAGTCCAGGGTCACAGAGGAGTCATGTTTCTGAACTCGCCTTTTCCTGCCTTCGTCTAGGTAAAGTGTGACCATTACTGGCCAGCAGACCAGGACCCCCTCTACTACGGGGACCTCATCCTGCAGATGCTGTCGGAGTCCGTGCTGCCCGAGTGGACCATCCGGGATTTTAAGATATGCAGCGTACGTCGGCTTGCTCAGCTTCATTTAACAGCCTAGCAGGAGAGATGGAGACGTGCAATTCCGTGTCTGCTGGCCCCTCTCCTGCAGTTTCAGCCCGTAGGATTCCCGTACGGCACAGTTGTCTAACTTGAGGGTTTGCCCGGTGTGGTTCCATCATTTTCCTGTTTCCTGCTCTTGCAGGAGGAGCAGCTCAATGCACACAGACTCATCCGCCACTTTCACTACACGGTGTGGCCAGACCACGGCGTCCCAGAGACCACGCAGTCCCTGATCCAGTTTGTGAGAACCGTCAGGGACTACATCAACAGAAGCCCAGGCGCCGGGCCCACTGTGGTGCACTGCAGGTACTTGGTGGCCTCGAACCCAATGGAATGGCAGCCATACAGGGTTGTGCCTAGGAGCCTGGAAAAAGGCATAAATAAGCACCGACTCTGGCAGGTGAAGGGTGTGTCTGGGCTAACCCTGCCTCCTCCCCTTTCCTGCCACCTCTTCCTCTTTACTGACTTGCTTTCCACTTTCTCCCCTTCCCAATTCTCACTCTCAGCCTCTAGCCTCCAGCCTGTCTAAAATGCAAAGTTCTGCTGTGACATTCAGGGCCTCCATCGTAGGCCCAGGCTCACCATCCACCCAAGTTCCCAACACTGCCCTGCTGCTCCCCCCCACCCCCAGGAATGACTTTGTTTCTCTCCTCCACCTGCACAAGCCCCGCCTCTCCTTAAGGCTCCTGCCCTGACTTCCCTCCAGATATGGCAACATGTCTTCAGCCTTTGGCGCCATACCATAGATGACATCACTTACACACAATAGGAATTTATTTCTCACGGTTCTGGGGGCTGGGAAGTCCAGATCAAGGCACTGGCAGGTTCAGTGTCTTTTGAAGTCCTGGTGTCTGCCTGTAAGGTGGTACCATAGGGTTGAGTTGTGCAGAGGGGGGCGAAGGCTATGTCCTCACATGGAGTAAGGAACAGAAAGGCAAAAGGGCCTAGTTCCTGCGTAAGGCACTAATCCTATCCAAGAGGGCTCAGCCAAATCACATCCTAAAGGCCTGTCTCTTAATACTGTTGCATTGGAGATTCAGTTCCTTTGAACATGCATTTTGTAGAGGACATAGACATTCAAACACTACCCACCTGCAGCACCCAATTTTTTCTTTAAATTTCTGTTCTTTCCTGATTTATCTTTGCTTCAGACAATCTGTCCATAAAATCAACCTAACAAGCAATTCTCTCTGTGGGTCGCCTGGTATTTAGCTAATTAGTGTTTGCAGCCAGACTTTGATGGTCCGAATTGCATGGCACCAATAACTAAGGAGCAAGAAGGAAATGTCAAGTGTATTCATGTCCCCAATCAGCCCAGCACCCTGCGAGTCCTGCTTTCCTGTGTCATAGGAACCCTGACACTTTCAACAGGAAAGTGAGGCACTCAGGAGCTTCCTTCTTTCTAGAAATAGTAGTAGCATTTTGGCCCAGGACTGCTGGAGAACTGGTTCTTCATCTTCCAAATGTGTGCATCCAAAATCCCCAGACAAGAATCACAGCTCTTTTAGAATTTGTCTAGCAGGTTTTCCTGTCTCCACTGGAAGATCCACCCCCCCCCACCCACCCAAAAAAAATCCTCAGACAATAGAATCACTTTGGGGAACAATTTGCAATCCCTAGTGAAGCTGAAGGTGCTCATGGGTGATGATTAACCCAGAAGTTCTGCCTCCACCTGTTACCCCTGAGGTGTCTCCACACATGTGCACGATGATGTTCATTGCACACAAGTTTTAATAGAGAAAAACTAAAAATGACCTCCTCGTCTACCAGTAGAGACTAGATGGTTTATGAAAGCTGTAGAATAGTTAAAAGAAGCTAGATCTGCCTGTAACAACACGGATAAATCTCAAAATACCATATTGAGTAGAAGAGTTGGCAAAGAGATACATAAAACATGTTACCATTTCAGTAAATGTTGGAATCATAAAATAAATATATTTTAATGTGTTTACATGTATGTAGGAAAAACATGTATGGAAATTATACATACCAAGTGCATCTGAAGGAAAGAAAGGAAGAGGAAAGTAATAGAACACAGGGCTCTGGGTTCTTTAGGAGAGAAAGCACATTCAGAGAAAGAGATACCCCTATCTTCTCCCATAACTTGGGAGAGAAAAGAAGGATTGTGCCAACCTCCAGGTGCAGTCTTAAAAGGCAAAATTGACATGTGTGAAAGCCTCCATCTGCCTTTGTCCTCTCTTCCAGCGCTGGTGTGGGCAGGACCGGGACCTTCATTGCACTGGACCGCATCCTGCAGCAGTTAGACTCCACGGACTCTGTGGACATTTACGGGGCAGTGCACGACCTCCGGCTCCACAGGGTCCACATGGTCCAGACTGAGGTAAGTGTTGCGTTCCGAAAGACACAGACCACCATCCTCTTCCCCCCAGACTCCAACAATAAAAAAGGATCCTGGACTTTAATCTGACAAGGAGAAGTGACCATGACACATTAGAAAGTGAGAGAGGGAAGGTCAATCATTTTTAGGACTTGTAACTTTAAAACAAATCTCAGTGCCCTTTCAGATGGTGTGTGCCCTTATCTTTACTAATGTGGTTGCTCTGCTCTGGAAGAATTGATTTAGGTGGGTAGTGTTGGGAGTCGGGGGTCCCGGTTCTCTGAACACTGGTTTGATTACTTACTAGGCTGAACTGAAAAGTTCAACTGAGACATGGTGGGAATTGAAAGCAAAAGTGAATAGAAACTGAAAATAAGACTGGAGCCACACAGGCAGTGTGGACAGAAAACAAAAGAACCTACACAAGCTTCTGTGTAAATTTTATTTAAGAACAAAGAGAAAGCTAAGAGTGCTTCCAAGGAGAGTCAGACGTGGGTCCCTCTCAGGAAGGAGAAGAGCTGAGAGAGCTGGAGATGCATAGGCCGTGCGGGGCGTCGATGCCTCTTTCTCTCTGAAATTGGTTGCAACTCTTTCTTTGGCCTCTTGTTGCCTCCAGGAATTACTGGCCTTTTCTATTGGTCATTGGTTGCCTCAGTTATCTCATAACCATGTTCTTTTCCCATTTTTTGGTGAGAGTTGCTGAGTGGGGATGACAGTGCTCTCACATTTCCATGGGCCCCTCCAACTTCCCTGTTGAGCAGGCCAGGCCTTCCTCCCATCCCTCTGGAAGCCCATTTCTTTCTGTCCCTTCTCAGGGAGGAAGAAAGATGAATTATTTGAGCACTGCGTTTCACATGGAGGAATGGTCAGGTCAGTCCATCTTGAAGATCACTTTAAGATAGGCTGCATGAGCACATGCATTTCTATTAGACAGAAAGAAGAAGATTCCAATGTCCTGTCTCCCCGAGCCCTTCCACACTTGCACCCTCATTTCAGGAAACACCAGGGGAGCCGTATGTTGACTGTGAATACTAAGTGTTTCCGTTGTACATCTTCAAGGCATCTTTGAACATCTCATTATATTTTCACAATAACCAAATAAGATTATATTCCATTTCCGGATCAGTAACCTGAAGTCCAGAGGCTAAAGGGCTTTGCCTAAAGCCCACAGCCATGGTGTGGGACGCTGGCTGGGACGCTATTCCAGAGCATCCGATGCCCCTGGTGCCAACACCCACTGCCCCACAGTCCAAGTGTCAGACCTGCTTCCCCCACTCCCCTGCCTACATGGCGGCCAAGCTCAAGTTCTTTTACCCTTGTGTTCCCCACGTTATTCCCCAGGTAACTCTGCAAAATCCTCTGTATTAAAAAAAGAAAAGAAAAAAGATTACCATATAAACTTCACTTTTTGCAAGTGAAAAGTTCCACATGCTGCTGTGCCCCCTCTTAGAGTCATAGCGTACATGGAGATTGCACACACACATCGGTCCATGGAAGTGGGTCTCCTGCAACAAAGCGCCCCCTGGGTTTTGCTGAACCCACCCTGACCCCTAAATCTGTCCTCGTGCAGCACATGTTGACACCCTGCACACTTCCCCCTGCGTATCTGGTGAAACAATGGACTCCTGCAGGAGCACCCACCCCCAGGTCCTCTCCCCTCACCGTTGCCCTGGGCTGGGAGTATTTTCACTGTAACAATTATTCCACTAGACTCTAAATGTTTTATTATAAATTTTTTAAATACACAAAACTACGGAAAACAGTGCGATGGGTTTCTGTGTGCAAAGACTCCAGCTTCTCTAAGTACCAGTGATTTGCGTTCGTTCCCATCCATGTGTGTATCCTACACACACTGTTCTCCTTCATCATTCCCACTGGAATATTTTAAAGCAGATACTACTTACACATGTTATTTTATCTTTAAATGTATATGTTTGTTTTTAGAAATAAGAACTCTTTAAAATTACGACCACAATATCGTTAGCATACCTAATAATTTTAACCATAATTCCCAAGTATCATCTCATATCCAGCCACTATTTAAATATCCTGGATTATCTCCAAAAATTACTTTTCATAAAAAAACTATAGTTGGTTTTTACTAGAACCCAAATGGACACATTTCATTGGTTGAAATACCTCTTAAGTACATTTTACTCTGCAATCACCTTCCCTCCCATTTGTTTTCCATGCCATTTATTTGTTAAAGGAAGCAGCTCATTTGTTCCATAGATTTCCCCACATTCTGGAAGGGACTGATTGCATCTTCCTGGTGGTTATGTGTTCCTCTCCTGCCTGTGGTTTCTGTCAGCTGGTCGTTAGATGCAGAGGGTCGATTAAACTCAGCCTCTTCTACCACCAGTGACGCTGAGTACCTCCTGCCCCATCACTTCAGGAGGCAGACTGTGGTGTCCGTGTCCCTCGGTGCTGATGGGTTGAAAGTGCAGTGGCGCAGATCATGGTGTCTGTGTCCCTCGGTGCTGATGGGTTGACCGTGGGTGTAGACTGTGGTGTGTAATGGGTTGACGGTGGCTGTAGACCATGGTGTCTGATGGGTTGACGGTGGCTGTAGACTGTGGTGTCTGATGGGTTGATGGTGGACGCAGACTGTGGTATCTGTGTCTCTTGGCACAGACTGTGGTGTCTGTCTGTGTCTCCTGGTGCTGACAGGTTGACCGTGGACGCAGACCGTGGTGTCTGTGTCTCCTGGTGTTGATGGGCTGACAGTGGGTGCAGGAGGCATCAGCCTGAGCCACCCATTATCCTCAACCTTTCTACCTGCTGGGTTTCAGCAGCCCTGATGACTGCCATATGGCTTTGCCCACTGATCCAAGGCTGTAGAATCATACCCCCTGTATCATAATTGTTATCCTCTAGCTTTCTCCACATGACTCTGTGTTCCTGGGGAACTTATTTTCCTTTTCTATGTCCTCAGTATTTTTTAATCTGTCAAATAAATAAACAAATACCCTATAATTATGTTGCTAAAAAGTCAGCATTAATATTTCACTATTAGTTTATTGTCACTTCTACAAACTCAAGCCACACTTAATTTGTAATTTGGGGAACAGGAGGTTATAACATTGTAAATAATACCGAGGTGTGTATGTGTGTGTGTGTGTGTGATCAGACTCTCTAGTAATTGTCAGAGGTTTCTTTGGCTATACATCTGCCCAAAATTCTGGAGATACTTTTTTGGCAGGAGCAGAAACTGTAATGTAAAAATCATTGGTTGACTTTCAGCACAGAGGTAACACAATGTGCCAGAACGGTTCTTCCTTCTTAGAATTGACTCCTAGGACCAGCAGTGGTGGCTCACACCTATAATCCCAGCACTCTGATCACCTGAGCTCAGGAGTTTAAGGCCAGACTGAGCAAGATCGAAACTCCATCTCTACTAAAAATAGAGCTGGGTGCTGGGCACAATGGCTAATGCCTATAATCCCAGCACTCTGGGAGGCTGAGGCGGGCGAGGCCGAGGCCTGAGCTCACAACTTTGAGACCAGCTTGAGCAAAAGTGAGATCCTGTCTCTACTAAAAATGGAAAAACTGAGGCAAGAGGCTCACTTGAGCCTGAGTTGGAGTTTGCTGTGAGCTATGACACCATGGCACTCTATCCAGGGTGACAGCTTGAGACTCTTGTCTCAAAAAAAATAAAATACAGTAGAGCTGGGCATTGTGGTGGGCACCTGTAGGCCCAGCTACTCAGTACGCTGAGGCAGGAGGATCAATCACCTGAGCCTAGTTAGAGGCTGCTGTGAGAGAGCTATGACACCACGGCACTTTACCCACATGGATGTGGTGACATTCTGCCTCAAAAGAAAAAAAAAAGAAAGAAAGAAAAAGCTCCTTCTTTTTCCTAATCTCCCCTTCCCTCTCACCCACCTCCCCGAGGATCCTGTGTGAATTCCTCCACTGGCCTCCTCAGGTTCTGAGTTCCCTCCTGAGGATTCTGTCCTGGCTCCTACACAGGCCTGCTCAGGGTCTGAGTTCCCTCCCTGAGGATCTTGTTATGGTTCCTCCGCTGGCCTCCTCAGGGTCTGAGTTCCCTCCCTGAGGATTCTGCGCTGGCTCCTCTGCTGGCCTCCTCAGGGTCTGAGTTCCCTCCCTGAGGATCCTGCGCTGGCTCCTCCACTGGCCTCCTCAGGGTCTGAGTTCCTTCCTGAGGATCCTGCGCTGGCTCCTCCACTGGCCTCCTCAGGGACTGAGTTCCCTCCAGAGGATCCTGTGCTGGCTCCTCCACTGGCCTCCTCAGGGACTGAGTTCCCTCCAGAGGATCCTGTGCTGGATCCTCCACTGGCCTCCTCAGGGACTGAGTTCCCTCCAGAGGATCCTGTGCTGGATCCTCCACTGGCCTCCTCAGGGACCGAGTTCCCTCCAGAGGATCCTGTGCTGGCTCCTCCACTGGCCTCCTCAGGGTCTGAGTTCCTTCCTGAGGATCCTGCACTGGCTCCTCCACTGGCCTCCTCAGGGACTGAGTTCCCTCCAGAGGATCCTGTGCTGGCTCCTCCACTGGCCTCCTCAGGGTCTGAGTTCCCTCCAGAGGATCCTGTGCTGGCTCCTCCACTGGCCTCCTCAGGGTCTGAGTTCCTTCCTGAGGATCCTGCACTGGCTCCTCCACTGGCCTCCTCAGGGTCTGAGTTCCTTCCTGAGGATCCTGCACTGGCTCCTCCACTGGCCTCCTCAGGGACTGAGTTCCCTCCAGAGGATCCTGTGCTGGCTCCTCCACTGGCCTCCTCAGGGTCTGAGTTCCCTCCAGAGGATCCTGTGCTGGCTCCTCCACTGGCCTCCTCAGGGTCTGAGTTCCTTCCTGAGGATCCTGCACTGGCTCCTCCACTGGCCTCCTCAGGGACTGAGTTCCCTCCAGAGGATCCTGTGCTGGCTCCTCCACTGGCCTCCTCAGGGTCTGAGTTCCTTCCTGAGGATCCTGCGCTGGCTCCTCCACTGGCCTCCTCAGGGACTGAGTTCCCTCCAGAGGATCCTGTGCTGGCTCCTCCACTGGCCTCCTCAGGGACTGAGTTCCCTCCTGAGGATCCTATGGTGACTCCTCCACTGGCCTCCTTAGGGTCTCAGTTCCCTCCTGAGGATCCTGTGCTGGCTCCTCCACTGGCCTCCTTAGGGTCTCAGTTCCCTCCTGAGGATCCTGTGCTGGCTCCTCCACTGGCCTCCTCGCAGTCTGAGTTTCCCCTTTGGATTCTGTGCTGGCTCCTCAGTGTCTGAGTTCCCAGCAGTTCTGTCCTCTCACCAGCTCCATGCTCTGTGATGTGCTCTACTCCCATGGTTCCAAGTAACACCCATCCTGGTATGTTTCCCAAATCTAATTCCCCTTCCCCATCATTCACCTAAGTATTTGCTGACCAGACTATTCCACCTGGAAGCCTCGCAGTCATTTCAAACTCAAAAAGCTCAAAGTGGAGCTTGTTAACTAACCTTAAAAAACAAACAAACAAAACCAACAGCAACAACACTCATCGTGCCCTCATACCTCCCAGCTTCCGTGAGCAGTAGTGCCATCCATGTGTGCCCACCAGGGACTCTGCCTTCTTTCCCTGTAAATCCCATAGCCAAGCACTCATGAAGTCCTGTCCATCCTGCCCACACCTTTCCCTTTGTCTAGTCCCCCCCCCACCCCCCATTGAGCCCTTTACCAACTCCCATTGGCCTCCCAGTGGGTCTCTGATGAGTTTTCACCACCACTGGCACCATCAAAGTTCCCTGGCTGGCATCACTCCCCTGCATAAATATCTTGGAAAGCTAGCCACTGCTTATAAAGTGAAGTTCAAACTCTCTTCCTTGTGCACAAACCTCTTTATAACCTGGCTCAACACTTGTCCGGCTTCGTGCCATAATACTACTCAGCATCACTGTTTTAGAGTCATCCAGAATAAGGAAGGTTTCCTTCCCAGGGCCAGAATCAACTTGTATTTCAATCATAATGAAACGAACACTGCAGTAAGACAGAAATGTTCTCTTTCCATTTTTTCTCCATTAAAGAAGATCGCACACAGTATCTAGGTACCATCTGTCTTGCATTAGCCTCTGACGAGGTTGGGCTGCTCCTGCAGGCTCAGAGTCCCTGGCCTGGAAGTGGGTGCAGACAGGTATATCCACAGTGTCCCCTGCGGGTGACTTCTAGCAAAACAGGAAGGGCATTGTAACCCCTTGAATTATTTTTCTGAGTCTGTGGTGACAGTTGATCTCATCTTTCTTCTATATTTGGGGGTACAAAAGGATGCAGGTCTTTATAATTTTTGATAAATACATTAAAAAGCAAGAATTTCTAAACAATGGTCATAGTCTGTCAGTGTCACCTGCCTCTCGTGAGTGGGCGCATGGGGACGCTATAGGGCTCAGGGTTGCAGGTTCCATTTGGGTGGCTATCCCAGAGGTGTCCTGTCACCTGTACAACCTACATCGTTACCTACACTAGACTTTTCACAGCTTCCAGGATGTTAATTTGCTGTACTCTTGCTTAAATTTTTATAAATGTCATCCTTTCCCTAGCTCAATATTTTCGTCTCCCAGAAGTGAATCTAACGGCTTGCTGTTCCCTGGGAAGCTTTTTTTTTTTTTTTTTTCAGAGACTGTCTCACTTTATCGCCCTCGGTAGAGTGCTGTGGAATCACAGCTCACAGCAACCTCCAACTCCTGGGCTTAGGTGATTCTCTTGCCTCAGTCTCCAGAGTAGCTGGGACTACAGGCACCTGCCACACCACCAGACTATATATTTTGTTGCAGTTTGGCCAGGGCCGAGTTTGAACCTGCCACCCTCGGTATATGGTGCCACCCCCTAGGAAGCTTTGTACACAATTCTGCCTTCATCACCTGGCAGGCATTTGGTCTCCTTTGCCCATCTGCTAAACTGTGCACTTGGGGATCTTGAAAAGATACCAGACTATAAACACCTTCCAATACTGAAAATAATGGTGAAACTGGATGGAACTAAATGTGCTAACACCAAGGTTGCAACAATTAGCAAAAAGTTTTTTAAAGACATTTTAGGACCTGAGGTTCATACATTAAACTTTTTCTACTTTTCATTAAGAATGAAAGAGAGAAGCACATTAACAATCTCATAATTTTAGTTAGTAGTCATTTTCAGAGGGATATTCTATGGGGAAAAGAAAAATTTATATTTAAGGCAAGGCAAATTAATGAACATTAACTAGTTTCAAAGCCCACAGTGGATCGTTGTTGAATTCATTAATAGGCCATAGCACAGATGTACAAGGGCTCATTCACAGCTTACCTGTAAGATTCCAAGGCAATTTAATATCCCAGTAGAACTGAAAATACGAATTGTGTTTTGGGTGGGAGGCAACAGGGAAATGTCATTCTATAATTTGGTAGATCATTTTTAAGGTGGCAAAAAGAGACTGCTGTGTACTAACAACCATTCTCAAGACAGTGCCCTCCTCACATTTTCGAGGCTGAGGTACAACACTCCAGCAAGAAGGGGCTATGAGCAGAAAAGCAAAGCATAGTTATTAGTATTATGGCAGGCCTCATGTATGACTGATACAGTTGTTTCAAATGTCCTAATCATACCAGACCTACCCTATAACGTCCCCTGGGTAGGTGACCAGGCAAGCCTCCAGTCAGGGGCAATGCCTGGTGCCAACCCAGGAAAATAAGTATTTGTCCATTTTGAGAGATTGTTAGTGGGGGACGATCTTATAGTTCTACTTTGTATTTCCAACTCAAAATACTTATTCTGAAGCTGATCACACTGATGAGCTTGAGCATGAGGCTCAGAAATATAATATTTGTCTAAGTGACATCAACACGAAGTCTTATGCCCTTTACTAGACAAAGGATGTTCACCCTGGAAGAGACCTCAGCCTCCTTGTGTAATAGATGGGGAAACTGAGGTCCTGGGAAGCCTCCTAATCTAGCTGAGGCCAGCTGGAGGCTGCGTCCTGCTCCCCGCCCAGACTGCTCACTCCCTCCCTGGCTCGGAGCAGTTGCTGTATAATTAAAGGTTAGCACTGAGGCTCCACAGACATCCATTTTCCTGAGAGAAGTTCAGATAGTAGGGAGGAAGGGTGCTCAGTGCACAAGGTTGACTGCCTCAGGCTGAGACGCCCTTGTCACTGGAGATCTTTGATGGTCACCAAAGCACTGACTCTTGTATATGGGTTTATCTTTCAAAGGCAGTTACTTCCCAAGAGGCGGACTGGTGAGTCTGCCTCACTGTGCGACCCAGCATGTCTCTGAAGTCAGCTGGCACCTCTGGGATTCTCCTAAACTGGGATGCTGAGAGAACAGAGCTAGATAAAACCCTGACCATGCATTCAAAGAACTCACAGTCCAGTGTGGGCTGCTGTGCACACCTCCTTTTTCTCACTACGTTCCCAAAATAAAGGGGAACCGCAGAGAATACGCAGTGAAAAGATTTTCTCATTCAGTAATGGAAGGATATCATTGGGATTTGTCTAAGAGAACTGATGTAGTAAAAACGACGTGAATTCTGAGATGCCAACCCCAGGGGAAATGTCTGAGCTATGTGACCTTGGAGAAGTTACTTAACTTCTGAGTTTTTGTTTATATTGATAATTATATCAACTTCAGAAGGTTATTGAAATCATTGAATGAGGTAATTTATGGAAAGCATATAATAAGCACAGTTTTGGCATTTATTCATCTTTTTAATTTGTGAAGGACCTACTAAGTGCTAGATGTAGTTCTAGGCCCTGACAGAAAATCCTGTATGCCTGTGCACACTTGTTAAAAGAGCAAATAAAGGCCACCTCTCTACCAATTAGCATTAGTCCTTTTTCAGTAGTAATAAAGAGCAGTCATTTTTTAAGTACCAGAGCTGAATAATGAAATGATAGACAAGAAATTTGCTTACTGACATTGACCCTCGAACAATGAAGGGGTCCATGGCAACCTCCATGCCTACAACTGCATATAACTTCTGACTCCCCCAGAACTTAACTCCTAATAGCCACTGTTGACAGGAAGCCTTCCTGGAAACACCCAGTTGATTAACACATATTTTTATGTGAATATGGGTTTATACTGTGTTCTTACAATAGAGTAAACTAGAGAAAAGAAAAATGTTATTAAGAAAATCATAAGGAAGAAAAGATGTTTACTGTTCATTCAGTGAAGTGGGTCATCACAGGCCCTCATCATCGTCATCTCCACACTGAGCAGCTGAGGAGGAGGAGGAGGCAGGGTTGGTCCTGCCATCTCGGGGGGACATGGGAGGGAGAAGGGGGGAGGAAAGGCAGGCACACTTGTGTCACTTTTACTAAGTAAGCAACTACATGCACATGGGCCTGTGCGGTTTGAACGTGGTGTTCAAGGCCACCTGTGCATGGCTTCCCGTCACTGCTCGTGTTTGGCACGTTTCTTATCACCCTTATGCTTGGGAACAGCCCTCCTCTGACCCGTTTTCTGCTTTCTTTTCCTCAGTGTCAGTACATGTACTTGCATCAGTGTGTAAGAGACGTCCTCAGAGCAAGGAAGCTACGGAGCGAACAAGAAAATCCCTTGTTTCCAATCTACGAAAATGTGAATCCAGAGTATCACAGGGGTAAGAGCTTACTTCGCTAGCTTTCAAGTTCATCAAGATTATAGTCAGTCTGGAAACCATTAATAGCCAAAGCTCTTCCTATATGTACCAATCATTTCTTCTACCAGAAGTTCCCTATAAACAGTGGCAACAGATGGGAGAGGCAGGGTGGGGAGGGGCACCCCACAGTCCAGGAGCCATTTCACGGGGTTGCCTCTTCCTGCCTGGCCTAGGACGCCCTCTCTTGAGGACTCTGCTTTACGTTTCTTTTCCAAGCAATAAGCCTCATTACTGAAGAAAATGCTTGGAAATCACAACTGGGGTCCAGGTTGTGAAGTCCCAGTGGAGAAGGATTTGGTAATTGGGGTATCAGGCTCCTTAACATGCTCTTATCTTGTGACCCAGTAACTCCTACCATCCTAAGTACAGAAAAAGCATCACACATGAAGCTTCTCATGGCCAAACGTTTGAGTAAAAGCCCTAGCTGTTGGACAATAGAAGATTAAATGCACCGTGGTGCATTCACTTAATAGAATATGACGCAGTCTTTAAGAATAACTTTTTTTTTTTTTGAGACAGATTCTCACTACGTCACCCTCAGTAGAGTGCTGTGGCGTCACAGCTCACAGCAACCTCGAACTCTTGGGCTTAAGTGATTCTCTTGCCTCAGCCTCCCAAGTAGCTGGGACTACAGGCGCCCGCCACAACGCCCAGCTATTTTGTTGTTGCTGTTGTTGTAGCTGTCATTGTTGTTTGGCAGGCCTGGGCTGCATTCAAACCCGCCAGCCTCAGTGTATGTGGCCAGCACCCTAACCACTGAGCCTAAGAATGATATATTTGAGGATGTTATTATAACACAGGCATTCCTCTAAGTAAAAAAGCAGAATGTGAAACAAGCAAAAATAATACGTATGGACAAAAGCCTAGGAGGAAATTTGAAACAATAACGAAATAAATTCCTCTGAACCATAGAAAAAATATAATTTTTGTTCTATTTTATATATTTTCTAAATTTTCTAAAATAAGCATGTAACATTTTTCGAATTAAAAATTCAGCAGAAAAGAATTATGTGCCTTATAAGGCACTGCCTTGATCAAGCAATAATTAAATGTCAAGAGAAGGGGGCCCATGCCTCTTCCTCCTCTGGGCCTAAGTTGTCTCACAGGCTAATTCCAAATGTAGAGATTGACTGTATTAGTTAGCTAGCACTGCCTCACAAATTACCCTCCAATTTAGCTGCTAAAATCAGCATTTTTTTTTTTATTAAATCATAGCTGTGTACATCAATGCAATCATGAAGTACAATGTGCTGGTTTTATATACAATTTGAAATATTTTAATCTCACAGTTTCTGTAGGTCAGGAATTCAGGAGGGGCTCAGCTGGAGGTTCTGGCCCAGATCCTGCAGCCAAAACATCGGCCAGGGCTGCCATTATCAGAAGGCCTGACTGAGCTGGATGACTCTTCTTATGGCTCACCTGGCTGAGGGTAGCAGCCTCAGTTCCTTACCTCACAGACTGAAGTCTGTCCATAAATCAGAAAATTTTACTTTGATAAGCATTGTTTCAGATCTATCTTATCTCCATTTCTAAATAATCTTTGGTAGGCAGTGTCACCTAACATTTTATTTCATTCTCTGTACCATCCGGGTCTAACCCACCCACCCAGCCAGTGTGTTAAATAATCTGTAAAGCACAGTGATGAGCTACTATTTAGATGAACCTTTTGTAAATCAGATCATTGTTTTGTATTATAAATAATTACCCCCTAATTTATCTGTACACTTAATTAAGGTTTTTGCATGTCAGATTCCTTAAGAAACCCCAGGATAGAGGGAAGTCTAAGGGCAATTAGAGATTCCTTTGCCTTGTTTTAACTTGTTTGAGAGTCTCTTTTTAGAGCAGTGGTTCTCAACCTTCCTAATGCCGCAACCCTTTTTTTTTTTTTTTTTTGTAGAGACAGAGTCTCACTTTATGGCCCTCGGTAGAGTGCCATGGCCTCACACAGCTCACAGCAACCTCCAACTCCTGGGCTTAAGCTATTCTCTTGCCTCAGCCTCCCGAGTAGCTGGGACTACAGGCGCCCGCCACAACACCCGGCTATTTTTTGGTTGCAGTTTGGCTGGGGCCGGGTCTGAACCCGCCACCCTCAGTATATGGGGCCGGCGCCTTACCGACTGAGCCACAGGCGCCGCCCTGCCGCGACCCTTTAATATAGTTTCTCATGTCGTGGTGACCCCCAACCATAAAATTATTTTCATTGCTACTTCATAACTGTAATTTTAACTTTGTAATTGTAATGTAAATATCTGATATGCAGGATGTATTTAGGCGACCCCCTGTGAAAGGGTCATTCGACCCCCCAAAGGGGTCGCACCCCACAGGTTGAGAACCCCTGTTTCAGAGTGATCTTTGGTGCTCCTGTAAGAAGCTAACTGGTCTAGACAAGGATGACCACTGGGCACCTGGGGTCCAGGATTCAGGGCCCAGTCTGGAAGTAACTGGCATTAACAAGCTGTGTGACCCTGAGTGAGTCTTTCTGCCTCTCTGGGTCTGCAGCATTATCTAAAGAAATACAGAGGACAAACAAGAATCCCGGGTTCCCTCCAAGTCCAATAACCTATGTTTCTAACAGGGACGGCCCAGCACCCATAACAAGGGCCTCATCTTAAACCATGCTGATGGTTAGTCATTCCTGCTGTCTTTCCCATTTGTAATTTTCATAAACAGAGCAAACATCTTTACGGTCTCTAATTACAATATTTTTTCTTTCAGATGCAGTCTATTCAAGGCATTAAGAATGGTGCCCGAAGAGCTCCTGGATAAGTTATTCACTCTGTGATTTTTTTAACTTGCTTCATGCCCTACAGAGGTGCCAGCTATTTCTGTGGATACTATGTATAATTTATTAATCTGAAGAATTTTTTAAAATTTATATAATTTAAAGGTAACAGATATTATTGTACATAATTGTATTTTGTAGTTTCTTCTGTAAATATGTACTTTTCATAATGTTTAATATTATATTAAGCTTTATATAATACTATTTTTCCACACTCAAGTGTTCATGACTTGTTCTATGTAAACTGATTCCACCTATGTGGCAGGACTACTGGTAAAATGGTTCAGAAACAATCTCTTGGGCTGTGTTTTCTTCCTGTGTGTATTCACTGGTCTGGATGAAGGGCAGGGCTGGAGGGGGAGGAGAGCATGGTGGCTTTGCTGTGACGCTGTGACGTGAATCGAAGGTCCAAAGATGACTCAGATGCTATTAGGACAAAATCTAACATCCATAAGAAGATCGAGGGAGGAGAAAAAATAAGCAGCACGAAAGCAGAGCTAAGTGGTGGTGTCCAAACTCGTTGCTGTCTCTCCTTTCTCCTGCCAGGAAGTCCAGCCAAAGTGGTCAGCTCAGAAGTCACTTGCAGTGACAGGTCTAGGGTTCTGATGGCGAATGATCCAAACGGAAGTGATAAATTTCTCGGGTTAAGAAGATACTAGCTCTTTCATCTTTGTTACCTGCAAAAAAAGAAATTGAAAAAAGAAGATACCAGCTGTGCCACTGATGGAAAACAGCATGCAAAGCCCCATCGTAGGAATCAAAGGTTACTCCACCGCACTTAGAGTGTGCAGCATGAACACGCCCTGTGCTGTAAGGTGTTTATGCCCACAAGTCTCTGTCTCATTTCCAGTGGTCACATTCCCAGAAAGTCACAGTTATTTAGTTCATACTTGGTTTTCCCATTCAGAGAAGATGATGGTGTCAGATTATGCTCCTGATCAAAAGATCTAGTGCCAACATTTTTATAGAAATGCCTACAAAAATCATATGTCATTAATTAAAAAAAAGAACAAGCAGCAGCACAAACAAAAAAGTAGTGGTCCTTACGATAAAATTCTCCAAAAGACATTTTTATT
This sequence comes from Nycticebus coucang, assembly GCF_027406575.1. Lineage (NCBI taxonomy): Eukaryota > Metazoa > Chordata > Mammalia > Primates > Lorisidae > Nycticebus > Nycticebus coucang. The sequence continues at coordinate 52,663,410 of NC_069782.1, forward strand.
TTTTATTAAATCATAGCTGTGTACAATAATGCAATCATGAGGTATAATGTGCTGGTTTTATATACAGTTTGAAATATTTTCGTTGAACTGGTTAACATAGCCTTCATGGCATTTTCTTAGCTATTGTGTTCAATAGCTTTTTATATTCTACATTTAGTAAATTTCACCTTTACTTTTCTAAGATGCACCATAGGTGTGGACCCACTAATTACCCTCCCTCCACCCTTCCTCCTCTCTCTCCTCCCCTCCCTTGCCCCTTTCCCCATATTCTTGTGCTGAGCAAGGTATCTCAAGAATGGAAGAAAAAGTACCCAGTATACTCAGCCATAATATGAAACTAATTTATAGCTTTCATATGAAAGGACCCTCAGCAAAAGACATTTTTAATAAACCAATGAGGTGAAATGCCAAGTAGTCACCCAATGTTGCGTTTCATATAAAAGGCACAACAGACACTACCAAGTTTCTCTTCACAATGGGTGCCTTATTTTGACTTTAACAAATGCCAGTGGGTTGGTGAGCAGGCATTGCCCCTCATCAAGGTCTGGTTCAGAGGGTCCTTTGGGGAAAACTCTGAAAGGCATCTGCATGGAATATTCGTGGCTCCCTGAGAAAAGGAGCCACAGATGCTTGCCTTTTCCTCTGCTGCAAGTTTTTTTGTAATACACTTATGAATGTGAGGTCAAGTTCATTGGTCTCACAGCTTCATTTGCTGTGAGAATGTATTCTTTGAGAAGAATGTATTTCTTCTCAAAGTACATATTTTTACTACCTACCATAAAATCTCATAAGTAAGATAATGAGTGTAATTGGCATAATAATTGAAAACCATTAACTATATCTAAAATAGCTATTTATAATTATATGACTCTATGCCTAGTCTGGAAAATTTTCCAGGGTTAATTGAAGTTTGTGAAAACAGGGGAACACTTCCTAACAACAAATGCGAAGAGTTGTAAGAGGATTCAATGTTTTCACAGTTTGCACTCAATACGTGGTGAAGGGATGGTGTGAGGCTCTGAGTCTGAATGAGGGAACTCAGCAGCTCTCCCAGAAATGAAAAGGAACAGCAGGTACATAGGTGAGCAGATACACTTCCAGCAAGGAAGTGGGGGTCAGAGAGTCACGAGGTGTGGGGTCTATTAGAAATCACTTTCTCGGGCAGCACTGTTGCTCAGTGGGTAGGGTGCTGGCCCCATATACCAAGTGTGGCGGGTTCAATCCCAGCCCCAGCCAAACTGCAACAAAAAAAACCTGGGCATTGTGGTGGGCACCTGTGGTCCCAGCTACTCAGGAGGCTGAGGCAAGAGAATCGCCTAAGCCCAGGAGTTAGAGGTTGCTGTGAGCTATGACGCCGCAACACTCTACCGAGTGTTACAAAGTGAGACTCTGTCTCTAAAAAAAAAAAAAAAAAAAATCACTTTCTCTATTTTTTTTTTTTTAGGAAAGATAATATTAGACAAAATACAGTTTAATGTGAAATTATTAAGAATAACAAAAGAGACAATTTCAGAATGATAAAAATAACAACCTATCATCAAAATCATTACCTTTGCTGTGTGGCAGAAATAAATCATTTCAAAGCATAGATGAAGATTTAACATCACTTTTTCTACTTTAAACAGAAAAACAGGTTTTTAAACTAGTGTTGCTCCATAGAAAGCACATGAATGTCTGGAGAGGTAAATTCATTTCTGACTCTTCATTTGCTCAGAGAACTTTTAGTAAGTGCCTGCAACATGCTAGGCACTGTTTCAGAATCTACAGACTTATGCTCACATAAAGAGAACTCATCATCATAATAAAGTTATAATTATTGCCACTATTTTCAACTGCACTTAAAAGAGGGCCTCATGGAGGGAACAAGAGAACGGAGCCAGGCTAAGACAGTGGTCACCTCCCACGGGTCACACACAGGGAAGTGCTGATGCCACTTCTACAGTAAACTGCTGTATCTAGAAGAGAGAATAGCTAATGCATAAACAAGGAATTAAAACCACAGAAAATGACATATCTGTGGCTGTAAATATCACCAACATACCCTGGAAAAATCTAGGGAAGAATCAGAATTATGGTCCAAGGGAAAATTGTACATTCGTTTAGTCTAATTCAAGAAATGTTTATTCTTACCCTACACCTAATTTTAAGTCTCCCTAGCAACAAATATTTCACTATTCCCTACTGCTCCCAGGCAGACGAAATGTACAGTTGATCTATTTATTAATTTTAAAAGAAAAAAAAAGGTTTCCTTGACATTCGGCTCAGTTGGATGTATTTTGATGTGATTGCCCCATGTGCCGTGTAAACACTCCATCTCCCATCTTGACAGCATCCTGTCTGCGCACCTGTGCGGCCCACTTCAATCATGGAGCCTCCAAAGTGCTTTGAGCTATCAAATCTCGGGAGACTGTCTTGGAGCATAATAATTATTTATCCAAGTTCTTTATAATCAACTCCTTTAATCTCTTTTCATTAAATCACTTTTGTATTATCGTTCTGTTGTTCTCTGGAAGGCAGCCAATTTTTCGGCTCTTAAATCAAAATCTTCAGAGACTCGCCTCCGTAGCTGGGCTTTCTGTGGTTGTGCTGAGTAATTCCCCGTCCCTCGACTCCCCTGAGTGCCTCTGTCTCCCAGCTTGCCCCTCTTCTCCCAATCTATATTTCTGCTTTCCAGGTGGAATGCAATTTTATCTTCTGTTCCTCTTATCTCCTTATGCCCACTGGTATAATTTTATAGACTTTATAGTTCCACGTTATCAATGTGATAACCGTAATTTCACTGTTGAATACTGAAAATGGCCACAGCACACAGAAGTAAGTTTTATTGGGGAGTGTCCTTAATTTTGTTAATACCTCTTGGAAGAAAGCGCAAAATGACATATGAAAATAATATGAAAACATTTAGCAGATGTCCAGCAACGCAAAAATAGACCTCATGTGTTACACTTCACGTTCTGATTCTCTTGCCTTTAGAGAAGAGGATATTTCTCCTTCTCTAAAGATCCAGGATGTCTAAAGATCCAGTTTCTTATATTAAACACTCTCCTTAACCTTTTGTGATAAATTCTAGCCATACACACAATTCTCATTCACTTAGCTTTGTGGGAATTCTTTGAGGTCAGAATCCTGAAGTCATAAAGTTACCAGATCTGCACGACAGCAGCGCTGGCATGGGAGCCCCCAGCTCTGGAATGCTCTCGAGTTTTCCCTCCCACAGGTGGGTTGGAGCAAACCTGACCTGGTAAAAATCAACAGGCAATCAGCTGCTTGTTTGTGGTAGTAGTTCAAAGGCTTTCCAGATTTTTTTTTCTTTTTTTTTTTTTATTGTTAAATCATAGCTGTATACATTTGTTTCACTGAGGAAATGAAAGTAACAGATCCACCAAGACAGAGTGGTAAGAAGGAAAGAAAGCCTCACCCTCCTGCACTCCTGAAGAGTCCGGTAAGAAAATGCTATCTCTGCCCAAACACCCTGTGAATTTTCAGAGTATTTTCAACCTGAGACTTAGAATCATATCAAATATTCAAAATGTTTCATATCAAAGAAAAATCTGTAAACTATGACTCCAGAAAGCAGGGGAAATGATGTAAAGGAAAATATCTGAAAAAAGGAATTTAACCAGATGTCATTGGGAGGATAAAATGGCATCTCTTGTGAGTGGCTAGACTATTCTTTAAAACTCTCGTTGCCCTTTGAGGATTCACTTTGTCGCTGACCAGGTAATCTAGGTGGTGGAACAAGGGAAGAGATTCACTTCATTTGTGAATCGACCAACCGGGCATGTGACAAAGTTGACTGGGCATGGTCTCCAGACACTGCGAGTTGGGCCTTTGTACTGCATGATGACTTTGAAAATGTTTGGCCATTTTAGTTAAAATTCAGGATAACATTTGATGCAGCCATGATAACAGGAAAAATCTGTTCTGTTCTAAAAATATTTCTAGCAATGGAAATATTTCTGGCTAAAAGAATACTGTTGAGTTGTAGGGAGGCTCCCTCAGAATAAATGCATGCAACATAAATAAGGCATTTTATTTTTTAAGGTTGTGTATATAGATACATTTTATTAAATAAGGAAATTTTTGGTGAATGCTCCTAAAATAGAAGTTTATGTAATGGAAATAAAAGATTAGCAGGTTTACCAAAGATTATTTTTATAACCTATACGCCATTCATTGTACATGATCTTATATAAGACACCAAAATAAGTTATTCGAAACCATGAATAATGTCAGACAAACGCAATATGCCCCTTTTGGAATAGTTGCAAGAAGGGTTAGTTGCAACAGTTTTAAGAAATGCCCTCACCCTAACAACAGGCTTTCAGTCATGCATGAGGCGTTGTGTTTTAATAGCTGCGTGCATGGGTTAGTGTCGGTCAAGAAAGAGAAAGGAATCATGGCTAGGAGCTCGTAGCCCCGCTGGACAGCGCTCCCCCTGCAGGTCAGTGGGAGGGTCTGCATCAGGCTGCCTGGAATTCCCTGGTGTCAGCGGCACTGGTGAGAGGGCATCCGTGCTCTTACTTAAGGAGTATCTGGTCATCCATGTGGGACCATTGGGCTTAGAAATTCTTTAAGTCTTTCAACTCTTCCCTGGTCCTACCTTGTAGAAATTGGTGCGCAGCTCATCAACGTTTGATATACACTTTTTGAAATTGCTCGTGGCCTGATTCCGTTGGACATTAGGCACCTGCTGACCAGTCTGACTACTGTCTGAGGAGGTTCATCTGGCTGTACTTTGACTTGTGAGAACCACGAATAAATAACGTACATAAATCCAGCACCGGCCTTACTGTGTTCTATAATAGAGCACTTTTATATTTTTAATACTATGTCTCTGCAAATCTAATTAAAATGGCAATAGATGATTCCATTGTTTTCATTCTACAGCATTTACCCACAATAGTGTGTTCTACCAACTCTGTTTCAACAAAGAACTTCATTAGCCTTTGAATTTAAATAATGTATATTCTTATATATTTTCATATTTGTAACTATGGTTAAAAAAAATCTATATGGCATCGTGCACCCATTCTCACTAGTGTAGGAATAAAACTGCCACTTGCTGAGGGACAGTGTCCTGTCTTCTACACACCTGCTCCTCATTTATCAATTTTTGTCATCATTCTGCTTAGGATAAAAGTCAAAAGTGACTGCTTTTAAATGAGAAATATCTTCCAGGCCATTGTCATAAAGGACATGGCCACCTTCACCTTTATTCCTGTAAGAGCTGAACTGGCCACCCCGGGCACTGTGTACATACAATGGAATTGACTGTCCCCAACAAAATTCTTGTGTTCAGGCCTCCAGTTCATTACTAACCAAATATCATCTATTGCCAACAGAGCTGTGTGCTCTCAGAGCCGCCACCCGCTGCCTTGCTGTGTGCCCTTCCCTGACACCTCACACATTAGCAGGTACAGTGACATTTGGTAAAAAGCTGCGGCTCCTATTTCCAGAATTATGATTTTGCCCTTTTGCCTTTTCATATTTCTGTAGAAAGATCCATGTCTTTCTTTACAACTTCAGTATTTCATTTTTCTATAACTTACAGAAACCTTTACTTGTGAAAAATGTACAATAGATTTATGTGTAAAACCATTAAATCAAAGCAATCCTTTTTAAAACAATTTCTAGATTCAAATCAGTAGGTTAACAAAACAGTTTGACCCATGGAGGCTGGGCTTTCTCCCCCCACCCCCCATCCCAATTGCTGTTTGTTTCATGGAATTTATTCTTTTTTTTCAAGCTTTATAAAAAATTATTTTATTTCTTAATTTTCTGAAAATTTTATTAAACAATTTTTCAAACTTGCAATACAGTTGGAAGAATGCGCAATCACCCACACACCCACCACATACATTTTAGTATTTTCTTCTTCTTTACATCAGGGAATTTGTTCACGGGGGGGGGGGTCACAAATTTTGTGTCCCTCTCATCACAATGACCCCGGATCCTGTTGGGTGAGTTATAAACAGAGGAGCTGTTCTTCACGTCCCTTGCTCAGAGCCCACCCCTGGAATTTATTCTTAAAGAAAAAGCTGGAGTGTTACTATTTGAGCTCATGGCTTAATAATTTGGTGATCTGCCACAGTCATGTAATGTTAGAGCTGGGAAGGCCAACTCTGGATCAGAATGCAGGAAACCAAGGCCCGCGTCATATCAAAAATGATACAGTCAATTGACAGAGGAAAAGAAGAAAAATAAATAAATAAATAATATCAAAAAATTAAAATAAATAAATTAAAATGATACCACTGACATTGAACCTGGTCTTCCTGTTGCCCACAGGCGAGGATGTGCCTGTAACTACAGACAACTAGAAAGCAGCTCAGAGTCCAGTGCCGCACAGCCGTTTCCAGCACCGAGACAGCGCCCTTGGGAGAACCTTCAACACTTTGCATGATTCAATTGCCATCTCTTCCCATGTATCAGGACACATCCATTGTTAAATCTCAGACTGTGTTTTTGAGTCATACCCAACTTAGCAAGAGTCATCACAATCTGAAATCTGAAATAATATTAAATATGAAAGGGGAAAAACCACACGATTTTCTAACATAATACTATATTATAAAACTTTATTGAAGCTAACGAAATCAACCCCCCAACCCCCCGCATCCAATCCAGAAGAGTTTCTACAGCTAAATTTTGAGAGAATTGGCAAGACTCTTGATGGTGCCTATAAAAGGAGCATTCATAATAGCAGGGTAAAAATTAACTGGTGGAATTCAAGCCTGAGGAATAGAGAAAAACATACAGGGACGTGTGGGAGGAGACAGAACATTTATCTCCTTCCCAAAGGAGGCAACAAATCCCAAAGGCCATGTTCACAAAAATACCTCCCAATCCAGCCCAAGGACATTTTTACTATTACAATATAAAAATGCTGATCTAAGTTTGCTTTTTTCCCAGGGTGTCTTGTGATGAAGCCGCTGTCCTTGGATCAAACTCTTGTCAGGTTCCTCCGAGTCTCCTGCTCAACTGGGCCCAAGCTTCAGCTCCCGTCCCTGTCCTGGTAAAATCTTGTTGAAAGTGAATTTCGTGAAAATCCCCCAACCTTGGTGTCTGACCACTCTTGATATGTTATCACTCTGGCTTATCTTCAGCAGGAATTCCCTTTACTCTTGATGTTTCTTCTTAGTGAGTTTCCCTCCACTCCCCCTTCCCTGTTTTGTGTCTGTAAATCCCCACTTGTCCTTATTAAAGGTGAAGTTGGGTCCAAGCTGTCTGCTCCTTGCAGAACCCCAGTGCAGCGGTTCTCTTATCTCCATGGCCCCTTACCATCTTTCACAGTTGCCATGAATAATTTGCTCTTTAATTAACAATTGTAATGATGCAAGAACCTTTGTGTAATTCATCTTGATACAAAATTACATTTTTCTTTGCTCTTGCAGCTCTTGGCCTCAGGAAGAAACCTGGCATCTATCTTAGTCTTTAAGTAAGAGCTGGCAGTGACATATGTTTTCCATCTCCATTATCCTGTGGCAAGCAGCTGGTAGCCAAGAAGTTTCTGTCTTAGGGCTCGGCAAACAACATCAGCAAAAATTAACAATCTGACAACTACAGAAACAACATGCATTAAGAGTGGAGAAGCTCAGAAACCAAGGGGCACTCCTTAGTCTAAACTCTCATCAGATTATACCATTGATCAACTGAATAAATTGAATTTTATTCAGACATATTTAATTCCTAAAGAACTTTCCAAGGACTATTGACCCCCTGTACACCCAAGTTATGTTACTTCCCTACTCAGGAAAAATACCCGGGGACAGAAGCACGATCTACATGTAAAGAATAACAGGTCAGCTAATAAATAAAGGCAAACCAGAACTGAAGGCGAAGGAAAATGAATGATTCTACCTTGTTGTTCAGGCTTTGGTGGGAAACTGTGAGAAGACAACAGGGGAGTAAAATCAAAGATGAGAGCCAGGACCTGAAGATGCCATTAGAAGTCTTAGACCTCTAGTAAAAACAGAGGATTCTCAAATTCAACCCAAGAGAAAGCCTTTCCAAGACCTGTGCAAAATGCTACCGGAGGGAACCAGAAGTTTAACCTCCGGGATGGTCATTAAAAGTTGTCACATTCGTCTATGGCTTTTTACTTTTAGAGTGCCTTCAACTGCCTTACAGATTAGTAAATAGCCTCCCTTTACGTACAAGGAGGTAGAGGTACAGAAAAGACCAAAGAGGGGTCCAAACCTTGGCAGAATAGAAATGATGGCTACTGCACATTATATACTGTGACCTAAGTGTTCGGTGTGGATCCTCTACTTTAAATCTTCATACAAACCTTTTTATTAGACCTATTTTGGAAATAAGGAAATTGAAGCTTAAAGACACAAAGTAATTTGCACAAGGCAAATTCCTGTCGTTTTATTAAATAATCTCCGCTTGTTTTGTAAATCCTTTTCTTTCTCTCTTGCTGTTTATCATTGTGCATTGGTTGTTTTCTGCACTGGGCCACTTGAGTCTTTTCTCTTTCTTCTTTATATGTTTGCTCTACCCATAGTTTTTGTATTTTCATGTGTTTCCATGACGGTATATAATGATCTTTGGCTCCCAGAGATAAGACTCTCTTTAGTTTTCCTGTAGGGCCAGGCTAGAAGTGATAAATTTTCTTATCTTTTACTTGTCTGAGAAACAGTTTATTTCTTCTTTGTTTTTTAAGGATAATTTTGCTTGGGAGAGTATTCTTGGCTACCTGTTTTTTTCTTTTAGCACATTGAATATATCAACCCATTCTCTCCTATCCTGTAAGGGTTTTGCTGAGAAGTTCTTCGTTGTTCTGATCGAAGTTCCTTTGCAGGTGTCTTGATGCTTTTCTCTTGCTGTTGTAAGAATTTTCTCTTTGTCTTTGACTTTTAACAGTTTAATGTGCCACAGAGAAGACCTGTCAGGGTGGGGACTGAAGGCCTGGTCTTCACCATGATTCAATATATTAATGTAGCAAATTGCACTTGTACCCCGTGAATATATACAAATAAAAAAATAAATGGAAAAAAAAAAAGAAAAAGGAAAGAACTTTTTTGCGTTGCATCTGTCTGGAAATCTCTGAACCTCACTAGCTCCGAATGTCTAAATCTCCTGCTAGCCAGGGGAAATTTTTATCTGCCATACGTTTCTGACCTTTGTTTTCTCTTCACCTTCTGGGACTCCAAAATTCAAATATCCAGCTGCATCATGGTGTTATATGTCACACAGGCTTTGCTCATTCTTTCTTCTTCTTTTTTAATTACTATTATTTGCCTGACTGGGTTATTTCAAAAGACATGTCTTCAAATTCTGGAGTTCTTCTGCTTGATCTTATGTACAGTTGAAGATTTCAAATGTATTTTGTATTTTACTCAATAGATTCTGCAGTGATGAAACTTCCATTTGGCTTCTTTCTTAATATCTAGTTCTTTGATAAATTTCTCATTCTGAATGTTATTTTTATTTCTTTGTGTTGTTTTTTCGGGTTCTCTTATGCCTATTTAATCTTAGTTTCATAACTTCTTTTTATTGCTGTCTGCTGCCGCCGAATCATAGCTTCCTTTGGAGGCGCCACATTTCCTTGCTTATTTACAGTTCCAGAGTTTTTATGGGGATATCTGTGCACCTGGTGTAAGCATTATGTCTTACAGTTTCTTGAATTTGCTTTTGTGGGAGAGGACTTTCTGAAAATAATCTGTGGTGCTGGTTGGGTAGAGTACCGTGGTTTGATTTGGGTGTGTTCATGGTATCTGTCGTTTCCAGTGGTCTAAGATGCATCTGTTAGTGGAGGCTGCAGTGAAGTTTTGCTGAGAACTGGATGCCAGGTAGGACAGTCTTTGGGCCCCAGTGGTGGCAGCAGTGGGCTGAGTGAGCCTGTTCTCGGGTCCCAGGGCAGCATATGCTGGCACTGGTGTCAGTGGGTTCAGGAGGGCCAGTCTGGGGGCCTCCAGGCGGCTTACTTGGACTCTAGTACTAGCAGCAGTGGGTCAGGGAGGGAAAAGCATTCTCGGGCCCCTGAGCAGCCAGCATGACACAGGCAGTGGCAGTAACGACAGCAGGATGCTACTCTGGATTCTCAGTGGTGCACCTGGGTGTTGGCCATTGCTACAATGAGCCGGGCAGGTCAGTCTCCAGGCCTGCAGATGGCTCATACAGGTAGGTGCCAACTATGGTGGCAGTGACAGGGTGGGTTGGCCTAACCTCGTGCCCCTGTAGAGGGCTCAGGTACCAGTGCTACGGGACTGGGCTTGGCTGGATAGTCCCCGGGTCCCAGACTTCATGCACTGGTGTAAGTTGGATGAAGCCAGGCATGGCAGTCTTGTCCTCAGACTCCTCAATGAGGTTTGTGGGTGCCTGCATAGTAGGCAGGAGCAAGGTGACCCCAGGCCCCTGGCAGAATGCTTGGCTGGCGGGTAGCAGCAGCTGTACTGAGGCTCTACTAGCTGCGAGGGTGGAGCTGCCTTTAGTGATGGGAGCCCAGGCCAGCAGGTGGGCACGCACACCTTGCTCATGCCTCAGCCCCGGCAATGGCACCTGAGCTCCTCACTGTGGGATCCGGGATAGTGCACAGTCTGCAGTGGGCTGGGCTCTCACAACCTGCTGTACCTGCTTACGACTCAGACGTGTATGGGATGCAGCACAATCTCCCTCCCTCTCGCAGACATCATGCTGTCTCCAGGCAGCTCGTTATGTCAGTTTCAGGGTCCGGGAGGGTCTAGAGCAGCGGTTCTCAACCTCCCTGATGTTGTGACCCTTTAATACAGTTCCTCATGTTGTGGTGACCCCCAGCCATAAAACCATTTTCGTTGCTACTTCATAACTGTCATTTTGCTACTGTTATGAATCATAATGTAAATATCTGATATGCAGGATGTATTTAGGCGACCCCTGTGAAAGGGTCTTTCAACCTCCAAAGGGGTTGTGACCCACAGGTTGAGAACCTCTGGTCTAGAGGCTTTGCTGTGGCTAGGACTGCAGGATCCATGATGGGAACATGGTCTGCCGGCAGGGCAATTGTGCCTCCCTCACTTCCACTCACCCCACATCATAAAGTCTTTCTCAGATCCAAGCTGCTATTTTGGTTCTTTTTAGTGAACGAGGAGAGTACCGGAGGCCTCTAGTCAGACATCTTGAAGCCTTTCCCTGACAATCCTGGTCTTTGGGGGAAGAGACTTTCTTGGTCAGATAAGGAAATTCCAGAGCATCTCTCTCCATGCTTTGGGGTTGGAGTACAAGGCAAGGTTAGACTTTGGTTCTGAGGCAGCTTCTGAGGCATGTCAAAATACCAGTTTGGGGGGTATCACTATCAGTATTTTTTTTTTATTGTTGGAGATTCACTGAGGGTACAAGAAACCAGATTACACTGAATGCATTTGTTAGGTAAAGTCCTCTTACAATCGTGTCTTGCCCCCAAAAGGTGTGGCACACACCAAGACCCCACCCCCTCCCCCCTTCCCTCTCTCTGCTCTTCCTTTCCCCTCCCCTCCCTCCTTCTTTCTCTCTCTGCTCTCCCCTTCCTCCACCCCCAATGTGTCCTTAAATGTCATTATTGTCCTCATATCAAAATTGAGTACATAGGATTCATGCTTCTCCATTCTTGTGAAGCTTTACACTATCAGTATATTTTTACAGATGAATAAATTGAGGCACACAGAAAGGAAATAATTTTTGCCATAATTGACCTAAAAGATAAAGCTGAGGCAAAAGTAATGTAAGCAGAGAGTTTATTTGGGACAAGTTTGAGGCTGGAACTTGGGAGCATAGATTCAAATAGCCCTGAATACGAGGTTTGACAATGAAATTCATGAACTCATCCTAGAAAAAGTGCTACATAGCTCATTACTGAATATCACCACAGTCACCTTCAAAGTAGCCCCCAGACTTCAAAGAACCCCCATTGGGAGGCTGTGCAGTGACACCAACACCTAGACCACCCTTAAAAGCCATTTCAGAATTCTTCTGGAATGGCCAACAGAGTTGTCATCGTACAAGGTCCTGCCATTACATTCACGAACTCATCCTGGACAAAGTACTTTGAGGGTGGACTAGGTGCTGGTATTGGTTCCAGGGGAGCACTTTGAAGGTGACGGAGGTGATACTTAGCAGTGACATATGGGGCGCTGCTTCGTATATGCTCTGATGAGCAGCAGTTACAAGTGGTAGGATTTAAAAAAAGAAGAGGCAGTTCCTCAGTTGCTTACCAAAACCTTCCATTAAAATAACGTAAGATATTGATTCGCTGCATGTGGTTCTTCGCATCACAAACTTCAAGAACATGGGGCATGAAGATAATGCTCCAGATAACTAGTCAGGAAACCACAGGGAAGTAAAGAAATAACAAAACGGCTTTGGACGATTGGCCCAGCACGGGTTCTCATGGGGATGGGGGCCGATCAGTTTTACATATTCCCTTAGCTACTTTCTGAGCTATTTCCTGAGATATCTTCGTTTCTCAGTCACATAGCTACCAAATGTCACAGTTTTGCTTTGAACGTGGATGGTGTAATTCTAGAGCCTATGTTCTTAACTCCTTCCTCATGTTTCATGAGATAGAGAAAATGTAGATTCAGCTTCTCAAGGCAAATTGAGTTCAATTTTGGGGCTTCCAATTTTTGATTCTATTTTGCAAATTCATGTATGGGCTCATATTACCTCCTCCCATCCTATCCCACCTCCGCAGAAAAGCCCCGTGTCCATCAGCCCTGATGCTGGTCTCCCTCCAGGCATCTCAGACTACAGATGACAGCATCGTCGCCTGTCCTAAATTCATTCCTATCTGTTCCCTCTGCGTTTCACGGATGTGCCACCACACAATTTTCATAGGAATAATAAATTCTGGAGTCAAAGGGACAGAACCAGAATGTCAACTCAGAATGAGAAACATAAAGGGGAAAAAGGAGCCAAGAATCCACAAATAAAGTCAGAAAATGAACCCTGAAACTCAGCTCTCAACTCAGAGAGTCCAATAACTAGAGGCTATAAAAACCAGGCCCAGATGACTGCGGAGCCGTTTAAGAAAAGGCGAGGAAATAGGAACCGGCCTCTCCAATGCTGCTTAGAGCAGGCAAGATGCAGAAAGTGAGCATCACCTGGTGAAGACGGGGAGGGAGAGCGGGGAGGCCATGGCGTGATGGCCTCGACACAGCTGTGAGCAGGAAGGGGATGAAGTGCTCACGCCCCACTTCCATGCCAATCAGATAGCATCCATACATCGGCCAGGCTCCAGCAGGAAGCACGTGGCACACCCAGATGGGGCAATGAGGAGAACTCAAGAAAGGTGGGAAGCCCCTTGGCTGCATCAGGATTTCCCTGGACCAGTCCTCTGAGCACCTTCCCCACCTTGGTCCTCAGGGCCATGCAAGTGCTCTGCCAGCCTGTGCGGCACAAGGAGAAAAGGGGAGTGCACAGAACTTAGTAGAGTCTAGACCCATTCAAAAGCTATGTGACTTCAGGATCCAATTCAGTGCCCCGAGAGGCAGCTGCAGACCAGCAGCAGGGGGCACTTACCACCCTGGGCCTGAGTCAAGGGGAAAGACAGGTCACTGGAGTCCACTGAGAGCAGAGCCTTGGAGAAGGGGCTGCCGTGAAAGACCAGACACGGCTGAGAAGCTGGAAGAAGGAACAATTCTCCACCCCAAACTGTATCCCCCTGGCCAAACCCCGTCCAATTGCAGCCAGCCAAGTTAAGCGGTCTGGGTGACACAATCCAACACAAGCTGGGCAGAGAGGCAGAGAGCAGACTGGGGAATGGGAGGCCAGAAACACAGCATGGGCCTCTAGCTCCTCCACCCTGCCTTGGAGCCCCCTCCAGCTCCTGCAGTGATTACATCTCCACTACCTTTGGGGGCGTTAATGACAGGTCACGTGAGGGTGGAAAGGTCAGCTGGTGCTCAGTACAGGACAAGAAAAGAGTTTCTCTGGACCAAAATTAGGATAAAAAGCTATAAAGTTTCTTTTATCTTCTTAGAAGAGTCAGAGAGGGAAAGAGAGCAGAGAAAGAGCAAGAGAGAAGAGGAAGATGCATGGCACCCCCAACAAAGAAAGGAAGAAGCCAGGCCTGCTGGAGACCAGGCCAGCTGAATTTAAGGGGCAGAGAAAAATTTCAAATTCCCGGGGTGTTGTGCAGACTTGTCCATCTGCCCCTCCTCCTCTGGCGGGGTGGTAAGCAGCTGCCCTCCGGAAGGCAGACTCTTCACAGGTGATTCTGACCCTATTGCTGATTCCCCCTTGAGATACTATTTGGGGCAGCTTCGAGGCCACTCGGCTCACATCCTGTGGTTTCAGGGATGACTCCGGAACTCTTGAGGCTGTAGGAACAAACTCTGGAAGACAGATCTGATGACATGTAAAAGAGAAGGGATGTTCGTTTCTTTTCTATCTGTCCTTTTCAGTCCTTTGTGAAAGGGAAATCTAGGTGGGGCAGGCGCTACTAGTAAGTCTGCAGGCAGAGAAGGAGAGATGGACTTTAGTCCTTGCTGAAAAAGACCAACTATCTGTACAGTCACCTTCTGTTTATTTTTATGCTTCTCATACAATAATGTGACCTTTCTGTAAATTCATAAGCTATTTGGGAGGAAGATTTGTTTTTGAGAGGCTCCATGATACCTGTCATGATGCTGGAATCAAAATGAATCCTGAAGAATACATACTGAACATTCCTGAATGTCTCCCAAATTGGGGAAGGCGTAGAACATTTCCACCTCATCCCCAACCTTGTTCTGAACCTCCTGGATGGTGTCGACCTTGTCTGAGTTCTGTGATGCTGGAAAACAATGACGGCTAAAGACAATCCTCATACCCTCTATACTCTGGAAGGGATTGACTTTTTCATCCTTCCTCACATGACTTAAGGGTGCCGTCCTTTGACCACACAGCAAGGTCAAAGACAGACCCTCCAAACCAATTCTTTGCACTATGCATGTAAATGATTAGCTGAACTCTTTGCATACACTGACCAATCTGGTTAAAATGTCTCCTAACGGGCCAGGCACAGTGGCTCATGCCTGTAATCCTAGCACTCTGGGAGGCTGAGGCAGGAGGATTGTCTGAATCAGGAGTTCAAGACCAGGTGAGCAAGAGCGAGACCCCCTCTCTAAAAATAGCCGGGCATTGTGGTGGGGGCCTATAGTCCCAGCTACTGGAGAGGCTGAGGCAAGAGGATCACTTGAGCTCACAGGTTGCTGTGAGCTATGACACCACAGCTCTCAACCAAGGGTGACAAAGTGAGATTCTGTCACAAGAAGAAAAAAAAAAGCCTCCCACCTTGGCTTAACCAAACTTCAGTTAAGCTTCCCTCCTTTGCGCAGAGCCTTGAATTTTGGTCCTTTCTCAGTCTGGGCCCGCACGTTGGCCCTCCCTGCTGGCCCCTCTTGAGAATCGATCCAGTCGCACCATCACCAGCTCACCCCACTTCCCCGCACCCCGTTCTTCCCAGCCTTGTTAATTCCTCTCTGAAAAAGCCCTTTTTTTCCTGTCTGATCTTGAGATACTTGTAGATCTATTGGATGGAATATTCTCCCTCTTGCAACAGTTCCTCTGCTCCATAACAACCCTCCTTTTCCTTCCTTTTTGCAATAATCCTTTCAAAAGAAGTCTCTTGTAGCCTAAGTTCAGATTTATTTTGCATTTGATACTAGTTTGCATTTGCCTGAAAGAGCATGTGCTGTCTCCCCCACCTGGGATCCTAGATGTACACTGAGGCATCATCCAAAGCCAGTGTCTTTGACCTCCTGCCTTATAATTAACAGGAACTTTGGGGTAATGATACTTAACTTCACAACTTCTGACTTTCTGAAGCATATCTGCATCATGATCTGAAATGAAAATCAGGGTAAGTTTTCCCCAGAATTGTCCTGTACAGAACATGTCCTCAGGGTATGCACATTAGTTCAGAGACAAACAGAGCTCTCCTAGTCTCTGGGAAGTGATACAGCTTTCTGGAGTTGATGTTGCAAGAAATCTATCCACTCCAGGCTAACAGGGCATTTAAAAGCTTGTCTTTTCCAGGAAATTTTGGGATTCTTGACTTTGCTTTGTAATATCCTACTTCTCACTAAATGGTTAATGAACATCAGAAAAGTGAGCACCCCACCCACCGCTCAGACATCTCACACGTCCATGGTCAGGGTGCTCTGCCGACACCTACCATCCATTCGTCCCATCCTGTCCCGGATTGTGTCAGGGACCCACCTCAGAATGTGACTTTACTTGGGAAGAGGATTGCTGCAGGTGGAATTAGTTAGGCCATTCTGGAGCACAGTGGGCCCCAAACCCGTGTGCCTGGTATTCTTATCACAGGGGAAGATCAGGCACAGATGTGCATCAGCCGGTCTGTAACCAGGAAGGTGCAGGTCAGGTGAGGCATCTACAAGACAGGGAATGCGAAGATCACCAAAAAACCTCCCAAAGCTGGGGTGAGGCGTGGGACAGAACCCCCCTCCTATAGGCCCCCTCCCGTAGCTGGAGAGAGGCACGGGACAGAATCTCCCTCACAGTCCTCATGAGGAACCAGCCCTGATGACAGCATTCCAGGCTCCAGGACCGCAAGACAATAAATTTCTGTTGTCTGAGCTTATGTTTTAGGGCACTATGTTAAGGCAGCCCTGGCAAAGTAAAACAGATTATTATTAAAAATAACAATGATGGGTGCTCATCTTTATCGAGCTCCTACTCCGGGCCTAGAGCTCTATAACACACTTTTCCTCAGTAAATGTGATGAGTGAGTACCATTTTTATCCTCTTTCTATGATTATCCTCATACGGTAGACAGAATAATGGGCCCCCAAAGATGTCCACATCCTAATCTTTGGAACCTGTGAATATGTTAGGTTACATGGCAAAGGGGGATGAAGGCTGCTCCTCAGCTGACCCTGGGATGGAGAGACTATCCTGGGTTATCTGCTGTACCCAAGGGAATCACAAGAGTCCTTATAAATTGCAGAGGGAGGCAGAGAAAGAGCAGTGTGAGTGAGAAGGCCGTGGCTTGCTGGCTTTGAAGAGTGAGATGGGGCTGGGTAGGGTGGCTCTTGCCTATAATTTGAGTGCTTTGGCACACCAAGGCAGGAGGATCACTTGAGGCCGGGAGTTTGAGACTAGCCTGAGCAACATAGTGAGACCCCATCTCTTACAAAAAAAAAAAAAAAAGTAGGAAGATACTGTTCAGCCATAAAAAAGATGGAGACTTTATATCTTTTATATCACAAGAATGGAAAAGCAAGTATCCAATGTACTCAATACTAATATGAAGCCAGTAGACGAGCTATACACGCCTGAACAAGAGGACAACTCAATTTAATTCAAGTTATGGGGGAAGGCAGGTGGAGGCAGAGGGGAGGAGGGCGGGGATTGGCACAATGTACACACGGCATCTCCTGGTGAGGGACACAGCTACAACAGGGACTTTACCTAACAAATGCCACACTGTTACCCAAGGTTTATTCCTCATATTAATCTGAAATAAATAAGTAATATAAATAAAATTAAATGGGCAAAAACAAAACAAAACAAAAGTTAGCCAGGACCGATGGTGCACATCTCAGCTACTCAGGAGGCTGACACAGGAGAATCACTCAAGTCCAGGAAGCTGTAATTGTACCACTGCACTCCAGCCTGGGCAACAGAGTGAGACTCTGTCTCTTAAAAAAAGAGAGATAGAAAGAAGGAGAAATAGGGGAGTGACCCAAGAAATGCAGACAGCCTCTATGGAACAGGCAAAGAGACTAATCCTCCCTTAGAGCCTCCAGAAAGAACAGAGCCCTGCTGTTCCCTTGATTTTAGCCCAGCGAGACCCATTTTGAAGTCTGACCCCCAGAATTGTAAGATGGTAAGTTTATGAGGAATCAATACGCCCCATTTTGCAGATAAGGAATCTGTTTAGAGTTTCGTAACTGGTCGAACGTTATAAACTGGAGCTCAGGCCCCACGACTGAGCCCTGTTTCTACTCCCCGCATCCTAGTCCCTCACGGGGCAGCCTTTTACATCTTTGTAGTTGTCATCTGCCATTGTTCTTCTCTAAGAAAGGCAGAAACTCTCTAAACAGTCCTCAGTTGAGAGTTTCTAGTCCCTACCAACCCAGAAAACAGGACACCCCAGCTGAAAACAGTGCCCTTATGACCCCAATGTCACTTGTGTGGCCCCAGTGTCACCTGTGTGCATTTCAATCGTCTTTGGCCATAATGAAAATTATAACTCATAAAATTGAAGCAATACTTTCTGAGTTAAAAAAAAATGAGGTGGCAGTTTTTCTTATATTGACAAATTGGCCGTGAACTTAACATTCCTACAACATGAGTCATTTGGGTTTGGAACATTAATTTATTTGAGCAGCTGTGTCCACATCACTCTGAAACAAGTGTCATTGCTCTGTCCCTGCAGAGGTCATTTCAAAAACGTATCCCAGTGTTTGGCTGTGACACTGACAGCTCGGGCTCCCTTCTCCCTGCTCCACCCTAATGCTCAGGGTCTGGGGTGTGCAATGCTCCTTTGGAACAGCATGTGAGAGCCCACCAGTCCACCCTTGCCCCACCTGAAGAGATAAATTGTTGCTTGAGACTGAGTGTCAATGGAACCGCATGCTTCATCTTAAAGGCAGGGTCTTTGTAAGAAAAAGTGGGTAGGAGACTAGGTCTTCAGGTTCAAAATATCCCACCTGGTTAGCAGGAACCATGAGTTCATCAGGATAGGTAGGCAGAGGCTCAGGGACAGTCTCTGCTCTCACAGTGGTGTCTTGGTATTGGCTCATGAGAGTTCAATGTTAAATTTTCCACACCAGTTGTTGAACACAGCCATTATTAATAATTAAATCATATAAATGTACAACTTCATTAACAACAAATGTAATGAATACTCAAAACTGCTCATTTCCTGAGCATTTCCTGCTCATTTTCTATATTTACTGAAATCTCCTGAGGTTATGTTTGTTGATTGTATCTGTATACTTGAAATACTATATAACGGTATGACAACTGCACGTTGCTTCCCAACTCCAAGTTCAGTGATGCCATGTTGATAGCTTGCAATCAGCCACAGTGGGAGTATTTACACCACAGAAACCAGTAAATGTTGTAAATGAGGGTGTTCCTCTCCCCCCTGGCTGGTTGTCAAACATGCACACTCCCGCCCCAAACACACACAAACACTGCACCCCGCTCATCCCAGGCAAGGGGCGGAGTCCTCAGTCTCATTATTCTATCCAAAATTATAAAGGGCAAAGCAAACATTTCTGTAGGGTTTTTTCCTTCTTCTTTTAAACATTTGGTGGGGCGGGGGTGCTTGGAAGATTTCATTCACACATTTAAAGTTCATCTGTTTTCTCTTTAAATTGTAGAGTTGATTAGAATTTTATAACCCAGAGTTGGCATTTAGAATATGCTGTCTCAGAAAGTGGAATTTTAGGAACTAACGGGGACACGGTAGTGATTTTGTGTCCCTTGGTCTCTGACAGGGATGATGTAAGAAACCTCCCAGGACATCCTTCTTCCTAAATTTCCTTTCATATTCACGGTACTGGAGTCCAGAATTAAACGTATCCTGAGGTTTCTCCTGGACTTCCAATTTCATTGATCTTATAACTTAATCAAGGTTCTCCTTCTTATCCCATCCTAATTGCTTTTGGGAAGTTGTAGGTTTACTTGGGGAAAGTGGTAGAAAAGGAAGGCTGTTCAATTATCAGAATCAAAGTATTTCTCACTTTTCATTGTTAAAATGTCACCACACAGAGGCTTGCTACCCAAGAAACAGTCTCCTGACATGGCTAAGGGGGTGAACATAAAGAATTGAATTCCTCCTGCAGCTTGCTGGTGCGAATGAAGGAGAACAGTTCCAAAGGCCAGGAGGGGGGTTGGGGGTACCCACGGCTCCTGCCAGTCCCAGAGATGAGAAACCAGTGGTTCTGAATTGAGAAACAACTAACCTTGAGTCTGTGGGCTGTTTGTAGGTTCAGGTAAGGAAGAGCTGGGACATTAGGGGACTTTAATATAGCTAACACTCATTGAACACCTATACTGTGCCAGAAACTCAACATTTTGGATATATTATCTCACCACCTACCTTACTCAATGGCCCAGAAGAGTATAAAACCTCTTCTCAAAGCGGATATATTTATTTACATACATTCTTCTAAGAAAGCGATTGAGACAATCTGGTAAGTAACTTTTAAAGAAATCAGATGCTGCTTCATGGCTCCAACCAAGATGAATTTTGTTGGAGATCCCAGGGGGAAAAAGCTATTGATGAAACAAAGCTGAGTTTATTAAATTTACTGTAGCAAAGGAGACTACCTTGGCAAAGTCTTGGTAGTGACTCAAGAAGAGCAGTGAAGGAAGTATACTGATAGGAGTTTGGAGTCTAGATTCAAGTAGTTTAAGACAGGTGTTTCAAAGCAAAGAACTTACTGGGACCAAGTCAAGTTCATGAGATAATAGTTGGTGAAGCTAGGAGGTAAATCTTGATTCATGGTTATCCTAATAAATGAGATTCGCCCCACCCCTCTTGATTTTTGTAGCTTATCTCTGGTATTTTGTAAAGGCTTCTTAGAACCTCTTCAATAATTTGGGCTTCTGGGGATTTATGGAAACAGGATGCTTAGTAGGAGTTGCTGGATTGTAATAATGACCAGGGGGGGCATCTCCTTCAGTCTTCATGTCTGCCTTTTTCTTCAGCATCCTGCCTCCTTAAGAAACATTAGGACACTTAATCTTTGACCATTTTTCTTTACTTCTTTCTCCTGCAGAGATCAGTATCTTCAGTTATTTCCAAAATCTTCCCCAAACTGTTGCCATTGATATTAATTCTCTTATCTGAGGTTAGTTGACAAGCCCTAGTGAATACAATAAATTCTGCCTCTGGGTTGACTTTGGCTCTGGTAAAAGATCATTATTCTAGGGTGAATTGAGATCTGTGAGGACATATCTGATAATTTTTTGTTTTGTCTTAATGTTGATAGAATTTCTTTCTGCAGTGGTTCCTTGGTCTCAGAGATTGAAAGAAGGAACCCATAGACCACACGGATCAGTGATAAGATAGGGTTTATTAGATAGAAAGGAATCCAGAAAGAATAAAAAGCACCAGAGCCTCTGACAGAGAGGGGAGACCCAAGTGGGAAGTCCCCCTGGGTCTTTTGTCTCTGGGTATATACTGTTTTGTAAATAGGGAGGTCTTGAGAATTACATTTGGTCAGGATTTGGCAGATGGGAAGACACCTTTTCAATGCTGATTAGAGAAAAAGTGTATTAACAAATGAATGTAGTCCTTCCAGCTCTGGGCAAAAGAGGCAGGGAGTCCACTCTAGAAGAGCCCAGGCTTACAAGAAATACTGGGAAAATGGCTTTTCTCTTGTCCTGCCTGTAGTCAGAGAGTACAGTTTAGAGAGGGAAAAAAAAGAGTCCATTTGCCCAGGCCTAGAAAATAGGTGCCTTGTCTAGAACTGAATGGGGAACCCTGCAGCATTAAAGTATGACCCATCAGCAAACAAGGCTAACTCTATATTTTCTGGGAGAGTTTTTCACATATTTGTTCAGGGCATGGACTGTTCTTGTTCTATAATTAGGCATTTATAATTTAGCTTTTCTTCTATAAAGGAAGGAAAGTAGCAGGATTGAACATATTATTGTGCTACTGGAGATGAAAAGGCTTAAGAGAAAAAGTAATGGAGTTCATGAGAGGCAAATCTACCTGTTAAGAAGCAGTGTGTATTCTCAGTGTGTATTCTCAGCTCTACCACTCTGTGGTAGTATTATGGTCAAGGAGGTGTATCTGAGGCATGACTATTGCTATTTAAAAACTTTTCCCAGTACCCTGTGGTGACACTTTGCAATATAGCCAGCACTGGCAATTTTTGACAGTCTTTACAGAGACTAAGTAAAGCAAAAAACAGTGTATTTTCAATAAGCAACAAAGATTGTATGTATATCATGCTCCTGAAAGTCTCAGAGACACGATCCATGCAGGCTGGCAGTGGCCTTCCCCAGGGCTGCCCTGGACAAGGAAGGTGAGCTTTTGCCGCTAGGTCACTAGAAAAACTATAGTGACTTTCTGCTGAAGACCATGAAGCTGAGTCGGAACACTAATGGCCTGTCTGGATTGCTTATGCATGCATGGACAGGTAAAAAAGGTTAAAATACTTAAGTTGACTCAAGAGTATGAAGATGTTAAAATTCTAAATCACAAAATGTTTACTCCTATTTAGGTTTCTAAGAAAGAGTCTGGATTACTGAAAACTTGTTTAAATCACATAGAAGCAGGGTGATTTTAGAACAGTTGGAATCCTTCTTGGTCAACTCTGAATAAGAAGCCTGGGGAAGTTTTGTTTTTGCTTTTAGAGACGGAGTCTCACTGTGTTGCCCAGTCTGGAGTGCAGTGGCTATCCACAGACACCATCACAGCACATTATAGCCTCAAACTCCCAGCCTCCAGTGATCCCCCTGCCTCAGCCTGCCGACCTACACAGCACTACAGGTTTGGCCTGGGAAAGCTTTAAATGGCTCTTCCTCTGTCATAGGTGAGGGTTTTACTCTTTAGGATAAATCTTGACCTAAATGATATAATTTGTTTTGACTTTAAGTCCTGATTTAAAACTATAAGAAGATATATGACAGGGATTGAGAGAGCTCAACTCATTTTTAAATACTGTAGCAGCCCATATAGCCTATGGCTAGGAGGATTGAGAGTTATAAGAAATACCTGTATAGCTCAATAATGGAACACCTTGGTGAAAAGAGCATGGAGAGGGATTTAGCTCTCCTAACAAGCATGAGAGTTTGCGAGATGAGAGCAATGGTGAATTGGCAGTCTCTACTCCTGTGGTGTTGAGAGGCATGAGATCAGCCTTATATTAGGCTGGAGGAGAAGGCAGTCAGGAGCATGCACATCCTATCATGGACCCACTTACTTTGACTCTGTCTCCTCTCCTGCCTACAGAATGCCAGCATGGCATCTCTCTGCTGATTACCAAGCTCTGCTAAAGAATAAGATCTATCTATTCTAAGACCGCTTTACTCTAAGACTCTCTCTCTCCTGTGGAAGTAGATAGCCCTCAGGTACCTAAGAGAAATTGTTCCTGAGCAAGGTAGCTTAGCAGTCTGTGTCCAGAACCTAGTTAAGCCAGCCTGAGACCTAGCCAGTGCCAGGCCCTGACAAGCGGTGTCAGAAGTGGGATAGTGACCACTACTGACAGAATACAACAAGAGGTCATCTACATATTGAATACAAGTCAAATTACAGGGAAATTTAAGGTTCACAAAGTTCTAGCCAGGGACTTTTGGAAAAAAAGTAAATCACTTAAGCATAACTGTTAAGGCTTATCGTTGACTTTCCAGGAAAAAGTAAGAAGGTTTAACTCTCTCAGGATACCCTAAGCAACCACTAAAAAGATTTGGCACAGATTTACAAGTCTAGAATATGTAACCCCCCCCCCCAAGGATGCAGGACTAGGGCTCAGTGTCACAGAGAGTTAGGGAACGGCTGTTTGATCAGTAGCCCTGAGGTCCTGAAACAAATGTGCATTCTTCTTGCCTTTTGAGTCTTCAGACTAGGAATATTGTAAGTACTGGTACAGTTATGACAATTTTTTATCAGGCTTTCAAGGACTGATTTTAGTTTTTTACCTTCTGTTTTTTAGAAGCTATTGTGCAAGATTGAATGGGCTTTTGAATGTGTCAACATGAACCTTGAGGTATTTAGCCCTAAAAACTTCACTGAATCAAAATTCTGCTAAATTCTACTGATTGGGGTATGCCACCCCAAAATATACCACTTTGACGTAAGAATTATTTTAAGCTAAAGGCAATTGAGAAACAGCCGACATAGAAAATCTCTCTACATTACACCTAAGTAAAAGCAGGATGTAACTTTTTTTTCTGAGTATGTGTCTTCCCCCCCTACTTTCACTCCAGGAAAGTCCACACGTTGCCCCTTCCCCCCACCCCCCAAAAGCCTAAGACCTCTTTCCTTTGTCTCATCAATTCTCCCTAATGCTGTTTGTTAAAATGGTGTGTGAGCCTCCAGGTGCAGCTGCTTCTGTGGCACCCCACTTTTCCCATTGGAGCTTCTGTGTGTGTCCATCCACACTGGCCACTCCTCCCATCAGCTGCACGGCCCAAGCTCCTGAACCAAGGACAGCAGAGGCAAGATCCCTTGACCTCTGTGCTGTCTAAATCAGTAGAAATCTTAGTCCAAAAGGAGTCCAGTACAGGACCTCATGGAGATCTTAATTTAGATACAAGAATATCTGTACATCATTTTTCAAATTAGCATTAGCCTGAGCCTGAATGGGGGACTTTGGGGATCTCAAGTAAGATGTCTTCAGAGTAACATTGAACTGGCAGATTTATTTACAGGTAGATACCTCCCAATTTAGTTAATGGGGGTGTTGTTAGGTAGATAGTTAGAAACCCAGCTCTGCAAGGGGAAAGGATATGGTGGGGGGAGCATCTCATCTTAGTCTTATTTGTGATTGTTTACACCTGGGAGGAGGGAAATCCCCCCACCCCATTAACTAACCAGAACTTAGTGTGTCAACTATAAAAAGAGGCAGAAGACTCCAGCCCATGGGCCCAGCACCAAGTACAGTAGAGTCTTAAGACTAACTAACACGTCAGTAGTTTCCATCTGCACTGCGGTCCCCACCTCCCCAGGGGCTCTCAGAGAGGCTTGTGGGATGGCCACCTGCACAGTGAGACCCTGGTTCCAAGGTGATCTCTCAATCATGAGATAGGCCCAACACAGACAGTATGGAACAGAACCGGCCATAACCCAACCTCTTTGCCCTTTTGTCACGACAATGGAGGCTACTGGCCTTGGAGAGCAGCGAATGCATCTTGCTCTGTCATCTTCCTCAACACACTTTGTTTCATGCTTACCTTATTTGGGGGTGTCTGTCATTTTTTGACTAAGAGCACTCCAAGGACCAAGGACACAGACAGCTGCCTGAAACCCCATTTTAGGACATAAGCAGCTGCCGTAAAGCTTGACAGTGTCACAAAGGATGAGAAATATTCCTCAGTTAAAGGCCAAGGGAAAAAGTTAGGGGCTGAGACATAGAGAGGACCCAGGATTATGAGAGACTCCCATCGACCCCGGGAAATATGGTACAAGAATGTCAGGTCAAAGGTTGGCATTGTGACACTCACATTCAGAAAAACATCTGCACGCTACTCTGTAATATTTAAAGAAACTATTTCTTGTGAATTTTAGAACAAAATGGGTAATTAGGTACTTGCCTCACCTTTGCTATTAATTCACATTTTTTATTCCTTCAGTTTGTTAATTAGCACAGTTGTCTTTCCAGTATCTTCTCTGCTTATAATATTTATAGGCTTCTTTATCAAGCATCTTCCTCCCTGGATGCTTCCAGCGGTTTTAGCAACGACAATGGGGTCTTCTAAGTCTGAGGACTCTGGGCTTCCTTCAAAAATTTCAGTGAGGTGTTAAAGATACAGCCCTAGGGCTACTTCTGGTTTCAGTGTCTGCACATTGAATTCCCTATTTCTGGCTTACGGCTGTTCACAAAAAAATGAAGAAAAAGCAAAGGTCACGTATGTCTCAGTATCTACTCTTGAAAGCTACCCAAGGTCAGTAAAAGTCTATCCTTGAAGACTTAAGTTACTTCTTTTGGAAGCTTCTTCATGCCAATCAAAAAATGTAGACAAGTAGATTTTGCTCAGTTTTTGTTCTAGGATGTCCATCAGATGTGCTGTGTCAACTCCCTGCAGTAAGGGAGGGAGGGGAGAGGGGAATGGGAAAGGGAGGGGAGACAGGGAATTGGGGGACAGACAAACCCCACTATTCTAATCAAAAGTTCTCCACTAGGGCAGCACCTGTGGCTCAAAGGAGTAGGGTGCTGGCCCCATATACTGGAGGTGGTGGGTTCAAACCTGACCCCGGCCAAAAACAGCAAAAAAACAAAACAAAACTTCACTATAATTCTGTTGGACTTTTGTATATTTATTTCATTATAATCCTAATCCATGGATTTATATTTTTAAATGGTAAAATTTCACCAAAAATAACTTAGAATTATAGCTAAGTTATCTCCAGATTACTGGATTCTTAATTTGGAAACTATGTGAGATAATAAATGTTTACTGTTTCAAATTGCTAAGTTTTGGGGTAATTTGATAATGGACAGAGTAACTTTACTATTGTTCATCTGTTTAAAGAGTAGCATACGATACTTAAATACAAAAACGTTAGCTGACCTTCATTATAGCTTTCATTTTAAGGGTATGATTACAATATAGTAGAACCTCTGTAACTGCCCAGCTCTCCACAGTGACCACCTCCTTAAGTTGACCTGATTTTCACAGACTGGACATGCACCACGTGTACATATCAGTACAACAGGCCTACCTCCTGTTGACCACCTCTGTATGCGGACCAGTTTGTTAAGTCCAGAGACAGGTAGTCAACTATAGAGGTTCTACTGCATATTGATTTACTTATCCATTCATTTGCATTTTCCAGGTTTAACTATGTCCCAGGCACTATGCTAAGTGTCTCCCATTATTTGGTCTTTGAGTTGTCTGTTCATCAGGAAGCTCAAGACAGAGATGTGAGAATGAATCAGAGCTTTTGCAGTATCTCTCCAGAACTTAGAAAAGAGGATGAGATAATAGATCTGGGAGTCACTGCTGAGATCCTGGGAAAGCCATGGGATAGATGAGACCATTCCAAGAAGAAATACATCTAATATTTACTGGGCGATGTTCTACCTAGAACAGGGTCAGTAACTGTTCCGTTGGGCATATCCTCCAGCCCTCAGAGGTAAGTGCAGACAGCTAAGTATTTGCAGATAGATCCTCAAGAACATGCCAACATCCTCCCAGGAAGGGACTCCTTCTGTACTTTCCTCTGGTCTCTTCTAGGTTCCCTCCTATCCTGCTGCCAAGGCTGATCGGTTTGATTTCAGCCACCAGGCGAAAAGGTAAAAGCGTCTTTGTTGCTCATGGAGGCAGAAGTAGTTCGGTGAGTCAAGTCACGACATCCTAACCAAGCACCACCCACTCCTCAGGCTCAGAAAGCACTGCCATGCTTCCAGCAGGAATCGCCCTCACATTACTTTTCAAATGGGGTACATACTACCTCCAACAGTGGCTGCTTCCACCCAGCCATCCTAAGCTTAAAGCAGAGATGAAGTTTAAGACTGCTGTCTGATAAATGGGGCAAATGCCCAAAGACAGAGGTTGCCTGTTCTGTGAATTAGAGACACTTGCAGAATTGGGCAAAGAGAAAATGATTGACAGGCTCGTGGTGCAGAACGGCATGCACAGTCCTGTGGCAGTGACTCTCAAAGACTGGACACGTTTACCGGCTATGAACGAGAGCTGGTATTTAGCCAGGTGCATTCCCTGACCTCTACATATATGTTTTTATTTTCTTGATTTTTATCTCGTTAAATCTCACGACCTGAATGTTAGGAATCTTGGAGGTGGTTATACTTCTGACCTTAAACATGGCTGGCTTTTGGTGGCACCTGTAGCTCAGTGGGTAGGGTGCCAGCCACATACACCGAGGCTGGAGAGTTCGAACCCGGCCTGGACCAGCTAAAATCAACAATGACAACTTCATCAACAACAACAAAAAAATAGCTAGGTGTTATGTTGGGTGCCCGTAATCCCAGCTACTTGGGAGGCTGAGGCAAGAGAATCGCTTAAGCCCAAGAGTTTGAGGTTGCTGTGAGCTGTGATGCCACAGCACTCTACCCAGGGCGACAAAAAACAGAACAACAAAAACAAAACAAAACAAAACAAAATGGCTGGTTTTCACCAAAATAAACGCATTCTCTCCACTATCGATCCTCCATAGACTCAGGTGGGTCTTGTTTGAATTTCTCATCACTTCCAGATGTGGTTTGAAAGTGCTGCCCAGATGTGTGCAGCTTTGGTGAGAAGATCCATCCATCTCATCAGCTGTGCTTTTGGAAGCGCAAGGGAGATACTTTTGTAAAAATTTCTATGTGTCAGGGACCTGCCGATGAGACACAAAGAAACTTTTATATACTCCGAACCTTTTGAATAGAGAAATGATGCATCTTTTTAGATCCAAAAAGCAGCCCAGTAATTTTCAATGTTGTACAGAAAAATGGACCATGTTCTTTGGATTTCGTCTCAGAGATAAGAGAGCATCCAGTAATTGCTTTGGATCAAAGAGAAGGTACATCTTTTAATAATACTGAACATTGCTAAGTCTGATGAAGTGAAATCTTTCAAAACAGCAGTTTGTTAATACAGAATAGAGAATTTAGAAGAATCTGAGTTTACTTAAATAGACCATGACTTCAAAGATGATCTCTTCTAGGTTGGAGTCTGGAAATAGAAACAACCAGCCAATGGTAGAATTTCACAAATGGAAGACCCCCATATCAGTGTGGTCTTAGAGTGGTAGGGACTAAAGAAGTATCTGAGACATAAAAACACAGATTTTTAGGAAAAATTAGTTTCTTTCTTTTTTTGGAGACAGAGTCTCATTTTGTTGCCCTCAGTAGAGTGCTGTGGTGCCACAGCTACCTCAAATTCTTGGGCTCAAGCGATTCTCTTGCCTCAGCCTCCCAAGCAGCTGGGACTACAGGCATCCGCCACAACGCCCGGCTATTTTTTAGAGACAGGGCATCACTCTGGCTCTGGCTCAGGCTGGTCTTGAACCTGTGAGCTCAGGCAATCCACCCGCTCAGCCTCCCAAGTGCTAGGATTACAGGCATGAGCCACCATGCCCAGCCTGGAAAAACTAGTTTTGAGACATTTTTCTTTTCACTGAACTAATGCTATGCCATCATCATTGTCATCTCAGAGTCACCATCACTGCCGTCATCACCATCATCTTCCTTAGTGTTTGTGGACCAGGTGACTCTAACACGCCTGTTCTATCCTCTTTCCCCAGATCACCACACATAGGAAGCAGGTGACTCTAAGAAGCTTGTTCCATCCTCTTCCCCCCAGATCACCGTGCATAGGAGGCAGGTGACTCTAAGAAGCCTGTTCTATCCTCTTCCCCAGATCACCATGCATAGGAGGCAGGTGACTCTAAGAAGCCTGTTCCATCCTCTTCCCCCCAGATCACCGTGCATAGGAGGCAGGTGACTCTAAGAAGCCTGTTCCATCCTCTTCCCCCCAGATCACCGTGCATAGGAGGCAGGTGACTCTAAGAAGCCTGTTCCATCCTCTTCCCTCCAGATCACCGTGCATAGGAGGCAGGTGACTCCAAGAAGCCTGTTTTATCCTCTTCCCCAGATCACCGTGCATAGGAGGCAGGTGACTCCAAGAAGCCTGTTCTATCCTCTTCCCCAGATCACCGTGCATAGGAGGCAGGTGACTCTAAGAAGCCTGTTCTATCCTCTTCCCCAGATCACCGTGCATGGGAGGCAGGTGACTCTAAGAAGCCTGTTCCATCCTCTTTCCCCCAGATCACTGTGCACAGGAGGCAGGTGACTCTAAGAAGCTTGTTCCATCCTCTTCCCCCCAGACCACCGTGCATAGGAGGCAGGTGACTCTAAGAAGCCTGTTCCATCCTCTTCCCCCCAGATCACCGTGCATAGAAGGCAGGTGACTCTAAGAAGCCTGTCCTATCCTCTTCCCCAGATCACCGTGCATAGGAGACAGGTGACTCTAAGAAGCCTGTTCTATCCTCTTCCCCAGATCACCGTGCATAGGAGGCAGGTGACTCTAACAAGCCGGTTCTATCCCAGTTTTCTTTTTGGACATCCTGGGTGTCCTTATGAATATTTTCTTATTTCCTGCAATTTTTAAATATTCTAGAAAACAATATTTTTCTTACAGGTAGAGTATGTTCAGAGAGATGGAAATTCTTGTCTTTAAAAAAACCCCTACAGATTCTATTCTATATAACCTTTTTATTTATTTTTCGAGACAGGAGTCTCACTCTGTCACCCGGGTAGAGTGCCGTGGAGCCACAGAAACCTCCCTCCTGGGCTCAAGTGATCCTCTCGCCTCAGTCTCCCCAGCCATGGGGACTACTGGTGCCTACCACAATATCCAGCTAGTTTTTCTATTTTTAGTAGAGACGTGGTCTGGCTCTTGCTCAGGCTGGTCCCCTACTCCCCAGTTCAGGTAATCCACCCACCTTGACCTCCCCCTGTGCAAGGATTACAGGTGTGGGCCACTGCGCCTGGCTTATTCTATATCTCCTGTAAGTGTTGCAGACTGCACTGGCTTTGGATCAAAGGAGGTGAGAATGAATCAGAGCTATTGTAGTATTGTGCCAGTGGTGAGACAAAAAGAGAAAACTCTCCATAATCAATCAATCACAGACAAATCGGTTAAGATAAAAGGAATGAAGTAGACTTCATCTCCCACAGTGCGATGCAGACAGTTATTTTCTGAGTCTCAGTTCGGTGTTACTCTTCTTATACTTCAGAACAGTTCACTGTGTTGCTAAGACAACCAGGATGCTGCGGCAAGAAGCTGGGATTGAAGTCAAGGCCCCGTAGCTGCCTCGGAGGATGTCATAAATTGAGTGTTCAAGGCCCCTTTTCACAGTGAACCCTGTAACATTTGAATTACGAAAAAAAATGGAGATTGGCAGGGTGGCACACACCTGTGGTCTCAGCTGCTTGGGAGGATGAGGAAGGAGGATCACTTGAGCCCAGGAGTCTGAGGCTGCAGTGAGCTACGGTTGTGCCTGTAAATAGCCACTACACTCCAGTCTGGATGACATAGTGAGACTTCATCCCTACAAATAAAAACACTAAAGAAGAGACTGTTAGATCATCTGACACCCTTCCACGGATGAGGACTCTTCTCAGTTACCTTCATCCTAAAATTAAGAAAACATTGGTGTGCAGACTCACAGTCAGGAGATATCATTCCACTAATACACACTTTTTATGAAACCCTGCAGAAATAACTGTGGGGAACATGTCTTTAAATTCCAATTTGCCTTCATTCTAATCGAGCAGGTCTGAAGAATATCAAACAAAAACAGAAAGAATTTATGTTGCCCCTTGTTCCTCTACTAAAGATGTACATCTCATCTAGACAAAGGCTTGATTCTGCATGGTAAATAGGGTAGCTTTGATAAACGGAGACCTGGGACTGATATCTGGAATTGAGTTTATGAACAGACATAAAGAAGTGTGGTCTCCCTGGGGAGTCCTAGTGGAGGCGTAGGACACCCCTCTGCACCACAGTGTGAGTGGGGCTTCCCCTCCAGGTTTGACTAGGTGCACTGAGCACCTGCAGCCATCTTCCACTTGTAATAATACACACAATATAGAGGCAAGGACAAAGAAAAGAAAAATGAAATGCTTAAACTGACTCTGATTTATTTGGTTTTTTTTGGGGGGGGGACATGGTCTCACCCTTTTGCTGGGCTAGAGTGCAATGACATTGTCATAGCTCACAGCATGAGCTACAAAAAAATGAAAACAGCATTTAACTCAGCTAAAGAGCATCCTTCACATTATGCTTACTATGGAGAGATAAAAATCCATCAAAAATAGCACGAACAAATAAGGGAGCCCAGCACTTTTACAGCTGGTTGAGTTCTTAAGCCTCATTTCCTCAAGAGTAATTGGGCTGGGCGTGGTGGCTCATGCCAGTAATCCCAGCACTTTGGGAAGCCAAGGTGGGAACAAGAGTTGAGACCGGACTTAGATGCCCATCTCTACAAAAAGACCGAAAGATCAGCTGGCTATAGTGGCACACACCTGTAGTCCCAGAGGCTGAGGCAGGAGAATCGAAAGAACCCAGGAGTTTGAGGTTGCTGAACTATGATTGTGCCACTTCATTCCAGTAGGGTGACAGCAAAACCCTGTCAAAAATTATAAAGTCAAGAGTGGTGACTCACGCCTATAATCCTAGCACTCTCAGGAGGCCAAAGCAGGAGGATCCCTTGAGCTCAGGAGTTTGAGACCAGCCTGAGCAAGAGCGAGACACCGTCTCTACTTAAAAAAGGAAAATTAGCCAGGCGTAGTGGTGAGTGCCTATAATCTCAGCTACTTGGGAGGCTGAGGCAGGAGGATCTCTTGAGCCCAGGCAGGTGAGTTTGCTGTGTGCTAGACTGATGCCCTGGCACTCTAGCTGGGCAAAAGTGAGACTGTCTCAAAAGAAAAAAATATTATAATGTAGTAAAAATTGTGGATAGACAAAGGCAGGTCTTAGAGGATGTGCTTTACTTTCCTGATTTGCGGGGGTCCCTTACATCAAAGACACAAAAGTGGCGGAGGCTGAGTTGCCAGTGTGTGGTAAGGTACTCCTTCACCAAGCAGGAAGAGGAAGATGCTCTCCACCAGTGGGAATCGGGATTACACAGTAAGGTCAAGACTTCGGCAGGAATCCTTGTTGTCAAGTCAAAGTTTAATCTAGCAGGATCAGATGAAACCCAGAAGACCCTCCCCCACACCCGGTTTTCACCCTGGTGTTCTAAGCATAAAAAAGAAGATAGAAAGAACACAGACCACTTCTATTTTAATATTTTTAAGCAGCATAAATCATAATGGTTTGTATACTACACTGTACAAATAATATACTGTTACTTTCCAATGAAAATGAACTTCTTATAGGGTTTTCTGAAATGGTCACTGCACAGCTAAGAGCTTGACCCTTTAGCCATCGCTGCAGCGTGTGGAACAAGTCACGAGGCTCCACGTCTTCCAGTTGTGCCTGTTTCTGCTGCCACCAAGGGATGACCCTCTCGGAGACTGTCGTGGCCCCCTCCATCTCCTGCACCAGGAAACACGGGCTCTCTGCAGCTGGACATGTGCTGATGAGTGCAGCTTCTGAGCTCTGCTCGCCACAAGCCTTCGCTCCTTTAGGAAAACTTGCGCTTCTTCATGGCTTCTGCCTTGACTGCCAGGCTCTTGGCACAGATGGTCAGGACCACAATGAGGACGCCCACCACAAACGTCACCAGGGGCCAGAGGAAGCAGTGCAGGAGCACAATCTCATCATGTGCGCGGTGCAGGAGCACGTCGTCCGGTCTGCAAGACAGTGGAGGGTAAGAAAGGGAGAGGTCAAATGCCTGGGCCTGGCACTGAAAACTCCAGAAACACGGGCATCAAACTTGCTTCCCAGCACTAACGGAATAGTCATGATCAAAAGCAAAGAGCTCGTGCTGACCATAAATACTATACTTTGTGGTTCAAACCCAATGCACAAAATTTTGAGTTCTTGAGTCAAGTAATTGGGCAAATTTGCACATTTGACTTACTACATGCTACAAAGTGCCAGAGGTACAGCAATCTCTTAAGCTATTTTTTTCCATTCTATGTTGCTGAGTATCCCATTTTCTCATTCATTTTATTCCTTCTCTAACGTCTGCTGTTCAAGGGGCTTCAATCAGTCTAAAGTTACCGATGGGTAAGCATTCTCCAACAAACCCAAACTAGACCTTAGCATGTAGGTGGGGCCCAAATGATCTTAGTTCAGAAAAGTCAGCTAAGGCCACTGTTTGAATTTAGTTGGAAAGACAGATGGTGTAGCCCTCAGGTCAATTCAGCTTCACCATGTGAACTGGAGGTTTTTATTAATAAGAAGACAATGGGTGAATTAAATTGTGGTTTCCCCATTTCTGAGTGGGATTCGGCACGATTTTAAACCACTGACCACTTTCTTGGTAAATCTGAAAAGTCTTAGCAACAGACTTGTATCTTATCAATATGGGGCTCTACTTTTCAGTTCTAGCATTGGTCTTGTTCACAGGATGTGATGGTGAGATGTGCTCCCAAGCCCTGGTCTCTCATCTTCACCCATAAGACAGAGATCTTGAGAATTTAGCTTTCATACAGGAGGTTTGCATTTTGCAAGATATTTCCAATTCATCCACAGGAAGCTTTGTTCTGTTATACCAGAGCTGTTGTGCTTCCTCCAGAAAAAAGAAGAAAACAACACAGAAAAATGAGTCTGCTTGCTCTGAAGAACAACAAAAGCTTCAGTTACAAGGGCAGTGTGTTCAACAAAGAACCACATTCCTGGAAGCACTCACTAGTTACAAGTCTCAGAATTCAGAACCGATTTCCCAGAAGACTGACAAAGCATGTTGTGTATTTCTTTATTATAACTGCAGTGGAGATACGTGGCATTAACAGAATAGTTTTATAGAATGGCTTTAAAATTACATAATCCTTGCAATTTTCTCCAACTGGTTCACAATATGATTTCAAATTTTGCATATAAAGTAATTTTTTTTCTTTAAGAGATGAGGTTGCCCAGGCTGGACTCAGACGTTTGGGCTCAAACAACCTTCCCACCTTTGCCTCTCCAGTAGCTAGGACTGCAAGGTGTGCGCCACCATGCCCATGGGCCTTTTTTTTTTATCTATATTTCATAGTATTTCAATTAAAATTTATGTTAAGTGAATGCAGAGTCATTGTAACAATTATAAAAATTATCCCAGCTTGCAGAATTACTTTTTTCCGAACTCTTGTAGTAACACGTGGTCTTCAAGACTCATGCTACCATCAGTTTATGCATAAATGCACATTAATTAGTTAATGTGTAATACATATTAGCTTATGTGTATGGGCATATTAATGTATATACTGTTTCCCTAAGGCCCACCATGGCTGTGACTTTGTCACCACCTGTTTTTCTACAAATAGCTGTTGCTAAATATCTGCTCACCACCAAGGAAGAGGAGCCTGCCCTTGCTGCAAATTTTCAAGAAACTTCATGCCTGGAGTCTAAAAAAGTCAAGCACAAGGGAAGCACTACCACATCTTAGAGGCTCTGAAATCCCATCCCAGCACTGCTGTGATTCTTCTTTTCCCAGCTACGGTACTCACAGCTGTCAAGACGCTGCGACTTAGGTGTGCAAAGGAAGGTAAAAGCTATCTCTTTGTCCATCTGCGAAGGACAATTATAGTCTTCCAGAGTGTATTGGTACAAAGAAGACTCCTAGATTCTACATCAAAAGGGGTAAAGGTGTAACCATAATGTGAATGCACTTCATGCCAAAGAAGTGTACACTTAAAAGTGGCTAAATGTTTTTTAAAAAAAGAAGAAAAAAAGGGAAGGGGATGGGTGGGAAACTTGGATTCTTAATACTGTTTGAACAAATGTACATGCAATTTCTGTATTTTTGTGCTGACTTTCTAGTGAAAAGCTCAGTGTGGCTCTTACCCTGTGTTCCTCCTCCAGTCACTACTGCTGATGTGAAATCTTTTACCACCATATTGTGCAACTGAACCAGAAAAATACCCAGCTAATGCAACAGCAAACAGTTTGAAGAGCACATACTGAAGAAGAATGTGAATTAAAAAAGGAAAGGAGGCTGCCAGGTGCCCTGGCTCACACCTATAATCTCAGCTGTCTGGGAGGCTGAGGCAAGTGGATCACTTGAGCGCAGGAGTGCAAGACCAGCCTGAGCAAGAGTGAGACCCCAACTCTACTAAAAACAGAAAAATTAGATGGGCATCATGGTGGGCACCTGTAGTCCCAGCTACTCAGGAGGCTGAGGCACAAGGATCAGTGGAGTTTGAGGCTGCTGCGAGCTCTGATACCACGGCACTCTACCAAGGGCACAGAGTGAGAGAGACTCTGCCTCAAAAACAAACAAAAAAAAAAGAAAGAAAGAAAATAACTGGAAAATGCTGGACCCAGATATTTGTTTTAATTCAGAAACTTCTTGGCATTCTATCTCCTGCCAGTGCACTTGGGGCAAAACTTCAATATTTCAAA
Source organism: Nycticebus coucang (assembly GCF_027406575.1). Classification (NCBI taxonomy): domain Eukaryota; kingdom Metazoa; phylum Chordata; class Mammalia; order Primates; family Lorisidae; genus Nycticebus; species Nycticebus coucang. Next base: position 52,699,011 of record NC_069782.1, read on the forward strand.
TGACAAAACAATATCATTCACTAGGAATTAGCCACAGTGAACTTGTAATCATTTCAAAAGCCTTTAAGGTAGAAATATTATGCAGAAGTACATACATTTCTTTGAAAATAATTTATGTCTATTTCTATTTCATATAGCTCCTTCAACAGTAAACCTTCTATCTCTGCCCAGTAATGCTAAAGCTCATTGCTTAGTTATGTGATATACTGAGATTGTCTCTAAATTTTTCCCTGTGTCCTAATTAAAATCTGGCTCAATCAAACTGGCTTGTGGTGAAGCCACCCCCCTGCCTCAGTTTCCTCTAATTTTATCAGATAGGCAGTTTTCAGGTAGTTTAGCCAAAAATTATTGGCAAAGGGGTTTGGGCTTAGAATTCCATAATTATGTGGCGTGAACTAAAGAGGAACTTTAAGAAAAAAGAAATCAGTGTTTTCCACATTTGGCAAACTGGACAAATTAAACAAGGAGATCTGAATATGATACACTAAAATCAGAACGGTGACAAGAATGGACACAGCTAGCAAAAAAGGATAATTACGCTCCAAGGACTTCAGAAAAGTAAGTAAGAGATTTCTCTCCAAGTGTGGGGAAGGGGGGTTACAGACACAGTAAGTGCTGCAGATACCCAGAGAAAAACTTCCCTAAGGGTTGGCACTAACTATTCTGAGTCAAGCTTTGAAAATATAGGAGGTGCCCCCCAAATGTATACGCATTTGAAGAAAGGGAGAAACTGTATTAAAATTGTAATACTCAATATATACCGATAAGAAAAGATGACTACAAGTCACACTGAGAACCTACTGCAATGGCTGAAGACGAACGTGACTTGGGTATTACAATTTCAATCTAGTTTTTTCCTTTCTTCATGTTTATACTTTTTTTTTTTTTTTTTTGCAGTTTCTGGCTGGGGCTGGGTTTGAATCCGCCACCTCCAGCATATTGGGCCAGCGCCCTACCCCTTTGAGCCACAGGCGCCACCCTACGTTTATACATTTTGTGGCACCTTCTGTATACTGTGATAGTAACACTCAGCTTTCCACCCAGCCAAGACCGTTGTGGCTGAATATTTAATTTCATTTGATTGTTAAAATAACCCCGTGCTCAAGAACTTTTTTTTTTAATTTTTAATTTCAGCTTGCTTGTTTATTCTTCTTCATTTGAAGTACTCTTTTTTGTTGTTCATTTTCTTCTTCCTCTGGCGATGTTTTTGATGTTAGTAGAGATGGGGTCTTACTCTGGCTCACTGCTGCTCATACTGGTCTCGAACCTCTAAGCTCAGGCAATCCACCCGCCTCAGCCTCCCACAGCACTGAGACTACAGGCGTGAGCCACCACGCCCGGCCTCAGGAACTTTTTAATTTTCAGTTTATGACCAAAGAAAGAGGCAAAGATAAGATGACACAATTTAAAATAATCACAGGATTTGAAACCATGCTTGTATGATTTTTAAACCATAAAAGAAGGTGTAATTTACCCTATACCAGCTTTTCTCAAATTAGAATCACCTATGATGCCTGCTGAACTGCAATTTCCTGGGTTTCAACTCTTGATTAGTAGATTGGAATCTGAGCTTGTAGGGTCCAGACATTTGCATTTTACAGAGGCTCTGGGATGGTGCTAATGTACACGTAAACTTAAGGAGCACTGTGTGAAGTTCTGATAGTTAGAAACGTGTAGTATGAAACGCAACACTACTTTAGCTGGCTATTTCCAAAATGTTCTAATTGACACTTACGTCCAGATTATTTTCAGAGCCTCTGCATATTTTTTATGCAGAATGTGTGCTGCATAAGAATAAGAGAGAACTTATTTAAGAAGGTTTCTTAAATGTCTGCCAGAGAATAAGATGGGGGAAAATCTGGGGGAGAGAGGGAAGCAAATATTAAGGGGTGGGGAGTGGGTTCCGGGGTAGAAACGCAGACTATGAAGAGAGATTTTCCCAGAGAGGCCATTTGTTCTCACTGGCAGAAGAGCCCCCCACAGGCCAGCGAAAGCCGAGATAAAGGGACAGAGATTGGTCTGTGTCATCCTCAACACAGAATATACCTGCCCTTTGACTCTGTCCCACCAAATGAAGAGTTGTTCTGTTCCAGTTGTGTTGGCTAATATGGAGAGAAAATGGGGACCCTTTTTTTTTTTAAATGGGATGGAAAATTTCTTAAACCTAACAGTTCAGGTAAAAACGGTACTGCCATTCTGGTGGCAGCAGTACCAAGATGATCCATTTCAAAGTGTTTCAAAAGTATTTCTCGCTTCCTTTTCAGGTAGGCAGGTTCTAAATCTTGTTTATTATTTAGAACACGACCTACTTTAAAAAGAATCTAAAATAGATAACAGTAAAGAACAAAACACCTGAGTACAATAAAATCTTTAATCTGACAGTAAAGAGAAACTGCAATGTAATTAGGATGGGGAAAAACATTAAAATCCCAGGCTAAGAAAAGCTATTGCCTTAAGCCCAAGCGAGACTCATCTCTCTGAGCGTCCTTACACTCAAGGGAAGAGAACCATGATGAGTTACAGAGCTGCCACACGAGGAAAGGAAGTGCGATGATTCATCAGGATAAGCTTTCTGCCAGGACTAAGTCAAAAAGAAGTTACTTGGTGCATTTTTACATAAAGTGATCTTTACAACACATTTAAAAGGCCCTTCATGGCAGTGTAACAAAGCTGGCTAAGGATGAAATCACATGAGGAGTTTTTATAATGCTGATTCCAAGGCCTCAGATCTGCAGACTCAAAACTCTAGTTTTAAACAGCTTGTCAGGCTGTGCTGATAGTTACCCCCATCTAGGAGCAATCGCCTTAAACGATGCTTTTCAAGTATCAGATGTATCAGCCCAGTTTCCGACAATAGCCCAAGAGGAAACTGTTCAAGACTGAAACCACAGAGGGACCTGAATTGCAGGCATTCTGGGTCTTCCATCAGGTGACAAAATGGTATTTTATTACTAAAAGCCAAAGGACTCGTCACATCTTCCTCCCTGGTAAGCTGGTCTGTGTGGGGCTGGTCAGCAGACAACCTTACGGAGTTTTTTATAGAAATCTCCAATAAACACTAATTTAAATGAAATGCCACAGGTGAAAGAGCTGACTGTCATAGGTTTTCAAGTAGAAATTACTGATCATTGATGTCTAATGTGGAAAACCTCAATGTGGGTATTATTAAATGTTTGGGTTTTATTTTGTAAGGATCCATGCTATCGGCTTTCTAGGAGAAAATACCCAACTTGATCTATTAATTCATGATTTTTTAAAGATTTAAAATGACTTTTTTCTACTAAAACATGTTAAAAACTGGCTGATGAAAACAATATATTTGGTTTCCTTCTGTCCTTCTGAGCTATGTCCTTCTGTCCTATGAGCTGTCCTTCTGAGAGCAGTTAGCTAGGCGTCCAGCTGGTGTTTGGAGTTACCATAAGGCTTTGCCAAAGGACAGAAGAGCAGGCTTGACCACAGGAAGGCAGCTGGACAGCTCATCTAGAAGCTATCCCAAAGTATAACCACAGTGGGAGTACAGCACCAGACACAGAGAGCCTTCACAGTATTTTCTTTCTTTTTCTGGGGTGGGGGGGGACAGAGTCTCACTATGTCACCCTCGGTAGAGTGCGGTGGCGTCACACCTCACAGCAACTTCAAACTCTTGGGCTTAAGCGATTCTCTTGCCTCAGCCTCCCAAGTAGCTGGGACCACAGGCACCTGCCATGACGCCCGGCTATTTTTTGTTGCCTTGGTGTCATTGTTGCTTAGCTGGCCCAGGCCAGGCTCAAACCTGCCACCTTTGGTGTACGTGGCTGGTGCCGTAACCACTGTACTACGGGCACCGAGCCCTTTGCAATATTCTTTACATTGAACTGGTCTATTTTGGGAACCTACTCAGGACCCCAGATTTGGCATAGAAACCTGTATTATGAAATGCAACACTACCTTAGCTTAGTTGCATAGAAACATGAATTATGATTGTAATAAGCCAAAGATGTTTTAGATTCAACAGATGCTGAATGAAAGATTTTTGGAGCTTCCCTTATCTGATAAAAAGCAGCAACTTCTGAGATATGAAACTACCATAAATTCCCTCTCAGGGAAGTTTTATGGCCCTGAAGAAGACAGAAATTCCCCTAATACTGGTAAACATAAACATCATCACTAACTTAACATTCCAACAACACATTTGTCTTTCCTAAAGAAACCCCACTTGTCTTGCGGATGGGAGCCTTTTCTCCCCCTCCCTTTCCCTACTCTGTGAGGTGTACAAGCCCTGAGTCCAAACACTTGTCATGCACTTCTTTTCTGTGGAGTCCCATACACGTAAAAATATTAGCAACCGTAACATTTGGAGGCCTTTTAATCTGTTACCTTTTGTTGGTTTAATTCACAGGCACCAGTCACTACACCTGAAAGGGTAGAACAGGTTTCAGCCCATTTTTGCCCACTCAGGTCTAGCAATGATATTCTGGTAAGGGCTTTTAAAAGCTTAGGAGGTATTATTATATCAAGATCATGGCTTTGCCCCACAGATAGCTCCTATCTATGAATGAAAGGCTGGTTATAGAACTATAAATGTTTTACACACCCTTACATTTTCCTTAATGGTTTTCTCCAAGGAGGTTAGAGTAGTATGTTTAATTGCACCAGGATTGCTCCTCAAGCTCACCTTTTTTTTTTTTCTGAGACAGAGTCTCAGTATGTTACCCTTGGTAGAGTGCTGTGGCGTCACAGCTCACAGCAACCTCAAACTCTTGGGTTTGAGGGATTCTCTTGCCTCAGCTCCTGAGTAGCTGGGACTACAGGTGCTCATCACAATTCCCTGCTATTTTTTTTTTGTTGCAATTGTCATTGTTGTTTAGCTGGCTCAGGCTAGATTCAAACCCACCAGCCTTGGTGCATGTGATGGGTGCTGTAACCACTGTGCTACAGGTGCTGAGCCAAGCTCACCTATTCTTCATGGAGGAAATTAAATCAAGCCTTAAACTTGTAGTTTCTGGAGAGAAAAATCTGCATTCAGCTTTGGCAGGATATCCAGAAAACTAGTAGTTGTTTCATTTTGGAATAAAGGGTCAAATTAATTATAAAAGGAGAGATTATACTTAAGTCCACCCCTATAAAGACCTAAAAAGCCTTGTATGTACAGAACAGTGTTTCAGAACATGAACTTCAGTTAGATAAACCTGGGTTTGAATATAGGCTTTATATCCTGCAAGCTATATGATCTTGAGAAATATGCTTAATCCCTCTGTGCCTTAATTTTCTTGTCTGTAAAGTGGGGATAATACCTACCATGCTACCGAGAAGTAAATGCGATAGTCTGTCTGAGGTATAGGGCCAGATGGCTGCCCAGTGGTGAGCAGTCCACACAGGTGGTAGGGTGACGCTTACTATTACAAAGGTGGGGCTCACACTTAGAAATCATCTCAAAATGTTGGCAGTGACCTGTCTCTTCTAGACACCTTCTTTAACTTAACAGTCTCAGGATGAAGCCAGGGCCAGGCAAGTTCTTTCACTGTCTTCCTTTTCCCTTCAGCCTTTTTTTTTTTTTTTTTTTTTAGACAGAGTCTCACTCTGTTACCCTGGGTAGAGTGCCGTGGCGTTATAGCTCACAGCAGCCTCAAGCTCTTGGGCTCACCTGATCCTCAGGCCTCAGCCTCCCGAGTAGCTGGGACTATAGGTGCCTGTCACAATGTCCAGCTAGTTTTTCTATTTTTAGTAGAGATGAGGTCTTCCTTGCTCTTGCTTAGGCTGGTCTCACACTCTTGAGCTCAAGCCATCCACCCACCTCAGCCTCCCAAAGTGTCCCTCAGTCACCCTTGACCCCAGCAGTCAGCATTTCAGTCCTATACAAGTGGGCTTTAAAGTAGCGAAGTTAAGAAACAGAACAGGTTTAAGAAGCAAATGATGAAGTCCCATTTGTTTATTTTTGTTGTTGTTGCAATTGCCATGGCAGTCTTCTTCATGAAGTCTTTCCCTAGGCCAATATCTTCCAGTGTTTTTCCTATGCTTACTTGGAGGATTTTTATTGTTTCATGCCTTAAATTTAAGTCCTTTATCCATCTTGAATCAATTTTTGTGAGTGGGGAAAGGTGTGGGTCCAGTTTCAGTCTTTTACATGTAGACATCCAGTTCTCCGAACACCATTTATTGAATAGAGAGTCTTTCCCCCAAGGTATGTTCTTGTTTGGTTTATCAAAGATTAGGTGGTTGTAAGATGTTAGTTTCATTTCTTGGTTTTCAATTCGATTCCAAGTGTCTATGTCTCTGTTTTTGTGCCAGTACCATGCTGTCTTGAGCACTATGGCTTTGTAGTACAGACTAAAATCTGGTATGCTGATGCCCCCAGCTTTATTTTTGTTACAAAGAACTGCCTTAGCTATATGGACTTTTTTCTGGTTCCATACAAAACGCAGAATCATTTTTTCCAAATCTTGAAAGTACGATGTTGGTATTTTGATAAGAATGGCATTGAATAGGTAGATTGCTTTGGGAAGTATAGACATTTTAACAATGTTGATTCTTCCCGTCCATGAGCATGGTATGTTCTTCCATTTGTTAATATCCTCTGCTATTTCCTTTCTGAGAATTTCATAGTTTTCTTTATAGAGGTCCTTCACCTCCTTTGTTAGGTATATTCCTAGGCATTTCATTTTCTTTGAAACTATGGTGAAGGGAGTTGTGTCCTTAATTAGCTTCTCATCTTGACTGTTATTGGTGTATACAAAGGCTACTGACTTGTGGACATTGATTTTATATCCTGAAACATTACTGTATTTTTTGATGACTTCTAGGAGTCTTGTGGTTGAGTCTTTGGGGTTCTCTAAGTGTAAGATCATGTCGTCAGCAAAGAGGGAGAGTTTGACCTCCTCTGCTCCCATTTGGATTCCCTTGATTTCCTTGTCTTGCCTAATTGTATTGGCTAGAACTTCCAGCACTACGTTGAATAGTAAAGGTGACAGAGGACAACCTTGTCTGGTTCCAGTTCTAAGAGGAAAAGCTTTCAGTTTTACTCCATTCAGTAAAATATTGGCTGTGGGTTTGTCATAGATAGCTTCAATCAGTTTTAGAAATGTGCCACCTATGCCTATACTCTTCAGTGTTCTAATTAGAAAAAAGAACTCAAATTAATCCACATGAAAAAAGCCAACAATCCCATATATCAATGGGCAAGAGACATGAATAGAACTTTCTCTAAAGATGACAGACAAATGGCTAACAAACACATGAAAAAATGTTCTTCATCTCTATATATTAGAGAAATGCAAATCAAAACAACTCAGAGATATCATCTAACCCCAGTGAGAATGGCCCACATCACAAAATCTCAAAACTGCAGATGCTGGCGTGGATGTGGGGAGAAGGGAACACTTTTACACTGCTGGTGGGACTGCAAACTAGTACAACCTTTCTGGAAGGAAGTATGGAGAAACCTCAAAGCACTCAAGCTAGACCTCCCATTTGATCCTGCAATCCCATTACTGGGCATCTACCCAGAAGGAAAAAAATCCTTTCATCATAAGGACACTTGTACTAGACTGTTTATTGCAGATCAATTTACAATCGCCAAAATGTGGAAACAGCCTAAATGCCCACCAACCCAGGAATGGATTAACAAGCTGTGGTATATGTATACCATGGAATACTATTCAGCCATTAAAAAAAATGGAGACTTTACATCCTTCGTATTAACCTGGATGGAAGTGGAAGACATTATTCTTAGTAAAGCATCACAAGAATGGAGAAGCATGAATCCTATGTACTCAGTTTTGATATGAGGACAATTAATGACAATTAAGGTTATGGGGGGAGCAGAAAGAGGGATGGAGGGAGGGGGGTGGGGCCTTGGTGTGTGTCACACTTTATGGGGCAAGACATGATTGCAAGAGGGACTTTACCTAACAATTGCAATCAGTGTAACCTGGCTTATTGTACCCTCAATGAATCCCCAACAATAAAAAAAAAAAAAAAAAAGAAGCAAATGATGCCTTTCAATGTTAATATCTCTATCTTAGGTACACATAAACGAGAACCAAATATCCGATAACACTAGGATTACAGGGTAATCAGTAACATGATTAGGAACACATAAACGTAAGGTATACCCTAAACTTTTCCCACAAACTCTCATTTACCAGCATTCAATTGTACGGTATTATAGGTGAGCCTGGAAAATGTCTTACTGATCCAGACTCCTGTCCCTTCATGTGCAGCGCGGGCAAGTCACTGCCTTGGCCAGGACTTCCACGGCAGAGGCCTGGGGGAGCCGTCTCAGGTCTGCGCCTACCGCACACAGTGTGTAAAGGGTGTGTTCACTCTGCCTGGTAATTGTTTTTTTATACATCTGTTTTCCCGTGATTCTTACAACTCTGAAATCAGAGAACAATTAGGGATAATCGCTGTCTGAGATGTTTCCTGGGTTTTCAAAAAAAAAAAAAAGAGAGAGCTAATTTTTAAGACCTGTGAACCAGAAAGATGCTTATCACATTCTGTCTTAAAAATTAAAAAAAAGGCTCGGCGCCTGTGCTCAAGTGGCTAAGGCGCCAGCCACATACACCTGAGATGGCGGGTTCGAATCCAGCCCGGGCCTGCCAAACAACAATGACGGCTGCAACCAAAAAATAGCCAGGCATTATGGCAGGTCCTGTAGTCTCAGCTACTTGGAAGGCGGAGGCAGGAGAATCGCTTGAGCCCAGGAGTTGGAGGTTGCTGTGAGCTGTGATGCCAGGGCCTTCTACCCAGGAAGACAGCTTGAGGCTCTGTCTCAAAATAAATTTAAAAAAATTAAAAATAATGTAAACCAATCAATCCATTTTATTCTAAAGACAGCTTGGCATAAAAAGGCTTTATCAATGATAAATCCTTTGTTATTCTTTCCTTGAAAAAACAATGAACAGAGAATTTTCAGACTAGTTAGATATTCTCTAAGATCAGCTCTTACAAAGTGCCTTAAATTGACATTAAATCCTTTCCTTCCATCCACATCCCTGGGCTGCTCCAAAACCTGTATCAGGTTATCACCCATCGGACTTTCAGCTGGTTGTTTTCACCAGTGGTGGAGGATTTTATAAGCTAAATGATAGAAATTCCCATGAGCTTTTAAGAATTACTGCTCTTCAGGGTGGTTCCTGGCTCCCTGGGTAAAAAAAAAAAAAAAAAAAAAGAATTACTACTCTTCAGGGTAATTTGGTCTGTGGTTTCTCTGAGTTACCAACTAAGGTATTTATTTCATGGAGAAACTGTGTTTTTTGGACAAAATGTTTAAACTTCAGATTTAAGAAGAAATAAACTGGAGAAAAGAGATTTACATTCTTTTATGTGAGACATCTATTCTTCTCCTAACAGTTCCCACCCTGTGTACCTACTTTGTAGTTCCAAATTTGAATTAGAAGTTCAATACCACTTTAATTCATCTTACCACAATGTGGGAAAGATGAATTATTCCATAAATTGTGCTTGGAAAATATTGGTCTTTTTGAAGAAAAAAAAAAAACAACAATGTCTCCACGTCTTATTCTTCACAGCCCCCTCCCCAATGGATCAGAACCTTAACTGAATAAAACAAAGTATGAGCGCACAGGAACACTTACATTTTAAAAAGTAACCTTTGAGTTTCCCCATTTGTAAAATGGGTAGTAAAGCCTGTATTAAACACCCATCAACCCATGAGTGGATTAATAAACTGTGCGATATATACATACACACACCATGGAATACTATTCAGCCATAAAAAGATGGAGATTTTACAACTCTATTAACCTGGATAGAGTTGAAACACATCCTTCTTAGTAAAGTATCACAAGAATGGAAAAACAAGTATCCAATGGACTCAATACTGATACGAAAATTAGTAGATGAACAACTACACGCCCACCCAAGAGAAAAACTGAATTAAACTTAAGGGGGGGGGAGAAGGGAGGGAGGAGAGGAGATGCGGGGATTTATAAACTCGCCTAACAGAGAGAACACACCTCCCAGATGAGGCTCACAACTACAGCTTCGACTCTACCTAACAAAAAGACATCAAACAAGGATATTTATGTAGAAAGCATTTTTCTATAACCCCACACAGCTCCGATGACCTCAGCCTAGCCCATACCCAAGTTTCCCAACTTTGGACACACGAATTTAACAACCACAGAACATGACACAGAACTGGAACCTTCCAACATGAATGGCACTATTGAAGTTCAGAGTTGAATCAAAGCTCACAGATACTCACTGTAAAAGTCAACTGCACTTAGAACAATCTGCAGATTACTACCTGCACTTATTTTCTATTGTTGCTATAACAAATTTGGTGGCTTAAAACAACAAATTTGTTCTCTTATATTTCTGGAGGCCAGAAGTCTGAAATCTGTTTCTGTGGGACTAAAACAAGAGTTTGCAGGCCTCACTCCTTTTGCAGGTTTAGGAAAGAACCTGTGCTCTGGCCTTTCTCAGTTTCCTGCATGCCCTAGCTGGTGGCCCCTTCCTGGCCTCATTCCAACCCTGCTTCCATCATCACACACCCCCACTACTCTCTCTGATCTTGTCTCCCTCTTACAAGGACCCCGTGGTTATGTTTGAGGCACGTCCAGATCATCCGGTCAGACAAGTCTCACTTTGTCACCTCAGGTACAGTGCTGTGACATCATAACCCACAGCAACCTCAAACTCTTGGGCTCAAGGGATTCTCTTGCCTCAGCCTCCTGAGTAGCTGGGATTACAAGCTACTGCCATAATGCCTGGCTACTTTTAGAGACAGGGTCTTGCTTTTGCTCAGGCTGGTCTTGAACTCCCGAGCTCAAGCAATCCACCCACCTCACCCTCCCAGAGTGCCAGAATTAGAGGGGTGAGCAACTGCGTCCGGCCAAGCTTTTAGATTTTGATGTGGTCATTTCCCTACGTTAAATATGTAGCCTGTGCTTTGGGTGCTATAGGCAAAAAATCAACGCCAAATCCACTGTCCTGAAGCTTTCCTCCTACGGTTCCTTCCAGGAGTTTCAGAGTTGTATCTCTTAACACTTAAGTCCTCAATTCACTGTGAGTTAATTTTTGTGTATGGTGTCATGTCAGGATCCAACTTCATTCTCTTGCACGTGGATGTCTGGTCAACCCAGTACCATTCGCTGAAGAAACTGTCCTTTCCCCACTGGGCGCTCACGGCACCCTTGTAAAATCATTTCACCATCCAGGAGCAGGTTTATTTCTGGGCTCTGTGTTCTCTTCCATTGCTCTTTAAGTCTGCCCGTGCCAGTACCACCTTGTTTTGAACTCGGGAGCTTGTAATGAGTTTTGAAAACAGGAAGTATAAGACATCCAAGTTTGTACTTTTTCAAGATTGTTTTGTTTATTTGGTGTCCCATGAGAATCCATATACCTGAACCTTTGCTAAATTTGCTTTGGTTGTTACACTTCTTTTGTGAAATCTTAAGTGTTTTCTACATATGAGATCATGTCATCTGCTAACCGATGACTGTACACCTTCCTTTTCAATTTGACTGCCTTTTATTTCATTCTCTTACCTAGTTGCTCTTTCAGTTATTGGTGTCTCCAGATTACGTGTCCAAAACATCCACTTACAATAGCCTTTTTTGATACATTTGTCTCTTAAATCAAGTGCAAGACAAAAATAGTACGAGGCTTTATAACTTTACAGGTTACTAGACCTTTGTTTTCCTCATCAAGCTGAGTTCCTGTCTAACGTCCTTTCTTTTTGACCAGAAGGATCCCTTCCATTCTAGGGCAGGGATGCTGGTAGTTGCCTTTTGGATATCTGACGTTTTAATTTCTTCCTCATTTTTGAAGCACAGTTTCTTAGATGTGGGACTCTTGGTAGACAGACCTTTTTATTTTTCCATGACTTTGAATATTTCAGCCCATTGATGTCCGGACTCCAAGGTTTTTGATGATGAATGTGATGTCAATCACGTGGAAAATGATGATGAGAGTCATCTTCCTAGCAGCTCACTGGATGTTAATAAGGGAACTTATAGTGTGTCACACACCCCTGAACACTTCTTTTTTTTTTTTTTTTTTTGTAGAGACAGAGTCTCACTTTATGGCCCTCGGTAGAGTGCCGTGGCCTCACACAGCTCACAGCAACCTCCAACTCCTGGGCTTAAGCGATTCTCTTGCCTCAGCCTCCCGAGTAGCTGGGACCACAGGCGCCCGCCACGACGCCCGGCTATTTTTTGGTTGCAGTTTGGCCGGGGCTGGGTTTGAACCCACCACCCTCGGTATATGGGGCCGGCGCCCTACCGACTGAGCCACAGGCGCCGCCCTTCCCTGAACACTTCTGTATAGATCATCACGGCAGCTATTTGTAGCATCCTTCTAACACCAATCCAAATTTAAAGAAAAAGAAATTGATTATTTCCCATATAGATATGATGAGGCTTCTGAAAACCTAAAGTTACTACAGATTTTCAAACTGTAAGTGAAAAGGCCACTGAAATGTCCAAGTTTTAATTTCTAATAAACCAAATATCAATCTCTGTAACCCATTTAATAGGAAGCACTTGTTTCTCTTTTAAGAGGAAAATGTTTTTGCACCCATAAAAGGAAAAAAAAAAAACCATGGTGTCTTATGCCCAGTCCTAATTGGTCCATTTATTGCTCTGACCTCACAAAGAGCCATTGAGCCTAAAACCTATATAAGCCCCTGTCTGGGCCTGGGTCTTTGGTCTTTATAGCCCAGGAAGTTTCTTTTGGTGACCTGTGGACTTGACCTCAGCTAGTGTGTTTCCTTGATCGTAGTTCTTGCAGTTATCCCAGTGAGTAGTTTAGCATAGTGTAGACAGTATTTTCTTTTTTTTTGGTAGAGACAGAGTCTCACTGTACCGCCCTTGGGTAGAGTGCCGTGGCATCACACGGCTCACAGCAACCTCTAACTCTTGGGCTTACGCAATTCTCTTGCCTCAGCCTCCCGAGCAGCTGGGACTACAGGCGCCCGCCACAACGCCCGGCTATTTTTTGTTGCAGTTTGGCCGGGGCTGGGTTTGAACCCGCCACCCTCGGCATATGGGGCCAGAGCCCTACTCACTGAGCCACAGGCGCCACCAACAGTATTCTTAGCATCATGATATTTGTTTTGTTAGCATAGTTCACAAAGTATTTTTATCCTAGTTAGCTTTTAGTAGTAGTGTTAGCCTCGTTAGTACCCCAGTTTGTATAGTTTGTTAGTATTCTTAGCATAGTGAGTATAGTTGTTGTCGATTAGTTATTTAGTGTAGCTTTTCTAGCATAGTGGTAGAGCAGTTAGGCTCCCCATGGCGCCTGGAGTGTCCTCCATGTCTCTGGACAAGGAGGTCCTCCAGGACTATGAGCTATTAGGAACCACTGGCCAGGGTGGCTTCGCTGAGGTGAGGCTGGCCCGGCACCTTCCAACTGTGACTGAGGTGGTGGTCAAGATCATCAACAAACACCATGCTTCTGGGTTCATGTCTGTCTCTTCAGAGATCGAGATCATGAAGAGCCTGGACCATCCCAACATCATCAAGCTGCTGGAGGTCACCGAGGGTAAGGACAGCATGTTCCTTATTATAGAACATGCAGGTGGCGGAGGCCTTGCTCAGAGACCAGAGACATTTGGCCAGATGGAGGAGGAGAGGCCGAGTCATACTCTTGGAGATATTGAAAGCCGTGGAGCGCCTTCACCAAGAGGGCATCGTACATAGAGACCTGAAGTCCAACAAGGTGTTAACGTGTTATTCGATTCACAAAATAATGTGAAAGTAGCCGACTTTGGCATTTCCACATCCTTCAGTGAAGGTAAGACTTTCAAAAAGTCTTGTGGGACCCTCTGTTCTGTGGCTCCAGAAGTCTTCCAAAAGCAGAAGTATGCGGGAACACAGGAAGACATCTGAAGCCTTGGGGTCATCCTCTATACAATGGCAGCCGGGACCCTCCCATTTTTTGCATGGAACTTTAATATTAGACGAGGAAGTTCGTTCATATATGCCATCTATACGATACCTGCTTTCACTACCAAGAAATTAAAAACCTTTCTCAGAAAGATCCTAACCCCTGACCCCAGGAAGAGGTTCACCCTCCTCCAGATGATGGAAGACCCTTGGATCCAGTCTGGGCAAGACAGCACAAAGTCACAGATGCCAGTGACTGTCACCCCACCAGACCTTCCCAATCTCAGTTCTACCCACTAGCCTGGCCCTGTGTCCTCTCCATCCCTGAGCACCAGCAGCCTTAGGGGATGCCCACAAGGTGACACTGGAGCTCAGGGAAGACCCAGACAAGACCGGTCCATCCTGGCTGGGCAGGTAGTAGAGGACCACACCACTGAAGAGGGGCAGGGCTGGTGGGGGGATGGGGGTGGGGGCGCTAGGAGGATTTTGAATTTCATTTGCAAAATATGCTGCCTCCCACTGGCCCAAAATGTCCACTGGAACAAGGTGATGCCTGTTACCAGCCAGGAGACCTGAGGCCCAGACAAGCAGGTGAGTGTGGGGTGGTCGAGCCATGCTTCCTCCATTTTGTTTATGGTTTTCTTGGATTTTCAATAAAGAAGTTGTATCTTTTTCTGAGTGTACATGTATGGGATACAGTGTGAAGTTCAGGTGTGTGGGCAATGCACACACAAAGCTAACAGGCAGGCGCAGCACACTGTCACTTGGGTGTTGCCTCTGAAAAGCTGACCTAATAGAAGTAATTTGATTGTGTGGGTGGCACAGGGAGGGAATGGGGGGGTGTTGGTCACAGGGAACCAAGTTTCAGTCAGGAAGAAGCCCTGACCTCCGTTGCACAGCAGGGTGACCAGGTTAAGGACAATGTAGGGCACACTTCAAATACCTGAGAGTCTACTTCAAATGTCTCCTTGGCGAGCAAGAAGGCCCTGAGCTCCTGGGATCCTGAAACACAGTGTGGGTTGGGCAGGCGTGGACTCCAGCTGGGCGGGGACCCCAATAAGCAGCCTGCGGCCTGCAGAGGCCTCCCAGCCACAGTGGATCAAGCTGAAGCACAGCCTGGACTCCTCCCCACTTCCCCCAACCACCTGGGACAACCACTGAGTCTTGACTGTGACTCCTGGGCACATGCCCCCTCCCGGCCCTTCTCTGCCTTTTCTTCCATGGTTGTGGGGGGCAGGGCACAATGGTTTTTAGTCATCTCACCTCTGTTTCTTCCAAATCACTGCTTACTCCAGAAAGCTGAGTCCTGGTATTTAGCCTTATGAAAACCACACATCTGTTTCATTGGTCACCCCAACAGCCACACAGGAGCCTCTGGGCCATGTGCAGGGCAGAGATGTACACACCCAGGCATGGCCTCCCCACACTGATGTCACCTGGTTAACGGGGACTTCAGGTCCTGCTGGCCTGTGTTGATTATCTTGAGCAGGATAACAAAGTCCTGTGAACCAAACTATTTGGGGACCCGGCTGTGGTCCCCAAAGTGTCATAGGCACCACTTGTCCCGCTGTGTTTTCTGACTGAATAGTGTATCACTTGAACTTTCCTCTGTGATCTTCTCCCCTTTTCATAACAGTAGCACAGGTGGGTTCTAAGACGCCTGAGCCAGGTGTGGGCCTTTGGTCCCCACACAAAACCATTCCTCTGTGTTCAGTCCTTTCTTTGCAAGGACACATTACCTTTCTTTTTATCTTTTTTTTCAAATCCATACATTGAATCAACTTTGAAACAACCTCTAACTTAGATGGCATTGCGCATATATTTCCTCACTAGGGGCACGTTTCATGCCTTTTTCACAACACATCCTCCTCCCTGGTTCACCCCATATGCAGAACCATGTGCATCCAGACTTCCAGACTTTCCATCACCAGTAACTTTAAAGTGTGGTGAAAACCCTAAGAAAGGAAATTCTGAATTGTCCTTTACAAAAACAGCTATGTGAATTAGCATGGATTTGTAACAAAATAGCTTAAAATGTTAGCCTATGCCCAAGGAGATATTAGCCTCCATAAAAATACATTTGTTAATAGAAATCAAGGATGCTGTTGGAAGCTTATGTATGACTCTTTGCTTTCTTTAAAAATGAAGATAATGCTAATCACTTCTGTCTTCCATTAACTGAGTTGTTTGAACCTAATATGCTGACTTAGCACAAAAAGGCTAATGAGCTGAAGGCAAGATTTTGATATTACTCACAGAGGAGCTACGTATCCAACCACCCGGGGTTAATGCATAAACTTGAAATTATTTGGGGTTATCTGTAGACTCAAGCTATAGGTATATTCCTATAACCTGTGGTTGATAAAACATTTGTTCAACAAATATTTCTTGAGGAGCCATTATATGCTTGGACTCAGGTATGTGAAATCCTAGAACATAGTGAATGAAACAGATATGGTCTTCCTAAGGCTTTCTGTTTACTTTTGAAGATAGGCATTCAATAAATAATTACACAAACATTTTGTTACAAGTTTGTTAAGTGATATAAAAGATGAAAAGAGAGTGTTTCAAGAATTTAGTGTTTTCATGAAATAGAAGATAATTCAGAGTGGCTAAAGAGATAGAAGGGCCACCTCTGTATTTTCCTAGGATAGCGTACCATATGCCCCTCACTAGTAGGGTATAGAAAAATCTGCAGACATTGTATCTGTTTTGTTTACATTTATCCAATTATTCTGTGACCTAAGAAATCAGGCATTCATTTGCACTAGGAAGACCTAAAAAATTAAACACATGAGCATCTTTGTCAATACATACAACTCAGGTGACCTGGGTGCTCTCACCCAACCAATGATACCAGAAATAGTCCTACTTACCACAGATCACACCAAGACAAATCCAGTGTTTTACCCCAACTTCCAGTCAGGAGACAAAAATGAGCCATTTTTTCCCCAACCCTCTAACTTAGCCATGCCAGTTGCTGAGGAGGCAGTCCAGTGGGGAGTCCCCTGGGGATGCTCCCCTACCCCATCCTGAACTGACATTTTGTCAGACGTTGGGGTAGGGAAGCCCCTAAACCTAGCTGAGAACTACTAAGGACAACGTTTCCACCTTCTCCTCCGCCCTCCAAGTTAGCAAAGCAATAAGGGCCAAACCCAGCCAGGTCAGAATTAGTGCCGCTGGAAAAGAAACACAGAGGTTTGCCCAGGAAAGATCCAACACAGTGATACAAATGTCCCAATGTCCAGAGGACAGCTTTTGCAGTTAGGGGATAGGGCAGCTGGGAAGCATCAGAAAAAGAGTGAGCCGAACTCAACCACAGAAGCTGTGAAATGCACAGAGGCTTATAATTTACCTTCCACTTCGCAGTGGTGGGGGAGGGAGCAGAGAGACAGAGGTTCTGCCAGTTCAGGGATCAGAGACAGGAAAATGGGAATCAGGTCGCCATAAAGACAAGGCTGCTCAGCCTCCTTCAACAAACAGAAAAAGGTGGCCTCCTACACGTCCCCCAGTCACTGGAGCTAGACGTGGTCCCTAAAATGAGCGGGAAATCCCAGGTTTCAGCACCACGATGGAAAGTCCCTCTGAAGCTGGATGTTCCCTGGTTCTTGCCTCCCAGTCCAAGAATGAGCCCAGCGTAGCTGACGATGGAGTGATCCCAATATGAAGTCATCACAATAGCTTCATTTATTACAGAGCACAAGCGCACAAGCACACAAGCATTCAGAGACCGACCCCAAAGGGACCTAAAACAGTTCCAGACTTTATATGATTTTACAAGGTTATAATTCCCAAAACAGCATGATACTGGTGTAAAATTAGAAACCCAGACCAGTGGAACAGAATAGGGAACCCACATATAAAACCATCTGCCTACAACCAACTGATCTTCAAAAAGCACAGAACCTACCTGGGGAAGGGAAGCCCTGTCCTGAGTTCTTATCTGATGAGACTCCAGCTGAATTTGGATTGTCTCCATTACTGGGCAAATGCCTTCAGAGTCAGGGTGGGACATCACACCTTACTGAAGTGTTCCCTGCAGCATCCTAGCAGGATTTTATATTGGTGGGACCTGGGGTGATGGAGAGTGTTTACTAAGAGAAGAATCAAAATGAGGTACTGAGGTTAAAGTTACTTTGGAATTTCTTTGCATGGCTGTAGCAAATGCCTGTGCTGACCCCTCCTCTCGATACCTTTTTTTTTTTTGCAGTTTTTGGCTGGGGCTGGGTCTGAACCCACCACCTCTGGCATATGGGGCTGGCACCCTACTCCTTTGAGCCACAGGTGCTGCCCCTCTCGCTTCTTTTTTTAAAAATTATTTTTTATTGTTTGGGAGTCATTGAGGGTACAAAGAATTAGGTTACACTGATTGCATTTGTTAAATAAAGTCTTATAATAAAATATAA
Source organism: Nycticebus coucang (assembly GCF_027406575.1). Classification (NCBI taxonomy): domain Eukaryota; kingdom Metazoa; phylum Chordata; class Mammalia; order Primates; family Lorisidae; genus Nycticebus; species Nycticebus coucang. Next base: position 52,717,249 of record NC_069782.1, read on the forward strand.
AGTCCTGTCCCCAAGCAGGGTGCCATACATTGTGATCCTCCCTCCCCCTCCCTCTGCCCCTCTCTCTGCTCCCTCATTTCCTTGCCGCCCCTCCCACTGTATTAGCCCATCTACTGCCTTCATGTAAGAATTGAGTACAATGGATTCTTCTCTATTTTTTTTTTTTTATTGTTGGGGATTCATTGAGGGTACAATAAGCCAGTATGATTGCAATTGTTAGGCAAAGTTTAACTTTTTTTTTTTTCAAGTCAGTATGAGGGTACAATTTTTAGGTTACATTGTTCTCACTTCCAGGTAAAGTTCCATTTGTACAAGAGCCCCTCACCCAGAGGGCATGTTATACACCCCTCACAATGTGCACATTAGGTGAGATCTTGCCTCCTGCCCTCCCTCCTTCTGCCAACCCCCCAAAACTAGACTATATTAGTGTGTTATTGTTCTTATAAGCATATTATTGTTTATATATTGGTTTCATATTAGTATGGAGTGCACTGAATATTTATTTTTCTTGCAATACTTACTAAGAATAATGTATTTCAACTCCATCTAGGTAATTTAAAAGATGTAAAGTCTCCATCTTTTTAATGGCTGCATAATATTCCATGTACATAGACCACAGTTTGTTGATCCATTCATGGGCTGATGGGCACTTAGGTTGCTCCCACTAGTTGGCAATTATGAATTGAGCCACAATAAACATTCTGGTGCCAACGTCTTTGTGGTAAAATTATTTTTGTCCTTCTGGGTAGACACCTAGCAATGGGATTGCAGGGTCAAATGGAAGATCAACTTTTAGATCTTTGAGAATTCTCCATACTTCTCTCCAAAAGGGCTATATTAGTTCGCAATCCCACCAGCAGTATAGAAGTGTTTCCTTCTCTCCACATCCACGTCAGCATCTGGTGTTTGGGGACTTTGTGATGAGGGCTAATTTTACTGGGGTTAGATGATATCTCAGAGTGGTTTTGATTTGCATTGCTCTGATGATTAAAGATGATGAGCATTTTTCATGTGTTTTTTGGCCATTCATCTGTCACCCTCAGAGAATTTTCTGCTCAAATCTCTTGCCCACTTATAGAGGGGATTGTTTGCACTTTTCTTATTGTTTGAGTTCTCAGTACATTCTAGTTATTAGGCCTTTGTCAGATTCAGAAAATGCAAAAATCTTCTCCCATTCTGACAGCTGTTTGCTCTATTTGTGGTACTGTTAACTTGATCAAGTCCCAGTTATTTATTTTTGGTGTTGCTGCAATTGCTAGGGGGGATCTCCCTCATAAAGTTTTTATCCCTGGCAAATATCTTCAAGTATTTTCCCCACACTCCCTTCTAGAGAGAGTGCCTTAAATTTCAATATTTTATCCAATGAGAATCAATTTTTGTCAATGGTGAGAGGTGCAGGTCCAGTTTCAGTCTTCTGCATATGGATAACCAGTTCTCCCAGCACCATCTGTTCGATAAGGATTCTTTTCCCCACTGCATATTTTTGTTAGGCTTATCAAAGATTAAATAATGATATGTGGCTGGGTTCATCTCTAGATTCTCTATGCTATACCACAGATCTGTGTCTCTATTTTTGTGCCAGTACCATGCTGTTTTGATCACTATAGCCTTGTAATATAACCTGCAGTCTGGCAATGTGATGCCTCCAGATTTGCTTTTATTTCTAAGGACTGTATTTGCCATTTGGGTTTTTTTTCTGGTTCCATATGAATCAAAGTACTATTTTTCCAAGTTCTTTAAAGTATGACATTAGTGCTTTATTGGGGATTGCATTAAATCTATGGACTGCTTTGGGTAGTATGGACATTTTAACGAGGTTGATTCTTCCCAGCCATTTCCTTTTGAATCTTATTCTTCATCAAATATGTTCATATTTGAATCAAATGATTCTTCATTACTCAGATCGTCCATGACTGGAATGTCACCAGTAATTCCAAACTCCATTATTAATTTTAGCCACAATCTGTGCCACACCATATGTTTGATCCTCCTGAACTTTTTCTTCATTAACCATCCTTCAAATCTTTTTTTTAATTCTGGATTTTGACCAGGCATGATTGCTCATGCCTGTAATTCCAGCCCTTTGGAGGCTGAGGCAGGAAGATCATTTGAGGGCAGGAGTTCAAGACCAGCATGAGCAACATAACAAGAGTCGATCTCTACAAAAAATAGAATAATTAGCTGAGTGTGGTGTGCTGCTATAATCCCAGCTGTTCAGGAAGCTGAGGCAAGAGGATCACTTAAGCCCAAGAGTTTGAGGTTGTAGTGAGCTATGATGATGCCATAGAACTCTAGCCAAGGAAAAACAGTGAAATTATGTCTCCAATCAATCAATGAATAAATACATTCTGAATTTTAAAACTGTAGTAGAACTTCAACACAGGGAAATTCAGAGATAACAAGTATATAGTTTGATCAGTTCTTTATATTTCTGAGTCTTCCACTTCTATTTTATAAAAACAGTTTTACAATTTCTCTGTGCAACCCATTCTCTTCTTTGATAACCCACATTTTTCCATATAATGATGCTCCTCATATTTGAAGAGCAATCCTGTATTATGAAATCAAATTTTAGCCAGAAATGGAAAATTCAAGGGTGAGCCACTGTTTCCAAAAAAAGGCTCTTAGAACCCATTTCCTAACTCAACAATACCTATTCCCAGAAATGGAAATGTTGATTTAGGATGTTTAATGCTGGAAATATCCTTCTGTTTGTCTATTCTTTAGTTAGAGGAATTAGTTCCTAAACATCAAAAGTCTTGTTGTGATCTAGCACATCTGAAAATACAGGGCTATAGAACGGACTCCCTAAAACAAGCCCAGGTCTGGAAAGGACTGAGACCAGCCGTGCTAGTTAAGCGGCACATCCCAGGCTCTCCCACTGATTAAGACAACATAGCCAGGCCCCTTATTGACTTTGTGAAGCCTAACACCAACATGGACAAAGAAGCTCTCCTTTCAGGAAAGGCTGCACATACCGCTGGGATCCATCAGCAAGCAGAGCTAGGATGTGCCTTTCTTCAATATCTTCAAGAAAGGGTAGAAGCTCCTTGTTGGAATTCAATGATATCCAAAGGCCTAAAAGCAGGTATCTGCTAGGTCTGTCCAATGCCATGACCCTAACTAATATCCTAGGGTGACATCTACCCCCTTGTTTCAAGTGAAGGAAATCGCAGGTCACGCCCAGCATAGTGACTGCACACGTATAAAAAGACACTTTTAGAAAATGACTCTAACATTCACATTTTATATCATTTCCCTAAGCTGAATCATGTTCTCAGCCCTCGCTCCAGGCAAAGAGGATGCAGAAAACGAGCAGGAGAGACAATCACAGATCACATACTTGCAATGTGGGTGTGAGAAACTGTTTCCACGGAGAAAATGACAAACACACTGAGGCACCCAAAATATGCAGATGAGCAGGGATTCCATTGGGTGTGTGTAAGGCTGGCAAGAGCTTCAGACTGTGGTTCTCAAGGAAATGAGGTAGGTAAGGAATCCCCCCCTCCCCCATATCAACGGTATCTTCTCACCATCTGAACAATACTGGGGATACTGTGTGCAGATGAAATACGGCATTTAAGAAGAAGGTCAAGAAACATTTTCCCCATGATTTTTTAATATAAAATCGAGATGGCAAGGGCTTCTTAAATAGAAAAACTGAAGTGGGGGCAGGGAAACAGGGCTCACTGACTAACCCATGGCTCAAATGCAAAGAACAGTGGTCTCAGCAGGCCTGCCTGACTCTGAAGATTCTGGGGTTTTCCCAGAGGTCCCTACACCTGAAAAGCATCATGCCCTTTGGAACTCAAAGTGAGAGCTTAGTAAATATTAGTGGAACAAGAAAAGCCTTCAAAGAAGGGATCCAGTGCCACAGAGTTTCACCTAAATAAATTAAGATTGGGGGTCGGAAGAAGCAAGACCTAAGACTTCACTGGGAGTTTTTCAAAGGCCACATATATTTGTTTGAAACTGCAAGTACGGGCGGCGCCTGTGGCTCAAGGAGTAGGGCGCTGGTCCCATATGCCAGAGGTGGCGGGTTCAAACCTAGCCCTGGCCAAAAGCCACAAAAAAAAAAAAAAAAAAAAGAAACTGCAAGCACCATCGATGTATTTGCACTAACAGTCATGTGTATTTACTTGTGTTTTTCCTTTCAGGTAATAGTAATCATATTTACTATTCTAGCCATCATTATTGCTTGCTTTTCTTCCGGGTGGGCTGTTCAATCTATCTCTAGCCCACCCAACCCAACTGTGCCTGTGACAACTGCCACCAGGAGTTCCTGTTCCTTCACCTCACCTGCTCACCTCCCTGCTTAGGAGCTCTGCTCCCCTTGAGGGGCCTTCCAACCCCGGACTCCCCTTGAGGGGCCTTCCAACCCCGGACACGCCTACACAAGTCACAGCTGTAGACCCGGAATGCGAGGTAAGACCTGCTGCCAGCATCTGGGTAAGCCACATCAACTGGAAGCAGATGAAAAGGTGTCCTAGTTTTCCAAACCTCTGAAAAAGATACTGCGATTCATTCCACAGTAATTTATTCTATAATTTACTCTCAGGAAATCATTGTTCATGTCTGATTAAGTTCAATTCCCTGCAATTAGATTCTCGATAAGAAAACTCAGCCTGTTGCCATAATTATTTTCTTTTATGTACCTCACGTGTCAGCATTGCCCCATTATTTAGGTGGCTCTGGAGAAACAATCTGAAAAACGTATCCTGGGTGGGGGAGAAGTCAATTGTGCGTCTTTTTGCAGGAGGGAGGTTACCTCCCATTATAATAATACTGTGTGATATAGAAAGTTTTCAATTATTAAAAGTCCGTTTCATTAAAATGTATTATGCAACATTTTTTAAAATTAAATAATTAGCAGAGTACATATTCTTTGCTACTGCATGTAGGAAGACAGAAATAAGCTGGCATCCTATCAAGGCTAGCAATGAATCATCCATCTTAACCCCTAAATTATACAGTAAAGAGTACGTGAATAATGGGTTACGTTCAGTTTTGTTGTAGTCTGCCAAACAGTTATCTCTCTCTCAGTAAAAATGCAATAAACAGATATTGAAATACTTCTGCTCAGTAAAATTAGCTAAATTAATTTTGAGGCTCTTTTCCTAAATGATAAATTACTTTTAAATACATGTTTGGAGAATAAAAGTACTACAGAGGAATATGCGTAACAAAGTGGTGTTAGAAATTATTAGAAATTATTTCTAATAGAAATAATTAATAGAAATTTCTAATAGAAATAATTTCTATTATTACGGTTCAATAATAGAAATTTAAAACTTGAGTAACTAAAAAGACACCATCAGTTAATCTTAAAGTTTCTCTTCGCCAAGCCAACAGCTTCACTTTATGCTGACGGCATGTGAAATTCAAAATCCAAGAAAATATATGTAAATAACCATCAGATTGGTAGAATAACCATGGTAAAGAGATTGACAATAACTAAGATTTATAGCCACAGGTATTCCTAGGAAATGTGCTTTCTTTTCCTTTGCCTTGAGACTAGCATCAATGTCCCAGGTAGGGGCCCGTGGGGTCCTGCAGTGAGTGACATGGAGCAAGGCTGCACATCGAAGACAGATCTGGACAGGAAATAAAATTCCACTGTTATAAGCTCTGGAGATTTTCAGGTTATTACCACAGCATAGTTTAGCACAAGTTCGCAGAAACCCACAAGTTGAGGCTGGAGATCCTACCATTTCAACAAGTAAACAGCCATGCTGGTCAAAATTAGTCCTCTCAATTGAAAGCACAAAACCAGCTAAGAGATGCAGACTTGGTCATTTTAAGACTTTCTTAGTGCTCAGTTCCTTTCCATTCAGCCATCCAAGAGCCTTTGCAGAACGCGCCCACGATGTGGCAGGCACGGGGCTGCACTTGTGAGCTGGCGCTTGCCTGTGAGCTGCGCACCGGGGCAGAGCCTGGCCTTCTCCTGTCTGCGTTCCCGCTGTCAGCAGAAGGCCTGGCTGCCATCCCGGTGCTCTGCAAAGGCCTGCTGTGGGCATACTGTTGAAATCCACTTCATAGGGCAATGGACATCTGTACCAAGTGCAGAGGGAAGAAAGGAAAACTTCAGTCTGCCCATGCCAATAAACAGGAAATATCTTTTGGGCATATGCGAAAAAAGAATAGGAGTTCAAACAGGCGAAGAACATTCTGGTAAAAAGATACAGCACATTTAAAGGCACAAATGCTTTGGTCCGGCCTCTCGGATGATTTTGCTGCCAAAACTATGTACATCCAAAAATAGGTTACCGCACTCTCATTAATTAGATTTAATAGAGTTCCTTATGTTATCCTATTCCAATATGGACTAGAACCCTGCTTGATGTTATGCACATGACAGCAGAATGGCTAAGAGCTCAGATTCTGGAGGCTCAGAAGCTCAGTAGAGGGTTTTGAATCCTGCCTCTGTTGATTGCCAGCTGTGTGATTTGGTCAAGTTGCTTAACCTCTCTGTGCTTCAGTTCCCTCATGTATAAAGTGAGGATCGTAATAATAATGCCTTGTACAATGCTGTGCAGATCCAGCCAGCCAGTATGTAGAAAGCTCTTAAATGGTACAGAGGCAGCATGATAAATTGGTGTGAGCCGTTACTGACTAAGGCCTGAGGAAAACCACCAGTGAAATAAGTCTCTCAGTCTCAGTCCTCTCTAGCACGTTTATCAATAACTCGGTTAAGGAAATCCAAGCCATTCTGACGTCCAGTGAAGAAAGCATGACCAGAGAAGAAGTAACAAATGTGACAGGTCCCAGAAATCAAGATTCAAAACAATCGTAAGACACTGGAACGATCAGTCAGAAGCACAGGGATACATTTTAAATTCTTGCTTTTCAATCTAGAACTCTTAATCTCACAAGTTCAGGAGTAAAGGAAACCTACTTTAAGAACAGCAAGTATAAATCAGGTGTGGGGGGAGGAAGTTTAATTAATTATAAGCCCTGTGTGAATCAACAGTGTGTTACAGCTGCCAAAAAAGCAGACGCCATGTCAGGCCTCATTAAAGTTCAAGTGTGGTCTCTGGAGTGACTGACAGTGGTAGGAATGTTCTGCCTTCTACTGCGAGGCCAGCTCAGGACATAGGGAGACAAGTACCACAAACACCGAGGACAAGTGACAGTGGTGTGGGTGTGGGGACACCCACAGTCTGATGGGCAAGGACTCAGGTTCAGACCCTGCCCTACTCATCCCTGGCCAAGGGATTCTTTTTTTTTGAGACAGAGTCTCACTCTGTTGCCCTCGGTAGAGTGCTGTGACATCACAGCTCACAGTAACCTCAAGGTCTTGGGCTCCAGTGATCCTCTTGCCTCAGCCTTTCAAGTAGCTGAGACTATAGGCGCTGCTACAGCACCCGGCTATGTTTAGAGATGAGGCCTTACTCTTGCTCAGGCTGGTCTTGAACTCGTGAGCTCAGACAATCCACCTGCCTCGGCCTCCCACACTTTTGGGATTATTCCTGTGAGCCACAGCACCCAGCCGCTTCTCTTGCCTCTTGTGTAAAACTCCAATAGTAGAATCGATCTTCGTGTTGAGATTATAGAACTAACTGAGAGGCATTTTTTAAAACTGTGGTAAAGTATACATACCATAAAATTGGCCATTTTAAGCGGACAATTAAATGGCATTTCAGCCATTTACCTTCACCATGTGTTACCTTCACCATGACTGATTTCCAAAACCACTTTTTTTTTTCACTCTGTTGCCCTGGGAAGAGAGTGCCATGACATCATCACAGCTCACATCAACCTCAACCTCTTGGACTCAAGATATCCTCCTGCCTCAGCTTCCAGAGTAGCTGAGACTACAGTAACCCATCACAACACCAGGCTAGTTTTTCCATTCTAGTAGAGATAGTATCTCGCTCTGGCTCAGGCTGGTCTTGAACTCCTAAGCTCCTCCCAGAGTGCTGGGATTCCAAGGTGTGAATATTTCCAAACCTTTTTGGTCACACCAGACAAAAACTCTCAGACACTAAGCAGTGGCTCCCCACTTCCCTCTGCCCCTGGTGCTTGGCAACCTCTCATCTACTGTTCACTTCTATGAATTTGCCTGCTCTAGATATTTCCCAAGATAAATTTTTTGATAATTAAAAACGTTTGAAAATGGAGGGGGCTTCTTCAGGAGGAGGTGACGTCCATTGTCACTAGAGCTGTTCAAGTAGAGAGTGGGAAATACTTTAAAAATAGAAACCAAACAGCAATATGGTGGGGATTCATTCTGGGCTGCAGTAATGACTGAAAGGCGTCCTCCAGATGTGACAGCCTGTGATAAGAGGAACTGCACAGAACGCTCGGAGTGTGTCGGAGGCCACTTCTGCCCCATTTTATCTAAGATGACGCTGAGGCCAGAGCTGTAGAGTAAGTAGCCCAAGGTTCCTCAGCGGGAGAGTGAGCTATGGATAGCAGGGAAGTCTCCTGACGATGGCCCTGCCCTGCATTCCGCCCTCCAAAGATGCCGCACTCTGTGAAGTATTTGTCCTCTGCTTCTTGTATTTTTCCGCCCAAATTCCTCAGAGCTTTGTTTGCAGACTGCATAAAATATCCTACATGAAAAGTGATTCAGTAACACCAATTTCTTAACTTTATTGCCATGATGAGAAAAGCCGTCAGAAGATGAATGTGCAGGCATCAAAAACACTTTGATTAACCATCAGGAAATGGACTATCAAATTCACGTGTTAAGTGACATATGGCCATGTGGACGTGAGACTGAGAAAGAACACTGAAACGACTCCATACGAATTTCATAGCGTACTTGGAGAAGCCACAGCCATAGCTGCTTTTTCTAAAAAGTACAGATTTGGGGACCAACGAGAGCTTTCAATTCTGATGCCATCTCTTTTAATATGGAATCAGACACAAATGTATATGGAAAAGCCTCAATTTGGGTAAGATTCCAGATTTATTGTTCTGTTCTTTTAAGACTCAGGATACATCATCGAACTCAATGTCTAACGAGAAAGCCAGTATGTTCCTTTAAAAGTTAACTATGGAACCAGTCCCTTCTCTAACAATAGAGTGTAAGAAGTATTTTTCAGAGTAAACAGAAAACACATATATGTAAATAAGTAAATAATTTTTACAAATATCAAATATAGTATTTAGTAACTGATTCAAAGGGTAACAAAATTTTTCAATGAAATTTATTCAAAATCTCAGGTCCCAGCCAGGCTCCGTCTGTAGAAGCTCAGACCTATGATCTTAGCACTATGGGAGGCAGGGCAGGCGCACTGCTTGAGCTCCAGAGTTCAAGACTAGCCTGAGTGGGCTGGATGTGGTGGCTCACACCTGTAATCCCAGCACTCTGGGAGACAGAGGCGGGTGGATTGCTTGAGCTCACCTGAGACCAGCCTGAGCAAGAGTGAGACTCCGTCTCTAAAAATAGCCAGGCATTGTACCAGGTGCCTATAGTCCCAGTTACTTGGGAGGCTGAGGCAAGAGAATTGCTTGAGCCCCAGAGTTTGAGGTTGCAGTGCGCTATGATGCCACAGCTCTCTACCGAGGGTGACAAACTGAGAGTCTGTCTCAAAAAAAAAAAGAACAGCCTGAGCAAGAGCGAGACTTTATCTCTATTAAAAATAGAAAGCAAAAATACCCCTCAGGTCCCATCTTTATATGTATATAATCAGTATATTTTTTCTAAGTATTCTACGATGTCTGCTAGTAAAAATGAATTTTTCTTTAGTAATTTGTTCTATAAAAAACCAAAAGGAAAACCCAAAAGCCGATGATACAATTAAGTTCAACATATAAATATATTGAAAGAAATCTGTTTTAGAAATTCACCAGTTTTTAAAGCTAAATCTATTTCAGAATGCAAAGACATTGGAAAAATAAATCACAACTGGCCAATGGCTTCTCAGGATACTTGCTATAATGTATTCAGACAGCTATTTTGAAGCATGTGACTGTCACTTGTCTCTCACATTGTAAGAAATCTGGAGGTAGGCTGGCCAGGACAGGAGGCCCAGAGGGTGCCAGGACTCTCTTTCCTTTTTTTCCACTCAACCTACGGACCTCCACCCCCCTGCTTATCACCCCAGAGGTGTACGCTGGCTTTTGCTCATCAAGTGATATCTACCCACTGTTCTTCCAGGACAAAGGCAGTGGCAGCAGGAGGCAGCAGTTCTACCAGGTAGGAAAGGCTTTCCCATACCCCCCATCGATGTGGCCCTCAATACAGTGACCCAGGACCTAAGCCAGAAGTCACCCAATTCCACCCTCACCTCAACCCCAACGCCCACCTCATGCACCATGTACGCGTCTAGACCTGTGGAGCCACCCCTCAAGTCTTGGGTCCGGCCCCTCCACTAATTCTAGTGCAATAGTCTCCAAATTGCTCCCTGTTCTTCCAACTTGGTTCACATCTATGTGTCTTTCAACTGCCAAAAGAAGTGTCCTTCTGCAACATGAATATGACTGTCACTCCTCCAAGGCATGAAGTCTAAGCCCCTTAGCGTGGCACAAAGGTGCAGCCTCATCAGCCTCCTCAGGTTCAACCTCCAGTTTTCTTTTGTTTTGGCTTTTTAAGATAGGCACTCAAAACGTTGCCCAGGATGGGCTTGAGCTTCTGCAGACTCAAGTGATCCTCCCACTCAGAGTCCATCGTAGCTGGGACTCACAGGGGCACACCACCATGCCTGGCTTGGAAGGGTGGTGTTTTTATGGGTCAAGTCTAGTTTACTGACAAGTGTAACACCACCACAGAAGAGTGATTAGCTACTTGCTGGCAGGAAGTTCTTTGTAGCCCCTAAAATATTACCGCTTATTTCATGGACAGGAAGTAGCAATTCACCTAAGTCAATTTTACAAATAATTGAAACTTAATTTTTTAAGTTGAATAAAAACTATTACAAACACTAAAATGTTACTGGCAAAAATCTGTCTAAAAACACATTACACATTTCCATGCCTTTTAAGGAGAGGATGCTGAACCAAATTTAACCTTTTTTGATGACTCAGTGTCATCATTATGAAATCCAATTACTGCTGAGGTATCAGGGCTGTCTGTGTCTCTATTAAATGGCTCCAGACTGTTAACCGTTTAGATCTTTGCTAATTTTCTCTCTCTTCCACCATAAGGATTTTATCGAGCATCTCAAGTTGTTGTAATTATACAAGCTGTCAGAAGCAGAAAATCCTAAAACCACAGAATTTGAGAGCTTAACAAAATCTTAGAGATAATTTAATCCATCAATCTATCAAATTTTATAGCTAAATAACTAAGCACTAAGTAAGTGTGCAGGCCTTTTCTAGTCTGCTGCTCTTAATCTTCTACCCTAATAGTCTTCAAACTGTGTTCAGAGCTCGCTATGTAATTTGAGCACGGGCCATTATGTTTGTCTTTAACATGCTAAGGGCAAAGTGGATTTAAAAACAAGTATTACAGGATAAGAAACACACTTTGAATGAAGATATGAAATCCGAATATATCTGGGGCTGGGCACAGTGGCTCATGCCTGAAATCCTAACATTCTGGGAGGCTCAGGCAGGTGGATCACTTGAGCTTGGGGTCTGAGACCACCCTGAGTAACACTGAGACATGATCTCTACTAAAAATATAAAAAAAAAACTATCCTGGGGCGGCGCCTGTGGCTCAGTCGGTAAGGCGCCGGCCCCATATACCGAGGGTGGCAGGTTCAAACCCGGCCCCGGCCAAACTGCAACCAAAAAAAAAAAAAATAGCTGGGCATTGTGGTGGGCGCCTGTAGTCCCAGCTACTCGGGAGGCTGAGGCAAGAGAATCGCCTAAGCCCAGGAGTTGGAGGTTGCTGTGAGCTGTGTGAGGCCATGGCACTCTACCGAGGGCCATAAAGTAAGACTCTGTCTCTACAAAAAAAAAACCTATCCTGGTGTCGTGGTGGGCGCCTGTAGTCCTAGCTACTCGGGAGGCTGAGGCAAGAGGATCACTTGAACCCAAGATTTTGAGGTTGCTGTGAGCTGTGACACCACAGCACTCTACCCAAGGTGACAAAGTGAGAATGGTCAAAAAAAAAAGACTGTATCTGTTAGTATAAGAAATACACATTTATTTTATTTAACAGTAGAATCTCTTCTTTTTAGCTTTTTTTTTTTTAAGAGTGCCATGGTGTCATAGCTCACAGCAACCTCAAACTCTTGAGCTTAATCTATCCTCTTTGCCTCAGCCTCCTGAGTAGCTGGGACTACAGGCGCCTGCCACAATGCTTGGCTATTTTTAGGGATGGGGTATTGCTCTAGTTCAGGCTAGTCTCCCTCTCCTGACCTCGCTATCCACCTGCCTCAGCCTCCCAGAGTGCTAGGATTACAGGCGTGAGCCACGGCACCCAGCCTTTCTTTTTTGCTTTTATTGGTATTACATTGTTCTACTGATTCCTAAGATCCATGTTATTTACTCTTTCAACACTGAAGACTCCAACTGGTGAATAACCGGGCTAACTTTGTTAATTTATTTATTTGCAGTTTTTGGCCGGGGCTGGGTTTGAACCTGCCACCTCTGGCATATGGGGCTGGTGCCCTACTCCGTTGAGCCACAGGTATCGACCCCTGGCTAACTTGATTTTTCACTAAGTTGTTAATAAATTTTAACTTAGTCGCTAAGAAATTTAACTTAGTTGTTAAGGGAAGAAAAGTGCATCATTACTAAGAACTCACTGTTGACCTTACAGTGATCCTTACAAAACAAAACCCAAGCCCCTTAAGATGGGGTAAGGTTAACCTCATTCTATTGGTGAGGAAACCAAGGAAGAAAAGTTTAGTAATTTATCCAAGGTCATACAATTAATAGGTGCTAGGAAGAAATATAAACCCAGATGCTTCACATCACGTGCTTGCTGCTTTTAAGAAATCCATCATTTGTAAAAGGAGAAAAGTAACATTTGATGAACTCTATGATAGTGATAAAAGCCTCCAGGAAAGTGTAGGGACAGACGAGGAAGTAATTACACCCAAAAGGATAACAGAAGGATCCACAGTCGCACTTAAAGGGAATCTTAGCAATCATGAATAATAATAATAGAAGCAAACCCATAACAGGAATTGCTACGGGTTAGGCACTCACCATCTCACCTACATCCTGTGCCCCCTTTACAAAAGGAACTGAGGCACAGTAAGTAACACACCCACCTACGTGGGATGACTGTGATACGGGTAATTTGCAGAAATCAAAAAAGTGACAGTGTCACCAGAGATGGCAGAGGGACAAGGCTAAAGGCATCAAGGTGCCCTGAGAAGAGTGACCTGAAGTGACGATGGCAGCTGGAGTAGAAGCCACTTACATGAGACCACGTTACCACCACCCCTGCTTAAAACCAGCCCCTGGCTGCTCACTGCATTTTCAGGTGAAGCTGAACCTGCACGCTTCTCACCCCTGTGTCCAGGCCGCTCTCCCTCACGGCTCCCCCATGGAAACCTTTCAGTTCCTAAAACTCACCTGTTCTTTCTTGCCTTAGAACTTTTATCCTGGATGGCATCTTGTTCTCGAATGTTCTTCCTTTCTACCCAACTAACTCTCGAACATCCCCTGGTCTTGACCTAACTATGATTTACTCAGACAGGTCTTGGAGATGCCCCACCAAGTGTTGTTACTCACAGAGCACCATTAACACTGACGTCATGACCACCGACGCTATGCTCCATGGAGGGAGGAGCTGTGTCTGTTGTTTTGTGTGTTTCGTTTTTTTTTATATCTATTATTTTGTTTCCCCATGGCTGGTACACAATTCAAGAGCAGAAGGTGAAGCTGCTGTTGGAAGAATTGGCCCTTATCTTATGGACTATAAGAAGGCAGGGAGATACAATCAAGGATTGTGGCAAGATCAAATTGGAGGCTGAATACATTAATGTGCATTAATGTACACAACTATGATTAATAATAAAAAAATAAAACATGAAGAAGGCAAAACAACAACAACAAATAGAGGCTGAAGTAAAACCTAGTGCGGGTTGGATGGTGGGCAAGAGAAGACCAAGGCTGACAGACTGAAGGTCACTCAGCAAGTTAGGGAGGGGACAGACTGAACCGAGGCAGTGGTGGAGGGAGTGAGGTGGGTCTGTAGGTGGGTGGCTGGGTCTGTACACGGGGGTGTGTGTGGCCTGGGCGCACACGACTGCTCTGTGCACTCCACGACCTCCTATCCACTCAGATGCACAAAACAAAGTATTAAAAAGGAAATCTGCATAGAAAAGCACTCTGCTCTCCATAAGAGGAAAAGTTCACGAAAACCGATCATTCCCTCTGGTTCCCGGATCCATAGGGAATGGGGGGAATGAATAACTTTGCCAGGGATGTGCTCTCTTCAAGGAGAAGCCAGTTAAGGCAAAGATGAGGAAAGAATTACATGAAAAGACTGAGACAACAGAGAAATTTCTGGCAATGGAATGGGGGTTTCAAAGCATCCTTGCCAAGTGAGCTTAAGTTGGGTTTTGCTGAGAAAGGATAAGCCAGGAAAAGGCTAAAAAAAAAAAAGAAAAAATGGTATCGACAGCATAAGTGTGACCTTACCTGTATAAAAAAAGTATAAAAAGGAAATCTACACACATCGGAAGGCAACTGTTAGCCCCAAGGTTGAGGGAGGTGAAGAGCTGAAATGTTATAGGAGACCTCAAATGGCTGGGCCCTGGGGGTGAGGTCACCCCACTGGACCCTCGGCAGAGTCCTTCCTGGGTGCAGAGAGGGTTAAGCATGGGGTGGGGACCCCACAGCACATGTGGCTGCTCTACTCAGGAATGAGGGGGGACCCACAGCAGGTACGGCTGTTCTACCCCCAAATGTGCAGGAGGGGAACCCACTCTACTTCTGAATGTGCAAATGTTTGGGAGTGGGGAAGGGGGGAATGACCCCACGGCAGGTGTGGCTGCTGCTCTACTCCAGAATGTGGCTTGCTTCAGCAGGCTGGACACTAGAAAGCTAACAACCCTTTCTTGAAAATGGAAACTTCTTGGTAACTATTCTCCCTAATTTCCTGCATTTGAGTGAAATCTAAAGGTTACTTTAAATATAAAGTTCATCTCATCAAGAGCATCTGGGAGTCCATACAGTAAGCCTATTTTTATTTCATATTTAGCAGTAGTAAAAAGTGTACCAAGAGTAGATGGCACTAAGGAGTTGCCACTTTTCACACCTCCAAACAGCACTCCTGTTTCCTCTCACATATGTCAGGGTAAAAGAGCCAAACTCTAAACTCTTGCTTTCCCAGAGTCGCTTTAAAAATCTTGTCTTGAGAGCGGCTGGGC
The DNA here is from genome assembly GCF_027406575.1 of Nycticebus coucang. NCBI lineage: Eukaryota > Metazoa > Chordata > Mammalia > Primates > Lorisidae > Nycticebus > Nycticebus coucang. Next base: position 52,732,473 of record NC_069782.1, read on the forward strand.
TGTGACAGACCACCCCCGCTTCTCCCACACCCGCAGTCTGGGCATAAGACTGTGAGATGATGGAATGGGGCGTGGAGCCTTCCCAGGGAAGAATGATGGGCTCAAATTTACTGTACTGAAGTTAACACAATGGGTAGAGGTGACATAATAAGAAATTTGGGTTTGGTCTGTGGCCCAGTTTTTAAAACCCTGTGCTTTCCTGAGTATCTTCTGTTACTCACAGAGAGCCCCTCTGACCACACTGGGATTTAAGATACTGAGGTGACTCTTGCCGACAGGGAGCTGCCAGAGAAACCAACCAGGGACTGGGGAATTAGAACTCCCAATACCACCCTCAACTCCAGGGAGGGAAGGGGGCTGGAGGCACCACAGCCCATGATTTAATCCATGAAAATGTGTGCCATGAAAATTTTTAAAAGATCATTGATTAAATCATTTTTGGAAGAAGTTTAAAGCACATTTTTGGAAGAATTAAAGCACATTAAGTATACTCTTTACTCTTTTTTTTTTTTTTTTTTGATCGACATAATTTAAGTGTGCCGCAGAAGTTTAACTATAGGTTCAACTGTGCATTAAAAAGGTTGAAATACACTGTTCTGTACAAATTATAACCCCTTCAGAGCTTCTGGGCTGATGCATATATCGGGGCCCTGGGGAAGGGTGCTGTGCCTGGAGGGCGCCTTGTTCCACCACATCGTCCATCTTTTCTTGCGTTGTGCCCTTTGTAATAAACTGGGAACAGTAAGTGAAGCCCTTCTCTGGGTTCTGTGGGTGGGTTCTTCTAGCAAATTATCGGACCCAAGCAAGGGGGCTATGGGACTCCGACTCACATCTGGTTGTTCAGAGCTCAGGTGGGAACCAGGGACATGTAACTGGTACCTCCAGAGGGGTTCCTGTGGGACTGAGCCCTTCACCATGTGGGATCTGAAGTGAATGGACTACAGGACACCAGCGGCTGTCCCCAGAGCTGAACTGCTGGGTGCAGAAAAACCCCGCACTTTTGGTGTCTGAAGTGCTGTGAAAGTATACAAAGTTTTTGGGTTTTAGTACCTAATACAGGTTTAGCTCCTTTTGGACAGGCCTCACTATTTCAGGGGAATTGTCCTTCTTGATGGGGCACTGGGGACATTCAGAACTGATGCCCTACAGAAAGCCACCCTGTCTAAGGGAGGAGGCAGCTGTTACTATGGGGAGAGAGGGGATGTTTTATTAGGACGATCAGCAGCTCTTCAGGTGGGAGGTGTGGAGTTCAAGGTCACACACAAGCTGAGTGACTGCTAGTCTGAAGCAGAAAGCTTCCAGCATGCACGTGATTCAGATGGCAGCGGCTAGCTCCAACAATCCTCATTGCTGGTGCCTACTCCCTGTAACTGGGCTCCCACCTCATAGAGAGAAACCACCTCCTGGCTTCCTAACCTTTTTCTTCCGTCCTATCTCGTCTTCTCAGGGCGTGGACTGTGCACTCCGACCTGCCTTCCTCCCGGGCAGTGCCAGCCTGCAGAAGGCTCCAGCCTCTGCCTCCCTCCCAACCTCCTCCTCAAACCTTTTTCCAGTCATGGAAAACTGACTTTATTTAATTGTGATAGGAATACTTAGGTATTCCAGTTTGTAAGTGTACAATACATCGCTGCTGACTCAAACTACAACGTTGTGCAGCTCATCTCCTGAGCCCACCTCCATCAGCTGACTCACCTTTACCCCCCCAGACGAGTAACCCCCATTTCCTCCTCTCCAGCCCCTGCAGCCACCACCGTCCCACTCGTGGAGTCTATGAACTTGACTGTTTCAGACACCTCATGTAAGTGCAATCACACAGTATGTGCCTTGCCGTGACTGGCTGATTTCACCTAGTAAAATATCCTCCAGATGTTTCACATCGCACAATTTTCTTCTTTCTAAAGGCTGAATGGCCCCCACTGCAGGTACGAACCACACTTCCTCTAACAATTCCCCTGTCAGCGGACATGTAGGTCGTTCCCCCATCGTGGCTGCAGTGAATGCAGGACCACTAATATCTCTTTGAAACCCTGATTTCAAGTCTTTTGGGTAAAATACCCAGAAATGGGATTGCTGGATTTTATGGTAGTTCTGCCTACTTTTAATTATTTAGAAGAACTTCCATGCCGTCCTCCATAGCGACTGCACCACTTTGCCCTCCCACCATCAATGTGCAAGGGTTCCAATTTCTCCCCATCTTTGCCAATCCTTGCTGTCTTTGGTTTTTTAAATTAACAGCCATCCTGACAGGTGAGAGGTGATCTCATTATGGTTTTGACGTGCATTTCTCTGATTATTAATGACGTTGAGTAATGTTTCATATACCTGTTGACCACTGACATGTCTATTTTAGAGAAATATCTATTCAAGTCCTTAGCCCATTTTTAAATCAGGTATTTATTTATTTATTTATTTTTACTATTGAGTTGTAGCATTCTCTTATACTTTCCAGAGATTAACTCCTGATCAGATATATGGCTTGTAAACATTTTCTCCCATAATGTAGGCTGTCTTTTTCACTCTGATGAACATTTTTGTTGCTGTAGATAGTTGTTTAGTTTGATGCAGAACATGGCAAATTTCTCCAATGGGTATCTGCACCTTCAATGCCCTTCACATTCTCACCTCAGCCTAATATAAAATGCTTTCTAACCCTGTACTCTAAGGCTGCACCTAAATTATTTCACAGTGATCACGACAGACCACTAATAATCAAAGTCAGTGACTTCTGTCTCTTTCAAACACTCTTGTTTTCCTTTTTTTTTTTTTTTTACTTTGGATCCTTTACACCAAAAATAAGCTCAACGCTCTCCTTTTCGGATGCTGCAATTTTCCTCCTTCCCTCACACTCTGTCTCCTTCTGTCTGTAACGTAAATGCAAACGCCACCAAGGTCCCACCAGCGTCTGCCTCTCGCCCTGTGTGTCCCAGCATGAACACCTGCTCTCTGCATCAGCTTGTGTGTGAACAATTCCCCCGTCTGGGTAACACCGCTTCCGACCTCTTGCTTCTGCACTAAAAGTCTGTTTTTGCTCTTCTGGACATTGGGTGAGCTCCTCACACTCCCCATCCTCAGAGGCAGAGTGCCCCCACCCAACACTGAGTCAAACGTGACGTCTTCCTTTTTCTTCTCACCCACTGCCACTGAGTCTAACTGTTGAGTCAAACTCCGAAATGTCTTTCTGATATGATCTCTGTCGCCTGCCACTGCTCTGAAGTAAGCCTTCCAAGTCCTTGCCAGGACTAGCAGGCGGCTAATAGAAGGAGCTTTGGGAATCAAACAAACTAGATTCCAATTTTTTCATTTTCCAGCTGTGCGCCTTGGCAAGCCAATGAGCTTCTTCCAAACTCGGTTTCCTCATCTGTTAAAAGTCACTCGTACTGGGGCGGCGCCTGTGGCTCAACGGGTAGGGCGCCAGTCCCATATGCCGGAGGTGGCGGGTTCAAGCCCAGCCCCGGCCAAAAAAAAAAAAAAAAAGTCACTCGTACTTAGTGATATTATAAGAAATCTGATGATCTAAAGAAAATGCTATTTACAATGGCTGTCACAAGGTAGCTGCTCGAAAGTGTATTTTTTCACTTAGGACTCTCTTTCTCTCCTGCCTTTGATGCATTTTCCCATCCCATACACATTCAACAATCATTCATTTACTTTCTAAATCAAAAGAAATGCCAATCTTTGGTTAAAAAAACAAAAAACTTCTGATACATTTTTATGGCCTGTATGCCAAAGGCATCTCCTCAGTATGGCATTAATGACTCTTTAAAAATCTAACCCCAATTACAAGGGTACATGTGAAATTTACTAAATGTAGAATGTAAATGTCTCAACACAATAACTAAGAAAATGCCAGGAAGGCTATGTTAACAAGTTTGATGAAAATATTTCAAATTGTATATAAAACCAGCACATGGTACCCCATGATTGCATTAAAATGTATACAGCTATGATTTAATAATTAAAAAAAAAATCTAACCCCAAGCTACTGTGCTAGCGAGCAAACTCCCCCTTTCTTGTTATCAGACCTGTACATCTAAGGTACTGCACATCATCAATCAAGCCTTGGTTTCTTTGCTGTGGACACCCCATTTTCAAGGCCTTCCCTCTTCTATTTCCAGCCGAGGAAATCATATTTACAGTTGCCTATGCATCTGTTTTCACCAATTAATCCCAGTTCCTTAGAAACAAAGATGATTAACTGAGAGCCAGACGCTGTGCTGGGTGCTAGGAGTACAAAGACAAAGAAGGCTGGGCCACACGTTGACAAATGTGCCATCTGTGATCCAGCACTCTGGGAGGCCAAGGAGGGAGGATCTCTGGAAGTGAGGAGTTCCAGACCAGCCCTAGAAAAACCAAGCCCCCTATCACTACTAAAAATAGAAAAAATTAGCCAGGCATGTGGTGTACACCTGTGGTGCCAGCTACTGGGGAAACTGAGGCAGGAGGATCACTTGGGTTCAGGAGTTTGAGGTTGCTGTGAACTAGACTGATGCCACAGCGTTGTACCAAGGGTGGCACAGTGCTCTGTCTTAAAAAAAAAAAAAAAACAATAAAACAACCAAATGTACAGTCTGGTTAGCAAAACGGCATACTAACAATTTCAGTGAAGTGTGACAGGTGAGACGGTAGAGCAGTGGCTCTAGATTCTGGTTGTACACTAGAATCCCTAGGACTGATTTTTTAAAATGCTAATTAAAGCCTGGGTTCAACCACCAGAGATTCAAATTTAATTGGTCTCTGGCATCCTTTTTTTGAAGCTTCCCTGGCACAGGGAAGTGAAGCCACTGTAGATGCCTCTGGGACAGAGGCACAGACGGACGACTTTGGAACAAGGGGACACACCTTGTTGTCAGGACTTCTGGTTATTCCGTGACATCCTGTCCCTTTCTGCTTTCTTCTCAAACCTACTCAAGGTATACGTCCCTCCCCCACATGACACAGGAGACACTGCCCTACCCCCAACTCAGGGGTAGGCTCTGATGGTTCTTTGTTACGATTGGTAAATTTAGGTGAAGGCAAAGAAACTTATTTTCTTTTTGAGACAGAGTCTCACTCTGTCACCTTGGGTAGATGACCATGAAGTCACAGCTCATAGCAACCTCAAACTCTTGGGCTTGAGCAATTCTGTTGCCTCAGCCTCTCAAGAAGCTGGGACTACAGGTGGCCGTCACACCACCTGGCTAGTTTTTAGTAGAGAAGGGGTCTTGCTCTTGCTCAGACTGGTCAAATTCCTGAGCTCAAATGATCCTTCCTCTACAGCCTCCCAGAGTGCTGGGATTATAGGTGTGAGCCATCATGTCCGGCCCAGTAACTCATTCTGAACAAGAATATTTGAGGGAAGGTTAACTGTGGGAGGTTAGGAAAAGGTTTTGTAATCTCAAGAAAAATATACCAGGAAAACTAGGCTCTTTCTGCCTTTGGACACCGCTGTGTCTGGTTATGGCATCTGGAGCTGCATGGACCATATCACAGCAGAACTGGGCTTGGGAAAGGAGCCGGGTTCTCTAGACACCATGACGTCACCGCACCAAACCACCCCAACGTCAGCCCACCTGTGCATCTCCTGATGTATGAGTCAGAATTCTGTCCACAGGCGGCAGCTGGTATCCCAACTGTAACTCACACTCAAGGATCAAGAGAAATAGCCTAGAGAAGGTGACATCTGTGGAGCATCTTCATGAGCCAGTCAAGAAGCAGAAGTAAATACAAAGATGTGGCTATAAAAATGTAAGCTATTCTGAGAACTGCGCACAGTTCAGAATGGCCACAGCAGAGTGAGTGGGGGACCTGTCTGGGCATCCAGACAGGCTGCAGCCACAGATCCTTTGTAGCTGCTTCTATCTAAAGGCAAAGACTATTTAGACTATTTCTGACGTGTTCTATTGGTCAAAGCAAGTCACAAAGCCAGCCAAAACACGGACAGCTTTGTGACTTGCTTTGACCAATAGAACACGTCAGAAATGGCTCAGTGCCCGTAGCACAGTAGTTACGGCCCCAGCCACATACACGGAGGCTGGCGGTTTCGAACCCAGCCTGGGCCAACTAAACAACAATGACAACTGCAAAAAAAAAAAAAAAAAAATAGCTGGGTGTTGTGGCGGGTGCCTGTAGTCCCAGCTACTTGGGAGGCTGAGATAAGAGAATCATTTAAGCCCAAGAGTTGGAGGTTGCTGTGAGCTGGTATGCCGCGGCACTCTACCAAGGGTGACATAGTGAGACTCTGTCTCAAAAGAAATAAAAAAAAAGAGAGAACATGTCAGAAATGATATTATTTGAATTCCAGAGCTGAGGCCTGCCTCCCCTGAAATGCTGCTCTGAGGCTGCCACGCTGTTAGCAAGGTGATCCAGCTCTGAGGCTGCCACGCTGTTAGCGAGGTGATCCTGCCTGCTGGAGGGAGAGAAATCAGGTGGATGGCCAGCACCAACCACTGGGCATGTGACGGGGAGGCCGCCGGGGACCACCCAGCTATTTCGGCCACGATCTGGCTGCAAAGGAGCCCAGCCTACCCTCAGGATCCTAAGAAACAACACATCACTTCTGTAGTTAGGTGGGTAGTTTGTTACGCAGCAGTAAGGTACCAACACATTGGCTGTGCTGAGATGCTGAGACTGCAAGGTGGATAAACTCACGTCTCAGAAGATCCCTGGCAGCACCACGAAGAATGGCCTGTAGTGGGCCAGGGTGCAATGACTCGCAGGGGACAACTGCACTGACCAAAATGAGAAATCTGGATGTGAACTGCGAGGGGGGCAAGAGAAGACACAGAAGGTTCATGGTAGAGGCACAGTCACCATGACGGTGAATACAAGTGAAAATATTTTGTAAATGGGAAAAATGAGAATTACTCAAAGGACGTGGATTGGGTAAACGAGTGAGTGACAGTGCCATTCACTAAGAGAGATTATGGGAGGAAGACAAGGTCTGACGTAACGGTGGAACACCCAAGTAAAAATATACAGCAAGGGCGGCACCTGTGGCTCAATGAGTAGGGCGCCAGCCCCATATGCCAAGGGTGGCGGGTTCAAGCCCAGCCCCGGCCAAACTGCAACAAAAAAATAGCCAGGCGTTGTGGCGGGCACCTGTAGTCCCAGCTACTCGGGAGGCTGAGGCAAGAGAATCGCGTAAGCCCAGGAGTTGGAGGTTGCTGTGAGCCGTGTGAGGCCACGGCACTCTACCGAGGGTGGTACAGTGAGACTCTGTCTCTACAAAAAAAAAAAAAAATATACAGCAAGTTTTGGATACTCAATAAATGTGTGATAAATAAATCAGTGATTGCAGTGTGTGGTAGCTCACGCCTGTAATCTCAGCACTGTGGGAGGCCGAGGCGCTTGAATCACCTGAGCTCACAGCAAGACCCTCTCTCTAAAAATAGCCAGGCGTTGTGGCAGGTGCCTGTAGTCCCCAGCTACTTGGGGTGACAAAGTGATGTTCGGTCTAAAAAAAAAAAAATCGGTGATTAATCTGGGCAGATATTGAACTGTTCTAGACAAAAGAACTATCTTTATGTGGTTTATACGGTATAACAAGTGCTAAAATATTTGTTTGTTTTTTAAGACAGACTCTCATTTTGTCACCTTGGGTAGAGTACTGTGGTGTCAGCTCACAGCAACCTCAAACTCCTGGGTTCAAGAGCCCCTCTTGCCTCAGCCTCCCAAGTAGCTGGGACTATAGGCACTCCCCAGGCACCTGCCACAACACCCAGCTAGTTTTTCTGTTTTTAATAGAGACAGGGTCTTGCTCTTGCTCAGGCTCGTCCTGAATTTCTACGCTCAGGTGATCCACCCACCTTGGAATCCCAGAATGCTGAGATTACAGGTGTTTGAGCCACAGCACCTGGCTTCTAAGTCAAGTTTTAATGGTGTGAACTTATTATTTATTGACAAGTCATCAGAACAGAAAGGAAAAGGAAAGATAAGATTTAATGCAGGTTTGTTATATGGGTATACTATGAAAAGAAAATCTGATACAGCCCAAATGCTGGCCAATCTGTACCCTGTTCAGCTGTGTGCGTGAAGACCTGAAGCTCGGGAAATACTCTCCGTCTGCAAGGGCTCACCTAAAGGCACTATCACTTCTCAGCGTATCCAGAGGGTAACCTCTATACCCTAAGTTCTTTCTTCTTCCCCTACAGATTCTTTCTGTGCTTCCCATCCAGCACAGCAAGAAGGGGCTTCCCTGACAGCACCCTTGACAGAGCCAACGTCGTCTCCATGCTGTATATTTTGTCAAATCAGCATGGTCTTTGATTTAACAGTGTAATAAATTACAGAGGCTACAGTCAATTTTAATATGTACATGTAAATATTGACTCACCTTTGATATTGATTAAAGTAGCATGTAAATGGCTGGGAACCAATTTCATCTTTCCAATATTGCTGCCAATTCATGACACTTTCCAAGTTCTTCTGATTTTCTCTCTTACAGGGAGGGATATACGAGCACTAACAAAACAGAACACAGAAAGTCAACGTGTTATTCTTTAGAATATTGAAATGTAGTACAATTTTTATGGAGAAATGGCATTATGCAGACAGTACATCTAATTTAGACCTACCCAATTTTCAAATATAATCAAACAGAAATTACTAAACTTTATTTCAAATTTCCAATTTGGCACAATGACAGAAAATATTCCAATGACAAAAATGGAGCAAAAAAAGAATCTTCGGTCATTAAAGCACAAGGATATTTTATAAACAATTAGTTACAATCTTATAGCAAATTAAAAGCATAAAATACTCTTGCTTTGGGGGGGCTGCCAGTCAACTGGAGGAGGCACAAAGAAGTTAATTCTTACCCCCACTTCCTGTCTATGACCTTGATATTCTCTTACCCCCACTTCCTGTCTATGACCTTGATGTTCTCTTACCCTCACTTCCTGTCTATGATCTTGATGTTCTCTTACCCCCACTTCCTGTCTATGACCTTGATATCCTTTTACCCCCATTTCCTGTCCATGACCTTGATATTCTCTTATCCCCACTTCCTGTCTATGACCTTGATTTTCTCCCCTTCCACTTTTAACTAACAAATCTAACACATAGTTCTCCTCAGGGTGCAGCTCTCAACCACTGACTCCAATTTTCTTTCCTTACATTCTCTTGGACAATAAAATTGGTGGGAAATTTTCTTTTGAGTACACAATCAATTTATTTTGCTATTTGGTGTTTTTTCCTAGCCATGCCTCTGACAAAGTAATTCTCTTAAAGAGACTCCATTACTGTAAGCAATACAGATTCAGCAGAATCAGGAAATGCTCTTAACTCCAGATGTTAAAATCAACCCTTAGCATTTTAACTCATTTCTTCCAATTCAGTCTTTTCTGATCATGATGATGATGATTCCGGCTTAAATTTATTGAGTGTTTGCAATATGGCAGACACTGTAATAAACGCTTCACAGGACTCATTCTGTGTACTTCTTACAACAATCCTAAAACGATCTCCATTTTACAGAAGAGGAAATTGAGATTCTCATCAGCTCTTCAAGTAGCAATAGAATCTGATGATTTTTATCACAGATGTTTTACCAAGGTATCTGATATGAAAGAGCAGGAAGACAAGTATTAACCTTACAGTTTAATTTGAGTTACACGTATAATTGACAATGAGTAAATTGCAACACCTTCCTATTATTTTCCAGTAAAATTCAAACGTTTTAGCACAATGTTTGCAGCTCTGTGTGATACGGTCCCTGCTGCTCTTGCCTTCCCTTACACCTGGGGTGCAGACATATAAAAGCACCTCACCCCTACCCTGCCCAGCGTTGTCACACCTGCCTGTTTGGCACAGACTGTCCTCTTCCCTTTTAATGCCTTTTGCTCCTAAATCTCCTTTCAAGATTCAAGTCTGGTGTTACCTAAGTGGGGGGAGGCTTCTCTTTCTTCCTCCACAATTCAGCACCCCTCAGCAGTGCTGTCACAGAGCCGGAACCACACAGTGCCACACTTGTGTCTGTTTTCTGTCACCCTCCCCCGCTGGCTAGTGAGCTGAGAAAAGGGACCACTAGTCCCTTCCCTGGCTTCAGACTCAAAACCGTGTCTGCTAATAATGAAGCTTCAGAACTATTGGTTGAATTACTTCATAACCACATGTAGATACATTTTTATTCAAAAGAATGAAGTTATTTTCAGTGTTTAAACATTAAAAAAATACATAAACACATTTTAAATTTTAGTAAATTTGGTCATTTTCTATTACATATAACAAATGCACGTCATACAAATATTATTTTAATGACTGAATCACTCAATGTTTATCCTGTGCACACAGAGCTCCATTTCTACTAACACCAGTAATATAAAGCTAGATAAAAATTTCTGTGACATTAGGTATTCAGAGTTTATTCAAAGCAGCAGTTAGACTTAGAAGCACCGTCAGACAGGGCTCTGGTGCTGTTATTCACTGGGTGTTTGGACCTGGGCAAATTACTTCCCTTTTCTGGATTTCATTTTTTTTTTTTTTTTAATTCCGCAAAATCTCCAAAATAATTTCTAGGTGTACATTACTATGATTCCAGTTCTTCCAGACAGAACCCAGCAGAAGGCAAGCCTACAAACATTGTTGTGGTTATCTTCCCAGAAGAGATCCTTCCTGCTGGGGAGATGACCCGAGCCCTGATCGAGCCCCGTTCCTGCAGCCCTGTTCCCGCCAGCCCCATTCCCGCCAGCACCAGAGGGCCGTGGGAGGACCTTCCTCACCGGCCTGCATTTTGCACTAGAGAAATGTTCACTGGAGACCATGATTTTCCTCCTGCCTTCTCCCTATGGTGTGTTTTCTTTCTTTCTATTACAATCTATTTTCTACCTCACGGTCAATTAGTTTATAAAGCGAGACAAGGTAACAATTTATTGTGCTCTTTCTAGGAGGAAGAAATTTCCAGATGTAGAGGTTGGAGGTAGAAGCTGTGGAGTGTAAAAGCCTAAAAATGCATTAGCGTCCTTTTTGCAATGGGTGTGCTTGACAGAAGAGGCCATACTATACAGCAGGAAATAATAATTCACAACCAAATGTAGTTACAACAGACCTTAAATTTCTGCAAATTAACTCACTTTGAATTCTTTATTATTCATTTCTTTTGGGGGGGAGACATAGGGTGTAAAAGAAATGTCTCCACCAAATGACCACAGTGAGACGTCCAGGAGACTTCCTACGTGCTTCTCAAAAAGCCAGACCAATTTCACAGAGTAAAGATTTCATTAAACATGTTGAGGTTTCAGGTGGGATTAAAAAAATATTTCTGGCCTTTTAGAAACTGAGGTTTGTATGGACAGATTTTGGAAGCAAAGTACTTACACTCAGGAAAATAACTTGAGATCAAAATATAAGTACTCTTTTCGTGGACTGCACTCTTTCTAACAAGTATGATGGACTAAATCATCTATGCTTATGACACTCTAATAACTTATAAAAACTAACATCATCTTGAAAGAAAAATTTTTAAAAGACTAAACTCTGTGTTAATAAAAGTCATTACTTTTATTAACAGGTGGCTCCTGTGGCTCAGTGGGTAGGACACCAGCCACATACAGCCAGGCTGGCAGGTTCGAGCCCGGCCTGGGCCTGCTGAACAACAATGACAACGACAACAAAAAAATAGCTGGGCGTTGTGGCGGGTACCTGTAGTCCCAACTACTTGGGAGGCTGAGGCAAGAGAATAGCTTGAGCCCAGGAGTTTGAGGTTGCTGTGAGCTGTGACGCCACAGCAATCTACTGAGTCATAAAAAGTCATTATGGCTCATTTTCTTAAATCTTGGCTCTCCAGTTAATTTTTAAAAAATTTCTGTGAAGCCTCAAGAGCCCCTCTAGATACCTTTTTAATTCTACTTAGCAGATCATTGTAGAATGTGAGAATTTTTTTTTTTTTTTTGTAGAGACAGAGTCTCACTTTATGGCCCTCGGTAGAGTGCCGTGGCATCACACAGCTCACAGCAACCTCCAACTCCCAGGCTTAAGCGATTCTCTTGCCTCAGCCTCCCGAGTAGCTGGGACCACAGGTGCCTGCCACAATGCCCGGCTATGTTTTTTTTTTTTTTTTTTTGGTTGCAGTTCAGCCGGGGCTGGGTTTGAACCCGCCACCCTCAGTATATGGGGCCGGCGCCCCACCGACTGAGCCACAGGCACCGCCCCAGAATGTGAGAATTTTAAACCAGAAGCAGAAAAGGACTCTAATTATTTCAATCAGGAATGAAAAGAGAGAAATCAAGACTGATACCATAGAAATACAAAATATTATCTGTTAATACTATGAAAATACTTACGCATATAAACTAGAAAATGTGGAAGAAATGTACAAATTCTCAGAAAAGCACAACCTCCCTCGGCCCAATCAGAAAGACCAACATCAGGTACCAAAATTAAAGCAGCAACAAAATATCTTTCAGCAAAAAAAAAAAAATCCTGGACCTGACAGGTTCACACCTGAATTTTATCAAACTGGTAGCTAACCTGCAGAAATTATTCCACAATGTCAAGAATGAAGGAATCCTCCCTAACATGTTTTATGAAGCCAAAATATCTTCAAAATACTAGAAGCCAGTATCACCTTTCTGCCAAAGCCAGGGAAGGACTCAACTAAAAAAGAAAACTATAGACCAACATCCCTTATGAATATGGATGCAAAAATTCTCAATAAAATCATAGCGAACTGAATCCAGCTGCACATCAAAAAAAATAATTCACCACAACCAAGTGGGCTTCCTTCCAGAGATGCAAGGATGGTTCTACATATGCAAATCTATAAATGGAATTCACCACATAAATGGAAGTAAAAACAAAGACCTTATAAAGTTTCAGTAGACAAAGAGAAAGCATTTGACAAAATTTAGCAGTCTTTTATAAGAATCCTTAACAAAACAGGCATAGACAGGACTTATCTCAAAATTATAAAACCACATACTAAAAGCTAATGTTATAATGAACAGGGAAAACTGAAAGCATTCTCACTGGAACTGGACACAGGTGAGACCGCCCACTATCACCACCTCTACTCAACACAGTTCCCGGCCAGAGCAGCCAGATGAGGAAAGGAAATCAAAGGCATTCAAACGGGAAAGAAGAGGTCAAATTACCACTTTTTACTGAGGACACGATTTTTTTTTTTTTTGGCCACTTTTGTATTTTATTGTGGAACTGAGTTTTTTGTTTTTAATATTTATAAAACTCCAAAGATTCGGCGAAAAGGCTCCTGGAATAGATATTGATAAATTCAGCAGAGTCTCGAATTACAAAATCAATGGACACAAATCAGTAGCTTTCATATGTGCCGACGACAGCCAAGCTTAGAGCAAATTAAAGACTAATACCCTTCACAATAGCAATAAAGAAAAATAAAAGGAACGTTTAACTAAGGAGGTGAGAGACCTCTATAGAGAGAACGTCCAAACACCGAAGAAGGCGAAGCAGAGGGTATAAACAGATGAAAAACATGCTCAGGAATCTGCAGAATCAACACTGTTGAACTGTCCAGTACAGATTCAAAGCAATCTTCAAGATCATTTTTCACAGATGTAGAAAAAAACAATTCTATGCTTTGTATGGAATCTGAAAAGAGCCAGAACAGCCAAGACAACCTTAAGCAACACAAACAAATCAGGATGCATCGATTTCCCAGATTTCGAGCTACACTACAGGCTACAGCACCTGAACCATAGTAACTAAAACTGTAGTACCTAAAACTACCGTACCTAAACTACAGTAACTAAAACTATAGTACCTAAACTATACTATCTAAAACTACAGTACCTAAAACTATAGTAACTAAAACTACAGCAACTAAAACTACAGTACTTAAAACTACAGTACCTAAAACTACAGCAACTAAAACTATAGTACCTAAAACTACAGTACCTAATCTACAGTAACTAAAACTACAGCAACTAAAACTATAGTACCTAAAACTACAGTACCTAAACTACAGTACCTAAAACTACGGCAACTAAAACTACAGTACCTAAACTATAGTACCTAAAACTACAGTACCTAAACTACAGTAACTAAAACTACAGCAACTAAAACTATAGTACCTAAACTACAGTACCTAAAACTACGGCAACTAAAACTACAGTACCTAAACTATACTACCTAAAACTACAGTACCTAAACTATAGTAACTAAAACTACAGTACCTAAAACTACAGTACCTAAACCATAGTAACTAAAACTACAGTAACCAAAACTATAGTACCTAAAACTACAGTACCTAAAGCCACAGCAACCAAAACTATAGTACCTAAAACTACAGTAACTAAAACAGCACGATGTTGGCACAAGAACAGAGACATGGATAAACAGATCAGAATAGAGAACCCAGATACAAAACCATCTTCATATTGCCATCTGATATCTCATAAAGCAGACAAAAATACACACTGGGGAAAAGATTCCCTACTCAACATGTAGAAAACTAAAACAGGATCTGTACCCCTCACAAAAATTAACTCACAATATATAACAAACCTAAACTTAAGACACAAAACTATAAGAATTCTAGAAGAAAAAAATTGGAAACATTTATGGACACCATGCAAAGAATTTACCATGAAGACCCCAAAAGCAATCACAATAATAAAAATAAATAAATGGGATCTGATCAAATTAAAAAGCTTCAGCACAGCCAACGAAACAATCATTAGAGTGAGTATTTAACCTACAGAATAGGAGAAAATACTTGCATCTTACACATCTGATAAAGAGCTGATAACCACAATCTACAAGGAATTCAAGCAAATAAGCAAACAAACAAACAAAAAAAACCACCCCATTACAAATTGGGCAAAAGACATGAACAGAAACTTTTTCAAAAGAAGATAAGATTAATGGCTCAACATCTCTAATCAGGGAAATGCAAATCAAAACCACAATGAGGTATCGCTTAACTCCACTAAGAAGTCCTCAAACAACAAATGCTGGTGTGGATGTGGAGAGACAGTTACAGACTGTCCGTGGGACTGCAAACTAGTACAGCCTCTATGGAGAGTAGTATGGAGATTCCTCAAAGAACTCAATGGAGACCTATCATCTGATACAGCAATCCCACTGCTGGGTATTTACCCAAAGGAAAAAAGGAAAATAAGACATTTTATAAAAAAGACAGCTGTACTCAAATGTTTATCGCAGCACAATTCACACTTATAAAGATGCAGAAACAACCCCAGTGCCCATCAATACGTGAGTGGATTAATACAATGTGTTACATGTGTACCATGGAGTACGATGCAGCCATTTAAAAAATGGCGAACTTACACCTTTTGTTACCAACCTGATCGAACTGGAGACCATTCTTCTAAGTGAAGTATCGCAAGAACAGGAAAACAATGCCATATGTACTCACCACTGACTTGAAACTCATCAATTAACACGTATGTGTACTATGGAAATAATATCCTTTAAATTCAAATAGGTGGGAAGGGGGGACTAAAATGTTTATTCCCCCATAATATTCTGAATTAAAAATAATTTTAAAGTTAGAAATGAAAATTCATGCCAGTGTTTGAGAAAAAGAACCAGGAAATTTATACAAACGTCTTTCTTTTTCAGATCTTCAAGCCCAGTGGTTTCTGAGGCTCCCTAATTTTCCACCGTGAGTATCTCTCTGCTTCGGGGACCACGAATAATAACACGCATCACGTCTCTGTCGTCATCGTGGCGAACATTCATTGACTATGTCAAGCAGCTCATTAATCCAAATGAGCGAGCATCATAATCATCATTTTTTGATGAGCAAAATGAAGGACAGAAGGGTTTAAGAAAAGTTTCCCATGTCACAATGGCAAATGGGAAAACTGGGATTCGAACTGCAGGGTTTGCGGCTCTGCACTGCCCTCCATGTCTCTGTCTATAGAGCTTCCTAAAGAGGAGATTTTACTCATTCCCGTCTCACTCTTTGGAGCTTTCTGATGTGAGGCAAAGAGATGCCCTTCTCTCTGAGGATCCTTCTCTGGGAGAGGTTTTTACTGGAATTGGTGTCGTCCTCCTGAGAAATGATGGACTGTGCGGTCTGTTTCAGGCCTTTTGGTTCTCCTGGTACCTGATCAGAGAAATACATTTAAGTCTTTCCTTGTACACTCCTGTCTCAGTTCGGCTTCAGGGTCGGTTTCTGGTGCCACAGATGTAATTTCACTTAGGTGAATTTATATACACGATGCCTTTGGTCACGGAGGACAATAAGCATTTCCCTCAGGGAAATGTCTTCTTACAGTTTGACCTATTTTGTTTCTCATTTACAAAGGAAGCATTTCCCAGCTTCAAAAGTCATGATCACCCAAATAACCTTCTGTGGAGTCTCACATTATTTGCTGCTTGAACTTGAATAAAATCACTTTAAAAGTCGAGAGGAAAAGAATGCAATAAAATTTAATAACTACCTTTTAGAAAAATATTTTTGACTTTGCATTCATGAACAAAGTTAGTGAAATTGAGTGAGCTATTCTGAGCATAACATAAAGCCTTCCAGTGAGTTTATTAAGATATTATCCCTTGACGTGAAATGTTTGATTACGTACATATTATTAGTTTTCCATAATCTTATTTTAGGGTTTATCAAGATTTATAATAGCATTCTTTTCCAGCCTACCACAATGGATTTATATTTAAATAGACTTCTGCTTGAGTAGATTCTTTGTGGTAAGTGTCTTAAGAGGATGGCATTTCAATCATTTGGGCCAAGTAGGCAGAATTAACTTAGTTTCTTTTCTGAGTCACTTAAAAATTACTGCAAAAAAAATATAGTCTATTCAACTAAATACTGGAGGCCAGGTTCTATGTTAGAAGTTATCGAAGATGCAGAAATGAACAATTTTTTTTCTTCTGTTTCTTTCTTGACATCATTAGGTTTAGGGAGGGTCGTACTGAAAGGCATACTATTAGAATGGGTTTAGGTGATTTAATAATTTTCAAATAAATCTGGTAACAAATGAATTCTTAAAACATTGTCTCACGGGACACAGGTTTAGTTATATTTTATATCATAATCCCAAATTTTCTGAATGCTTTTAAGAAGTCTCTGTGTCCACCATGATTTATAATTTTAATGATTTTTTTTTTTTTTTTTTGTAGAGACAGAGTCTCACTTTACTGCCCTCAGTAGAGTGCCATGGCATCACACGGCTCACAGCAACCTCCAGCTCCTGGGCTTAAGCGATTCTCTTGCCTCAGCCTCCCGAGCAGCTGGGACTACAGGCACCCGCCACAACGCCCAGCTATTTTTTTGTTGTTGCAGTTTGGCCGGGGCTGGGTTTGAACCCACCACGCTCGGTATATGGGGCCGGCGCCCTACTCACTGAGCCATAGGCGCCGCCCAATTTTAATGATATTTTTGACAAAATAAACATACAATCAGAAAAGCACTGTGAAGTAAAAAGTATAACTAAGCCGTTTATAAAATCTGTGTCATTCCAAATGCTGTGTGTGTGTACAGGCGACACACTGAGCCTTCTGAATGTGGGCTGAATATTCACACGTGAAATTAGGCATCAGCTAAAAAATGAGACTCTATGGCAGGTGGTCTAGAATGTTTACCATACCTCAAAGTGAAGTAAAAATAACGTTGGGGAAGGATGTGAAGGTCAGATAAATGTCCTAGATGTGAAAAGTGAGGCTAACTCCGTCAGAGTGGACTGTTTGTCCAGAGATTCTCCCTCCTTCATTAAGGCTGGGAATCTGCAGTTTCAGTAGCTCTTCTCCTGCCTTGGAATGACAGATTTTCAGAACTGATAATTTACACAACAAACCAGTCTTGATTGCTGAGTGCTGGATAGAATACAAAGATTAGAAATTACTCACTGCCTTCTCCCTCCCCACCACCTCCCCAGAAGCATGCAGTGCGGTAACAGTAGCATATTCACAAAATACTTTGTGAATCCAAAAGAGGACACGCATATTTGGGCCTCCAGCGTACAGGAGGAGACTTCACGGAAGAGATGACGCTTGGTTTGTGTCTTTAAGGTTGAACGGGAATTTGCTTGTCCTAGAACGGGTTGGGAAGATGACATTCCAAGAAGTGGGATGTGTGAACACTTTGTGTGGATGTTCCAGAATGACTGAGTCATCTAATGTGCTTGGAGCATAAGGGGCATGGGAGAGGTTATTGGAAAATGCCCAAAATACCTGACCTACTACTTACTAAAGAATTATTCCTCTCTCTTTAAGTGTTTCCCTGAGAAGCTGCTCACCACCTCCTGGAGAGTACACCCACCCACCAAAGCACAGCTCTTTTAGTTGGAATTTACTATCGTATGTTGATACTACATCTGCGTTTTTATAATTTAATATTCATTTAGCTTCTGTGCTCAGGCAGACTTCTAAGATTGCTGACATTATTTAAAACTGAGCGAAGTTCAGAATGACATTCCAGCTTTAAGAGAAAATAGTTCCATTAGCTCCATTAGCTTTAGAGTTAAAAAAAACTCTATTTTTGTTTTTGCCAAAAATAGAGGCTGAGTCTAAACAGAAGTAATCAGACCAAAACAAGAAATTTTAATCTGGAAGAAGTTCAACAGTCATTATTTATAACAAGCACAACAGGACATATAAAAATTTATCAGTGACTTATGATAATTTAAAATCCTTGAGGAACTGACAATACTTTTATGACCAAGTAAAACACTGAAACAAAATAAAACTTTCTTAAGTGCTCCGGTACACATTCAGATGTGCCTCATTCATTTTATTAATGGTGTACTCAATTAAATGTTATAAACATATTGTCTGTATGAAGGGGACCAACAAGCCCAATCTATGTCAAGTTCCCTAAAACCAGGATGGATAGGTGGTGGTGATTAAAAATTAAAAGAAAAACTGGTGTTTCCTATTTGTGGCAAAACGGATTTTCTAGAGATGGCTGCAACAACATATATCCCATTTCACATTCTCTTACAATACGCTGTTGGCACGCTTCTGTGAGACACGGGGGTCTTTCTTCTCTTCCCTAGAGCATGACTGAGCCTGTGATTCCAGCAGGAACATCCA
Organism: Nycticebus coucang; assembly: GCF_027406575.1. Taxonomy (NCBI): domain Eukaryota; kingdom Metazoa; phylum Chordata; class Mammalia; order Primates; family Lorisidae; genus Nycticebus; species Nycticebus coucang. Next base: position 52,751,436 of record NC_069782.1, read on the forward strand.
GAGTGACTTCCAGGCTAGATCAGAAAAGGTGGTAACTTAGGACCCTGACACTAATCTGTGAGGAAGCTCAAATTAGCCCATGCAGAGAAATCACAGGGCCTGTGTGTGGAGGAACTACGGTCCCCAGGTAACACCGAGAACGGACTGGCATGTGAATAAATGATCCTTCAGATGATTCAGCCTCCAGCCTTTAGGTCTTCCAAAGGGGACCAGATCATGGGCCAGAGAAGAACTATACCCTTAGCTGTGTCCCATCTGAAGTTCTGACTACAGAACGTGTGAATAAAAATGATTTGATCTACAGAGATCTTTGACAGTGGTCTATGGATCACAGGACCGCTATGACTAAAATAGGGTTAATAGCCTTCCAAGGTTCACCTTGATTTACACACCTGAAAACACTTGAGATTTGATGAAATAAAGTCTGAAAGTCTGTGATGTAAGACTGGGATGTAAGGATGGCTCCTCAGCCACTCCCACGGCACACCTGTCAAGTTCTGAACTTTTTGTAGAGATGGGGGTCTCGCTATGTTGCCCAAGAAGTCTCAAGCAATCCTCCCAATCCTCCCAAGTGCTGGGATTACAAGAGTGAGCCATCATACCCAGCCCCTAGGACATTTTTTAAAAGAGAGAAAAATGTGGAACTAAATTATTACCTATTGAGACTAACTATACGAAAAATAGTATACAAACTGGTTTTATAATTCTATGGGAGCATTTTCAACAGACAGAGAAAGGTACGCAGGAAAGTAAGAAAATTTTACAAAGTGGATGATGATGAGCTCAAGGAAAATAAAAAAGCTACAGGCTTGAACAGTACTTTACATGGTTAAGGTAAGATAAGCACTTAATACTAACGTAGCCAAACATTACAGTAGAACCATATTTATTTAATGAACACAGGGAGGGAAGTGGGATGCAATGGGTGTTCTAAGAATCTAGCTAAGTCCTTACATCCCATCAGAGGCAGTCAGTGGGATCTCAGCTGTACACCTCAGAGAACCTACTGCTTAGAGATACGGAGGCAAATACTAGGGAAAAATCTAAAACTAGTTAGAGGCAGTTGTCTCTGAGTGGCAAAAGGGGTTTGGTCAGAAGAGTCCTGCTCCTGGCCCCCAAATAAAGCTACTGTACTATCTGATTTCTGAAACTATGTCCACAGAAACAACAGCAAACATTCACTGACCGCTCACCGTGTCCAAGCACCACAGCAGGTGCTCGGCATGTTAACTCCTGTGATCTCCACAACCCAGGGAGACAGGTATTAACTACGATCTTCCATCTACAGGCCAGGAAACCCAGGCACAGGGCGGCTGAGTAGTATCAGAAGTCCCACTGCTATTTTGATTAAAAATTAATAAACTAAAGCATAATAAATACCCACGATAAAATGCTGACAGTGGAAATGGTTACAGATGAAGCGTCTCTCCCTGATGGGGCCTCGTCCCCCCGCAGTCGTGTGCAGCACTTCCTGGGCATTGTCCCAGACATTCTCTACAACTCCACCCTAACAGCACGAGCACCCTCCTTAACCAACACACCTCGGGGCTCTCCTAGCTGCGTGCAGAGATACGCTCTGTATCTTGAATTCCACTGCATAGTTGCACCAAATTTATTAATCAGTCATCTAATGAAAAACATCAGAGCGGCTTCCAGTCTTTTGCAATTACAAAACAAAATAACAACAAATCCAAACTTTGTTTCACAAGTATCTATGCACATGCGTGAGAAAAGAAAGAATAAAAGGGTGTATACTTTCAAAAATTGTAATTATGGTCTTCCAAAGAGACTGCATGAACTGCCGTTTGGTCAGTAGTTGAGAGCATCTTTCTCCATCTCCTTAAAATAAAAACCTGACTATAATTAGACTTTCTGATGGTGACATATGGGGCTTCTTGTTTTAATTTACATTTTCTAAGTCAGCATCTCGTTTCTGCAAACTGCCCATCCATGATCTTTGCCCAGCTTGGTCATATTCTCAATGATGTTTAAGAGTTCTTGCATAGTAAAAAAATCAAATCTTTGTCATACAACGCTAATTTTCCCCCTCATTTTATCTGTCTTGACTCAATTTGTGATACATTTGCTAAATAGCAATGTGTAATTTTTATGAAATCTGTGAAAATTTAAAACAATTAGATCCCCTTCCTTAAGATGAAGGGAAGCTCAGCAGATCCTGGTGATAAATAGTAACTGTACCTGCCACACCCCTGTGTGACATCCCCCCAGGACCACAGCAGAGTGAGCTCCAACTCAGCAGGGCTTTGCTGACTGCTGACCGCACCCTGCAGTCAGAACAGAGCCGCCACAAGGCAGGTGCTCCAAAAACAGCCCGTGAGCTAGTGACTCCACAGTTTGTGACCAAGTCCCTATAATCTTTCCTCAACTGTGCAATCCTCCCTGCTTGACACTTCAGGAACTACAAATGCAAATACCAAGATTTATTTATTCCATGAATACTGACTTGGAACATTGTAATATCATCTATAACCCTCAGCCTGAGAGGAAACCAAGCATCAGGAGGGTGCGATTGGCCTACAAGTGCACACCTAGAAGGAGGCACCCAGATCTGGCCACCCCCGAGGCAGTTTCTCAAATCCCTGCGATGTAACCAGATCTGTCCTGGACTCTGTTAAGTGGAACCTGAAATGTTTCCCGAAATGGGACTGTGGGACAGGCCTCTCTGGTTGTCATTATCGTGGTGCCTTCTGTTAGAGCAGGTGAGATGGGTGTACAAGCCCAACACCTCGGCTTTCTAAGGAGGCAGGTTCACCCCAATACACCGAGTTGTATTATTTAGTCTTTTTCTGTGTGTTTCTCAGAGCATTTAAAGTGACATTTCTGGGACTTCTCTCATTACGAAATTAAGCTGTGCCTATTGGAGAAAACTGAGAAGCTAAAACCAGTGAAAAACAAAATTAGTGGCATTTTTCCATCTTGTCACTGATCTTGTATCTTTGTATTCACTCTCAAATAAAAATTTTTAATTTGTACGGACACTGAAAGTCAAATTTCACATCTAGCATTTTTCCACTGACTGTGTATTAACATTATTTACCAAAGAATAATGTATATCTGTCGCTAAAGAAGACAAAATTAAAACCACATTTAAGAAAAGGGGTTATAAAAAAAAAAGGAAGTATGGTCAGAAATAATACTACTGGGTCAGAGAGTCTGTACACGGGGGTGTCAAAAAATGAACGTACTTTTTAAGAGATGTTATCTATGTATTACTTTTCCAAGGTGAACTGAATTACGATAGCACTGTGTAGTATGACATTCGCTCAGAAGATGGCATTAATCAAACGAATGCTAGTGTCAGACAGCAAGACAGTTAAATAGCAGAAGCCCGTCATCCTTTCAGGACAGCAAGACCAGTCTGAAATAGTGTTTGAAACTCAAAAACTTTGTGATGTACAAGGACAACGGAGGCATGAGTGTGCAACAGAACCCATTCGTGCTAAGTGTGAGAAGCACAGACTGTGCGTGACATGCACCAGGGAAGATCTGGGAGTTGGTCCCTCGCACAGCAACAAGTCCTTTCTTGAATGTTGCTCAAGCAACAGATCCCCGTAATCAGAAGTGTCTGGACCCTGATGGTGACCACGCTTTGAGCAACTCTTGTAATTATAGAAGTCAAATGTAACTTGTATTCATCTTTTGTTATTGGTATATATTTAAATGTGACTTATAGTCATCTTTTGTTATTGGTATATATTGAGTATTACAACTTCAACTGTTTTTCCCTTTCTTAAAATGTGTATACATTTTGTTGGCACCCTCTGCACTGTCCTGATCAAATTCATGTCTACCTAGCCCCTCAAAATTTGATCTTCATTGAAACCAGGATTTTTGCACATGTAATTAGTTAAGACGAGGGCACAGGAAATTAAGAGTGGGTCCTACAACATCACAACACATTTCTCAGAATGTATATCATCATTAAATCATGAATGACTATATTTCTTTGAACTTTAGAGATTAGGTATTTTTTTTATGTGTTTGGCAATTTATAATTCTTCCCTGAATGGCCTGCATGTGTTCTTGCCTATTTTTTTTTTTTTTACCGAGAAGATGGTCTTTTATTCCTAAGAGTTTTTCATAAATTGTACGTAACATGTTAACTTTTGAATCCTTTCCCTACCATGGTGCAAATATTTGCCCAAATGTGTCATTTTTCTTTTAATTTTAGTGTTTTGAACACATATGTGCTAAGTTTTAGCACATCTTATTATATAATTAGTGTATTCCTTTATAATTTCTGTCCTTAGTGTCATGTTTAGAAAAGCTGTATCCACCTCAGAAACTTACATAAATATTCACATCCATATTTTATTTAGTATTTTCATAACTTATTTCATACCTTTAAAATGTTATTTCATCAAAACTATTACTTTAGGACTGGGTACAGTCTAGGAGGCCAAGGTGGGTGGATTGCTTGAGCTCATGTGTTTAAGACCAGCCTGAGCAAAATAGAGACCCTGTCTCTACTAGAAATTGAAAAACTGAGGCAAGAGGATCACTTAAGCCCAAGAGTTGGAGGTTGCTATTCTACTGAGGGTGACAGCTTGAGACTTCAGTCTTAAAAAAACAAAACTATAGGGCGGCGCCTGTGGCTCAAATGAGTAGGGCGCTGGCCCCATATGCCAGAGGTGGCGGGTTCAAACCCAGCCCCGGGCAAAAACTGCAAAAAAAAAAAAAAAAAAAAAAACAACTATTATTTTAATTGCATTTGTACTTTTAACTGTTTCCAAATAAGTTTTTTAAATATTCCTAATATGTCCCAAATAAATTTTATTTAGAAAGTTAATATTTTTAAATGTATATATACATATTTTTTATTAAATCATAGCTGTGTACATTAATGCAATCATGGGGTACAATGTGCTGGTTTTATATACAATTTGAAATATTTTCATCAAACTGGTTAACATAGCCTTCACAGCATTTTCTTAGTTACTATGTTAAGATACTTAAATGTATATTTTTCTAAATAATAGGCCAGTTTTAATATTTACTGAATAGACATCTCTTTGTAAGTTATTTGAAATGCCAAAATTTGCAAAGCAAATCTCCCACTATTTTTGGGGGGTGAGTGGGTAACAGCTCTATTGAAATCTAATTCACACACCATTCAAATGTACCCATTTAATGTGCACAATTCAATGGTTTTTAGTAGATTTACAAGAGGTATGAAAACACTGCTACTATAAATAGAATTGTAGTCTTCCTTTTTTTTTTTTTTTTGTAGAGACAAAGTCTCACTTTGTTGCCCTTGGTAGAGTGCCGGGGCATCACACAGCTCACATCAACCTCCAGCTCTTGGGCTTAGGCGATTCTCTTGCCTCAGCCTCCAGAGTAGCTGGGACTACAGGTACCAGCCAGAATGCCTGGCTATTTTTTGTTGCAGTTTGGCCAGGGCCAGGTTTGAACCCGCTACCCTTGGTATATGGGCTGGCACCCTACCCATTGAGCCACAGGCGCCGCCCAGAATTGTGTTCTTACTTTTATTTTTGGATTGAACAATTTCTATATTGTTCTTATATCCTACACTTTGCTGAATCTATTTATTACTCAAACAACTTGCAGGGGTCCTCAAACTGCAGCCCGTGGGCCATGAGGCAGTGTGATTGTATTTGTTCCCGTTTTGTTTTTTTACTTCAAAATAAGACATGTGCAGTGTGCATAGGAATTTGTTCATAGTTTTTTTTTTAACTATAGTCCGGTCCTCCAATGGTCTGAGGGACAGTGAACTGGCTCCCTGTTTAAAAAGTCTGAGGACCCCATGAGGGAGTGTGGATTCTTTAGGAGTTACTATATACCAGCTCATATGACTTATAAATAGAGATAGCTTTATTTCTTCATTTAAAATCTGGTTGCTGGCTAGGTGCCACGGCTCATGCCTATAATCCTAGCCCACTGGGAGGCTGAGGTGGGAAGATGCCTTGAGCTCAGGAATTCCAGACCAGCCTGAGCAAGAGCAAGGAAAAAATAGAGAAATTAGCCAGGGGTTGTGAGAAGCACCCTGTAGTTCCAGGTACTTGGGAAGTTGAGGCAGGAAGATTGTTTGAGCCCAGGAGTTTGAGGTTACTGTGCACTTGGCTGACCCCACAGCACTCTAGCCTGGGCAACCAAGTGAGACTCTGTCTCAAAATAATAAATAAATAAACAAAAGCTGGTTGCTGTTAATTTCTTTTCCTTAGCTGCCATGGTTACAATCTCCACCATACTGAGCAGGAGTGGAAAGAGCGGAGATCCTTGTCTTACTAGAGCGAAAGCTTTCACTGTTTCACCACTCTGATAGTAGCTGTGGGTTTTTCATAAGTGCTCCCTTGTCAGGTTGACCCCACCCAATATCCAATTACTGCATTTTGCTGTATTTAATGTGCTCCTGCATATAGTGCACACCCATGTTCTGGCCCAAATGTTCAGGAATGTGTCCCTCAAGAAAGCAGCTGGCTGTTGGCCAGGAGACACACATCTGGGAAGGGCTAGTGTTCCTCCAATATACATGCAGGTCACAACACCTTCCTGCAGCCGCCTGCTCTGTGAAGGCTGCCCCGTTCCTTTCTCCTGGGAGCCCTTCTCTCCCTGCCACATTGGGTTCTGAGATGGCCATGGGGTGGGAGCATCTGAGGCCACTTGGCCCGTGGGCAGCTAGGCAGATCCCTGGGGCCTCTGTGGGGCCTCGGTCTTCACCCTGTATGGCTGCGGCCTGCCTTGCCAGCCCCACCACCACCGTCTTCCCGGGTTGTCAGAAGTCGCTCCAGCATGTTCCCGCCAGATCCTGGATTCTTCCAGACTGGAGCCCTGTGCACCAGTGGCCACAGATGGGAAGATATGGCAGTATGAGAGGCCCACTGGGCTCCTCCACTTCCAAGATGTACTACTCATATATAACACAATCCTTATTTTTCCCTAAAATATTTGGGCAAAAGAGTATGCATAATACATGGCAAAGTATGGTAACTCAACAAGATTGTATCTAATTTTTCACCAGTACAAACAGTTCTGCAACGAAAATTTGTTACTTGGACACTGAGTTCTCCTAGGATGAAGTTCCTGTGTTAGCAGGTATTTACAGTATCAGTTATACTTGGTATGTCTCATTATTTTCCTAAGTTACTGAACTGGTTTTCCAGCAATGAATAAGACTATTTTCTCCAATTCTCATCAACCCTTGATCTTATGAAATATGTTAAAATTTGCTAATCTGATGAGTATGAAATGGTATTCCATTACTTCTGTCATTTGAATTCCTTGAGATTGGAATTGAACTTGTTACATTTATTGGACAGTCGAGATTTTCATGATTTGCATTTCTTATAAATTGCAGCTGCCTATTTTTCCATTACATCATATATGTTATTTTCCAGTTTGTACAAGATATACAGATATTTCACATATACAGATAATCTTTTATTATTTATTTTGCCAATATCGTTCACTAGTCAGTGGCTTATATTTTCACTTTAGTCATCTAGAAATTATTTTAATGTGGTCAAATGTGTCAATAATTTCTTTTATGATTTGTTCTTAGAGCTCCATTTAAAATATCATTTTTAGGCCTATATTATAAAGTTATTTTCCTGTGTTAGCTTTTAAAAGTCTTATGGGTTTCTTTTTATGTTTAGATTTTAATCTGCTTAGAATTTGTTTATCTGAAGTATGTATCAAATTTTACTTATTGTATGTGGAGAGCTAATTGTTCAACAATCATCATTCGTAAGTTTATTCTTTCCTTGAAGAATTTCCCATATTTTTCACATCTTTCAGTACAGTTGAACAATTTTTTCCCCAAAAAGTTTCACATAGTTTGTTATATTATTTCTGTTAGCTTATAGTTTTAGTTGTAAACATAAATACTATTTTTAAAAACTTTTAGGCTGGGCACAGTGGCTCACGCCTATAATCCCAGCACTCTGGGAGGCCAAGGCAAGAGGATCCCTTGAGCTTAGGAGTTGGGAGACCAGTAAGCAAGAGCAAGATCCATCTCTACTAAAAACAGAAAAACTAGCCAGGTGTTGTGGTTGGGCGCCTGTAGTCCCAACTACTCAGGAGGCTGAGGAAAGAGGATGGCTTTTGAGCCCATGAGTTTGAGGTTGCTGTGAGCTATGGTGCCACATCACTCTAGACTGGGTGACACTCACTTTTTTGGGTACGTATATTTTAATTTTTTAAACTTTTAAAATTTAAATTTAAAAGTTTAAAAAATTAAAATATACACAACACAAAATATAGAAGAATGCACAAATCATAAATTTGTTCACTTAATTATCATAAACTAAAGACAACTGAGTAATTACCACCCAGGCCAAGAAAAAAATGTTAAAATCACTCTAAAGTCTACCTTCTTTTTTCACAAGTACAAATACTATGATTTTAACACTACAGATTAATTTCTCTTGACTATGAACTTTACACACATAAAATAGGATCATACAGAATGTATTCTCTCTAATCACAAATTTAGTTGTGATTCCAAACATTTCAATATGTAAAACTTTTATCATTTAGTTCAAAAGATGTTTTCAGATTCCTATTGTGATTTCCTATTCTTTGTCCATGGGTTATTTAGAATTTTATTATATACTACTCAATATACAAGCATGTAGAGAGGTCCACTTCTCCCTTTTGTTGTTAATTTCTAGTTTAATTTCACTGATCCAGAACATGGTCAGTTTTTAAAATGTTACACTAGTGCTTGGCGCCCTTACCTCAGTGAGTAGGGCACCAGCCACATACACCAAGGCTGACAGGTTTAAGCTCAGTCCAGGCCTGCTAAACAACAATGACAACTGCAACCAAAAAATAGCCAGGCATAGTAGTGGGCACCTATAGTCCCAGCTACTCGGGAGGCTAAAGCAAGAGAATCACTTAAGCCCAAGAGTTTGAGGTTGCTGTGAGCTGTGATGCCACAGCACTTTACTGAGGGTAACATAGTGAGACTCTGTCTCAAAAAAACAAATAAATAAAACGTTTACACTAGCACTTAAAATGATGTACCCTGCTGCGTCTGAACATACAGTTTTATTTATGTCAATTGGTTCAGCTGTTCAAGATGTTATTCAAACCTGCTAGATGCTTACCGATATTATTTATGTCAAAGTCTCTCATTTTCATGACAGACTCATATATTTCTCCCTTGAGTTATCCTTTCTTTCCACTATGTATTCTGAGGTTATATTTTTAGGTACTTTCCAATATAGAATTGTAATAGGCTACTGACTTGACCATTTATAATGATAAAATATTCTTTTTATTATCTCTAGTAACAGATTTTTCTTTCGCTTCTAAGTCTACTATATTTCATATAATATAGGCACTTCAGCTTTTTTCCTATGATGTTTATACATGTATAGTATATATTTTCTCATATTTTTATTTTCAACCTTTCTGTGCCCTTATATTTTATGTGGTACTCTTGAAAACAGCATATATTTGGGTTTGGTTTGTTAAGTCTGACAATCTCTGCCTTTTTATTGGAAGAATTGGTATGTTTACATTTAATGTAATTACTTATATATTCAGGTTTAAATCTATCATCTTATTTTTCTGTATTATTCCATCTGTTTTTGTTGCCTTCTTTTGGACTGTTTGCTTTATATTACTTCATTTTCCCCACCTTGAGTAGTTAGCCATAACACCATTTTTACTGTACAAATTCTTGAACTCTAATACCATACTACTAAATCAGAGACTTTGGTGGTGCATCTGGTCAGTGGGTTTAGGATGAGACCTGAGAATGTGCATGTTAATGGTATCACTGACAGGAAAAAATGATTCCAGAATAGGAGATTTGAGGGAAATAATAATAAATTTTGTTGCCATTTTTATCCTTGAAATAGAGAAAATAAAAGATAATTATAATCAGAATTGAGAATATAGCTTTAAAAGTTTTATATGGTTTTCAGTTTCTTAGATCCCTTTAAAAATAAACTTCTGATAATTTCATAAATATATTTATTAATCAAGCAAGAATGAATTAAGCTTTCACTCTCTAGGATTTAACTTTCTTCCATGAAATACAATGTTAATATATGCTCCTGCCAAATAGTTACACCGGAATTAGTAAACTGGGCACTGAACAAGGTTTCAAAGTCCACTTGGGCTCCTGCATCAATGTGATGAATGATATAGAAGAAGCGGGGGGGTGTGAGGGGGATCTTCAAATATAATTGAGATCTTCATAAATGACACCCACAAATGGAAGTTAGAGATGCATCATGATAATCACACAGATAGATCTTAGCATCCTCCAGATTAGGCTGTTTCTAAAGAAGTGTAATACTGATCAACTATTAACATATTCTGACCAAGTCTTTAAATATCTAACCATATTAATTACTTACTCAATAACCTTCCTTAGCTTCTGTATTGTTAATATAACACAAACTTGGTGTCTTCAAGCAACACAAATTTATCATCTTAACAATTCTGGAGGTCAGAAGTCTAGAATGGGTCTCACTGAGCTAAATCCACATGCCAGCTGGACTGCATTCCTTTCTGGAGACCCGTTTTCTTGCCTTTCCCCCCATCCTTGTAAAAAGACCTAATTTTCTCGGCTGTTGGTCTCTTCTGTAATCAACGATAGCAATGGCTGGCTGAATCCTCAAAGTGCGTGACTCTGAACTCCTCTTCTGCCTCCGTCTTCCACATTCAAGTACCCTTGTGATTATACTGGGTTTATCTGGATAATGCAAAACAGTCTCCCTATTTTAACATTAATTGATTAGCAATTTTAACTCCATCTACAACCTTAACCCTCTGACTACAGAGCACACAGAAAAAAAAAAGTGCCTACAGGTATCACTGGCACCAAAGAACATCTTGTTTGGGCGCTTATAGGCTCTGTTCTCAAAAGGTTAATTCCCCTTTGCTATGTAAAGTAAGGTATTTGTAGATTTTGGACCTTATGATGTGGACATCTTAGGAGAGCAGGGGCATTAGTCTTTCTACCATGGCTTCCCAATGCCCACCAAACCCATCCTGGTTGTTAAGGACCTCTACACTATTGGACTGAAAATACCCTTGTGCCTACCCCAAGACCTCACTCTATGTGTCCCCTGTTCCAGACACACCAGTCTATCTGCTATTTACCCAACACATCCCACATTTACACAGCTCATAACTTTGACTCTTGCATTTTCTCTTCCTGGATGCTCTGTTTCTTCCTCCCCACCAAGTTGAAATTCTGTTCATTCTCAGACTCACAGCAAATGCTTCTTTCTCCATGAAGCTTTTCCCCTAACCTTTTCCTGCTGGATGTTCATATCATAATGTTGGAGCTCCCTGTAGAACGTGGAATTTTTCCTTGTTTAACAGCTATTTGTGTTCCTATCTCCTCTGCTAGGTAATAAAATTTCCTTGAGGCAGAAACTCATGGATTCACCTTCATTAACAGGTGTTTATTAGGCATCCACAAAACTGAACCCATTCATCAACACTCCTGCAGACCTCCTCTTCCTCTAGTTTTCCCCATCTAGTAAAAAAAAAAAATCCTCTGTTCACTTAGCTGTGCTTGACACAAACCACATCTCTCATATCCAATTCATCAGTGAATTTTGCATGCTACCCACTGATCTAAGCCCCCACCATCTGTTTTCTGTCCTACTGACTCCCCGTTTCTAATCTCGCCTCTACACCTCTCCCAAGTGAACATGCGTGCATCTGGGTGCATGCACACACATACGTACATGGACAAATTCTATTTTCAACTCAGCAGCCAGAGGGATCATTTACATTTTTTAAAAGTCTAAGTCTGATTATATATCTCAACCCTGCTCTGTGTCAGCTTACCATCATGCTTGGAATACAACCCAAAGTCCATCTCATGCTTTTTGGACCCTACCCTCATCTTCTACAGTCTTCTGCTGCGCTCACTGTGGTCCTCACAGCTCCTCACACAAACCTGGCAGCAAGCCACACTGTCTACAGAGGTGCTAGGGCTGAGTGCACTAGTGGATGTGAAGGGGACCAAAGGAATCGCAAGTCAGTATACCCTGCAGTTAGCATCCAGCTTCGGGGGGAAATATGTAAAGCCTAAAGCCTTCACTAAGTTTTACTTTTCCTCAGGGCATTTCCCTTACATTTAGCGTACTGGTTTCTTAGAAAACAGACTTCTAGCCTTTGTTTTTAGAGCTGCCTTTTTCCCTTTTTGAGACAGAGTGTCACTCTGTTGCCCAGGCAAGGATGCCCTAGAGTCACCCTAGCTCACAGTGACCTACAACTCCTGGGTTCAATTGATTCTCCTGCCTCAGCCTCCTGAGTAGCTGGGTCTACAAGTGCTCACAGCAATGCCCAGCTAATTTTTTGTTTTTAGTAGAGACAGGGTCTCACTCTTGCTCAGGCTGGTCTCAAACTGCTGACCTCAAGCAATCTAGCCACCTTGGCTTCCCAGAGTGCTAGAATTGCAAGGTATAAGCCACTGCTGGGCCTGTTTCAAGGTTTTTATTAACAGAAGAAGAAAAAAAAAGTCAAAACAAAAATAAAATGTATAACCTCTAATTACCCATTTTTTCCTGTCCCACAAATAAGTGAGTGATGATTAAAATTCATCTTTTCTTTGCCATCTAATTTAAATACTGATGCAAAACCAAATGTCTAGAATCAAATTCATTTCACTTAAACTAACCAATTTTAAACTATCACGTATGCTGAATTTCCTTGAGTCCTCCTTTTTATATCAACTCCCTAAATGCAGCATCTTTTAACCTGAAAATGTAAGGTTTTTGTTAAATCTAAAAAAATTGTTTTTAGAGATAGGGTCTCCCTTTGTTGCCCACTCTGGATGGGAACTCCTACCACCTCAGCCTCCGAAGTAGGCATGCGCCACCACACCAGGCTCTAAAAATATAAGTATTAATTACAGTGAATCTTTTTGGGTTCTCAAGTTGCTTTTCTTGAATAGTAGATAAGCACATTTTCTAGACAGTGGTTTACTCTTTTCTATACAGTAGAATCACTTGAACAACTTTTAAAAAATGCCAAAGCCCAGGCCCTACCCAAGACCAAGTAAGAGTCTCTGAAGGTTGCACCCAGGCATAAAAATGGCCTTTATAGGTTCCCAGGTTATTCTAATGTGTAGCCAGCCACACATAGTTGAGAACCAAAACTTTTGCCACATACAACCCTGAGTCACAAAGAGACAATACGGTGATGGAACCAGTAGCAATAGGAAATCGACACAAAATTTAGATTTTGCCAAAGTTAATCTATAGAGCAGATCATTTCCCTGTGGGTAATTAGTTGACTTGAGTACTCTATTACATGTCTGGACATAGTGATTGCTTAGTACAACAAGGATATGAATTAAAATAAAAATAAATAAATTGAATAGGAATTAAAGATATTTTAAAGAAAGCATCTGCCAAAAGATCAAATTTATTCCCCTTTACTTCTACTCAGTAGTCTATGGCTTAAGAGTTACGTATTAGTAATATTCTTTTCCCTTCTCTGACTCTTACTGAAATTACTACAGCAAACTCAAGGAAGAAGAAAAAGTCCTTATTCTATTTTTCCAAGAAGTGATACCCTAAATGATTTCTTAAATCATCATTTCTTAAATGATGGTAGGTGATAAAGAGGAGGAGGCTGAAGGGGGTTAGAATCCAAGATGTCGTAGGGAAGCTAGATATTCTAGGAAGGAGGGGGTGTAGAACCTGTGCCTTCAATAAAGAGGGAAGGGAAGGCAAAGAAAAGATCTAGGCATAGCCGGGCATTGTGGCGGGTGCCTGTAGTCCCAGCTACTCGGGAGTCTGAGGCAAGAGAATCGCTTAAGCCCAGGAGTTGGAGGTTGCTGTGAGCTGTGTGAGGCCAGGGCACTCTACCAAGGGCCATAAAGTGAGACTCTGTCTCTACAAAAAAAAAAAAAAAGAAAGAAAAGATCTAGGCAGCTGAGATGCAACAGAAATGGGCAATAGATATTGCCCAATAGCAAGGACAACATGAAAATATTCTGCTTATGAATTTGACTCTGGCACACAAGAATTCCCAGACTGAGCATTTAATTTGTCAAAAATTAAAAGGTGATGCTACGGAACAACCTTGTATTCTATAAATGCTACAACACAATCATACTGTGGATAAAGAGTGGTTTGGCTGAGGAAATCTTGTCTAAATTGACTTTCTGTAACATAAACATATTTTTCTCTAGTTCTGCTACTTTTCTGAATACTTTACTTCATAAAATGTTATTTTGTTCAGGTACTTCTTCAAAACAATTGTTGCCAAGATCTGAATTGGCACTGGGGGAAAAAAACAGGTTATTTGCAGCAGAGAGAAGCTTAGCATTACATAAAGCATTCCAATTGCTTCCAAGTGATTTAAAAATCAGTGTCCTAATATTCCAATTTACTTTTTCTTTCAGATCCTTCAAAACTGCCTGGAAACTGTGAAGCAGTCTTTTGTAATAAATTCTAATTTGTCAAGGTCTTGGTGAGATACTAGTCATTTACTGGTACAGATATATGCAATTTATCAATGCTCGAACCACTATCTTAAAATAATTAGCAATGCTTCACCAACTATAACAACTCCTGAATGAGGAACTACCATAGAATTTCCAAATCATTACTACTGTTTGGCATCTTTCTTTGATATTATTTGTTTAATTTGGGGAAAAAAGTTTCTGAACCCATGATAGTTCTTTCTAAATTCCTGGTTAATAAGCAAATTAACTTACATTGGTCTTTGAGACATCATCATTTCTTCAAGACCTGAGCACCGTACTCTACACTCTACATTCTAAATTCTTATCCCTACATAGACTGCTTATGGATCTTCAATTTTTAAGGTAGATAAACATTGATTTGTCAGCAGAAGCATTCTTCTGAACAGTCATATTTTTAAAAAAGCATTCTCTTAATTTCCCCCAATTCAATTATTTATTGCTTAGACAACAAGACCACAAATGTTACTGCAAAGCAACAGCAAATTTGTTTTAAATACTTTTAAAATATACAGTTTTTTCCTCCTTTTGGATTCATATATCTTGTCACATTTAATAGAAAGTTTTCCCATGTACATAGATTTATTCCTTTATGGACTATGTTCCTGCTCGATTTTTTTTTCTTCTAGAGACAGAGTCTCACTTTACCGCCCTCGGTAGAGTGCCATGACGTCATAGAACTCACAGCAACCTCCAGCTCCTGGGCCTACGCGATCCTCCTGCCTCAGCCTCCCGAGCATCTGGGACTACAGGTGCCCGCCACAACGCCCGGCTATTTTTTGGTTGCAGTTCGGCCGGGGCTGGGTTTGAACCCGCCACCCTCGGTATATGGGGCCGGTGCCCTACTCATTGAGCCACAGGCGCCGCCCTCCTGCTCGATTTTTAAGCACGGCTCTCACAAACAGGAAAAATGACAGTAACTTTCAAACAGATACACACCTTTACTTTTGATAGCTGAGCAACAAGGGGAGGAGAAGAGACCAAGAGAAGAAAAAAAGAAAACCTGTCTTGTAAAACCAGGAGCACTACAAAGCTCAATTAGTTCACGGACCGAGTACACTGCTTTTTATAACTTTTTTTTTCCTCCCCTGGGAACAGTTTTCTGAGTCTCCCTCTCTTTGTCCTAACCAGGTTTCATCTTTTTTTTTTTTTTTTTTTCCTTTCTGCTAGTGAGGCCAGAAGAAGTTGCAGGGAAGGAATCCTCAGTACCTGTCCCTGAAGGCTTTCTATTTTCAGTAAGTTTGACTGTTCTCCAGACTGTTCCTGAGGTCTTCTAGACCCTTCGGAGAATCTATTTCGTGAGAACTGGGAGCCCTCTGCGTTCCCCCACAATGGAGCCACACAGATTTTCCCATTTGATTCCAGGCCGTTCGTCAACCCCCAAAGGCTCATCTTTGAACCACAAGTTAAAATGTCTGTGTGGAGACAAAACGCAAGGAAGTCTAGCAACTTTCCACAGGCTAAAAGACCCTCTTGACTCTTCACACAAGGTCATTCCATCCGAGCTGTTGACGCGGCAGTCGAAGCTCAAACCTCGACGGTGCACGGGAGCAGGTGGCTGCCCGCTAACCACTGGCTTTTGCCGAGGAAAAGTTAACTTCTTGGCTCCCCCTATTTCTCCAAATCCCGTGTGGGAGGCACAGGACCCGGGCTGGCCGAGGCCTCAAAATCTAAGACAGGTGTAAAGGGAGCCTCTGGGTACCCCAGGTCGCCGTCTAAGACCCCCTCTGAAGGACCCTCGCCCTACGGCTCCCCTAGGTCCTCTTTCCTGGTTTGAGCACAGCCGGGCCCCAGCCGCGCGAGCACGCTCCGAGGCCACACCGTGCAGTCTCACACCCGCGATGCCCCCGGGACCCCCGAGCTCCCGCAGGGACCCCAGGCGCACGGCGCGCCCTCACCTTGGGGTTGGTCAGGAGCTGGTGCTCGTCGCTGTGCAGCAGCGCCCTGGAGTTGGACTCGGAGTTGTTCACGTAGACCTGGACGCAGGGGTACTGCGAGGTGCCCCTGCAGTCGGCGCCACAGGTGAAGGTGCACTCGAACACCTCGCCGATCTGCTGCACCGACAGCACCGTGCAGTTGGCCGCCGTGGCTTGCAGATCCTGCAGCGCGGGACTGAGCCAGCAGAAGCCAAAGATGAAGAGCGACACGACGCCGGAGATGATGAGGAACAAGCCGAGCCGGATGCTCTTGTCCTCGGCTTCCGTGTACTCGTAAGACACCCGGAGCTTCGCCATCGCCCCCGACTCGCGGCGGCCGGCGCGCTCCTCCGCCCCCTCCCGCCCCCGGCGCCGAGCCTGCCTGCCTCGGGCGGGAGGAGCAGCCGCCGCCGCCGCCGCGCGACAGCAGGGGAGTGGGCGGCGCGGGGGGGCGCGCGAGAACAAAGGGGCCGAGGCCGGCGACGCCTCGGCGGCGGCAGCGCCCCCCACCCCGCGGCCGCCGCTTCAGAGCCGCCTGCACCCTCTGGCGGCCCCCGCCGGCCGCCGCCCCCGCACGCTCCCCACCGCCCCCACCCCGCCTCCTCTGGCCGGGCGTCTCCCAGTCCCCATCGCCCGCCGGCCGCCGCCTCTCCGCGGACTCGCCGGGCGGCCGCCCCGAGGGGAGGAGCGGCGGGGCCCGGGCGAGCCCGGGGCGCCCCGCGCGGGAGGCGGCTCCGCCCCGAGCTCCCCGCCCCGCCCCGCCCCGCCCGGGGCAGCTCCTGGGGGCGAGGAGCCGGCGAGCTCGGGGCCCGCGGCTGCGCTCGGCTCCGAGTCCTCGCTGAGTCCCGGTGGAGCGGCGTCCGGCACGGAAGCTGAGTCTCGATAGCGCCCAGCCGGAGGGAAAGTTATAAAAGGAAAGGGACGGAGGGGAGGGCGCAGTGGCGGGGCCGCGGCGGGAAGCTTGAACTCCAGGCGGGGATTGGTTAGCCGGCGGGAGCGTGCGCCCGCCACCCACAGCCTGCGCTCCGGGAAGCGCGCTCGGTGACACAGAGGACGCTGGGCTGCGGGGGCTGAGCGGACCGAGGAGGGGAGCGCCGGGGCGGCCCCGGGCCGGGCTGCAGGCGAGACCCGTCCGCCCCCACGACGCGCCGGCCGACCCAGAGAGCTGCGGGATTGGAGCGCACAGGCTTGAGGCAGTTTGCTGTGGAGGCTCCAGGCTGCGACTGGCAAGACCCAGGAACACTGCCTGGGTCCTCCTCGGTGAACCTGGTGACGACTTAGGTCTCTAGCAGCCGGGTCGACCCCACCTCGATTTGCCCCCCGTGGCTGAGGCTGAGTAGCAAGCACCGGAGACGGGTGGAGAGGCTTGCAGCCTGAAAAGAAACGCCACTTTCCTCATGGGGACCTACCCTCGCTTGGAGGTTGGCGACAGCAGAATTATTCTGTTCTGTTCCACTCCTTAGGTGTCCTGCCACCCCGGCCCGCCCCCGGGATTTTAGATGCGCTTTCCAGGAGCGCTGTGGAAGGCGACAGAGGTGCGCAGACTCTCTGTGGGACAGGTACCGTTCCTAGAGCTGCGTTCTGCTCTCTTAATGCTTCTCGTTGCTCCCCCCACCGCTGCCCCGCCCGTGCACACTTTCAACTTAAGTCTTTCTGTGACTTTTTTTTAAAGTTAAAATCACCTTTTTCCAAACCATATTTTTATCATAAAATCAAACTGGAGGACTATTTCGACCTATATTGTGAAAAATAAAGTCAGAATGTTCACTTCCTTGCGAAATACACATTAAGGTCTTTATCTTGGTTTCTAAGTCCTAAATAAATAAAATTCTAAATTATGGTTTTGATGAATATGGAAGCACAGAATCCTGGAATTCTTTACTTGTCTCTCCTGCACTTCAATTATTTAATTGATATTGAGTATCTTTCAACCTCAGTTCTGATCAGGTGGTTATTTTGAAGTACTACCTTGCTTTGCTAGATTAACAAGCATTTGCAAGCAATGGACAAATCCAGTTTAATTATACGAAGACGCTAAGTAGATGCAGGGTTTTGGAAAACTTCTTGTACTTTAATAACTTTCAAGCTTTGAGGGAATAGATTTTTAAGACAATTGGTAGTGATTACATTACTTCAAGGAAAATGAGTTTAATAATTGACATAGCTTAATAGAGATCACAAATCTTTACTCTGATTTTTTTTTCTGTTGCAGGTTATAATAATACTTTTTATTTATTTATTTTTTTTTTTTTTTTGGCCAGGGCTGGGTTTGAACCCGCCACCTCCGGCATATGGGACCGGCGCCCTACCCCTTGAGCCACAGGTGCCACCCTATAATAATACTTTTTAAACAAAGCTAAAGTCGTGACTAAAATCTGAGGCGGTGATGAGCAAATTAGAAGATCTATTGATGCTATCTTGTATGCTGAGGGACCTTAAGGCAGGATTAACTCCTGTTAATGCTCATAAAGCACGAAGATGGGGGGCTGTGACTAATTTAATGAATATGATTCATTTTTCACTGATTCCAGAACTCAAAAGTGTTTTGTGAATGAGACCTCTGCCTCCAAACTGAAGTAAGATGTTCTTCTAAGTCTACAGAGCAATATCAGAAAATTCTGTCTTAATTTAAGTTCTTAAACGCTTTTAAATCCATTTTTTTTCTAGGTCCTTGTCTATTTTTTCCCCTTGCAGTTAGGGTATTTGAAGAAACTGTTGCCATCCAGTCTTCTGTTCTTTAAATATTTCTCTCTTGTTTCCTTTTTTTTAAAAATTAGCTTGTTTGTTTTCTCTGAACTCATTATTTTCATCTTTCTTACTGAAAATCAAAAATATTAAAAAAACTTCAAAATAAATCAATTTATATTTTTTCCTTAATGAAACACTGGAAATGTTTGTTATTAGTTTCATTTACTTGAAGGGGGACTACCTTATCACATTCCCAAGAAAAAATTTAACGTGTCAGCCCCTCAATTGCAGAAAATGGGTCAGTATTTACTACAGAAAGGTAGTAAGAATGGCTGGGCACCTCAGAAATGCTGAACTCTGAGGTCACCCTTGTGGAGGGGGAGGCAGCACAAGAAAAGCAGCTAGTCCTTTCTCTGAACAATGTTGCACCAATTTAGATTAACAAATAAAATACTCTGAACCAGACTGACTAATTTGATGAATGTCATTGCTGCACCAGTTTTTCTAGGACAGTCAATGGCTGAGTCTTGATGAAGTTCCGTTTAAAGAAAAAATAAAACCTATCTAAACAAGAACATTAAAACTATAGTTACTTATGATTTGTTCACATGACCAATATTCTTCACAAGGTCTTGTGACTGATTTGTTAAAGTATGCAATATACAATTTCATATGTATATTCCCTTTTATTAAAAGATTCTAGGAGCAGTGCCTGTGGCTCAGTGGGTAGAGCTCCGGCCCCATATACCGAGGGTGGCGGGTTCAAACGTGGCTCCGGCCAAACTGCAACAACAACAACAAAAAAATAGCCGGGGTGTTGTGGCGAGTGCCTGTAGTCCCAGCTACTCAGGAGGCTGAGTCAAGAGAATTACCTCAGCCCAGGATTTGGAAGTTGCTGTGAGCTGTGACTGTACAGCACTCTACAGAGAGTGACAAAGTGAGACTCTGTCTCTACAAAAAAAAAAAAAAAAAAGATTCTAAAAGGAATTATAAGGAAGGCTTTTATATCCCAGGAATAATTGAAGAGCATTTAGAACACGCTGAGAAAATGTTTATATGATATTTCAAAAATTGGCACATTACGCAGTTTTTCTATAACTACCAGTAAACACTTCTAAAATACATAGGTGAGGAAATTAATATTGTATCATTACCTTTCATTAAAATTCACATTTGATAGGTTTTAGACCTTTTCAACAAAGATAATTGGATGAGAATAAACATGAAAATATGGGTGAGTCACCAAAGAAAATCATATAGGAACAGTTTATATTTTCTTTTTGATTTGGTAGCTATAATTGTAGATTTTGTTAATATAGAAAATTGAATTTCCTTTCTTTAGCTGGCTTTAACTTCAAAGTTTACTGTTCTACTAAAAGATTTCTAGCTTGCTGATACCAAGAAATTAACTTTCTTGCAGTGCTCCACTATGAATGTTAATGTTTTTAGTCTCAAAATTTTAAACTCAAATTTCCTGCATGGCCACTGTATTTTCTAATAATTTTTTCCTAGCTAAAAACTTACTATATTGACTATATAATTATTACTGAAAACACTACTATATTTATTTATAATCATAGTATATTAGAACAGAGGGATCTTAAATATCAAAAAACTTCCTAAAAGTTTGCATTTTGTTTGAACTAGTGATTATTTAAAATTTATTTTGTATGTTTGCATATAGCCCTTATGTTTGCAATTGAGAAAAGCAAAAAGAAAAATAACCACAGATAATCAATTTATATTAGTAACTTCTTTAAAAATTTTGCTTTTTGGAGATAGGTTCTCAATTTATGCAGTGCGTGGTGGCTGGAGTGCAGTGGTGGGATCACACCCCACTGTAACCTGGGTGTAAGCAATCTTCCCACCTTGGCCTGGAGAGTACCTGTAACTCCAGATGCCTGCCACAGCTGGCTAAGTAAAAGTAATCTTTTTTGCAATGGCTGTGTCTTACTATGTTGCTCAGGCTAGTCTTGAACTCTTGGCCAAAAGGGATCCTCCTGTCTTGGCCTTCTGAAGCGCTAAGATTACAGACATGAACATCATACTGGCTGATAACAGTAAATTCTTAATACCATGGCAGAAGTGCTGGCTAGAGTTCCTAAATTCTCACTATCTACTAGTCTTTTATGATAATTGATGTGAATTTTTATGTGAGATGTTTATACACGTATAGTATTGTAGTAAAATGGAAATAAGCTTTCAAATTACAATGCTAGAAGCCAAGGCATTTTGGTTCCAGCTTTTATAATAAATAATTTGAAATAAGGTAAATACTTTTCTTCATCTGTTTTCTGTTAATAGTATACCTCAGGCTGAGCAATTTAGAAAGAAATTTATTTCTTACAGATCTAGTGACTGAAAGTCCAAGAACGTGACAGTGGCGTCTGCGCAGGGTTTCACAGCAGAAGGTGTCACGTGGTGAGCAGAGCATCCTTATTAGCTCAGGTCACTCTTCTTACAAAGCCACCGGATTTATTCCTAATTACCTCCCAGAGGCCCCGCCTCCAAATACCATCAGCATAGGAATTTGGGAATTAAGTTTCCAACACATGAAATTTGGGGACACATTTAGATTGCTTCCTCCTCTTCACAGGAAAGGGTTGGACAAGATGATAGTTTTACATTCTAGTCTATAATTCCAAGTTTTGGTTAATTGCCATGTTCTTAAAAATTTCAGTATTGCCATGTAACAGCACCAAGTCTAATTAAAAGGTCCTGACATATGGAGAGTGTCTCCTAGTGTGATACAGGAGTGTTTGTATTTGAAGAAATGGACTGTTATCTATAGAACACTTAATATAAACGGGGTTATCTAAAAATGCACTAATGAGAAGAAGAGAGAACAAAAGTCAGAGATTAATCTTTGAAAGGCTACACACACACATATTAAGTGAAAAGGACAGGAAATTACAATTTACATTGTTTTTCTCCTATACCATGTCACCTTTAAGAAATTGACTTTTCAAAAACTCTTACAAAAAGCATTTATGTATGTATTTAATTGTGTTTATATATTTACATTCAAGTATAGTTAGGCTTCATTGAAATCCCTATGTGAAGCCTGATTATGAAGGGGACAATGGGAAGGATGAAGGAGCTAATGACATAATTTGGTACCATTGTTTAATTTTACTTTGAATCACATTGTGTTGAGTATAGCTCTTTTTCAGATGCTTAGCAAATGTAAGTAGTACTGTTTCATGTGGGGCAAGGATAGTATAAGTGTAGTATTTAAGTTTCTAGTGGCTTGGTAGAAATTCAAGCTAGATTCAAAGTAGAAGTAAATACAGAGAATAACCAGATGTTAATAAACAAGTCACTGAATCTAGAGAGAAAGGAAATACTATCCTCTTCATGCACAAGATCACCTTATACTTCTAACAATAGTTTTTGTTGTCTTTGCCTTGGATACTTATAGCGCTGGAAAAATCAACTCCCAATACTATCCACTTGATTTTTGAATCCTTAAGAAAATTATTTAGTGGTATTTTCTTATTGCAGATTGGAATTTGCCAGCTGGCCGTGGTGGCTCACGCCTGTAATCCTAGCACTCTGGGAGGCTGAAGCAGGTAGATTGCTTGAGCTCAGGAGTTCAAGACCAGCTTGAGCTACAGCGAAACTTGTCTACTAAAAATAGAAAAAACTGGCGGCGCCTGTGGCTCAGTGGGTATGGCGCCAGCCACATACACCCAAGTTGGCGGTTCGAACCTGGCCTGGGCCAGTTAAAACAATGACAAATTGCAACAGAAAAATAGCCAGGCCACTGTAATGGGCACCTATAGTCCCATCCCCTTGAGGGGCTGAGGCAAGAGGATTGTTCAAGCCCAAGAGTTTGAGGTTGCTGTGAGCTGCAACTCCACAGCACTCTACCCAGGGCAACAGAGTGATACTGTCTCAAAAAAAAAAAAAAAATTTTGCCTTGTCAGGACATCTGTATAATGGTCTTTATTCTTTCCTCTGGTTTATGAAGGATAAAGATACTTCTAAAACATAAAACCTTACCAATGACTCCACTTCAGACATGGGAAGACAGCTATCATGTCCCACCAGGGCCTTTTCCAATGCTCATCTTCCATTTTCTCCAGTATTTTCTTTTGATATGGTTTAGTAAACTAAGGCCTTACCCTAACCCAAAATGCCAGGAAAAATAGATAATTCCAATTTGAGAAGGATACCCTACTTTAATACCCTCTAAAACAAAAGCCTGCACCTTTCTTTTGTATGATAACCCAACTTACAAACACTTGTTATGGTATAATGAATTTTGTCATTGATTAACGATGTCATTATAAATGTAAAGAGAATTTGAATTCTAAATAATATACACAAGTCAACTAATATTCATATTTTAGATCTATTTTACATAATTTAGAGTGAACTGAAAAAATGTATACTAAACTTTAGCTGAAACAGAGAAATCTGAAAATAATTTTATGAGCAGAGAGACATGACTTGCATTTTTAAAAACTGAGGTATAACTTTTATGCAATAAAGGGACATAACATGTTTTATATTTCAAGAATATTAACCATATGAGGACAGTAATTTAAGATATTTAAGATAATCAAAAATGTCTTTCTCTAAAGAGGGGAAATATTTTACTCAAAGACAGCCATTTTTCATGCACTGTTACATATGGTAATTAGAACTCAACCTTAAAATAAATGTTCGGTATGTAACAGATTTAAAGGTAGCTTTTAAAACATTCTTACTGCCCCAAATCTTTATTTTTATACGTAAGATGGAACTATTTATGTCATTCCCTCATGAAATGTTGTCTCATTGAGATGTATAATTTTGAATAAATGTTTAATTTGAAAGTTTTTCCTTTATAAAGGAGAGGTCTGATTCCAAAAGAACCAAGCAGACAAATGATTTGTGGACATCGGTATGCACTTGAAATGTGAGGCATTTCTTCTCAACTGTTTTGAAGAACTTGTGTGTTCTTACCGGAATTATCTGCAGTCTGCACTACTGAATAGATTGGCTTGGATGACAAAGGCATTTATTATAAGTTTAAAAAAATTACGTGGTCAAAATGTCCCTTATGGCAAAAAGGGGGAAAAATCACCAAAACATTATTTCAGGAAATGCTTATGCAAATTAAGGATCAGCTCTGATTTATAGTGAAGAATTCTGTTTTCCTCAGTACCTTCAATTATTATTGCTTAAGGGAACCAATACTTTTCATATAAAGCCAGTTTTATTTCAACTTTTCTAAAATACCAAAACTTATAGTAGGTGTCTGTCAAGCCTGAAAATAAAAACTAAAATCTCATGAAGAATGAAAATTTGATTTTGGTATGTGTACGAGTTTATTAGCTAAAGTATTGAATTTGACTATTCAATATTTGAATTTTCTTTTTCTTTTTTTTTTTTTTTTGAGACAAAGTCTCAAGCTGTCACCCTGGGTAGAGTGCCACGGTGTCAAAGCTCACAGCAACCTCAAACTCTTGGGCTTAAGCGATCCTCTTGCCTCAGCCTCCCAAATATCTGTGGGACTACAGGCGCCTGCCACAACACCCAGCTATTTTTGTTGTTGCAGTTGTTGTTTTAGCTGGCCCGGGTTCGAACTTTCAGCCTCTGTATATGTGGTCAGCGATCCACCCACTGAGCTATGGGCGCCGCCCAATATTTGGATTTTCAGAGACAGGGAACTGACATTTACAGCCTTGTGAATTTTATATTTTCAAGAAGCCATTTAAATTACTGAAAGAAAAATGTATGATAAACATATGGAAATGATTACCTTTCTAAAGAAGTCTATCTTATGATAACAGATTTATCATTAAATCTTATCATAGTATTTACAATACCAGATAATTGGGATAAAAAAACTTTGCACATAGAATTGATGATGCATGTAACTACCATTAGCAGTTTTTATGCATACAGATTGGAGATCTAGCAAAAATATTCCCAGGAAGTAAGTAAAAGTGTCTTCACTGTTTTATACTTGAGAATGGATTCAGCTTTCCTCCTGTTATCCTAATAAATAGTATTTTAATAGCATGGTTTCTGTTCTAGAACATTGGATGACCCAATAAAAAGTAAATAAATATTGCCTGATTATGTGCAGATCATCCCAAAATTAATTTAGTGGGATTTCACCAGAATTAAAGATTTTATTCTAGTGAGTACCTGTATGGTAGGGAAAATAGTTTTAAGTGTGACTGGTAGTTCAGTAACTTCAGAGATTACTGTGGTATTTGCTAAAGTACATGTTCCTTTTTTAAAGTACATTAAAAAAAAAAAAATCAGGGCGGCACCTGTGGCTCAGTCGGTAAGGCACCGGCCCCAAATACCGAGGGTGGCAGGTTCAAACCCGGCCCCGGCCAAACTGCAAAAAAAAAAAACAAAAAATAGCCGGGCGTTGTGGTGGGCGCCTGTAGTCCCAGCTACTTGGGAGGCTGAGGCAAGAGAATCGCTTAAGCCCATGAGTTGGAGGTTGCTGTGAGCTGTGTGAGGCCACGGCACTCTACCGAGGGCCATAAAGTGACACTCTGTCTACCAAAAAAAAAAAATCAATGTTTGCAGATGGGGCTTAAAACATTATTAACACACTCCCCAGGTAATTCTTAGGCACATTAGTTTAAGAATTACCTAACTAGGGGCTAACTTTGGTGAGTTCCTACAGCTATCTCAGTCCAAAGTGAGTGTTTTATACACTAAATTTAATGAAAAATTTTCTTTTTATGTAAGAAATAGTAATATTGCCCAGTCTAACTTACATGATCACTGCTATAGCATGAAACAGAAAATTGCAAACTAATGGAATATATAATTTCAGGCTAAACATTTACCTCAAAAAACTTACCCCAAACTGTCTCTTCTCTCCTTTAAGATTAAAATACTTACCTAAATGAATGTGGTGAACGTAGACACACGTGATTTACCATTTATTGTGCTTTAGTAACGTTTTATGTTCCTGCTCTTAAAGTCAAAAGAAAACACAACAGGTAAGTTGAATAAAGTTGCCTTTTATAATTCTTTTTGGTTTAATTCTCTTTCCACAGATACAGACGTTACTTAAGTAAACCTACCCACAGTTCACAGAACAGCTTATCTTTAAGGTCAGTGCTTTAATATGTGCTTTGAAGGCTGATGATTTAAGAGTTCACAACTTCAAAACAAGAGAAGGGTAACATCTTAAAGAGCTGAAAGAGGCCTTAGGATTTATCAAATCCAACTTTTTTTCAGGAAAGTCTTGACAATAGCAATTCTGATGGTCATCCAGTTTCTGCTTGAATATTTTTATTGATAGAACCTTTCATGAAGCAGCTGCTACTGTTATAGCATTGTAGGTTAATATAGAAGCAAAATCTGTCTCATTCAAGTTCTACCTGTGAAGACTTGCCCTTTTCCTCATTTATAGCCTTTCTATTTGAAGACAGTTGTCATGTTTCCCTTTAGTTGTTCTTCAGTTGTCTCTTCTCCGAGATCCTACATCTCATTAATTATAAGATGCATATTCTTTCCTATATAATATCCTTAAAACTGGGATTATTTTGCCATTGGTAGCTTGTTATAGTTTAATTGAGCTACTTTAGTTTGTACATAAAATGGTGTAAGTGCCTTACATTTGTTGACAGATCTGCTGAAATGAAGTAATTATTCTACTTCCTTTTAACGTTTTTCCAATGAGCTGCAGGAACATTAAGACGTTCAGTTTAACTCCTTACCTAAGACAGAACACTATCTAGCCAGTAGCTCTAAGCTTATGTTCTATGAGGTTGAATCTAATGCCTTACAAGGCAACTCATTTCAAAGTCTTAACTACCTCAGTTACTTTTTAATGTTGTACTGAAATCTTTTTTTGGTCATAGTTCTGCTCTTTAGTCAATGAACTTAATTTGCTTTCTACTGACAGCTCCTGAATTTGATACTTGAGGATCAGCTTCCCAATGTTTTATTCCTAGCTCCTTGTTGTTTTGTAAGACACTTAATGTAAGATGGGGACACTATGATGTGTCTTTTGAAGCGATTCTTCAGTTTTAATGTACGGGCTGCCAAAGCAAGCACATCGTGATGCTGTTCTTCATGCAGGATCTGACAGTGTAGGAAAGAACACACAGTATACTGCTGCCTGGCAGCCGGAAGGCATCCGCCTCTCCATCCCTAGACATGGCAGCTCTTTAAATTGGGCATTCGACGGGACCAGACATTTCAGACTTGTGACGAGACTACTTGAAATACTGTGGGCGTCCTGGTTCTGGGCACTGTACTTTTTTCTCAGTGTAGGTTAAGATTATGTTAGTATTTTTGGCAACAGAATCACAACTTATGTTGGCCTAAATATGAACTACTCTTAAGCCATGTAATATCCACCTTTTTAATTCTTTTACCAAAGCGCAAAAGTAAATAAATAATTACCTTGATTCAGTGTACCCTATTTAACTCAACACACTCAACTACTGGGTTAGCTAGAGATCCCAGTTTCTACATTCCATGTGTTTTATTTCCTTCATGTCCCAGATCTGTCTATTCCTGGTACAACCCAAGTTGCTGGTAACGCCAGTGGCAAGGAGGAAGCGCTGTGACCTGCCATTAGGATCCAGCTTTTAGAAAATAAAGACATCTCTGTCTTCTCTCATTCTCCAGAGACTATCTCAGTGAAATCTAGTAGGTATTTCTAGGTTGTCTTTGTTAACACACAAATAAACCATGGCTAAAAACATGTAATATGGACATCCTCCTTGTTTCCACACACATTTGTTTGGGTTTTCAGCAACTATTTTTGCAAACTTGATGCTTTTTAGCAAATCTAAGTTAAATGAGATGAATCCTCCTTTACAGCCATGTTCAGAAGCTGCATTATTTTATAAGCAATGGATGTAACAATGTAGATCCACAGTTTGTGAATGAGGAAAAGGATCAACTAGAAAGGGTACAGTTGAAATATTTGAAATTTGTGAAAGTTAACTGAAGTGCTTAAGAAAGACATTGTGAAAGTAAAATTACCGCAAAAGATAGTAAATTATCTCAAAGCCCAATGCTTTAATTTGTACATTTTATTTTCAAATTGAAATATCAACTTTTACCATCCAAACAAGTATTTATCAAGTACCTGCTATGTCCCAATTTCAGCGGCAAAAAGGAAAAGACCAGTTAAGTTGCTGGCTTTATATATAAGGATTTAAGGTTTCTAAGGAAATTTTTTGTGTAGTGAAAAATCTCTGAAAATAGAGTTTTATCATAGAAATTATAGTACAACCCCAGGAAGCACCAATATATTTGCAATCAAATACATTAAAAGGACTTCCCTTTGTAACTAAATAGCTTTTGTTCCAGAAAGCCAATTATGGTTTAATCTAAATATTTAACATTGTGTCACTGTGTACTTAATCTATTTCACTAGCTATATCAGAGAAAATGAACAGAATTAAACTTAGAAAGAAAATGTGAAATATACTTAGATCAACTTCTGTACATGTGTAACCCCAGCTATAAAATCAAGGAATATAACTTATATTAAAGAAGTTAATGTAGTGTTTGAAAGGTTTCAAAAAGAATTTTTTAATTTGTATTTTGAAGTCAAGGGCATGGTAACTTCTGATACTATCAAGTTATAAAAAGTTGGTTAACATGTTAGAGTTTCCTCATTTTAATGATTAAGGATTTAAAAACTCAGAAAAGTGAAAAAGTATGAACTGGCAAACTCGGTATTTAAAAAAAAATTTAGAGCCAAGACAACAA
This sequence comes from Nycticebus coucang, assembly GCF_027406575.1. Classification (NCBI taxonomy): domain Eukaryota; kingdom Metazoa; phylum Chordata; class Mammalia; order Primates; family Lorisidae; genus Nycticebus; species Nycticebus coucang. Next base: position 52,780,188 of record NC_069782.1, read on the forward strand.
GCCACTTGATACAAGCTATGCTCTTTCTCTAAGCTATTCATACAGTGCCAATCAAGATCACGCTTCAGCTGAGACTTTATACAGCTATGCAAGTCTTATCTTTTCTACTAAGGAGATGCTTTGGTGTATTTTGAAGGATAAAAAAATCCTGGTTTTTCTATTCAGTTTCTCATATCAAAATATATAGAAAAAGGTAAATTTTAAGCCACTTTGTATTTCTAATACATAAACACAGTAATGTCATAAATATTCCATTTTCAAACATGATTTGGTAAAAGTTAACAAACTTTCATCCTTCATAGAAAAATAGGTTAAAAATAAAAATTTTGAGATTCAGTAGTCATTGCCTTTTTTCTATTCTTTACTTCTGGTTTTGCTTTGGTAGCTTCAGTCTTCAGATATTTTTAAATACAGTATTTATACTGAGATGGGGAAAGAATCCATAAACCTGTCGATACAAGATGCCTACGCCAGCAAACTGAAGGTACCACCCTACTCTACCTTTTGGATTACCTTCATTTGCTTATCACTTCTTAAAAATAAATCTCAAAGATCAAGAAATTTTTCATAAATTTCTCATAGAAGAAAAATATTTTGATTGGGTCCCAATAGTGTTCAGAATGTTTTATTTCTAATACTGCCATAATCCATTTAAAAATCATTTTATCTGGTTAATATTTCTACATTTTTAACCTACAAGTGAAATGGTTCACTGTATTTCCATTAAATTATTTGTCAGAGGCTGAAAAAGACATTTTAGATTTAGTCACACTGTTCAGTTTGATATTTATAAAACTTCAGTTTTTTCCCTCTACTTTTCACGTTGAGGAAATAATTTCACAATTTCAAATCAAAGTCAACACTGCAGTGAGGAGAGCTTTTCTACTTTATTACAAAGAGAAGAAGCCTTTATGTGGTCAGAAAATACAAGATTGATCTTTTTTTTCTCTTCCTATGAAACGCTGCTGTTCAAACAGCCAGAGTGAATTGTCTCAGTTCACTTCTTTAAGTCCCATCACATTCACTTGGGTATGGATGTCCTTGGCTGCTGAAAATCTGGCCCTTTAGTGCACAGGGCGACAAAGTCCCCTGACCAGCAGTTCCAGAATGTCCCATTTTCATATATTGCATCCATGCACACCTCCTAAAAATGAGGTACAGCAGGGCAAACATTTTCCAAAATAGATGTCATATATATAATATATACACATTCGTACATACATACCTTTATTCATGTGATGTCCAAAAATTTAAAAAAAATGTACACATTTATTACAAAATCGTAACAAAGACTGGACAGTGTTTTGCTCATTCTGGAAAGATGAAGCTCAGTAATAACACAACCCTGGAAAACCATCCAGAGATTGTGGCAATTATCTTTCATCTAAACAGTCAGATATTCTTGTGTTAAGCTTGGCGAAACTGCCTTTCAAAAACAGAAGGGAAGTAAAATGAAGGAAGCAGACCTTGCTCATCTTTCCAAATGAAATACGAGAAGGATCTTCACATAAAAATGCACAAACATTTGTTATTTTATTACCAATAGTGCTACAATGAACAATGCAAATTTTGTGGTCTAATTTTGTTGAGTCTCTTGTGGGATTTTTTTTACATTTTAGAAACGAAATGGTAAACTTCTGTCAGTGTACTTGCTTGTCTTTACAGACCCAAGTCTGTCTGCCGGCAAAAAAGAAAACAAATGAAAAAATTCAGACCCTGCTCAAACTAGAGAAAAACAAATTACAAATTTAGTTGTTGGGCAGCACATAATTAGTAAGGCAGGACCTCAAATGGTGACCCTTTGCGTAAGCCAATTGCCAGATCCTCAAGGAATTAAAACCAGGGTGCCTGAGCCACATCAGTTCTGCAGTTATGTTGAGTATTGTGCTGAGACAGCCATACCCCAAGAAAAGGGAAGTCTTTTTAGAAGGCTTGCTGAGCAGGGTTGTAGTTGAAGGTGGATGGCAGGTGAGGCCGCTCTTCTAGTTTGTCATATTCCAGATGGAACTCCTGCAAGAGCAAATTCGAGAATTTAGATGGTTTCCTGTGATTTCAAATTTCTGTCAAAATATACTTTACTGTACAAGTAAAATACTACATATATAAGAATGAATGTTAATTAGCATACCAACTCTTATTCAAGTAAAATACAGCTTGAACAAGACTAACGTGCTGTAGTTTCTAACAGATAAGTACAAAGACAGGCTGGCTGTGTGTAAGTCAAGACGCTACTCACGAGCATCCACAATGAAAGTCTGCATTCTCTCTCCCACCTGAGCCCTGGCCTATGGCTTATTTCTGTGTTTTTTCTTTAACTAAAAAAATTAAAAGTGGGGCAGTTAGTCTATCTGTAAATCACTGAAAAGTGTAAGTTATTCATAAAACAAAGCACCTTCATTGAAGTACACAAAACCTAAAAATTTACTCTGTCCATGAAAATAGTTTAGAAATGAAGAATTTTCTAATGTCTTTATCACACTTATTTTTTAAAAAAGCAAACGTATGTTATTCTAACCTGAGGAAAACAATGAGCTTTAAACTCACTTTGTCAGACTTCCCATTTCACAAATCCCAAACGTGATTTAAATATATATCAACTGCTCCCTAAAACTATACAGTGGTTTTGCTGTAGGAGTATCTGAACACTAACTACATAGCTCATTAAATCGAACTTTCACAATACTGTATTGACTCGATGAGTTTTACAATAATTTATGAATATTGAGGTATTTTTTCCATAACTTCCTCTATAATCTGAATTTAAATAGCATAAACTATCCCTGTATAATCTTAAAGAATTATGAGCCTTAAAGATTAAGCTACCAAGTAACATTAATATCCATGGGTGAACATATTATATCTTTTCTATTATATCATACTGTATCTTGTCTGGTTTCAAACTCATTCTATAATGGATGATTCCATTATTAAATTAATAAAAATTTCCATTATTAAATTAAAATGAAGGCTCAGCACCTGTAGCTCAAGTGGCTAGGGCACCAGCCACATACATAGGAGCTGGTGGGTTCGAATCCAGCCTGGGACTGCCAAACAGCAATGACAACTACAACCAAAAAATAGCTGGGTGTTGTGGTGAGCACCTGTAGTCCCAGCTACTTGGGAAGCTGAAGCAAGAGAATTGCTTAAGCCTAAGAGTTTGAGGTTGCTGAGAGCTGTGACGTCATGGCACTCTGCCCAGGGTGACAGCTTGAGACTGTCAATAAAATAAAATAAAATAAATAAATAAGAAAACCCAGGTCATTTGAGGTATAGAACCAGGTATTGAAAATTTAAAGATTCTAAACAATTACAGACCTAACAGGTATAATTTATTGAAACCCTAGTATGTGCCAAAACCAGAGACACAGCTGATTTTATTCCAATCCTTATAATAACTGTGTAAAGTGGATATCACTATTTTCATTTTTTACTTAAAGAAAATGAGGCTTACAAGTAAACTGCTTGCATACCACAGTGAGTGGCACACACAGGATTAGAATCCAGACTCATGTGACACCAAAGCCACCATCTTTACTTTCCTAGTATACACATTGTTCTTAATATATTTAGTCTAAGACCCAAAATATTTATTTATTACAGCCCAATCCAGAAATGTTGAAAAAATTTAGTTTCCTTACAAAAACCTTATAAAGAAGGTATACCGCGTTGACTTTCGCCTGAACAGGTTCTCTTCCTAAGAGTGAGAGTTCAATTAAGGCCTGGGTTCTCTGTTTGCCAATAAAAACTACCCCGTTTCCCCGAAAATAAGACAGTGTCTTATTTTAAGGTGTGCTCCCAAAGATGCACTAGGTCTTATTTTCAGGGGACGTCTTATCTTTCCTGTAAGTAGGTCTTATTTTCGGAGGATGTCTTATTTTCAGGGAAACGGGGTAGCAAACAGCAGAATGACGACAATAGACATGGTATCCCCCAATGCACTGTGCAGTCACCACTGTCCTCTCTCTCTAACCCTACGTAGGAACTGAAAAATTTTCCTGCTGAGTATCCAAATTAGTGAAGAAAATACCTTCATCCTATGTCATTCTTATAAAATTAAAACTGGCATCTTTGTTTCTAAAATGTGTTATTATAGGGTCTATCTGGAACTCTGACAAGCAATAAGCACCCATTGCCTATGTTAAACTAAAATTTTATTCACATTGAATTATATTGTATTATTAGAACTTAAACTAGATTAACTTCTATCAAAATACACATTTTTCCGTTACAAACTAGAAAAAGATTTGTCTAAATTTAAGGAGCAAAAATATTTTAATGTGATAGTTTTAAAAAAATCTTAATGAAGTACTATATGTCAGAGATTCAGAAATTATACAGGTCAAGTTTTGTCTTCCATTGCTTTTTCATCTTCTATTTATTTTTAGTCTTCTTAAAATACATTAAACTGACAACACGCTGTTTTTTTATTTTTTTATTGTTGGGGGAAATGCAATCAGTGTAACCTGGCTTATTGTACCGTGAATGAAACACACTGGTCTTTCTTTTTTTTTCTTGGCCGGGGCTGGGTTTGAACCTGCCACCTCCGGCATATGGGGCCGGCACCCTACCCACTTGACCACAGATGCCGTCCTACACGCTGGTCTTTCTTTACAGGTTTTTCTATGTGTACACATACCACACATGCACATTCTGGTACGTTCTGTAGGAGCAGGTGTGTCTACTTTGCTTGCAATAGTGCCATGCTCTTGGCAGGCGTGCAAAGCACTAGCTTCTTCACTTGTTTTGGGAACAGAATACTTAATTTTTCTAATATTTTCAAATTATGTATGTATTTGATTTTGATGAAAGAAAGGACTTTCAGGTTGCAGTGTAATGATGTAAAAGGCTAGAAAAAGTTGTAAATACTTTTAAAACAATTTTTTAATGTCCTAGTTTTTCTATGAATAGAATTAGGCTCTGTATTAATTCAAGCAGAACTGAAATTATACACTGGATTCAAACAAATTACAAAAGAAATAATCTCATCACTGATCCAGTTATATAAAGATACATACACTACAGGAATATTTCCTCAAATTTTCAAGAAATACTTTCTCTTAACGACAGGTTGAGTATCTCTTACCGAAATGCTTGGGAGCAGAAGTAATTCAGCTCTGTTCATAATTGGAATATTTGCATATGCACGAGATATTTTTGTTGAAGAATCCAAGTCTAAGAATCACATTCATTTATGTCTCATATATGCCTTATAGATATATCCTAAAGGCAATTTTATACATCATTTTTAATAATTTTGTGCATGGGGCAGTGCCTGTGGCTCAAGGAGTAGGGCGCGGGCCCCATATAACAGAGGTGGTGGGTTCTAACCCAGCCCCAGCCAAAAACTCAAAAAAAAAAAAAAAAAAAGTACATGAAACTAAGTCTGTATACATTTGAATCATCAAAAAGCAAAGGTGTCAGGTGTGAAAGTTTCTATGTGTGTCATGTGGGCACAAAGAATTTTCAGATTTTGGAGCATTTTGGTTTAGGGATGCTCAACCTGTATAATAAATCCATATTAATTTAAATTTTAAGAAAACAAACTTTAATACATTTATCAAAAATAACTTTTTGAAGAAAAGCACATACTGCTAATTAAAGATGTGCTTAATATGTACCAATGAAACTAACAAACAAAAAAAAATCACATTTGTATCAGACCAAGATATAAAAAAAAATCCTAAGCATTTAGAAATCCATTACATCTACAATGTGAAGTTAGACTAAAAGAATTCTTAGATTTTTAAAGTTTTATTTTGGAAAAGCTACTCTTAATAAGGCAGCCTCTGTCACTTAAAAATTTATTATGGAAGAAAGTATTTTTTAAATCGCAACTATTAAGATCTTGATTGCCACAAAGTTTCTATTAATGGGATATGAGTAATTCTAGCAAAATTATACAGGACAACATGTCCTGCTAAAAAATTATCTAAAAGGGGTGCATTAGCAAAATACAATGTCAAAATTTTTATGTATATAATTTATTGACTTATAGGAAATTCTGTAAACAAATAATGGATTAAATCACAGAATTCAGGGTCACATAATTTTTTTAGGAGGTAAGAAATATTTCTGATTTAGATGATCTAATCCTTTACTTAATATTATAATTTTCTGAAAATATTAATTTGGGGGAGCAGCATCATCTGTTACTTAAAATACTAATTCACATTGCAGGCTTCTAACAATGAACTGAAGCTACTCAATATATGTTCTTTTTCTGTGAACAGTAAACCACATCTACTTTACAGATGGGGACTCTTCAGAGTTAACTTGGGACATGACATATTAATCAATTTTATATAATTTCATGAACACTGCTGATAAAAATACTTATGAACAGAACCCAAATTTCTTAATGCCTCATCAAAATTCTGGGAAAGCACTAAACATATCCTTTAAAAAAAAGCCATTGTGAAAAATTTAATCTGTAAATCTAATATAACTTAAAATATAAAGTTCATGGATTTGTACTTTAATATAACCAAGAGTGAGCTGTTTATTAATATGTGAAAGAGATCAGCAAGTATCTGCACTAGCAGGAAAATAATTTTGGAGCGTATCAAAGCAAGGGACCAGCAAACTGTTACCTTAAGAGAATAACTTGGAATTATTCCTCAAATTTCATTTTCAATTCACAGCTAAAATATTTAAAGATAAAGGTTAAGATAAATGCTCAAATGTATAGAAGATAGCAGATAAAATTGGGTAAAATTATTTTACATATGTACTATATATAATTATAGTAGATCCTCTGTAAGTTGATCACCCAAGGGACTGTATCAAACTGGTCAATATACGGAGGTGGTCAGTACAAGAAACCAGGCCTGCGGTACTGATACAGACATGTGGTGCGTGTCCAGTCTATGACTATTAATTAGAGAGATGGTCAGTGTAGGGAGGTGGTCAACTATGGATTTAATATCTATTTGAGATAATATAATTTTCTTTAAAGTGACATTTAAAGAAACGAGAAATTAAAGAGTGAGAAATTTCTTTTGTGGGAAAGTAAAGGAGTCCTATAGTCATGTTATTAATATTTATGTTGTTTCTAAATATTTAACCTTATGAGGAGAACTTAATTTGGAAAAACTGATTTTCTCACCATAAGCTAATTTCCTTATACACATACTCAACTAAAATTATGTAACTGTTTACTGGAAACATTTATCCCTTTCTGCATATATATTTTTGGAATAATTTATCATGATATTTAAGCAAAAAGCTTCAAACCAAATGGAACAAATTTCAGTTATTTACTAATAGAATTTTCTGCCCTCCAAAGGCATTTTTAGAAGTTCTTATAGTATGGCTCTGGACCAGGACCAGTATTATCACTAGCATAACTTGGGATTAAAAAAATGCAAATTCTAACACCTCTCCACAGACTTAGTAAATCAGAAAAGGTATAGGCCAGCAATCTGGGTTTTAACAAGTTCTCCAAGTAATTCTGATGCAAGCTAAAATTTGAGAACCAATGACATGACTTAACAACAGTTAGTGACAGTCCTTCCATCTTTAGAAGACTAGCAGGAAGCTATAACAATGATAATAAAAACAACCCAAAAAACCTACCACCACTACTACTATGTATTAAAGACCCAACACATGCCAAACACTGTACTCAGCATGTGCGGATGTGTAAGGTATCTCATTTCATCTTCATGATAACCTAGGGAAAATTTTCTGAACTTGACCAAAAAGAAAACAGGCATGGAAGGAAAACTCATAGAAGATGAGCATAACAGAAGCAGGAGTTAAAGTCAAATCATTGATACAGAAGTTATGGCTTTCTACTACACAATGCTTTTTAAAGAGCAGTTAACATACACAAGTCTCATGTACTGTTTTTAATTAAGGTAATTATTTCTATTTAAAAAGTTAAATCATGAACATTCTTAGTGAAAATAAAATATTTATATAAATTAGAAGTGTTAAAAGTAACTCAAATAGAACATACAGAATATGGACTTAGTCTGAGAAGTAATGACATTTAGCATAGAGAAACACCTAATAATAATGATGATGATAATAATAATAAGAAGAAGAAGAAGAAGAGATTTAAGGCTATGCCTGGTGACACATGCCTATACTACAATCCCAGCACTTTGGGAGGCTGAGGTGAGAGGATTCTAGTTGAGGCCCAGAATTTGAGACCAGCCTGAGCAACAAAGCAAGATCCTGTCTCTACAAAATATAAAAAAAATTAGCCATACATGGCACCAGTAGTCCCTGCTACTTGAGAGGCTGAGGCAGGAGGAATGCTTGATCCCAGGAGTTTGAGTGAGCTATGACTATGCCACTTCACTCTAGCCGGGGTGACAGAGCAAGATCTTATCTTAAAACAAACAAAAACAACCCACAAAACTAACTCTTTTGTTTAAAATCCAGAGTCACTGAAATCAGACAATGAGGCTATGACCTCTACTCAGCAGAGGGAGTGCACCCAAGGCAGTAAACATAAATGTGAAACATGCACCGACACTGACAGGAATTTTGAATATGGGACAGTTAGAAAAGCATTTTTGTGAGGAAAAATTGCAAAACCAGAATAAAAAATGATAACTTTCCTGCAATGACAGCAAGTGTCAAATGTCTGTTTATATACTGCTATTAGGAAAATCTAATACTGGCTTAATTTAAAGTAATAAAAATTTAAAAACACATGACTGAGAATCCAAGAAGCTATCTTTATTTTACAATTCAGACATAAAAATACTTCAAATATTATCAAGGCTTGTGCAAAATTACAAAATCTCTTATCAAGTTCAGTAGTAAAATGCAGTGTTTCTAGGCATCCCCCTGAGAGTGCCACACCTAGCAGGTGGGGACAAAATACTCAGCAAATTATCTGGCACATATAAACAGATACAAAAGGATGGTTCTTTTTTAAAGTCTAACTTATACATTTGCACATGGGAAAAAATATACCTTAGCTACTTTCCTCCAGTTAAGACAGTCAAAGAAGTAGTATGTGCCCCTCTCATATGTATTGGTTTTCATCGTGGGCTCCATGCCTGGTGCCCTGGTGATCCATACTCGCTCTTCTTTGTGGTATCTCCAATCACGGTTAAAACTTCAATTTTTAAAAGAAAAAGATAATTAATTTTTCCTGTGGCTCACAGCATTTTCTGCTTTGTAGAACTTTTCTTGGAAAAAAATTATGCATAAAATAAAGACCCTGCTTTACTCTTTTGTTGTTATTACATATAATCCTATAAATATATCAAAAGTATCTTAATTTGTCCAGAAAGCACACTAATTGACTTTTCTATTTAATTGAAGAAACCTTTTATGCAAACAAGATTAGATTTTAAAAGTTCTATAAGCAGTGTTAAAAACTTAGACCAAATGAAGATACATTTCAGAAACGTCACTCCTTTCTTTCTCTTTACACTCAAAAGAAATTGAGATATTTAATAATCAAACCCTTTAGCTATTTATGCAAAGTCTATTTGAATTAACTATTTCTGTCACATAATTTTATAATTATCTTGAAGAGTATCTATTTGAAAATTACAATAAATTTATTACTTTATTTTTTCCCAAAATCTCATTGACCCATTTATGCTCAAAAGCTAGGAGGAAAACACCCATTAGAATTCACGTGAGACTCAGTGAGGAGTTACACCACGTGTAAAGTGGGGGAGTAACATCCAAAGGAGGTAAATGGCCCACAAAAACAAGCCTCCACTAAACAAATGCTTTCCTACCAACACAATGAGGAGTTTTGAAGACATAAATAAGATATGAAACAGAACTGCCAGTGATAGGTGGATGAATGACTGAATGAATTTATTTATTTATAAATAAATTAAGGAACAGGTAATAATCTCTATCTTACAAAAATAAGAAAATTAGGAAAAAAACAAAAAATAAATCCTTTCACTTGAGAAATAAAAAACAAACAATTCATTATCAACATAGTGAATTTTACATTTTAAATCATCTGCTCGAAGGCCATTTATAGAAATGTTATTAGGAATACTACAAAATAATCAAAGAAAAAGTCTCCCAATCATAAGGCCATAAATATTTACTAACAATTCACTCTGTAGTAAATAGAATAGTCTGTTGGCAACAAAACATGTTCTCAATTGGACCTATAAGAATTGACAGAAAATTTTTATTCTTAGTACAACAGGTAAAAACAGAATTAGTAAGGAAAAAAGCCAGTGAACCAACTTCTTTACACTAATTTCTATTTAAATCGGCCAACAAGCTGCTGATAATGAATGTGGTCTTTATCAGTACTTCAAAACACACAACAAACTTGCCTATATAATACACAATAGATGTTTATGAAATGATGAAATTCAGTATCTAATCATTAACATATACAGTTCCATAAAGAGGAAGAAACACAGTCATGAATCTTATCTTGTAATTCATGTATTTATAAAAACTAGATTCACCAAATCCATGTTTCAAGTTGATTCTGTCTTCTTACAAGTTCAGGAGTATTCTTTGTATGTGTATAGTGCTTATGAAGCCATGGTAACACATGGTTTTAATCTAAATTAAATTTACTTTACTATATGTAAAACACATTTCTCGATGGAGAAATATTGTGACTTGAAAAAAACGTACAATCACTAAAAAAATTTTGTTCAGTGTAGTCAAGATCCACTATCATACAAAAGTGATTAAAATACTTTGAACATACAGCTCTACTGCAGCTAAAAGTTGTAATACGTCTCCTCCATTCATGTAATAGAGATAGAAGAGAAGGTCTTCTCCATATCGGCCAAGTTTTATTGCAGCCAGCTGAAAAAGAAAAATAAATTATTCTGAAATGTAAAACAAATTTGAAAATCCTAATACATAATTGCTACCATTAAATAAAAATGGAAAGATAAACAGAAACTCAACTTTGTAGCAGATAAAAGTCGTTACATGATTACACGGATAGTTATAATTTTCGGAAAGGGAATTTCCTCATTTCTCGTACATGTATATACTAATTAGGAAGAAAGCAAAAAAAAAAAACTTCCAAGAAAGAGTAAATGCTGACTGTCTCACTCCAAGGATTTATTAACACCCAATGTGGCAACAATACGAGAATATTTTGCCTAGAGATCTAGGACTTGTATTCAAGTTCTAATTCTATTACTTACTAATATGACAATGTCCAAATGATTTAACATTTATGAACTGTAAAATGTGGACAATGAGACCTATAAAGATTACTAAAAAAGTAAATGAAATTAAATGAGTGAAAGTATATGAAAGCACCTTTAAAAATGTTAACTGGATTGACAGCTGAGGGTAATTCACAAATCAGTTGGCTGTATATTTACAGCAGATCCCAGATGGTGAATAAAAAAATCACAAAGAGATAACTGATTTGTTTAAATGGATGGCTGAAAGATGACTGCCATTTCTCTCCACAAGGTAGAAGCATTAACTGCCTACCAAACTACAACATGTAGGTGAGTTCAAGTTTCAAATTCTCACATTAAAATAAACCTTACCATCTTCCCAAAACAAAGACATTTTTATCTCTTTACCTATACCTAAATATTTATTTGGCTACTACACATTCTCTGAACATAATTTTTCTCTCCATTCATGTGATCCCAGTTCAGGCAGCAGTCCCCATGCACTATACCTCCTAAATTAGTATTTCTCAAACTGGCCTAATAAAAAGCTCTATAATAGAGGTGACAGCAATTTACACAATCCACAGAGAGAAGATGCGAGTCTTTCTACCTCATACTTCTTGCTTCCATCTACTCAAGTACAGACATATTGAGAAAGATACCCTTTACTTGCCTGTCAACATCAACATCCATTTGACCACACAATTGTATGGCACGGACTCAGAAAACTGTTAAACTTTTTTATATACATATATATATAACACATTTGTACACATACACATAAATATTTTCACTAAATTATATATTTTCACACGGCTAAAAGGTAGATACCATTATATATCTTTTTCCTAACAAAAATGAACTGTTATTTCTTCCCCTTAAAGCAAAAAGTATTCACCATTTTCTTTCTTAGAATCAAAAAAATACAGACGTATATTTATATTAAAGATGTAATCTGTTGTTTATAATTATTTAATACTAGAATCTAAGCTACTTAAATGAAAAAAAAAAATACAGTAAGAATACCAAAGGTCATAAATAGTTTTAAAATATATATATTGTTCCATTAAAAACACTGTATAATAACTTGTAAAGGAAAATCTTTATCATTGAGAATATCAGAAGAAAATTTATGAAATTTTCCAAGTTAGTTCATTTTCATCAACTGTGCTTATGGTAATACCCTATATTAACTATAAGAGATATTTTACAGTCCTAATACTGTTAACAGTGTTGTGTGACGTTTAACATTTAACAATTTATCATAGACATACAAAGGCATACCCCTGAGACGACTGTTAATTACTTCAAAAATATTATGCTGTCTGAACCGAACAGCGGCACCTGAAAAAGATAAATCATGCTGACTAAGCAAAATAATAAACTACACTCACCTTATCCCTAATGTGAATGTTCGTTAAGTACTCAGATGGAACATGGAAGTCTGGATAATAAAATGAAAAAAGCCTTATTAACTGATTCTCAGTTATAAATATCTTTTTAAATGGTCTAAACACAAATAGATTCTCCTACCTATGTCTTGAGGTCGACAAGGTGAAGATGCCCAGGGTGATGCAAATTTGGGGTAGAGATTTCTGAATAAGGGCAAAGAAAAAAAACACTTTGAAGTCCAAAGTAGAAAAAGCAGATTTCTAATTTTATTTTAGGAAAATCAAGAAAAACCAAAGACTTCAAATGTAAAACGAGTATCTTTAGTTCTAATTCCTTTACTTAAGACTACTGACTTATACGGGGGAAACTGAAACGGGTGTTTTTATCTGTGTAAGAAAGATGTACAATAAGACTGTCTCCTCAGTATTCTTACAATACAATATAAATAACACCAAATCTTACAACATACAAAATTTGTGACCTAAAATTTTCTACTTTCAATTGATTTCAAGTCAGGATGCTTTAAATCCATTAATACCATGCCCTCAAATTAAATAACATTTCCATTTATGTGGCCAGAAAAAATAATTAAAAGGAAATGTTCAAATTCATTAAATATTTACCAACTGCCTATTCTATGCCCACTGTCCAGGTGTTTGGGATACTACATCAGTACCACAACAGAAGACTGCTGACAACATGAAACTTGCTTTATGGTTGAGGATCGTGGATTGGAGGGAGACAGACAAAAACAAGTAATTATAACTAGTCCCTATTAAAGGAGGTAACTAGTCCCTGTTAAAGGAGGTTCTGGGAGGGGAGACAGGCTACATAATTAAATAGGGTGGTCAGGTAAGGTCTCATTAAGAAGGTAAGATTTGAAGGATATGAAGGAGATAATCGTATTAATTATCTGGCAAGCGACTTCTAGTCAGAGAGAATTGCTACAGCAGCTAAGGCGGGGGAATGACTAATGTGTTGGAGGTACGGCAAGCAGGCAATTGTGGCTTGAACCCAAGGAAAAAGGGAAAAGCTATTGAGGTGGAGTCAGGAGAGAAACTATGATCATCTAAGACATTGCAGGCCTGTAAATATTTTGGGTTTTTAATCATAAGGACACCACAAACCCTTCCTGGGGATTGAGCAGAGGAATAATTTATTCAGAAAGGACTGTCCTGGCTGCTATATGAAAAGACTGTAAAGAAGGGCAGAGGGTGACTCAGGGACACCTAGTTACTGGCTAAGACTATTCAGGTGAGAGAAGATGATAACTCAAGCCAGGCTGACATGGTCAAATTCTGTATCTACTTTGGAATAGGAATGATTATGGGGTATCAAAGGAGAGGAGTTAAGGATAATGTCAAGCTTCTAGAAACATGGATTACCAATGATTGAGACTGGGAAGCTAGACAGAGCCAGGTTTAGGCAAGATTATTCCAGAGATATTCAAGAGGCAATTACAAGTAGAAATCTCAAGCTGAGGAGAAGCCTGGAATGGAAACATAAGTCTGGGATTCCCCAATATATATGGCATTTAAAACTATGAGACTGGGGAAAATACCATGAAAAAAGTAAACACAGAGGAGTACTGACATAAAGAAGTCAAGAAGAGAAGGCGGTACCAGCCAAAGAAGAGGTGCCAGCTGAGGACCGGCCAGTGAGATCGGGCAGGAACGGTGTTCTCAGTTCAAGTGGAGAGTATGTCATCAGGGAGTGAGAGTTCCCTGAAGCAACCACTTAATAACGTGGAGGTCATTTGGTGCTGATGACAGCAGGTGGGGACAAAATCCTGACTGACATGGGCTTAAAAAAGGGGGCAAAGAAAAACTGGAGAAATGGAGATAACCTTTTCAGGAGTTTTCCTTTAAAAGGGAATGAAGAAATGAGACAGCAACCTGGAGAAAAGATTAAATCAAGACAAGTTTTTTTTTTTTGTTTTTTAGGATGGAAGAAATAACAGTGTATTTGTATGCTGATGAAAATAATCCAGAGAAGTGTGAAATTTGTTAGAGTCACTGAGTTTTCCAAAGAGGTTTTAAGGTAGAAAACACAGATCAATAATGTAAACAGAGAGGAAGACATAGGAGGAAGATAAGAATCAGCAAGACAGTGGAAGGCAGCTCGTAGTTAGACTAGGGGGGAAGGCAGAAATCGGGAAGACTGCAGGAGGTGGCGTGTAGTTAAGACTTGGGGGGAAGGTTGGAATTGGGAAGACTGCAGGAGGCGGTGCGCAGTTAGACTTGGGGGAAGGCAGGAATCGGGAAGACTGCAGGAGGCGGCATGTAGTTAGACTTGGGGGGAAGGCAGGAATCGGGAAGACTGCAGCAGGCGGCGCGTAGTTAGACTTGGGGGTAAGGCAGGAATAGGGAAGACTGAAGCAGGCGGCGCGTAGTTAAGACTTGGTGGGGAAGGCAGGAATCGGGAAGACTGCAGCAGGCGGCGCTTAGTTAAGACTTGGGGGGAAGGCAGGAATCGGGAAGACTGCAGCAGGCGGCGCGTAGTTAAGACTTGGGGGGAAGGCAGGAATCGGGAAGACTGCAGCAGGCGGCGCGTAGTTAGACTTGGGCGGAAGGCAGAAATCGGGAAGACTGCAGCAGGTGGTGCGTAGTTAAGACTTGGGGGGAAGACAGGAATCGGGAAGACTGCAGCAGGCGGCGCAGTTGGAGTTGCGGGCGGACTGTGCTGATGTTCTCCTTGCATCCACCTTTCTTTGTAAAGATGAAGTAAAAAGCAAGTTCATCACCTGACACTAAGAATTGGGGAGGTCTTAGGAGTTTGCAGAAATGTAAAACAGTTACATAGGAAAAGCAAGAGAGTGAATGGGCGAAGAATGACAAGTATTATTAAACCTGACAGAATTTAGGACCCACTTTTGAGGTTCCTGATCATGAACTTCAAAGAAACACCAGGCAGTAAAAGTTGTGTGCTTTTCTCTAGTGGAGCTCACGACGGGAATGGAATAGGCAGAGATAGAACAGTACCTCAGTTTTTACCATGTAAGTGTCACAACATAAGACAAGTGGAAAGTAGTCAAGGGTCTATGTCAATGTGCAATTATGACTGACCATAAAGAGTAAGAAGGCAGTGAGTTCACCACAGGGGAAGAGAGAGAGTAAGGAATAGAGAAGAGGCAGAAAAATCAATGGACTAAAGATCCCAATGGAATCAAATGATTGCAGGAGTCATAGTACTCCAGGGACAGAGACAGAAAACATCAAGTGGCAGCCAGAAAGCCTGGGAGCACAGACAGACATGGAGAGACAGCAGGTAACTAGTGACAGCAAGGTCAAAGAATGGCTAAAAGAGCGGGTGAGGTGTGGTGCAAACAAGACTGCTGCAGGAAAGAAATTCAAAGAACTGAGATTCCAGGATTTTGGCAGGATCATGTATGTGTATATTGAAACTGACAAATTATAAGAGGAAAAATACTGCAGAATGACCGTGATCCAAGAGCTAATCATGTAAGAAGGGAGGATCCAAGGAGTCAGCAAATAACAGTAGCAATAAGAGACAGCAGGTGGGGCAGCGCCTGTGGCTCAAGGAGTAGGGTGCTGGTCCCATATGCCGGAAGTGGTGGGTTCGAACCTAGCCCGGGCCAAAAACCAAAAAAAGAAAGAGAGACAGCAGGTGATGAGATCTGATGACATGAGATTGAAAACAAATGTCAAAAAAAGAAACAAACTTACTCAGGAGAGTTCAGATTGAGGCCTAATGTTGTCAAGTCACTTCCTAAAGCGAGATGCACCATTCCTGGGTCTGTCTCCGCTGCCCTGATAAACGTTAACAGGCCAATCATTCCAAACTGGTCCGTAACCATCCCTTGAGGAATGTTAGTAACCCGACCTGGGTAAGGAAAATAAAGTTTGTTGTTTTGTTTTGTTTTTATTTTTGAGGAAAAGTTAAAACAAATGCATTCTATAGTATCTTCAACATATTTATAGAGTCCCACCATCAGGTAACACCTGGATCCCTTTTTTCTGCTGGTTATTATTTTGTGTTGTTGAGCTTTTATCTCCAGGGAATTTGGGTCCATCTGTACTTGAAGCTGTCTTGCCAGATGTATTCAAATTCTAGCGTGAAAAAATTAAAGGTGACATTAAAATGTGCTAACTGCACAAATTCAAGTTTATATATTAATACCTTGCTATTCATTCTTTATTATATTTAAACTAGTAGTAAATTATTACCTGTTTTTCAAGTTCTACATGAAAATTTTATTTCCAAAACTGCCCCATGGTATACAAATACATCTTTTATTATCCACATTATTTAAGTATTTAAAGAACAAGAAATCTAGGGAAAAGTATGCTTATTTAACTAAGCTCTTCAGTCACAGAAAAAAAAAAAATCCTCTCTCTCAGGGCTTTATGCTTTAGGATAAACTTGAAGTTACACCATTCAATGCTTCCATTTCAAAGAGAAACTACAGTACATTACCTAAAATATTACCAAAGCAACCTCCAAGGTACGTCAAATACATGAACTTTAAAAATTTGTACTTATTTTAATTCTTACCCAACAATTTTATCAATTTTTAAAATAATATACCAATTCCCACTACACACACAGAAAAGCATTTTCTGAAATGTGGAAGAAATAAACACATTTGTTAAGTCAGAAAGAAGCTGAGTTGGCTGAATCAACACAGGTATAAAAATGTGTATAAAGATTCTTCAAGGAGAAAACTTACTCAAGAAAAACACAGCTCCTTAGAAGGCTAATTATCAAACTTCATGGGATCCAGCTGACAGGGACTACAATAAAAGTCTAAATTAACTCTGAGAAGTTGAACAGAAATTTGCAAACCTATATGAAATAGGAAAAAAATAGGCTATCTTCTAAGTTATAAAGTTTTTCCACATTCTTCAGAAGTTAGATTATCACAGATATTTAAGATAAACAGTTTATAATAGTATTTGGTAAGTAACTGTTAATGTAAGAGAATCTGAAGGGCAAAACTACATCACTCACACAATTTTCAGTTACTTACAGATTTACTGTCATCATTACTTGATGTTGGATCTTTATAGCTGGAACCAGGTAATGCTGGAAAATCTTCATTGTGTATTGAGAAGTCCTGGGATTGCTCATTTGCTGGTTTTGTTACCATTCCGACTACGTAATGAAAACAATCCAGAGAATTGCAATTGATATTTATGATATTTTGCTACCAAGTATAAAACATTAACTTTGCTTATCACAATATACCAAAAATTTCTTTTTAATGCTATGAAAGTGCACTTCAAAAAATTAGTATCCAGGATAGCATTAAAGAATTAAACTTTGATTTACTGATTAATATTTGAACACATAAAATAATACAAGGGAATTCAGTGATAATCCTATAAATCTAATATCATACATAGGTGGTTTAAAAATATGATTTAATATTGGTAATAATTAAGATTTTGGTTTAACTGTTTGACTAGATATTACAAATAGCTAACTGTCAAATACAAATGAACAAATTAAATTCTAAAAGAACATGTCAGTATTCTACTTGACAGTGACACAGTCATCAAACTGCAATCAATTATAAAACAACTCCATATTATTTCAGATTTTCTTGGACTCCATGTTATAGATGTAAAACATGCAGAACTCAGAAATAATCCCCCACTACACTTGGCATTAGTTGGGCCCTTATTGGAGAACAACATCCAATTGAAAACTAGAAGTCTGCAAGGCGGAATTATACTCAAATGTGAAAAAAAGAAGGCGGAATTATATACAAATGTGAAAAAATTGGGGTTCCACAATTCAAGAACAATATTGAGAAACTAGAGATGGTCCAAGGAGAGCTAGGAGAATGACTAAAGGGCTGAAAAAAATGGACCTATAAGGAAAGGTTAAAAACATTAGAGTCTGAACTGACAATTAAGTAGCTCGGTACTGAACTTCCAGGGCAGATCGCTTTTTGTTATTTTTCTAAGATTAATTTGGAAACTTCAGACTACAAACAATAAATGTTTCCCTTTTTCACATATTGTTATTTGTATTCATATTCTAAATGGCACAGAAATCCTTCTTGATTGAAAATGTGCGGGGAAAAATGTTAATTTTATTTTAGAATAACTGATCCAATTTCACTGTTTTGTTATTTGTCTCTATCAGATTTCCCCAAAAAGAAA
This sequence comes from Nycticebus coucang, assembly GCF_027406575.1. Taxonomy (NCBI): domain Eukaryota; kingdom Metazoa; phylum Chordata; class Mammalia; order Primates; family Lorisidae; genus Nycticebus; species Nycticebus coucang. Next base: position 52,798,813 of record NC_069782.1, read on the forward strand.
CAACTATGATAAAAAAAAGAGTATGGCTGCACTGCCACAATGGATTTCTCATGTCTAAATTGTTATTATATGTTTACCTCCCTTTCTTTTCTTTTCTTTTTTTTTTTATTTTTTTATTTTTGTAGAGACAGAGTCTCACTGTACCGCCCTCGGTAGAGTGCCGTGGCGTCACACGGCTCACAGCAACCTCTAATTCTTGGGCTTACACGATTCTCTTGCCTCAACCTCCCGAGCAGCTGGGACTACAGGCGCCCGCCACAGCGCCCGGCTATTTTTTTGTTGCAGTTTGGCCGGGGCTGGGTCCGAACCCGCCACCCTCGGCACATGGGGCAGGCGCCCTACTCACTGAGCCACAGGCACTGCCCCCTCCCTTTATTTTCATTTAGCCCCTATTAGCCAAGTCTCTTACCTATTAGCGATAGTGAAAAAAAGTAATGAAGAATATTAATGGAGACCAAGAATCTACATAAACTATACATGACCCATGAACAGTGGTTCTCAACAGGGTGCTACTTTTTCTCCCAGAGGACATTTGCCAATGTCTGGAAACACCTGTGCTTGTCACAATGGGGGATGTGAATAGAGGGTGGTGCTGGCATTTAGTAGGCTGAGGCCAGGAATGTTGTTTAACATTCTATATAAACAGGATAACCCCCAACAAAGCCCCTCTCTACAAAGAATTATTCAACCCAAATGTCAATAGCGTGGCAGTGGAGAAATCTTGGCTCAGAGAAACATCTTCAACAGATAATCAATCACTGTTAATCACCACGACTGTATTTTTTTTTTTTTTTAAATATGTGATCAGCTAAGGAGAGAAAAGGAAGACCACAAAATTAATCACTTATGGTGAAATGAGGCAGAGATCCCAGAAGAAAATAACTTCTGAATACCAAGGAGGGCTTCGTTTGGAGTTTCTAGAAATACAAATTTTTTTCTGTTTAACTTTGTTACCATGATATTCTGGGAAGAAAAATCACTTTTCAGGTATCATTTCTGACAAAATTACACTAACCTGATCAGAAAACACAAATATATGTGTATATACACACACAGCATAATTATGTGTACGTGTTTGTGCACGCAACAGAAACTTCCCATTGACCATCATTAAAAAGATTAATTACCATAAGGAGCTCGTCCAGCCAATGGATTTATTAATGGAGTTGGGTTACCACTTCCTTCCCTTCTGTTTCTGTCTGCTAATGCTGGAAAATCTGAAAGGTCCAATCCTGTCACATTTTCACTTCCATCTAGATAATAAGGATGAACACTAGTTATTGATTCTACAAACAGTTTTAAAGAAATTACAAAAATCAACCACAATGCAATTTGAGATGACAGTGCTTTCTTCCTAAATAATGCATGACACTGTACTAGAGCACTGTAGGTACTCAAAAGATACTTATAAACTGGTTGATTTTATGTCAAATAATTTCATGAATGATTAAGGAAAGCAATACACAAGTAGCTAATCCTAAAGACCTGAGATAAAGGAGTAAGATGGTACATTATTTGCCCTATGAAAAATGGCAACCTGAAATTTTAGCTTGCTGTCTAACAAGAGAGAGACTGTCATGGTTTAATCGTTATATCCAGATGGAGATTCTATCTGGAAATGCTTAAAAAGCTTCATTTATACATAAATGTGACAATGACAATACATCCTGCAAATGGCTAGAAAGATTTCTGAAGCATAGACAGTGGAAGCAGAGGCCCGAGGACTCTAATTAATTCACTGGTTTAATACACAAATGTGTGTTGTGTGTATGAAAGTGTCTGTGTGCGCACATGCACGCACACGTGAGTATGTTTTGGGCATGGGCGTATAAAGAGGGGTGGGAGTAGGATTCCCCTATTTGGTCAGTGGGAGGGAAATGTGGGAAGATGATACAAGCCCAGAAGTTCATATTACCTATTACACAGTAGGCGCTCAATAAATATACATTTAATAAATAACATTTATTTTCATTCACTTTAAATTAAATAAACCTGCTTCCTTTAAAAATTAAAATGTAACCCAAGCTCTCTAGTTTGTCTATTTTAACATGTTGATTTCTTCTCAACTTTTTAGTATTGTTATAACCTTATATTCTTAATTTTTAAAGAATTTAAATTTCTACCTTCATTTTAGCCTGTGCTAGTTTTTCTTTAATCCTTGTTTCATCTATTTCTTATAACTATTTTCATTTTTTTGACCCTGTTCTTCAATTAACTTTTTCTCCAAATTTCATAATTAAAAGAAATCTCAGAATAGTATTCTCTTAAGAGGATTACTTTGTTCACAGAAAAACAACAGACCATTTAATTTCAGGTGAGTTGACAATTTACAATTACAAGGGTAAAAGATAAAGCATTCATTCCCATTGCTTAAATATAAATTTTTAACTGAAAAGCTACAATATGAGGACAATATAAATTAAATATTTATCTATTATTTCAATTCATAAAATACTCTCTTGAACTACTTGATTATAAATCAATTAGAAGCTTTGAATATGTATTTTTTCCCTTCTTTTTCTGTTTATTTTACATATATACCATGGAATATAACATAGTAACTTTTACCCCTTTCTGAACCTATGCCGGACTTAGTCTGACATGATGATTTTGTTTGTTTATAAACAAAAATAAATGAAACTTTATTTTATGTAACCTAAAATACATAATAAAATCATCAGGTGAGTTCATATTTATGTTTTTCTCTTTTAAAATTATAGGATAATTTCAAGTAATACACCAACCTCCTTCCCACCCAAAATAAGAGCTGGGGAGTATGCTGGTGGCTGAAAAATTGGATTGGAAAAGGTTAATATACATCTTTAAGTCCTTGAATATAAAATTTTAAATTGCCATATATTATTTAAGAATATATTTTAACTTAAAAAAGCATTAACAACCCTTCACATTTATATTTCTAGGGAAAAGACTTTTAAAAATTGTAGTATAAAATATACTTAGTTAAAATATAATTTAAAACTAATGTCCCATTCAGGAAAAAAATTCCAATTAAACTATGATATGCAACCTGATTTCAGAGATATTAAAAATCTCTGTTCATTTTAGAAACAATGGAATACAGTACTTCATATTCTGACTCCAAAACTACTATTTACAATGCTAAAGTTTAGAATTTTTTCAAAGTTTAAATCATATTTGATTAGCACACATTAACATTTGAAAACGAAAAGCCCACAGTCATAAATGACATTTCCTTGTTAACTCTATCTCATGCTTCTACCTTTGCTCCATTTTACTGACCTCATTTTCTTTTTTTTTTTTTTGAGACAGAGCCTCAAGCTGTCGCCCTGGGTAGAGTGCCGGGCATCACAGCTTACAGCAACCTCCAGCTCCTGGGCTCAAGCGATTCTCCTGCCTTCGGCTCCCAAGTAGCTGAGACCACAGGCACCCGCCACAACACCGGACTATTTTTTGGTTGCAGCCGTCATTGTTGTTTGGCGGAGCCAGGCTGGATTCGAACCTGCCAGCTCAGGTGTATGTGGCTGGTGCCTTAGCTGCTTGAGCCACAGGCGCCAAACCTTACTGACCACATTTTCATTGTCTATTTCCTTTACATATATTTCTCCCGCAATAATCCTATTCATTTTTGCTCCTATGATAATAACATCCTTTACTTCCTCTCTTAGGAAAAGGAATGGAGGCAACGGTGGAGAGGGTAAAACGTAAAGCAAAATAGCAACAGAGCTTCCTATTCTCTTTTGTCTGAAGTGGTTAATAAAAGAAATAAAAGACTGCAAGATTTTTTTACTGTGAAAAATCAGAATTAGTTTTCCATGTAACTAAATTTTGAATTTTATACAAACTAGATCAAAAATTCATAAAGGTTAAAGGCCAAAATCAGTATTATTAACACCATTCAAAATGGTTAAGTGCTCCCCATGATTGTAAAGGTTCCTTTCAATCTAGATCTCCACAGTCAGAATGTCATACCACTCAACCTAGTCTAGACTACTGGTCTCACAGTGACAATGCTGAGGACAGGACAAGTTTTGAAGCAAAAAAGATTCTGAGGCATAAATACAGGCTAAGTTAATGTTTAGGCTCTATCTAGGTAGGTGTTAAAGAAATAACCCTGATGTTGTAACACAAATCAACTATGATGCTACCATGCCAAGAAAAGAAAAAATTAAATATCTCAACTGTTCACTGAATTAAATCCTATTCCTGTCAATTTCTCACTAAATTTAATTCTACCATTTAACATGATGAAAAAATGTATAATATTTAAAGACCAGTATCCTGAATTGCTTTGTATTTCAGAAATCTACCATATTTTGTATAGGATACTAGCTCCAGAATAAGCTTACCTGTTCCATTAAAAATGTTACTTGATAAGGAGTTATTCATTCCAAATGCCTGATTCCTGTTCATTCCAAATCCAGACATACTGGGTACATAGAAAATAATTTTAGATATACAGTAAGAAAACTAACTTTCAGATGAAGAAAAACAGAAGTATATACTTTTGGTTTCCTCATATAAACAACAATATGTTTCAAAACCAGTATTAATATTATTTTTCTGAGTTTAATCTTTATTTTTATTTAAAAACTTCCCTAAAGTCCTTCCATGAATAAAAATGAGAACTAACACACCTTGAATAGATTAGTTAAAAAACAAAAACCAAAAATTTAAATATGCACCTTGAGGGAAGCAGATTAAGGCACCACTTGGTGGACGTGGACAGCCAACTTAGTGCATACTGGAATTGCCTCACCTCAAAATACACAGATTAGTAGTGAGACTACTCTTCCTAAATCCTGGTTTTCCTCCCTTGTTGGTAAAGTTTGCTATAATTTTTCATAATAGACATTCTCTTGTATGTTGTGTCTGTGCACGGCAGCTTCCTGTCTGCACCTTTTGCCCTTTAGCATTGAGGAAGACACAACAGGCATTCAATAAATGTTTAGCTGACCTGAATTAAATGGTGTTATTTTCTAATTGAATTCAGCGTTCTAAAACACGTCATTCTTATCTAAATATAGTTTACCTTTCATCTACTTAAAAGAAAGAAAATCTCTTTATAGGGTCCCCAATTCTGAATTAACGCCCAACTGGTTATTTTGTAATAAGAAACAAATGCCTCCCTTTTTTACACAAGCCTAAGCCTGCGAAGAAAAAACAAAACATATGGTTGAAGTTACTTACAAAAATAATTAATCAAATAATTAAAAGAATTGTTAATTCAAATTCTACAAGTAAACTATATATCTTTAACATGAAATCATCTGATAAAAGACATTTTAGCGTATTAGTGTGTTATAGGCAGGGTTAAAAGATGACAGGTTTTGGGGGGGGGGGTTTACCTAAATCTGTAAAACTATGACAAAATTATTTTTTGCTAAAATATGTAGCAGATGAAAACAAATTCTCTATGGAAGAGCAGGCGAGTCAATGGAAATTTTTGTTTAATATCATGTTAATTACAGAATTGCAGAAGCTATACCATCAAATATGGCATAAGTGCCCAGAAATAAAAACATTTTATAATATATACAACTAATCAATAGCAGAAATAAGCAAGGTTTTAGAGATCCATATTGCATCGACAATTTATAGCAAAGTATATTTTGAAAACAATTAAAATATGGACAAATGTGAAAGGCAAAAATGTAAATATACATTCAATGACAAAGATGCAAGAGTGCAGAAATATATGATGAAGTCAAAAGTACCACACAGTTAAGGAGTTGTCAAAGAGACAAGGACTGTGATAATCTTTCACAAACAACTTCTTAAAAAATTATCAAAATAGTAAAATTATAGAAGAAACATCACAAATCAAAATAAAAGCAAGAATTGGAGCTATGGGATGAAGATGAAACAGGAAATGTGCTGATAACCTATTTTAATTAAGATTTTATAAGTACTAGATAGAAGACAGTGAATTAAAGGGTATAGTTAACAACTAGGTCAAGGTCCTTTTCACCTTTTCCACCTCCCCATTTTTTAATATATGTAATACGTGCAACAAGCTTAAATCTATTTTCCAAGATTGCCTTATATTTTAGACATAACTCTTCATATACATTACCCAAACACTTTGAAAATCCTAAGAAAATGAATAATTCTTATTTGCATATGTATATGAAATGGACAGTGCAAAAAGAACTGAAAAAGCACACGGCTCAGCTTTATGTTTTAAATCCCTAGACATGACACTGTTTTCAAATACTCCGATGAAGTTTTAAAAAGTCTTTGGTCAGTAAGTATCCAAAGCACAAAAATGAATCTTAGTTGAGAAGGTATAACTAAAGCAAGGCAGTCATAGTCAAACATGTCTCCAGTCCTATTCATAAGCCTCTAACTCTTACTGCACAGGCAACAAACCTCATTTAATGAAGGAAATTATCAACCAAAATTTGCCTAATGTCAACCCAAGAACAAGCCTTTTCTACCACTACCACCACCACCAACCACCACCATAAAAGAGTTTAGTATGCTTCCTAAAATCAAAGTAAAACAACGTAACTTTAGTGGTGGGAGGTTAAAGTTATGATGTGTTAACAGAATCTTGGGTCATAAACACATGATGAAACACATGAGAGAGAAACCACATCTCAAGAACAAAGCATTGGACATGAAAAGGCAAATATGAGGATACCCAGAGACAGTCAATCACACACAGCACCAACAAGTGTCTTACCTGTTAACAGTGAAAGGCTGTCGAGAAGGCTGCTGCTTTGGCATACATATTATGCTTGGCGAGCTTCTGCTGGGGCTCCCTAACCCTGAACTGCTCATGCTATTTGTCCTGCTAGGAATTCCAATGCCCTGACCAACCTGGGAGTGGTTCATCATATTCCTAGGATTCATAGGCAAAATACCCCTGAAAAAGAAGTCCATTATACTAAATAAGCTCTCTACAATCACTCATTAAAATTCTCTATAAATAATCCATTGGTCCAAGCCTAGAATCTGAAATAGACTTTCAAATTGCATTCCTAATTTTTATTAATAATTATTTTGTCTAGTCATTCTAGCTCTTTGAAAAGAAAAGCTAAATTAATTAAATGAACAAAGTGCAAATTGCAGTGCAACTAATATAAGGGGATATATAAGATGACAGAACTACTGGTATGGCTATGACAAAATCCAAATGTATTTCACACACATATTTAGAATGGCATTCCAAATGCACGTCATCCCATACTCTTCATGTGACCATGGATAGCCTCCGTCCTCTGTTTTATTTTACGCTCACTAGAGCAATGATGTGTGGTGAGGGAGCTCTGATCACAATTACTTGGGATGAGGGGCAATTTTAAATTGCACATCTTCCTTTGAGGAAGAGAGGTGGTTTTTGAGAAAGTTCCCCAGGAGGTAACCAACCCTTGATGTCTGCCCATTGACAATGAGTGTGCTAGCTACAGGATAAAAACATCTTCCACTATACTTATCAATTTGCACTGACATAAAATGAGCATAGGGTTTTTTCCTCAATGAAAGGCACTGAACCAGAAACTCAAATAATTACGTTATTAAAAAATTAAAAGGTTTTTACTCTGCAAAGATACATTTTGAAAAATATTCTGGTCCACCGATAAATACCTGCTTGGAGATGGAGGCGTGTGAAGTGACACTGTTGGTACCCCTGTTGTTGGCGTGACGTGGCTCGGTAACTGAGTGCCTTGTGATAAGCTGCGATTTAACTGAGGGGTATTGTTGCTCATCCCCCTCATTGGAAGGCCTAGTGCACCTAATAAAAAAATTCAGAAGAAGGAAATTCATTGCCATCAGGAATGAAATTGCTATCCATCTTCTGGAGTTGGCAATTTAAAACATTTTTAAATGACCTAACATAAGATGCAAATTTTAAACGATATATTCAATTCACTCCAAATGGACTCTAATTTTAACAAAAATATGTTCTATTCCGAAATTTAAAATTATAAATGGATAGCCTTCATGTTTTTTTCATATTTCTGTTTTGCAATAAACTGTCAATAACTGTAACAAATAAGACGTTACAATATTATGACTAGATGTTGCTGCAAAATTTCTTAAAGGCATATTTGTTACATACAAACATATTTATATGTACATGCAAATATGCCTTTAAGAAATTTTATAATCTTCTGTATCTTTGATTTACAACTGATGTACAAAGACAGTGAACCCCACTTTGCTGAAATAGTTGATTTTTGTATTGTCCTTTTAAAATGCATTTTAGAAAGTCTCTTTACTATTTATACATATTTCTCAACATTACAATTTTTAAAACCCAACATAAAATGGCAGCAACTATTTAAAAACTCAACCTGATAGAGCTATAACAAGACAAAATTTTCAAAACATTTAAAAATTTTTTCAAAATATAATGACCTTAGATTTATATAGTGCTTCTGCAGCCAGATATGGGGATGGACAGGTTCTAGTAGGTATATTTTTTATTCAGATATAAAACACTAAAAAATTAACCAATTTGGATAAAATTATTTCAAAAATATGACATATTCCTGACTTTTTGTTCAGATAGTAAATATAAATTATTTTCTTAACGATCCAGATTATCATGGATAGCTAAAGATCTATTTGTTTTTTCCCTTTTATCCTTCAAAGCAAAGGTGCACAGCTACCATTTATGTTGTCCTTACATCTGTGAGCGTCTCCTTTCCTCCACCTTCCTGATCCATACTTTTTAGTATTTTTTGTTTCTACTCTGCTAAAGAATTGTACATGGGTCCACCAAGCTTATTCTGAACTGGAGGTGAAATAAAAATATTAAGACAGAGTGAGAGTTTATCAGGAAGTAGTTGACTTTTTCCAATAACAATGTCTCACTTCCTAACCTAGGCCTACCAGTGAATCACAAAGATTTCAATGTAGATATCTGGAATTTGGCAGCCTTAGAACTCAACTCGTTCTTAACTGCCTCTCAAATGAATGAAACCAATGAATCCAATTCACAATAGCTAATATATTCTATGGGTACCCTTTTCACACACATTCCAGTAAGATTGAAGCTTGATTTGCTTTTTCTTAAAACTCCTGAAGGGAACTGGCCTATATTACATGTTCATTTAATCATTATATGTATGCCTAGTTATTGTGTTTTGCAACCATGAGAATGCCACTAGCTGTAGACATTTTAATCTCAATCTGGGACAAAATAAAGAAACTAAAAATCAGCCTGTTTAGACTTCAGAAGAAATCAGTCATTTCCCTTCCTCAAAGCACACCAGTTTTCCTCTAGGCCTTTTAGGTGCTTCCATAAAGAACCATCAAAATGATAACTTTCCACATCACACATTCAACAAACGTTCACTAGCTGCTAGGGACACAGCTGAGGAAAAGATAAAAAGGCCCCTACCCTCGGGGAACTGACATCCTACTCCCCAAACTAGGCACCAGTATGAAGTCAGCTTGTACATTTCCCACAGGAATGGGTTTCCCATAGTTACTGACCACTAAGAAGTACTACACAATTTCAGAGTCAGAAGGGATCTTAAAGATCACCTAATCCAATGCTCTAGTTTTATGAATAAGGAATCTGAGCCTGAGATAAGATAACTGACTTCTCCATCTCTGGACTCCTAGTACACTACTATGTAAGCCCAGCACCACTAGGGATCAGCACCCTGTACTGAATTGCAACACCTCTCATCCATTTTTTTCTTCTGCTTTCTTCCCTTTTGAATGTTTCCTACTCTTCAAACTTCTTTTCCAAATCTCCCCCTTTTTTTTTTTTTTTTTTTTTGGGAAACAGAGTCTCACTCTGTGCCCTGGCATCACAGCTCAAAGCAACTTCCAACTCTTGGGCTCAAGCGATCCCCTTGGCTCAGCCTCCCCTACCTAGTAGCTGGGACTATAGGTGCCCACCACTACACCCCACTAGTAAATCTCCATTTCTTGCTTTCTTCCCTGCATTTTCTTTCTCGTCTTTATAGCTGTCAGTTTTCTCTCCTCTAGTTTTCCTTTCCCCACTCTCTACATATTCATCAGTACAAACAAACATATGCTTTCTAAAAATCTAGTTATCAATTTGGCCCCTTTTAATAATCAATAAGCCCTCAAAAAAATTCAATGAGATCTGAGCATTTCAACTCTCCAAATGCATATTATTCTATGCTGTACATTAAAAATTCATAATTTCAGAAATACTTTAGAGTTTAGAGATTATCTGAACTTCAGCAAAAAATTCTGGAGACAGAAACAAGAATGCAAAGGCTATTTAGTCAATTAGGGATCAGCACGCTTGAATCGACTTACAGTGCTAAGAGTGGAGGAAGACAATACGGAAAAATGAAAATAAAATGTCAGTGTTTAATTTTAGCCTTCAAAATTTATCTTTTTCATAAAAACACCTAATACATTCAAAAAAGCTAATCATATGTTGAACTAGCTCTGAAAAGATCAAAAGTGAGAGGAGAGCATCATTTCAAATTGGATCAATTAACCCTGAATACTTAATAATCAAGTTATTTTAATTTAAAAATTTAGTTTCTTTAAACCATGAAGAATACCACTGAATAAGAGCACACAAATATTAATTTTTAGGAAACAAAATACTAAATTTGAAATGCTTGAGTCAAACTATTACAACTGGGCGGCGCTTGTGGCTCAGTCGGTAAGGCGCCGGCCCCATATACCGAGGGTGGCGGGTTCAAACCCGGCCCCGGCCAAACTGCAACCAAAAAATAGCCGGGCGTTGTGGCGGGCGCCTGTAGTCCCAGCTACTTGGGAGGCTGAGGCAAGAGAATCGCTTAAGCCCAGGAGTTGGAGGTTGCTGTGAGCTGTGTGAGGCCACGGCACTCTACCGAGGGCCATAAAGTGAGACTCTGTCTCTACAAAAAAAAAAAAAAAAAAAAAAAAAACTATTACAACTGAACAGGGCTAAGGGAAGGAAAACTTTGATCTTTTACTAGTATAATTAGAAACCACCACAGAAAATCGTTTCCAAAATATTGTGCCAAAAATAAGACATAAAAAAGGGAAAGAACTCAAAGCATTTTTTGGGCATTAAAGAAGTAAAAAATTAATATATGTATGAATGAGTTTGTAAATAGCAGGCAACTAAGATGGCAGAATTAAAATTCATTGAGTACCTAGCAGCCAAGCACTATGCTACTTCAATCTCATTTTCTTCCTATAGCAATCCTCTACAGAGAGTATTTATCCCCTTTTTACAGACAAGAAATAAAAGACTAAACAAAAACATCTGAAAAGGCTATGATTGAGTCAAAATTTTCTTTTAATTCAACAATAATAAAGAATAATATGATATTAGGAGGATTATATGAACTTATTACGAATAGATTCTAATCTCTTATTTGGCAGGGTACTAAATAGTCAAAACAAATTCTTTATTGCTTCAGAATCCCAAGAGTATGATCTAATAAATTATTCCATGAATTACTTCCAATGCACAAACTGATTAAAAGCACATCACTTAAATACTTAACTATTAAGTATTTACTACTTAATTAAAGATGTGCCATGACATCTTTAATCTTTTGCTAAAGATAAACAATATTAATACAAGTTATATGAAATAAAATCACATCAACCAAATCTCTGAATACTCGTGTTTAAATGAAGTCCCCTAAGTTTTTATTGAAGACAGGGGGGAATCTTTAATTGATGCAAAAAGGCTTAAAAAGTATCCCCTTTTCCTTTCCGAAGCAATCAACTTCCTCTAGGAACCCAGTGTCACGCACGTATGCAATAAAAAGGGCAATCGTGCTAATGGAGCTTTATCTCAATGTCATACACCCAACTTCTCTGGCATTTTAGATGGTTAACCTTCCCAATAAAACTACTGCCTTGTGAATTTCCTTCATTAAATTCAAAGGATTTTAAGAATAGAAGAGACTCCAGAGACCATCCAACTAGGTTACATGTGAACTCCCACCAAACAGTAGGTGACTGGTCTAAGATCCAAGTAGTGATGCACAAAGATAATGATCTAATTTTTTGATTATTTGAACACCTTTTGCAGCCATATTACTTTCTACTTTTTATGGGAGTTGCTGACTTTTACATCATCCAGGAAACGTTAAGTGTGGATCTAATCTCCAGAAATTGTAATTTTGAGAAATTTACAGGCAGTGAGATTTAACACTCCCCCGCTCCCCCACCAGGTGTTTTCAGGGGTACAACTAAAGTAGAGAGTCACAGAATCGTCTTTAAAACTCTGTCAGGACTCAAAAGGTATTTTCTAGGCTTAACTGACATTTTACTTTGTTTACACATACTATATGTTTGACTTATAATCTTCTTCCTTCTTTCCCTATTCCCTTCCCTCAAATATACCCCTATACCTTTACCATTACTATCACTCTCCCCACCAAGAATACCTGCTCTTCTCTTGTTCTCAGAGATACAAAAGACCACTCAGAAATAAACAAGTGCTAGATCAAGGAAGGTTTTTATATACCATGTATCTGGAACACACGGAGAAGAGACCACCCACTTAGGAACAGATCTGGCCTGGGATGAGAAAAGGTCTCCTGGAGGAGAGGGAGGTAGTATATGAACTAAACAGCATGGGAGAGTTAGCCAGTATTTGGTGGTGGTAATGGTGAGGAGTCAGGTGGGTACAAATGTTACACAGTTCAGTCTGAAAGAACAAAAAGATATGAAAATGAGGACAGTTATGCACGTGAAGGAGGAGTGAAGTCAGCCTTTCTAGGTGCTGAGGACACTGGAGACAAGAAACATGAATGGAGCCAAGTGGCTTCAACCTCCCAACTACAGGAATTGCAACTATGTTAGAACCAGTTGAGACTCCCAGACAGCATCTAACCGGACCTTAACAGGAGCTGCACAGAATCTATCTGGGTGGCCCTCCCAAGTAGTTTCTGTGCTCTTTATCAAACTAAATGTCTGTTATAGATTAGTAGCACTTATTCACAAAGCAATGCAGGTATCACCCTTGGTACCTCTTTCACATCCCACATCTATCTCCAAAATATCCCAAATCTGACAACTTCTCAAAACCTCCACCATTAGTCCAACTCTAGGAACCCAGTGTCTTTGTTGTTGTTGTTGTTATTATTATCATTATTATTATTTTTGGCCTGGATTACTGCAGTAGTGGCTCCCTGTGTCTGTCTCTCTTTTATTCTCTTGCCTCTCATTCCTCCCTCATCCAGTCCATTTTCTATATAAGAAAGTGCTCTTCTAAAAGTGAAACTACATCTTCAAATCTTTCCCATGAAACTTAGAATAAATCCAAGTTCTTTACTGAATCTTTACAGGCAGACTGCCCATGATCTGACTCCTGCTACTCGAACACTTCTTTATTCATCGCACTGGGCTTCTCGTTCTTCCACTGACACACAGAGTTCATTCTCACATTCCCGTGACTTTGAACTTCCGTTCTTACTCTTGCCCGTATCTGAAAACTCACCCCTACATGCTCCAAGGACTTCCCCTCCTCAATATCCAGATTTCCATGCAAATATTACTTCCTCAGAGATGACCTCTTTGCCTGCTCCATGTAAAATACTGTATTAATAAAATACCATCTGACACAATAAATACTCAATATGCAACAAATATTAATTTGTTTCTCTGGTTTAACATGTCTATGGAAACAGAGTCAACAAACAGGTGGTACTAAAGGTGAAGGTAAAATGATACACTCTTAGGAAGTGATGGTTTTGACCAGAAAACAGATGTTTTATGGGGAAAACAATGCTATAGCTGTGTTTTTCAACTTGGAAAATAGCAAATATCTTGAGTTATATCCCACAGAAACATGAAGACTGTCTCTTGGCTGAAAGCCATGTAATAGCCTAACAGGTTTCCTCCTTGCTTTGATAAAGTGGGCCAAATCTACCCCATGCTGTGGTGGTTGTTCCCACAGTGTTACTCACAGTCTCTTCAATGCCAATCTGAAACAAGACTTCATCTGTGAATCTTTTTCTAATCATTCTCCACGACAGGTGATTATTTCTGCTTTTGACGTATCTGAACTTCTTACTCTACTTTGTAGTAAAACCACTTACTGTATGTAGGAATATCTTGTTCAACGTGCATCTAGCAGCATTTACTGAATGCCATGTGCAGAGTAGTGAGGAAACAAAGGTAATGGAGACAGTCCATAAGTAAATCCACCATGGCAGTCGGCACACTGCAGAGAAGACGGCTTGGAGAGACCTCTTCTATCCCACATCTGCAGTATCTAGCATAGCACAACACATATGGCAGACACCCAATAAATACCTGTCAATCACAATGCCCACCTTCTTTCTGAAGCTTTCCTGTACCACTGAAGCTTACAGTGCTTTTCATTTTGAAGCATACCTTTCAATTTTTGCACCAGCATCATCAGCTGTTATTTTATATACTGCAAATGTCTCACTCAACATGTATTTCTTCAAAGCAAGAAGTCCCAGAGCACTCAGTACTAATTACTAAATGTTTAGTGTCTGTGAAATGCCCCTACAATTTTTAGAGGCCTGAGTCCTTTGAGAATTCAGGTACAAACAAATGTGTATAATGGATTCGTTTAGAAAGCTGGTTAACCCATGTGCCTGGGAGAAAACAAGTACATAGGAAGCACTCAGTTAACGGCAGTTTCCCTCTCCTCCAATCCTGCAAGGCTCAATCCTGTTAGTAATTATGCTCCAACTGTATGGCTACTTAATTTCAATGCATTTACTATCCAGGATAACTTAATTCCTGGCTCTTTATTCATTCTAGTCCTGTAGACTGCTTGAGGGAGCCCATGGACTTACTCTACCCTCTAAAACAGCGGTTCTCAGCCTGTGGGTCGCAACCTCTTTTTAACAATGAACATACATCCTGCATATCAGATATTTACATTACAATTCATAACAGTAGCAAAATTACAGCTATGAAGTAGCAACAAAAATAATTTTATGGTTGGGGGTCACCACAACATGAGGAACTGCAGAAAAGGATGGTGGCATTAAGAAGGTTGAGAACCACTGCTCTCTAAGGTGTAGAGTATGTCCTCACTTAACGTTGTCAATAGGTTCTTGGAATCTGAGATTTTAAGCAAAATGATGCACAGCAAGTCCTTGAAAATTTTGTTCAACAACATTTCATTACAATGTTGATGACAATGAAAAAAGTAGTTTTGTTATATGTTGTCTTGCTGACAACAAGACTGACAAACACTGATTGATGATGTCAGGCGAGGACTCAGTGTACCTAAAATTTTATCTATAGACTCCAGAAGACAAGTAGAGAACATCATGCAACTTGAATACAAGAGTATGCACACAGTATTCACATGGAGTTATTTATATATTTGGATACAACTATACTATACTAGAAGCTCAGGTCATATAAGCCCCTCCTCCAGCATATTCTGGGTACCTCTGGTGCTGCACAACCACTTCCATCCTTATCTAGCAAATTGTTGGTTTGAGTGGGCAATCTTCTTTCCTCTCCTCTCCTTTTTTTTTTTTTTTTCCCTGACAAGAGTCACTGTTGCTAAAGTGACTCTGGCATCAGTCTAGCTCACGGCAACCTCAAACTCCTGGGCTCAGGTAATCCTCATGCCTCAGCCTCCCGAGTAACTGCAACTACAGGTGCCCACCACAATGTCCAGCTAATTTCTCTATTTTTAGTAGAGATGGGGTTTCTCTCACTCTTACTGAGGCTCATCTCAAACTCCCCAGCAAACAATCCTCCCACCTCATCCTCCTGGAGGGCTAGGATTACAGGTGTAAGCCAATGTGCCCAGCTCCCTTTCCACTTCTTTTACCTCTTAACCTTTCCAACTATCAAGAACACAGAATAAAACTCACTTTTTTTTTTTTTTTTTGAGACAGAGTCTCAAGCTGTTGCCCTGGGTTAAAGTGCCATGGCATCATAATAGGTCACAGCAATCTTTGACTCTTGGGCTCAAGCAATCTTCTCGCCTCAGATTTTCTATTTTTCGTAGAGACTGGGTCTCTTCTTGCTCAGGCTGTTCTCAAACCCTTGAGCTCAAGCAATCCATCCACCTCGGCCTCCCAGAGTTCTAGGATTACAGACATGAGCCACCATGCTGGGCCTGCTTTTTTTTTTTTTTTTTTTTCTTTTATAAAGAAACAGAGTCTTGCTCAGTTACCCAGGCTAGAGTGGCACTGCACAATCACAACTCACTGTAATCTTGAACTCCTGGACTCAAGGGATACTCCCACTTCACCCTCCCAAGTTGCTGGGACTATAGGTGCACCACCACATTTAGATAATTGAAAAAAAATTTTTTTCACGGGATCTTGCTATGTTAATCTAGACTAGTCTCGAATTCCTGGCCTCAAGTGATCTTTCTGCTTAGGTCTCCCAAAGAGCTAGGATTACAGGTGTGAACCACTGTGCCCAGCCAGACCTCATATTTTACTGGCCCAAATTCCTATTCAACTTTGCCAATCCAAATACAGAGTTAGGAGGAAAAAGAACTTTTAGTTCTATCAATTCAAATGTGTCATTATATAAGTTGCCACAGGAATAATAGTTGTCATCTACTCTCACCTACTAATTCCTTACCTCTCTGCCATTTATGAAAGTCAGTCCCTCAAATTTTACCATTCTGACTTAGTTAAACTATTACAAATTTAGCCCTCAACCCCCTCATGGTAGCTTGTGTTCTCCTGTCCAAGTATTCAATTAAGACTACTTACCAGCTAAATGAATGAAAGGGCCCCTTGGATCTGTCCTAACAGAAGACTGGCAACCCAAGCTTTTTCCACTAGTTGTAACTTCTAGATTTATATGCTGGAAAGGAATAATTACACCCTCACCTAAAACATTTCAAGTCCAGTTAGTCTAAGGCTCAATTTTTATGTATGCTAATACTTAAAATGTGAAGTTTAAACAGGTAACCCCTTACATTCAAAATGTTACTTCACCAATGTTATAGGAATATAGCCATTTAATATACTGAACAACAGGAAATATCTACCATATGTTGCTTCTTTTAAAACTAGTAAGTACCTTAAAATACTTTTTCTTTTGTCCATATATTAATCTTTGTAAATCCTTAACAATAAACACATTTATACAAAGACATCAATAAATGTCTATCATACCAAACATATAACTATGTATCAAACCTAATTGATTACATAGTTAGTCCAGCTACGATTTTACATTTGCAGGATAAAACAATTAGATCAAATATTTAAATGTCCAGATAGCTGATTATAATCACTACCATTCTCCTTTATAAAATAACCTGAAATTTCTCAAATGTTTTTCTTTTGTGGTTTTTGGCCGGGGCTGGGTTTGAACCCGCCACCTCTGGCATATGGGACCGGGGCCCTACTCCTTGAGCCACAGGCGCCGCCCCAAATGTTTTTCTCCATTCCATATCTACTCACTGCAGTGATAAACTGTGAGCTTTAAAAAGACAAAATAAGTTCTTTAAAAAGACAAAAGTAGGTGTTCTATAGAAAAGAGGCAGCTTTAAAGTAGCTAGATATTTTCATGGTAGGGATTACCAGAAGGGTAAAAGTCATACCAAAACACAGGCTAACCAGAACAAACCACTAGCTGATAATGTTCTCTCAACAACTAGGATAAACATAGGTGGACAAATAATATTTTTGTGTTTTTCTATTTAATTAGAGGAAAACTGCTGATACATATAAAAGAAATTAGTAAATTTTACTAATTTCTCTATTAACAAAATTGTGTTCTGTATCAAAGGAGGAAAGCCACAAAGATAGAAGAAAGCAGATGGGAAACCAGGTCTGCAAAGGGAAGTTCATCCTCCCACTAAATTTCAGAACCAGTTGGAAGGGTGAAATGGTATGACAAACTAGTCTATCAAAGCTTTGTTTTTCATTATGCTGGGAAAGAGTTCCAAATCAAACAAGTAATTTTTACTTGACGCCAGTTAAGATACAAGTCATCAGATATCTCTTCCAGTTACTCAATTATTTATAATCTTTGATGTGAATTTATAACACTTTCAACTCCCTCTTTCCATTAACAGAAATTATATTAACAGAGATGAGAGATAATAGATCTCTGACATTAAAGAAATAAAATATTATTAATATGTGATAATTTGGAAAATTAAATTTAAAATGTAAGTATATTTTATAATGTAGAGTTTTATACAAATTTTATGTAATAAAAATAGCTAAATTTATTGAGCACTTACTATGTGCTAGGCACTGTGCTAAGCGCTTTAGAAGTATTACAATACTTAAAAAAAAAAAAAAACACAGAATCTTGGAAATAATGGAAAAAGCACTGAACTATAAGTCAAAAATGTAGACTTCATACCCAGACTAAGCTAAAGCAAAAGAAGTATTTGCTAAACAAAGAACATTCACAAACTGTTGCTAAGTAATGGACTTACAGTAACAAACAGGTCAAAACACACACACACATACACGCATATATACAATCTATTCAACCCATCACACACAACAAAAAATTCTTTTAGGGGTGGTGCCTGTGGCTCAAAGGAGTAGGGCGCCGGCCCCATATGCCGGAGGTGGTGGGTTCAAGCCCAGCCCCAGCCAAAAACTGCAAAAAAATCCCCCCAAAACAAAAAAATTATTTTAACTTCCTTTAACTGAAAAAACAGAGAATGTCTATTTTTAGTTTGTTTAGCAAATTCTTCTCCAAAAATATTCCAAAAAAAACATGCAGGTACAAAAGGTGTTGAAATAAATTTTAATCTATGCTCTAAGTGGTAACAAATTTAATATTAGCGTAAGGCCTGAAATAATGAGGCTTTGCTATGTATATAGAAAAGAAAAGCAAACTTGAAAATTAAATATCTTTCAAGTTCATAATAAACCCACAAGGGCAGCATCAGTGCTTCTTTATTTGGTACTTTTTTTTTCTTAAACGAAAGTATCCCCAAATAAATACAAAATTCTTACTTTGTTGCCCGTATAAACTTGCCCCAAACTGAGACAGCTGACCTGATGTAGATGGTGATGCCAGCATCTAGAAACAAATTAATTATATTAGAGCATAACGAACATGGAACATTATATTTACACTTTACAAATCTGTACAACCATAAATGTAAAAATCTAACACATATTTTTCATTCTCCAGAAAAGCATAAACACTACATCATAAATTCCAAATTTAAGAGATTACCACAATTGAATGGAATTAATTTTTAATACAATTTTTTTTAAAGTTACACTAAATCAAACTATTACAGCTCTATTGCTATACTTAAAAGGCTAACTAGACACAAAGACAACCTCAAAACGTTAGCTCTATAAATTTACAACTAAAATTACTCTTAGATAATATTAATATATTAAGCTAAATTCTACATTCCGTTTATTGCCTAAATACAGAAGTTTTAGAGCTTATAAAACTATTTCCTGATTTTGAAATACAAATAACTGATGTGTATTGAATGGGTAGAAAAACCTAACAAATATACACATATTCATATATTGAATGGAGAGATGATACAATAGCAAAGTAAAGAAAGAAAATATATACACACACACACACAGGTATGTAATTTACTCAGTTTATTAGTAATATGAATTTCATGGCACTCGTACATGCCTTTGAATTTACTGATTAATGTCTTTTTGTCTTAGTAAAATATAAAATTCTCTGAAGTCATGCTATACTCATGTAACATAATACATTCATTTTTATATCTCCTCACAGAATTGAGTACGGCAGTGCTATACACAAGCAGATACTTAAACCAAGTAAATGAAAGTGTGTGTCTGTACATTCCTTAGCTTATATTAAACAACCATCAAAACACCTTAATTAAGGAAGGCATAGCTATATCATCAAGGAACTTAAAATCTAGTGAGGAAAGAATGAATGATACAACTCCTTATATTCTAAGGCACAGTGTGGTAAATGCTTTAAAGGAAGTATTAAAGCATCAATAAAGAAAGAGGTTGAGGTATCAGAAATATTTTGTAAAGGAGATAAAGCTCGCTCCTACTGGGGTACAGAAGAATGGGAAATAGAGTATGTTGGGGCCAGAGCATGAAGGGTGTTCTTTAATCACACACACATAGCTGCCAACTACAACAATTAAGAGACAAATAGGACGGGCACAGTGGCTCATGCCTGTAATCTACCACTTTGGGAATACTAAACTACAACAGCAGAAGTGGGACAACTGAGAGGCACTCTGATGGCAGAAGTAACAGTATTTTATGTCCTGATGAACTACCTAGGATAAAGGAAAAAAAGGGTGAGTAGAAACCACGAAAGAGAAAGAATCATCAGACGGTCAGTCCTCCATGGTCTTCAGGGAAGGAAAATCATGCTGACATTGACCAAGTTAAAAAGTCAAGAAAAAAAACTTCAAGCAACGGAGGTTTTATACAACACATTTCATATAATTTTCATGTCAAAAATCTAAATTAATTATTCTAAAGTTCAAAAATTATTTTATACAACAGGTGTTTTAAACCAATGATACAGACCCCACTCTGTGGTAAGGCTAAGTTACACACCACTCGAAAAACAGCAATGTTTATAATATAGCAATGAATTTCTAAAAAGTATAAATCTTATAAACATTCCTTCTCAAAACCAGAGGTGGACAATCTAGAAAATTAAAACATATATTCAAACTAAATGTTCTTTACCAAGTATAATCCAACAGATCAAAAACACCCAACCAAGTTCTTTTCTTAGGTACCATAGTCATTACTGTTTCTACATTAATTAGAAATATTTTCTAAGTATATCAAAGGTTCATTTCCAAATTGTAAGAACATGATCAAAGGAGATGTATCATTATTAAGCTTTAGTTGGTGACAGAAGGTAAAAAGTTTATATGCAAAAACTTATGATATTCTGTCATCGTAAACTACAAATTAAAGAATGTAGTTTTTCTAAAGACTCTAAATATAGGACATTGGCCAGTATGTGTGCCTGAGTTAGAAGGATCCACAGTGTGAACATTTTAGAAAGGACCACTTAAAACCTTACATATTTCAGAAATTCTTATTTCTTGAATACTTAACTCCAAACAATAGACATTTTATTCTATTTTCAATGATTACAGGTACACCAAGACATCCGCTCTCTCAATGTGGGAGGAAGAAGTAAGTGCTCCCCCAGGTCAGTTACTCAAAATCAAGAGCATGAAGATGATTCACCTACCATACTATGTGTAACATTACATACCATCTCCTCTGTGTGCCACTACAGAAAAGTGAAGTTTAAGAGTTTATAACCCTCAAATTATTGCCTCAAAATGCGTCAAAATGCAAATATCTAATTTATTTCAAAAATACTATCCCTAAGGATCTATATTTTTCAAGTCTGAAAGCTTATTTTATGAAATAAATCAGTGCTAAAAATGGATTTAACACAATAAAAGAATATAAACGGGACAGATAAGCTATTTATGACTGCAAAGAAAATGCAAAAGAAATATACTCTGGAAAAACAGTAACTACTGGTAACAGACAATTTACATATTTTTAAATGCTGAAAGTTAATAACATATAAGTGAATTTCTTAGAAAATATAAAACTTCAGATTAAGAGACACAACACATTAGGGAATGTAGCATAAATAAAGCAAGCCCAGAGTTTTGAATCTTGGTTCTACCACTTACCTATGAAATAGCCAAGCCTCAGTTTCCTTCCCATAAAATCGAAATAGCGCCACCTGCCTCACAGGGGTGAAGTGAAAGTCAGATGATATAAGACCTGGCACAGAGCAAGCGCTCAACAAATGGTGGGCAGCAGCTGCTAACAATCTGATATCCTTTTTAGATCAAAACCTGCATCCTCATTTAACAGCAGAAAAGGGGGTGTTCCATCTTTGGGAAATACGTTAAACAGTATCCTAAACTTACATAACATTTTGCTGAAGGAGCAAAAGAAAGAAATTTTTCTTCAGAAATTCCAAGTAAAGTAAGGTACAGAATTTGTATCGAGAGGAGCAAAAGGCGGAAAAAAATTAAACGTCACCTAACCTCCCAATATAAAATCATAATAGTTACATCTCCCAGATCTCTTTCAGATTCACAATATACATTGCAGTCAAGCATCATCAACAGTAAAGCCAGGAAGCAATTGGAATAAATAGCAATGTGGTTCTCGTTATTTCCCTTACCCACCAAAAGCCCCTTTATCCTTTAATATACAGAATGGCAAGGAAATCGACAAACTGTCACAAGGAAATGTAACAAAATTTTATTAAATAAAAAAATCCTAATGGTCATTACCAAGGCTTTTAGAATGCAGTTTCTCAACTGCTGTGGACATGACCATAAAAAAAACTTGCAGTAGGTTTTCTATCTGATACTTTGCTAGCACTCAGCCTATTGGGGACACTTTATTAAATAAATATGTCACTGCACAATATACTTAAAGGTATGGCGATAACATGATTCCTAACATTAGGTTATTATTCCAGGAAAGAACAACAAATGAATTACAACTTCTGACTATATCATATCTACAAAGAAAGAAAGGGAAAGGAAGAAAGCATGATCTAGACAGAACCTGAAGAGCATTTTAAATTTAAAAACAGGATGATTAAAAATATGGAACTACTGAAATCAGAACCAAATCTAGCAAACAGGCGCAAAAAAAGAAAGAAAATAAGAAGATAATGTGTTTAAAAGAACAAAAGGAGAAAAGAAGGGAAGCGAGTAGGCAGAAAAATAAAATAGTAAGTCACCGGACCCAGCAGTCTGTGAATCAGATAACAATAAAATAAGCTGATTAGGTATTTGAAGTAATTTTCATTCAAATATTCTTAAGTTTACATAAAGAATTTTTTTTTTTTTGCAGTTTTTGGCTGGGGCTGGTTTCAATCCGCCACCTCTGGCATATGGGGCCGACACCCTACTCCTTTGAGCCACAGGCGCCGCCCTACATAAAGAATAATTTTAAAAAGTGTAATAATCCATGTATTTAATTCCTTAGTATTAAACACTAAAAATTCAAGTTTTTTATTAAAAAGCACAGCATTAAGTACCTTTGTAAGTGTATTATCTAAATTTGTGGTTAAACTCAAGTACAGATTCACAGAGAGACATATGACTGATCTGAGGAATTTTAAAGGCTTTACTGTGCAGCACTAACCTATTTTCTATGGACTATATTAATTACACTCCCACAGCAATTGCTGCAATGCTCCCTACAAACACTGGCTATTCTCCCACATAAAAGAAAAAGCCTTGCTTGTATAGTTAAAACAGTATTTTCTCACTGTTTCGATTATTATTATTACCACTTATGAAGTTACATATTTTGCAGCTATGTTAAAATGTGATATATTTTGAAATACATCATTTTACTGTCTTTTCACAATTAGGCTTTACCTTTTCACATGCCAAGGTTGAAGAGAATGTAAATGATTTTAAGAGGTTTTAGAAAGCTCTCTTCAAATGATTTGATATTTATTTCCAATTTCTTTAGAGTATGCCCTCATATATTTACATTTAACCGTCAGATATTGTTGCTATATAAAAACATTTATAAACATTTTTTCTTGTAAAAATTTTAAGATGATTTTTGAGTTTTTATGTAATCATATCATCTGCAAATAATTGTTATTTTTCAGTAACAACTCCATTCTCTGCCTCACTTTAACAAAGATTCACTGAGAAAGCCTGCTATTTCCTAACATTATTTATAGGTTCTAAGAACCTAGAACAGCTGTAAACCAGATAAAGTCATTGCCTTTGTTAAAGCCTAAATTCTAGTGGTGTTAAATAGGGTAATTAATAATTAATGGACATGTACTTTCAGGTAATGATTGATGCTATGATTTTCAAAAAGCAGAGAAACAATTTAAAGGATAATGGGAATAGTGCCGATAGCACTATAGAAGGCCGTCTAGGAAAAGGGTGGTCAGAGGAAAGGCTTCTCAGAGGAGGGAGTCTAGCAGAGATAGGAATGTAATAAGGGGAAAATGCCTTGTGAGGCTCTGGGGAAAAAAACAAAACAAAATCAAGTGCCTAGAGAGGAACAAACTTAAGGAGCTGGGAATCAGCCAGGCTGAATACAGTAAGTAGTGAAATACTAACCAGGAGAATAACGATGATCACAGAAGATATTCTTTTTTTTTTTTTTTTTTTTATTGTTGGGGATTCATTGAGGGTACAATAAGCCAGTTACACTGATTGCAATTGTTAGGTAAAGTCCCTCTTGCAATCATGTCTTGCCCCCATAAAGTGTGACACACACTAAGGCCCCACCCTCCTCCCTCCATCCCTCTTTCTGCTTCCCCCCCCATAAACTTAATTGTCATTAATTGTCCTCATATCAAAATTGAGTACATAGGATTCATGCTTCTCCATTTTTGTGATGCTTTACTAAGAATAATGTCTTCCACTTCCATCCAGGTTAATACGAAGGATGTAAAGTCTCCATTTTTTTTAATAGCTGAATAGTATTCCATGGTATACATATACCACAGCTTGTTAATCCATTCCTGGGTTGGTGGGCATTTAGGCTGTTTCCACATTTTGGCAATGGTAAATTGAGCTGCCATAAACAGTCTAGTACAAGTGTCCTTATGATAAAAGGATTTTTTTCCTTCTGGGTAGATGCCCAGTAATGGGATTGCAGGATCAAATGGGAGGTCTAGCTTGAGTGCTTTGAGGTTTCTCCATACTTCCTTCCAGAAAGGTTGTACTAGTTTGCAGTCCCACCAGCAGTGTAAAAGTGTTCCCTTCTCTCCACATCCACGCCAGCATCTGCAGTTTTGAGATTTTGTGATGTGGGCCATTCTCACTGGGGTTAGATGATATCTCAGGGTTGTTTTGATTTGCATTTCTCTAATATATAGAGATGATGAACATTTTTTCATATGTTTGTTAGCCATTCGTCTGTCATCGTTAGAGAAAGTTCTATTCATGTCTCTTGCCCATTGATATAAGGGATTGTTGGCTTTTTTCATGTGGATTAATTTGAGTTCTCTATAGATCCTGGTTATCAAGCTTTTGTCTGATTGAAAATATGCAAATATCCTTTCCCATTGTGTAGGTTGTCTCTTTGCTTTGGTTATTGTCTCCTTAGCTGTACAGAAGCTTTTCAGTTTAATGAAGTCCCATTTGTTTATTTTTGATGTTGTTGCAATTGCCATGGTGGTCTTCTTCATGAAGTCTTCCCCCAGGCCAATATCTTCCAGTGTTTTTCCTATGCTTTCTTTGAGGATTTTTATTGTTTCATGCCTTAAATTTAAGTCCTTTATCCATCTTGAATCAATTTTTGTGAGTGGGGAAAGGTGTGGGTCCAGTTTCAGTCTTTTACATGTAGACATCCAGTTCTCCCAACACCATTTATTGAATAGGGAGTCTTTCCCCCAAGGTAAGTTCTTGTTTGGTTTATCAAAGATTAGGTGGTTGTAAGATGTTAGTTTCATTTCTTGGTGTTCAATTCGATTCCAAGTGTCTATGTCTCTGTTTTTGTGCCAGTACCATGCTGTCTTGACCACTATGGCTTTGTAGTACAGACTAAAATCTGGTATGCTGACGCCCCCAGCTTTATTTTTGTTACTAAGAACTGCCTTAGCTATACGGGGTTTTTTCCGGTTCCATACAAAACGCAGAATCATTTTTTCCAAATCTTGAAAGTACGATGTAGGTACTTTGATAGGAATGGCATTGAATATGTAGATTGCTTTGGGAAGTATAGACATTTTAACAATGTTGATTCTTCCCATCCATGAGCATGGTATGTTCTTCCATTTGTTAATATCCTCTGCTATTTCCTTTCTGAGGATTTCATAGTTTTCTTTATAGAGGTCCTTCACCTCCTTCGTTAGGTATATTCCTAGGTATTTCATTTTCTTTGAAACTATGGTGAAGGGAGTTGTGTCCTTAATTAGCTTCTCATCTTGACTCTTATTGGTGTATACAAAGGCTACTGACTTGTGGACATTGATTTTATATCCTGAAACATTACTGTATTTTTTGATGACTTCTAGGAGTCTTGTGGTTGAGTCTTTGGGGTTCTCTAAATATAAGATCATGTCGTCAGCAAAGAGGGAGAGTTTGACCTCCTCTCCTCCCATTTGGATTCCCTTTATTTCCTTGTCTTGCCTAATTGTATTGGCTAGAACTTCCAGCACTACGTTGAATAGTAAAGGTGACAGAGGACAACCTTGTCTGGTTCCAGTTCTAAGAGGAAAAGCTTTCAGTTTTACTCCATTCAGTAAAATATTGGCTGTGGGTTTGTCATAGATAGCTTCAATCAGTTTTAGAAATGTGCCACCTATGCCTATACTCTTCAGAGTTCTAATTAGATAAGGATGCTGGATTTTATCAAATGCTTTTTCTGCATCTATTGAGAGGATCATGTGATCTTTATTTTTGCCTCTGTTAATATGGTGGATAACGTTTATAGACTTGCGTATGTTAAACCAGCCTTGCATCCCTCACAGAAGATATTCTTATTTTATATCAGATTTTAACAAAATATTAATTATTGTTGGCCTAAGAGAAATCTTAGTTGCCATAATTGCTGTGGGCTAACACAAGTATGAAAGTTAGGCTTGAGTTCAAAATGATGGATTGGTGAGAATAAGAAAGTAGCCACTCTTGGGGCGGCGCCTGTGGCTCAGTGAGTAGGGTGCCGGCCCCATATGCCGAGGGTGGCGGGTTCAAACCCAGCCCCGGCCAAACTGCAACAAAAAAATAGCCGGGTACTGTGGCGGGCGCCCAGGAGCTGGAGGTTGCTGTGAGCTGTGTGATGCCACGGCACTCTACCAAGGGCCATAAAGTGAGACTCTGTCTCTACCAAAAAAAAAAAAAAAAGAAAGTAGCCACTCTTAGTAAGTTTCAAGAGGTTTTTACATAAAGGAAAATGTATCACATCTCGTATGTCTTTTCAGCATTTAACAAAAGAAGTTCCTGTAAGTCATTACTTCTCAAATGATTATGCTTAAGAACAATCAAAATAGTAAATACTCAAAACACTGGTAAGACTAGAAAAATATATTAGCAATTAAAAGACATTAAAAAAAATAAAAAAAACTCCCATTGGTTAACTACATTACTCCCAAAGGGTTGTCTATTGCATGTCTTATGTAAATGCTTTCATTTTCTGTAAGGTCTCCAATAAGAAAGCAATTATAATAAAACAAAAACAAGCCCATATGCCTATGATTTATTTACTCTGGTGAAAACATTCAAGTAACATGTCTGTATACATACAACAACACTTTTCTATTTCAAAATAGCGAATACAGCATTCTAAAGAAAGCTATGTACATGTCTCTTGAAATACAAGGCCTTTGAAAAAAAGGAGTAGCTCTAAAAAATTACTTAGCAATGTAACTAGTACATAATCTCATAGAGAACAGTTTCCCCAATACTTCTTCAACCATGGGTCTGATAAAGAAATGGTTACATTTTATGCTATATGATTAGGGCAAATCAGATTTTTTTTTTTTACTATTTTATTCATTTTTAAGTGTACAGTTTAGTAACGTTATGATACTGATCTTAAATTTCAGTTAAACACTAAATAAAAAGATAATAAATTCTATATAAAAAGACATTTATTCAAAACTATCACTTTGTCTCAAGAAAGTAAATATATGAAAGCTATTAAGCTATTAAGATCTCATTGATCATCTGGCTTCAAGATTCACTTAGCCACTGGTCAATTTTCCTTTACCATATATGACAATGAAAAATCTCACTCTTCCCGGAGAGTAAATAAAATCACAAAATCATCTCAGTCATTTATTATGTTGAAAATTTTCCCCTTAGAAGTTTCTCTAAAGGGCAAAAAGAGTAATTATTTGCAGATAATATACATAACTACCTGAAAAACCCAGGAGAATCAAATACAATGTTACTACTACTCACATTAACTTCAACATGTATTGAATATTTACTATGTGTTCTTCAAAAAGTTTTACAGTTATTCCTGTAATCCTTTTAACCACCCATAAGCCACTGCTATTCCTATTTTATCAATAAGAAAACTGAGGCACACAGAGACTGAACAACTTGCCTTACAATACGTAGCTAGTAAGTAATGAACCTAAGACAGAATCCTCACAGAGCAGGATTTTCAGAGCTCACTTTCTCAATCATCAAAAACTAATAAAGGAATTTTATTGTGGTAGTTGGTTATAAATTAACACACACACACACACACACAATTGTATAGATCAGTAAAAACCAACCTGAAAAATGAAATGAAAATGCCAGGTATTAATATGCAACAGTCAAAACACTGATTTGGACGCCTGTGGCGCTGGCCTCACATACCAGAGGTGGTGGGTTCAAACCCTGCCCCAGCCACAAAAACAAAACAAAACAAAACACTGATTTCATTGAGAAAGGCTGTGGAAGACCTTAACTAAGATGTCAGAATGGTCTATAAATCAATGGCAAATCAACTATGTAGTTCTGACACAGAATCAGCACAGTAAACAGAACAAGAATTTAGAAACAGGCCCTAGAATATATCAGACATGACTATGTATTAAAGGGAATATTTCCATTAGCTGTTAAGTTAATTGTCTAACTCAGGTATGAGCAAATAACAGCCTTCAGCAAATGCAGCACACTGCTTTCATAGGGTACGTGAACTAAAAATGGCTTTCACTTTATTGTCACATAAAGACCTATTATACATAATAGGTATTGATTTAATATAATATCCCTGATTTTGTCTCTAGGTCCGTACAACCTAAAATAATTACCAGCATACATGGTACTGGGACAACTGGATAACCTTGGTGAGGGCCAGGGGCGAGGGGAACTCCTAGGACCTTAACAATTCACACATTAAAGCAAAATATATTTCTAACAGACATAAGTTATATGTGGAGAATATAACATAAAAGTCCTGTAAGAAAGTAACTGGTAAAGGTCTTTCACAGGATGTTCTCAAAACCAGATACCATTAAAAAAAGATCAATAGATCACATTTAATAAACATGATAAATATGTATGTGCTATAAATACTATGAGCTAAACTGAAAATGAACAACTAGAAAAATATGTGTAACAAATGACAAGAGATTATTATCCTTAATCTATGGATAAGACTTCTCAACAGAAATAAGAAATGGCGCAAAAATAGGTACTCCACAAATATAAATGGCCAATAACTGTGGGAAAAGACAAATCAGTGTGTATGTAAAATTAGCCATGTTTTAATATATGTACATTAAAACAATAAGCTCTGTTCCCTATTAGCAAAGACTTTAGGTATTCTCAAGAGCATGGAGTATGTGATTAGAATAAAACCTGGTACAAACTTTATGGTGGAAAATATGCCAGTATGTTCAGAAGATTTAAATAGTCATGTACTTAATAAAAATATTTAAAGTAAAAACTCAAAATGTTAGCAGTAAATTATTACTGACTGATAAGATTATGGGTAATTTTTCTTTTCTTCTCCTCCTCATCTATATTTTCTATAATTTGTGTAATTTCCTTATAGTATTTTGTAATTAGAAAAAAGTAGTAGCATCACAGCAGCAGTTTTTGAGGTGGCTACTGTCTTATTACCTCAATTTTAAATTTCAAAATATTAAGGGGGTCCAAATGGGTTTGGTTACATGGTTTGCTTTTGTAATGGTGGAGTCATGGCTACACGTGTGCCCATCATCCAAATACTATTCACTGTTTTAGTTAGGTAAGTTTTTGCCCCTTTCCTCTTCTCTCCTCCCTTAATTTACAGACAAGGAAACTGAGGCTTGGAGAAGTTCTTGCAAAAAGGCAAAATCAGGATTCAAACACACATCTACATTGCTTGACAGTGCAAGTTTTTAATTCCTATGCCATACATACTACCTTCTTAATTGATGTTTTTTAAAAAAGTTTTGTGGAGCAACCAACTGGATTAGAACAGCCAACACATGTGCATATGGGAGTATATACACTAATTCTAATTTTAAAAATTTAGACATACAGCATTTCTGCTTTCTAAAGGAAACACTTCTTTGCCATTCATTCTCTATATTTCACTAACATTTTCTATCAAATTTAACTTTCACCATACAAACACAGCAACACATACAAGTTACAATTATATAATTTCTGCAGCAATACTACCAAAATAACACCCCAAATTCTTTATCTATAAGGTCAAAAATTAAACATAAAAACCTGTATAAGTAACAATTAAAGTGTAAGTCAGATCAGATAGCAAACAGCTAGAAGGGCAGTAAGATAACAGAAAATTAGGATAAAATCATTCCACAAGCTACTAAATTGCATATTAATTGTAAACAAAGCCACCACATACATAATTTGAAAAGAATCCTAATAATGCCACTGATAATTTGTTTTTAAAAACACAAAAATTTTCAAAGGGGGCAAAATACTAAAACTGGGAAACAAACAAACAAACAAACAAAAACAACTAAGGTCCCAAGTTAAACACAGGCAAAGCTGACTTGTGTGATTCTGAAAGCCCCACGCAAGAGATTTCCTCATGATCAGCTTCAAAGAAAAACTAGGGTGTTTATAAAATCCTCAGATATGTGATAAATTCTTTAAACATCAGTAAGAATCTCATTAGCTTAATTACTAGAGTAGAATGTTGTATAGAAATTAGATAGCAAAATTTATAAAGATTTGAAAGGGGGAAAAAAGTTGGGCAGGTAGATAGTAAAAGAATACATCTGGTTTGACTACAATGTATAGTATATAACCTAAAAGAACTTAATAGAATTTAAATAATTTTATTTGAAAATATTTTATAATTTGCTAATTATGACTTGGTTGTATTCTAAATCCTTTCATTCCAAGTGAAATTATTGAACTATTAGCCGTCTAACACACTTAATCACACCTTTTTATCATCTACCATATATATATAAATTTTTTTTTTTTGTAGAGACAGAGTCTCACTTTATTGCCTTCAGTAGAGTGCCATGATGTCACAGGACTCACAGCAACCTCTAGCTCTTGGGCTTCAGCGATTCTCCTGCCTCAGCCTCCCGAGCAGCTGGGACTACAGGCGCCCGCCACAACGCCCGGCTGTTTTTTGGTTGCAGTTCAGCCGGGGCTGGGTTTGACCCACCACCCTCAGTATATGGGGCCGGTGCCCTACTCACTGAGCCACAGGCGCCACCCCATCTACCGTATTTTTAATACAGTTCTTCAAAAATTTTTCATCCCTATAGCTGAACAGGATAAATACTTTATATCTGATATCTAGGCTCATAGCTAGAAAATTGCATGGTAAAAGTTTTACTGAAGCTTGCGAGTCTACCTTTAAATCTATGCAATCTATTTCCTATTCTATTTCTGCATTTAATATAAAAATAACAAGTTTTGTCTCATATTAAACAAAAAAACATGTTTACTCAATGTCTTTGAGCACTTCTACTGCTGGATTACCATATTCTAACTTGAGAATCCTAGGACATTTATGCTTCCCGTCAGAATGTGAGTTCACTGTTTCTGAATCCCCACGACCTAGTACTACCTGGTACTGTGCCTAAGACATAGTCACTGAGCCACGGACAGCACTCTGCAGTTCCTATGCTATTTTTCAGGAACACAGAAACAGACATACACTGCTGGGCAAACAAAATGTAACTGATTAACTTACATCTTTTTCTGACCGGTGTGGAAACATAGAAGATTGGCTGTAGTACATGTTTTCGTCATGGTAGTCACTGTCGACACCCTCTACAAACTTCTTTCTTGAAGCACCAAACATGCTGTTTGTCACCTAAACAAAAATATTACTTTTATTGACAGTAATATTTTGGAAAATGTTCGGATTTACCTTACTCTTATGTGGAAAACATAAAATAAAGGGAACACTGCTAAGAGACAGAATCGGTCAACTAAGGGCTAATGGGGCACCTGATGAAGTCCTAAATCTGACTATACCAATACCATGTTTGGGTTTTTTTCCCCCAAGCTGTAACAAACTCTGCAAAGCCTGTCTTATTCAAGTTCAGCTTCCTTAAAAAATTAAACATCATTCATTTACTCTTGAAAAATACAATTTTCAGACCCAAATATAATTTTGCCATACATAACAGATTTTTTTAAAAAACTGAGGTTTACTTAATCAAAATCTTCACATGCATCTTCAAAATTAGTGGCTTTGTCGTCACTACATCTATTTTTTTCAATTATCTGTTTTCCCAAGAATGTCATCTTTACTTAACAATCTAAGTTTACTGAGATACACCATTTTTTGAATCAGTATACAGTGGCGTACCAGAACTTTACTTCGAGCAACAAGTATCTACTTGTAGAACAGAAGGCCAATTTTCAGCCATCATGATTATTTATCATCTCAATTACATAACCTGCCTACCTTTTTGCTTTTTAAGTCTTTATAACATCCAACACTAGTAATTTAGAGCCCACACGAAAATAAACACAGTCATCCCTCAGTGTCTGGGGAGGATTTGTTCCAGGAATTCCTACCACAGACAGAAATATCCGCAGCTGCTCAAACCCCTTAGATAAAATGGGGTAATATTTGCATATAACCTATGCATATCCTTTCAACACTCTTTAACATCTCTAGATTTCTTATAATACCTAATACACTATAAATGCTTTGTAAATAGGTGTTATACTATATTGTTTAGAGAATTACAACAAGAAAAAATAATCTGTAATGCTTAGTACAGACAAAACCACACTTTCCCTCTACATATTTTCAATACATAGCTGGTTAAATTCACAGATACAGAACCCACAGATATGAAGGGTCAACCATAATTACTAAAATCTGTGCTTATTTTTGTCATTTTTCTTAAACATGACCTCTATAAAATTTCCAAGACCATTAACTAAAGTTATTTAAGATCAATATGTCTTTCTCCTAATAGCACCTTGAGTTTCAAAGTAATCAAATGCTAATGATAGAAGAGATATTTAAAAACTTGACGACAACTGAATCTTTTCACAAGTACAATTTTGGGTGAAAACATAAAATTTGGCATCTGTCTTGTATACTCATTAATAACTAAGGATATTTTCTTCAATTATAAATAAAAGATAATTTCCTTTATATCTCACATCCAAAAACATCTGTAGTCACTATTATTTATAAGTAGACCTGGCGAACTGATATGATGAAGACTTTGAAAGCCAAATTTTATGTTTAACTTTGTTTAAAACATCTATACTATTTAATAATTACTTTATATGTTAAGTTCCCTGTGAAATTTGTAGGAATCCTCTCTAATGAAGTCTGAGGAAAAGCTATTTTGTTAGGTTTGAACAGTCTAAGGACAGCTTAACCATTACCTTGCTGTATATTTTTAGATGTGGAACACAGAATGATATTGTAAAAGGGTCTACTGCTATATTAGGACATTAAGTACCTTTGGGCAAGGGCGCCAGTGAATCTCATGAAAGCTATTCTATAACCTGAATGTTATTTCAGACTAGGATCCCACATGTTTATCCACCAACTCCTTAGATAATCACTAGTAAGTGGAAAAAGTGTTTTTAAGAGAATATAATTGAGATTTTAAAACTCTGTACAAGTTAAAAACATATAGAAACTTATAGAACTTTTACTACTAACCCCTAATTCTAAGAAAGAACAAACATGGAAACACGCACGAAACGTATACAATGCAATAACATTCTAAGTGAATCTGAAATGAATTCAGGACATCTCTCATCAAATTTTACAAACATAAATTAATTCAAATGGATACAAAGTAAATTCTTCCTTTGCTAATGTTTGTATAACATTTATCACCAAAACCAATTACAGACTCCTAGAATTCCAACATTGAAATTAGCTGCACAAAATAAAAACCTTTGTCCTTAATTCCATGCAAAGAGGTTAAAATGCCTCAGACAAAGAAAAATATAAATACCAAAATATCTCAAGATTCAGTGTATGTGTGTGGGTATGAGAGAATGAAAGAACAAGAAAGAGGGAGAGAGAGAGAGAGAGAAAATATAAACATGCCAAACTTCACTTCTGCTTCGTGTTTCAACACAAATTACACATCATTGGGAATATTAATTATTCTTGTATGACTTCAGCAAAAATGTAGGAGTATAATACTCTGTTCCCCAAATGCAAGCCCCAGCCTGGGGATGGGAGGTAAGATAAAAAAATTCTGTTATATGGCAAAATCAGAAGAAAAAATGAGAAAAGTTTTTCATAAAGCTAGATTTATTAAATTTTAAAGAAGCCATCCACATAGAGTGATGAAATAGGATAGAAAAGTATTTTAGAAAAACCACAGAGGATAAAACTAGGAAGAAAACAATCAGAGAAATAAAGGAACTAACGAGCAAATACCTGTAGGAAGAGCATTCAGTTCAGAAGGTCAGTGAGACCCTCAGTGGGTGTCTCAGGCAGCATGAACTTAGTGATGAAGGTTAGGAAGTGCAGTCAGAGAGACTGGTGGGGCCAGATCATCTAGTACCCTTGCAGGCCTGAGGGACTTTGGATTTTATTCTGTGCGAAATGGAAGATCAAAAGAGGGTTTAAGGGAAGTTTAAGAATGACATTAATTTGACATATGTTTTTAAAAATAATTCTAGCTACTCTGAGGAATGGACTAAAGAGGAGATAAAAATGGAAACAGAAAAATGGGTTACGAAACCGGTGATAAATGATGGTAGCCTGGACTATCGTGGTAGTAGGAGCGGTAGTAAGCAGTGGTAGGATAAAGGATATACTTTGACAAACAGTGGATATGAAAGGATAGATGAATGCAGGGTGTAAAAGAGTAAGGTATTAACGTTTTTTTTCCTGGAAGGAAGTTAGGGTACCTAACAATCAATTTCTATCAGTTTCAAAGAAGAAACTGTCAACACTATACTGAAATACATTGAAATTATGGGTTATACCATGTATACTGAAGTCAATTTGGTAAATGGAAATTTTAAAAGCTATAGTCATGTGCCACATAGTGATGTTTCTGTCAATAATGGACTGAGGTAGTCCCATAGATTATAACTAACCTGAAAAATTCCTATCACCTACTGATACCTTGATAAGTCTACGTTAATGAGTGAATTTGTCTTTGTTTAAAACAAAAAGCTTAAAAGGTTAAAGAAAATTTAAAAAGTTTTTGAATAAAGTTTATAGAATAAAAGTATGCAAATATTTTTGTACAGCTGCACGAGTTTGTGTCTAAAGCTAAATGTTATTACAAAAGAATGAAAAAATTAAAATTTAAAAATTTAAGAAGTTATAGTAAGTTAATATTAATTTATTGAAAAAAGAAAAACTCCTTTTTGCAGTTTACCACAGACTAAGTGTACAATGTCTGTGAAGTCTACACAGTGTGCAGGGATGTCCCAGGTCTTCATGCTGTCTCATCACTCTCCAGCTAACTCACCCAAGACAACTTTTCTCCAGTTCCATCCATGGTAAGCACTTTATCTTATATTAGCTACAGAATTTTTTAAGAGTCTTTGCTGTGTACACTTATCTGCTTTTTTCAAGCAATCACTTCAAGGGCTTACACTTACTTTGTTAACTGACCACCTTTTCTCTCTCCTACCAGATTAAAAGAACAAGAAGCAGCACAGATTAAGATTTTACCAAAAAAGAATAAGACATCATATGCATGCAGCAAAAACACTTCTTAATTAAGCCTTTTTTGAACACAGACTGAAAATATTTAATCAAGACATTTCATTTTTCCTTTGATTCCATGTGAACTAAGCAGCATATTCTAAAAAGTACACAGACAACTTAGCTAAACCTCTCTACCAGCCTGACTCACCAAAAGGAGCTGGCCTCACAAAGTGGTAGAGAGAAAAGAATTAAATTGGGAGAAAGAAAAGAAGCACTAAGTTGGCTGGATTTTCCCAATACATTCCTTCTTCATTATTTAATTTGGACTAGCTACGAATTCCTAATGTTTCTAAATTCCTAATATTTAAATACAATATTTCAAAGCCAAGTGAAGTAAATCAGAATAAATACAGAAGTAGAACTTGCAAAACCCTCCCAATCTTCAGATAATCTAACCAACAGCTTCAGAGAAGACTGGCACAGTGCTGCATGATGCAAGTAGGGAACAGAAGAAATAAGAAGACAGCCTGGAACTTTTTAATGCTCAGGGAAACAAAACTAAGACACTACAAATGTAACATGAAAACACACACAAATAAATAGGAAAGGGTGAAAAACAGATATCCAAATAAGGACAATATTTGATTTTACACAAAATCCTTGTGTAAAGGATTTTACACAAATCCTGTGTAAAGGAACTAACTCTGATACCTTCATTGTTAATAATGTTGGCCAATGTCAGGCCAGACGAGATCCTATTCCCAGGGAACAGAAATACATCCAATGGCAGAGTGGTTAACACATATACATTAATTTCAAAATCTATCTCCAGTCTTAACTCAAGGTTCTAGTAGTGTATTTTAAGGTGCTGCTAAACATTTCTATCTGGGAAATACAATTTAATAAACTAAGTAATATTTAAAACTAATCTACTGAGTTACTTAATTTCATTCTGTACATCCATCAAGACTGTTCTGCACATCCTTTTTTCACCAGTAATTTTCATGTCTGTTTTCACCATTCTTCCTATACTTATCTTAGTTTAAACAGTGGACTAATTTTTGTGGTTTCCTGACTGGTCTCCCTTCACATTTCAATGAACATGCTCATAGTCTGCTACATGAATTATGCCAAAAACTGTGCTAATAAAGACAAAAGCCAAATAAGCAACAGTTTTGAGTCTTGAATGGGCTTACAATGTAGCTAGGACACAAACCTGTAAACAAATACAATATAGAAATCTGTAGACAAATTTTAGAATACAAATTAAAAAATCTTAACCTGTGTAAGGGAAACAGACTGAAAGGTCTAAAGGTTTGGGCAAAGCCTTGATGTAAAAAAAGTAGGAGTATATATAGCAGGAAGCAGCAGCAAACTCTGGCATTAAAAGAAAGCACGGGCAAATAAATGCTCTGAGTGAGGGAGAGGAAGCCCTGGAAACAACAAAACTCTCATATGTCCAACAGGGAGGGGTCTGGATGAAAAGTGCTAGGTGAAGAAAGTGGGCGGGACCCTTAGTGCCAG
Organism: Nycticebus coucang; assembly: GCF_027406575.1. Classification (NCBI taxonomy): domain Eukaryota; kingdom Metazoa; phylum Chordata; class Mammalia; order Primates; family Lorisidae; genus Nycticebus; species Nycticebus coucang. Next base: position 52,835,700 of record NC_069782.1, read on the forward strand.
ATTAATTAGGCACCAAGTATTGGCAGGGAAACCAGGCCTGAAAGGAAGTGATGAACTAAAGACTTCCTGCTACTAATACTTGATTACACTACACTGATTCTTTCACTCTCCTGTTCTCGTATCTCTGGTCAACTTTTCCAGCACAGAGAATACAACTCAAGATTCCCATGATCGTGTCTCTGACATAACTTCACAGCAGTAATGATCTTAAAACCCAACACAAATCTATGCATCAGTGTAACGGTAACCTCTCAAAAATGCCATCTGTAATCCCCATGATTTTCAAAAATTAAAACCCAAGCTGATCAAACCAACCCTGTATCAGGTCTTTATTAAGCTATTCTTATTCCCTTCAATTCTACTCTCCCACATCAAAGTGATTTTTACTTTATTTATTTTTTTGTGATTTTTGGCCGGGGCTGGGTTTGAACCCGCCACCTCCGGCATATGGGACCGGCGCCCTACTCCCTGAGCCACAGGTGCCACCCTCAAAGTGATTTTTGAAAGTAAAAATTTCTTATCTTCATAGCCTTGCTGATCAAAGTTCCTCAACAGCACTCCTAAATCAACATTAAGGCTTCTGAGGACTGGGCAGCCTTTCTTGCGTTCTCTCTCTTCGTAGCCTTCCTGCCTTCAGCATTCACACTCTTTTCGGCACCTCAGACACGCAGACGCAAGTCATCTCCTGCCTGTGAGCCTGACGCTGACACCAGTGCCTGAAACTTCCATACTATCTTAGGGCTCCTATTCTACATGGTCATTGAAAATACTTTCTTGTGGGCGGCGCCTGTGGCTCAAGGAGTAGGGCGCCAGTCCCATATGCCGGAGGTGGCGGGTTCAAACCCAGCCTTGGCCAAAAACCAAAAAAAAAAAAAAGAAAATACTTTCTTGTAACTATAATTACATAATAAATAATGATGTTACTCCTGACCACTTTCTACACTCTTAATGCTTTAACATTTATTTTTTTATTTAATCATCATGATACCACTAGGAGGTAAGAATAATTACTATCCCTATTTTGTAGTTGAGAAAACTAAGGACCCTAACAGTTAGGTACTTTGCCCAAGGTTATGTATTTGATAAAGGGAAGGGTTTTGACGCAGACAGTAATCTGCAAGAGTCTCCCTCAAATATACAACAAATAATTTAATGTGTTTTTCTTCCTGAACTGCAAAAGCAAAAGCAATAAGGAATCAAAAAAAGGAGGAGGGGAGAGAAGATCCTTACTTTGTGGTTAAAATGGTGAGAAGTAGGGTATGCCACCACAATCAAATACTTGTGTCGAAAAGATGACTTTGAGACAAGAACAAGGATGGACTAACTTAGGGTATGTGAGACAAAGGCCAGCCTCTGAAAGATTGATCCTATCTATTCTAGAGAAAGCTACATTAATTTTATAATAAAATTATGATTAATGGAATAGTATTACACCAATGAAAAAGCTGACTGTTAACTAAGGTTAAGTTTCAGATGAGTATTAAAGAAATATTAAAAATTACACATACTATTTCCATATTCCAAAAATACTAGCATTTTTAAATACTTTCTAAAAGTAGCAAACATAATTTAAGCTTTTGAGTTAATTAGAATGATTATAACCAAACTCTAAATTTCATTACAAAATTCTAATGCAGATATTGTATTAATAGCCTTAAATATATAAAATACATCTAGAAATTGGGTTAAAAAACAAGAGAAATCCCTAATAGCAACCTTTTCTTGTGTATTATCTCTTTAATGAAGCAAGGAGCTTTACTGGTAACAAGCTGATACAAGTGTCCCATTATAAAATCAATTTTCCCACAACATTAAAAACAGCTGTATTAAAGAATTTTCACTGCTTTATAGACACTAAATTTTCACTCCTAGCCACAGAGTTTGCACTCAACTTGTATTATTAAGGATAAAGAGTGCTAACTGCAGGTCACACAGTGCCTGAAAGGGGAGAGAAACTGGTTCTTTCTTACTGTTTTCCAAGTGGAGATGTAATTTATTTTAATTGCTGAATAAAGAATCTGACTTCTTACTTTCCCTCTCAATTACATCCACCGTATCAGCAAACACTTCAGACACATACATGCACAAGTTCTTTCTTGTCTATATAAAGTAGGCAGAAACTAACTACTAAAAATCACAGCAGGCTTAGCACTCGTAGGACAGTGGTTATGGCACCAGCCACATACACCGAGGGTGGCAGGTTTGAACCCGGCCTGGGCCAGCTAAATGACAATGACAACTGCAACCAAGAAATAGCCAGGCGTTGTGGTGGGCACCTGTAGTCCCAGCTACTCGGGAGGCTGAAGCAAGAGAATCACTTAAGCCCAAGAGTTGGAGGTTGCTGTGAGCTGTGATGCCACAGCACTCTATTAAGGGCGACATAGTGAGACTCTGTCTCAAAAAATAAATAAAAAAAGAAAAGAAAAGAGAAAGAAAGAAAATCACAGCAAATTGCCATTAACACTTTTCTGCCTTAGCCAATCAACATTAGAAACCAATAACGAGGAGCAAGAATATCTGAGGACGAGACTGCCCAAATTCTATGGAAGTGAAATATTTCCATATTAAATATTACAATGCTACAGTACAAACTGGAAATATCTGTAACCCAAGATACTTTTGTTTCATTAGCTATTTTTTTATAATAGAATTTGGACTGCCTATCCTGCTTCACAACTTTGTAAGTAATTCTAAATTTATTTAATCCCTGAAAAACACTAAAAGAAAGGGGCTTACATAAAGGAAAGAAAGGCATATATACTTATATTGAATTAAAAAAATCAGCTTCTCAAAGTACAAAAGACCTTAATAGCTGGAACTCTTCTTTTAAAAAGAACAAATGTTCTCTTTCTCTTCATACAAGAAAAATACTACTTAAGGTCCTTCTAGTTCTGGAATACTATGGCTTATTATTTCTAATAAAATAAACGTATAATGAATACTTCATGAAATCTGCTTAGGATGGATCTAAGAAAAGGTTTAGACAAATCTTAATGTCCAGAATTTCTAATTCATTAAATTAAATCAAAAGCATGAAAATAAAAGCAATTTATTTCATAGTTTTAGCAAATGCAGATACCTGATAAAAGCGCTGGTGAATATTACAATTAATATACAGACGCACAGAAACCGTATGACTGGTTGGAAATGTGCTTTAGCAGAAAGCTAGGGACCTATATAAATATTTCCCACAATTATTATTTTGGAGAGTGGGTAAATATCCTGACAGAGTCCTCTGCAAGAGTTACAGAAATACTAGATATATTTCTGTACATTTTTGGAGGGCTCACCCCCAAAATGGGGTGGCCTATATCTTAAAGAAAGATGGAGAGGCAGGAGGCTAGGGACTGGGGGCTAGTGAGAAACCTATCACTCTTTCCTAATCCAAAAATAGTTTACCAAAATCTGGTATCTGAAGTTGCTTTGCTCCAATGGTATTTCAAAAAATCATGTACATTATCCCTTAATATATACCCCCCAAATCTATAAATTCTCTGAAAAGTATTACCAAAATGTCTATAAATGGCTCTGTGAGTTTGATCTAAGGAGAATATGTGGTACATGCTTTGACTAAACAGATTTAATGGTTTTCTAAACACTTAAAATCTACACAATATGTCACCAATATAGAAGCTTTAAAGATAATTTATCATCCTAAAACCAAAACTCAAATCATTCAAAAAAGTACTAATCTACAGGAAAAAAGTATACAGTCCTATACCAGCTGAAGAACCAACCGTAATTAATACCTCTTAAGAGCAGTAAGACGTTAAGAGTTGACAACTCATACAAATATACTAGAGCCAAAAATTAAGTAGGTAGTACTTTATCTTTAAATTTAGGGCACAAAATTATAAAATACAAGAAAAAAAGCTACATAGAAATAGGAAATCTCTAAGTTTATGATAGAAAACAAATCCTCTCAGCATAAAGAAAATAGTGTAACGAGGGCAAATATTTTAAACCAATCCTTAAAGGGGGGTAGATAAGGATGCATCTCATCTAACGAACAGAGGCAGGAAAGGGATGTGAATATAGATGGAGAAAACACCGGACCTATGATCTAAGTTGCTAGGGGAGAGGTTACTTCTACCAGGCTCTAAGTACTTCAAAAAAAAAAAAAAAAAACCTCTGCAACTTAAAGAGAGGAAAAAAGGGAGATAAACTGCTAAAGTGTCTGCCTTTTGAAGACCTATTTTGAGACATGAAATGGCAAATACTTAGTGTCCCAATCTCTTCTAAGCCATGCCTACTGTCTCTGAAGAAATGTTTGCAATCATAAGCCATATATATATATGGCTTTTTTTTTTTTTTGGAGACAGTCTCACTAGGTCACCCTTGGTAGAGTGCAGAGGCGTCACAACTCACAGCAACCCCAAACTCTTAGGCTTTAAACAATTCTCTTGCCTCAGCCTCCCAAGCAGCTGGAACTACAGGCGTCCACCAACACCTGGCTTTTTTTTTTTCTTTTTAAAGAGACAAGGTCTTGCTCTGGCTCAGGCTGGTCTTGAACTCATGAGCTCAAGCAATCCACCTGCCTCTGCCTCCCAGAGTGCTAAGATTACAGGCATTAGCCACTGTGCCCAGTCAATCATATGCCATATTAAGGGTATGTTTTTCTTGGGGTTAATTCTGAAAGTCTTTCTACATCCAAAATTTATAACTAACATGAATATGAAATAAATAGAACAGATCTGGGAGAATGAAAGAAATAATTTTTGAAAAGAAGCAAGAAAGTAGTAAAAGGTAGTGAAAACCCAGAGCTACTTTTCTACAGAATTATTTCTAAAAAAAAAAAAAATCATTCAATGAGTAACAAGAAAACCATATAATATGTAGATCCTGATTGTCAGTGCAAGGAAGACAAGCAGAGAATGCTGGAGGTGTTGGCATTTTTCTTTCTCTTTCACATAAATAGAGGATTTGGTGAATTTATTAAGTTACTCGACAAATTACGTACTGAACCATATAAGCAGATACTGTGCCTTCACTGTCTGCATACTTCTTTTTGTTAACCTCAAATCCAGAGATTGGTAATCCAGTCAACACTTAGAAAAATATGTTGGAAGTTTCTATTCCTGTAGAGATTAAAAATATTTCTACCTGTGTAAAACCTACATAAGAGAACAACATGTCTAAAGCCAGTGGAAGGAAAGAAAACCTGCCTCCTTCTGGGACCAAGTTACATACAGCAAAATTAAATATCTGGGGATTTATTCCTTCTCCAACTTTTCTCCTTAACTGGGTTTTCTGATCCTGCTATACACTGCAGAGAATATAAAGTTTTTAAAATAACCTTCCTTTGCATTATAATGTTAACGGTTTAGTCACTTAAAGGTTTTTCATATCTAACAAGATTTAAAAAGATTTCTTAGAACCCTAAACTTTTCATTTAATAATTTATTAGACAGTTTTATGAGAAAAATAATTTATAAGGAACATTATATTTCTAACCTAACAAAATGACTCATTGGTAAAACAGCCCAACACCCACCCTTAAATACTAACGACAGGACCATTTCTCCCCCAACTTTTCCCACCACATACTTACCTGTGCAACTTCTTTCAACATTTGCTACTCTGGGTATTGGAAAGCTCAGAGCTGGAGGCTGAAGTGAAGAAGGAAAGGTTGGAGGGTGAGCCATGGAACCAGCCCCACACTAGGAGCTCCCCCTGAGATATTATAGCAGGGTTGACACCATAGCTCTGAAGTTCAAACTCCAGCAAACGATAAGAAAGGAATCCGACCAGAACATGATAAACGATGGGATTCTTCTGCTCTTTGAAAAATAAGGAAACCATGCTAAAAAGATCTGAATGTCCAGTTTCAACAGTTTGACTCCCTGTTCACTTTTTCATTATTCCCCAAACTCAGAATCATCTTTCAGACTGATTCAAAAGTTCTAATTTTTAAAAAAGGCAGTGTTCTATGTAAACTTGCACACTTTTTCAGAAAACGCAAGGATAGGGCTTACCTGGGCATCATGAAAACGTGTAAGACAACAGGTTGAAATTCTTTGTCTATCTGCCCCTTGTATACCCTCTTGCTCTCCTCAGTACTCAACATGAAACCTAAGGCGCTCCTCTATTTAACGCCATCAACCAGGAGAATGAAAGATCCAACTATACAGATGTACTTAAACTCCTAGAAGTGGATCAGTGAACTTTTAAAAACTAGAAATAATGGTGTAAGTATATTCTTTGTGAGAAAATAAAGACCCCCCCCTTATTAACTTACAATAACTTGGCACTTCGATCAAACTAGATGATAAAGAAAAAACTTTAAAGATTTAAAAAAAATCAATCTGAATATAGGACTTACATGAAATATGCAACTTATATGCTTTTATAAAAATGTGAATTTTTGATATATAAAAATGAATTATTGATTGAGCTGAAGAAAACCAGATTCTATTATAAGTACTAAAACTAACAAAAATAGATGCTTAATCATTTCAAGACAACCTCTATGCCATAGTATAGCAGATACTATTGAAGGTTTAAAAAACACACAGGGGTATCAGAATCCTGAATTATATTATAGAAAGCAATTAAAAATCAAAAGTTTCCTTCAGCGAGGGAACACAGGGCCTTTAATATTTTAAAGTTCTAAACACCTTGCCACATAAATTAATTCAATAATTATTGAGTAAGCATCTATTATATGTACAAAGTACTAGATGTTAGATATTATACTTTCTACTCTGACACACCTTACCTCTGATGCTCAGAATAAAGGAACATCATAAATCAAAGGAAGTAGAGAGAAAATACATTTACAACGCATTGTAATAACTGGCACCATTACCAAGGCCTCCAAGGACCTTGTCTATTCTTTGTCACCCTCATCTACTCTCCTTAGCATTCTCTCCCCTTCCCTACTGGTGTCCTTGCGGTTCTCAGACACATCAGGGACGCTCCTGTCTCCAGGCCTTTGCACTCGTATTCTTCAGGAATGCTCTTCTTACATCTCCACATTGCTTCCTACTTGATCTACTCAAGTACTGACTCATCTCAGTAAGGATTTCCCCTGTCTACTCTTACTTAAAAATACCCCTTTCCCCAGTCCTTTAAATCTAGGTTTATGTTTCCTTGGCCAATCCAAGACTACTCCAGTCTTTCACAACATTAATGTCATGTCAAATACACTGTAGAATGTCTAAGATTTGGGTTTGTCTGGTGTTTTCTCATAACTAGACTGACGTTATGCATTTTTAAAGCCACAACACCACAGAGGTAACCTGCCCTTCCTTCTCCGATGCATCACATATGGGCATACACTCCAACATATGAGTGCATGTGATGTTAATGTGTCTTCTTACAGGTCATACTAACCTTCACCACAGTTAAAACTGGTGTATCTGCCAGTTTTCTCCACTGTAAATTACTGTTTTCTCTTTCTTAAATAATAAATGTTTTGGAGAAGAACCTTAGGAGCATGCAAATACCTGCTTGTCCTTAAATTTTGGGCTACTAATTATAGCATTCATCCATGAATACTGCCCACAGCACCTATTCTGTGGCATTCTAATGGTGATTTTCTATTTTCCTCATTCCTTCTGTATGTATTAACTGAAATGTTTTACAAAGTAAACCAATGATTTTTTAAAGATCTCACTCTTACATATGAACATGTTAAAGACTTTATATAACCCGCCCAAAGTGATACAGGTAGAAGGAGAAGAATAATGGGTGAAACTTAGGGTTCTTCACTCTAAAAACCACATTCATTTAACCTTATCACAGTGCCTCTACCCTGGTAGAAAAGATTAGGTTTAAAATTTCATATACCCAAAACAGTATTCTCTTAACATTTCTGACCTTAATAAGAAGGGTCAGATTAATCAATAAAGAGATGCCATACAACCCCGATGTTCTGAGTGAGGAACACTACTTAGTAAAATTCTTACCTCTCAGCTGAGAAAAGGAAAGACCACTGTATTCACGGGTCTGTTAGATTGCAGGGAATCTTGAAGTAGGGAATTCAAGGGAAATAGTCACTTTTTTTCTTTTTGCTTTAAGTTAAAAAGAATCATGGCTATGATGATTCCATCTAAGAATTGGAATTTTTTTATAGTATTACACATTCTATATTTATAGAATGTATGTTATAGACTTTATATTCTTCCACATTGTTGTTTCCACATAACAGAACACATCCAAGTCTTTTCTGAATATTGACATAAAATCTTTTCTCTGTATAAGAAATGGCTTGCATCTATCTTCTCAACCAAAAATGTAATTTTAAGATTTTTACTTCAAACCAAGTGGAATACTAGTAGAAATCACCCCCCTCCAAAAAAAAAAAAAACCTTAAAAACAGGCAAAAGATATTAAACAATAATTTTCAGGCATAGAACATCAGGCAGTACAGAATAATAATCCCTGGGAGCCTTAAAAGAATCAATGACAGGCCAAGAACTGCCCTTGCGCATAAGACCGAGGGAGTTTTCAGGGTGCAAAGGAAGAGGAAGAAGCCCAGGCAGGGGGAGCCCCGTAGTACCAGTGAAATGAGGGAGTAGAGAAGGGAGCCTGGGTAGTTCCAGGCAGCTACAGTGAGCAGCTAGAAGCCTAGGCTGCAGACAGCTACACAGAGAAAGGAGCTCTGGGGAAGTCCTCTCTCAGGTTTTCAGCTCAGTACTGATCACCACATGCCTGTGAGGAAACTACCAGAAGCCAGGAACACAGCCACCTGAAAGGAAAAGAGAAAACAACCCCCCGGGCTAACACACAGCTGGGAATCATTTATATTCTCACCAGCCAAAGTAGGAAAACATAATTCACAAGGTATGGAACAAAGTACTCAGAAAAGAACTGCCTCAGTAGTTGGGGAAAATTAGCTCTAAACTATAGACTACTCTGGTTTCATGTAACAAAACTTTAAAAAAAAAAAAAGGAAGTTTCAAAAGGATCAAATGGCTTATCTAAGTAACTTAACTGTAACTCTATGAAATCTTAAGAATATCAGCAGAAATACAAAACAATACATAGCAACCATCAAGATAAAGTTTTCAAGGACTGGCATCCAAGCAAAAGTCCCTAGCCATGCAAAAAAACAATAAAATAGAATAAGTAATGCAGAGAATAAAAGCCATCAATTGACAAAAACAGGCATAGTTTCTATTAAATGAAATAACACGGATTACAGAATTAGCAGACAATATTAAAACAGTTATAATTTGTTTGTAAAAAGCTGGTAGAAGACTGGCATTCTAAAGACTAGTAAACCTGAAAACATAATAATAAAAACTATCTTAACTAAAGCATGGACAGTTTAATAAAAGGAACCAAATGAACAAACTATCAGTAAGCTGCGGGACAACTTCAAGAGACCTAATACACAAGTACGCGTAATTGGAGTTCCCAGAAGAATAGTAAAGACAAAAAAGTATTTAAACAAATTCAAGAAGCTCAATAAATCATAAGCACGCATCATGAAGAAAATTATAACAAAATACACCATAATCAAAATGTGTAAAACAAGTGACAAATTTTAAAAAATTAATACCAGCCAGAGAGAAAAAGGTACATAATACACAGACAACTAAAGACATTAATGACAGCAGACTTTTCACTGGAAATAAGTCAGGAGAGAGTGAAGCATCACCTTTAATGCTCTAAAGGAAAAAAAAAAATATCTGTCAACTCTGAATTCTGTACTGAGAGAAAATATCTTTATAAAAATGAAAGTGAAATTAGATGTTTTCAGACAAACCCTTAAAGAACTCATTACCACCAGAAATACTTTTAGAAAATTTTTTAAAAATCCTGTCTGTAGAAGGAAAATGATACTATAAAGAAAAAAAGGAAGGAAAGAAAAAGAAAGAGAAAGAAGAAGAAAGAAAGAAGGTAGGGCAAGTATGGGAGCGGAAGAGGGAAGGAGAAGGAAGGGGGGAAAAGAGCCATCAAACTTATTCAGTTATGAATAAGCAGCAGCAGCAGCAGAGAAACAGCATCATTATCAGCATCCTGCTAAAAGTACAAGGCACAATGAGCGTATGTAACAGAAGTCTCAGCAGGAAATTTTACCGTAGGACGTAAAACTTTAGCAAGAACTAGAGGATGATTAAGGTTCATGTTTTTGGTAGTACAACACACTATTAAAAAAAAAAAAAAACTAAACTAAAATTGTTCCACGCTATGCTCAGTGGTTAGGGTGCCAGCCACATGCTCCGGGGCTGGTGGATTCCAACCAGGCCTGGGCCTGTTATAAACAAAAAAAACAGCCGGGCATTGAGGTGGGCACCTGTACTCCCAGGTACTAGGGAGGCTGAGTCAAGACGACTGCTTCAGCCCAAGAGTTTGAGGTTGCTGTGAGCTATGACACCACAACCCTCTATCAAGGGTGACAAAGTAAGACTCTGTCTCAATTAAAAAAAAAAAGTTCCAAAAAATGTTGATTCACCCAATCAAATATTCATTGAGTATCTACTACATAACTGTCATTATTCAGGGAAGGATACAGCAGTGAACAAAACAGTGAAAACTAACAGACATTACATTTTTATTTTTAAATGTATTGCTGAACCTGGATAGGAGGGAGGGAAATTCAGTACTCCAAAACAATATAGAATTAGAATTCACAGAGAATCCACAGCTTACATCCTGAAAGAAGAAATGTGCACAAAATGGAAAAGTTATTAAAAGATCTTTTCATAAATGAGGTCCCTTGAAAGGCTGGGTCACAAATATGGTAACTCTTAGTGAATGGTGCAGCAAAAGAAGGTAAAGGAACTCTCTGAGAATTCACAGCCGTAATCAGCATGAATTCACATTAGCTATGTGGACTACAACTTTAAGCTAACATTTTTTGTTTTTAATTAGTAGCACTTTAGGCACCTAGTAAAACCAAATGCAAATCTACCTACTCCTCAAAGAATTGCCAGAGTTTTAAGAAACATAAAATGATGGCTTAACACAAAACACAAGCAAAGACACTATACATGAAAACAAGCAGAAAATAAAAAACATTAGAATGATGCATGGCAAATTCCAATTAATAGAATCCCCCACCAAATGCAAAAATGTATAAAATGATTAAAGAAATGAAAGAAGGGCCCTGTGCAGTGGCTCACTCCCATAACCCTAGCACCCTGGGAGGCCGAGGCAAGCGGACTGCTTGAGCTCACGAGTTCCAGACTAGCCTGAGCAAAACCAAGACCTCCGTTCTCTACTAAAAATAGAAAAACTGAGGCAAGAGGCTTGCTTGGGCCCAAGAGTTGGAAGTTGCTGTGAGCTATGACACTACAGCACTCTATCCAAGGTAATAGCTCGAAACTCTGTCTCAAAAAGAAAGAAAAAGAAAAAAAAATAAATGAAAGAGGATCACTGAAATCCAGGTCTAAACAAAGGGGTGAATGATGCTAGAAGTGTTCAATACGTAGGTGCGTAAGATACAGATCAAAAGATTAACAAACTTGACTAATGAAGGGAAACAGGAGTACACCTGCCGATTAGTTCATATGCATTTTGTTAAAGCACATAAACAAATAACTGGTACACTGACCACAGTCTCTAACTAAAATGGAATTACATGACAATCAGGAAAGAAAGTAACTAGACAAAGCTGGTAGGTCTGAAAAATTAAAAACCATTTAGATTAAACAACAGTTTAATAAAACCTAGGAAGTAAAAGGAAAGCATTCAAGAGTACTGATGGATATAAAACACAAATAAATTTTCAAAATAACTAAACGAAGCTAAAATGTGATTCCCAGTAAAACTGACAAATCTCTCTCTGGCAAGACTCATCAAATGAGGGGGAAAGGTACATAGTAAACAATCTTAAAAATGAAAAAGGTGATGCAGAGAAAATAATATATATAATGAGGTAGCACTATGAACAATTTCTTTATTCTGATAATTTACAAAAGAAATCCTATATAAAATACAGTATATTTGATGGTGGGAACCGTCACTGATGATTTATAAGTGCATTATGGAAAAAAACATAAAACTGAGAGAAAACACAGAAGACCTCAATTTATGAATTCATGGACAGGAAGAAATATAATAAACTTACCAATTCTACCCCAAATAAAACTGTAGACATGAAGACTTAATACAAAGTTTTAATTATTGGTATAGGCACAAACACATCACAGTAACAGATACAGATACAAGAAACAAACGCGTGCACATGAATAAACTCAACTGACAATAGAACTAGCACTGCCGATTACTTAAGGAAGGTCAGGGGAAAAAAAAAAAATCAATACATGATCCTTATGTAATTGATTATCTAGGTACTACAGAGGAAAGGAAACAGACTTCTGATACCACACAGAGATTAAATTCAAACATGAAAGACCTAACTAAAAATCTTTTAAAGGCCTATACAGGAGAATATCTGAATTTATTTAATTTCATTAGGAAAAAATATTTCAAACACAACCTCCATAGATAGGGAAATAATTAAATTTTGACATTATCAAATGTCAGATGAATATAAACACTGCTGATAGGACTCAAAATTGGTACAATCACCCTCAAACATATTCTTAGAAGACCTGAATTTAAGCTTCCTAAATTTTTAGAGTACGGTTTTGTTTAGATAACTTCTCTACTTTCATAAAGTTCCTTCCTGGAATGGCTGGTTCTCTAAAATATCCTCACTGTCTCCCTCTTCCATTTTTATCCAAACCTTCTCTTTCCAATGTCTCCATTGCCCCTTTCATGCTCTAAGCTCTCCTCCATGGAGTCCTAGAAGGGTGCAATGGTGGGTCACTCTCAAGAGTTCAGGGAGCTGTGCTGGTCCAATCACTTTAGCCTTACCACTAATTCCTCACACTCCCCTAATGAAATTGACAAAGTCTCTCCCCATTTCAAACTGGCTACTTGACTCACCAGGGAATCCCTGATGACTCTGAGTGTTTCTAGTCTTAGATCCGTCAGACATTCCAATGCTTTTTACTTTTTAAGGGACAAAAACTGACAAAGGTCATTTTATTAGTTCTCATCTGGTTATATTTAGGGGTTCATAGAACACTTTGCCACTCACTTTTGTTTTCATGAGTTTTAGTTTTGTAATCTACCTGCTCTTTTTTTACGTGGGAATTCAGAAACATAAAGAAACTAAGCTGTCACCATCCAAGTAGGCCTAAGATTATATTTTAAAAAGAGAACTTTTCTTGCTTCTGTATTTTCTAATTTTGCAGGAATATCTGTACTAATGTTTAAGATTTTGATTTAAAGACTGAGGCAAATCACTTAAATGTAAGGAATTTTTTCAAAGAGAACACTTATTTTTTGTACAAAGAGTACAGCATAAGTTCCCAAAAGGAATCACAGCAAACACACAAAGGTGCCATCGGATATTTTATCTCAGGAAACACAGCAGCAACTACCAGATCTCAGGGACTACTGCTCCGTAAGTGATCTGTACCTAACTACTTCTGTGGCAGAATTTATTTTGGCCCACAGGCACTGGGAAAGAACTACCAAGACACTAAGGATGCTGTAAACCAAGTGTGTTGCTGAAACTTGCTTTTGAAAAACAAATGTCACCTCATTTAACATTTTTGAAAAGTATCAAACGAACACCTTCAAGGAAAGGTGAACACTCAGCATTACATAGCAGTGAGCCAACCAGTGAGGAAAGTGGAAATTCACTTAATTTGATGTTCGTGGTGGGCCCATGAAAAGCAAAAAGATAAGCCACAAATGCCAAATAAAATGGCGAATTTTAGTTTTACAAAAATTTAGATCATAATATCAACATAACTTCTGGTGTGATCATGTGATCATGACAGGAACAAAAGCACATTCACAAACGTAGTGAGAGCAAACTCATTTTAGCAAGATGTACAAATGCAAGTAAAGGGAAAGTAAAAAGTCATTTATTTGAGTTTTCTCTATCCCTTTGCTTTACCTTTAACTAGAGACAATAGATCACAGCCATTTGTTTAAGAGTTTCAAGAGCAAACCTGTAAACCAGTTTGTTGGATGCAAGCATTTATTTTTTTCAACCCATTCTTTCATCCGCTCACTCCTATTTACCTTCACCTAATGCCAAACCAGCAACAATGACTAAAACCTCCATTTTTCCTCTTTAGGTACCTAATCTACCCTGACAAATCTTCAATTATGAATTCAATTTTATAAAATTTCTATTGATTTTATTTTATTAAGAGCTCTTTATATTCACTATATATCTTTAACATATTACTTAGGCATATGATATATTCTAAGATGCTTTGCTGCTGGTGCTGTTTTTAATCATACTAGAACATATCAACAGAAAGTTATAAGCTAACTATGTCATTACTATGACTCTAAGACACCCTCAATTTTAAGATGCATCCTGACCATAGAGAGAGAATAATGTACAACTTACAATAGAAGAGGTGGGGGTCCTTCTTTACTTATTTATAATTGCATTTTTATTGCAGTATAAAAGAAAAAATGTGATTTGTATAGAGTACTATTGTATAAAAACTCCAACATACTAAATGGAAACACATCTATTGTCGCATTTGTTTCTGTTCAGTAATTAGATAACATGTTTTAAATGCTTTGTATTATGCAGAAATCCTTAGTGAATTGTCAGATCGGTACTGAATATTTTAGCTGTATCCAGTAAACAACTTCAAGGGTCTTGAGTGGCCTGAAAAATCATTATTAATTCTTCCATTCAAAATAATAAAATATAGGACACCACCTTCCAAAAATCACCACACAACACAAAAAGAATAATGTACCTTTGCTGCAATGAAATGCATGAAGAAAAAAAAGACGCATCTTTTACACTGAAATACATATGTGTAATAAAACTGTAAAAAGGGAACGAAATATAAAATTCAAACCAGTGATTACTACTGAGGAAAAAGACAGAGAAAAGGATGGAACATGAAAATATATCCACTGAGCATAATCAAGTTGCAGAAAATACGTATTTGTTAAAAACAAAGACAACGAATCACATCTACGACACAGATACTAGGAAAGATCTAAAAAGACACACACCACACTGTAAAGAGTAAAGTCGTGAGGATAAACGTTCACATTGTATTTTGTATTTCCATATTTTCCTTTAATGTGTTTGTACTACATATCTACTACATCTATGATTTTAAAAGTTAATAAAAAGGAAATAAAATATTTCATGATGGGGTAAGTAGGAGGAAAACAAAAATATGGGGTATCCTAAAGGTCACCCCTGGAGAATGGGAAGCTGCAGCTAAATGTATTGTTATTTTAAAAACATTATAAAATTTTATAAAGAGATGAGCCCCATATAGAGAGTATTTTGCAAATATTTTATAAAATTTTGTAATGAATATTTTATAAATAAAGGTACAGTAGCTACAATTTCACATTTTCCCTATGTATGATGATGTCAGGGACCACCTTTGGACACCCTATAGTATACAATTACCATTATTGTTCCCTAACATATTATATTCCACAAAGATACTATCACCTTTTACATGATGAGTCATTCTTCAGGAACATAGAGACTGAAATGCCAGTATATGATGTGATCAATGGACTCATACTGAAAAGTTCTAGACAAAGTAACACTTAAAAATTTTGGAACTATCACTAGTATGTTATCTAGCTACTTCCCTGTGTCTTCCTTTCCCTTGTCTCAGTGTTTTATTTTATTGGAACAACATGCACTGAACATCTATCTATGTAGCAGGCACTATGCATGCTGGTCATGGCAATACCCAAATGGATAGGGTTCTAGTTTCCAAGAAGCTCATCACATAGAGCAGTCCTAATACAATTTTCAGCAATGATGGAAATGTTCTGTATCTGCATCATTCAATATGGCAGTGATTAGCAGCATGTCGCTATTTAAGCACTTACGGTTAATGTGACCAACAAACTACAATTTTTATTTTATTTAAATGAGTTTAAATTAAAATAACTACTTGAGGCTAGTGCCTACATTATTGAATAGCACAGGTATATGTCAGATAATTAAGTCTGTGAATTCATTCTAGAAAAAGTAGAGCATACCTCAAAGCACTTTTTCTAGAATGAGTTCGTGAACTTAACTGTTATGACCTTCTTATGATGACAGCTCTGATGATCATTCTAGAAAAAGAGCTCCAAAACTGCTTTGAATGGACTTGGCTCTGGTATTGGTGCATAGCTTTCCAAAGGGAGTACTTTGTAGGTGATGGTAATGATATTCAGCATTGAGGTATGTAGCAGTTTCTCTAGTACGAGTTTGTGAACACAATTGTCTGACCTTGTACACAAGGACAAATAAACAGATAACTACAATGCAAGTACTGAACTAGAAGTACACAGAAAAGCTAAGAAAGCAAGAGAAATGAGCACTGAGGCCATTATAGAAAAGCTTCTGGAAAAAGTGATACCTAAATTTTTGAATCATATGAAGAAAAGTGAGGCATTAATGAACAGAATAAATATAAGTATAGGCTTGAAGGTGTCAAAGTGCGTGCATGATAGGTAAAAGCAGTATAGTACTATTAAACGGAAAAAACTCACTTAGGGAGTAACAGGAGAGGCACTGAAAGAATGCAGGGGAGCCAGAATGTGGAAAGATTGTATAAAGTTTAGAAGCCTGAACATACTACCAGCGTAGGGGCAAGCCAATGCTCAGTTAAACCGGTAATTAAGATGATTTAGGCTTGTGCATGCTCATAGTTAGAGTAAATCAGTGTAAATTAGAGGAAGATAAAATACTCACAAAAAACTGAAGTTACAGAGCCTTGGAAAAAGCTTGGCAATCTTTCCAAAGAAAATGAACTATATATGAACCATTTAAATATTGTCTTACCTGTACTAACAACATATCAGTCTACCTTTGCAAGTAAACTTCAACTACTATACTCAAATTCCAAATACCTAACTCATAATAAATTTACAGTAACAAACAAAATATACAAGGAGATACACACCATAAAAACCAATACTTCAAACCATGCCCATCTGAAGGCACTATCTCAGCACACACAGCTGAAAGAATGCACCTTAAATTCCCTAAGGCTTTAATGAGGTCTGTAAAGAAATGGGACTTGGGGGGAGTATTATTTTCTTGTTAAATTCTGGGATTTTGCTTATTATCAGGATACCTAAATAAATATTAAATATCAACTGCTTTCCAAAAGCAAAACCCTCAAAGACAAATGAAAATCATTATGAGCACAGATACAAAGAAATTGTACTTTATCCATGAAAAAAATAATAACATTCCTCCCAAGTGTAGCATTTTTAAAAATTCAAATCATTTTCATCTCAAGAAGATACAACCTCTCAACAGCATTACCAATACAAAAATATTTTAGCTTAGTAATTTAATATTCCTTGAATTTCCCATACGTTCTTAATATATTCATCATAATGCCAAACAGGAAATTCTATTTCTATACATGCAGTTTTCAAAGAAAGCTTGAAAAATAAAACGTTACAATCCAGACTTAAACAACTGTTTCCAAGGATATTTCAATATGCATTAAGAATCATGAACCAACAGAAGAGAAAATGGACGGAGAAGGAGTAAGTTCCAAGTTATAATGCTCCATAGCAGAATGGTGTGACTATAGTCAACAAGGTACTGGATATTTAAATACAGCTACAAGAGAGGACTTGACATGTCCCCAGCACAAAAAAAAAAGATACTCGAGGTGAGAAATACCCTAAATACCCTGGACTTGATCATTACAAATCCCACGCATACAATAAGATACCACATGGACCCCATAAAGATGCAGAAATTTCATGTATCAATGTAAAAAAGAGAAAATATTTTCAGCCAGCAAAACCCTAAACAACATGTATTTTCCAGGTAAACTAAAAATCCTGGATTATTTGTAAATAATGTAAATGGAAAAATGAAGCATTTTTAGAAAAGTGGAGTATTTTTACAATAGTATGAGCAAGAATAAGCAAATCTCTTAGTATACAAAACATTATTTTCTCTTATTTCTTTTAAGTATAAATTGCAGAATTCTCTATTAATACATTCCATGATGCAAATTAACTATTCTGTTTATTTTACATATAGTTATACAAAATTCTCTATTAATTTGGTTCCAAGAGGCAAATTAACTATATATTGTGTATTTTATACATAGTAATACAAAGTCATACAAAAGTCCTACAGTCACACTTTACAAACTGAATTATAAGCAATGAAAAGCCACATTACCCAGAATTAAAATATCCTTAAGAGAGTTAGGCAGAACCTAACAAGATGCAAGAACCCAAGAAGTGTGACCAAGTAAAATCTTATGAGTCAAGGTAGTCGGAAGTGGTTGAAAGGCAGAAGAACCTATAGCCAAGTACAAATAACTAACAAAGGCTATGCTGATCAGATCTATGAGGACAATTCAGAAAAAAGGTTACAAACAGAACTGATTTAAGCATAGCCCCAGCTTACTCTGGCTTATCAAAATCATAAAGATACAGCAAGAAAGCTCACACATCCAGTTAGGTGGAAATCTAGAAAAGTTAAATACAACACCAGTTTTATCAGGGACAGGGCCCAAACCAGAACCCAGACTTCATATTATACACCACAAAGACAATTTTCTCTACTTTCTCCACTTAGGGAAAGAATTAACTAGGATAAAATAAAGACTTAGCAGATAAATGGTTAGTTGACCAAAGCTGCTAGTTGCCTTCATAGCCTAGAGGGAAATGAAACTGGTGGGTGAAAAGAAGTTGGACACATATCTGTGCAGGAAGCCTACAAGTCTATTTCTACTTGAGCTTTAAACAATTCTGTATTCTGGATCACTATATAATGAATAAAGCAGGTTTCCCTTAAAAAATTAAATTCAAATGTTATATTCATTTTTTAAAATCGTTGTTTAATAGTACAATCGTTAAAATTCACCTTCTTTTAAAGCCTGAGAAAGAAATAAGAGTGTTACATTTCAACCAAACTTTCAGCATCCTTACACACAATGTAAGGAATGGATATTATTAACTAACTCATTAAATGAGAAAACAAGATCTGGAATGTTAAGGACCACAAACAAATGACACATTCAACAGAATTTGGGTCTTGGAACACTCCAAGTTTCTCATTCTATTTCTTCTATACTCTATCCAGTTTTGTCTACATTTCTGTGATACATACTTTTATTACCCAAAATACAGCCCTAAACTTCAGGTTTAGTATTCCAGGAATAACGTGTGTAAACACACCACTTTCTTCTATACACTACAAGCTCTGAATTCAGCCATGAAGTCCTAAATTATGTATCAGATAATCTGTTTTAGCAATTATATCAGAAAATTTGCTTTGACGCTAAAAGAATTATTATGAATATGATTTATTTTGAAAATGTTCCCAGCTAGTTCAACTATCAAATCCAATAAATGTATTTAAAATAACACAAAATTCTCAAATTGAGTTGTATCCAATCTGCTGGTTCCAATTAAATACAACACATTAAAACACTTCAATGTAACTACATGACTAATAGAGATAGACGGAAAAAATTGATCTTACCTGGTAGTTTCTTTTCTCAGATAATGTATGTCCATCAGTCCTCACCATAGAGTCGTGTCCTTTCCTCACAGTACTGGAGGCAATCAAATAGAACTGTCACTCAAGGGTCGTGTCACAGGAAGGACCGCCCACCAGTTCTCCCTCTAGAGTGGAATTATCCAAAAGCCGTCAAAATTACTAACATGCAAATACATGAACAGTATCAAAAATATCCAACATGATACACAGAAAACAGGAAAGAAAACAAAAAGTAATTGTTTCATCATCTAACTAATCTTCTTAACATTTAGGGAGGACTAGATTGCCAAACATACTTCATTTGAAACAGAAATTACTAAATGAGAAATTCTTCCCACCCACTTCTACTTTCTCCAATTAAGACTTCACACACATGGAAAAAACTTACAATGAATAGAAGTGATGTAGACAAAAACGCTCATTCCCCCAAATGACATTTTTCTTTTATGTAAATTTTCTCTAGTCTCGAAAGTATCCAATTAATTCAGATTCAGTCGCTATAAATCCCACCCTTCAAAATGCTTATATACACAATAGGAATATAAGCTATTTACATAGCTACTGATTCATTCTAGTTATGAGGTTTATTTCCATGACCTAAAATGAGAACACATTATATATTTTTAACATGATTAATAGATGCAAACCTAATGCAATACTTAAACTTTACTCCAATAAAGAGCAACAAATGTCAGCTTTCACTAAGTCCTTGTCCTTCAGTCCTCAATTTCCGGCGCATTCCCATAGAGAATTCATTGTTTTACACTGGACAAAAAATAATGTAGCTCATTGCTTACACTAGACAGAGATAAGTAAGCCAAAGGACTACTCACTGTGTACCTTTGGCACAAAAATCGCTGAAGCTGAGGTGATAGTAAATAGCAATGCTATCTCAAAAATGTGCACCCAAAATGAGAGTTCAAATATTCAAACGGGGCATTTACAAATAATTTGTAAATATGTATTTGATATAAGTATCTCCCACCTAAGTTTTAGTGAACCATCTACCCCAAGAAAGTAGTATGTGTACCTACTGAACTAATGTTGCTAGTCACTAAAAATTATATTCAAATCTAGAGAAATTATTTAATATCTTATGAAATATACTTTGCAAGGAGATAATAAACATTTAATTTATAATCCGTAATGAGAGTGAATCAGTAATATTAAAACCAAGAAATACACATGCACACATACATATTGATTACCTATAAGAAGCAATCTATTAATAAGGGCAAAATGTTTTTAAGATAAAGAAATCATTAATAACTAATATTGCTGTATTTAAGTTTTAAAAAAACTTTGTGTGACAAAAATATATATTCTGGTTCCTCTTTTATGTACTTAACTATAGGGTAGTGTGGGCTATATTTTTACCAAATTCTGACAATCCTGTATCATACATGTTTAGCTGCAATACTTCAAGATGCCTGGCTCTATGAGAACACTGTAACTAATTACTCTTTACCAAACTTACATATGCCTTTGGAATTAAGTATAAATCTCCCATAACAAAGGAGAAAGTTTTTTTGAATTTACTACTGTAAATGTAATTCTTAATATTTAGCAAGGAATTAGCTTATTCATAGGGAAAAATTACTAACTGAATTGAATGTTCAAGAAGTGACAAATAGGCTCAGAGCTCATAGCTCAGTGGCTAGGGTGCCAGCCACATGCACCAGGGCTGGTGGGTTTGAACCCGGCCTGGGCCTGCTAAACAATAATGACCACAACAACAACCAAAAAATAGCTGGGCATGGTGGCAGGCGCCTGTAGTCCCAGCTACTTGGGAGGCTGAGGCAAGAGAATTGCTTAAGCCCAAGAGTTTGAAATTGCTGTGAGCTGTGATGTCACAGCACTCTACCAACACTGACATAATGAACTCTGTGACACACATTTGCCTTCAAGTTAAATCTTCGTGATTGTCACAAAGAGAGCAAAATTATTTTATTATGCATCCCCTAAACAAGAATAACTTTTAATATTAGTGCTTTAATATTAAATTTTAAAATAGTGCCCACCTTACCAATATACTCATGATGACTCTGAATACTATGAATAGCATAAAATTTCAATCATTACTTATAGAATAAAAATGTTTTTCTTCTTAAATAATGTTAAAGTTTATGTATTACCTTCAAATTAGACTAGTTCCATTAAATGACATATTAGACATCTAAAATCAGGTAATTTTCAACACCTCAATCACGTAAATATCCTTAACACAACCCGATTATACAAGAAAGATAATTAGGACTGAATTTTAAATGATAAATGATACCTTACCAATAAAAATTGATATTTAATCTATAAATTTACCAGAGAAAAGAAAAACCTTCACTTTTAAGAACTATGAATTTTAGTATAAAAGGAAAACTTGTTTATTATTTGTTTTGTTTTCCCTTCTTGGGATAACTGGAAATATTTCACAGCCTAGGGTTTCAATTCATAGCCAGTATATGTTCCAACCAATATGAGAGTCAATAATGAACTAAGGATCACTAACTCCTTTTAGCAAACAAAAGAAACAAAGAAGGCATTTTACTTTCTTACAAGTAAACATAAAAAATTAACATTTGCCACCATTATCTTCACTGTATTTTGTTAAATAAAAATGTTCAGTGATAAATTGTGTTGCTAATTCTCACACTGAGAATGAATGGATGCATGATAAATCAAATTATTTTGAAGAGACCAAGTCTCATTCTGGCACCCAGCTCAAAAGTGCAGTGGCACAATCAGAGCTCACTGCAACCTCAAAATCCTGGGCTCAAGTAATCCTTCCACCTACGGCTTTCAAAGAGCTGTGATTACAGGCCAAATAACGTAAAATTAAATGCCTCCAGTGTCCACTAAAAAACTGGCAGCCAGGCAAAGAAGCAGGAAATATAATCCATAATAAGGTGAAATTTAATAAGTGGAAACAGACCTAGCAATGATACAGATGACGAAATTGGTAAGCAGACAAGGAAGTTAAAATAGGCACTGTAAATACAGCACATACGTTGATAAAGAATGAACATGATGATGATAATGCAAAATATAAAAAAAAATGCAAATTACTACACAAAGGAGTTTCTTCAGGGTGGCAGAAATGTTCTGTACCTTGCTTTGGCGGTAGTTACGTGACATGATAATACCATAAAATGGTAGAGAAAAACATTAAAAAGTGAATGCATGCAAAAATTGGTGAAATCTGAGCTAGATTTGTAGTCCAATTAGTTACATTGTGTCAATCGATTTCTGGTTTCAATGCGCTGACACCAATGGGAAAAGTAGGTGAGGAGTCTATGGGACATTTCTGTAGTATTTTTACAACACAGAAGTTTATAATCACCTAAAAATTAAAAGATCTTTTTAAAGACTCAAATTGATCTTTTAGAAAGAAACATTCGATATCTCTAAAGAAAAAATACATTGGTTAAGATTAACAGCAGATTAGATGCTGCAAAAGAAAAGTTCAATGAACCTGAAGACACAGGAAAAAAGACATAAAATTAAACACAGGGAGAAAAAGAGTTTGAAAAGTGAATGCAGGACAGTGCACTATGAGTTGTGAATTGTAAGGCAGCACCAAGAAGGACAGTGAATGGCGAGGCCCTACCAAGCAACCTAACATCAACTAACTGTGTCCCAGGAAGAGGAGGAAGGTCAAAAACAAAGACCAGCAGACAGTGACTCGTGACTGTAATCCCAGCACTCGGGTAGGCCAAGGCAGGAGGATGGCTTGAGTCCCAGCACTCGGGTAGGCCAAGGCAGGAGGATGGTTTGAGCCCGGGAGTTCCAGACCAGCCTGGGCAACATAGTGAGACTTTGTCTCTACAAAAATTAATTAAAAAAAAAAAAAAAAAAAAAAAAAATTAGCCGGGTGGGTGTGGTGCATTTTTGTTACAAGATCCAGACTCAAAAGGCTACATGTTGAAGGATTCCCTTAATATAGTATTATATAAAAGGCAAAACAAAAAGACTAAAACTAGATCAATTACTCCTCTCGGCCTTAATCTCCCAAACTGTAAAATGACATGACTAATTTAAATAAATTTTTTAAATGCATGCAGCTCCAAAAGTGTATTAAGTATTCTGTGCCAAGGTGATCAATTCAAGAAAGTGGACAATTACAGCTGACTTTTCTCATGTTTTCTTTCCTCCCTCACTTCACTGCTCAACAGTTTGTACATTCTGAAAAGAAGAAATGGTATCTAAGGGCGGTGCCTGTGGCTCAGCGGGTAGGGCGCCGGCCCCATATGCTGAGGGTGGCAGGTTCAAACCCAGCCCCGGCCAAACTGCAACAAAAAAATAGCCAGGCGTTGTGGCGGGTGCCTGTAGTCCCAGCTACATGGGAGGCTGAGTCAAGAGAATCGCTTAAGCCCAAGGATTTGGAGGTTGCTGTGAGCTATGTGACGCCATGGCACTCTACTGAGGGCGATAAGGTGAGACTCTGTCTCTACAAAAAAAAAAAAAGAAATGCTATCTAAAGTAATCTGTAATTTGGTAGCCATTAACATACTCAACTTTAAGTGAAAAACTGAATTTGTTCAGGTTAAGACAGCTGAGCCAGTTGGACAGGATTTTGTTTTGTTTTGTTTTTAAATGGAGGAGACTATATTTCAGGTTGGCTATGAAACGAACAAACTTTGAGATGTGACCAACTTGACTGGAGCTCAAAAAAACCTGAAGTTAATGTTCTTAGTCACTATCTTTGATATTTTAGGGTTTCTCAACCTAGACAGACCATGGTGTTCCCAGACAGACGACAGTCACAAAAGTCTTTCCTTGCCCTATGAACTCATTTTCAGCTTGATCAGATGGAGGTTTTCAAAATTCTGAGTTGACAAGAAACATAGATGAAACAAAAATAAAACTTAAGAATTTCAGTTTCATACCATAGTTGGTCTAGGAAAATTGCCATTATTAACCAAGAAAAAATTTTCTGAAAATTATAGTAATACAAGTTACACAGATTTATAATTGACATGCAAAATTAAAAGCTGCCTCTATTTACAAAGAAAACCAAAACATAATCCACAGTATTCTCTTGAAATCAATTTACTCTCTGGCTGTCCTGATTTAACGTTTATCTCTTAATGCTGTGTGTGTCTTCTAGGTACTTTCTGCAGCAGCAGTTCTCCTAAGATACTACTTCTAACATGTCTGTGCAGTTCCCTGGCACATACTCCAAGGAGGATTCTAGTCATCTGATAGAATTTGCCGTAAGTAGAAAATCAGCCAATCTGTCTTAAAGACCTAACATCTCAAAACACAGAAATTTTCTTTTATTCAGGTCTCAAATAAAATGAAATACAAAAGGGAGTTCAAAAGTTCAAGCATTTCTGAACCACAGGCTTGAAAATGAAAAGCTCCTTAGTTGATTTACGCTTAAATAAAATTGGAATCTAAAATTAAGACAATAAAGGGATTTTTCCAGTCTTCTTGCTGCCTGAAACTTACATAAATATAAACATACATTTACACATGCTTTATCTCTGTGTGATTCAAATCCTGCATGTCATATATAAAGACAGTATCTGCTTGGTCTGATTCATGGTTTGAAGTGGGAGCAGACCTACTTTAGGAGGAGATGAAAACTAAACAAAGTATGATCGATAGCCCCAGAATTTACTGGGATATGCGGCGCAAGGAAGAGTATAATCAACTATTTCATATGCTGTTGATTCAAAAAAGATGAGGGCCATTTCTCTTTTTCTGAAAAAATTCCATCCACATTCATGTCTTTTGCCTACTTTTAGATGAACTAGAGACTATTATCCTAAGTAAAGTATCTAAAGAACGGAAGAACAAACAACCACAGGTATTCACTATTAAATAGGAACTAACAGATAAATAAGTACACAGGGGGAAGTAAAACTCAATGGAAATCAGCCAAGGGGAATGGGCGAAAATGAAAACCAACCTACCCAGTACAACAAACACTGGGTGGTGGGGACACTTATAATCATGACTCAGGCATTATAAAAGTGATTCACATAACCAAAAACATTTGTACCCCATAAAACTTTGAAATTAAAAAAACAAGAAATTTTGGAATTAGTAGCACAGAGGTCACCTGGCAATCTTCACAATAGGTCTGGTGAAATGGTGGACATAAAGCGCTAACTCAAATGAGTTCACAGGAACAGGAAGGAAAGTGGAGAAAAATATAAACATCTCCTTCAAGGAGTTGTGCCATAAAAGGGAGAAGTGGTGGCCGGGCGTAGCACAGTGGTTACTGCACCAGCCACAATACATCGAAATTGACAGGTTCGAACCCAGCCCAGGGCTACTAAACAACAATGACAACGGCAACAAAAAAGTAGCCAGGCATTGTGGTGGGCACCTGTAGTCCCAGCTTCTTGGGAGGCTGAGGCAAGAGAATCGCTTGAGCCCAAGAGTTTGAGGTTGCTGTGAGCTGTGACCCCACAGCACTCTACTGAGGGCAACATAGTGAGACTCTGTCTCAAAAAAAAAAAAAAAAAGTGAGAGGTGATGACCAGCTAGAAGAAATGTATAGTTGAAAAAAGACTTTTCTAAGAACAGAAGAATTATGGTACAGAGGGAAAAGCTAATGATACAAGATGGAGCGGGGAGAAATTACTAGAGTGATGACTCTGAGCAGATGTGGACAGAATCTCTAAGGGTCTCTTATCAACAGAAACAGAAGAAAGATAGGTAACGGCAATAGACTCAGGTAGGTAGAGACAGTATCAGAAACTTATAATGTTCACATCCAGGTGTGGTTTTCTTAGTAACGTAAGAAATGAGTTCGTCAGCTGAGAGTGAGGATATAGGAGGAGAAATCAGAAGTTTGAGGATGGAGGAAAAGGTGTCTTGAAGTAGCCTTCTAAGAAAGTGGGAGAGGGCAGCGCCTGTGGCTCAAAGGAGTAGGGCACACTGGCCCCATATACCAGCTATTTTTTTAGAGACAGGGTCTCACACTCCTTAGCTCAAGCAATCTGCCCACAGAAAGTTAACTTTGTAAGTTGATTACTGCAAATCACAAAAAATACACACTTTACATTTATTCCTCGATATTCTGATGCAGGACCAGACCTTTTGAGTTTAAGATTAATAACTGGATTTTCACATAATCTTTGGTTTGCATAAGCTCCATCTGTAATCATCTTTTTTTAAAAAAGCTTTATTGACATATAATTTGCATGCCACATAATTCATCCATTTAAAGTATACAATTGAATAGTATTACCATATGCAGAGTTGTACAACCACCACAATTTTAGAATACAGTAGAACATTCTGTAAATTGTCCACCCAAGGGACTGTAACTCACTAGTCAACATAGGGAGGTGGTCAACATAAGGAATCCCCACTGAGTGCATGTGGTCTGGTCTATGAAAATTATTAGGTCAACTTAAAGAGGTGACCACTGTAGGGAGGTGGTCAACTTATTTTTATCTCTCTGAAAAGAAACCTTTTTAAGTTAGCTATTGTCTTCCTGTCCTCCTGTTTCTCCCAGAGCCAAGTAATCACTTACTGCCTCTACAGATTTGCCTCTTCTGGTCATACAATGCATCTTTTAAGATTTCCTTTTCAATTTTGTTTAAAGTTAAACAAGACTCTACAGGCACTTAAGTAGCAAAATCTTTCTAAATTTTTACCACTGTTTTCCAGTTTTAAACAGTAATCTGACCACAGCAGACACTCCTGCTTGACTCTCTAGAAGCCGTTTTACCTTGTGACCACAATAGATATTCAAATATGACCTTTCCCTTACGATTCAAAACTAAATGCTCATCAGTCTAAACCAGGAGAGTAATCCTACCCCTGTTGTCAGAAATGAATTTGAATCAATCCAGGCCAGTGAGATATGAGAGAAAATCTGATGGTAGGATTTTTAGGAAAAGGGGAAAAAAACAGCCCCTCTTTTCTCATTAGGCTTCGTTACATCAGAATAACACATCCAGAGCTACTGTAACCATCTTGTAACCATGAGGAAGGAGTTAGCCCAAGGGCAAGTTGACACTCTGATAAAGGCAGAACACAAAGATGGGAAAAATCTAACCCTGATGTCAATTACTTAACCACTGTAATACAAAAATTTCCATTCCTCCAGATATATAAGAAAGTAATTTTCCATATTGTTTATCAGTTAAACCAAAAGCTTCCTAAACCTCGAGGCTTTTCTGCAGCTAATTCTTTAGTAATTTGTAAAGAACTTTATTTTCATAAAGTCCTTCTGAAACATCTGACGTGCTTTTCATTAAAACAAGAGGTTCCCTCTTTCTACACTCATTATTTCATCATAATCTATTAGCCATATCTGTGATTCTTTGTTTCCACTAGAAACCAATGATACTTTCTTATCTCTTTAGTTACTTCAAATCTCAAAATATCAATTACATTCACCATTTATATAAAAATGACTATATGCCACTAAACTTGTGGTGATATGCATGTTACTGAGTTTTATTCAATACAGTATTTTTAAAACCGTACTGTAACACAACTGGTGCTCTCATCAGCATTATGTATTTAATTTTGCACATGTAAAATATTATTTTGAGAAAGGGCCCATATGTTTCACCAAGAGCCAAAAAGGTTCTTGGAAAAAAAAAAAAAAACAGTTAACTTCTAGATTAGAATATCAGAGCATGGATTAGGGTACTAGCAGAGCATAATTTAGAAGAAACCTCAATATTCCAATAGCTGAAATGTATGATGGAGTAAGACACACTTCCTTGTTCAAGGTCACACACAAGGGAACTAGTGACAGAGCCAGAGAAAACAGAATACAAAATTTCTGGCTCACAATGATGAGCTCAACCAACTTTGATGTGACTTGGCTGTGAGAAAGCAAGACAAGCAAAGATAACTCTTAAAATATAAGCCAGAGGTCGGTGCCTGTGGCTCAAAGGAGTAGGGCCCCGGCCCCATATGCTGGAAGTGGTGGGTTCAAACCCAGCCCCGGCCAAAAACTGCAAAAAAAAAAAAAAAGAATATATGCCAGAAAGTTATTAGGGGAAAAAAAAATTATACAGGAAAAAGTATTGGTTTGAAAAAGAAAATGATGGGTGAGATATTAAAAGCATTTTGAAAATAAATGCTAGACCATGAGATGCCAACTCAAAACAATTAAAAAAAACTAGTCTAAAACCAAACAGGAAGCCCCTTTCTGCATACTGGACATGTAGAAATATTCCAAAAACTATTAATACACTGTCTCTCCCACTTTTCTTGAAGCATGCACTGCTTATTCCATTTTCCCACTTTATAAGAGACTGTAAAAAGATTATGTCCCTAATGATTCTATGATAAGAAAACCAACAGCACAGGTGCAATGGTAAATATAAAACAGCAGTTAGTACCAATGTCAAGGAGACAATAGAAAATACGAGGAGGCTACGGGAGACCAGAAAGTCCATGAACTACCTAAAGAAACTCATTGCTACTATACTCAAGCTATTGCTTACGACTCAGAATTTCTATGTAAACCAAAAGTATCTTCCAAATGAAAGTGAAATAAAGACATTTTCAGATGAAAGAAAAGTAAGATAACTTATCCCAAGCAGATCTGATCTAAAAAAGTTTCTTTTGACAAACAGGAAAACAAGACCAGTAGGAAACTTAGAATTTCATGAATGAAAGAAAAAAAACTAATCTAGGTGTGTGCGATAGACAAAGAGTTAACAAATTTTTTTATTAGGGGTCAGTGAGATGGTAATTATTTTAGGCTTTATGGGCCAGTCTTTGCTGTAACTAATAAATTCTTCACTGTAGTACAAAAACAGCCACAGATAATATATAAGCAGGTGTAGCTATATTCCAATAAAATTTCATTTACAAAAATAGGTGACAGGCTTGATCTGGCCAGCATTCATAGTTTACAAACCCTGTGATAGAGTATATTTTTTCCTCTTAAGACCTTTAAAATATGCACAATGTTTTAAAGCAGCGGTTCTCAAAGGACAGCAGCATTAGGAAGGTTGAGAACCACTGGTTTAAAGGAAAAATTACCTCACTGTGTCAGAACATATGAAGTATACAGCTGTAATACAAAGCCAACTACAACAGAAAGGAGGTCGACAAGGTTTCCACATTCCACTTGAAATGATATAAACACAGTTGTTTCCTCAAAGATGTGTTCAAGATTTAACCCCTAGGACCTCTGAATGTACCTTATTTGGCAAGAGTCTTTGCAAATGTCATCAATTCAGAGGAGGTCATACTGGATTTATGAGTGCCCTAAATCCAATGACTGGTATCTTCAGAAAAGAAGGAAGAGACAGATTTGAATACAGAAACAGAGGCAAACATGGAAAGAGAAAAGGTGACAGTGTGAGGATGAAGACGGACTGGAGTGAGCAGATGCAACAGCACATATTGCTGCGACCACCCAGAACTGGAAAAGGCCAGGAAGGTTCTTCCCTCCACCCTTCAAAG
Source organism: Nycticebus coucang (assembly GCF_027406575.1). Classification (NCBI taxonomy): domain Eukaryota; kingdom Metazoa; phylum Chordata; class Mammalia; order Primates; family Lorisidae; genus Nycticebus; species Nycticebus coucang. Next base: position 52,865,551 of record NC_069782.1, read on the forward strand.
GGTTCATTGCCCTGCTGATCACCTTGAATTTGGGCATCTAAACTCCAGAACTGTAAAAGAGTAAATCTCTGTTATTTTAAGCCAGGCAGGAAAGAAGAATCAAAAGAGTGAAAAAGCAAAGGGACAAACAGAAAATTAAAAAATCAAATTGTTGGGAGGCTGAGGCAAGAGAGTCGCTTAAGCCCAAGAGTTGGAGGTTGCTGTGAGCTGTGACACTATGGCACTCTACTTAAAGTGACTGCTTGAGACTCTGTCTCCAAAAAAAAAAAAAAAAAAAATCCAAACATTTTTCTTCATACTACCAATGTTGTGATATATTCTTACTATTAAACACTGGGATATTATGTACAAAAAAAAAAAATCAAATTGTTTACCTAAATTTAAATACATCACTGGACCTTCACCTTTCACCACTAACAAAAATTGATTCTCACTGGATACAAGATTTAAACTTAAGACATGAAACTATAAAAATACTAGAAGAGAGTGCAGGGAAAACGCTTGAAGAAATTGGCCTGGGAAAATATTTTATGAGGAGGACCCTCCACCCCCGGCAATTGAAGTAAAATCAAAAATATATTACTGGGATCTAATGAAAGTAAAAAGCTTCTGCACAGCCAGGAGCACTGTAAGTAAAGCAAACAGCCTTCAGAATGGGAGATTTTTGCAGGCTATGTTTCTGACAAAGGTCTGATAACTAGAATCCACAGAGAACTAAAACTAATCAATAAAAAAAAAAAAAAGAACAAATAACCCCATTTCATTGTAGGCAAGAGACTTGAACAGAAACGTCTCTGAAGGTGAGAGGTGACTGGCCAACAAACACGTGAAAAAATGCTCAATCATCAGAGAAATGCACATCAAAACCACTTTGAGATATCATCTAACTCCCATAAAATTAGCCCACATCACAAATCCCCAAACTACAGATGTTGGTGTGGATGTGGAGAGAAGGGAATACTTCTACACTGCTAGTGGGAATGCAAATTAATATGACCTTTTTGGAAAGAAGTCTGGAGAATTCTCAAGGAACTAAAAGTAGACCTTACAGTTCGATCCCACAATTCCTGTACTAGGTATATACCCAGATGATCAAAAATCATTTTACCACAAAGACATTTGCACCACAATGTTAATGGCAGCCCAATTCATAATAGCCAGGTCATAGAAGGAGCCCAAATGCTCATCAAACTCACGAATAGATTAATAAATTGTGGCATATGTATACCATAGAATACTACGTAGCCATAAAAGAGGATGCAGACTTTACATCTTTTATGTTTACCTGGATGGAACTGAAACATTCTTTTTAGTACATGGAATGGAATCTCAAGAATGGAAAAAAAGTACCCAATGTACTCAATATAAATATAACTTTAATTATATAAAACCAATATATAATTACCTACACATTCATATGAATGATAAAACACAATTATAGTCCAGAAAGAAGGGAAAAGGAGGGGAGGGGATAGGAGGGCAGAGAAGGGGAGAAGAGAGGGCAGGAGGAGGGAGGATATTTGGTGGGCCCTCACCTATTGTGCACAATGCAATGGTACATTTCACATCTATTAAGGGTACAGTATAAATGACCACAACAAATAGTAAGTGAAGTAATGGTCATGCTAATCAGTTTGATGTAAGCATTCCACATTGCATATCAAATCAGCACACTGCGCCCCATAAATGTACATACACAGTTAAGATTTAATAAAACAAAAATAAATTCAAATATATCAATTACATTAAATGTAAATGGTCCAAAAGGGAGACTGTCAAAATGGTTTTTTAAAAAAGCCTATATGATTTCTACATGAAACATACTTTAAATATAATGATATGTAAATAAATGGAAAAAAGATATAATACAAAAACTAAACAAAAGTCTGAGAGGCTACAATAATATCAGAATTAGAACACTTTCGAGCAAGAAAACAAAGTAACAAGGATTAAAAAAAAAAAACTAATAAAAAGGCCAATTCTTCAAGAAAACAATACTCCTAAATGTGTATAAACCTCTAATACAATAAAGATTCAAAGTAAAAACACCAATAACTGGCAAACCTGAAAGGAGAAACTGACAATTCCATCATTATATTTGGAAATTTCAATACTGTTAGTAATAATAGACCAAGTAAACAAAAGTCATCAAGAATACAGAAAAACAGAACAGAAAAACCAATAAGATCTAGATCTGACATTTACAGATCAACCACATGGACAGATTACAAATTCTTTAAAAGGGAAAATGAAAGATTCATCAAGTAAGTCATATTTAAAGTTATTTTAAAAAAAACAAACTTAAAAGAATTCTTATAAATGATGTTCTCTAATTATAAAAGAATCCCACTGGAAACTGGCATGAGAAAGTGTAAAATTTCTAAATATACAAAAAAATTAACCACCCCCCTCTAAATAATCCATAGGTCACAGTGACTGGGAAACACAGTAGAACCTCTGTAAGTCAACCACCTAAGGGACGATAACAAACTAGTCAATGTACAGAAGTGGTCAACACAAGGAACTAGGCCTAGTGAACTCATAGGTACATACAGTGTATGTCCAATCTATGAAAATCAGGTTAATTTAAGGAGGTGGGGGTCAATGTAGGACAGTGGTCAACTATGAAGGTTCTACAGTACTTTGGACTGACTGAAAATAAAAGACACAATTTTATACAATGTAGCTAAATCAGTGTTCAAGGGGAAATTTATAATTTTAATGTGCATATATTAAGATCGCAAATCAATCATCTAAGCCCACACCTTAAAAACCTAAGGAAAAAAAGGCAAAACAAAAGCAAATAATGAAGATGAGAGGAAAAAACACTGAAACTAAAAGAAGAAACTAACGAAAACAGAAAATGTAATTCTTTAAAAAAAAAAGCCTTAAAATTGATGGCCTGCCAAGGCAGCCTGACAAAGAGAAGTCAGAAACTGTCAATATCAGGAATATAGAGACAATATACAACCCACAAGTATTAAAAGAATAATAAAAGAACACTAGAACAACTCTATACAAATAAATTAGAAAACTGAGATGAAATGGACCAACTCCTCAAAACCTTCAGACTTACCAAAACTTATTCAGGGAAAAAAAGTCCAGAAAACCTGAATAATCTTGTAAGTTACTGAAAAAAACTGAACATAGTTTTAAAAACCTCTAGCCCCAGGTAGTTTCACCAGTGAATTCTACTGAACATTTAAAGAATCAATACTGATACAATGTCTCCCAGAAAAGAGAACAGGAAGAAATACTTCCTGGGCCTTTGCTCTGCTGCCCAGGTTAGAGTAGAGTGACATCATCATAGCTCACTACAACCTCAAACTCCTGGACTACTCAAGCCATCTTCCAGCCCAGCTTCCCACAGCCTCCCAAGTACCTGGGACTATGGGCACAAGTCACCATGCCTGCCTAATTCTTTTTAAAAAATTTCTTTTAGAGATGGGGGTCTCACTATATTGTTCAGGCTGGTCTTGAACTCTCGGCCTCAGGCTAGAGGTGTAAGGTAGGATTATAGGTGTAAGCCATCATGCTCAACCTTCTTAAGTCACTATCCTGATACCAAAACCAAAGACAAAATAGTAACTAACAAAACCAAAGACCAATATGCTACATGAACATACAATATAGGCAAAAAACCTCAACAAAATACATTAGAAACTCCATAGTTGATCACCTCTCTACACTGACCACCGCTAAAGTTGACCTAATTTTCATAGATTGTACATGTAGCACATGAATGTATCAGTACAGCAGGCCCAGTTCTTATGTTGATCATCTCTGAATATTGTGACCAGTTACAGTCCCTTGTTGGTCAACTTACAGAGGTTCCACTGGATTATCAAATCAATAAAATACCCAAACATGAATACTCTCATTAACAAGTTTCATCCAAAAAAGTAAGGCTGAATCATTAAATTCAATTTATATAAAACTGATTAAAAAGAGAAATAAGAATTCAATTATCCGGGGATTGTTCTAAGGTGGTGGTCCCCAATCATTTTGGCACCAGGGAACCAGTTTCATGGAAGACAATTTTTCCATGGACCAGGGAGGAGGGTTGGGGAGCTGGCACTGGATTGTCATAAGGAGCACACAACCCAGATCCTTTGCATGTGCAGATGACAGCAGGGTGTGTCCTCCTATGAGAATCTAACGCTGCCCCCAGTTAGACAGAAGGCAGAGCTCAGGTGGTGATGCAAGCAAGGAGGAGCGGCTATTAATACAAATGAAGCTTTGCTTACTCGTTGCCACTTCCTGCTGTGTTCTAACAGGTCTCAGACCAGTACCAGTCCACAGCCTGGAGGTTGAGGACTGCAGTTTAAAGAAACACAGCAAATGAAAAACTATTTCAAAACATCTACTAATACCAATAAGAACATCAAGAATCCATGGCATCTAAGTCACACTGCCCCTTCCCGTCTTCTGCCAGCTGAGAGTAGTGAAAGCTCTACCCTGGTCAGATGTGGTCAAAAAGACAGGGCTCTCTTCTCCACAAGCTCCCAGTGAAGCTGGGAATATATGCCATGAAAGGCAGATCAACAGAATTTCGCATATCTAACTCCTCTCCATTTTATTCCACCAGCCTCAAAAAATAGGCAGAGGCTCTACCACAAGATGACAGGCCAACAATACCGAGGCTTCATTTGCCTTCAATGAAGTTCCACACAGGAAGAAGCAAGCCAGAAAGACCAGAGCCCATCACCCTGCCCAGTGGAGTGCCTCAGAGATTCTGCTGCATAGAAGCAGAAGTCCTCATAGAAGAGAGCTCTGAATGTTTCCCCAAAGGGGCTTTATTTGGAACAAAATGTAGAAGTTCAAACCTAATAGCACTCTCAAAATCATGGAGATTTTGGTCGCAAGCAACTAAAAAGAAGTTGGTAGCTCCAACACAACAAGTTAAACCAAAGGGAGTCTAACCAAAGCGACTGGAGAAAGAGACCACCAGGAAAAGCCGTCCTGTGTTCAGATCAACATGAAAGAATGGCCTCAAAAAATGGCCCCTGAAAAGGCAGCCAAAATTTATTATCATTTATCTGACTGTGAAGCAATTTAGAAGCGTCAGAAACAACAGAACAATCACCAGCAGCTAGTGGAAAATAACATATGATACCAACAAAAGCACAGAGCTCAACAGACAAGTAAGTGAAAATGACAATTAAAGACAGCCCCACTTGGGGAGGTGGCTCACACCTATAATCCCCACTTTCAGGGGGATTATAATCCCAGCACTTGCGAGGCCAAGGCGGGTGGACTGCCTGAGCTCAGGAGTTCAAGACCAGCTTGAGCTACAGCAAGATGTCATCTCTAAAAATAGCCAGGCGCTGTGATGAGCACCTGTAGTCCCAGCTCCTCAGGAGGCTGAGGCAAGAGGATTACTTGAGCCCAAAAGTTTGACACTGCTGTGAGCTATGACACCATTGCACTCTTCTGAGGGCGACAATGTGAGACTCTATCTCAAAAAAAGAAAAAAAAAAAAAAAAAAGATAAAAGACAGCCCCACTATAATACCTGTCATTCTAGGGTAATTGTGCCCATGTCCAAGGCTGCACTCTCTCTGATGTAAGACATCAGGTACTTCACACTGCAAGATACAAAACTTCACGGGCGGCGCCTGTGGCTCAGCGGGTAGGGCGCCAGTCCCATATGCCGGAGGTGGCGGGTTCAAACCCAGCCCCGGCCAAATTAAAAAAAAAAAAAAAAAAAAAACTTCACTGAAACTAGCGAACAACAAACCCCAGAAGATAAGGGATCAATGTCTAGAGATGCTACAATGTATTATACAAGACCCAGTCCCTCTTCCCAATTATGATATGCAATAAATAAAAGTAACCCACACACAGGACAAGAAATGAGGCAACAGAAGTTGTCTGCATGAGGGCCAAGATGTCAGTCTTAACAAAGACTTCAGTGCAGTCATCAAGATTGATTGCTGCACTAGAAAAAAATTATTTTTCCCCAGAGCCATGGTGTTTTATTATTAAAATAGAATAAAATCTTCAAAAACAGAATGATCCTAAAACATACATCAATAAAAAATATAAAAATTTGAAAATCAGTAATATAAAAAATACTGTAAATTTTGAAAAATAATTCATAAAGGTAAAGTATTTTTCTTGACTTGTTAGGCTTAAGTATAATTTAAACATAAACAAATAGAAAAACAAAATTTACTTCTATTAATTTAACCCACATTTTAAAAATTAAATTGCCTCACCGGGCGTTGTGGCAGGTACCTGCAGTCCCAACTACTCAGGAGGCTGAGGCAAGAGGATTTCTTGAGCCCAAGATTTTGAGGTTGCTGTAAGCTATGACGCCATGGCCTTGTATCCAGGTCGACAGAGTGAGACTCTGTGTCTCAAAAAAAGAAAAAAAAAAAAAAAAGCCAAAATTGCCGGTATTAACTCTAACAAGAAGAACATCAATAAGCAAGATTTTCACAACCCAACTGCAAGATTTTGCCCATGGAGCCACCCATCACAAAACATGGAAGATCAAGAGACATGAGTTTTATATGCTTCATGACACCCCCAGGCTCAAAACTAGTGTGAGTTAAATACAACTCACATGGTAATTAATGTATTAAAAATCAGTTCAATAATTTAAGAAAACCATTTGATGACAGTGTCCCACCAAATACCCAAATGAACATTTTAGAGTTAACAAGTAAACTAAAATATTCACAAGAGAGATCCAAAAGATATGTGAACTAGAAGAACTAGAACTAGGTAAATCTGAAGATACAACTGGGAGCTATGCATTTCAAACAGAAAAATGAATAAATGTAAACAAGGTTTCAGAAAAATGTGGAACAAACACTATTAAAGGAACAAACATATTAATGTAGTGGGAGTATGAGTAAAGGAGAGGAAGGAACAGAATATTATTTGTAGAAATAATGGCTAAAAACTCCCCAAATTTGATGGAAAACATCAATCTACATATCCAAAGAAGTTCGACAAACTCAAAGTAGGGAATCATGCCCTCCAAAGGTGTTCATGCCCAGAAACATCACAGCAAAAATGTTAAAAGATAAAGACAAAAAGAAACTCAGGAAAGCACTAAGAGCAAAGTGACTTGTCACAACTGATTTCTGAGAAATAATGGCAATCCAAAAGCTCTGAAATGACATTAAAAATGCTGAAAGAAAAAAATGTCAAGGAGGAATTTTATACCAGCAAACTGTTTTTCAAAAAAAGTAAAATATCTGAATTATAAATATATGAACCTATCAAGAGAGCCCCAAAATAAATGAAACAAAAACTGAGAGAATTGAAGAAATAGTCAATTCCACAATAATACACCCAAGACTTTAATGACCTATTTCAATAATGGATACAACAACTAGACACAAGATCAAATCAACAGGAGGCTTTAAAACATAAAAAACAGGCCAGGCACAGTGGCTCAAGCTTGTAATCCTAGCGCCCTAGAAGGCCAAGGCGGGTAGACTGCTTAAGCTCACGAGTTTGAGACCAGCCTGAGCAACACTGAGACTGTGTCTACTAAAAATAGAAAAACTGATGCAAGGGTATCACTTGAGCCCAAGAGCTGGAGGCTGCTGTGAGCTATGATGATGCCATGGCACTTTACCAAGGGCAACAACTTGAGATTCTGTCTCCAAAAAAAAAAAAAAAAAAAAAAAAGTTTTATGTCTTTTTTACATAAAAAATAAAATAAAAATATAAACTAGATCTGACAGACATAGAATGCTCAACAACAGCAAAATACACATTTTTCTCAAGTGCTAATGGAATATTCTCTAGGGTAATGATATGCTAGGTCATAATTAAGCCTTAATAAATTTAAAAGGACTGAAAGGTACGAAGTATGTCCTTTAAGTATAACAGAAAAAAATTAAAACTAATGGCAAAATACAATGTGAGAAACTCACAAGCATGTGGAAATTAAACAACACTCTTCTAAATAATCAGTGGGTTAAAAAAAAATCAGAAAGGCATCTAAAAACTAGAAAGAGATGAACAAACTAAACCAAAAACAGAGGAGATAATAAAAGATGAGAAAAAAAATAAGTAAACTAGACGAGAGAACTATAAAAGGGTTTTTAAAAAATTTATTATCTAAAAAGATAAATCAACAAGGTTGAAGCTAAAAGGGGGGGAAGGAGGGAAGTAAACTCAGAAAATATTAAAATTAGGAAAGAAATACAGCATATTACTACCAAGCTTACCATAGGAATAATATGCACAACTGAATGCTAGCAAATTAAGTAACTAGAGTAAATGAACAAATTCCTGGAAAGTCACAAACTATCAAAATTGATTTAGGAAGAAACAGATAATCTGAATAAACCTGTAAGAAGTAAACAGATTGCATTAGTAATTTTAAACCTTCCCATAGAGAAAATTCTAAACCCAGAGGGCTTCACTGGTGAATTCCATCAGTTAAAAGAAAAATTAACATTGACTCTTCTTAAAATCTTCCAAAATACAGAAGCACTTGGGACACTGCCTAATTCATGAGGCCATTATTACCCTGGTAATAACACCAAACATGTCATAAAAATGAAAATTACAGATTGACACATCTTATGAAAACAGAAACAAAAAAAGCCCCAACAAAATACTGTACTGGAAAAACAAATAGAGCAAAATATAATAGGGATTGTATAATACCTCCACGTGGGACTTCACCCAGGAATGCAAGACTTGTTCAATATCCAAAAGTCGGATAATGTAATACATCATATTAAGGGAAGGACAAAAACTTCAAAAGATGCAAAAAAAGCATTTGAAAAAGATTCAATAGCCTTCATGATAAAAGAAGTCAACAAACTAGAAGCAGAAGAAAATTTCAAACTGATAAAGGTATCCATGAAAACAATCATAGCTAATATCACGCTTAATGGAGAAAATATGAATGCCTTTCTAACATCAGAAACAAGACAAGCCTGTTCAATCTTGCAACTTCTCTTCAGCTTTTTACTAAGATTCTAGCCAGAACAATTAGGGAAGAAAATGAAACAGAGAACATATACATTGGAAAGGAAGAAGTGAAACTACCTCTAACTGAAGATGACATAATCTCGTTTAAGCAAATCCTCATGAAGCCACTAAAAACCGTTAGATAACAGTTTAATAACAGATTAGATTTCAATAATGATAATAATGTATTTATAATAAACAAGTTCAAGGTTGCAGGGTGCAAAATCAATAGGCAGAAAGTAATTGTATTTCTATTCAGCCATGAACAAATCAAAAATGAAATTAAGAAAATAATTCCATTCCTGAAACAACAAAGAATAAAATACTTAGGAATAAGTTTAACAAAAGATGTACAAAACATATACACTTAAAACTATAAAACAAGGCTGGGCACAGTGGCTTACATCTGTAACCCTAGCATGTTGGGAGCCAATGTCAGAAGATCACCTGAGGCCAGGAGTTCAAAACCAGTTTCAACAACACTGTGAGATGCCCATCTCTACAAAAAGTACAAAACATAGCCAGCCATGGCGGTATGCCTGTAATCCAGCTACTCAGAAGGCTGAGGCAGAATGATCATTTGAGCTGAGGAGTTTTGAATATGAGCTATGATAACACCACTGCACTCTAGTGCAAACAGACAGACCCTAACTCAGGGAGTGGGGGATGGGACCCTACAAAACATTGTTGAAAGAAATGAAAAGAATGAAATGGACAGACATCCTGTGTTCATATATAAGAAAACCAAAGAGGGCAACACTCCCCAAACTGATCTAGTTCAATACAATTCCTGTCAAAGTTCCACCTGGCTTCTTTGCAGAAAATGACATGGTAATCCTAAAATTTATATAGAATCAAGGGACACAAACTAATCAAAACAATCCTGAAAAAGAACAGAGTTGGATTCTCATTTCTTGTTTTAGAAATTGCTGACTACTATGGCTCAGTCGGTAAGGCGCCGGCCCCATATACCGAGGGTGGCGGGTTCAAACCCAGCCCCGGCCAAACTGCAACCAAAAAATAGCCAGGCATTGTGGCAGGCGCCTGTAGTCCCAGCTGCTCGGGAGGCTGAGGCAAGAGAATCGCTTAAGCCCAGGAGTTGGAGGTTGCTGTGAGCTGTGTGAGGCCATGGCCCTCTACCGAGGGCCATAGGGTGAGACTCTGTCTCTACCAAAAAAAAAAAAAAAAAGAAGAAATTGCTGACTACAATCAAGACACACTGACATAACGGATAGTCACATGGATCAATGAAACAGAAAGTTCAGAAAGAAAACCTCAAATTTACAGTAAATTCATTTTAGACAAGGGTTCCAAGATAATCCAATAGAGGAATTTGGTTTTTTAATAAATACAGAGCTCTAATCCTTGCCCCCCCCTTTTTTACTAAAATCATTCCTTTACATAATCCATACACAAATTTTAGTCTAGCAACATATAAAATCTAGAAAAGCATATTAATGATAAAGATAAGCAGCAAAACTATGGGGAAGAGGATATGCATTTGTTCAACAAACATGTTTTAGGTACCAGTTACAGTAACAACTAGACAATGACATACTATCCAAGAAATGAATGATTGATACAAGCTAAATTAAAAAACTTAGGTTCGGCAAAAGTCAGACACAAAAAAATGCATTCTCTATAATTTCATTTGTTCAAACACCGAAAAAACCCACCTAACGGGCACAATGTAGGAGTGGGCATACGGCACACCTCCTAAGTGAAGAAGGGCTCAGCTACAACACCAACTCTACCCTAACAAATACAAACAGTGTAACCTAATTGTACCTTTATATCAACCTGAAATTTTAAAATAATAATAAAAAAGACAAGTCAAAAGTTATAACCAAAAAGGATTAACTGTAACAATATATAAGTAACTCTAATACGTCAAAGGAAAAAATAAACCAAAATGAAAAACAGGCAACAATATAAATAGAAAATGTACAGAAGACAAAACCAAACAGCAAATAATCATGAGGAACAATATTTCTTTCACCTTCCTGGTAAATCAGAGAGAGCAACATCTCTCCTCAAAGAAATTCTAAAAATAAAAGGTAAATAATTTTGGACTCATTATTTTGACTATGAATAGTTGGCAAAAATTATGAAAATAAAAAGATTTTCTTGTATATACTGGAGAATATTTAAATTGACCACTTTTCAAGCAATCTGAAATATCAAGTTGATATTTCACCTACTGTTATGAATCAAATAGTTACATTCCCCCAAATCTATATGTTGAATCCCTAATTTCCAATGTGATGGCACTTGGAGGTATAGCCTTTGCCAAAAATTAGGGTCCTGATGGTCAGAATGGGATTAGTGCCCTCACAAGAAGAAGCCTGAGAGCTCGCTTACCCTCTTTCTACCACATGAGGATACCAGAACCCAACATGCTGGCATTATAATCCCTGATTTTCAGTCCTCTGGCCTGTGAGAAATACATTGTTATTTAAGTCAAAAACAAATTAATTCTTTTTAAACAAACGAATAAATAATCCTTGACAAAATTAATTTAAAAATAAGAATGGTATTAGTTCCTGTGGCTACTAAAATGGAAAATAACGGGCCCTGGTTGGGCTCTCACCCTGGATCCACACTGAAAAATAAGTCTACCCGTGACTTGACAGTGAACACTTCTCTGAGTACGCTAGAACAAGAATGACAGTAATGGAAAAAATGGGGCTGTGAAGTCAAAGACGGAGCTTCAGAACTGAGTCACCAGCTTACAGGACTTTTAAAACGCTAGAAGAAGCTTTATTTACTCAACTGTAAAATGGGAAGCATTTAACTAACTTTGTATAACAATTGTGAAGAGTATATGTGCAAAAAAGATCATTTTACTCAAAGCAAAAACTAAAGTCCTTACGGTGGTTTAAGGAAGTCTTTCTTTCTGTATCCGTCTACCATTCTCTGTTCCCACTACACTGGACCCACAAAAACGTCCTTGCAATTTTTAAATCATACAACAGACATCAAGAATAGTCCTCTTGCAGAGCATTTGCTCTGAATTGTCCCTTCCTGAAACTCCTTTCTTTGAAGGATACGCAGGGAAGGCTCCCTCACCACAGGCTCACTCCACAAGGGGAGATCAGTGAGTAGGAAAGGGCTTCCCTGATCAGCCCATTTCTATCTGCACTCTGTACATACTCCAAACTCCCCAGGTTTCCTTTTCTCCACAGCCTTAGCACTAACTGCCATATCATGTGTTGACTTATTTTTTTTTTTTAATTTTGTGCACTGCTACTTTATCATAGAGCAGTGCATGGCGCATAATAGGAGTTAAATAAGTATTTACCAAAGAAGAAATGAAAAACATACATAAACTAACTAATGCAGTACCTCCTAAACGTTACTTGTTTTTGCCTACTTCCCATAAGCAAACCACTCATTATTTTCAAATACCTACATCCATAAATATCAAAGTGATTTTGAAGTCCTCTAAACAGCATGAACTTCAGAAAATAGTGAAAATACAATCTGATTTTAGCATTTACATCTCAGCAACATTTTTAGTGTTAATATAGCAAATTAAATTAGGGGGAAATTCTTTTAATGTTAGTTTATCCAGTTTAAACCACCATGATCAATTTTGGCATGGTACTTCTACATATCAGACGATCTCATATTTCTGTGATATGATTTATGTTGTCCCCCCAAAAGTATAGACTAATGCTTGGAAGGAGAACAGAAACAACATTCTAAACCATTAACACTCTTTATTTTTTTCTTCCATTTTTTTTTTAATTGTTGGGGATTCACTGAGGGTACAATAAGCCAGGTTACACTGATTGCATTTGTTAGGTAAAGTCCCTCTTAACAATCATGTCTTGCCCTCAGAAGGTGTAACACACACCAAAGCCCCACCCCTCTCCCTTCTTCCCTCTCTCTGCTTTTCCTCCCACCCTCCATGACCTTAATTGTCATAAACTGTCCTATCAAAATTGAGTACATAGGATTCATGCTTCTCCATTCTTGTGATGCTTTACTAAGAATAATGTCTTCCACTTCCATCCAGGTTAATAAGAAGGATGTAAAGTCTCCATTTTTTTTAATAGCTGAATAGTATTCCATGGTATACATATACTGCAGCTTGTTAATCCATTCCTGGGTTGGTGGGCATTTAGGCTGTTTCCACATTTTGGCGATTGTAAATTGAGCTGCAATAAACAGTCTGGTACAAGTGACCTTATGATAAAAGGATTTTTTTCCTTCTGGGTAGATGCCCAGTAATGGGATTGCAGAATCAAATGGGAAGTCTAGCTTGAGTGCTTTGAGGTTTCTCCATACTTCCTTCCAGAAAGGTTGTACTAGTTTGTAGTCCCACCAGCAGGGTAAAAGTGTTCCCTTCTCTCCACATCCAGGCCAGCATCTGCAGTTTTGAGATTTTGTGTGTGGGTTAGATGGTATCCCAGGGTGGTTTTGATTTGCATTTCTCTAATATATAGAGATGATGAACACTTTTTTATATGTTTGTTAGCCCATTTGTCTGTCTTCTTTAGAGAAGGTTCTATTCATGTCTCTTGCCCATTGAAATATAAGATTGTTGGGTTTTTCATGTGGATTAATTTGAGTTCTCTATAGATCCTAGTTATCAAGCTTTTGTCTGATTCAAAATATGCAAATATCCTTTCCCATTGTGTAGGTTGTCTCTTTGCTTTGGTTGTTGTCTCCTTGGCTGTACAGAAGCTTTTCAGTTTAATGAAGTCCCATTTGTTTATTTTTGTTGTTGTTGCAATTGCCATGGCAGTCTTCTTCATGAAGTCTTTCCCCAGGCCAATATCTTCCAGTGTTTTTCCTTTGCTTTCTTTGAGGATTTTTATTGTTTCATGCCTTAAATTTAAGTCCTTTATCCATCTTGAATCAATTTTTGTGAGTGGGGAAAGGTGTGGGTCCAGTTTCAGTCTTTTACATGTGGATATCCAGTTCTCCCAACACCATTTATTGAATAGGGAGTCTTTCCCCCAAGGTATGTTCTTATACTTAGAGAATCCCAAAGACTCAACCACAAGACTCCTAGAAGTCATCAAAAAATATAGTAATGTTTCAGGATATAAAATCAATGTCCACAAGTCAGCAGCTTTTGTATACACCAATAACAGTCAAGATGAGAAACTAATTAAGGACACAACTCCCTTCACCATAGTTTCAAAGAAAATGAAATACCTAGGAATATACCTAACGAAGGAGGTGAAGGACCTCTATAAAGAAAATTATGAAATCCTCAGAAAGGAAATAGCAGAGGATTTTAACAAATGGAAGAACACACCATGCTCATGGATGGGCAGAATCAACATGGTTAAAATGTCTGTACTTCCCAAAGCAATCTACCTTTTCAATGCCATTCCTATCAAAATACCAACATCGTACTTCCAAGATTTGGAAAAAATGATTCTGCGTTTTGTATGGAACCAGAAAAAAACGCGTATATTCTTAGTAACAAAAATAAAGCTGGGGGCATCAGCATACCAGATTTTAGTCTGTACTACAAAGCCATAGTGGTCAAGACAGCATGGTACTGGCACAAAAATAGAGACATAGACACTTGGAATCAAATAGAAAACCAAGAAATGAAACTAACATCTTATAACCACCTAATCTTCCATAAACCAAACACTTTTTATTTTTATTCTTTTTATAAAATATGTAAAATAGAAGTGATCAATTTAAAAGATCGGAAAAACCAAAAAATAAAAAAAAATTGTAAATAATCAGTTTACACCTTCTGAACCTGTAACAATTTTTTTATGCAACCTTATTCAGTATACAAGTCACACACAGATGGTGAGAAGGCACATGGGCAGAACCTTGCTGAAATGATAGAGTACTAATAAGTATTAAAAGCTCTGGAAAACCACCTTTCATGCATTCAACAAACATTTGTTAGGTTCTATGCAAGTTTTCACATACACATTAATGAACAAGATAGATTTGGTCCCTACTCATGATCTAGTGATGGAATTAAAGAATTTTTTTAATATAATGGCCTATTACAACAGATGCCATGGGAGAAGGGACCTACTTAAAAAAAGGGTAGCGGGGACATGCTTCTCTGAGAGGTATATTATATGTATACTGCAGACAGTGCTAATATTGTCATTTACTCCTTCTAGTCTATGAGGTAAGTATCAGAATGATACCTATTCTTTCAGGAGGACATCAAGGCTTGAAAAGTAATATGGCTAAGGACATAGCAATTGGCTAAGCATTGGAGCTACTTACGTCCCAAATTTATATACTATGAAATAATTATCCTTGTAGAAATATTTTCTAAAAAAAAAAAAAAAAAATCAAACATACAAACAAAAATTCAGGTACAAAAATGTTACAAAAAAGGGACATTATCAAAATAAACTGAAATGTTCAATAATAAGACATCATTAATTTGGTTACGCTCTGGCCATTAGGAATTCTGTTTTGGGTAAATATTATTCACCATTGGAAAATACAATGTAAAATTGTTTTTTTCCAATGCAGGTTACAATTTGTGAGTGGCTTTCCCTGTTTTTATTATACTTTTGTGCATTTTTAAATTTTTCACATCACTTTGTATTACTTCATTGATCAGAGAGAAAACAAGGACTGGAGACCTTACGAACACACCCA
The DNA here is from genome assembly GCF_027406575.1 of Nycticebus coucang. Classification (NCBI taxonomy): domain Eukaryota; kingdom Metazoa; phylum Chordata; class Mammalia; order Primates; family Lorisidae; genus Nycticebus; species Nycticebus coucang. The sequence goes on from NC_069782.1 coordinate 52,881,108, forward strand.
CAAAAGAAATGATAACTAATGTTTGCCTTGGGTTAATAGTTCTCTAGACTGTAGGACTGAAGTGATTTTTATTTTCTTCTTTTCTTCATCTTTATTTTCTACCTTTTCTATGACAAAGGCATGTTTACCATAGGCCTCCTGCAGCACAGGCCTTCACATTTTATTTGCTTCATATAAAAATTCAAAAACCGGGGCGGCACCTGTGGCTCAGTCGGTAAGGCGCCGGTCCCATATACCGAGGGTGGCGGGTTCAAACCCGGCCCCGGCTGAACTGCAACAAAAAAATAGCCAGGCGTTGTGGCGGGCGCCTGTAGTCCCAGCTGCTCGGGAGGCTGAGGCAGGAGAATTGCTTAAGCCCAGGAGTTGGAGGTTGCTGTGAGCTGTGTGAGGCCACGGCACTCTACCGAGGGCCATAAAGTGAGACTCTGTCTCTACAAAAAAAAAAAAAAAATTCAAAAACCAACACCTCCATGGTATGCTGCAATAATATACACTTATACACAAGAATCAAAAATTGCAAATTAGATAAGTTATCAGGAAATCATCTCTGTTGCTAAAAAACTTCCCTTTAAAAACATTCACCTCAGAATTCCTTGAGTTGAAGCTACTTAAGCTTCTCAAATCATAAATTTGAGTAAAATGTTAGAAATCAAAGGAACTTGATTTTTTGAGTCAATTGATAAATAAAAAATAGGTTTTGAAATGCTATTAAAACTGACAGAAACAAGGCGACGCCTGTGGCTCAAGTAGTAAGGCACCGGCTCCATATATCAGAGCTAGCGGGTTCAAACTCGGCCCTGGCCAAAAACCTCAAAAAAAAACCTGACAGAAGCAAAAATACACCTTTGCCACCTGTTGACACTTTAGCATGCACATTATCTGTCGAAGGTTGGCATATACAATCAAAATAAAAGCCATATTAATCACATGCGTTACAATACAGATTATTATGAATAATGAACTTTGCAATTACTTCTAGGTAATTCCAATGAATTAAGTATAAAGCCTTTGATATCAAGGCTTTAAGTATAAAGTATAAAGCCTTTAATTGTCTAAATACACTAAAAAGTTAATCTTCTTCTTAGAATAAACACAATGAACATAACTGAATACCTGATGCCTGAGCATACTGCTGTGTCTGGCAATCATTATCAAAAATACCAAATCATAAAGGGGTATATCTTCCCCAGGATCTGTAGGTCTCCTCGAAGTTTATTTTATAAGCTTTATATTACGAGTTTTGCGGGGTTTCTTGAGAGACAACATCTCCCTATTTTGCCTAGGGTGGTCTCAAGTGACCATCCTGGTCACCCTGAATTCCTGGCCTCAAGTGACTCTGCTGCCTCAGACTCCTGAGCTGCTGAGACTACACATACCATCCATCACACCCAGCTAAATAGGAGTTTTAGACATGTGTTCCTTTTGTTCAATTTTAAACTATTTGCCTTAGTTAATGTGAAAAAATGGAAGCGCAAACTGACATTATTTAGGGTAACAGATTCCAGTTCCTAAAATGTTAGTACGTTTTTAGAACAGTATTTCACTTGAAAGCAGGTTTTCATTATCAGCTTAAGATTAAATTATCAACAGACCTAACAAATCCTTAATATCAGTAAATATATTTTACACGGATGACAAGTAAAAGCAGTACCTTTTTAAAACTTCAATGCACCACAACCATTTTCCAAATTCATTACTCCAGGATTCACTTTCCTTATTTTGCTACTGCAGCTTCTCAGTACTATTCTGCTCTCCTTATATGGTATTTACTTTTAATGCTTCAAAAGGCTCAGTACTCATAAGAGATCTGACAAATTTAGGGAGAAAAGAACAGTGTATTCATACACATAACATGCCCAAGAAGACACAATAGTTTCAAACTACTACACTGTTATTCTCAGTACTCTAATTATAAATTACACATAAATTTCAATAAGTGGGCACAATGTTTACAAAAATATGCTTGTCTAACAATGATAAAGAGAAAGCAGGCAAATACAGTTACAAAAAAATGCAGTAACCCAAAGAATACTCATCATCTTGTACTCTTAAAGAAGGAATGATGCTAAGTAAATTTCCTTTCTATACACATAGAAAGTATCAAGACCTCCTATAATGAACACAGCAGAATTATTTCTCACTGCAACAACTTCTTCAAACTCCCTTCTCCCAAAAGTTCACTATGCCAGATATTTAATTAAATAAATATGCACACAGGGCAAAGATGAATGCAGTAGCATCACAAGGCAAAATGAATGAATGAACCAATCACATGATTTAAGAAACTACCATAGCCCATCACCATCTAAGGTTTCACTATCCGCAGTAACTACTGCCAATTTCAGTCTAAAAATACGAAATAGAAAACTACAAAAACAAGTAATTTGTAAGTTTTAAATTGAGCATCATTCTGAGTAACATGATGAAATCTCTCCCCATCTTTCTCCAACCTGCCTGGAACATGATATTCATGTTATATATGCTATATCCACCCCCTAGTTACTTTAGTAACCTTCCAGGTTAGGTTATCAAATCAACAGATCACAAAAAAAAAAAAAGGGGGTGAATATGGTAGAAAAAGTTATTTGAAAGACCAAACACATAACTTTCACTGCAATATATTATATTGCTACAGATAACTCTTTAATACTCAAGTTGTAAATGGTAGCCACAGGTCTGTCTGACTCTTAACCCATCAGACTTAACCCATTTAGCAAATGAATTATTAAATGCCTATTATGTGCCCTGCCAAGTGCTAGAGACAGAGCAATGCTAACATTTATTTATATTACTCAAAATACTGCATATCATATTTCAAAATTTAGAATGTTATCTAAACAAAATTCCTGGTAGGAAAAATATGTCTAGACTCTAAGAGCTAGTCTGGACTCTTGTTTATATTTGCAAATTTGATACAAAAAAGAGCATAGTACGCTCCTTAAAATAAATTGTGGCTAATTCTCATATGCATCAGAAGAAGCTCATCTTTAGCATACCAAGTGTCACTTCAAGAAAAAACGGAAAAAACACAAAAAAAAACAAACAGCAACAACAACCCTCCCTCCCTAAGAATCTTTACTCCTTACTTCAGCCCTACTAGGTAGGTAGTGTTATTTATCCACATTTTTCAAATGAGAAAACTGAAGTTTAGGGAAGATAAGTCACAGAGCTAATTAAAAGCAGTAGAATGGTAATTCTAGTTCAGGTTGGCTAGCTCCAGGGACTTAAAAGGCATCATGCAAAATTCCAGCACGATGTTAACTCTATTTAACAGGAGCTACCCTGTTTCCCCGAAAATAAGACATCCTCCGAAAATAAGACCTACTTACAGGAAAGATGAGACGTCCCCTGAAAATAAGACCCTACCGCATCTTTGGGAGCACACCTTAAAATAAGACACTGTCTTATTTTCGGGGAAACAGGGTAGTATAATTGGCTCCATTTTCTTCAATCAAATATGAACTAAACAAGTGGGGAGAAGTAGCTCATGCCTGTAATCCTGGCACTCTCTGAGGCCAAGGTAGGTGGATCCCTTGAGCTCAGGAGTTCCAGACCAGTCTGAGCAAGAGTCAGACCCTGTCTCTACTAAAAACAGAAAAAATCAGCCAGGCGTGCTGGTGGGCACCTGTAGTCCCAGCTACTTGGGAGGCTGAATTAAGAGGATCAACTGCTTAAGCCCCAGAGTTTGAGATTGCTGTGAGTTATGACGATGCCATGGCACTCTACCCAGGGCAACAAAGAGTGAGACTCTCTCTAAAAAATAAAAACATCTCTGGAAGACACAAACTACTGAGTTTCAAAGTCAGTCATACAGTTCTGAACTAAAAATCTTGCTAATATGAATACAAAATACTCAATTTGTCAAATAGAGAAAAAATAATCTTTTATAAAATTTCACAAATAGGCCGGGCGTGGTGGCTCACGCCTGTAATCCTAGCACTCTGGGAGGCCGAGGTGGGTGGACTGCCCTGAGCTCAGAGGTTCGAGACAAGCCTGAGCCAGAGTGAGACCCCATCTCTACAAAAAAAAGCTGGGCGTTGTGGCGGGCACCTGTAGTCCCAGACACTTGGGAGGCTGAGGCAAGAGAGTCACTTAAGCCCAGGAGTTGGAGGTTGCTGTGAGCTATGATGTCACAGCGCACTACCAAGGGCCACAAAGTGAGGCTCTGTCTCAATAAAAAAATGAACAAATAAATAAAAGAAAAAAATAAAATTAAAAAAATTCAAACTAAGACAACTGAAAGCCAATTGAAAGCAAAATTCCAAAAAATAAAAAAAAGTTCACAAATATACTATACTATTAAGCTTGTAACTAATTAAGCAACAACCCTGGAATCTAAAATTTCCTCTGCAAAAATCTGCTTATCACTTCCACTGTTAAAAAAATGCTTAACAACTTTCTCATCATGTTAGAGATAAGACCTCTGCTGTCATTGTGGCTACTTCATTCCTTCCACTAACTTCTACAGGATCCCAGAACTCCACCAAAAGCTCCAGAGGATTACTTTCCCATTCTCCAAATCCAGCATACTCTCCCAGGCTTTATGCATTGGCGATTCTCCCCTCTCCTATCTAGTGTATCCCCATCACCCTTCAGAAACCAGTTCAAGTATCAGCTCCTTGCAACCAGCTCATTAACTCCCTAAATGCAGCTGCTCCATTGTAGCATGTTTCCCCAGCATCACAAAAACTCACCTTTAGGAACTGTTCAGTCCAAGTGTAATAACACACAGTAGCATTTATTGGACTGTACAAGGAAATCTAAATCATTACTAATTGATTTCTAAGAACAATCTATCTAAAACTTTGCAAAACTAAAAATTCTTCAGAGTTTTCATTATTCTAAATAAACACACAAATTAAGGAAAGTTTAAGTTTGCTTTCCTATATAATTTTCCAATACTACAGACAGACTCTTAATTTTACCAGATCTAGAAAATATTTTCAAGGTCCCTTATTGAAAAATCATCTCTCCTCCCTAAGTGCTTCTATAAAACTCATTACAGAATTACTGGGTCTACCAAGACATTTTCAGCAGTTGAAAAACAAGGATCATGCTTTAAATCATCTCTTTTCCTCTTTATTATTTACACCCATTTTTATGTAGAAGGCACTAAGTAATTGTTTATGAAATGTATTGTCTTCAAATAGGCAAAATTTGACCCCATCTCAGAGCCTTCTATTCCCTCTGCCTAGAAAATAATTTACCCAAATTTCTGTATGGCTTCCTCCTTTTCCCCTTTCTGCACAAATGATTATTCCTACAGAAAAAGGTCTTCTGTCAGCCTTATTTAAAATAATTTCTCTTCTTCCATCCCTAACCAACTACCTGAACCCTTACCCCCTTTATTTTCTTCATAGCTGTCGCCACTGTCTGAAAGTACGTTTAGTTGTTTTCTTGTTTACTGTCTTTCTCTTCCTCCATAAAGTTAGGTTGATGAAGGTGGAGATGTGTCTTGATCACCATCATATATACCCAGTACCTATAACAATGTCTAGCAGAGACGAAACACTCAAATTACTAAAGGATTTAGTTGAAAACATCTAGAGTGCTAATATCCGACCCATATAGCCTAAATTTTTAAATTTAATTTAAATGATTTCTATCCAAATACCCCTCAGAAACAAGTAAATTCTATGGATTTTGCATCTACAGAGAGAAGTCTTAACTTTTTAAATACAAAAAAATTTAGGGTTAGAAGTGACTTTAATATCCAAGTTTCCAGAGTTTTCAAACTATGCTCTGAAATACTTTAGTATTCACCAATTTATGCCTTACAAATTCCCCAAAGGTGCATTATACTTGTTTTACATATATACATCTTTTTTAGGATGGGTGATACACACACATACACACACACACGCACACAATGCATCATATACCAAACAAAAACACTTTAGAGACTATCTCAGCTGCCAAATTAACTAGTTTTGCTGTGGACGTCAAAGTTTGGCCTAACATTACCTATGAATATACCTGTAATTTCTCATAAATGTGCACAGATTAGAAAGGCTGTAACTATTACTTTTTTTCTAATTTCAAGCTAAACACGGTCACTCACATAAAATCACAAAAACCATATCCCTAACACACTGCTTTGTGCACTACTAAATCAAGGCAAAGCTAAAGGCATACCTGCCCAGTATATGATCTTCACAGAATAGCTGTGCATATGCAAGTAAAATATAGTTATGATATATTGTGACCTACTCTCATGTAAGTTTTTAGTGTTTCTAATGAGTATTGATAATTTCATAAAATTCGAGTAGCTGCTGGATACTACCAGAAAGTCAAGCGTGAAACAAAAATTTCCTACCACTGCTTGTCTTTCAAACTTCTCTATTTAAATATCCTGATGGGCAAAATGACCAGATGAAAACAGAAGCAAATCTTCCATATATACCATTTAATTTGATAAATCAAGATTTTCTTTATAGAGTAGCACAAAAATTAATGAGAAAAAAATCAGACTCCAAGTCCACTCTAAGAATGAAAATGTCCTTCATGATTCCCAACTTCTAATGTTCATATTGAATAAAACAGCTTGATTATTCTGGTTTATAAATGTAAATATTAAATTTAAACTTATTTTAAAAGTTAACATCAAAATGGCAACCATATAAAATTGAAATAATGTTTATAAATAAGTGTTCTTTGCAAGCTGTAAAGTATTTTAAAAAACCTATGCCAAAAACTTAGATTCCTTTGAATTGTACAGTAAACTTAATATCACTATGCCACTCATCTACGAAAAACTCTTACAAGTAGAAAACCAAATACAAAATTTGTGTACAGAGTAAACCCTATCATTCACAATGTAAAAAGAACACAATAGTACCTTCTACATAAGGACACAAAACCAAACATTTTTCTCCCAAACACATTGTATTACATAATCAGTCATTACATTTTGTCCAGATGCTGATACAAAATGGAGTTATGCTTCAACATCTGAATATAAATGGAAAACTGGTATGCTGATATGTTCAGAAAAAAGCACATCTACTCATTGTTACCTAAATTACCAGGACACATAATTTCCTCTTACTTATTTTAACATTTCTTGGCATAGTAAAAATTTACTAAGTGTGCATTTTTAATCTACTCTCACATAAGAAACATTTTCATTCAGTAAAAGCAGAGAAGGGATTGGTGTCCTGAATATTGGATCAAATTGCCTTTTTAAAAATACACAGTCTCTGTATCTTTAGTACCTCTTAGCTATTAAAAGTCTCCAGAAAATACATAGGCAACTAAGACATAAGATTTCTAAATTCAAACATTAGGATGTCTATTAAATGCAATTCTGGGAGTCATTTACTGCATTTTGATTTTTACATCTCTAAAATGGTCATAAACTGAATCACAATCTCTTAGCCAAACCTTTAAAGATAAAGCTGGGACTTTAATAACCATAACATGTCTCAAATTTAGAGTTTTTCAGAAAGGCAAAATAGTGTACGTATATACCACATATGACATAACACCCACTAGAGTGGTCCATGGCAATACCTGTAATCAAACTCGTTAACATTTCTATATAAAAATGTTGGAAAATTAGGTGAAGAGGGATAGGAATAACAATCATAGTTTAAGAGGAATAATTTGAGCTGGCATTTTCCACCTCACTTACTTAAAAAAAAAAAATCAGTTTCAGAGTTAGGGATTTGGAACCTCCAATAAAGACATTAAATCACTTCCTTTAATTTCCATAAAAACAACAGTATCCAAACTAGAGAACTCCTACTTTACACTAACCTTTGGGCCAGACACTATGAAGTAAAGAGAAAAAAAACAAAACAAAAACCCCAAACACAGAATTTAACTTCAAAAGGCACAAATCTAATAGGAGCTCATGGTTAAGTATTGGTACATTAGCTTATAAACACAAATTCAAAATATCTGCTTCAACTAATGACCACAGCATGCAAAATACAGCAAGAAATATAAACCTACATTTTCTGTCAAAAGCAGAACAGGGTATAAATCACTCTATTACACTAACATTTTTCCCTTAATTCCATACTAATGCCACATCCAAGTCTCTAAGAAACTAGTTACCTATTTTCCCATAAGTAATTAAAACACAAAACTATAAGAAAGGATTAGGGAAATGAGAGAATTCAGGATGCCCTTCTCACACCTTTTCCAGTTTGTTTCTGATCTGTAGATTGGGAAGCAGAGCATTGTCACAGCACTAAGTGTCAAATGACAGTTTAATACATATTATTAAGTATTATGCACTACAGAAGGCACCAAAAACGCACATAAAAACAAGACAGAGCCCTACCTCTCAGGCTTGAAATTTACAATACAGTGGGACATGTTCAATAACAGAAGTTTAAAGAATAAAAACCATAGAGCAGAAGGATTTGGGGAGTGAGGAAATGTTTCATGAAGAAAGTGACACCAGAGAAGAGTTTTGACGAATAAGAAGTATATCAAGCAACAGAAAGTGATAGTTACAATAAATCCTCCCTCACACAAACACACACACCCACACGTACACAACACACAAGAAGAAAAGGAAAACTTTCAGGGTAAGTGGCAAATATGCCCCAGATATCTAAGTATACCTCTCTCTCTCTCTCTTTTTTTTTTTTTTTTTTTTGAGACAGAGTCTCACTTTGTTGCCCTCTGTAAAGAGTTCTCGCCTCACAGCTCACAGCAACCTCACACTCTTGGGCTCGAGCGATTCTCTTGCCTCAACCTCCCAAGTAGCTGGGACTTGAGACACCCACCACAATGCCCGGCTATTTTTAGAGGTGGGGTCTCGCTCTGGCTTGGGCTGGTCTGGAACCCATGAGCTCAGGCGATCAACCTGCCTGGGCCTTCCAGAGTGCTAGGATTACAGCCATGAGCCATTGCACCTGGCCTTAGATATCTGACTATATCTCAATGGATTTAGATCACAAGTCTAAGTATATACAATATAAAAGTGTCCAGAAAAGGAAAAATTTCTATTTTTTCTAGATAATTCACTTTGTTGTATTTCCATGTCATATAAGCCATGAGTTCTTGCCAAAAAATAAACACTATAAACCATCTTATTACTTCATGATGCAGCACACCCCCAAGTGATTATACCAAGACATTTGCGCCTGGATTTCAGAAAACAAGCTGTCAGAAAACACAGTAAGAATTCTATGTCCAGGTCAGACCTAATAGATTAATAGACAAGGTAAATAAATGAACAAGCTGTATCAGCATGAGTTGAATTTTAAAATAGAAATCAAAGGATGCCACACAGAAAAACTAAAGAACAAAAATAAATGTCATTTAAACTGAAGGATTCAATAACAGAACCAGAGTAAAAATTATAATTTTAAAAACTTAAAACCCTACTTTTCATTCTATTTCTTTTCAAAGGCAAACTTTCTGCAATAGATAGTATTTCAGTACAGCTCTTTTCAAAATCATCCTTAATAAGATCAGTCACCTGTATGTATCATCAATCAGAATAGCTCCTATCATAGCACTTGCTTCCTTGCTTATACTGTATACAATTCCATTCAAATATTACAGTACAACTCACATTAACTCTGCCCTCTAAAACTGCCCTACTCTAGCTAGAAACTAAGATCTTTTGATTCCTTGTGTTTTAAAATCCACTAAAGATTCAAGTAATGAATAAAATCTTAAATATTTAGAGTATCCTTTCCTAAGACTTTATCACTATTTGCGTAGGTAGTCCTTAAACATCATTCAAGCAAGCACATGGGATCCTTAGAGTTTGCTTTTAAACATATGACCATAACATAATGAATTTTTTTCTACGGATAAAATGTTCAAGACAATTAAAAAATACCATTATCATTTTACATTGCTTTTAAAGAGAAAAAAAACTTTATTTTTTAACTAATTAATGTCACCTCCTTATATGTGTGAAGTATAGATTTTTTTTCTCTGTATTGTAAGAAAATCTTATACAGCAAATTTGTTACTAAAAAGGTAAAACTTTCACTTCTTACAGATTGTGGAAAAATTTGTAATGATCTTTTAAAATACAAGTACTTTTAATACTAATTATACTAAAGATATAAAAACCAGAACTGAGTCAGAACCTCATAAACTGAAGTATTCATTTACTTTTAAACAAAGAATTTTCAGGTTATAACTAATCGTAAAGCATATCTGAAAAAATCAAAAACGAAACATTCAAAGTTATAAAACAAAAATGAAGGTAATTAGTTCCTTTAGGGAAGTATATCATCCTGAATTTTACTTTTTCAGGATGATATACTTTCTCAAAGGCAGGCAGTATAAATCACTCACACATGCATTTTGCCCTCATTCTTCCACCATACAAATTTAAACTGATGTATTATAGAAACTAAAAGTTTTTAAAAGCAGTATTTTGTTGCTTGGTTAAACTAACAGAGATCAGATTAAGTTACAAATATCTCTAGACCATATAGAACCTGTGGCTCAGTGAGTAGGGCGCCGGCCCCATATGCCGAGGGTGGTGGGTTCAAGCCCAGCCCCGGCCAAAACTGCAACAAAAAAATAGCCGGGCGCTGTGGCGGGCGCCTGTAGTCCCAGCTGCTCGGGAGGCTGAGGCAAGAGAATCGCGTAAGCCCAAGAGTTAGAGGTTGCTGTGAGCCGTGTGACACCACGGCACTCTACCCGAGGGCGGTACAGTGAGACTCTGTCTCTACAAAAAAAAAAATGATTCTGCCAACTAATTATGTTTACATTATTTGCATTGAAGAAGTGCTAATTAAGATGCAAAAAAAAAAAGTAAAGTATTTTCTCACTTCCTAAATAAAACAGAAAGTATTCACAGAAATCACAATTCAAGCCCTCAGAAAAAATGAGAAGAAATTGCCTGTTTAAAATTAAATGAGGATCTTCCAATATCAAGAAAGTGGATGGGATGGAGTGGACAATGTTTTATTTACTTATTTTGTATTTGTTTTCCTTCAGATTTACTATTACAAAAACTACAAACTAAGCACAAGTCCAACATACAGTGCTTACCAATCAATGAAATTGGCCTATTAGAAACATTTCAATTAAAGTTTAAAGACTAACCATTTGAATGTAGCCATTTAACCATTTCAGACCCAGTTGATTTTTAATCCTTTCAATCTGGGATAAAGTTACCTTCCAAAACTGCAAAGAGATGTATTTATTGACGTTTGGGAAAGAACTGTAGTCAAATATACCAAGCATTCCCAAACCCAACATTAACCTGGTAAGTTAATAGACACTTTCAAATTTCTATCCCACCCCTCTACCCCGTATTTTATTATTTCCACTTACGATGCATTGAAAGCCAAATTTAGAATTACACTTAACGATTCCAGAGCTCTAAAAATCCCTAATATCAAGCATGACAACAATGTGTTTAACTTTAAACATTAAATTCAAGTATGGCCTCCCCGTTAACAGATTTTCTTAACCGAGAACTTTTCACTATCAGTGTGCCTAATTATTAGGAACTGTCCAGATGATTTCACCACGAATTTTATTAAAATGAAAAAAAATACGGAGCAGTCTCTCGATTTTGAAAAGTGAAGATGTCTCCTAGTACTCGAAGGAAGTTGATGTCTGGGTTCCTTTCCAGAAGGTAGTACCCGTATGTAAGACTTTGGTCAAGACCGTACCCATGGGCCTGGAATAAATGCTAATTCTAAAACCTTGAAAATGATTTTATAAAAATGAACGGGGAAAAAAACCCGCTTTCGCTAAGGACCTAAACAGTTACCAAGATTTAGAGGCTTTTTCCTGTAAAGACAACAGTGCCTCAATTTAATAACTACGGGGGCCTCTTCTAACCGACTTATTTCTTCTGTGAAACTTTTAAGCGAGACCTAAGACAGCAAAAGGTGGAGGCCTCGGCGGAAGTAGAAACCTAGGACTTACAACTTCACAGGGAGAAGCGTCTCTGGTTCCTCTGCCGCCCCAAGACCATCTGGACTCAAGTCTAGGACAACACGGAAGCTTCACCCTCCAGGTGCGATAGCAGAGGCAGCATCATAGTTGCACTCCTTCTCCCTCCACCTTCGGTATCCCAGGGCCTGGAGGCTCCTGAGGCCCGTTAGCCAGTCCAGTGTCCCCGATATTACACTTACACACACAAACAGAAACACACAAGTGGAAGACAATGTGCGTGTAGTGGAGAATGTGAAAAGCAAGAGACCGCAGCAGCAGCTGGGAAGGCGGCAGAGCCTCTAAAGCGGGCCTGGGATCTTCGGCCACCGCCGCCGCCGCCGCCGCCGCCTGCTCTTCTTCCCCAGGAAACAGCGCGGCGGCAGCGGCTCCTCCGCGCTGGCGGGAGCCTGGCGAAGCAGAGCCTGGGGAAAGCTCTGCCGCCCGCTGATGGGAGCCGGCCTACCACCTAGAGCTGCCGCTGCAGCGGCCCAAGTACAGCGACGCTTTACGTCCCGTCCACCACCACCCCCATACACACCCCCTCCCTCCCTCCTCCACCGCCGCCACCCCCCCTCCCCGCCCGCTCCGCTCTCTCGATTGGAGCCGAGACAAAAGCAACGGGAAGCGGCGGGCCGGGACGCTGCCCGCGGACCTCGGGAGCCACCGGACCGGCCCCAAGGCATTCCCTCGCCTTGCGGGGACTCCGAATCCGCCGCCCTCGCCGCGCGCCCCGCTGCCAGACTTCCGAAAATTTGCCAAAAACTCACCGCATGAATTTTCTCGTTCCGCGGATCCAAGATGGCGACGTATCCACCGCGGAGGCTGCTGGGAGCAAGACCTTTACCCTCTGACCCCCGCCGTGACCCCCGTCGCTCCGGCTTCCCTCAAGACGGCGGCGGCGGAAGGTGGGAGCGGCGATTGTCTGGCAGGCAGGGTAGAGGTGGGTAGGCTCGCTCCTCACCTCCGTCTCTACGGCTCCACGTGTCTCTTACCGACTTACAGGGAAGCTCGGGCCTTCTCCGCGGCCGTTACGGCGAATGGGGCCTCTGGGGCCGACGCCGTTTCCAGGGGCCAGGTTGCTTCGTGCAGGGCTCGGGCCCTGGGTCCGAGGGGGACCATGGGGGCCTAGGGCGAGGAACAGTGAGGTGGCGTCGGTCTACCCTGACCCGGGACGCAGAGCGTGTTCGTGTTTGTGTTGGACACTCGGCTCTCGCACGTCGCCGCCTCCCTTTCCCGGTCTCCCTCCTTCCCTCTTCCCCTCCTCCCCTCCTGGCTCCCACCACCTGGAGCAAATCGGAACCCTGCAAACTCCCGGGCTCCAGCAAATCGGAACCCTGCAAACTCCGGGGCTCCAGCAAATCGGACCCCTGCAAACTCCGGGGTTCCAGCAAATCGGACCCCTGCAAACTCCGGGGCTCCAGCAAATCGGACCCCTGCAAACTCCCGGGCTCCAACAAATCGGAACCCTGCAAACTCCGGGGCTCCAGCAAATCGGACCCCTGCAAACTCTGGCACTCGTGCGAGCGCTTCCCGGACCGTCAGCGCGTCACCTCCACCTCCTGAGTGAGTTCCCCTCTGCTGAAACCGTTGGTGTTTTCTACTAACCCCTTTTCTCTTTTTTAAGCTGATGGGAGGAAGTAAATAATGGTTTTTAAAGTACTATTGTGTGAACTTGGACTAGCCAACCTAGCTTTACAGCACTTTCTCCAGCTCCCACTTTGTAGTGGACCATGTACGCTTGAGTGACCAACTTGGCCATCTGTGAGACCTTTTGAAATTGTAATGGCTTCGGTGGAAACCCGAAGGAGTGATGGTCTCTGCTTTCTAGAACAATATTTAAGTTATTAAGTATGAAATGTCCGATTTCCTTAGGTACTAAGTTTGACAGTATTTCTTATATTTCACTGTACACACGTCTTGTTTATTTTTATTGGCAAGGTATCCCCTCATTCTTTCAAGTGCACGCTTTGGCTTGTAATTATCTTTTAAATTTTTTAATAGCAATTTTTTGTGAAGCCTGGATAACTTAAGAATTAGAGTCATTATTTAATATGAGTTTTGTCGCGAAATAATGCGGCACAGATAGCAGGAAATACCAAGGAAATGTGTGGGAAGGATGTGGCTGATGAACACAGTATGTAGATGATTTGAGAAGTTCTATTCTGTTGATTTTCATCTTGAAAATGAGCCACTATGGCTACCTGAGACCAGGGGGGATCATGGTTAGCTGAAAGCTGTAGTGGAAGTGAATCCATGTCAAACTCATGAATTAGCAGTAACGTTTGATGTTACTTTTTCAACTTTTTCAATGTATTGAACATTTACAAATAAATCATAAAGGTAAAAGAAGCTGGGTAGCTGGTTCTACATGAAATTAAATGTGTGTCAGAAGAGAAATCTTCTCGAAGGTTGCCTTTCTTTGCTGTTGAGACATAAAAGTGAACCATTTCTATACCATATTGTTAGTGTGATGAAAAATAGATTATATTTTTACAGTCACAAGCGTTGGGCACAACATTTGGATAAAGATGACATAATGCCAAAACAGTACCAAACCCAATATTCATCAAAAAAAGCTAATGGTGTCTGGTGATCCAGCATTGATATTATCCCCTACAGCTTCAGGAAACCTGGTCAGTCAGTTACACGGAGGATCTCCTGCAACCAATTGGATGAAATGGTGAGGATGCTTGCAATGAAGCAGCCCCAGTAGATAGAGATAGGCCACACTTCTTACAGGCAAAGCTAGATGACATGTAGCACAAACAATGCTGCCCAAACTATAGAAGCTGGACTTGGAAACTCTCTGTCATCTCCTGTATTCTTCATTTCTTGCCCTGAGTGGCTACCACTTCTTTCAGGCTTTGGACGCTTTTTCCTGTAAATTTCACTTCTCAAGCTGTGGAAAACACCTTTTGCAACTGTTGCCGTTACCCTCTGGGCTTCTTTGCTACCGGCATAAACAAGCTACCATTACAGTGGTACACCTGTGTTGATAGTTGATAGTTTAGGCACGTACTTTGATTAATTGTACAGCTTCTTGTTGGAGATAAACTAAACTTTTGATTTGAAATCGGACATTTCATATTCAATAACCTAAAGTCATTCAAAGTGAAATTAAACTTGTTTCTTCTTTATTCCTTTGTATATCCATAAACTCTTCACTTGTTTTGTATTCAGTATCTTGAACCTAAAGAGCCTCTCTCTCTGCATGTACGTTTTAAAATTGTTTCATAATATGAAAATTTTCATTTCTATCTGATAACATTGATTAATTAAGGTAAAATTAATTTGAATTAAATAAAATTTCTACTTCCCTTGGTTGTTTATTTTCCTCCCCCCTCCCAAATCACTGCACTCCAATTTATCATTGTGACTCCAATTTATCATTGAAGGCCAAAAGCAAGAAATAGCAAGAAAAATGAGTATAAAATAAAAGGTAACTCACGTTTTAATGTAAAATGTGTTTTGATTTATCAGCAGATATCAGCGAATTTATTTAAACCCCAAATGTTGTTGGTGTGGCTCATAGAAAATATTTGGCCTTATTATTCATTTCATTAAACATTCTGCTTCACTGTGTTGTTTATTTTTACTGCAGGAAAATCCAAAGAACAACAAATATATACCTTTATGTCCTTCCTTCCCTTTCTCCTCCCATTTCCTAGCCAGTTCCTTTCTGCCTCTTCTGCTTTCTCATGTTAATGGCAACAGCCATAAATTGGTGTGTTAAGAGGCTGGATATGCCTCTATGTATATGTCATACATGTGTATTACTGAGCACCTTAATCAAGCTGTTAATAATTTAAAAGTTTATTAATAATTTGGGGCCATAAGACATTTATAAAAATGGGATATACGTGTACATACATACATCAAGGATCACTTTACCTTTCTAATCTAGTACTATAATTTACATACAAGACTTTGTTAAGGCCAAAAGATTAACTACATTCTCCTTATATTTACTCAAAAAAGCATGTTTTAAATAAAATATCACTGGTAAAATTGGAAAAATCACTTCCAAAGGAGAGAGGTCCGAATTGAGAGTTCTATTAGTGTGGGTAGTTTAGTGGAAGAGATAACATTTTCAGAATAAATGTAAAGTAGGTAGGTTAGGAAAAAATACACTAATACTATTTGATAATACTTTCACTATTGCTAAGGACTATTTAGAATATATTCACTTTAAGCCTATTCAGGAACAAGCTTTTTATTTTCTGTTGTGCCAAATCAATATTATAAATATGTAAAATTTAGTATCTACCATAGTGTCTAAATATTAAATGAACTAGCAGTTGTTAAGGGCTTATATTTATGGGTTTGTGGTGTGCAGTCAATAAGTGGTACATTTTTTAAATTGTCCTGTTGCATCAAAAAGTTCATCTTTATTGCTAATGTTGATCAGATTTGCCCATTTGGTAGTTTGGGGGTTTTTTTGTTTTGTTTTTTTTTTTTTTAACTATCCACTTTGATAGACTTTCTTTAACTTGGAAAAACAGTCCATACTAGATATGTGTTTTCAAAATATGTGTATTAAGGTAAATTTCCTATACATTCTATAGAAAAATTATAGACTTGGATTGAGAAAAAAATGAAAAATGAATTTATGTGTAACTTACAGAAGAGGGAGACTTTCCATTTTTACAAAGGTATAAATGGACAATGTTGAAAATTTTGCTGTTGAAAGGGTATCTCTAACCTGTCTGAAACAACATTTGAATCCCTTTGTTTATTCCCTAACCTGTTTCTCTTCTAGTCTTCCTGATCTCCCTATTCACTTCCTCACACTCTGCATCCAGCTCATCAGCCAGTACCATCAATTTTTCCTCACAGATATATTCTGAATTCAGCTACTTCTCATAATTTCCAATGCTATCCTGTCTGGGCCACCATCATCCCTTGCTGGACTAGAGTAATAGCCACACAATTGGCTTTCACTTTTCCCTACATACATGAATATTTTCCCATTCAAACCATTCTCTATACCAGCCAGAGTGATCTTTTTTAAAACTGCATTGGTTTATGCCACTACCTTGTTTAAAACCTTCCAATAGCTTCCCTGTGCAGACAGAATAAAATTCAAGTCCTTTACCATGGCCTTCCCAACTCATAAGCTGGCTCCCGCCTGTCTCCAGTTTCATCTTTTTCTCACCCTTCTAATTGCCTCCTTTGTGTTTCTGTCATTTACCAAATTCTTTCTAGTGCATAGCAGAAACTTTAGTTGTCTCAAAAAAATTTCTCCATTTTTTCATGGTAAATAGATGTGGACACTTGGCTACCCAGAATAAAGACTGTGTTTTTCAGCCTTCCTTGTAGCCATGTCGTAGGCTGATGGGATGTAGACAGATACATCATGTGGCGCCCTTTCTGAAGTTTCCTTAAAAGACAATGGGTATACACTTTTAAGTCCTTCGCTGCTTTTCCTCTGTCTATATCCTGTACCCGTGAAGGAAGATGTGATGGTTTGGAACTGTAGCTACCAGTTTGGGCCATACATATGTAAGTTCTCTCATCCTAGAGGTGGCAAAACCTTAAGATGGTAGAAATGAGAATCCTTGAGCACTTTGTGGATCAGCACACCATGCCAGCCCTGCACCTTCAGATTTTGATGTGAAAAAAAAGTTAAGTGTCTGTCTCATTAAAGCCGCTATTTTGGGTCTCTTGTTTTCAATTGAACTTAAAATTGAATTCTGCCTCAGGGCCTTTGTACTTGATACTGTTTTCCTGCTTGGGAGATGATTTATTTATGTTTTACCTAGCTAGGATTTGAATCCATTTTTTAATTTTTTTTAATATGGGAAGTGATTTTTTTTTTAATATAGCTGACTCATACTCATCCTTCAGATACTGTCTCTGACAAGCCCTCCCTGACTACTCTAAAGTAGTGCTTCTTCCCATTTCTTCTCTGTCACGTAACTCTCTTCTTTTTTTTTTTTATGTTATTTATTTTGAGACAGAGTCTCTGTTGCCCCAGGTTAGCATGTCATGACTAGCCTACCCCAGAACATCTTCAAAATCTTGGGTTCAAGCAATCCTCCTGTCTTAGCCGCCTGAGTAGCTGGGACTACGGGTGCCTGCCACAAGGCCTGGCTAATTTTTCTCCTTTTAGTGAAGATGGAGTCTTGCTCTTGCTCAGGCTGGTCTTGAACTCCTGAGCTCAAGAGTTCCACCCACCTTAGCCTCCCAGAGTGCTAGGATTACAGGTGAGAGCTACCATGCCATTTCCTTTTTTAACTTATTAATTATATGTATTCATGGGGTACATAGTGATGTTTTGATACACATAATGTACAGTGATCAGATCAGGGTAATTAACATATCCATTATCTCAAACATTGATCATTTCTTTGTATTAGGACCCTCTATTTTCTTAACAGAATTTATAATTTATCATTATCTTCTTTACTGTTTATTATCTGCCTCCCTTCATCCCATTAAATGAAAATTCCCTGAAATCTTGACTACATCTGTTTTGTTCACTGCTTTATCCTCCACACACAGGGATTAGGTAAGTGCTACTGAAGGAATGAATGCGTGAATGAATGAGCCATTCAATGAACAAAATTCTTACCTAAGATTAAGTAGGCTTTTCCATGGTAAATGAATAAATGTTTTGAATGATTTCTTTCAACACATAATTTGTAAAATCCAAGATATAAAATAGCTAAGTAAAACAGTATTAAACTAATGGGATGTCCCTCGCTTCTGGCCCTTGGTAATGAAGATATATATACCTTTTTCTGGGAAATGTGCAGGGTTATTACAAAAAAAAAGAAAAACTTAGTTGGTGGAGCAGACTGCCAAATCACTGTACTATATCCAGTAGCAATTCCTACTAAATAGGAGTCTGATTTATTTTGTAACTTCTGGACCTTAGTTTCTTCATCTAAAGTACATATAAGAACGTTGAGCTTTTGAGTGGTAATATTATAAAAGTATAATAGTTTGACTTATGAGTAACAAAACCTGTTACACTTCAGCCTGCAGGTGTTATTTTAGCAAGTGATTATTTCTAGGCAATACTGGCAAGGGTTCAGATAAACAGGGCTGCTTACACTACTGAGAATATAAATTGGCAGCACATTTCTAGAGCATAGGTTGACAATATGTGTCAAAAAAACCTAGAGCATGTACCTTTGACCCAGCAACTCCCTTTCTAGAAATGTATCATAAAGGGAAAATGACATAACAATTTGATTGTAGGAATGTTCTAGACTGCATTGTTTATTAGGAAATTGGTTAAATAAATTAAGCAACATCCATACAATGAATAGTATTCAGCTGTTAAAAATGATATGCAAGAGTTTTATTGATTTGATATGTTAAAGTGCAAAAAAAGCCTTTTAAAATATAAATCGAATTTTGTAAACATTTGTCTCTCAAAAACTAATAGGATGATATGCACCAGGTGTTAAGTCAGCCTTGCAGAAATAATTAGTATAGGTTTTTTCATTTTTATTTCATGGTTTTTAAAATTTTCCTAAAATATAATTTTAATACTATTAATTAAAAGACTAAAGAAACAAGGGTATATAATACTAGGGAGTAGTACCACTTAGTTGCTAGACCTGAAACCTTTTATCCTTCCTCTGTACCCAATAATTATTCACCAATTCCTTTGTATTTTCCCTTCTAAATACATCTAAGATCTATCCTTACCTCATTTTTACAGTCATTCTCTTAATCATAATCACATAATCTTTCATCTAAACTATTGAAAAAGATTTTATAGTCTTTTCTGCATTAAATTTTACCTCTCTCCAGTCTTCCAAATTATTACCAGATTTGGCTCTCAGTAGTGCACCTATTAAGAGATTCCACTGCATACAATCTTTATAAGATGCCTCCTTATCTGCAGGATGAAAGTGCACACTTTCTCCCATGAGGTATAAAGCCCCTCAGGCTGTAGCAGCTTCCTCCACATGCAGCCACAGATACTACTTGGGGCTGTATCCCAGGACTTCATGCTACTTTGTGCTTTTATCTTTTGCAGTCGTCTTTGTCTTGAATGACTACAAAATGTCTTAACACAAGTTCTGTGTAATGTATAGTGGTTTTATTTCTTCTTCCAGAGTTAGAGCTTAAGCTTCAAATGTCAAGTATGGATTGCACTTTGTGACTCTCTTCTAATGGGTAGAATATAGTGGAAATGGCAATACGTGACTCAAGAGACTAGGTCGTAAAAGGCATTTGGGCTTACTTCCTTGGATCACTCACTCAGGGAAGCTGGTTGCCAGACCATAAGGACATTCAGGCAGCCTGTGGAGAAGCCTGTGTAGCAAGGACATGAAAACTCCAACAGCAAATGAGGAACTGAAGCCTGCCAACAGTCACACACGTGAGCTAAGAAGCGAATCCCTCGGCACCCCTCAGATGACTCCAGCCCTGGCGCGCAGCTTAACTGTAACCTTATAAGAAACCCTGACCCTGAACCTTTACAACCCAGTTTGGCCCCTCTTGGACCTGAGATGATAAATATTTGTTTTTTTAAAGCCATTAAGGTTTTGTTTATTTGTTTTACAGCATAGATAACTAATCATTCTTCAGGACTCACCTTCCCTAAACATTTTTTTAACTCTTTCCTTCACCTTCCTGTAGAATTAGGTTTTGCTCTACTTCACAGTGACCTTTTTAAAGGCAAAGACTATGTCTCATATATCTTTTTTTCTTACTTTCTAGCATGGTACTAATGATAAGTCCTCAAAATATTTTTCCAGAATAAAATGAAAAATTCTTTGGTCATTTGTAAGCAACCTGAGGATAGAGACCATGTATTTTAAGACATCATTTTATTCTTCTCAGTACAATATCAGAAAGCAGCTAAATATACTCCAAAAGTATCTGTGTGATAAGTCTAAACTTAAGTGTTTTATGTGTTAACAGGTGTTGTTAGCACATACATGCCCATCATTACTAGAAAGAGTAGTATCAGGATTTGATTAGAGAAAACGTAATTAGGAAATAGCAACAGCAGCAACACAGTTACTTTATGTTAGGGACCCATTACAGGACAGGCATGGTTTTAAGCATTTTACTTGTATTAACTCATGAACTTCTTACATTTACTCTGTGTGGTAGGAAAGGCTAACGTCTGTGTCATAGACTAAATTCTCTGCTACTTCAGAAGATGGAAGTTGAGAGAGGCCTGGTGTATCAGGCATAGTGTCACCAAGTGGCTAATTTAAGTTTCATGTTGAACAGCATACAGTTTGTATAGATGTTAATTAGTGGACATTTTCAATGAAGGGAGTAATGTGAGCAAAGGCCAGTTTGCTGGGGCTGCCATACAGAGTACCACAGACGGGGTCACAGCTCACCATGTTGGCAGGATGGGTTTCTCTGCAGCTCCTCCTTGGCTTGCAGACGGCGGTCGTCTTCTAGGGTCCTCACAGTCTTCCCTCTGCGTCCTCTCCTTGTCTAAGGATACCAGCCGTCAGATGAGGGCTCACACACCTGCCTGCATCTTACCTTGATTACCTCTATGAAAGCTCTATCTCCAAGTACAGTCACATTCTCAAATTCAGCATGTGAATTTTGAGGGAACACAGTTTAACCTGTAACATAGATAAAAGCAGAAATAAGCATGAGCTAGTGACTAGAACAAGTCTAAGATAAGCAGAAGGGGCTGGTGGGATTTATGTACACTAGGATGGCAGGATTTTAGAGTGTCTAAAATGCCAGGCATAGCTGTAGATAAATCATTGCTTATCAGTCTATTCCCAAGGTTTAGTTAGCGCCAAAAAATTAGAGGGGGATCACATGTTAAATATATTAATAGAATGATTTGTAGTACATGTGTTATATCTGCTTTTATAACCTAACATTGCTTTTCTCCTCTTGCCAAAACTATTTGTCTACAAATCATCTCAAAATTAATGTTTTTACCCATTTAAATCAATAATAAAATAAGTTATTTTTTCCCCATATCATGCGGAAGGATCAACAAAATACTTTTTCCTCTGCCTTCGGACTCATATCCACTTTGTTGAATGTTTAAACACACGGCTAAGATGTTGTTGTAAAGCACAAATTATTTTATCCTATTATAAATTATAAAGGCATTTTCCACTTAAAAAAAAAGTAAAATACTCTCACCCAAAGTTACCAGATAAATTTATGAGTGCTGTCCAGAAAGCATTTGACTGGCATGTATGTCTCCTTCACAGTACATGACTGAATACTTTCCAGGCAGCCCTCATTATCATAGTAAGTCAACTTAAAATGCACATGTAATCAGCGAATACATTTTTGCTAACAATCAAAATTTAACTGAAATTTTTTTAAAAAAGAAATGGATTAAATACTAAAAAGATACCAAGAATGAAAATACATCAACAGTAGTGCCTCTTAAATAGTAGTGGCCATAGTTACAGTCATTCAAATACTTTATATTAACTTGTTTTGTAAGTGAAGAACTTACAGTGAAAATATATTCGTAAAATGAAATAAGATGATTATGAAGTATATAGATCCTAAGAAAATCTTGGGCCTGGAAGAGGCAGTCCGAAAACCCCTACTTCAGGCTGATTCCATTCTATAATTCTGTTAAACTGTTATGTTTAACCTAAAATTTTCACATTACTTTGTTTTTATTTGTTGAAACTGTTCATATTACAGATTTTTCATGGATGAAATACAGAACTGAGCAATTTTTTTCTACAAAATTATGGTATATGTTTACCCAATTTTCTTTTTTTAGCACTGCCCACTATGAGGTCAAAGTTTACTCAGTTTTCTATTGCTAATAAACCTTACAGCACAGTTTGTAAAAGAAATCCCTTAAGGACTAAATATGCAGAATGCGCTGCAGTGTGCAAGAAATAAGCTGAGAATGTGCATATGAAAACCTCCATCCACAGTTCTGAATGCTTGCAAACATTATGACCTGTGAAGAAAAAAATTAATAAAAGGAAATAGAGTTCAGTCCTGAAAGAGATAAATAGAAACCTTAATATACACGTTTTATTGTTTCTAACCGTCCATTGCACGTTAACAGTGCTTGAAAACAAAAGTAAAATCTGGCACAGAAAATTACACTTGTTCAGTAGGCTAGAAACGTAGTGACTTTTGAAATCAAAAGTAAGTAACTTGGTTAGTAATTGTAGATCATTTTGTTTCCAAAAGGAATCCGCTATGGATTACCTGGTTATCTATTTGAGGCACTAAAATCCTGCTATCCTAGTGTACATAAATCCCACTAGCCCTTTTCCTTATCTTAGACTTGTTCTGTCAATAACTTATGCTTATTTCTGCTTTCATATAAGCATGAATAGTTAGATTAGTTCTCTAAAATTGCATTAGAAATTTTCTGTGAGGACACAGATGATACTAGTTTCATTAAAAAAGAATGTTATAACCACAAGTCTGTATCCACAAGAGTGGCAAATATTTCATGAAATACCAGGATATTTTAAGTCACTAAAGGCAGCAACAGGTTAAATACATTAGTGTCATCTCTGAAATCATTCTAAATATGAAGGGCTTCCCTTCCCAATCTATGTAACAAATTCAGTACAACTAATAAAAACTTACTGTAACATAGGCTTAGGCTTAGCTTCTATGCATACTTTTAGAAATTGCATAGGATCATGAAAGCAAAAAATCTAAAAACCTAAAATACATATATTACCTTATGCATTGACATTCTAAAATGAAAGTCCTTATGACAGTAAATGGCCAGCATCTCTAATACTGTCATTTCAAGGAGGGGGGCATGTTCCATAGTACACATTCTTTCGAGAACACCTTGTGGGTCTAAATCTTTCATATAGATGGAATCCACTGGCTCAGCGCCTAAAGCTCAGTGGCTAAGGGTGCCAGCCACATACACCAGAGCTGGGGGGTTCAAATCCAGCCCTGGCCTGCCAAACAACAATGACAACTACAACCAAAAAAATAGCCGGGCATTGTGGCAGGTGCCTGTAATCCCAGCTACTTGGGAGGCTGAGGCAAGAGAATAACTTAAGCCCAAGAGTTGCAGTTTGCTGTGAGCTGTGATGCCATGATACTCTACCACAGGCAACGTAGTGAGACTCTGTATCAAACAGATAACCAGAATATGCCCAAGCATTTCAGCAACGTTTGATGCTTCAAATACCAAAGTGACAATGAAAATAAAGTAAAATAAAAGAATTTGGACAATTCCCTAGAGTTTGTTGTTTATTTCCTATAATTGCAAGTTTCCAAGCTTTGCATTATTTTCATGCCTTCTTTCTGAACTCTAAATTTTCTATATCTGTATTTATATTTTTATCAATATTTTTGAATTGTATTCCAAATATAAACATGAAAGTATGTTTTTAATATAACTAGTTTTGAAGATAACAGAATAAATGCCTCATCACCTTAATACTGTGTCTTGTTCTGACTGTTCATTTGTCATTCATTATTCAAATGCAATATGTCTCTTTTCCCCCCCATCTCAGAGACACACACATCAAGCAATCAATTCTCTAAGGAACATCAGCTGGGTGTCTCTAATTCAATTCTGACACAGACTATCTGGAGATGCCATCAGACCCCAGAGGCTGAGAGCTCAGTTCCATAAGACTGCTCCCCCACTTCTGAATCAAGTGGTAGGCTGTCACCTATACTTCTGACCAAGGGGCCATAGATAAGGATTCCCATGACACTTCCCTAGGTTTGGTTAAGTTCACTAGAGTGGCTCACAGAACTCAGAGAAACGCTTTGCTTGGGTTTACCCGTTTATCACAGAGGATCCCTGTGGACAGGTGGATGGAAGGCATGCGTGTGGCACTGTACAGGAAAGAGCACGAGGCGCCACACCCTCTACAGCAGTGGGCTCCAGCCTTTATGGCACCAAGGACCAGTTTCATAGAAAACAGTTTTCCACAAATTGGGGGTGAGGAGATTGTTTTAGGATGATTCAAGAGCATTACATTTATTTTGCACTTTATTTCTATCATTATCACATTGTAATATATAAAGAAATAATTATATAATTCACCATCATGCAGAGTCAGTGAGATCCTTGAGCTTGTTTCCTGCAGCAAGACAGGCCCATCTGAGGGTGGTGGAAGACAGTGACGCCAAAGTGTCGTTCCACCTCTGATCATGGGACATTAGATTCTCGTAGGGAGTGCACAGCCCAGATCTTTTCCATGTGTAGTTTACAGCAGGGCTCTTGCTCCTATGAGAATGTCATGCCTCTGCTGATCTGAGGGAGGCAGAGCTGAGGCCCTGATGGGAGTGATGGGGAGTGGCTGTAAAGACAGATGAAGTTTCACTCCCTCACTTGTCTGCTGCTCACCTCCTGTGCAGCCCTGTTCCTAACAGCCCATGGACCAGTACCAGTCTGTTACCTGAGGGTTAGGGACCACAGCTCTACAGGCAGGCCACCTTCCAGGAACCTCCACGTGTTCAGCTACCTGGAAGCTCTCCAAACCTGTACTCTGGGGTTTTGTAAAGATTTCATTATGTAGGCATGACTGATAACATCACTGGCCACTGGCAGTCACTGACCTCCAGCCCCCTCTCTTTGCTGGAGGTACAGGGGGGCCTGAAAGTTCATCCTTCCAATCATATGTTTGGTTCCCCTGGCAACCAGCCTCCATCTCGAGGCTATCAGGAGCCCACGTTACAGACTCTCCTAACATGCAGGAAGTTTCAAGGGTTTCAGGAGCTTTGTGTTAGGAACCACGTGTCAAAGACAAAATAGAACCAAAGATTCTCCTAGCACCCCTATGTAGAAAAGTGCCACAGACCACAGAAAAGACCTCAAAGACAAAGTGTCATTAGTTCTCAAGAAAACTATGTGACAGAGGTGTAAAACTATGTGACTTTTCCCCCCTTGCCTCATATGCTACACCCAGGTTAAACTTAACAGCCACAATTTCCCCTTCATGTGTTCTCTATTACTCAACACCTTCAGAACTAATCACAGTAATATTAAAGCCACTTAATATTATGAACTGAACATTAAAGATACTACTCTTCAGCGTTTTCATGGGTCATGAAGACCTATGAAGTTAGCCTAAAAGCACAAGCGAAATAAACGAGGTAACTTGTGAAAAGAATGTAAAATCCCTGGACTCTAGAAAGTGGCAGTGACAAACCAACACGAGAAAACTTCCAACAGCAATTAGAGATAAAATGTCAATATTGGCCTGAAAATAATTACAGTCACTGCTTAATTTGGCATCTACTGAATTACAAGCACCATAATTCCATGATTTCACTCAATTTATAACATTTCTATGAAGTAAGTGGTATTGGCATTTTATAAATAAATAAATCGAGGCTTTAAGATTGCCTTTAGATGACATTGATTAAAGAGATAGAATTGGAATCCTGATTTTTTTCTATTATTTGGAATTCATTGAAGGTACAAAGTATTATGTTACAATTATTGGTTTTCTTAGATAAACGCTCTCTTGTAATTGTGTCCCATCCCCAAGAGGTGTGCCACACCCGGCAACCCCCCATTCCCCTCCCTCCTGCCCTCTCCCCACTTGCTCATTCCCCTACCCCCACCCCTTGTATTAGGTCGTCTGCTGCCTTCATATTAGTCACCATCTTTTTTTAGTGGCTGAATAGTATTCCGTGGTATACAGATACCACAGCTTGTGAACCCAGTCCTGGGTTGGTGGGCATTTAGGCCATTTCTGCATTTTGGAATCCAGATCTTCTAACTAAAGCCCAGACCCTTCTTTAGTTTCTTTTCTCCCCTTCCTCCTTTCTTACCTTTTTCCTTCTTTTCTTTCTTTTTCAAAAGTATCTAATTTCTTTTATATGGTATATAATATTTTTGCATATACATTTTTCTGGTGAGAGAGTCCATAGATTTCTTAAGATTCTCAAAGGGGTCCCCAGTGAAAAGAGAAAAAAGGCTAAGAATCACATAAACTCTCTACTGTAAGTTTAGTACATTTAGAGGGGGAAGAAAGTAACTCTGAGATAGTTTGGCCACAAAATATATTTTAAATGTTAACAGTCAATTGAATGAATAAATATGAAGAACCTAGGTAGATGATAAAAATTACAATTCAATTAACTGTTGAGTTCCTATTATCCTTCAGCCTTGGAGATTATACTGTTTCTCAAATAATATGGGAACACCTTATAACAATTGTGAATACCCAGTGTGATTATTATAAAGTACCCTAGTAAGTGCAAATAGAAAAGTAGGTGTTGGAATGTAAAGGTCTTAGCAAAATAACTAAGAAAATGTTACAAAAGGTATGTTAACTAATGTGATGAAAATGTGTCAAACAATCTATGAACCAAGTGTATGGTGCCCCACGATCATACTAATGTACACAGCTATGGTTTAATAAAAATAAATAATTAAAAAAAAAAAGAAAACTAGGTGTTAACTTAATGCTTTTAGCTCTTTGTAAACTATTCTGGAAAAATTAGAAATGGAAACTAAAATATTTAATATTGATAACAATTTTAATGTGACAATATTGTTCTGCTGAGCCTAAATCATCACTGGAAGTTAATATAGCAAACGTTTATTTGAATTTGGGATACTTATATTACTATGTGATAACTCAATTTTCCCACCAATATTCTGTATTATAATTTTGTTGAAACCTCTTTCCAGAAGCAATCAATCACAATATTTGTCCTTTACCCAGCATGACTACATAATTCATTTGTATTTATTCTTTACCATAGCCTATGTAATTTAGGTTACATGATTTGTTGGGTTTTTTTTTTTTTTTTAGTAATCCCAATATTTATTTCATTTTATTTTTTTCAAAATACTTTCTCTGTTTTTATTTTATTTTATTTTTTTGCAGTTTTTGGCTGGGGCCAGGCTTGAACCCGCCACCTCCGGCATATGGGGCCAACGCCCTACACCTTTGAGCCACAGGTGCCACCCATTTGTTGGTATTTTTAATATGTTAATATATGTGTCCTAAGCCTTTAGTTCTTTTTCATTGAAGATTTCAATTATATCTCACAAAACCACCAGCTATCTAACTATATGTGATGAAGATGCTATACTTGGAAGGCTGAATTTTGGGTTCCTGTACATAAAGACTGGGTGTTCTCTACCATCAACTTTGTTAAAGGAATTAACACGGGATGTGAATTGTATATCACAGAAGATATTTCACACAGGACCAAATAGATATTTCTCTAATTCTCTGAGGACTAGGATTTTACCAATACCTTAAGCAAGGACTGGCTAATGATATCACAAAAATACTATAGTTGTAGCTGAATCTTTTTACAGATACATTTATAATATGATACGGAGAAGGAGTTTTCCCATTGCCCTAAACCTGTGATTGTGCCCCAAATCTGAGAATAAAATGTTTTAAATGATTTATAGTTAAAATAACCTTGAATAACTCCATGGTATTAGATGAATAGTGTCACAACCAGCTCTATAACCCCTACCCCTACCACTTCTACCCACCCTTAGGTCAAAAAATGGTAAGATTGAAAGATAAGAAGGAAACTTTTGGAGAAGCAATATTTGTAGACAAAGGTTCTTCCAAGTTTGTAGTTGGAGTTGGGGAGGAGGGAGCTTGAAGTGAATTAAAGATTGGAATTGGTGGCACCTGTGGCTCAAGGAGTAGGGCGCCAGCCCCATATACCAGAGGTGGTAGGTTCAAACCCGGCCCTGACCAAAAACTGCAAAAAATAAAATAAAATAAAAACAGAGAAAGTATTTCAAAAAAAATAAAATGAAATCAATATTGGGATTACTAAAAGAAGAGAAGGCACATTTCTTTGTCGGATGTTTGGTTGGTGGGGGAACTTGCCAACTCCTGGAGCTTTCCTAGTAGGAAAGAGAATTTGAAAGCAATGATAGACTGAAAGAGGCCTGGACAGCAGGAAAGTGGCCTTTATGCCCATCATTTAGTGTGGCAAGAATAATAGAGATTCTAGGGCCAGGCATCAGGCCAGGCGCGGTGACTCACGCCTAAATTCTAGCACTAGGGGAGGCCCAGGTGGGTTGACTGCCTGAACCCACCAGTTCAAGAACAACCTGGCAAGAGGGAGACCCCATCTCTGAAAATAGCTGGGCATTGTGGCGGATGCCTGTAGTCCCAGCTACTTGGGAGGCTAAGACAAGAGAATCACTTGAGCCCAAGAGTTTTGCTGTGAACTATGATGCCACAGCACTCTACGGAGGGCAACAAAGTGAGACTATTTCAAAAAAAAGGAATAATGGAGATTTCCATGGGTGGCATGAACACCAGGGAGTGTTCATATAAGTACGAAGGTTGACCACAGCAATAGGGAACCTATGGCAAAAAGGAATGAAAGTGGTTCAGTAAGCTGGTTCCAGACAACCACCATCAAGAAAGTGAGTAATGAAAATCCCCTGCAGGCTCCCTCAAAGAAGCCTCACTGGATATCTAGCATCTGGACACAAACACACCAAGGTTATTAATATCCAATTAATGAAGATTGCATTTCTTACTTCACCCAGTAAAGTAAGAACGCACTGCCCTTTTCTTTCTCCCTTCCTTCGGCCACAAATCAAGAGCAGTAAGCCTAAAAGAGGTAAGAAAAGCAGCTATCTGAGAGCCAGGTTTCTCCCCACAGCTTCTGAGTCCCTCCCTCTCTCCCAGGCTGGGATGCAGGGGGGCTGGAGAAAAGGGTGAGAAGAGCTTTGAATTGAGCTGAAGATTGAGGCTTTAAAGTTAACAGAAGGATTCTTTAATCTTAGATTGTGATTTTCCAATAGCATTAAAGGAGCCATCACTCCCTTTTTCTGCTTGATTTAAAAAATAAAGCAAGGTCAATACTAAAAGTAAAGTGGTAGACAGACTCCTTTTTTCTTCATTCCTACTTTTCTATTTAAAATCTGGACTGGGTGACAATATCGAAATTGAATAATGTTGCTGCCTGTGGGTAACAATATCAGGATTGAATGACATAGCTGTCTGTCTTTGTAATGAGTGGCAAATGCAAAAACAAGCAGGATTTTTAGGTAAACTAGACAAATACTTCAAAACAGGCATCCTCAAACTTTTTCAACAGGGGGCCAATTCACTGTCCCTTAGACAGTTGGAGGGCCAGACTATAGTTTTTAAAAAAAAAACTGAACAAATTCCTATGCACACTGCACGTATCTTATTTTGAAGTAAAAAACAAAACGGGAACAAATACAATTCACACTGCTTTATGTGGCCCACGGGCCGCAGTTTGAGGACACCTGCTTTAAAACGTGCATGATTAAGTTACACTGTTCATTTCAAAATATGCTTTTGATCATTTTTCATCAATTTATTTTGTGAACTTTTTGCAATTTAAAACATGTTTGCAAGCATTTTAAAGGTGTATCTATAACTGACAATTTTGGTGAAGATCATGGGGCCCAAACCGAACTGAAAGCACATGTAGTGAAAATGAGGTGGAGTCTGTCAGGCTGGGGCAGACGCAACACAGCTGGGCCGGGCACCTTCTGTCTCTCATTCTTACCATTTTGTAAATTTAGCTCCCACAGCAAAATAGTTTAGGAATTAATTTTTGAACTGGAAATGTTGTAACAGATTGTCACTGAGTTGTATATTATTTAAAATAGGGGTTATTGTGATCTTTACTGTGAACCATTACATATAAAACTGTAATTTTGGGAATAGAAAAACAGAACAGTCTTGGAGAGGCTACTCTCGCTCCTCTCCAGAATGCTGGCCTTCTGATAATAAAGTTTGGTGGACCTTCTATCCCCGTCTCTGCACATTGGTTGACAGTGACAGGCGGCTGGACCCTCTTTGTCTGGTAACAGAAAAACCCATGTAAGTAACATCCTTTACAGAATGGTATTTTTAAAAATCTTAAAAGACTGGCAGCTATGTCATTCCCAGCATATTGTCACCCACAGGCAACAATGTTATTCAATCTAGACATGGTCACCTAGCCCGGTTTTTAAACAGACAAGTAGAATTAAAAGAGCAAAGGAATCTGAATTACCACTTTGCTTTTAACACTGGCCTTACTTAAGATTTTTAATGAAACAATTTCATAGAATTTTAGATTGGTGTCTTTATCTCTAATTCAGTAAAATTAATACAGTTTCACTCAGAAAAAAGCAAAGAAGAACACTAAAATTGTTATTTAATATGATCTAAGATTTATTCTTGCAGGTGAATATTGACTTTCTTTAATATTTGGTGCAATAATATCTAGCATATACAAAAGGGGCCAAGGAACTGTATATACTCTTTAAAGAAAGGAAAAAACTATTAAATTTGTAATACTCAAGTCCTGTTTGATTTCTGTAATCATAAGAGACGCTCAGTGTAACTTGTAGTCATCTTTTGTTATTGGTATATATTGAGTATTACAATGTTAATATACTTTTTTCCTTTTTTGAAATGTGTGAACATCTTTTGGCACCCTCTACATTTAGCCAAACCTTTTAATCATCTCACTTGCTATGCTATGAAGCATAAAGAACTGTTTTTTGCTTTTATTTCATTGGTGAGAAAATAATACAAGTGATTGCTTTCCAACTTCAGATCTGGAAGCAAACAATTGAATCATTCTTTCATATGAAGAACAACAGCCCCCAATGACACGTACTTGCACACCTACAGGTAGACACACCCTTTTCTCTTCCACCATTCCTCCTTCCTTGTGGTGCTTGGGGTTATGTTGCCTGAAAAATTCTGTAGTCAATTTTTATTGTGCCTCTCCAATTTTTTCCTGACAATGGACTTTTACCCTTGAGCAGAACTGAAGCTTCATGTGGACTTTCAGTTCACACTAGGTAGTAAAGAAACTGAGCAGTCCATACTGATTTCCAGCTTCTCACTCTTCCCGCTACCTACATATATTCTCCATGGAAATTTCCTTGTTCTGTACACCATCTTTTTAAAGTCCAGGGATCCCCACTTTGAAAAGGATGCCAAGTAGTTAATCTGATGATACAGCCAGGCATGAGGCCCTGCGCAGCTGTGGCGATGCAGGCCTGAGATGCGGGCCGTCCCAATAAGAAGAGCAAGGATGTGATAGGGTCTGACAGGCGTCACTCCCACTAACAGAACTTCTAGTTTTGGATTCTTTAAGATTTCTTTAGGTATCTATGTTTAGTAAGATTTTATTTGGAAAATTATTTGATGCTGTAATTATAGAGTTATTAGCTATTTTCTCAAAATCTAAATTAAAACATATAGCCATGTTAAACATTCAGAGATAAGTTAAATGATCATTTTTGTTATTTTTCTAAATATTAGATAAAAATTTAGACTTCCTTAGAATAAAAAGTTATTTTTCAGTTTTGATAAAATGATGAGATTTTAATAAGCATCTTAGGTCTCATTTGAAGTTATTGTAATTTTAGTAGAGCATTCTTTGGTCTTCATTAATAAAAAATTAGGTTTTACTGAAAGAACCCTAGTGTTGTGGCAAATAATTGCTTCATTGGCCTAATCACTAATAATCATTAGACTAATAACTAGGGGAAAAACCACCACATTTTATATTTGTCAGACAAGCTTATGACTTTAAAGCCTGCCAAGTATAGCAGTTAAACTGCAATGTTTAAGCACAAGCTTATTTAGTTTGCATATTCTTGTGTTATGGAAAAATGGAATTTGATTAACAACCTTTCAACCCAATCCCTTACAACAGATTTTATAGCTCTTTTCTCCTTAAAAACTTTACAACAGTTAAAGGAGCCAAACTAATTTAATTCTTTCAAGCCTCTGGTTTGGATTTTTAGGGTGGCTACCTAATTAGTGGATGAAATCGATAAATAAAACATTATGATTCTCACTGTGACATTTCTTTGTAAAACAAATTATAAATACAGAACGTAAGTTTCAATCCTCATAATTGCTCTGCTGTTGCCTTGAGAAACCAGATCCCAGAATGAAACCTCTTCTTACTCTACCTTCTCTCTAGCAATTTATTATTGAACAGGGAGCAAAACAGACTCTAATCCCTTTCACATGGAGCTTAAACTCTAGAGAAAGTAAAGCCAACAGAAAAAAAAAAGAAAAAAGATCATAAATAAAATTTTGCTGTTAGATGTGTAAAGCGCTGGGAAGGAAGACAAAACTGGGAAGGATCTGCAAAGTCTGAGCTGAGGTCGGGTATGGAGGATCACAATACTAAATAGGATGAAAGGAAAGTCCTTTCTGGAAAGATGCTTAATAGAAATCTGTAGAAAGAAAGCGTGATAAGCCATTGAACATCTGGGTGAGAGCATTCCAGGCAAAGGGAACTGCAGATGGAAAGCCCTGGTGTGTTTGAGGTCCTGCATGAAGGGCCAGTAAGGCTGCAAAGGAGTAAACGGGCAGGAGCTCACTCAGGGAGGTAACAAGGTGGAAGTGGAGGAAGTCCTATGGAGAAGGGCATGGATCTCAATCATATAGGCTACAGGCTATTTTGGTAACTTTGATTTTTACTGTAAGCAAGATAACAAACCATTGGAGGATTTGGACTAGTGGAGTGACATGATCTGTTTTATTAAGAAGATGTGACTGAAGTGGGGAGCAGAAGCTGGAAGACCAGGTAGGATGCACAGCAATATTTTAGGTGGAAGGAGATAAGGACGTAGAACAAAGCTTCTGAAAACAGAATAAAGAGTCCCTAAATCTATTTATCATTGATTGAAATATTGTTTTTAGAATTATGTGTAATATATACTTTCCTGGGAAAATGTTTGAAAAATATAAATAAGTGAAAAATCAGAGTAAAAAATCACTTAAACCTCTTAACATTTGATAGTCTTTCATGTCTTCTAAATGTGTATGTATATTTTATATATATTTGTATATATTTACATATATATATTTAGATGTGATCATACAAACATTTTGTTACCCATATCTTTACTTATATAGTATGATCATTTTCCATTTCTTCAGTCTCCTGCAACACAGTATTAGTGGCTAAATAGCATACTTTGAATGTAGCATAATTCAGCGATTGCATAGATAGAGCAATTTATGTGATCATTCCTCTGTTGTTGACCATATACACATCTTCCACTTTTTATCTATTATAAATGTCACTAAAATGGACATCCTCATTGCTGTATCTTTGAAAATATAATTACTATATAACTTAGAAATCCCTGCCTATCAATTTTAGGAATGACTGTGCTGACTTTGAACTAGAACAGAGAAAACAGAGGGCAACTGCAAACTGAGAACTTAGTTTTTTTTTTTAGCTATAACCATTGGAAGGATAGATTATCTACTTCAGATGCATACTGATAGATTTTATAGGGTACCAAAAATATTTTGACATGAAATACTTATAAATCTCTGCTGAAGACTGAGTAAACATTCTTATATTTCAGAATTTATTTTCTATTTCTGATGAACTTAGTAATTACTATGAAAAGACCAATTGCAAGAACTGTTGCTGTATAACATTCTACATGAAATGTGGATTTCTGGCACTTGAGCTTTCACATCCATCTGCTTTTAGGGCATTATGCCCACACGTGAGGTTCCAGCCAGGTTCAAAAAGTCATGTGTAAATTAAGATGGGGCAATGTATACTCTTCAAGGTACTAATCACTTATTACTTAATCTCTCTGAATTAGATTTTAGAAAGAACTTTAGCCATTTACTGATTTGAAATAACTTATAACTAGGCATATATAGAAATCAAAATTACCAGCAAAATTTAAACCTTACTAAGTAATAAATAGAATATAGATTCAGTATAAGAAAGTTGAAATTGGGAAAAGTGCTGTAACATATCCTTGAGAAAAATTTTGAAGCTAACATTTATTTGGTACCTGCTATGTTTAAGGTGCTTTTATGTGATTTATGCATGTGAGTCTCATAGTAATCTTATGAAATAGTTGTCATTTATAGACTCTGCAGATACAGAAACTAAGAGAAGTGATTTACCCAATATTACCCATAGGAAACAACCAAGCCTACTTTGAGTCCATTTCTATCTGACTCAAAGCCTATGATCTTTTAATTGCTGTTTGAGTAGTTGGAACCCAAATATTGGGACAAAGGGACAAATCTGTAATTTGATTGAAAGTGGCATATAGAAGTTAAAATTGAAAAAAAGCAACCAATCAAATTATTATAAGGGTGCTAATCCCATTCATGAGGGCAGAACACTCATGACTTAATCACCTCCCAGTGGCCCCCCTCTTAGTACAGCCACATTGAGGATTGAGTTTCAACATAAATTATGAAGGGGACACAAATATTCAAATCGTAGCACTAGTACACTAATGGTGTACCTCTGAAGTTTATTTCTAGGGCGGCACCTGTAGCTCAGTGGGTAGGGCACCAGCCACACACCAAGCTGGCGGGTTTGAACCTAGCCCCGGGCCAGGTAAACAACAATGACAACTGCAACAAAAAAAATAGTCAGGTATTGTGGCAGGTGCCTGTAACCCCAGCTACTTGGGAGGCTGAGGCAAGAGAATTGCTTAAGCTTAAGAGTTTGAGGTTGCTATGAGCTGTGACACCATGGCACTCTACTAACGGTGACATAGTGAGACTCTGTCTCAAAAATAAATAAATAACATAAAATTTATTTCTAAAATATAAATGCTATATCTAGATAATTGAAATATTATAGAAGAAATGTTAGATGTATAAAGAAAAAGATTAATGTAATGTAGAAAAATGACCACTGAAGTTGTCAAAAGTAATCGATTCTATTCCCTGCTCTGTGGTTTACCAGTGAATTGCCTCACTTAAATCACCTAATCTTAAATCAACTTTACTATGAGCAGAAAACATCTGCTATGCACAACAGGGTTGGTGTAAAGATGAAATATAAAATAATCTAATGTATATTAATGTGCTTT
The DNA here is from genome assembly GCF_027406575.1 of Nycticebus coucang. Classification (NCBI taxonomy): domain Eukaryota; kingdom Metazoa; phylum Chordata; class Mammalia; order Primates; family Lorisidae; genus Nycticebus; species Nycticebus coucang. Next base: position 52,916,719 of record NC_069782.1, read on the forward strand.
ATAAAGTTCATATATGAAATTTTATGTAGCACTTTCATAAAGCAATAAATATAATATTTGATACACAGTAGAACCTCTGTAAGTTGACCACCCAAGGGACTGTAACAAACTGGTCAACATATAGAGGTGGTCAACATAAGGAACCAGGCCTCCTGTACTGATACATACATGTACTTTCTTGAAAAGCTTTTATTAGAGAGCATCATATAAAATCATAATCAAAACAGTAAAATCATACATACAGTATCATTCAAAATCAATAAATTTACTATTTTCTCATGATTTAATCATTCTTTCTGAGAGAAGACATGACCTTGTTCTGTTTCTTAATCTTATTGCTGAAAGCATTCTCATTGCTGGCTGCATTCAGCATACCTGGGAATTTTCCCACAGCAAATGACTTCAATTGCATTATCAAATGCCTGCCTGCCTCTTCTTTAGGAGTCTCTGCAATTTCTGTGTCATCTTCACTTGCTTATTCTATTTCTTTCTTTTTTTTTTTTATTATTGGGGATTCATTGAGGGTACAATTGCTTATTCTATTTCATCAGCTGGTCTATACTTCATTCAATATTCCTGGAAAACCGCATCCGGGTCAGGTTCATTACAGGTTGCCACCTCATTATCCATTTCAACAAAAACTTCAAAATCTACTTCTTTGAATTCTGCCATGGGAATGGACTGTCTGATGGGGCCAAAACATCACGCTCTTGGGGTGTGACAAATCCAGCTTTTTTGAAACACTCCTGTATCATTTCTGGCTGAACTTTATTCCAAGCAGAACTGATCCAGAAGACAGCATCCAGAGGGTTAACTGATACAGCAGATGAAGCTGCTTTCATAGGCCACAGGTTTGTGTTTAGTGATGACCCACTGCAGAAGCTGGGCTTACTGGTGCATTTTAAATGTTTTGATAATATCTTGTGGGTGGACAGAACAGTTGTTCATTGTCAGATTAGACCATTTCTTCTTTATTTCTCAGTTGATACCCTTAGGGCACCAGTCATCAATGTGTATTTGTTTGATCTTCCCCTTTGTTTGATGGGAAGGCCTTTAGGCTTCAGATTCTTCAATGCATGTGGCTTTGGTGATTTAAAAAAAGCCAATCATCAAAGGTTTTAGTTTCTCTCTAGCTGAGCTAGTGCAAACCAGAACTGTGAAATGTTCTTTGGGAAGTTTTCAACTCTTACATTTGCTACCCTTCATGAAAAGGCTTGAAAAAGAGTTCACAGTCATCAGCATTGAAGTTGTTGTCAAGACAAGATCTTAAATAATCTAAGAAAGACATCTCCAAATGAACCAAATAAAGTACCAGTAACCAACCCTATAGAAATGGAGCTCTGTGAACTGTATGAGAAAGAATTCAAAATAATCCTCTTCATCAAGCTCAGAACACAGGTAGACAACTAAATATCAAGAAAACAATACATAAATGATACAATAAGTTCAACAAAAAGATAGAAACCATTTAAAAACTTCTAGAGCTGAAGAACACAATCCCTGAACTAAAAAATTGCATACACAGCTTCAACAGTAGACTTGACCAATTAGAAGAAAGAATCAGTGAGACTGACAACAGGTAATTTAAAATTATTCTGAAAAGAAAGAAAGGAAGGAAGGAAGGAAAGAAGGAAGGAAGGAAGGAAAGGAGTGAAGGAACCCATAAGACTTATGGAACTCCATCAAGTAGACCAACGTCTGCATTATAGAAGCAGCAGAAAAAGAAAGGGGAAGAAAGCCTATTTGAAAAAAACAGTGACAGAAAACTTCCCAGTCTGGAGAGAGCAAAATGAATGTACAGATTTATGAAGCCCAAAGAACCCAAATATATTAACTACAAAGAGATCTACATCAAGACACTTGATAATCAAATTTGAAAAATTAAAAGTAATAAATAAAGAGATTATTTTGAAAGCAATAAGAGAAAAAGACTTGTCACAGACAGTGAAATTTACAAAAGATGATAAGAGAGTTTGTTTGCAGAACGTTACAGATTTTGAGAGAGTGAAATGATATAGTCAAAGTGCTGAAAGTAACAAATCCTGACAATTAAGAATACTATTCCTGGCAAATCTGTCTTTGAGACATGAAGGAGAGATAAAGACTTCCCCAAACAAATGGTGTTAGGTGTTGAGATCTATCACTACTAGACATGCCTACAAAAAATGTAAAGGGGGTTCTTGAATTTGAAACAGAATGACACTATTTTTGAGGGGGGAGACAGCGTCTTACTTTATCACCCTTGGTAGAGTGCTGGCTCAGCAACTTGAGAAGCTGAGGTGGGAAGATCGCTTTAGGTCAGGGGTTTATGACCAGCCTGGGCAACATAACAAGACCTCATTTTTTCTAAAAAAAAAAAAAAAAAAAAAAAAAAGTTTAAAAATTACCTGGGTCTGGTGGCACCTGCCTGTAGGGCCAGCTTACTCAGGAAGGCTGAGGCAGGAGGATTGGAAGAACCCAGGAATTTGAGGCTGCAGTGAGCTATAATTGTACCACTGAATTCAAGCTTGTGTGACAGAGCAAGACCCCACCTCTAAAACAAATAAATGAATGAATAAACTTCTTTTATGAGGCCAAAATTACCCCGCCACTGACACCAGACAGTTGTATGCTGCAAGGAAAGAAAATTATAGGCCAATATCCCTTATGAATATAGATGATAAAGTCCTCAAGAAATATTAGCAAGCTGAATTCAACTGCATATTAAAAGGATCATACACTATGGCCAAATAGGATTTATCTCTGGATGCAAGATATGTTCAACATTCAAATCAATACATGTAATACGTCAACATTAGCCAAATGAAGGACAATAATTATATGTTCAGTTAAATAGAGGCAGAAAAAGCACTTGCACAATTTAACATTCTTTTATGGTAAAAACTCATTGAATTAGTTATGGAAGGAATATGCCTCAGCATGTAAAGGCCATATATCAGGAGCCCATAGCCAATGTCATATTCAATGGTAGAAACCTGAAAGGCTTTCTTCTAAAATCAGGACAAGACAAGAATGACCATTCTTACCACTTTTTTCAATGTTCTACTGGAAATCCTAGCCAGAGCAATTAGGCAAGGAAAAGAAATAAGTGGCATTCAAATTTGAAAGTAAATAGTAAATTGGGTCTGTTTACAGATGACGTGATCTTATACATAAAAAGCCCTAAAGATTCCACCAAAATCTGTTAGTTCTAATAAACAAATAAGCTGCACAACATTTCTGTCTTACAAAGTGTGATGCTGTATTGTTAGGTGCCTGAACTTTAAGGATCTTTATATGTTCTTCGAGATTTGGAATGTAATGCCGTTCTTTATGCCTGATAACGTTTTCTGATTTCATGTTGGCTCTGTCTGGAAGTAACAAAGATATTCTTCCTTTTTATGATTGGTATTAGCAAGGTAAATATATGTATGTATATATATTTTTTCTGATTAAAATACCTTTATTTAGGGAACGTGTTCTACAGCAGCTGACTCCGAAATGGAATTTAGTGAGTGGGACATTTGATCAGGGTCCCTTCCCCTGAAGGGGCAGGGGAGGCAATACTCAGCAGGAAAAGAAGTACATCTTTCTTGCAGGACCAACAAAACCCTCTTCTGAAACCAAGGTGATCTCTGAAGGTAAAAGTGTCTGTCAGAGTTATTCCACCTTGACCAGAATAAGCCAGACCTTTATATTCCCTCCTGGACTCATTTCTGAATGTGGTCCATCTCAGAAATGTATGACCCTGGACAAGACATCTCCTGAAGCTCAGCTTGTACCTGAAGACACTGATGACTGATGAATGACAGTTGACTGCTGTCCCAGCAGCCACAGTAGCAAGTCTGGCCTTGAAGGGGATTTTAAGCAGTCCACCTACATGTCTATTTCAGCTTCCTAATTAAATGATTCTTTGACTGGGAATGGAACCCTAGGACAGCAGTTACATTCTCCTAGTTTTTAGCAAGGTGTATTTTGTTCTGTCATTTACTTTTAATTTGTATCTATCTTCATATTAAAAATGGATTTCTTGAAGACAAAAACAAGTAAGCTGCATGATAAAAAGCATACAAAAAACAGTTGTGTTTCTATACACTAACAATGACCTATCTGAGAAGAAAATTAAGAAAACAATTCCACTCTCCCCAACACATTCTATAAAGTAAACATCACCCTGATGCCAAAACCAGGAAGGAAAGGACACAACAAAAAAGGAGAACTATAGACCAATTTTACTAATGAATATCAATGCAAAAATACTTAATAGGGGGCGCCCATAGCTCAGTGTTTCGGGCACCATCCACATGCTTTAGGTCTGGTGGGTTCAAACCTGGCCCAGGACCTGCTAAACAAAACAAAATAAACAAACAAACAAAAATCAGCCAGGTGTTTTTTTGGCAGGCACCTGTTGTCTCAGCCACTGGGGAGGCTGAAGCAAGAGATCACTTGAGCACATGATGCCATGGCACTCTATCGAGGGTGACAAAGTGACACTGTCTCAATTAAAAAAAAAAAAACTCAATAAAATTCTAGCAAATAGAATACAGTTACACATTTAAAAAATTAGACAGCATGATCAAGTAGGCTTTATTCCAGGGATGCAAGGTTGTTTTAACATACACAAATCCATAAATATAATTCACCACATAAACAAAAGCAAAAACAAAGACCATATGATCCTCTCAATAGATGCAGAAAAAGCATTTGACGAAATTCAGTTTCTTTTCCTCGCAAGAATGCTTAAGAAAATAGGCATAGGTGGCACATTTCTGAAACTGATAGAAGCCATCTATCTGTGACAAACCCCAAATCAATATCCTACTGAATGGAGTAAAACCGAAAGCATTTCCACTTAGAAATGGAACCAGATAAGGATGTCCACCATTGTCACTACTATTCCAACAACATAGTCCTGGAAGTTCTAACCAATGCAATCAGGCAAGAGAAGGATTTTAAGGGCATCCAAATGGGGGCAAAGAAGGTCAAATTCTCCCTTTTTGCCAATGGTAAAATCTTCTATTCAGAAAACCCCAGAGACTTAGCCACAGAACTCCTGGAAGTAATCAAGATATACAGTAACATCTCAGGGTATAAAATCGATGTCTACAAATCAGTAGCCTTTGTATATGCCAATAACAGTCAAGTTGAGAAACAAATCAAGGACATAATACCCTTCACAGTAGCTTTGAATGAAATGATATACCTGGTAGTGTGCCTAACAAAGAAGGTGAGGATCTCTAGAGAGAGAGTTATGAAATGCTAAGAAAAGAAATAGTAGAAGACATTAACAAATTGAAGAATATACCATGCATTTGTCTGGGAAAAATCAACATTGTAAAAATTTCTATACTACCCAAAGCAATCTACAGATTTAATGCAATCCCCCATTTAAAAAGCAACATCATACTTTGAAGAGCTGGGAAAAAATAGTCCTTTTTTTGGTATGGAACCAGCAAAAACCCATATAGCCAAGGCAGTTCTTAGTAATAAAAACAAATCTAGAGGCATCACTTTACCAGACTTAAGGTTATATTATAAGTCCACAGTGATCAAAACGACATGGGATTGGCACAAAAATAGAGACATAGATGTATGGAACAGAATAGAAAGCTTAGAGATGAAACCAGCCTTTTATCACCATCTAATCTTTTCTTTTTTTTTTTTTTTTTGAGGAAGATTATCACTTTGTCACTCTTGATAGAGTACCATGGCATCATAGCTCACAGCAACCTCAAACTCTTGGGCTCAAGTGATTCTCTTGCTTCAGCCTCCCAAGAAGCTGGGACTACAAGTACCCGTCAGAATGCCCAGCTATTTTTAGAGACAAGGTCTTGCTCTGGCTCGCGCTGGTCTTAAACCCGTAAGCTCAGGCAATCCACCTGCCTCGGCCTCCCAAGTGCTAGGATTACAGGCATGAGCCACAACATCTGGCACCATTTAATCCTCAATAAACCAAACAAAAGCATACACTGGGAAAAAGAATCCCTATTCAATAAATCCGTATTTAATACAGAATGGGAAAAGACATTTGCATGTTATGAATCTGACAAAAAGTTGATAACTAGACTGTACAAAGAACTCAATCAATGAAAAACAGTTGAACTAATAATCCCATCTATCACTGGGCAAGAGACATGAACAGAACCTTCTCTGAGGAAGATAGACACATGGCTAAACATATGAAAAAATGCTCATTGTCCCTAATCATCAGAGAATGCACATCAAACCTACCCTCAGATATCACCTTATCTCAGTGAGAATAGCCTGCATCACAAAGTCCCAAGGCTGCAGATGCTGGCATGGTTGTGGAGAGAAGGGAAAACTTTTACACTATTGGTGGGACTGTAAACTAATATAGCCATATTTCTTTGGAAAGACGTATGAAGAATGCCCAAAGAACTCAAAGTAGACCTTCCATTTAATCATGCAATCCCATTACTAGGTATCTACCCAGAAGAAAAACAATAATTTTATCATAAGGACATTTGCACTAGATTATTTATCACAGCTCAATTTATAATCACCAAGATGTCAAATCAACCCAAGTACCCACCAACCCATGAATAAGTTAATAAACTGTGGTATATGTTAGTAATCAGCCATAAAAAAGATGGAGACTTTATATCTTTTGTATTAACCTGGAAAGAGTTAGAGAACATTCTCTTTAGTAAAGTATCACAAAAATGAAAAAGTAAGTATTTAATGTATTTAACATTAATATGAAGCTAATGGCATAAATGTATTTATGATCCATGTACAAATGACTTAATAAAAAAAAGAACATCTGACAAGGGTACATATGAAACTTAGTAAATGTAGAATATAAATGTCTTAAAACAATTAACTTAAAACAATTAACAATTAAGAAAATGCCAGGAAGGCTATGTTAACCAGTGTGATGAAAATGTGTCTAACGGTCTATAAAACCAGTGTATGGTGACCCATGATCACATTAATGTACACAGCTATGATTTAATAATAAAAAAAAAAAGAAAGAAAAAAATATTAATATGAAGCTAGTAGAAAAAATAACACATGCCCACACAAGAGAAAAACTCAATTTAATTCAAGTTAGGGGAGGGGAGAGGAGAGAGAAGGGAGGAGTTTTCCTGTGCTCCCACCTAATGGACACAATGTGAGAGCATATGGCACACCTCCTGGGAGAGGCACACAACTACAACAGGGACCTTACCTAATAAACACAAACATTGTAACCTAATCATTTGTACCCTCATATTCATCTGGAAAATTTTAAAAAAGAGATACTTCGAGGGCGGCGCCTGTGGCTCAGTGAGCAGGGCACCGGCCCCACAAGCCAAGGGTGGCGGGTTCAAACCCGGCCCCGGCCAAACTGCAACAAAAAAATAGCCGGGCGTTGTGGTGGGCGCCTGTAGTCCCAGCTACTCGGGAGGCTGAGGCAGGAGAATCCCCTAGGCCCAGGAGTTGGAGGTTGCTCTGAGCTGTGTGACGCCAAGGCACTCTACCCAGGGCGATAAAGTGAAACTCTGTCTCTACAAAAAAAAAAAAAAAGAAAGAAAAGAAAAAGAGATACTTCTAAAAAAGAAAACAATCCCATTTGTAATAGCCTTGAAAAATACTTAGTAACAATTTTAAAAAAAGAGGCAAAATTTCTGTGCACTGTAAAATAAAAAACATTGATAAAAGAAATTAAAGAAGACACAAATGGAAAGATAACACATGTTTAGGAGGAAAAATTAATAATGTTAACTATCCATACTATTCAAAAAATCTACAGATTCAATGCAATTCCTATGAAAATTCAAATGGTGTTTTCACAAAAACAGAAAAATCCATAAAATTCATAACTATGAAAGATCTTGAATAACCAAAGAAATCTTAAGTACGAATAAACCTGGAGGCATCATACTACCTGATTTCAAAATACAATACAAAGCTATAATAACCCAAACAGCATGGTACTGGCATTAAAACGTACACATGAACCAGTGGAACAGAAGAACCCAGAAATGCATTTACAGTCAACTGTTTCAACAAAGGTGCCAAGGAAACACACTGGGGAAAGGACACTCTGTTTAACCAATGATGTTGTGAAAACTGTATGCAGAAGAATGAAACTGGACTCTTATGGCACATCACATACAAAAATCAGCTCAAAAGAGATTAAAAAGTTAAATGTAAGACCCCAAAATATAAAACTACTAGAAGAAGACATGGGGTAAAATTCTTGATTTTGGTCTGGGTAATGATTTTTTTGGATATGACCCCCCAAATATGGCCAGCTGAAGTATAAATAGAGAAGTAGCACTGCATTAAACCAGAAAGCTTCTGAACCTCAAAGGAAATTATCATGAGGTGAAGAAACCCCTCATGGAGGCTCGGCGCCTGTGGCTCAAGTGGCTAAGGCACCAGACACATATACCTGAGCTGGTGGTTTCAAATCCAGCCTGGGCCTGCCAAACAACAATGATGGCTGCAACCGAAAAAATAGCCAGGCATTGTGGTGGGAGCCTGTGATTCCAGCAACTTAGGAGGCACAGGCAGGAGACTCGCTTGAGCCCAGGAGTTGGAGGTTGCTGTGAGCTATGATATCACTGCACTCTCTACCCAGGGCGAAAGCTTGAGACTCTGTCTCAAAAAACAAACAAACAAACAAAAAATTTTAAGGTGGCGCCTGTGGCTCAAAGGAGTAGGGTGCCAGTCCCATGTGCAAGAGGTGGCGGGTTCAAAACCAGCTCTGGCCAAAAATAAAAAATAATAATTTTGGGTGGTGCCTGTGGCTCATTGGGTAGGGTGCTGGCCCCATATACCAAGCATGGTGGATTCAAACTCAGTCCAGGCCGAACTGCAGCAACCAAAAAAAAAAAAAAAGCTGGGCATTGTGGCAGGCACCTATAGTCCCAGCTACTCAGGAGGCTGAGGCAAGAGAATCACCTAAGCCCAGGGGTTGGAGGTTGCTGTGAGCTGTGATGTCACGGCAGTCTACCAAGGGTGCTAAAGTGAGACTCTGAAGAAAGGGAAGGGAAGGGGAGGGAAGGGGAGGGGAGGGGAGGGGAGGGGAGGGGAGGGAAGGGACACCTTATGGAATAGGAGAACAGAAATTGTTTACAAACCCATATTCACATAAGGCATTATTATCCAAAATATATAGGGAACTAAAACAACTCAACAGCAAGAAAACAACCCAATTGAAAGAGTGGACAAAAGACTTGAGCAGACATTTCTGGAAAGAAAACATACAAATGGCCAATGCAGATGAGTATTATGAAAAAAATGCTTGTTCATCAGCAAATGCAAATTAAAACCGCAGTGAGATAACTCCTGATACCTGTTAGACTGTCTAATAGCAAAAAGAGAAAAAATAGCAAATGTTGGTGAGGATGTGGAAAACACTTGTACATTGCTTTGGGGGAATGTGAATTGGTAAAGTCATTATAAAAACAATATGGACTTTTCTAAAAAATAGAGCTACCACATGATCCAGCAATACCATTGAAAGAAGTTGAAATCAGTATGTTGAAAAAAGCTCTGGACTGCCATGTTCATTGCAGCATTATTTACAATAGCCAAGATACAGAATCAACATAAGTGTCTATCAATGGATGGATGGAAAAATGTGATGTATATATTTATATATATGCTTTACATATGTTTATACACACAGTGTAGATACACACACATTATATATATATATATAATGTGTGTGTGTATACATTATATATATATAATGTGTGTGTGTGTGTGTGTGTGTGTATACACACATCAGTGATTTTCAACTGGTGTGCCATGAGAGGATCTTAGATGTGCTTTGAAAAATTTTAAAGATTATTAAATCATTTTCAGACAAAGTTCAAAGCACAGTAAGTATATTCTTTTTTTACTCTTTTTTTTTTTAATCAACATAATTTGAATGTGCCACAGAAGTTTAACTTCAGGTTCAGAGTGCCGTGAGATAAAAAAGGTTGAAAAACATGTATATACCCACATGCACAATGGAATATTATTCAGCCTTAAAAAAGGAAATCGTGTCATTTGGGACTACCTGAATGAACCTGAAGGACATTATACTAAGTGAAATGATCCACGTGCAGAAAGGTAAGTACTGCATGATTTCATGTACATGTGAAATCATAAAAAGTAAAACTCATAGAAGTGGAAAATAGAATGCTGGTTGCCAGGAGCTGGGGTGTGGGCGAAATGGGAAGACTCTGGTTAAAGGGTACAAAGTTTCACTTATGCAGGATGAACAATTTCTTGAGAAGTAATGAATGCCACTGTGACTACAGTTAATAACAATCTATTGACACACCCCATCCCATACCTACCTCCCGAAAAAAAAAAATAATAATAGTTTATTGTATACCTAAAATTTGCCAAGGCAGCAGGTCTTAAATGTTCTCATCATATATAAATGTTCTCCTCACAAAAAGTAACTATGTGAGGTAATGGATATGTTAATTACCTGTATTGTGGCAATTATTTCACAATGTATATATTTAACAAAACATAACATTGTACACCTTAAATATATACAATTTTAATTTGTTAATTACACATGGACCTCAATAAGGCTGTAAAAAAAGAATAATTGGCTTATTTTATATAAAGCACATACTAGTTATTAGAATCATTATGGAAAATGGTGATTTGATTTACTAATTTAACGATTTATTAAAGAGATTTTTCTCAAGGCTTTTTGGGGGAAATTTCTTTATTCTAAATCCTGAAATCCAGTTAGAGACACCATATGTATGTATGGCAGGGAGGTCCATTATGTGAGTTAATTATTCAATTACTTGTTTATGTATCATACTGTGCTAACCACTGAAAATTCAGTGGTGAAAGGGATAGAATTTCCTGCCAGTATAGAAGTCAGTTAAGACTAAAGAGAAATACAATGACAGATTTCTAAATGATAATAAGAATAAAACAAATAAGAGCGAGCGAATACTCAGTAGTTGAGGTAAAGCACTGTCAGGAAAGGCCCGTTGGAGAAGCACCTGTCTGTTCTCTGCCCTCTCCCCAGTGCTGAGCCTTGGTACTTAGTCAATACTCAGAGAGTGTTAGTTAAATAAAAGGACAGATTACACTACGTGATAGCCTTGAATAGAGGCATGGACTAGAGCTGAAGTATCATCAACCTTTCTTTTGCTTTGGCCTAGAGATACAAAAATGTGGTGGGAAATACAACACAGGAAAGGAGCTGAGCTAGCTTTTAAAGTCCAGTTCTGGTACAAAGATTGTTGAGAATTTTGACTCAGTCAGTTCAAATCTGCTTTCATTTCATTTTCCACGAGACTACTAAACAAACAGTACAAGGAATACATACGCCAAATAAGGACCTAAATGAGGGGAGGCAGCTTCCTTGCACCTCCCAAATGCCCAAGTTCAGTGACTGAAGCAGCCAATGAGGAATCACATCACAGGGGCACAGACCTGCAGATCTTATAACATCAGGTTAGCTGAGGGCCATACTGATGGCTCTATTTTACTGCCATATAAAAAATCTGTTGGTGCACTACAGCAGTAATTTTCAACCATCACACCATGGCACACTGGTGAGCTGTGAGAGGATCTTAAGTGCGCCTTGAAAATTTTTAAAGATCATTAATTAAATTATTTTCAAAAGAACTTCAAAGCACAGAAAGTATATTATTTTTTTAATCTTTTTGATCAATATAATTTAAGTGTGCCGTGGCAGTTTAACTATAGGTTCAAGTGTGTGTGAGATAAAAAAGGTTAAAAAACACTGTGCCACTGTAATATCTGTATCCAGTCTGTCCCCTGCTGCACCATTTGGCTTACACTAGCCCTGTAGGCTTACCACATTCTCAGTAAAGCTAAATCTAACTGGAGAACTAGAGTAAGATGCAAATTTACATCGAATAACTCAGTGTTGGGTTGTAATTGTAGTCGAATGTAGTAAGGAAGAGGGAAACTCTTTTCCAATCTAACTATTGTGAAGCTCACTCCCATTGACCTTGCATTTAATAGACCCACGTGCCATACACATTTCTTTTCCCCAAATAAATAACACACTCACAAATAAAATCTATAAGCATTGATGAGTATGGTAGGCATGATCTCCACTCTCTACTTTTTTGGTTGGAGATACTGCTATCCAGCTAAGAAGAGACAACCTTTCCTCATCTACAGCTCAGCTGGTTTTGTTCTGTCACCCGGTCTGGCAAGTGGTGGTGCAATCATAATCACTGCACAGCCTTGGACTCCTGGATTCAAGCGATCCTCCTGGCTCAGCTTCTTTTTTTTTTGTAGAGACAGAGTCTCACTGTACCACCCTCGGTAGAGTGCCGTGGCGTCACACGGCTCACAGCAACCTCTAACTCTCGGGCTTACGCGATTCTCTTGCCTCAGCCTCCCAAGCAGCTGGGACTACAGGCGCCCGCCACAACGCCCGGCTATTTTTTTGTTGCAGTTTGGCCGGGGCTGGGTTTGAACCCACCACCCTCGGCATATGGGGCCGGCGCCCCACTCACTGAGCCACAGGCGCCGCCCCTGGCTCAGCTTCTTAAATAGCTAGGACTATGGATGCACACTGCCATGCTTGGCTAGCTTAAAAAAAAAAAAAAAGGTTCGTAGAGATGGAGTCTTGCTGTGTTGGCCAGGCTGGTCTCAGATTCCAGCAGTCTTCCCACCTCAGCCTCCCAAAGTGCTGAGATTACAGGTGTGAGCTGTAACTGCACCTGGCCCCACTGAGATTTAAGTAGAAGTGTTGTGTGATATTTCTGGAGAAGGCTCATTAAAAGGAAAGAACTGTGTACTTATTCTTTCCTCTCTCGCATTTTACTGCTTGAAATACAAATGTGGTAACTGGCTGCTCCAAAATTCTTAACGGACCAAGAGGACAACATAGATACCTACAGCATAACAGGGTGGAGAACTGGAAGGGTCTCAGCTATTGATAAATGTGGAGCTGACATATCAACTCTGGACTATCTCTTAATTTCTCCTACATGAGAAAGAAGCATCTGTTTTATTTATGATATTATTATTTGGAGTTTCTATTACTGTCTCCTGAACTTTATCCTGACCAATTTGGTGAGCAATGTAGATTTTGATGAATTTTTCATGAAAGATGGAGGAAAAGGCAACATTTCATATCACATAGCAGACTTAATTAATCTCTTTATTATACAAGTGCTCTCTCTAGTCTCTTCTCAGATCCAAATTCCCTTTATCCCCCACACTCCACGCCCCACCTCCAGCCATCTGCAATATTTTTTTCCCTCTCTGAGAGTCAGGGCCCACTGCCATATATCTAATCCCCAGAAGATACTTGGTGGACTTTCTAGCTGCTTCACCCCTTCTTCAAGGATTCTTTTCCCTGTAAGGGAGATAATTTTGTTTTAACTGAGATTTTGCTTATAGATGCTGTCTGCCATAAGATGATAGTAACAAGAGCATCAACAACCAGCCACGTAAGCACTTAACATGGGCGATCATTTAATCCTCACAGCAATGCTGTATAGCATTATCCTGTTTTACAGAGAGGGTAAATTATCTGCCTGTGGCAGAAGAGGCTAATTGTCTGCCCCAAATTCATTCTCCTCCTTCCTTAGACTGAAGTTTTCACTGGGAAGTGGCCATCCATCATGGGTTATATACACATTTGTAATGGTCATATTTTCCTAATATGTTGTTCCTTCATCATTACGAAGTATTCCTTTTTGTCTCTAGTAATATCCTTTGTCTTAAGGTCTAGTTTGTCTAATATGGATATAATGACACCTGCTCCTTTGTGTTTACTGTTTCCCTGGGATATCTTTTTCCATCTTTTAAATTTTTACTTGCTATCTGCCTTTGTATCCAAAGTGAGTCTTCTGTAGACAACATTCAGGTGGTGCTTGCTTTTTCCTCTGGCTTTACAATCTCTGCCTTCTGATTGGACTATTTAGTTCATTTGCATTTAATATAATTATTGATATGATTGTATTAAATCTACCATTTTGCTATTTATTTTTTGTCTTGATTTTTTTGTTCTTTGTTCCTCACTTCTTCTTTTGTATTAACTAATTTTTTTCTTATTTCATTTTAATTTCTCTGTTGACTTTGTACCTACATTTTCTTTCACCAGTTTTTAGTTTCTCTGGGGTCTACAAAATTTATCTTTAGCTTATCCCAATGTACCTAGAGTTAAATTACTTCAGATAAAGTATAGAAAATTTGCAAGATTATAATTCCACTTACCCTTTATCCTTAGTGCTATTATCACATATATCTAAATTTGTCATAAATTCATTAATACTAGTAAAGTGTCACACTTTTTTTTTTGCTTTAAACAGTCATATGTCTTTTTAATAAGGAAAGAAAAGAAATATATTTATATTGATTATCTTTTATACTCACCCACATAATTGCTTTTTCTACTGTTTGAGAATTTCAGTGTATTATCAAGAATCTTGAAATGTTTATATTCTTTTACCCAATAATTGTACTTATAGGAATTTTTTATAGTACTAATTAGAGATGTTACCATGATGTTTTAGAGATGTTATCATGATGTTTTCTTCACAGTTCCTTATAATTAAAATTTTGAAATTGGGTGGTGCCTGTGGCTCAGTGAGTAGGGTGCCAGCCCCATATACTGAGGGTGGTGGGCTTGAACCTGGCCCCGGCCAAACTGTAACAACAACAACAACAACAAAAATAGCTGAGTGTTGTGGCGGACACCTGTAAGCCCAGCTACTCAGGAGGCTGAGGCAAGAGAATCACCTAAGCCCAAGAGCTGGAGGTTGCTGTGAGTTGTGACGCCATAACACTCCATTGAGGCCAACAAAGTGAGACTCTGTCTCTAAAAAAAAAAAAAAAATTGAAATAATTTAAATGTCTAAGAACCATAAAATTATTACATAAACTATATTATGTACACAGGACAGATAAGCATTTTTATTTTTACAATATTGGTAAACTGAGACAAGTCAATGTATAATTATTATAGTTTTTTAGGAAAAGAGGCTAAAAAAATATATATCTAGAACTAAATATTAATAGTGGTTCTCTCTGGCTAGTTAGATTAATCATCTGATTTACTGGTTTTTGCTTATTTACACTTTTCTATACTTTCTAAATTTTAACACAACTGTATGTTATTTTATAATCAGAATAACAGCACAATAAGAAAGAATTCAAGATTAAGGGGGCATGTTATGTAAGCACTAGTCAGGATCATTGAAAGTATTTTATCATAGTGGTAAGATTAAATAATTGTCATAAATATATTTATCAATTTTAATGCAGGGTAACATATGTCTTTAGTTTGACAAGTTTGGAGTGTAGAAGGTAAAAAGGAGGCCAGGCACGGTGGCTCACAACTATAATCCCAGCACTCTGGGAAGCTGAGGTGGGTGGATTGCCCGAGCTCACAGGTTCAAAACCAGCCTGAACAAGAGTGAGACCCCATCTCTAAAAATAGCTGGGTGTTGTGGCAGGCACCTGTAGTCCCAGCTACTCAGGAGGCTGAGGCAAAAGACTCGCTTGAGCCCAAGAGTTTGAGGTTGCTGTAAGCTATGATGCCACAGCACTCTACCAAGGGCAACAAAGTGAGACTCTGTCTCAAAAACAACAACAAAAAAGGAAGGTAAAAAGGAGAGGCATATAAATTTATATATTATTCAGTATATTATGCCTATTCTATTGGTAGTTCTTCTTCTCTGTTATGATGTAAAGATTACTACAGGTTCCTAAGTGCCTCAAAAGATCTCCCTTAATGGCTGTATCAGTCCTTAAAATTTCTATGAGGCAATTCCTTTTTTTCTATTTTGGAGGCAGAGTCTCACTGTATTGTCCTGGGTAGAGTACTGTGGCATCATAGCTCACAGCAACCTCAAATTCTTGGGCTCAAGTGACCCTTTTGCCTCAGTCTCCCAAGTAACTGGGACTACAGGTGCCTGACCCAATGCCCAGCCAGTTTTTTCTATTTTTAGTAGAGATGGGGTCTCACTCTTGTTCAAGCTGGTCTCCAACTCCTGAGCTCAAAGGATCTACCTGCCTCGGCCTCTCAGAGTGCTGGGATTATAGGTGTAAGCCTACTCCCCTGACCCAGGCAACTCATTTTGTTTCAAGCTCTCTTGTCTCCTATCCTATGAAATCTACATTATTTTATCTGGGAAGGTATTTATTGACATATAAGCATGGATTACTATATCAGACTCAGGAAATTCTGCTCCAAAAATATTTGGGTGGCTGTGGTAATGGTCGACAGCTGTAGAACTGACTGAGCAGGATAATTCTAGGCAGAATTCTGTGCTGTCTTAGAAAGTTGGCAGGTAGGGTGAGCACTCTGAGCACTTTGTGGGGGTGGTAGATGGGAAGAAGTGAGAGAAAAAGAAAAAGGAAAAACTATACTAAATGGGGATTTAAGCATCATTCAATCCAAGCTCCCTTTACTCAGTGGACTTGTGTTAGCAGCTATTAGTCTGTACTCCTTAAGTGGCATTTGTCAGTGGCCACTTATTCCCATGGTTCTTTGCTACTTACTCCTTCATTTAGATAGAGGTCAAAATCCTTTGTAAAGTTTATAGCCTATGCAAGAACCTATGCAAGATATGTTTTTATGTTGCTCTTCCCACCTTCAAATTTCACAGAATCACCTCATTAGCTGAAGAAATTAATCCCCAATAAAAGAACATAGTTAGTAAAACATCACCAGGGACTACACACACACACACACACACACACACACACACACACGGTACAAAAAGAATGTATACACATTTTAAGAAAGGAAAAAAACTACTAAAATTGTAATACTTGGTTGGGCATCATGGCTCATGAGATGGCTCAATCCTATCACTCTGGGAGGCTGAGGCAGGTGGATCACTTGAGCTTACGAGTTTGAGACCAGTTTGAGCAAGAACGAGACCCTGTCTCTACTAAAAAAGAAAAAAGCTGAGGCAAGAGAATCTCTTGAGCTCAAAAGTTTGAGGTTGCTGTGACTTATGAGGCCATGGCACTCTAACAAGGGCAAAAAAGAGAGACTCTGTCTTAAAAAAAATATTGCAATACTCAATATGTACCAGTAATGCTTGTTATCTTGTATGTTGTATCTTGTTTCTGTCATAATTGCAGAAGTCAAATGTGACTTGCCTATTAACAATTTAAATACAGTTTTTTCCATTCTTAAATATTAGGTAAGCAGGGTCTTCTGGAAACTGTATGATATGTCTTCTTCATTGGCTGTTGTATATGCTGACAGCTCTTTAAGATGGAATTTGAACTCTGATGAGGAAGAAGACAGGGGAATGCAGATGTGCTGGGGTAGATGCGTTTTCCAGAGATGCCTAAGTCAATTTGCATTGATAGCCCTGTTCAGTCTTCCCTTAGGACCAGCCAAGGAGGAAAGTTTTAATAACACACTTACAAATTCATAGATATGTAACAAATCGAAATATAACTTTCACTGTATGAATAAAATCTTCTTAATAACTTGATTGATTCAACTACAGTTATAGCTAATGTACCTATACATTAGCTACAGCTAATAGTAGCAATGTAGGTTTAGAACTCAGATCTCTTAGCTGTTAATCTAATAATTTCTCACGTCAAGCTGACCCAAATCTAGATATTAGAAACACGCCTTCATCTAGATATTAGAGACACACCTTCATCTAGATAGAAGAGAAAGAGAAAAGAAAAAAGGGCCCAATCCTACAGTTTGGCATCAAACCCTAAGAAAAAATGTATGAACATTAGATGGAGTGGAATTGCAAGCCATGTTGCCTTTTTTTAAAAAGTGGATTATGTCAACCATGTTAAATGATTTAGTTTTTTCCTTTTAATATCATTGCACAAAAGAATATAAGTCACTGCTTATTTGGGCACTGAGACTTTTTATTTTTTTTATTTTTTATTTTTTTGAGACTTTTTAAATATGAAATGATGTACATCATTTAAAATCTGACTTCAGCTGATTTGGGTAATACTTTTTAGCTATAGACAAAGAATAAGACTGAGTCTGTTGTGTCAAGATACCTGGCCGAGTGCCGTGCAAGTCTGAACAAGGTCATGTTTACATTATTGGATATTTTATTCTTTATCTAGACTAAAAGAGGATAAGAGCAAGAAAATGAAGTCCACTGGTGACCTAAATTGGAAGGCATTGTCAATGTAAGTGAGAACAGAAAAGTAAAGTAAATACAGGTTTAGACGCACAGGGAAGAGGCACTGGTACTTCACTTCAAAGGCAAGGAAAGGGCACCTCAAGTACCCCATTCCATTCCATTATGCCTGGAATGGAAACGGGTTCCAGAAATTATAGACATAGAAAATGATAATGACTTTTAAAAGGGGGAGAAGGATACAACAGTTTACAAAGTGATACAAGGTTCTACTTTTGAAGGGAGAAAAAATACCCCAAACAAAAAGGTACAATGATGCACTTATATACATTTATATAAGTCTTCCATGTCAAAATCAGAATAGAAAGGTTTGTTATTATACTGGAGATATAAATATTCTGAGTGTTGGATTGGAGATAGTATTAAAGTAACCAAGTAAAGGGATGAATTACATATAAAAAGGACTGTGAGTACAAAGTTAAGTACAGGTAGTATCCTTAAGATCCTGTTTAAATCAGAGGTTTTACCAAAGGAGGTGGCTCAGTCCTAGCAGTAAGGAGGTGGCTCAGTCCTAGCAGTCTGGGAACCTTAGGTGAGTGGATCATATCTGCATATTCCTTTACAAAAGGAAGGAATTAAAACCAGAGAGAGGAAAAAAAAAAAAGGAAATTGCTGTTTGCCCTCTGTTGTCTATTATGCTTTTCTTTATTGCTTTATCAAGAAAAAAAAAAAGACAGAATTTTTTTCTTAATGAAACCTTGTTAATTTGTAGGCCTACAAAAAGAGCAGCCAGGCCACAGCTACCATCCATAGCCAGCTGGTCAAGAGAGACTATAACCTTGTGAGTACTCCTGATATCCTAGGGGACCAGAGCAATGCTGTTCAGATTTTTTTATCCTCCCACAATTTTGGAATTCATGGGGTTAGGATTCTTTCAAAATGTATTTATGAGAGCATATAGCAATCTATTCCCTATTGTGCTAAAAAATGGTTTGATGAAATTTGGCACATGCGATTGCTATGAAATAAGGGGCTCTTTCAGAAATCATATGCCACTGGGCAAGAGATGTGCCTTCCCTGCACTACGGGATGGGGTAATTGAGGTGCCCTTCTCAGCAGATACCTCTATTTTGTGGTAGAAGGAATTCATTGAAAATTGCAAGATATATCTAGATTAAAGGCTGACTTACCCAGAACTATAAAGGATGCAAATACACAAACTCACAAACTCCTAGTAAGTCACAGGCAAGTAGGGGTTTAATTGTTCAGTAAGAGTAGAGTGGAAATCATAAGTGAAAAGGAACAAAACGGAAAGGGGAAAAAGATACTTTAGCATGATTTTTAGTAAACATTCATGTGACCTCAATTTTAAGGGGATGCTCAGCCTTACAAGGAAGTAGTCAGTATTTACCAGTCAGGATTCCTGGGAGCTTAAAAGCAATAATTTTGGATGATCTCCCAGGAGAAGAGTTAAGAATGACCTGGATATAGATTTCCCCCTCTTCTCTTCTAAAAGCTTGGCTATTTAAAAATCAGACATAGCACAGCCATCTGGACTGTTCCGCCCTCCCCTACCCAGCACATATGCTGCTTGTGATGATTCTCTTGGACCAGCAGGCTGGACAGAGGGCACTGTGTCAGCACTAATCTACTCACTGTGTCCTTCCATGACCACTCCAGGCAATCCTTAACCACGTCCTCTTTCTCATGTCTGATCAGTTCTGTCTCTCTAAAAGACTTAACTGATAAAGAAACTCAGTGAAATGCCACAACTGTTAAGATTTATAGAATATCATATACGCTGTCAGAGCAGTAGAAAGAACCCCAGTGTCCAGGAAGGCATAGGGGTGCAGTGGCAATCACAAGAATCCACTGAATGCATCAGATACAGTCGTGATTGGAGGTTTGATTTTATATTCAAAGACCTTCAAAGAAATTCTTATGGTTGAGAGAAACCTATTCTGATATAACTAATGTTTGTAGAATTTATTTATGGGTACCTGCTACATGAGCCAGGAACTATTTCATTTCAGTTCTTCCTAAATATAAAGTATGTACCTGTCTTAGGTCATTTGGACTGTTATTCTTTTTAAATACCATAGGCTGATTAATTTATAAACAGTGGAAATTAATTGCTCACATGTATGGAAGCTGGGAAGTCCAAGATCAAGGGGCTGCCAGATTCATTAAGTGGTGAGGTTCATTCTCTGCTTCAGAGCTGGAGTCTCCTCACCGAGTCTTCACATGGCAGAAGGGGCCATCTCCCTCAAGGCTTGTTTTTTTGCTTTTTTCATTTTTTTTGAGACAATCTCACTTAGTTACCCTCAGTAGAGTGCTATGGCATCACAGCTCATGACAACCCCCAACTCTTGGGCTTAAGCAATTCTCTTGCCTCAGCCTCCTGAGTAGCTGGGACTATAGGCACCTGCCACAACGCCTGGCTATTTTTTTAGAAACAAGGTCTCACTCTTACTCAGGCTGGTCTCGAACCTGTGAGCTCAGGCACTCCACCACCTCGGCTTCCCAGCGTGCTGGGATTACAGGCGTGAGCGCTCACCTGGCTCAACGGTCATTGTGGAGGGCACTAATCATCTTCATGAGGGAAAGGCCCACTTATTAATACTACTGTATTAGAGATTAGGTTTCAACTTAGAGTTTTGGGGGAACACAAACATTCAAAGCACAACACAGTGCTTATGCTGGGAATGAAAAGATGAATGAAACAATCACCACTTCCTTCTAAAGGTTTGGTGGGGAGAGAGAGGCATTAAATGGATAGTTATATTCAGTAACAACGTGGCCAGTACAATGAAAGAGGCAAGCAGGGAGGGCCAGGGAAGCACAGGGAGGCCTTAGGAAAAGTTTTCTGCAAGAAGTGACTTTTAAACAAATCTTGGAAGGAAGCAGCAGCAGCTGGAGCTGGGCCGGTGGCTGAGCAGTACCGCTCCTGTGGGCCAGAGAATAGAGCAGGACCTGAGGAGTGTGTGTGTGTGTTGGGGGAAGTGGGGGTGGGCGCGGGGAATAATGGCTAAAGAAGAGCCAGATCATGGCAGGCCTCACGGCGTGTTAAGGACCCTTGATGGAATGTTTTACTTCTAGCAGAAAAATTCCATGGAGGAAAAAGTTTCGAAACCTTTCAACAAAACTTCTTCAATGTAGAGTCTATTGAAAACTTAAATATGCTAATATGCATTGTGAATCTCTAAACAGGAATATATTATACAGTTTCTGACCATGAAACATTTATTGAAGATGTTCTTTTTGGGTTAGAGTTCTGAGAAGCACGCTCTGGGAGGCAGTGTTCATTTGTGGTTCTCTGAGGAACCACAGACATGGGCAGATTTACATTTTAGAACACACTGGTAGCATTTCAAAACTCTCTGGCAGTCATGTAAGAGACAATTAATTGCCGGGTGAGAAAACTGAGGGCAGAGAGACCACTTAGGAGATACTGTTCCAAGTGGTCCAAGACTATTGTTCTGAGTGCAAAACTGAGTGTCTGTACTTAAGTAGCAGAAGTAGGATAAGGAGTTTAGGAGTTTAGATGAATGGAACTTGATGCTTGAATAGAGGGTTAGGGCTAGAAAAGAATGCAAAGTTTCTAACATGGACAACCAGATGTATGGGGTGCCAATGATTTAGTAATTATAAGTGGAGGAGCATAAGTTAGTTTTGGACTAGTTGAGATTGACAAAATGTGTCGGATTATCTAGTGGAGATTCTAGGAAATAATTGGGTATGAGTGGGAAGCTTCTGTTACATGATCAGATTTTGATAGTCAACAGCATATAGGTTTAGCTACAATTAGGACAATATTAAAAATTACCCAAGAAGAATGAATAGAGTGAAAAGAAGTATGGGCGAAGGATGGAAGTCAGGGGAATTCCAACAAAAGCATTTACATACCTAACAGCCTCAAAACCTGAATCAACTCGAACCATAGATACAGTTTCTATTTAAACAAATAAAACAAAACACCAACAACACAATATTAGACATATTTCAGGCATAATTTTGGATCTACATTAAGTTCATGTCCCTCCCTACTAAGACTTTCTATTGGTCTATAGCAAATTATCTTAGTAAGCATTCTCCACTCCCAGTACAATGAAGTTATTGGAATTTTAATTTTTCTTTAACTTCAAACTGTTTTCCTTCTTTTAGTCACTCTTTGAAAACGGAGATTCAACAGCAAATCGTTTCAAACTGAGCCTAACGTACCTGAACCTGTGACTCTGCAGATTGTTAGGGGTGGCTCCAAGATTTCTATATAAGAAGGGCTGGGTAGGCATCTGATTCATAGAAGGTGCTAAGGCAAAGTTCAGGTATAAGAAAATGTTTTCATTGGGTGGCGCCTGTGGCCCAAGGAGTAGGGCACCGGCCCCATATGCTGGAGGTGGTGGGTTCCAACCCAGCCCCAGCCAAAAAAAACTGCAAAGAAAATGTTTTTTACTAAGTTTGTGGGGTACTTTGGAGAGTTTGGGGCTCGATGAAAATTATGCATGGAGTGGAGAGAGCTAAATCTTCATACAACCTCCAGTTGGCTCCAGGACTGTTTTTTTACACAATTAATATTTTAGCTGCTATTAAAATTAACCCTCTGAGTAGTTAACAAAGTGTCAACCTAAAAAAGTTTCCTGTAACTATCTTGTGCTAACCCACATCTTTGTCATGCATTTATCAACCTAATTTATATTGTTGTTGAAATTACCTGTCAGCATTCTATCCTTCAGTAGACCCAGATTGCTTTTTTAAAGCAATGTGGCAGAACTTTAAAATACAATAACCATGGAACAGCATAGGTTTACTTAGTCTTATTTTTTTTTATTAGATCGTAAACACATAGATCATGTATACATTAATACATTTATGGGGTACAGTGTGCTGATTTCATATAGAATTAGGAGCGTTTATATCATAGTGGTTAATATATACCTCATCCCGTTTACTTAATTATTGTGTTAAGACATTTATACTCTATACTCATAGATCTGACATGTAGCCTTGCATTATGCACCATAGGTGTGATCCCACCATTCACCCTCCCTCGATCTGACCTCCTCCCTCCCCTTCCATCCCCCCTCCTCCCTCCTTCATCTTGGGTCATAGTTGTGATCTAGTCTTCATATGAAAGTGTGAGTGATTGTAAATTGGTTTCATAATAGTACTGAGTACATTAGATATTTTTTCTTTCATTCTTGAGATACTTTACTAACTAGGATATGTTCCAGCTCCATCCATGTGAACATGAAAGAGGTAAAGTCTCCATCTTTTTTAAAGACTGCATAATATTCCATGGTGTACATATACCACAATTTATTAATCCATTCATGGGTTGATGGGCACTTGGGCTTCTTCCATGACTTGGCTATTATGAATTGAGCTGCACTGAACAATCTAGTGCAAATATCTTTGTTATAAAGTGATTTTTGGTCTTTTGGATATACACCTAGTAGAGGAATTGCAAGATCAAATGGCAGGTCTACTTTTAGATCCCTTAGTATTTTCCATACTCTTTCTAAAAAGGAACATATTAGCTTGCACTCCCACCAGCAGTGCAGAAGTGCTCCCTTTTCTCCACATCCAGACCAACATCTGTAGTTGTGGGATTTTGTTATGTGAGCCACTCTTGTGGGAGTTAGATGATATCTCAAAGTGGTTTTGATTTGCATTTCTCTGATGATTGAAGATGATGAGCATTTTTTCATGTGTCTGTAGGCCATGCACCTATCATCTTCAGAGAAGCTTCTGTTCAAGTCTTTTGCCCATGATGAAATGGGGTTACTTGTTCTTTTCTTATTAATAAGTTTGAGTTCTCTGTGGAGTCTGGTTATCAAACCTTGTCAGAAGCATAACCTGCAAATATCCTATCCCATTCTAAGGGCTGTCTGCTTGCTTTACTTACTATGTTCTTGGCTGTGCAGAAGATTTTTAGTTTGATCAGATCCCAGTAATGTATTTTTCATGTTGCTTCAATTGCCCAGGGGGTCCTCCTCAGAAAGTATTCTCCTAGGCCAATTTCTTCAAGTGTTTCTCCTGCACTTTCTCCAAGAATCTTCATGGTTTCATGTCTTAAGTTTAAATCTTTTATCAAGTGAGAGTCAATTTTTTGTTAATGGTGAAAGGTGTGAGTCCAGTTTCAGTCTTCTGTAAGTCACCAGCCAATTCTCCTAGCACCATTTGTTAAATAGGGAATCTTTCCCCCAATTTATATTTTGGATAGGCTTATCAATGATCAAATGGCCGTAAGTGTCGGGTTTCATTTCTTGGTTCTCAATTCTATTCCATACATCTACCTCTCTATTTTTGTGCCAATACAATGCTGTTTTGATCACTATAGATTTATAGTATAGTTTGAAGTCTGGTAGCGTGATTTCTCCTGATTCGTTTTTATTTATGAGTAATGTCTTAGCTATTCAAGGTTTTTTCTATTTACATATAAAACAAAGTACTATTTTTTCCAGATCTTTAAAGTATGATGGTGGTGCTTTGATAGGGATTGCATTAAATTTGTAAATTGATTTGGGTAATATGGACATTTTAACAATGTTGATTCTTTCTAGCCATGAGCATGGTATGTTTTTCCATTTGTTAACATATTCAGCTATTTCTTTTCTCAGAGTTTCATAATTCTCTTTATAGAGATCTTTCACATCCTTTGGTAAGCAAATTCCCAAATATTTCATCTTCTTTGGTACAACTGTGAAGGAAATAGTGTCTTTGACTGTTTTTTCAGCTTGATTATTATTGGCATATATAAAAGCTACTGATTTGTGAGTATTGATTTTGTAACTTGAGATGCTGCTGTATTCCTTGATCACTTCTAAGAGTTTTGTAGTTGAGTCCCTGGGATTTTGAAGATATACAATCATATCATCTGTGAAGAGTAAAAGTTTGATCTCCTCTGACCCTATTTGGATACACTCGATCTCCTTCTCTTGCTTGGTTGCAATGGCTAAGACTTCCATTACAATGTTAAAAAGTAGTGGAGACAATGGTCAACCTTGCCTGGTTCCTGATCTAAGTGGAAATGATTTCAATTTAACTCCATTCAATATGATATTGGCTGTGGGTTTGCTATAGATGGCCTTTATCAGTTTAAGAAAAGTCCCTTCTATACCTATTTTCTTAAGTGTTCTGATCATGAAAGATGCTGGATATTGTCAAAAGCTTTTTCTGCATCTATTGAGAGAATCATATGGCCTTTGTTTTTTAGTTTGTTTATGTGATGTAGTATATTTATAGATTTACATATATTGAACCAACCTTGAGACCCTGGGATAAAGGTGGGAGACCCACTTGTTCATGTTGTATAATTCGTTTGATGTGTTGCTGGATTCTGTTTGCTAGGATCATATTGAATATTTTTGCATCTATGTTCATTAAATATATTGGTCTACAGTTTTATTTTCTTGTTGAGCCTTTTCCTGGTTTGGGGATCGGGGTCATATTTGCTTCATAGAATGTGTTGGGAAGTATTCCTTCTTTTTTGATATTTTTGAAAAGGTTAAGTAATATAGGTACTAGTTCCTCTTTAAAGGTTTGGTAGAATTTTGATGTGAAGCCATCTGGTCTCAGACTCTTCCTTTTTGGGAGATTTTGTATAGTTGATTCTATTTCAGTACTTGATATAGGTATGGTCAACATTTCCAATTCTTTCTGATTAAGTCTAGGAAGTTGGCATGCTTCCAAGTATTGTCAATTTCTTTCAGATTTTCATATTTCTGAGCATAAAGGTTTTTGTGTATTCATTAAGGATTTTTTTAATTTCTGAGGTGTCTGTTGTTATTTCACCTTTGCCATTTCTGATTGATGATACTATGGACTTTAATTTTCTATTTTTGGTTAGGTTAGTCAAAGATTTATCAATTCTGTTGAATTTTTCAAAAAACCAACTTTTCGATTCATTGATCTTTTGAATAATTCTTTTGTTTTTTATTTCATTTAATTCTGCTCAAATTTTGGTTATTTCTTTTCTTCTGCTGTATTTGGGGTTGGAATGTTCTTCCTTTTCCAGTTGCTTGAGATGTCCCATTAAGTTGTTGATTTTCTCTCTTGCCATTCTCTTGAGGAAGGCTTGCAACACTATAAATTTCCTTCTTAGGACTGCCTTTGCAGTATCTCAGTGGTTCTGATAATTCATGTCTTCATTATTGTTTTGTTCCAAAAATTTGGTACTTTCCTTCTTAATCCCATCTATGACCCAGCTATCATTCAGCATAAGGTTATTTACTTTCCATGACTTTGTATGAGTATGCAGGTAACTGTTATTGGTGAATTCACCTTTTATTCCGTGATGATCTGAGAAAATGCAAGAGATAATTTCTATACTTTTAAATTTGCTGAGGTTAAACTTGTGATCTAAGATGTCTCAATTTTGGAGGATGTTTCATGGGCTGATGAGAAGAATGTGTATTCAGTTTTGTTAGGATGAAATGTTTTATCGATGTTTATGAAATTCAATTGTTGTATGGTGAAGTTTAAGTCCAAAATTTCTTTGCTTAGTTTTCTATTAAGGCTCTAACTAACACCGCAGAAGGGATGTTAAAATCGTCAACTATTATGGTGCTGGAAGATATTAATTGCTCATGTCTGTTAGGGTCTCCCTTATAAATTGAGGAGCATTTTGGTTGGGTGCATAAATGTTAATAATTGACATCTCATCATGTTGAGTGTTTCCCTTAATAAATGTGAAGTGACCATCCTTGTCTTTCCTTACTTTTCTTGGTTTAAAGCCTAGTATATCTGCAAATAAAATTGCCACCCCTGCTTTTTTCTGATTTCCATTTGCCTGGATTACGGGTGTCCATCCTTTCACCCTGAGTCTACATTTATCCTTTAAGGTGAGATGAGATTCTTGTATACAGCAGATATCTGGGTTTTGTATTCAGTCAGCTAACCAGTGCCTCTTAAGAGTATAGTTTAAGCTATTCACATTAATTGAGAGTATTGATAAGCCTGGTCCTATTTTGGATGTCAAGTTTTTTAAAAGTCCAGTGGACACTTTGAATCTTTTCACCACTGTAGAAATTGGGTTTTGGTCAAGAATTTCTGAGTGAGTTTACTTTGGTGGTAGAGCATTGTGCTGGTCATTATGGAGGATGGGTCTGAGGATATCCTGAAGAGCTGGTTTGGTTATGGCAAATTTATTCAACATGTGTATGTCATTAAAGTATTTAACTTCTCCATCATAAATGAAGCTCAGTTTAGCTGGATACAGGATCCTGGGCTAAAAGTCGTTACATTTTAGGAGATTGAAGGTCAACAACCATCCTTTTCTGGCTTGAAAAATTTCAGCAGAAAGATCTGTAGTCATTCTAATAGTTCCCTTATGGGTTATAGTTTTCTTATGTCTGGCTGCATGCAGGATTTTTTCCTTCATATTAACTTTGGCTAAGTTAATTACAATGTGTCTAGAAGATGCTTTATTTGGGCTTAGTCATGCTGGGGTTCTGAAACTGTCCACTATCTGAATGTCAGTATTTCTTGCCATGCTTGGGAAGTTCTCCTCAATTATCTCTTGGAGTAGAGTATCTGTGCCTTTCAGACCATCCTCTTCTCCTTTAGGGATTCCTATGAGGCAAATGTTTGCTTTTTTGGAGTGGTTCCATAATCTGTTTTTGCTCTCCACTTCACTTCCTCTTTGAGCATTTGGGAGTATTCAAAAGCTTTGTCTTCAATGTTAGAGACCCTTTCTTCTGCCTGCTCCATTCTGTTACTGAAGGTTTCTACTGTATTTCTCAGATCCTTGAGGGCTGCAAGGTCTTGCCTCAATGTGTCAAAATCTTTGGTAATTTTGTCTTTGAATTCATTGAATTCTTTAGACAACTTTTGAATTGCTCCTTGAATTTCTAATTCCATCTTTACCTCCATTCTGTTAATCTTATTTGCAATCCAAATTCTGAATTCAATTTCTGAATTCTCAGCCATTTGTTTATGAATGGGATCTTCTGTTGTGTCTCCTTTGTCATTCCTTGGGGGAGTTTATCTGCTCTGATTATCCATGTTGCCAGAGTTTTTCCACTGATTCTGCCCCATGATAATTTTTCACCATTTGGCTAAAGAAGCTGGCAAGATGAAATTGAATTGAGGGCTCCTGGAGTTGTAATTAACTAGCCCTTTGCCAAAGAACTGGAACTGGTGATTGAGGCTTTCCCCTTAGAGCTTTACAAAGGTCCCATTCAGAACTACTGCCTGAAACTCTGGGCACCTGCTTGGTGTGGTGGGGCTTAGATGGTGCTGACCGGTATTCAGCTAGTCTCTGTCCAATCCTAGTGAATTAGTGGTTTGGGGCTGAAATCTCAGCTGTGGAGAAATATAAGCAACTAAGACACCCCATCCCACCACAGGTGACAACTGGAAGGGGAGAATCCCACACTCCCACAACAACATAGCCAGGGTACAACTTTGGTGGGTTTCGAGGTGATTGGCCCAGGTCAAGAGTTCCAAACCAATTGTCCTAGTCAACATAAACACCAATCAGGTGGGAGAGTTCAAAAGGTCTTCAGCATCTTGGCAGCAGGGGTCCACTAGCAGCTCAATTTGAGCCCAGTGGGAGGGACCATGGAGCTGCCACCACTGTCAGGGGTGGCACTACCAGTCAGGGGTACTGCTGCATGCAGGTCACAGGAGCCCATGGGGAGTTGGAGGGTATTGCCACTGGCCAGGCACAAGGGTCACAGGAGCCGGGTGGGCAATTGGAGGGCTCCGCTGACCCCCCAGTCTTGTGTTGCAGGAGTGTGTGTGTGTGGGAGAACTGGAGGGCAGAGCCAGTGATCCTGGGCCTTGGGTCACAAGAGCCCAGTGGGAAGCCAAGCTTCCCAGCCAGTGAGCCATGATCCTGGTGGTCAGTAGCACGGGACCAGAGTTATGCTCTTTCCAACCTGGGGCAAGTCTCTGTCCCCTTGTGACTCCCACTTCTATTAAAGTTATAGTTTCATCGCAACTGTCCCACAGCTCATGAGATGCCCTGCCCTACCAGAAATCTGCCAAATGCTCTGGATTTTGCAGGGGGTAATCTTCTAGACCGCCAGGAGAGGGGGGAGGGTGGATTGGGAGTTAAGGAAGATACGGAGAATATTAGATTAACTTTTGGCCCAGGCAACAGACTGCCTGGGCTTGCAGTGGTATCTCTCCATGGAGGGAGTCCCAACCCTCAGTCCTTCTCTCCCCTTTGGTGAAACAAAAGGTCCTTTGTTCTCTACTTGCCTCATGCTTCTCTCCTGGGAGTGGAGGGGAAGGATTCATGTCCTCTTTGGGATGGGTTTAGTACCTGAAATTTGTTTTCTTGGTGTCCCAGCTTGTCACAGCAGGGGTGATGCGAACCTATTGATCATCTCTCAGCTCAGCTCCTGATCTTCCACTTTATTGGGTTAAGTGGGCCATTTCTTGCCATTATTTCTCCCTCTGGATGGGAGCCTCTGCCGAAAGCTGACTTTAGTCAGCCATCTTGCCTCGGAAAGCCAGTTTACTTAGCCTTTACCACTGTTCAAATCAATCAGAATTAACTAAGCTTACTTACTATCCACCAATATATATATAAAAACTTTTGACTCTCAGTTTTTACATTGTAGAGGCTAAAATTTTTATAATCATTTAAATCTTTTTTAGAATGAATAGTAAAAATGAGTAAATAAGTAGATGAAGCATTATGTTTAGTCTCAATAATAAGATAAATTATGTCTTTAATTCACTCATGTTGTAAATGACATATGTTGGTGTATGTGTTGCAAATTTAATGCTATATGAATGTCAAGAAATATGAAGGAACACAGAGTAAACCTCAAAAAAATGAAACAATGCAATATGCTATGTGTATATCGATTGAAAGTAATTTAATAGGTCATACATCACTGATTTAAAAAATGAAAGCAATTACTTTATTCTCCTGAGTAATTTAGGCATTAAAAAATATAGCTTGTCATGTAGTTATTATAATTGTGGAAAAAGGAGAAGTGATGTACATGGTACATATGCCCACTCCAAACACAGCTCTGCTGAGGAATTCTTGCAGTAAGTGCAATTAAGTTGAAACTTAATAAAATTAGAGTGGTTTTCAATGGCCACTTTTTGTGATCAAAATAATGCTTGTTGTGTTCTGAGCGTGGACAATGAACGGCTTGCTTGCTTAATGCAAGGGATAATGTTAAACTAAAGGAATAAAACAATGACAATCACTTTTTCCAAAGAGTAGTTTCTTTCAAAGAATGCCAAAACAGGGCATTTCATAAAAGAGTCTTTACAAATTTAGAGTAAAAATAACAAGTTGCATCTCATAGGTCCTCAAAGCTAATACTTAATTTTATTTTTAATTTATGAAGAAAACATATAATAAGAACAGGACATATCAGACTTGAAGAAAAGAGAATCCATATCTTATTCTTTGTCATGAAACATTTGGGTGTAGGCACCGAAGCTGAGATTGCAGTTAATGGGATAGATGAATACAGTAGCTGGTATTCTTAGGAAAATGTAAAGTGTTATGAGAATCTATCTCTCCTATAGAGAGATGTTGAGTCCTTTGTTTTGAATTTTGTTCTCAAATTGAAAAGAAAACCTTAAAAGGTGTTAAACACAGAGTTTAAGGAAAACTAAAAGGAAAATGTGAATAGAAAACTAAGAATTTCAAGATCATGTGGTTTTAGAGGTGCCATTTCCTTCTCCACCTCCCCTCATGTCATTCCCAGAACATAATAATCCAAAAAGAACTAAGGAAAATCGAATTGCAAAATAATGTTAGTAAGGAAAGGAACCAAAACTTTGTTCAGACACATGTAATAATTTTATGAGTCTTCATTCATCACAGACTTAGGTTTTATTGTGTCATCTCATGAAAAGCAGATCACATAAACAAGCAGAAATCCATGCAGATGTTTATGAAACAATCTCAATAGGTTTTCCACATTTACGTATGTGCTTTCACTTAGTTCACTTTTAAGTAATATATAATTAATCTACTGATAATTATGGATTTGGTATTGGTTGATATTTATTGATAACATTCACACACCTGTGCTATTTCTAACCATAGTTTCAATTTTAGGCAATGGTTATTTTTGGCCATATGTGCTTCACTTTCTATTTTTCATATAATAATATACATACAATGTTTATTATTTATTTATATATTTTAATAATGTATATATTTATAACTATTGTTTGTATTATAGAAAGGCTCTAAGCTGCTAAGTGCTAAAGTGTAAAGCCTGCTTTCCTACATAAAACTTTTCTGCATCAAACAGACTGGTTAATGTTGGAGTGCTTATAAATGTTTTTCCATCTCCATCTTACCCTTGCTCTCTGTAGCCATCTCTTTCACCTGCTGTTCTCGCTCAATACTATGTCTCTCTGCTCCTGCTAAATCAGGCTGGAATATCCCTGTCTAAAAAACATGAATTCAGGGCGGTGCCTGTGGCTTAAAGGGGTAGGGCACCAGCCCCATTTGCTGGAGGTGGCTGGTTCAAACCCAGCCCCAGCCAAAAAATGCAAAAAAAAAAAAAAAAAAAAAAGTATGTCTAGATTTGGCAAAGCTATGAATAATAGTTTCATTTAAAAAAATCAAACAATCTTTAGAGAATTTAATTTAGAGCAACATTCTTTACAGTGTACATTCAGCTCCCAGGACATGAACAAGATGATCCAACAGGTTTGTGAAAAACTACTGTGCTTCTATTTCTATTTGTGTTTCTTTATCCTCTTTTAAAAATGTACTTACTTACTTATTTATTTTTTAGAGATGGGTTTTGCTCTATCTCCAAGGCTGGAATGCAGCAGATCAATTGTAGTTCACTGTAACCTTGAAATCCTGAGGTCAGGCAGTCACCAGCCTGAGCATCTTTAGTGGCTGGGACTAATGGGATGCACCACCACACCTGGCTAATTTTGTTTTTTAGAGATGAGCTCATGCTGTATTGCCTAGGCTGGTCTTAAACTCTTCACCTCAAGCCATCCTCTTGCCTTATCCTCCCAGAATGCTGGGCCTTCCTTATTCTTTAAAAAGGAAAAATGTTTTAAATTAAATCATAACTGTGTACATTAATGCATTTATGGGGTACAATGTGCTGGTTTTATATACAATTGGAAATACTTTCATCAAACTGGTTAACATAGCCTTCACTGCACTTTCTTAATTATTGTGTTAAGACATTTATACTCTATACTTATTAGATTTGACATGTAACCTTGTAAAATGCACCATAGGTATGATCTGACCAATTATCCTCTCTCCACCCATCCTATCTCCCTCTTGTCCCCTCCCCCTCCTCTTTCCCCTTCATCTTGGGTTGTAGTTGGGTTATAGCTTTCATATGGAAATGTCGGTGCTAATATAATGGTTTCATAGTAGGGTACATTGGATACTTTTTCTTCCATTCTTGAGATACTTTGCTAAGAAGAATATGTTCCAGCTCCATCCAGCTTTCATGTAAACATGAAAGAGGTAAAGTCTCCATCTTTCTTTAAGGCTGCATAATATTCCACAGTGTACATATACCACAATTTATTAATCTATTCATGGGTTGATGAGCACTTGGGCTTCTTCCATAACTTATCAATTATGAATTGGGCTGCAATAAACATTCTGGTGCAAGTATTTTTGTTATAAAGTGATTTTTGGTCTTCTATATATATATACCTAGTAGAGGAATTACAAGATCAAACAACAGGTCTATTTTTAGATCCCTAAGTGATTTCCAAATTTCTTTCCAAAAGGAACCTATTAGTTTGCATTCCCACCAGCACTGCAGAAATGTTCCCTTTTCTCCACAGCCACGCCAACATCCATAGTTTTGTGATTTTGTTTAATCTTACTGGAGTTAGATGATATCTCAAAGTGGTTTTGATGTGCATTTCTCTGATGATTAAGGATGATGAGCACTTTTTCATGTGTCTGTAGGCCGTGCACCTGTCTTATTCAGAGAAGTTTCTATTCAAATCTCTTTTCCACAATGAAATGGGATTACTTGTTCTTTTCTTGTTAATACATTTGAGTTCTCTGGATTCTGGTTATAAAACCTTTGTCAGAGACATAACCTGCAAATATCCTCTCCCATTCTGAGGGCTGTCTGCTTGCTTTACTTACTGTGTTCTTGGCTGTGCAGAAGCTTTTTAGTTTAATCAGGTCCCAGTAGTGTATTTTTGGTGTTGCTTCAATTGCCTAGGGGATGCTCCTCATAAAATACTCCCCCAGGCCAATTTTTTCAAGTGTTTTCCCTACACTCTCTTCTAGTATTTTTATAGTTTTATGTCTTAAGTTTAAATCTTTAATCCAGTGAGAGTCTATCTTAGTTAATGGTAAAAGGTGTGGGTCCAGTTTCAGTCTTCTGCAGGTTGCCAACCAGTTCCGCCAGCACCATTTGTTAAATAGGGAGTCTTTTCTCCACTAAATATCTTTGATAGGCTTATCAAAGATCAAGTGATGATAAGTAGCTGGGTTTGTCTCTTGGTTCTCTAATCTGTTCCATAAATCTACCTCTCCATTTTTGTTCCAGTACCAATGCTGATTTGATCACTATCGATTTATAGTATAGTCTGAGGTCTGGTAGCATGATTCCTCCTGCTTTGTTTTTATTTCTGAGTAATGTCTTGGCTAATTGAGTTTTTTTCTGATTCTATATAAAATGAAGTATTATTTTTTCAAGATCTTTAAAGTATGACAGTGGTGCTTTAAAAGAGGTTGCATTAAAATTGTATATTGCTTTGGGTAGTATGGACATTTTAACAATGTTGATTCTTCCCAGCCATGAGCATGGTATGTTTTTCCATTTGTTAACATTTTCAGCTATTTCTTTTCTCAGAGTTTCATAATTCTCTTCAGAGAGATCTTTCACATCCTTTGTTAGGTAAACTCTCAAATATTTCATCTTCTTTGGCACTACTGTGAATAGAGAATATTTTTTCAGCTTGAGTATTGTTGGTATATATAAAGGCTACAGATTTGTGAGTATTGATTTTGTAACCTGAGATGCTGACATATTCCTTGATCACTTCTCAGAGTTTTGTAGTTGGATCCCTGGTGTTTTCCAGATATATAATCACTCTTGCAAAGAGTGAAAGTTTGATCACCTCTGACCCCATATGGATACCCTTGATTGCCTTCTCTTGCTTGATTGTCATCGCTAAGACTTTCATTACAATGTTAAAAAGCAGTGGAGACAATGGGCAACCTTGCCTGGTTCCTGATCTGAGCAGAAATGTTTACAGTTTTGCTCCATTTAATATGATATTGGCCTGTGGGTTTGCTGTAGATGGCCTCTATCAGGTTAAGAAAAGTCCCTTCTTTACCTATCTTAAGTGTTCTGATCATGAAAGGATACAGGATATTGTCAAAAGCTTTTTCTGCATCTATCGAGAGAATCATATGGTCTTTGTTTTTTATTTTGTTTATGTGATGTATATAATATATCTATATTTTATAATTTTATAAATCTATAAAATTTATAGATTTATGTGTATTGAACCATACTTGAGACCCTGGGATAAAACCCACTTGTTCATGTTGTATAATTTGTTTGATGTGTTGCTGGATTCTGTTTGCTAGGATCTTACTGAATATTTTTGCATCTATATTTGTTAAAGATATTGGTCTATAATTTTCTTTTCTTTTGGGGTCTTTTTCTGATTTGGAGATCAGGGTGATATTTGCTTCATAAAATGTGCTGGGAAGTAGTCCTTCTTTTTTGATGTTTTGGAAAAGGTCATGTAAATAAAGGTACTATTTCCTCTTCAAAGGTTTGGTAGAATTCTAATGTGAAGCCATCTGGTCCCGGACTCTTCTTTTTTTTGGAGATTTTTGTATAGTTGATTCTATTTCAGTACTTGATATCGATCTGTTCAATGTTTCTAATTCTTTCTGATTAAGTCTAGGAAGTTGGCATGCTTCCAAGTATTGGTCAATTTCTTTCAGATTTTCATATTTCTGAGAATAAAGTTTTTTATAGTATTCATTAAGAATTTTTTGAATTTCTGAGGTGTCTTGTTATTTTGCCTTTGCCATTTCTGATTGATGATACTATGGACTTTAATTTTCTATTTCTGGTTAGGCTAGCCAAAGGTTTATCAGTTTTGTTAAACTTTTCAAAAAACCAACTTTTGATTCGTTGATCTTTTGAATAATTCTTTTGTTTTCTATTTCATTTAATTCTGCTCTAATTTTAGTTATTTCTTTTCTTCTGCTGAGTTTGGGATTGAAATGTTCTTCCTTTTCCAATTGCCTGAGATATCCCATTAAGTTTTTGACTTCCCCTGTTTTCATTCTCTTGAGGGAGGCTTGCAGTACTATAAATTTCCTTCTTTGGACTGCCATTGCAGTATCCCAGAGGTTCTGATAATTCATATCTTCACTATTGTTCTGTTCCAAAAAATTGGTAATTTCCTTCTTAATCTCATCTTTGACCCAGCTATCTTTCAGTATAAGGTTATTTAGCTTCCATGACTTTGTATGAGTTTGTAGATACCTGTTATTGGTGAGTTCACCTTTTTTTCTGTGATGATCTGAGAAAATACAAAGAATAATTTCTATTCTTTCAAATTTGCTAAGGTTAGACTTGTAATTTAATATGTGATCGATTTTGGAGGATGTTCCATGGGCTGATGAGAAGAATGTGCATTCATTTTTGTTACAATGAAATGTTTGTCTATTAAATTCAATTGTTGAATGGTGAAGTTTAAGTCCACAATTTCTTTGCTTATTTTTAATTGAAGGATGTAACCAACACTGCTGAATGGGTGTTAAAATTTCCAACTATTATGGTGCTGGAAGATATCAAATTGTTCATGTCTGTTATTGTCTCCCTTATAAATTGAGGAAATTGAGGAGGATTTTGGTTGACCGCATAAATGTTAACAATTGAAATCTCATCATGTTGAGTGTTTCCCTTAACAAATATGAAGTGACCATCCTTGTCTTTCTTTACCATTGTTAGTTTAAATCCTAATGTATCTGCAAATTAAATTGCCACCCCTGCTTTTTTCTGATTTCCATTTGCCTAGATTATAGATTTCCATCCCTTCACCCTGAGACTATATTTATCTTTTTAGGTAAGATGAGATTCTTATGGGCAGCAGATATCTGGCCTGAGTTTTTGTACTAAGTCAGCCATCCTGTGCCTATTTAGCAGAAAATTTAAGCCATTCATGTTAATTGAGAGTATTGATAAGTCTGGTAGTATTTTGGGTGTCAAGTTTTTCGAAAGACCAGTGGACGTTTTTAATCCTTTTGCCACTGTGGAAGTGGGTTTTGATCACAAATTTCTGAGTGAGTTTACTTTGGTGATAGAGCATTGTGGTGGTCATTATGGAGGATGGGTCTAAGAATATCCTGGAGAACTGGTTTAGTTATCGCTCTTTTAAAATTTTAATTTTTAGATGTTTTATAATGTATATAGTAGGTCCATAAAATATTAATCTAGTAGAACATATGTATAACTGTATTATTATTATTATTTTTTTTACTGTTGGAATATATGGTCACAGAGGTTAGGAAATCAGAGGTATAAATGTTAGGAACACATGTTTAGTCATTTAATAGACCTACATTTGATTCTTACCTCTAACTCTTACTAGTGATCTTAAGCAAGTTACATAAACTCTCTAAGCCTCAGTGTATTCATCTATAAAATCATATTAATTATATAATATCTGCCTCATAGGGTTGCTTGAAGAGCAAGTTGAATAACGGATATAACACACTTAGGGCATAACCTATACTAAAAAATGTATGATATTGTCTGACTGGTGAAGGTCATGTGAAGGAGGCATATGGAAGCCTTTGGGATAATAAAATCTAAACTCAAGTAATTTTTTCACTAAAAGACACTGATATGAGTTTTATTATTGTCTGAGATACCTTGATTATCATGTATTACTCAAATACATTTGTCCATAATTTAAAGAACACAGATCACAAAATCATTTTTTTCTGGGACCAGTGAACGAGCATACGATGGTCTAGGTCATTTACAGTGTTCATTTTTGCTCCATAAAAATATTTATTTGCTCAATATAGATAGAAATTAAGCACCTAAGTACATCACTTTAGAAATCCTGAAGGCAGCAAGGTTCTTTTCTTATTTTACAGATTTGAGGTTTGTTGATTTTTAAAACATTATTGTAAAATTCATACCATTAGATAGAAAGAATTTTTAATTTTTGTAAAGAGGTAAAATAAAACACTTGACAATCACTTACCTACTCAAAAGTTACTGTACATTAAATTTTGTGTATATACACATATTCACACACATGTCAATAGCAAAAGCTCCCTAATAATAAATATTGGGGTCCTGCAAATCATCCTGGAAGAACAGATCTATTGATAACTTGATCCAGAATTAGAGAATATAAATTTTTAAAAGTCAATGACAAAGTTAGCTTTTACTCTCAGGAACATGGTCTTATTTCATAGGAATTGGAAGCCTTTATTAATCTGATACAGTAAAGCAGGGTTTTTCCTCCTTAAAGCATTTCTGAAGATCAAAATGCATTTTTGAATTTTGTGGGGTTTTTTGTTTGTTGAGTTTAGTCTGTGTTAACTCAATGCTCAGTCACTTATTCATGTAAACCTCATAAAACCCGAGTAACAAGATGCCTGAATAGTTAGTTATATTATATAGTCCTTATGAAATTTTAATAAAAGAATGAAAAGTAAAGGTCAAAAATGGAGCCTGAATACTTATGACAATTGGCTTAACATCATCTAAGTCTATATATGACTTTAGCAAAGTTAAACCTTATATGTGTAGTCCTGAAAAATCAGATGCAAAGAGGAATTCATAAAGGGCTCAACATGGTCAACAAAAACATATTGTACACTTACTACGTACAAGACATGGCAGGCTCAGCGCCTGTAGCTCAGTGGGTAGGGCACCAGCCACATACACCAGGGCTGGTGTGTTCAAACCTGGCCTAGGCATGCTAAACAACTACAACAACAACAAAAGAATAGCTGAGCATTGTGGCGGGCACCTGTAGTCCCAGCTACTTGGGAGGCTGAGGCAAGAGAATCGCTTAAGCCTAATAGTTTGAGGTTGCTGTGAGCTGTGCAGCCACGGCACTCTACCGAGGGTGACATAGTGAGACTCTGTCTCAAGAAACAACAACAACAACAACAAAAGTCAGAATTCTAGGAGTGGAGTTTGGAGAGATAAAAAATAATATACAGATGAAAAAGACCTGGTCTTTTTCCTCAAGGAACTTCCAGTCTGGTGAGGGAGATAGAGCTTTACAAGGTAGGCATGGAAAACATTAAAAGAAAAAAACAAAAAAACTGTGGGATATGAGAAAGACTGTAGTAGAGATACATTTCAGGCTTGGATTCAAAGTCAGGTTCTCTGACTCACTGGCCTAGACTAAGTTGCCAGAAAAAGATAGGACACTCAGTTTAATTTGAATTTGAGGTAAATAATAATTTCTTTTTAGCGTAAGTATACCATTTTTTAGTGCATGTACCATGCACTAAAAATGTCTTAGTTTTTTAAATCTGAAATTCATATTTAACAGAGCTTCCTTTATTTTTCTTGACTAAATCTGGCAACCTTATCTTAGACAAGCGTGCTGGTTATTTATAGTTTGTCACATCTATACACCCTTTATTGCCTTCCTCTGTGTCCCTCCAAGAGGCTGACTCCTGTGATATCTATTTCTTGGGTTCCTTGCCAGTGGCTTCTTGTAGAATTCAGCCAGTGGAAGGCACTGGGAAGTGAGCAGACAGGAGGAGAGAGAGGCCTGACTTTCTTCCTTGCCTCTCCCGTGCATCAGTGAAGTGTCCCTGGAACCACAGTTCATGCCTGACAGTTCCTTCTCGCGGCTGCATCTCCCCTTGGACAGTGGTAACACGTTTTCCTCCAGCTTCAGCTTTGGAAATAGCAACAACTTTCCACTGCTGCTAATCTCCGAGGGCCTTGGCACTCCTTTTTGTTTTTCTAACATTGTCCATACCTCTGTAGGTAGTTTATTATAATCTTCACTTGAAGACTGTAATAATAAATCTTCTTAGTTAAATTCTGTTTACTCCCTGAACCCTTTTTAAGTCCTTTGAGCCTCAATCTCTTTATTTGTAAAATAAGGGAAATAATACCTTCCTTACACATTTTGTAAACAGTTTCAATATATGCATGT
Organism: Nycticebus coucang; assembly: GCF_027406575.1. Classification (NCBI taxonomy): domain Eukaryota; kingdom Metazoa; phylum Chordata; class Mammalia; order Primates; family Lorisidae; genus Nycticebus; species Nycticebus coucang. The sequence continues at coordinate 52,955,868 of NC_069782.1, forward strand.
CATGGGGGTATCTGACATCTGAATTGATATTTAGCACACCATATCGACAATTCTTTCCACTTTGGTATGACTGAGTAATGCCTATTAAATCAAATCTTGTACAGATAACAACCATAAACTTTTGACAAAATATAAAAATCAGCTATCTGCTGGAACTGGATAACGACACATAGCAGACAGATACTGAAGGAGAGTTAGTACTTTAAGAAAAGAAAAGATACTTTAAGAAGAGAAACAGTGGGACCTATTTCCCATTTTTATAACTTTTAGACAGAAGGCAGACCCCAGACCATACCAGTGGGTATGAGGAGGTTAAAAGTCCAATAGAGAGCTTGCAGGATAATGAGTTCTGGGCAACTGTAACCACCAGACATGAGGAACCAGTTCCAGACAGAAGAGGTCCAAATTGAAGGGCGGGTTCTCAATTCTGTCTGTAAACTCTTTTCAAATTTCCAGCTGACCCTGAATCATACCTGCGCGGGGCAGGCACCAGAAGGCTGACTGCAACTAAAAGAATGATACTGAGATTTAAGTCATTGTCTACTGCTGGCAAGAGAGTTTGCAGTATGAGTTCAGTCAAGCTAAGTATCTGTTGAAACAATCAACATTTTTCAGACAAATGTTAACAATGCAGAGTCACTACAAATACGTCATTTACAATGTCCCCAAATATAATCCATGATTACTTAATGAAGAAGTAGGAAACATGAATTTTAAAGAGAAAAGATAATTATCAGAACATCACCTTCCAAAAAAATCTAGATGTTGGATTTGTAAAGATTTTTGTTGCATTTTATTGTGCTTATTCCAGTTTTGAAAGGAAGAAAAAGAGACTCCATCTCTTCAAGAGAAAAATTGGAAATGTTGCTTTACAAAAGAGCAAGAAGATAAGGGGGAAATGTTACAGCTAGTTTTAGAGACAATCTGCTTCAGCCATATTGCATCTGTACTAGATTCTGTTAAATGGAGAGACCTCAGAAGAATGGAAGTGCAGGTGGGTCAGAGGGATCCAGGAGAGAGAAATTAACTGCTTGAATCAAATCCATTCAGCCAGATTAGGCACTGGAAGTCAAGAGGCCCTCAACAGAGATTTCCAAATAGCCAATAAAAATATCCTATGGGAAAAAAATGTCAAATTGTAAATATTACAGTCTTAGAGAATACAGAGCCATTTACGATGACAACCGTCATGTAAAAACTTTCTCCTTCTTTTTATCTCTTCTGCTTCTCCCCCCCACATCCTCTATTCCACTGTAGTTAATAAACTAGGAGATCAGGGAAGGGAAGGAGGACTGCACGCACACCTGGACCGCCGTGTCTAGCTTCAGCAGGCTACACTGAGAGAGGCAGGGAGGCTGTAACAGTAAAACAGTTTGAGAGTTTTGATGGTTATCTATTATCACACACTTACAAATGCTGTGCACAGTCTGTACCTGTGGCCTGACACGGTTACAGGACTTTACCTGAGGATGGGAGAGAACATATGGGATTTGCCTGAGTTTTAATCCCAGGGAAGGAAGATGATGTGGAAGAACTTTTAAAAAGTCAAAGGAAACACAAATAAGTTACTTAAAATACCAATTATGTACTTAGGCCCATGGAAGGTGTTCTGATGACTGTTAGAGGATCATTTACAGAGTAAAAAGTTCAGTGTGACTGGATACATGGCATCGTGTGACATGTAGTAGAATGTTTCATCCCTTACGAGGTGCATAGTCTCAGCCAAGTCGCTTAATCCCTCGGTGCCTCATACCTTTCATTTGTATTTTTTTTTTTTGGTGGGAATTATTTTCTTTTTTTTATTATTAAATCATAGCTGTGTACATTAATGCGATCATGGGGCACCATACACTGGTTTTATAGACCGTTTGACATATTTTCATTACACTGGTTAACATAGCCTTCCTGGCATTTTCTTTGTTATTGTGTTAAGACATTTGTATTCTACATTTACTAAGTTTCACATGAACCCTTGTAAGATGCACCATAGGTGTAATCCCACCTATTACCCCCCTCCGCCCCCTTCCCCCCTCCCTCCCCTACATCTCCCCCTACCCCCTATTTTTAGGTTATAACTGAATTATAGCTTTCATGTGAAAACCATAAATTAGTTTCATAATAGGGCTGAGTAGATTGTATACATTTTCGTCGATTCTTGAGATACTTTACTAAGAAGAATATGTTCCAGCTCCATCCATGTAAACATGAAAGAGGTAAAGTCTCCATCTTTCTTTAAGGCTGCATAATATTCCATGGTGTACATACACCACAATTTATTAATCCACTCATGGGTCTATGGGCATTTGGGCTTCTTCCATGACCTGGCTATTATGAATTGGGCTGCCATAAACATTCTGGTACAAATATCTTTGTCATGATGTGATTTTAATCCTTTCACCACTGTGGAGGTTGTAGTTTGATCAAAAGTTTCTTAGTTAGTTTACTTTTGTGGTAGAGGATTGGGCTTGTCATTATGGAGGATAGGTATGAGAATATCCTGAAGATCTGGTTTGGTTATGGCAAATTTCTTCAACATATGAATATCATTAAAGTATTTAATTTCTCCATCATAAATGAAACTCAGTTTAGCTGGATACAGGATCCGGGGTTGAAAGTTACTTTGCTTTAGGAGATTAAAAGTCGATGACCACCCTCTTCTGGCTTGAAAAGTTTCAGCAGAGAGATCTGCAGTCATTCTAATATTCTTCCCTTTGTAGGTAATGGATTTCTTATGTCTGGCTGCTTTCAGAATTTTCCCCTTGATATTAACTTTCGTGAAGTTAATTATGATATGCCTGGGACATGTCTTATTTGGATTGAGTCATGCTGGGTTTCTGAAACTGTCTGCTATGTGAATTTCAGAATCTCTTGGCATGTCTGGAAAATTCTCTTTCATAATTTCATGGAGAAGGGCCTCTGTGCCTTGCGAGGTCACTTTGTCACTTTCAGGGATTCCAATGAGGTGTATATTAACCTTCTTCGAATTATCCCAGAGCTCTCTGAGAGAATGATCTGTTTTTGCTCTCCATTTCTCTTCCTCTTTGAGAGTTTGGGAGCATTCAAAGGCTTTGTCTTCAATGTCAGAAATCCTTTCTTCTGCTTCCTCCACTCTGTTACTGAGGGATTCTACTGTATTTTTCAGGTCTTTGAGGCCTGCAAATTCTTGCTTCATTGCATCAAAATCTTTGGTGGTTTTTGTCTTTAAAATTCGTTAAATTCTTGAGACAACTTTTGAATTTCTCCTCGAATTTCTAATTCTGACTTTTGAATTGCTGCTTGAATTTCTGATTCCAAATTTTCCTCCATTCTATTAATCTTGTTCGCAATCCAAATTCTGAATTCAATTTCTGACATCTTGGCCAGCTGTTTATGAATGGGATCTTCAGTTACATCTGACATATCTTTCCTTGGGGGGGTTGATCTATTCTGTTTATTCATGTTACCAGAGTTTTTCTGCTGATTCTGCCCCATGATTGTTTTACACTATTTGATTTTTCCACTGGAGCTTTGTCAAGGATCCATACATTGCTTTGGCCTGAGAAACTGGGGACCTGTTGGTGTGGTGGGGCTAAGTGGTTCTGTCTTGTTTTCAGCTGGTCTCTGTTTTTCCCAAGTGAAACAGTTACTCTGGGTTGAAGTCTCAGCTGTGGAGAAATACCAGCAATTAAGTAACCCGCCCCCATGGGCAACAATTGGAAAAGGAAAATCAAACCTTCCTACAACCACACACCCAGGGCACCACTTGAATAGTCCTCGGGCAATTTGCTCAGTTCAAAAGGTTTGAATAATTGTCACAGTCAGTACCTGTCTCAGGTGGGAGAGTTTAAAAGATCTCTGGCAACTGGATCGCAGGGGTCTGGTGTCAACTCAGATATGGCTTACTCCGGTGCTCCATGGAGTCAGGAGGACCCACCCAGCAAACAGATTAGTCTGGGAAGGTTGATGCCTCCTTCCCCACCTTGCACCTCTGTCACACCCAGTCACTGTTAGCCCTACCGGGCTATGACCCAGTTGCCTGTAGTGAACAGATACTCTAGGGGTTTGCACCTGCCTGAATCACAAGGAAATCTATTTCTGCTCAGCCAGGCCGCTGCTCTCTGCCCCTATCCAGCAGGGGGAGGTGAGGCCTGACCACCTTGGGCGCTTGATGGAGGCTGGGGGGTGTTCACTCACTTCCAGCCCCACCCCTGTTTGACGTTACTGACAGAACAGAACAACTTTGCAGGAATTTGTTTCTGTCCCTGCTAAATTCCCCTGACCTAGAGAAGCTGTTTTGAGTTCCCAGAGCCTGCGCCTCAGTCCCTGTCTTTGCTCCTGCAGGTTTGTATTCGGTTACCTGTCAGTTCTAGCCTCTTCCTTCCTTGTCTATAGGCTGACAATCCCTTGATGGCTGGGGGTGTCTTAGGCTCAGTAAAGCAGTCCTCTAGGTCAGCCCCACCCTGGGAACTTCCCAGCTCTGCATGTGTGTTTCTAGTCCCTGCGCTCCACCCTAGCCGGTACCACCTCAGGCAAACCCTTTACTCACAGGGCCTGCATTTCTGTCCCAGATCTGTTCCACGGTGGTTGCCACCTGAGAAGATGTCCAGCCTCCTCTGGTTGCCCAGGGAGACAGAGGGTGTGTCTTCAGAATATCCGTGAGTGAGCCCTATTGTTGCCAAAAACGGCTGCTGCTCTGCGCCTCGGGACACTGCCGCTCTGGTGTGGTTCCCTCTCAGCCGACCTGTTCTCCTCACGCCTGTGCTGAAGAATCAGCACTGACCAGCTGGAGTCTAGCCCTGTCCACACCCCTCGAGAAATCACCCAAGAATCTGGACTCCTGGAGGACAGGCCTCCAGACCTCAGAGTGACAGTGGAGGGGAGTGCTGGGAGCTCAGAATTGCAGGTAGAAAATATATACAGGTCCATACAGTTTTATGCCTGGCAGGAGAACACTGTGGCACCCTAGTAGGGAAGGTAGGTCCAGTTTTTAGAGGGTCTCTCCCATGGAGTGTAGTGGGAGGACCTTTGAACTCTGCTCATTTGTTTGTGGGGCACTCTGAGCCATTCTCATGGGGGAGGGGACTCCCATTCACTTGGTGATGCATTTTGTACCTTTTGTTTATATCCTTGGGGTTGCAGCTTACCTCAGCAGGGTTGATGTGCATTCTTCAACCTTCTCTCTTGGTGCAGCTCTAATCCACCAGGTTACTTGCTAAATTTCTGTCCTTTAACTCTTCTTCTGGATGGGAACCTCTGTGGAAAGCTGGCTTCAGTCAGCCATCTTGTCTCCGCCCTCTACCTTTCATTTTTAAATGAAATAAATAATACCTGCTTTCTTAGGTAGTTGTGGGAATTAGATAAAATCCAGATTAAGTGCTTAACACAGTGTCTGGCAAATAATAGCTATTCAACAAGTGATAGTTACCATCATTATCAATATCTGCCCTGAATTGTTTTACTGAATTGTTTTTCAAGAAATTGTCCTATTTTTCCCCCTCATCTTAGTGCATATTCTCCAGTGGGTTTAAATAATAATTTTTAGGCTTCCAGTTCTACCCCAGTCCCAGCTCTGAACCTTTTACACTGAGGGACAGCATGCCCTCTGTGAGAGGCTCTGAGTGGCAGCACTGTCAGGCCCTGAGTGGAGTTTGAAGAGCTCCACAGTCACTTGGCCTGGACAACTGTGGCCTGCCTGATGATGTTCTCAGGACCCTGTGTGGCAGCTTGCAGCTTGCTGGGTTGAGATTCCACCCTCTGACTCCAACTGCCTCCCACCTGCCTGGCCTAAGCTTGCCCTATGGGTGGAATCTGCCAGGCATTTGTGAGACCCAGCTTCTGGCTCAGAGACCTGCTCAGGGGCTTTGGTTCCAGCACCAGCCCAGGCCTGGCTTGGAGATCACATGCCAGGGAGCAGCAGGCTCTGACCAGAGAGGCCTTCGGCAACTGCTTAGGCAGGTCCCAGGTGGCACTGGAGAGCAACAACTTCTGTACACTTGACTGGCATCCACGGGACCTCTGTGGATGAGAAATTTCTTCTGCTTACTCATCCCAAATATTCCCTCCAGGCCCCAGCTACCTCCTGCCTGCTTGGCCCTCACTTGCTCTCCAGGTTGGGTTGACTGCCATATGCATGGCCCCTTTTCTGGTTCAGAGCCTTGCTCAGAGGCTCTGCTTCTGGCTCCTCTCCAGTCTCCACTAGGAGGCTCTGGCACTGGAGACCATCTGGCTCAAACTGAGAGACTTGGGGAGACCATTTTGGCAGGCTCTAAGAGGAGTGGGTAGAGCACTATGGTTCCCCTCTTATCTTGGCCCTGACCCTGACCTCCAGATCAGACCAACCAGCTATTGGCTATCAGCACAGCCTGGTTTTTGCCTCAGAGACCCTGCTTATAGGTTCTGCTGGAAGCTCCTCTTGAGTCTCAGTTCTGAGTCCCAGTTCTCAGTTCTGTGCCTCCAGAACTCCCCCAGGCCTAAGACACCATACCCAAGTTTCCAGCACTTCACCTGGACCCCAAAATCCCACTACAGAGCCTCACCACCAAAGCAGGATAGGAAGAGTTTTCCTAAAGTTCAATTCCCCTCAGGGTTGCCTTAGACTTCAGCCACCAGCACACTGCAATTTGCTTTAAGCAAACAGCCACAACCTGGGAACCCAGACAACCTTATCTGGCTGATGCAGTTACCTCTGTGGGGAGAACAATCCTCACAACACCAACTTCAGTGAAGAGTATTATCCATTTCTCAACTCAAAGCTTGTACAACTATCTGGAGAGTTCCTAGCAAGGGTCAGGAGTCCTACAAACCTAATAACCCATAATTGAGGAGAGAGGTTTCAGATGAGAAGAAACCAGCATAAGGACCCTGGCAACATGAAAAATCAAAACAGATCAATGCCCCCAAGAGATAACAATGGAGCTATAGCAGTGAACTCCAATTACAAGGAAATTGTTGAAATGACAGAAAAGGAATTCAGAATATGGATGGCAAATAAGATAAATGGAATGGGAGAGAAAGTTATAAACTGACAAAAAGAAACCCCAAAAATATTTCAGAAAATTAATTAAAAAGTCATCAAAGAGGGCAGTGCCTGTAGCTCAAAGGAGTAGGGTGCTGGCCCTATATGCTGGAGGTGATGGGTTCAAACCCAGCCCTGGCCAAAAACTGCAAAAAAAAAAAAAAAAATCATCAAAGAGCTTGACAAAATTAGACAGGATGTAATAGACCTTAAAGATATCAAAAAGTTACTCAGGGATTTTCAATTTTCAATTTTCAATTTTTGCATAGCAGAAATTTTTAGCAAAAGTTTAAAGCAAGAAGAGGAAAGAATCTCTAACTTGAAGACAAGGCTGTCAAACAAACCCCATCATTTAAAGAGGCGGAGAAGAGAAAAACAAGGTCAGAGCAGTCACTTAGAAAGAAAAAAGAATCACTTAGAGAGATATGGAACTCCACAAAATGAAAAATTATATGAATTATAGGTATCCCAGAAGGAGACAAAGAACGTGCTAAAAGCATAGAAAATCTATTTGAGGGAATTATTGTGGAAAACTTCTCCAGTGTTGCCAGAGATCCAGACATCCAGATACAAGATGGTCATTGAACTTGGGAAAGAGTCATGGCAGAGAGAATACTTCCAAGACATGCAGTATTCAAACTGGGCAAAGTCAAAGTGAAAGCCAAAATTCTACAAATAGCTGGACTTAGTGATAACTGACCTACAAGAGAAAACTCATCAAGATAACAGGAGACTTTTCAGTGGAAACTTTATAAGCCAAATGGGAGTGGGCTTGTATGTTCAATCTTTTTAAAACAACTTTTCGCCTAGAATTTTGTGTCCTGCAAAACTAAGTTTCATATGCTTGAACTCCCCATCCAACAAACATAGGCTGGAAGAATGGATACAAAAAAAAAGCTAAGAGTCTGTTGTCTTCAGGAAATACATCTAACCCATATGACTCAAGTTGAAAGGATGAAAAACAATATTCAATGCAAATGGAAACCAAAAGAAAGCTGGTGGAGCCATTCTCATATCAGATAACACAGACTTCAACAAAAGTAAAGACAGACAAAGGTAGGTCATTATGTAATTGTAAAGGGAACAATTCAACAAGAAGACATAACAACCCTAAATATTTATGCTCCTAACACTGGTATGCCCAGATTCATAAAGAAAATGCTGCTTGATCTATACAGAATGTTAAACAGCAGCACCATAATGTCTAGGGACTTCTGCACTCCTCTGACAGAACAGGGAAGATCATTCAAGCAGAAAAAAAAGAAAGAAACAATGGACTTAAACAGAACTCCATAACGAATGAGACTCATGCACATTTTTAGAATACTGTACCCCCAATCCACTGAATGTACCTTCTTCTCATCAACTCATGAAACATTTTCTAAGATTGATCACATCCTAGGCCACAGAACACATCTGAACAAATTTAAAAAGATAAAAATTATACCATGCATCTTCTCAGACAATAGTGGAATAAAATTGGAAATCAGAAACACTCATTTCTACACAAAGTCACGGAAACCAAACATCTTACTGGTGAATGATACTCAGGCAAAGGAAGAAATTAATATGGAAATCAAAAGATTCTTTGAACTAAATGATAAAGGAGGACACAAGTTATCCAAATCTGTGGGATACAGCAATAACAGTCCTGAGAGGAAAATTCATAACTATAAATGTTAAATACAAAACTCAGAAAGATCACAAATCACCAATTTAATGAATCATCTCAAGGAACTGGAAGAGGAAGAGAAAACCAATCCCAATCCCAGCAGAAGAAAGAAGAAAAGAAATAATCAAGATCAGAGCAGAACTAAATGAAGTTGATAACAAAAGAATTATACAGAAGATTAATAAAATGAAAACGGTTCTTAAAGACAGGCTATTCTCTACGTTAACCAGAAGCAGAAAAAAAGGACTTCAATAAACAGAGTTAGGAATGCAAATTAACTCACAATCAATACTACAGGAATACAAAATATCATGTCTGAATGTTATAAAAATCTCTGTGCAAATAAACTTGAAAGCATGGAGGAAATGTACAGATTATTAGAAAAACACAATCTCCCTAGGCTCACAGGAAGAAAGAGAATTCTTGAACAGACCAATATCAAGTACCAAAATTGAAACATCAATTAAAAAAATCTTCATACCCAAATGAAGTTTCATACCCAAATTTTACCAAATCTACAAAGAACTGGCACCTATCCTGAAGGAATTATTCCATAAAGGAGAAAACAATTCCTGCCAACATGTTTTATGAAGCCAGTATCAGCTTAATACCAAAACCAGGAAAGGAAAAGAAAAAGAAAGATAACTACAGACCAATATCCCTTATGAATGTAGATACAAAAGTTCTCAATAAAATCCTAGCAGACTAAATTCAGCTGCACATAAAAAAAAAAAATTAAAAATTCACCATGAACAAGTGGGTTTCATCCCAGAGATGCAAGGATGGTTTAACATATGCAAATCTATAATTGTAATACATCAAAAAAAAAATTAAAAATTCACCATGAACAAGTGGGTTTCATCCCAGAGATGCAAGGATGGTTTAACATATGCAAATCTATAATTGTAATTCTCCACATAAATAGAAGTAAAAATAAAGACTAGATGATCCTCTCAATAGATGCAGAAAAAGCATTTGACAAAATTCAGCACTCTTTTATGATATGAACAGTTAGCAAGATAGGCATAGATAGGACTTACCTCAAAATTATAAAAGCCTTATACAACAACCACAGGCAACGTCATACTGAATGGGGAAAAACAGAAAGCATTCCTGCTCAGAACTGGAAACAGGCGAGGTTGCCCACCATCATCACTTCTATTCACATGGTACTGGAAGTCCTAGCCAGAGCAATCAGACAAAAGAAGGAAAATAGGGGTATTCAGAGACAATAGAGAGAAGTAAAATTTAGACTGAATGAATAACATAGGCAAAGCAGCTTCGTAAATATTTGGACAATTAAAAGGGGCAAGCTGGAATGTAATTAGGAACCACATGAGAGTAGGATTCTAAATAAGAAGGAAAGGGAATAATGCAGTTTTTGAAGAGAGGAATATTATAATTATTAGGACTTTTGGCAAGTATTCTGGTTCCTTCTTGAGATCTTTAAAGTTCTGAATTTAGGGATGATGATGTAAACTGTTTGGAGCAATGGCTATCAAGTGATATGAATAACTGATGCTTTCTGATGGAAATTTGAAGGCTCTGAAAACAGTTTTCAATGAACACATTCCTATACCCTAGTGAATATCGAAAGCATTTTTTTTTTTTTTTGTAGTTTTTGGCCAGGGCTGGGTTTGAACCTGCCGCCTCCGGCATATGGGGCTGGCGCCCTACTCCTTGGAGCCACAGGCACTGCCCTTGAAAGCATTTTTTTAAGATTCAGTCTTATTTAGTCAATAGAGAATTGTGTCACACAAACTAATGCATTATATTGTTACTGTAGCACAACCTACACTATCCTGACTGATAAAAGAAATGATATACCACATATCAATTTATTTGAGGAAGATATTTTTGATAACTAAGATTTAATAGAAGATTCAAAGAAATATTTACCGGGTTAGGTGTCCATGTATATTTTATTTAAATTGCAAAAAAAAAAAATCAAAATGCCTAAAAGGTACTTTTATAAAATAAATTACAAATATGTGTTCTTTAATATTTAGCTATTAAAATAATTTTTACTTTGACCTTTTGAATGTGGATACACACTGATTATATAAACATGTACATGTTATATATGACGATACTGAAGTATGAACATCAAGGTGCCAGCAATCCTTATATTATGTCTGGGTAAAGGAACAGCTAGAGGAAGAGTGGGAATGAAATTAGTTAATAAATCAGTTCAATAAAACCTATGTCAAGTCAAATAGCCCTACTATTGCAGTAAGTAGGGCTTGCTGTGTCTGAATGTTTCTGTTGGTCCAAAAGGCACATGTTGTAATCCTAACCTCCTGTGATTCTAACCTCTTCATACCTAATACCCGTAATGGTATTAGAAAGTGGGACTTTGGGAGGTGGCTAGATCATGAGAATAGACACACATAAACGGGATTGATGCCATTATAAAAGGTACATTGGAAGGCATTCTCATTACTCCACCATGTGAGGACAGAGCAAGAAGATGAATCAGAAAGGAAGACTTCACCGTACCCCACGTCTTTCATGCCTTGATCTTGGACTCCCCAGGCTCCAGCACCATGAGAAGTCATTTCTGTTGTTTATAAACTACTCACTCTATGATATTCTATTGTTTGTAAACTACTCACTCTACGATATTCTATTATAACAGCCTATAGGAACTGGTTTTATAAGAGAGAATAGAAAAATTATGCATCTCTCTTTACCTCAATATTTGATTGACTTTCTTCCTGAAGCATATCCAGTAAACCTGAGAAATATAAACTCATCTGTTATCATGGTGAGAGTTGATCTATCCAAACTAAAAGCACTTTGCTATGCTAATAAAAAAAAAAAAAGAAAAGAAAAGAAAATAGGGGTAACCAAAAGGGGAAAAACAAGACCAAATTTTGCTCTCTGGTGGTGATATGATTTTATATCCAGAAAACCTCAAAGATTCTGCCAAGAGACTCCTGGAATTGATAAATAAATTCAGTACATTCTCGGGTTACAAAATCAATGAACACAAATCAGTAGCTTTCATTTATGCCAACAACAGTCAAGTTGAGGGCCAAATTAAAGACTCAATACTCTTCACAATAGCAATAAGGAAAACAACATATTTAGGAATAGATTTAACTAGGGAGGTGAAAGACCTATTCAGGGAGAACTACAAAACAATGAAGGAAGAAATAGCAGAGAACATAAACCGTTGGAAAAACATCATGGTCATGGATTGGCAGAATCAACATTGTTAAAACATCTACACTACCCACAATGGGATCTACAGATTCAATGCAATCTCCAATAAAATACAAAAATCAACTTTTTTGCAGATCTAGAAAAAATAATTTCATGCTTTGTATGGAACCAGAAAAGACCCAGAACAGCCAAACCAACTTTAATCAAAAAGAAAAAATATAAAAGCATCAATTTATTAGACTTCAAGTTAAACTACAAAGCTATAATAACAAAAACGGTGTTGTACTAGCACAAGAACAGAGACATTTACCAATGAATCAGGAACAGAGAACCCAGATATAAAACCATCCTCATATTTCCATCTGATATTTGACAAAGCAGACAAAATAATGTACTGGGGAAAAGAATCCCTATTCAATAAATGGTTCTGAGAAAAATCAAATAGTCACATGTAGAAGACTGAAACAGCAACTATACCTCTGACTACTCACACAAATTAACTCACAATGAATAACAGATCCAAACTTAAGACATAATAGTATAATAATTCTAGAAGAAAATGTTGTAAAAATACTTCTATATATCAGCCTAGGCAAAGAATTTATGATAGAGACCCTAAAATCAATCATGGCAACAAAAATAAATAAATGGTACTTGATCAAATTAAAAAGCTTCTGCACATTCAAGTAAACAATCTATTAAAGAGAATAGACAACTTCCAGAATGGGAGAAAATATTTGCATGCTATACATCTGATAAATAGCTAATAACCAGAATCTGCAAAGAACTCAAATAAGTTAGCAAGAAAATAAACAACCCCATTAAAAAGTGCACAAAAGACATGAACAGAAAATTTTCAAAAGAAGATAGACTAACAGCCAATAAACCTATGAAGAAATGCTCAACATCTCTAAGCATCTCAGGGAAATGCAAATCAAAACCACAATGAGATATCACTTAACTCAGTGAGAATGGCTTTTATCAAAAATTACTCAAACAACAAAAGCCGGCATAGATGCAGAGAGGTAGGAACACTCATACACTGGTGGGGGGACTGCAAACTAGTACAACTCCATAAAAAGTAGTATGGAGATGCTTCAAAGAACTAAAAGACTTAACCATTTGATCCAGCAATCTTACTACTGGATATTTACTTAAAGGAAAAAGTGACATTTTATAAAAAGGATACCTGCACTCAAATGTTTAGAGCAGCACAATTCACAATTGCAAAGTGGTATATGTATACTGTGAAGTATTATTCAGCCATAAAAAGTAACAGTGAACTGATAATTTGTATATTAACCTGGTTGGAACTGGGGACCATTCTTCTAAGTGAAGTATCACAAGAATGGAAAAACAAACACCACACCTACTATCAATTTAGAACTAATCTGTCAACATCTATGTGCTCATATGTAAATAACACTCACCAAAACTCAAGTAGGTGGGAGCAGGAAGAAGGAGATCAGTAAATTCACACCTAAGGGGACAATGCGCACTGTCTGGGTGATGGGAACACTTCTAACTTTGACTCAAAGGGTATAAATGCATTTATGTAACCAAAACATTTGTACCTTGTAATATTGAAATAAAAATTTTAAAAATGTTTGTAAGAAAATAAATGTATAAATTAATGAAAAGTTTCCTGAAGCAAGATTTACTACAGAGATAACCAGAAATGTAAACAAAGAAGAAATAATTTTTATAAATGCAATAATATCTTTTAAAATGATTAACATAATGACTGAAAATATAGTCATTTACTATATTACTATATTGGTGGTGGTGGAATTAACATAATGACTGGAAATACAGTTATTTAGTATATTACTATATTGGTGGTGGTTAATGCAAGGAACTATAATATTATTATAATAAACATTGGTGGTGGTGGTGATCATAGTTCCTTGAATGCAAGGTCATCTATCTTCCTTTCTTTCCACCATGTACCAGCTGCACTATTTCTGATACTCTAATCTCTTTGAATATCAGTTTCTTCACGTGTGAAATACGCTTTTATTTCCTTTACTGACCTCACAGTGTTGTTGGGAATAAAATCATTTTTTGAAAGCATTTGTAAACACTATGCAAATGAGTAGCATTATTGTTATTTATGGTACAAGTTACCTTTTAAAATATTATTATTATTATTATTTTGAGACAGAGCCTCAAGCTGTCACCCTGGGTATAGTGCTGTGGCATCACAGCTCACAGAAACCTCTAGCTCCTGGGCTCAAGCAATTTTCTTTGCCTCTGCCTCCCAAGTAGCTGGGACTACAGGAACCTGCCACAACACCAGGCTATTGTTTGGTTGCAGCTATCATTTTTGTTTGGTGGGCCTGGGGTGGATTCAAACCGGCCAGCTCAGGTATATGTGGCTTGCACCTTAGCCACTTGAGCCACAGGCACCGAGCCTAAAATATTATTTATAAATCCCTTTAAAACAGTTTTGCAGACACTCAAAGGTTTTCTGTAAGAAAGTAGAGCTGGTACCCTCATTCACAAACTGCTTTCTAAAAGTAAGGCTGGTGGTCACTTTGGCAGCACACATGAGGTCAGACAATTAAGTTCAAGAACTTATCTTAGAAAAAGTGCTATGTTTATCTCAATGCTAAACATCACTGTGGTCACTCTCAAAATACTCCCCTTAGCCATCTGGTGACCATAGTGATACTCAGCAATGAGGTCGGTAGCACTTTTTCTAGGATGAGTTTGCGAACTTAATTGTCAGACCCTGTATCATGACTCAGATGGTCAGTCCAGAAAAAGAGTTCCAAAACTGCAGTGCAGAGTTTCCCAAGGAGAGGACCTCTAAGGTGGCCAAAGTGATCTTCGGTAAGGAGTTATAGCACTTTTTCTACGATGAGTCTGTGAACTTAATTGTCCAAACTTGCACACTAAAAAGTGTGTTTTTTTTTAGTCTTTATGCATAGATGCTGTACTTTGAGGGCAGTTTGCAAGTTTCTGCTAGCCCGCCAATCTGTCTTCTTCTGGGTATTGAATTTTCCTATCTTACCTGAAATTTCTTTCTTTCTTTTTTTTTTTATTGTTGGGGATTCATTAAGGGTACAATAAGCCAGGTTACGCTGATTGCAATTGTTAGGTAAAGTCCCTCTTGCAATCATGTCTTGCTCCCATAAAGTGTGACACACACCAAGGCCCCACCCCCCTCCCTCCATCCCTCTTTCTTCTCCCCCCCCATAACCTTAATTGTCATTAATTGTCCTCATATCAAAATTGAGTACATAGGATTCATGCTTCTCCATTCTTGTGATGCTTTACTAAGAATAATGTCTTCCACTTCCATCCAGGTTAATACAAAGGATGTAAAGTCTCCATTTTTTTTAATGGCTGAATAGTATTCCATGGTATACATATACCACAGCTTGTTAATCCATTCCTGGGTTGGTGGGCATTTAGGCTGTTTCCACATTTTGGCGATTGTAAATTGAGCTGCAATAAATAGTCTAGTACAAGTGTCCTTATGATAAAAGGATTTTTTCCCTTCTGAGTAGATGCCCAGTAATGGGATTGCAGGATCAAATGGGAGGTCTAGCTTGAGTGCTTTGAGGTTTCTCCATACTTCCTTCCAGAAAGGTTGTACTAGTTTGCAGTCCCACCAGCAGTGTAAGAGTGTTCCCTTCTCTCCACATCCTCACCAGCATCTGCAGTTTTGAGATTTTGAGATGTGGGCCATTCTCACTGGGGTTAGATGATATCTCAGGGTTGTTTTGATTTGCATTTCTCTAATATATAGAGATGATGAACATTTTTTCATGTGTTTGTTAGCCATTCGTCTGTCGTCTTTAGAGAAAGTTCTATTCATGTCTCTTGCCCATTGATATATGGGATTGTTGGCTTTTTTCATGTGGATTAATTTGAGTTCTCTATAGATCCTAGTTATCAAGCTTTTGTCTGATTGAAAATATGCAAATATCCTTTCCCATTGTGTAGGTTGTCTCTTTGCTTTGGTTATTGTCTCCTTAGCTGTACAGAAGATTTTCAGTTTAATGAAGTCCCATTTGTTTATTTTTGTTGTTGTTGCAATTGCCATGGCAGTCTTCTTCATGAAGTCTTTCCCCAGGCCAATATCTTCCAGTGTTTTTCCTATGCTTTCTTGGAGGATTTTTATTGTTTCATGCCTTAAATTTAAGTCCTTTATCCATCTTGAATCAATTTTTGTGAGTGGGGAAAGGTGTGGGTCCAGTTTCAGTCTTTTACATGTAGACATCAAGTTCTCCCAACACCATTTATTGAATAGGGAGTCTTTCCCCCAAGGTATGTTCTTGTTTGGTTTATCAAAGATTAGGTGGTTGTAAGATGTTAGTTTCATTTCTTGGTTTTCAATTCGATTCCAAGTGTCTATGTCTCTTTTTGTGCAAGTACCATGCTGTCTTGAGCACTATGGCTTTGTAGTACAGACTAAAATCTGGTATGCTGATGCCCCCAGCTTTATTTTTGTTACAGAGAACTGCCTTAGCTATACGGGTTTTTTTCCGGTTCCATACAAAACGCAGAATCATTTTTTCCAAATCTTGAAAGTACGATGTTGGTATTTTGATAGGAATGGCATTGAATAGGTAGATTGCTTTGGGAAGTATAGACATTTTAACAATGTTGATTCTTCCCATCCATGAGCATGGTATGTTCTTCCATTTGTTAATATCCTCTGCTATTTCCTTTCTGAGGATTTCATAGTTTTCTTTATAGAGGTCCTTCACCTCCTTTGTTAGGTATATACCTAGGTATTTCATTTTCTTTGAGACTATGGTGAAGGGAGTTGTGTCCTTAATTAGCTTCTCATCTTGACTGTTATTGGTGTATACAAAGGCTACTGACTTGTGGACATTGATTTTCTATCCTGAAACTTTACTGTATTTTTTGATGACTTCTAGGAGTCTTGTGGTTGAGTCTTTGGGGTTCTCTAAGTATAAGATCATGTCATCAGCAAAGAGGGAGAGTTTGACCTCCTCTGCTCCCATTTGGATTCCCTTTATTTCCTTGTCTTGCCTAATTGTATTGGCTAGAACTTCCAGCACTACGTTGAATAGTAAAGGTGACAGAGGACAACCTTGTCTGGTTCCAGTTCTAAGAGGAAAAGCTTTCAGTTTTACTCTATTCAGTAAAATATTGGCTGTGGGTTTGTCATAGATAGCTTCAATCAGTTTTAGAAATGTGCCACCTATGCCTATACTCTTCAGTGTTCTAATTAGAAAAGGATGCTGGATTTTATCAAATGCTTTTTCTGCATCTATTGAGAGGATCATGTGATCTTTATTTTTGCCTCTGTTAATATGGTGGATAACATTCATGGACTTGCGTATGTTAAACCAGCCTTGCATCCCTGGGATGAAGCCTACTTGATCATGATGAATGACTTTTTTGATGATAAGCTGTAATCTGGGACCCAAAACAATTATCAACAGAATCAAAAGAATTGAAATTTTACCTTGTATCTTCTCAGACCATAAGGCACTAAAGGTGGAACTCAACTCTAACAAAAATGCTCGACCCCACCCAAAAACATGGAAATTAAACAATCTTCTGTTGAATAACAGATGGGTGCAGGAAGAAATAAGACAGGAAATCATTAACTTCCTTGAGCATAACAACAATGAAGACACAAGCTACCCAAACCTGTGGGACACTGCAAAAGCAGTTTTGAGAGGAAAATTCATCGCTTTAGATGCCTACATTCGAAAAACGGAAAGAGAGCACATCAACAATCTCACAAGAGATCTTATGGAATTGGAAAAAGAAGAACAATCTAAGCCTAAACTCAGTAGAAGAAAAGAAATATCCAAAATCAAATCAGAGATCAATGAAATTGAAAACAAAAGAATCATTCAGAAAATTAATGAAACAAGGAGTTGGTTTTTTGAAAAAATAAATAAAATAGATAAACTATTGGCCAGACTAACGAGGAATAGAAAAGTAAAATCTCTAGTAACCTCAATCAGAAATGATAAAGGGGAAATAACAACTGATCCCACAGAGATACAAGAGATCATCTCTGAATACTACCAGAAACTCTATGCCCAGAAATTTGACAATGTGAAAGAAATGGATAAATATTTGGAATCGCACCCTCTCCCTAGACTTAGCCAGGAAGAAATAGAGCTCCCGAACAGACCAATTTGGAGCACTGAGATTAAAGAAACAATAAAAAATCTTCCAACCAAAAAATGCCCTGGTCCAGATGGCTTCACACCAGAATTCTATCAAACCTTCAAGGAAGAGCTTATTCCTGTACTGCAGAAATTATTCCAAAATATTGAAGAAGAAGGAATCTTCCCCAACACATTCTATGAAGCAAACATCACCCTGATACCAAAACCAGGAAAAGACCCAAACAAAAAGGAGAATTTCAGACCAATCTCACTCATGAATATAGATGCAAAAATCCTCAACAAAATCCTTACCTGAAATTTCTTAATTGATGTTCCTAGTTTGGAAAATAAGAAGGGTTTAACTTCTGATAAGTTCATGTTTTACTTGTGAAGGTAAGGCAAACTAAGGAATTCAGAGTTGGGAGCTGTCAATTAGCACACATGAAGTGATTAGATTAGTCCAGTGTTAACTAAGAACATCCTTTTTAGAAGTGTGAGATCAGTGGAGGCGCAGAACGTGGCCACCACCACCTGAGAATAAATAGCTCAACAAGCTTTCATTTCACTTCTGTCCAGCTGAAGGTAGCTGCTTCCCAAGGATGCTTCCCACCAGATGGTGATTTCTTAGTTCATTTTTAACTACCTGCAAAATCAGAGCACATGGCTCCAACCTCATTTTATTTCAGAATTCACCTTTGGTTCTGGACTAGATTATTATAGTTTCTGATTTCTGTATAGGCCAATCATTTCTTAGAAGGCAAGAAGCCAAAGTGGTAAACAAACACATGCAGGTGAACATTTCCTTCTGTAAAAGTTCCCTTGTGATAATCCATCTGTAAGTGTGGATTGATTTTTTGATTTCAGGCCTATTTCCCTTTTCTGCCTACATAATACCAGTTACCTTCATTAACTAAAGAAATGAAAGCTGATTTTAAATTTTTATAAAGAAAATATAATTATGATGGCAATTGGAATTTCTATGTAGTGCATTCTGGAGTCGATATAAATCCTCTAGATTATCTCATCAATTCTCATTCCCCACATCTCTGTTAGTATTCAGGATTGAGAAGTGGCAGCACAATTGTTCTAGGCCTCCAAGATAATAGGGATATGACTTTTCAGTAATGCGGAGTCATCAGGGAGCTCAGCCAGCACTCTAATCAAATACAGCAGGACTTCAAATAACATCATCTTCTTCAAGGTGGTTTTGGTATAATGCTGATGAGAAAAAAATGGGTTCTTGGCTAGAGCCACTGTCTATAGGGAGTTCGCATGTGCTCCCATGTCTGGGAGTGTTTCCTCAGATGTCCCAAGGATGTGCCTGCCAGGTGGAAGAGTGTTCATCAGGGGTGTCCAACCCTTTTTCTTTTCTGCCACAGTTGGAAGAATAAGAGTCGTCTTGGGACACACACTAAATACACAAACACTAATGAAAGCTGAGGGAAGAAAAAGGTCTATGCATACTTTGCATGATATCTGACACCACAGATAAGCAAAACAGTCCTTAAATGATCTGCATGCAGCTCTGGGCCACAGGTTGGACACCCTTGGGACAGTCCTGGCATGTGGGTGCCTGTGAGTCAGGTTGGACACCCTTGGGACAGTCCTAGCATGTGTGTGTGTGGGTGCCTGTGAGTGTGCCCTGCCTTCCCAGTGCTGCCTCCCACCTTGTGCCCTGGGCTACCAGAATAGGCTCCAACCACCTTTGATCCTGAACTGGAATAACTGGATAAATAATTCTCTTGTTTTTTATTAATCTTTCATAAATGAATGTATAGCTCACTGTATTCCAATGTTTAACATTAGAAATATTTTCATCTTTATTTATTTAGAAGTTCAGTGGTACTTTTGTGATCAGAAATATGCCCTTAACAACTTAATTTTTATTTGTATCAATTAGCTTATGGTAAAATTTGTTTCATTATACATCATTTTGCTTAAAGTTGTAATTCCCAAGAACCCATCAATGTTGTTAAGTGAGAACTTGTTGTATTTGGCCTGAACTTTTGACCATACACTGCCTCCTTAAAATTAGGGCAAACATCTTGCAAAAGCATGCTGTTTGTAGAAAGAAGTATGGGGCCAGCAGAAGGATCAGGATCTGGGAAAATATCACTATTGGGAAAATAATTAAATAATTTACAATTACCCTAGAGTGGATTGTTTTGTCTGCTTTTTGGATGCAATTTACCAAATGATATTTTGAAGACAGTGCAGTACTGCTCTACCATCAAGTATAAATTCATCTCAGCTGTTTTCATCTTTACTTCCCAGGGTGAATTGACTATTGTATTGAGTATAATAAACAGGCAATGATGGAAAAGTGGTGTGTGTGTGTGTATACAAAAGGCACCAAAAAGTGGATACATATTTTAAGAAAGGAAAAACAATCCAGATCAAGTAGAATGATTTTGAAGTATTTCTTCTTTTTCTATTGTCTATAAGATTTGGCATGATCTGTTTTTTTAAATTACCTTTTACTTTTATTTATAAATATTAGTTGTCTACTTTTTGAGACTTAAAAAAAAAAGAAGTTAACTGATGACTCCATACTGAATCTCAGAGTCAAAGCACTCTATAATAGACATACTCTTATTTGACAATGTGAACATTACTTTCTTTGCATTATTATTATTATTATTGCTTAATATTTCGATGCAGCAATTCTCTAATTTCTTTTCTGAATATGTTTATGTTCATTCATTCTTTACAAGGTTTTTGTTTCTAGTCTTTATCTTAAACATTGTTATTGTTTTTAAATTTTAAGCTTCTTTAATTTTGTGAAAGCAAAAAATGGAAACCTAATAAATACATGTATATGTAAAAATAAAAAAAATAAATTATCTAAGTTAAAAAATGAAAATGTATTTAAGCTGTAATATTAAATATACACTGACAATGGAAGATAAATACAAATCACGTTTGAGTCCTAAATTATAACAGGTGTTCAAATGATCACCATAAGTGTCCAACACTTCTGAATTGCTGCTTGAGCAGCGTTGACCAAAGTGTCCACTCGCATCTCTGTGCGTGCTGCTTCTTCCTGAAGTACCATCAGTGTAGCTGGCCCTCTATGGTACACAGTATCCTTTATGTTCCCCCATAGGTAGATGTCAAGGGGTTTTAAGTCAGCAGAATGTGGGGGAAACTCAACCGCACCTCTTGGTCCTATCCATTTGCCTGGCAAATTCTCATCAAGGTAAGCTCTCACTTCTAGGTGGAAGTGTGGTGGAGTGCCACCTTGTTGGAAGTAAAATCAATCATTCCCCCAAAGTGCATGAATTGGAAGTAAAATGGATGTGCATAGCATGTCTAATACACTTGACCAGTAATGGTACCTTCAAAACAGAAGGTCCACTTGGTCTCCTTAACGACAGTCCACACCAGACATTGAGGGCTGGTAAATTGACTTCTTCTCCCACATGAATGTGTGCACCTGTTAGGCCTGCTGGAGGCTCTGCTGGAAGCTCACACCTCCATTGTCATTTACGTCCATAATGCTCTCTTGGGTTTCAAATACCACTTCAGAATGGTCTTGCTGTCCTTGACGGATGGCTGCACTCCGCCATTTCCTCTGACTGTTCTCCCTGTGGTGGGGTGACCCAGCACTCATTTGATTAATGCTATCTTTTGAGTGAACATCATACTATGCACACATTGCTACCCAATTCAACTTTGAAAAATAATGCATAGTAACATCTCTTAAAATGTGTATACATTTTCTGGCAACTCCAGCATATATAAAATTAGTTATAGCATAAAGCATTATAGCAATTAGCTATAAAAACGTGAAGTTGGAAGGAATGTTTGAGAATAACTAGTCCAACTTCATCGTTGTATATATGAGGAAACTGAAGTTTATAATCATATTTCTTTGATAATTTTATGCTTCGTCTATTGACTTCCTATTATAGAAAATAAATATTTATTTAGTTTTTGGTAGTTTTTCTTGTCCAGTTGTCCTTCCGTAGAGTTATATCACCAGTTTTTGCTAAATTAATTTGGTCTTTGTTTTCATTAACATAAGAATATTGTTTCCTGGAGAGCTAAGCTAAATCTATGCTCATATACCTTTTCTTATATACATACTCTTTCCCCTTAGATTAATAATTGGCTGGTTCGTTTATGGGTTCATTTTCTATGTTAATTTTTTACATGCTCACTTTATCTGTTATATGACTACTAATTAATTTTCAAATATTCAAATCTGAGATACTCTGCCCATCTCATTTGGATACCTATCTCCTCATCTATCATCCTCCTCTGACCTGGTTGTTTTCTGAGGTTGGCTATTCAGCTAGAATTATGAAAATTAGAATAGTCCTTGACCACGCCCTCTCTATATCCAGTCTGCAGCCAAAGATGCTGCCTCTCGTGTCAAGATGTATCCAGAATTTTGCCCTCCTCTGCTACCATTCCCTCTAAGCCACCATCATGGCTCATTTTAACCACTGAAATAACTTCCTTAATTCTTTAACCCATTTTCCCTTTCAGCCTGTACTGCACACTGCAGTCTTTAAAAACATAGCTTAAAACTATCTCCTGTATTTATAGCTAAGTGTAAGTGAAGAAAGGAACTATATTCCCAAATGTTCATTTCCTTTTCTAAGTGTGTATGTGGGGAGTGGGGCAGTGTGGGGGTTGGTAGTGGTAGCAGACTATGGGTATGGAAATTCCATATACCTTCTCTCCAATTGCCCTGTAGTAGGTCAGTGTTATGGAAAACAGACAAAGAGTCAAACATTTATGCAATGAATAATTACTGTGCACCGTGGGGCTATAGAATTCTTACCAGTGAAAATTTGAAAACTTCTGTGGGAGCTAAAATATGTACACACATCACACTGAAAGAACAAAACAAGATTTTATTATATGTAGAAACTAGCATTATAGGCTCCTTAGAAATTCAGAGAGAGGAATGTGCCATTTTGGTTGGCAAATCAAGAGCACTCTATAGAGAAGGCAGGATTTGAGTTCAAATTTAAAATAGAGGTGGTATTTTCACTTTCAGAGACAGGATAGAGTATTTTAGACTGAGATAACAGCAACAGCAAAGGTGTGGAGAAGGTAAATTGTTTTAGTCAGGGTTCTCTGGAGAAACAGAACCAGTAGAATAGAGATAGATAGATAAATAGGAAGGAAGGAATTTATTACGGGAATTAGCGTAATGCGATTATCATTATGCGATTGTTAGAGTCTGGACAGTTCTACAGTATGGTACCTGCAAAGTGGAGAACCAGGGAAGGCAGCAGCATGGCTCAGTCCAAGTCTGAATGCTTGAGAACCTGGGAGGGTGGGGAGCCGGTGCAAGTTCTGGAGTCCAAAGGCCAGAGGAACTGGAGTTCTGATGTCCGTGGGCAGGAGAAGATGCCTGTCCCTGCTGCAGGAATGAGAGCATGGATTAGCTTTCCTTTGCCTTTCTTTCTGTTCAGGCGCTCAACCAATTAGATGGTGTCCACTCACACGGGGTGAGGATGGCTCTTCCTTCCTCAGTCTATTGATTCAAATGCTGTTCTTTTCCAGAAATACCCGACCAACATATGCAGAAATAATGCTTTACCAGCTGAGTATTCCTCAACCCAGTCAAGTTGGCATCCAAAATTAACAATCACAGAAGTATACAGCCAATTTAAAGTGAATACGAACTAGGAGGGTTTGATATGTTGAATTTGTGCTGGAGGGTAGCTGAAAATAAGATTAAAAAAACAGACAGATTTTGTTCATGTTGACTGTGTAGTTGATTGGTTGCCTTCTTCATATTTAATTAAGCTTTTATATATAATGGGCAATAATGATAGCTCTCAGCTAACTCCAAGATAGATTAATTATTATCTCCATTTATTGATGAGAAAATTTGAGGCCCAAGGAGATTAAATAATTTGCCTAAGGTCAAAATACTCCAATGTGGTGTAGCCAGTATTGGAATCTGTGTCACCTCCTTCTCTCTGTGCTGGGAGTGCTCTGCCTGAGTTGGCATTACTCATTTATTATATGTGGTACAAATACCTTCTACATTTTAAACTCATCATTTAAATTTGTCTGTGGTCTTTTTCACTATACAGATATTGAAAATTTTATGTAGGCATAATTTCAATATTTTTATTAATTTTATTCAGTTTTATTTCATAAGGAAGGCTTTTACAAGTAGGCCTACAATTTGATCCAGCAATATCACTACTGAGTATTTACCCAAGAGGGGAAAAAGACATTTTATAAAAAAAACCATTCACAATTGCTAAGATGTGGAAACAACCCAAGTGCCCATCAATACCTGAGTGGATTAATAAAATGTGGTGTATATATACACCACGGAGTACTACTCACCCCCCAAATGGTGAACTAATACCTTTTGTAACAACCTGGATGGAACTAGAGACCATTCTCAGTATGTTCTCACTATTAAATTGGAACTAATTAATTAGCACTTATGTGCAAATATGGAAGTAAAACTCAGTGGAAATCAAGCAGGTGGGGGATAAAAGGGATGAGTAAATCACGTCTAAGGGGCACAATGCATACTGTCTGGGAGGGGGTCAGACTTACAGCTTTGACTCAAAGCAAATCATATAGCCAAAAACATTTGTACCCTTTTAATAGCCTGAAATTTTTAAAAAAACATAAATTAAAAAGCCGTAATATGAAGAATGATAATATTTCCAACTATACTTTTTTTTGCATTATTATACTTTTATTTTTAACTTCATGATAATTGTTAATCTTTTATAATGTTCGTCTAAAGTTTGAGGGAGGAGTCTAATTTCACTTTTCCTCCACATGGCTAGTCAATTATCCTCAAAATATATCCTTTCCTACATATGCCACCTTGATATGCAGTAGATGTTCCAAAATTTGCCATATCGCTGGACATTGTACCAATTAGTGTTTCATTCTGGTTAAAAAGAATTTTTTACAAAATACAATTCTGGAAGGGATGCCAATGAGAAATATTATAGAGTAAATAAGATAATATTGGGTTATCTAGATACCCACCTGAGATAAATGTAGCTAAAAGCAGTCATTTTGGCTCTGGAGGTCAAATCTTTTAGGGGAGGAAGATTTAAAAAAAAAAAGAAAGAAAGAAAAGAAACATTAATTTTAAATGTAGGAAAAACTATTTCCTTCTTCATAGTGTTGCTTCTGACAGGCAAAGCTCTCACATTTATAAAAAATTACAATTATCGAAGTACATCTGGCACCAACTGAAATAATGAGGACTTGTACTTTGACTTTTTAATAAGCAAATATCTTCAATTTTTCTGATGTTTTCCAATAAGAAAGCCATACAGAAATGGCCATAATGATAAATTAAAGTCTGTTCTCTGGAAATGTGAAACTAAGATGGATTGGGGCGGGCGGGGGATACCAAGTCTTTTTATTTCCTCCAGGACAACACCATGCAGCTTTATTAGTGGTCTTATTGTACAGAGAATCAGGAATCCATCTGAAAATATTGAATAATTTCTCTCCATTTCCCTATGTGCATGCTCTGAACAATTAATGTCCTTACTTGCCTTCACAATGGTTCAGTGTGATCTAACAGATTCAACCATCTGCCTGTGTTTTCTTTCATTTGCAACATTTGTTCTTCCTGCTGATCTGACTGCTTCTTTTCTCTGCTTTCTGATTCAGATAGAGCAAGTTGTCCCAGAAAGGTTAGTGTTAGCCAAAAGCGAGTCTTTGGACTACAGAAATATAAAGCATTCTCCTATTATATTCATCCATCCAGTAACATTCAAAATGCTTTTTTCTTAAAGTATATTGCCTGGAAAGCATACCAGATTCTTGCTAACAGAAGCTTTTTATCCCATTAGTAAAATCAAATATATGTAAACCTGAAATCATGCTTGGAAGAAATAAAAGGTCCTGAAGAACATTAATGTCCGGTTTCAGTAAAGTTCCAACACTTCTTCTTGGGAAGTGCATTTCAGCACATCTTACTGGAATTAGACTTGCCTTCCTCTTGAAGTACATTCTTGCTGTGTTCTGTCAGTGAAGGTCTTTTGGTGACAAATCCTCTCAATTTGGGATTTTGGGGGAAGGGTTAATATTAATATTTCCTTTTCTTTGTTAGAAGATCTTTCAATTAATTATGTTATTTAGCTATCTTCTGACTCCCATTGTTTTTTTTTTTTTTTTTGATTTTGTGTGTGTGTGTGTGTGTGTTTTAAGAAATGGGTAGCTTGCTGTGTTTCCCAGGTGAATTTCTTCTCAGCTCAAACTGTCTTCCTTCCTCAGCCTCCCAAGTTCTGAGACTACATTTTACACCTGGCCCATTGTGATTAAGGAATTAGCTATCAGATGTGTCTTCCTTGTGGGTAACCGGCCTTTTTTTTCCAGTTTCTGTTAAGAGTTCTTCCTTGTCTTTGTTGTTCTGCAGCTTCGTTCTACAGGGTGTTCCGAGAGTCACCCTGAAGTCACCACACATAAGGAAAATGGGAAATTGTGGCTAAATGTACCTTTATTTACAAAATATCCATTACAAAATTTTACAGAATATGTACAAAATATTCTCTACATATTGGCCACCCCTTTCTAAACACACATGAATTCTTCTCTCCCATTCATGGTGCTCACATTCCAGGATATGTGCTATTACGTGAGTTTGTTAATTTTTTCTATGTATATAGACTTTTGCGACACCCTGTAGTTGGCCAAGAATTTGATGAATTCAAAATTTTCATATCTTCATGACTCAATCCTGCCTTTAGTGAATTTCTCTTAGTTTATTTTAGGCTCATTCAATGATTCAAAATGGATTAACCTTAATTTTATAGGAATTTTTTGATGTTCTATGGAAGGAAGGTTTTAGAATTGCTCCACCACCTTGCTACATTGATGACATTTTTATATCTTTTTTCACTTTTGGAAGATAATTTCACTGGATATAGAATTTTGGATTGATTTTTATTTCTTTCAACACCTCAATTATTTCACTCTACTCTCTTCTTGCTTATACGTTTTCTAATGGGAAGTCTGCTATACATTTTATTTATTTTCCTGTACACACAAGGTGGCTTATTCCTCTAGCTTTTTATAAGGTTTCCTCTTTGCCTTTGGTTTTCTGAAATTTGAATATGAAATGTGTAGATGTGGGTATTTTTGTTTTTGAATTTATACTGCTTGGTATTCTGTGAGCTTCCCGGATCTGTAGGTTAGTGTCTACCATTCATTTAGGAAAATTATTGGCTATTATTACTTCAAATATTTCTCCTGCTGTGTTTTATTTTTCTTCTTTTGGGAATACAATCATACATCTGTTATATCTTCTGCTATTGTTCCAGAGTTGTCATATGTTCTGTTCTGTTTGTTTTTTGAGACAAGATATTTCTATATTGCTCAGGTTGGTCTGGAACTCCTGGCCTCAAGTGATCCTCCCACCTCGGCTTCCTATGTTCTGTCTTTTTTCATTGTTTTTACTCGTTGCATCTCAGATTGGAAAGTTTCTATGGGACTATCTACAAGACCACTGGTTATTTCTTCAGTTAAGTCTACTGACAAGCTCGTTGAAGGTGTTCATCATTCCTGCTGATCTAATTTTATTTCTAGCATTTCCTTTTGATTTTTCTCTGAGTGTTTCTGTTTTTCTACTTATGTTATCAATAGATCTTGTGTTTTTCTATGTTTTCCACTAGGGTTTTTTACTTACATTTTAAATTCCCTATGTTCCTAGCATCTGTGACATATCTAAGTCTGGTTCTCATGGTTGCTTTATCTTTTTAGACTGTTTTTATCTTGCCATATAGTGTGCTTTGTCATTTTATGTTAAAATCTAGACAGGTAATAGGAATGAGGCGAATAGGCCCTTAGTGAAGGATGTATGTTAATCTGGCTAGGAGATGTGCTGGTTACTGTCTGTTGTAGCTAGAGGTAATACAGACTTCAAATTTCTCTATTGTTCTTGAATCTTTTTTTGTCTCCAGTACATTTCACATGTACTGCTCTTCAAAGGGAGTCTATTTCTTCCAGCTCATTTACTTTTTAATTTTTTAAAATTGTCTCTATACATATACATGTGTTTATTTGGTTTCTACTTTTTGCCTTTGCAAAATTAAAAAGGCTTAAAATTTAAAGACAATAACAATGTTTACGATAAGGACTAGAAACAAAAACATCGTAAAGAATGAACAAAGATACATGCATTCAGAAAAGAAATCAGACGATTGCTGCAACGAAATATTGAGCAATAAAAATAATAATAATGCAAAAAAGTAACATTCACATTGTCAGATAAGAGTATGTCTATTATAAAATGCTTTGACTGTGAGGTTCAGTATGGAATTATCAGTTAACTTTTGTGCCCTACTCCCTTTTCTCCAGCTGTCCTCAATCTTTTTCCTCAGCCTTGTCCCTCATGGACTGTGGTCTTCCTTCCTCACACTTTATGCAAGACAGGAAGACAGAATGGGGTGGAAGTGGGCAGAAATTCCCTTTCCTCACCTGGGATAAGTTATCAGAATTATGCTCTTGCAAAGAACTTTTCCTTAGAGAAGGATCTGTGTGTGGTTTGTGATGGTTACACTTCTCCTCTCTCTGCCAGAACCAACAGTGAATCTCTCAGGATCCTCACACTGGCAACTTATTAAGATTTCTAGAAAGACCATGAGAGCGTGGGTGCCCTGTAAGGCTGTAGCATCCACGAGTTTCTCACTTTCACACTAGTTTATACTCAGCATTTAGCAATTTATCAAAACTGCTGTTGATAAATTAACAGCAGCTTATGTCTATAGTGGCCGCTTCTCCAATTAAGCAGATATCAGATGCTCTACATTTCTCTAGGAGCACCTGTTTCTCCAGGTTTCAGGGTGGTGATTTGCTCCAAAGTATTAGTATTCTGATGGATCTGAGAAAAGTCCTTGATTTTTGGTTTCTCCAGGTTGTTCTTGTTGTAAGTATGTCATCAGTAACAACTTAAAAGCTCTTGAAATGTGGAACTAAAACTTGAAGTCTCACTACTAACTTTAAAATTTTCATTATGAACTTTTCAAGCCAGAAGAGGGTGGACATCAACTTTTAATCTCCTAAAGCAAAATAACTTTCAACCCAGGATCTTGTATCCAGCTAAACTGAGTTTCATTTATGATGGAGAAATTAAATACTTCAATGACATTCATATGATGAAAAAATTTGCCATAAGTAAACCAGCTCTTCAGGATATTCTCAGACCTATCCTCCACAATGACCAACCCAATCCTATACCACAAAAGTAAACTCACTCAGAAACTTCGGATCAAACTCCAACTTCCACACTGGCGAAAGGACTAAAAATGTCCACTGGACATTTGAAAAACTCGATACCCAAAATTCCACCAGACTTATCAATACTCTCCATCAATGTGAATGGCTTAAACTGTCCTCTAAAGAGGCATAGGTTAGCTGACTGGATACAAAAACTCATGCCAGATATTTGTTGCATACAAGAGTCACATCTTAACTTAAAAGACAAATACAAACTCAGGGTAAAAGGATGGTCATCCATATTTCAGGCAAATGGTAATCAGAAAAAAGCAGGTGTTGCAATTTTATTTGCAGATACAGTAGGCTTTAAACCATCAAAAGTAAGGAAGGACAAGAATGGTCACTTCATATTTGTTAAGGGTAATACTCAATATGATGAGATCTCAATTATTAATATCTATGCGCCCAACCAGAATGCACCTCAATTTATAAGAGAAACTCTAACAGACATGAGTAACTTGATTTCCTCCAGCTCCATAATCGTCGGAAATTTCAACACTCCTTTGGCAGTGTTGGATCGATCCTCCAGCAAGAAGCTGAGCAAAGAAATCTTAGATTTAAACCTAACCATCCAATATTTAGATTTAGCAGACATCTACAGAACATTTCATCCCAACAAAACTGAATACACATTCTTCTCATCAGCCCATGGAACTTACTCCAAAATTGACCACATTTTAGGTCACAAGTCTAACCTCAGTAAATTTAAAGGAATAGAAATTATTCCTTGCATCTTCTCGGACCATCATGGAATAAAACTTGAATTGAGTAACAACAGGAATCTGCATACTCATACAAAAACATGGAAGTTAAATAACTTTATGCTGAATGATAGCTAGGTCAGAGATGAGATTAAGAAAGAAATCGCCAATTTTTTGGAACAAAACGACAATGAAGACACAAACTATCAGAACCTCTGGGACACCGCAAAGGCAGTTCTAAGAGGGAAATTTATAGCACTGCAAGCCTTCCTCAAGAGAACGGAAAGAGAGGAAGTTAACAACTTAATGGGGACATCTCAAGCAACTGGAAAAGGAAGAACATTCCAACCCCAAACCCAGTAGAAGAAAAGAAATAACCAAAATTAGAGTGGAATTAAATGAAATTGAAAACAAAAGAATAATACAACAGATCAATAAATCAAAAAGCTGGTTTTTTGAAAAGGATAGATAAACCTCTGGCCAACCTAATCAGAAAAAAAAGAGTAAAATCTCTAGTATCATCAATCAGAAACAACAAAGACGAAATAACAACAGACTCCTCAGAAATCCAAAAAATTCTTAATGAATATTACAAGAACCTTTATTCTCAGAAATATGAAAATCTGAAGGAAATGGACCAATACTTGGAAGCATGCCACCTTCCAAGACTTAGCCAGAATCAAGTGGAAAATTTGAACAGACCTATATCAAGTTCAGAAATAGCATCAACTATACAAAACCTCCCTAAAAAGAAAAGCCCAGGACCAGATGGTTTTACGTCAGAATTCTACCAAACCTTTAAAGAGGAATTAGTACCTATATTACTCAACCTGTTCCAAAAGGTAGAAAAAGACGGAAGACTACCCAACACGTTCTATGAAGCAAACATCACCCTGATCCCCAAACCAGGAAAAGACCCAACAAGAAAAGAAAATTATAGACCAATATCACTAATGAATATAGACGCAAAAATATTCAACAAGATCCTAACAAACAGAATCCAGGAACACATCAAACAAATTATACATCATGACCAAGTTGGTTTTATTCCAGGGTCTCAAAGCTGGTTCAATATACGTAAATCTATAAATGTAATTCAGCACATAAACAAATTAAAAAACAAAGACCATATGATTCTCTCAATTGATGCAGAAAAAGCTTTTGATAATATCCAGCATCCCTTCATGATCAGAACACTCAAGAAAATTGGTCCAGAAGGGACTTTTCTTAAACTGATAGAGGCCATCTACAGCAAACCCACAGCCAATATCATATTGAATGGAGTTAAATTGGAATCATTTCCACTCAGATCAGGAACCAGACAAGGCTGCCCATTGTCTCCATTGCTTTTCAACATTGTAATGGAAGTTTTAGCCACTGCAATTAGGGAAGAAAAGGCGATCAAGGGTATCCATATAGGGTCAGAAGAGATCAAACTCTCGCTCTTCGCGGTTGATATGATTGTGTATCTGGAAAACACTAGGGACTCTACTACAGAACTCCTAGAAGTGATTAAGGAATACAGCAGCGTCTCAGGTTACAAAATCAACATCCATAAATCGGTAGCTTTTATGGATGGCTACAACAGTCAAGTTGAAAAAGCAGTCAAGGACTCTATCCCATTCACAGTAGTGCCAAAGAAGATGAAATATTTGGGAATTTACCTAACAAAAGACATGAAAGATCTCTATAAAGAGAACTATGAAACTCTAAGAAAAGAAATAGCTGAAAATGTTAACAAATGGAAAAACATACCATGCTCATGGCTGGGAAGAATCAACATTATCAAAATGTCCATACTACCCAAAGCAATATATAATTTCAACGCACTCCCTATTAAAGCTCCACTGTCATATTTTAAAGATCTTGAAAAAACAATACTTCATTTTATATGGAATCAGAAAAAACCTCGAATAGCCAAGACATTACTCAGAAATAAAAACAAAACAGGAGGAATCACACTACCAGACCTCAGACTTTACTACAAATCGATAGTGATCAAAACAGTACTGGCACAAAAACAGAGAAGTAGATATCTGGAACAGAATAGAGAACCAAGAGATGAATCCAGCTACTTTCCGCTATTTGATCTTTGACAAGCCAATTAAAAACATTCAGTGGGGAAAAGATTCCCTATTTAACAAATGGTGCTGGGTGAACTGGCTGGCAACCTGCAGAAGACTGAAATTGGACCCACACCTTTCACCATTAACTAAGATAGACTCTCATTGGATTAAAGATTTAAACTTAAGATATGAAACTATAAAAATACTAGAGGAGAGTGCAGGGAAAACCCTTGAAGAAATTGGTCTGGGCGAGTATTTTATGAGGAGAACCCCCGGGCAATTGAAGCAGCTTCAAAAATACACTACTGGGACTTGATCAAACTAAAAAGCTTCTGCACAGCTAAGAACACTGTAAGTAAAGCAAACAAACAGCCCTCAGAATGGGAGAAGATATTTGCAGGGTATATTTCTGACTAAGGTTTAATAACCAGAATCCACAGAGAACTCAAACGCATCAGCAAGAAAAAAACAAGGGATTCCATTGCAGGCTGGGCAAGGGATTTGAAGAGAAACTTCTCTGAAGAAGACAGACGCACGGCCTTCAGACATATGAAAAAATGCTCATCATCTTTAATCATCAGAGAAATGCAAATCAAAACTACTTTGAGATATCATCTAACTCCAGTGAGACTAGCCTATATCACAAAATCTCAAGACCAGAGATGTTGGTGTGGATGCGGAGAAAAGGGAACACTTCTGCACTGCTGGTGGGAATGCAAATTAATACATTCCTTTTGGAAAGAGATATGGAGAACACTCAGAGATCTAAAAATAGATCTGCCATTCAATCCTGTAATTCCCCTGCTGGGCATATACCCAGAAGACCAAAAATCACAACATAACAAAGATATTTGTACCAGAATGTTTATTGCAGCCCAATTCATAATTGCTAAGTCATGGAAGAAGCCCAAGTGCCCATCGATCCACGAATGGATTAATAAATTGTTGTATATGTACACCATGGAATATTATGCAGCCTTAAAGAAAGATGGAGACTTTACCTCTTTCATGTTTACATGGATGGAGCTGGAACATATTCTTCTTAGTAAAGTATCTCAAGAATGGAAGAAAAAGTACCCAATGTACTCAGCCCTACTATGAAACTAATTTGGGGCTCTCACATGAAAGCTATAACCCAGTTACAAACTAACAATAGGGGGAAGTGGGAAAGGTAGGGGAGGGAGGGGGGTGGTGGGTAGAGGGAGGGGGATCGGTGGGATCATACCTGTGGTGCATCTTACAGGGGTATTTGCGAAACTTGGTAAATGTAGAATGTAAATGTTTTGATACAGTAACTGAGATAATCCAGGAAGGCTATGTTAACCATTGTGATGAAAATGTGTCAAATGGTCTATGAAGCGAATGTATGATGCCCCATGATCATATCAATGTATACAGTTATGATTTAATAAAAAAAATAAAAAGCATTTTCATTATGGTTTGAATTCTTCATTTGCAAAGAAAATAAATGAAGTCTGGCTAACTTAAGTAAAAAGCTATATGTCAGGGGAAGCACCTGTGACTCAAAGCAGTAGGACACTGGCCCCATAGGCCAGAGGTGGTGGGTTCAAACCCAGCCTTGGCCAAAACTGCAAAAACAAAAATAAAAACTATATGTCAGAAAGATAGTGAGAACAGAGGCAGCTCTTAACATCAATAAATAGGAACTTTAGGAAAGTTTTATCAACAAAAATTTTAGTTACGATATCCCCACTGAGATGAATAAATTTCAACTATTTTTATTATCTTCATTAGTCTACTCAAGATTCAAACTTCAAGAATTCTAGGGAGAAGGTGTTAGCGTGGCAGCAGAGTTTTCATATTTTCTCAAATCTGTAAATAAAATTAGAGAAGCTTGACAGGAAATCATCTGGAGATCATATATAAGAGAATTCGATGATAAAAAGTTCTCACAAACTCTAAAATATGATACTGGGTGGTGCCTGTGGCTCAAGGGAGTAGGGCACTGGCCCCATATGCTGGAGGTGGTGGGTTCAAACCCAGCCCTAGCAAAAAAAAAAGAATACCTGCAGGCCCATGGTTATCATTGTCTTTGTGGAAGACACCTGTAAAAGATGGGGATTATTATTATTATTATTTTGCAGTTTTTGTCTGGGGCTGGGTTTGAACCCACCTCCTCTGGCATATGGGGCTGACACACTACTCCTTTGATCCACAGGCGCTGCCCAAGATGGGGATTATTTTTGTAAGGAAAGAATTATCTTTGGGATCAGTAAACTGAAGTGGTTTCTGAAGTGGCTGGGAATGTTTTTTCTGAATGTAGATGTTAGTTATAAGAGTGTTTGCCTTATAATAATTCACTAAGCCATACATTTGTCATGCATGGGGTTTTTTTTTTTTATCTGTTTCTTATTTAAAAATAAAAAGACTTCAAAATTTGAAAGATCATATGCCAGGAAAAGATTCCATCTGGCCCAGTTTTGTTATATGGGTCCCAATCGGTTAGGAGGATGTCAGTCTACCTCATTGTGTCATAGTGTTAGAAGTTACCGTCCAAAAGGAAATAGAATGCTGTTGGATGGGGAAATGAATGCTAGGCAGAATGCACTCTACACTGCCTGAGCAATAGGTTCCTATGATAATGCAACTTTCTTGCAGATATGGAATAGCCCTGATGTGTTATATATCAAATCTATCCTTGTAAGCAGCAAACCAATTATTCAGGCAAGAACATTCGTAAGAAAGTTCTAAAACTTATCCAGCTAGGAAACAGATACATTTCAAAAGATGGTTTTACAAACAAGAATGGTTTTACAAACATGCATGTGGAGCTCATTAAAGAAAACACCTAACTAATATTTATAATGGACCAATATATAAGGTTTTTAAAGATTAAATACTTCTTGGTACCTTCTAATTACAAATAAAACCTTTTTAAAACTAAATATATATGAGCTTTTTGTATTATTTTGAAACCATCGCCTAAGATCTACAATATTCTATCATTAAAATGGATAATCAGCTCAAACATTCTTCCTTATCATATATTGCATATTAGTATTTTGAACAGGAAAGTCAAAACAGGTTAGAGCCATAACTCCTGATTCTTAGTTACTCAAATAATATAAACCAGTTGTAATCTCCCCTGTAATCTAGAGACTGCATTTGAAATCCTAACAAAATTGGAATTTAAAACTATAAATTCACTCCACAATGAAAGAGAAAAAATTAAAATATAATCATAGAATCACAGTAAGCTTTTTTTTGCTGCTACTCTTTAGGGAGCTTGGGTATAAGTCACACCCTGCAGACAAGACTTTCCCCAAAGAGGTACAAAGTAAAGGCATTGCTGAAATTAATTTGGAAAGAACAAAACACTAAGAAATTACCAAGTTATTCTTTTTAGATGCTGAAGTGTCAGATCTTTAGTAGACTACTGTGTTTGGGCTCCATTTCTTAAAAAAGAGGAACCATTGCCCATATCACAAAGTCCTAATGCTACACATGCTGGTGGTGTGGGGAGAGGGGAGCACTTCTACATTGCTAGTGGGACTGCAAAGTAATACAACCTTTTTGCAAGGAAGAATCCTCAAAGAACTCAAATTAGACCTCCCATTTGATCCTGCAATCCCATTAGTGGGCATCTACCAGAAGAAAAAAAATCATTTTATCATAAGGACATTTGCACTAGACTGTTTATCATGGCTCAATTTACAATTGCCAAAATGTGGAAACAGCCTAAATGCCCACCAACCCATTCACTGTGGTATATATATATAACATGGAATACTATTCAGCAATTAAAAAGATGGAGATGTTACATCTTTTGTATTATCTTGGATTGAGTTGAACACATTCTTCTTAGTAAAGCATCACATGAATGGAGAAACAAGAATCCAATGAAGGGCAGTGTCTGTGCCTCAAAGGGGTAGGGTGCTGGCCCCATATACTGGAGGTGGTGGGTTCAAGCCCAGCCCCGGCCAAAAACTGCAAAGAAAATAAAAAAGAATCCAATATACTCAATTCTAATATGAAGGCGTAGATGAGCTAATACAAGGAAGGGGTAGGGGAATGAGTGAGTGGGGAGAGGGAGTGGAATTGGGGGTCATGGTGTATGGCACACTTCTTGTGGGCAGGACACAATTATAAGAGGGACTTTACCTAACAAATTCAATCAGTGTAGCCTAATTCTTTTTATCCTCAGTGAATCCCAAACAATAAAAAGGGGGGAGCATTTGTAGACCAATTAAAGTAATATTAATTTGGGTGCTTTCTCCTTGAAAAATTGCTCAGGGAAACCCAAGGATATAGCAGGATAAACGTATGAATCTAAATCTCTAAGTAGATTAATGTAATGTTAAAAATTACCTTTAAACAAATGAGGTATGGCAGCACCTGTGGCTCAAAGGAGTAGGGCACCAGCCCCATATGCTGGAGGTGGCGGGTTCAAACCCAGCCCTGGCCAAAAAAATAAATAAATAAAATAAACAAGTGAGGGTTCAATTCACAGCTACTAACTTAAGCACAACTAACACTGGATTGAGTTTAGAGACAAGTTGTTCAATCTTTTTTCCTAGATATTCCAAGTGATATAGAAAAAAGGCAGATGGTTGGTTCCTCAAGGTCTTTTCCATGTCTGTGAAGTTCTCAAGGGTAGCGTTCTATAGCATGCTAAATGGTTCAGGTCTCATTGCTTCAATTCAGACCTTACCTTTCAAATGGCTGCATCTTTTTTTCTGACAACTGATACATATTTTTTTCTGTATAGTTCTTTGATTTTCTTCTTTCTTCCCCTTTGAAATAATTTCGAGTCAGAATAGGGGCAGTCATCATCTCTGATACTTTCAAAATGTCAATATTGATTGAACAAAGGAAACCAAGTATTGACATCAGCTACATTAACTAAGTAAGATGGTTGAGTACTGTTGAAATTTTTAAAATTTAGAGACCATTAGGCTGTGACAGCTCCAGTGCCTTGAGCTCCTATGTAAGCAAATCTAAGCCCAATTCAGTGTGAACAATAAAATAAAGCTTTAGCTTAGCCAGTTGGAAACTACCAACTAACCTCTAGGTGGAGATTTTACCAGTCAGAAACTGCCAAATAACTTCTAACTAGGGACTTTCCACTTTAGCTACCAAGTATATTGTCTTTGCCTTGCTTTTGTGAAGTCCTTATAAGAAGCCGTCCCCTTCTACC
The DNA here is from genome assembly GCF_027406575.1 of Nycticebus coucang. Lineage (NCBI taxonomy): Eukaryota > Metazoa > Chordata > Mammalia > Primates > Lorisidae > Nycticebus > Nycticebus coucang. The sequence continues at coordinate 52,992,972 of NC_069782.1, forward strand.
CACTAGCAGAGCGTCAAGCTGCTTCTGCTCTGGTGCTGCCCAGTTCATGAATTGCTATTGACTCAAATAAGCTCTTCAAAATTTTAATTTGCTTACATTTATCTTTCAATAGTTCAATATATAACACACTCCTTACTGCTGCTGGTCTTTCATTGCTATTGTCTGATTAACTGCAAATGGCATCCTTGAGAGGTTCTCAAAGTGTTTACAATGTTTACTTGTTTTCAAATATTTATCAACTATACAAATGGCCAATATGCATGTGAAAAGATGCTCAATATATTACCTGTTAGTAAAATGCAAATTAAAACCACAAGGAGACAGCACTTCACGCATAAAAAGGACAGACACTAGTAGGTGTTGATGGGGACATGGAGAAAACAAAACTCTCATTCGTTATTGGTGGGGTTGTAAAATCTTGCAGCCACTTTGCAAAAGAGTTTGGTAGTGTTACTATAGGACCCAGAGATTCTAAGAGAATTGGAAATATATGCCCGCAATAAAAGTCATACATGATTGTTTATAATAGTATTTTCATTATAGTCAAAAAGAAGAAACAATATAAATGTTTTATTGTCTGATGAATAAATAGAAATGTGATATATTCACTTAATGGAACATTATTCACCCATAAAAGGAATGCAGTACTGATATATGCTATAACATAGATCAACCTTGAAGCTGTTATGCTAAGTGAAGGAATCTAGACAAGAAAAGGCCACATATTGTGTGAGTCCATGTAAACTGCCAAGAGTAGCAAATGCACAGAGACAGAGTTGTGGTTTCCAGAGGACAGGGAGGAGGAGAGGACAGAAAGACATTGCTAGTGAGTGAAGAGTTTCTTCCTGAGGCGGCAAGCATGTTACAACATTATATAGAGGTCATAGTTACACAACTCTGTGAATATACTAAAAATGATTCATGTACTTTTAAAGGGTGAATTTAATAGTAAGTGAATTATTTTCAATAAAGCTGTTATAAAAATATTTGTTGACTGCTTATTCTGTGCTGGAAACTCTTCTAAGTTCTGGGAATAATGTAGTGAAGACCTTGAAGATCCTGCTCTCAAAAAATTTACAACAAAGATATGTATTTTCTGACTCTAAGCTTGTGTTCCTGATAGATTGTACATATATTGGGGGCTTAGGATTTTTTGTCAAGGGAAAATTTGGCAGAATAATATCCCATAATAATCTTCCCTGTACCTCACTCTGTAGCCCCTTTTGCTAAGAAAATATAAAATAAATGTTGAAGCAAAAGAAGAGAATGAGAGAATTTCAAGAAGTGAGGGGGAACAAAATAATTGGATGCTACAGAGGGGTCAAGTAACATAAGGATCAGCCAGGGTACCATGGCTCATGCCTGTAATTCTAGCACTCTGGTAGGAGGCTGACGTGGACGATCCCTGGAGCTTAGGAGTTCAAGACCATCCTGAGCAAGAGGTTTTTTTTTAGTAGACCATGCATCTACTAAAAATAGGAAAATTAGGTGGCCGTTATGGCAAGTGCTTGTAGTCCCAGCTACTTGGGAGGCTGAGGCAGGAGGATCTCTTGAAATTTGAGGTTGCTGTGAGTTAGGCTGAGGCCATGGCACTCTAGCTTGGGCAACAGAATGTCAAAAAAAGAAGAAGAAGAAGGAAGAAAGAAAGAAAATAAAAGAAAGGAAAAACATAAGGATCAGGCATATTCCTTGGTTGTGGCAATGAGGAGTTCTATGGCAATCTCTTAGGACAATTTCGATGGAATGGCATGAGCAGAAGCAGTTTTTCACTGGTTACATGTAGCATAGTGATATATTGTAGTTGCTAAAGAAATATTTGTGGAATTTAAAATAAGTGTGTTGTAAGAAAGTAAAGACCCCAAATAGAGACTATGCATACAAGAAGTCTGTATGAGAAGGGAAATAAGAGTGGGTGATATCAGGAGGAACATTAATTAAGGAATATATGTTTTAATATGAGAGGAAATAATACTGAGAACATGCTGCTAATAGAAAAGAAAGTTCCACCTGATGCCAGAGAGAAGGCAGCACAGTCTGAAAGAGGCAAGAGGGCCTGGGACCAAGGACACAAGGAGGGGGACGAGCCATGCATGGAAAGACAGACGTGGCATCCTTTGAGATGGAATTAGACCATGCAGGTGTAGTTGCAGTGGTGGGTAAGGAGTTTAGGGAAATAATATTTGATGGCCTTTTCTTTCTAGTCAAGAAGCTAAGTCATCTGCAAAAAGTCAGACTGTGTAGTAGGGAATCAAGAAGGGAGCTTGAAGGTATCAGTGATGACTTGGAAATAAAGCTCACCAAGAACAATTAAAAGGATTTTCAGGTTGTGTTTAAAATTTGAATTTTTTTTATTATTAAATCATAGCTGTGTACATTAATGCAATCATGGGGTACAATGTGCTGGTTTTATTTACAGTTTGAAATATTTTCATCAAACTGGTTAACATAGCCTTAATGGCATTTTCTTAGTTATTGTGTTAAGACATTTATATTCTACATTTTAAATTATCCATGTACCCTTGTAAGATGCACCATAGGTGTGTTCCCACCAAGTACATCATTGATGTACGCCCCACATCATTAATGTGCATAACTGTTTAATATTTTGTAGTTTTCTCCAACACACTTTTACAAAAAGATTTCCCAGCAGTTATTCATCTTTAGAAAGGAAAAGATGGGTTAATGCTATGACAATCTCTTACGTATGTGGATTCTATTTTCAGAACTCAGTTTAATAGTATTTCAGATTTTTTTTCTTTTGTGAAACCACACAAACATAACTTGTATAATTCAAATATCACCTCAGTTCTCTGGGATCACCTAAGACACAGGTGAGATTGAGTTAATCCTTCATCACCTTATGGATTGTATTACAGATGTCCACAATTTGTCTTAAGACTTACGTGAATTTCCTGGGGGCCTTGGCTCTCACAATCATTTCTGGCTCTTGGTTTTGTCCCCATTGACTCAGTCTAGTTTACGAATCACACATCCTCCTGATCGTGCTGCCTGTGTTTCCTATCATATTAACCCAGTTATGGATTTTGGCCCTTTTCCCTGACAGCCATTAAGAGGATTTGTAGAGGAACGTGAATGTAGGATGACTTTGCCAAAGGTTAGTAAGAGGCAGGGATTTGTACCATATCATCACAGTCACAGTAAAAACTCAACTTGGTGTCTTCCATACTTTTCTTATTCTTCTCACTTCCTGTCCTCTTCTCTAGGGAGCAAAACTTTAGTTCCTCCCACTCTTTAGCAGCAGAGTAATTTCGATCTCTTATGTCCCCTATTGCCAAATTCAGCGTTGAGGAACACCCTGACCTATCCAAACCCAGTAAAGTGCTCAAAGAACGAATAGGCCTTTGTTAGAGGTCTTTTTTCCACCCCTCACATAAATCTGTATCCAATTTCAAGTTTTTTTTAAATTTTTTAGAGCTTATCATTAAAAATATTGTTTTTCTTGAAAACAATAGACAAAATAATTGAGCTGAGCTGAAAGAAACTTAGATACTTCCCCTCACCCTGTGTTTCACCAAAATGAATTCCAATGAGAGGTCGTATTCTTGAGTTTTCATTGGCACTAAAGCCACACAATTTCTTCAATGTTTTGATTTGAAGTATAAGATCCTTAATGGGGAATTCTTTTTGACCACTGCCATACCCTGTCATTACATACTCCTAAAAATCCCTATGGCAGATTTATTAATCCTCTTTACCAAGAGAAAAAAAAATCAGAATTTACTTTGGTAATTGCTGTAACCTATTTTTCTTAAGTTAATGGAGCCTTCTCTTGACACAGCCTGTATCTTTTCCTGAAGGTGATTTGTTGAGCCCTGTGGGGGGGAGGGGGATCAAGAAGACTTGGCTTATAACATCAAAGCTGCTGCTGCAGGAAGACGAGGCCCCACAGAGAGAAAGAGACCCAAACACCATGTTTATAAGAGGAAGGGCTCTTTATTTCAGCTGGTGGAACTTATGGCATAGAAGAATTCTAAATGGCTACTCCTGACTGGCTTGGTCTTTCCCTTTTTGTCTCCAGTCAAAAAGTTCCAACCCATAGGTATCTTTTTCATGGTCAGTTTGAATCAGGAGGGAGAGCTGTTCCAGCCCTGCAGAACTACAGGATTTCACAGAAGTAGAAATTTCCAGGTTCCAGGAAGTTAAGTCTACAAATTCTCAAGAGCTGAATCACTATGGAGAGGCCCCTGCAGGTGTCCACAAGGATGTTCCCCTGGACTCACCCTTCTTGGGTATCCTCTCTCACTGCCACTAGCTATTTATGTCAACTAGTTATGTGTGACATAACTGAACCTAATTGCTTATTAATTGCCTTGCTATAAGGATGAAATAAAGAAAAAACAGGAATGTTTGAGAAGAGTGTAGAAATAAGAAAATCTTTGTTGTGAAATGACCCAACGAGTCCAAGATGGTGCTCCAGGGAACCTGAAGGGACTGATCCAATGAGGAGGAAAAAAGATTCCAGGTGCGTATCACAGGCTGGCCCCACCTGTGAGAGGGAATCTAACAAAAATAATAGACAGGAGGGAGAGAAGAAGCCTGTGATTTTAGCACACTAAGAAAAACACCCTCCTCAGGCAAGCAGCAGGCTTTTCACATTCAGGATGTTTCCCTTGTTACACTAATGCAAATTTAGCTTAATGAAAAAGATTTCATGCTGTGCTATAAAATGTGACGAGAAATTATTCCAGAAACATTAATAAAAGTAAGATGATGAAATATCAGAGGCATGGGTAGTCTAAAAATCATCATTATTAAGAGAAGTTATTCACTGCGGAAGGAGGGGAGATGACAGCCTGGGTGAGCAGCACAGCTTAGGGGAAGGGGGCGGTGGGTTTGTGGAGAAGCAGGAAGGGCTGCCGGAATGCCAGAAGATTAAGAACACTGGAGAGACCGCTGAGCAGATCAGAACACCAATGGCCTTGTGTAAAGAGAACATCTTATCTGACACGTCTGTACTCTGAATGCTGGGAGTGATGGACTTCAGCTTTGGACACTGGAAAATTGCAAACAACAACGATTAGATATTTTCTAGGACCTTCTCAGGAATCAGAGAATCCTTTAGAAATAAAAGACTGGGGTTGGTAACAACACAAAAATTAATGAGATGTTGGTTGGGCTTGAGGTATGTGTGAACCTGGTGATTCATAACTGAATTGTGGACAGTAACCACAGTTCACACTGTTCATTGAGCACCTGTGCCAGCCAGGTATTGTGCTTCACATTATAGAGGTGAAATATTATTTAATTCATTTTGTAAGTGACGTATGTATGTTCTCAGTTTTACAAAAGGAATTGTGAACGAAGGGAATTGTATTAAATGCATTCCAGAGACAGGAATTTGTAACTTAATGAGAAGTTTCAAGCAGACATGTTTATTCAGGAAAACATTGTTAAACTCTGAGCCCAGAAATGAGGAGATGGTATCATTTACTTTTTGCTTCATAGCAGAGATTAAGACTTGAGCTAAACTTGGGATACTAGTGGGGAAGTAATTGCCAAAATCTTGTTTTCACCTTGCTACCTTTCAAACACTAATACCGTTTGATAGTACTACGCTAAACAAACAAATAGAATCTCAAACCTCATGGAGTTTACCTTCTTGTGAGGGAGACAGATCATAGATAAGTGGATAAACACTAAAGTGATTTCAGAGAGTAATATTGCTATGAAGAAACAGTGGCCAGAAAAGGTTTCCCTGAGGAGGCAAAGTTTGAGCTGATTCTTGAGTACATGAAGAAGTTAACCATCAGAAGACCTGGCAGAGAAGAATGTCAGATAGACAAAGTTAAGTATTTGGGAAAAGATCTGATTGTTAAATATGGATGTCCCCTTTTCTAGTATTAGACTGCTTTAGAAATGGTAATATTTCATCAAATGAAAAGAGTTTGACTTGGTAAATGTTTCTCCTAATTCGTCAAGTGTTTAAACATTCCATGGTCCAGTCTGCTTCTAAGATCTCACTATCAATATATTGGGTGGTCCTTTATCTGGAGGCCCCTTGTGGCTTTTTCAGCTTCTGTCTCAGCTCCTGAAGGAGAAAGCAGATTCCTAGTCATGGTAGTAGATTGTTTACAAAGTCAGCTACAATGATTCCTTCTATCTGTGCACAAGAGTTCCTTTGCATCTGTGATTTTGCTACTTCCCTCATGAAGAGGTAAAATCCCTTCCTGTACGCTTGAATCCGGGCTGGTCTTGTGACTTGCTTTACCAGTAGAATGAAGTAGAAGTAACACTGGGAGACTTCCGAGCCTGGGTATCAGGAGGTCTTTGAAGCTTTTGCTCTTGTCTTTTTAGAATGCCTCCACCACCACGTGAAGAGGGCTTAGCTGATCTGGAGGATGTGAGACCACTTGGAGACAGAGCCCTCACCACCCACCAGACTTCTGAGTGAGGCCACCTCGCACCACACACCCCCAGAGATCCCCAGATAACAGTATCTGTGTGAGTGACCCAACATGAGGTCTGGAAACACACCACTCAGCTCGAGCCAGCTCAGGTTTCCGACCCACAGAACTATGAGCAAATAAAATGGTTGTCATTTTAAGCCGCTAAATTTGTTATGATTCTTAAGAAACTAGCTGAGCTCCAAACATCTTTCCTTTAGGACTTATTTCATCTTGCTCTGACCTTGAAGTTGCTGATTAAATGCTTCTTCAAGAGGTCTCTTAAGAGGTGCCAGAATACATCTTGCTAAGCTTTCTCCCTTTTAAAAAATTATTTCACTTTAAGTATACACATCAGGAGAATTGAAAGATTGGTTCTACTCTCTGATGGAGAAAGAATTCTTCACTCATTATTCTGAGCTAATAAGGCATACGACACTGCTAAACCCGGACAGACAGATTCGGGGTCCCTTCTCGCTGTTTGCAAACTTTTGCTTTCTTTTAACACATGCTCTAAATTCCTGGCTCAGGAACCTTCTTTGTGGACGGCTCACCCAGTATGGGTACCAGGTATCCTGAGTATCAGATTCTTCACTACTGCTTATCTATTGATTCCTGGTGTTTCAAATATCTGCCATTAGTAGTCAAAGGGGAAATTTTGAATAGAGATATGTGAACATACAATTGAGATCAGCAGAACCTACACTAATGGGGGAATCATGTGTAGCTCGGTCGTACCATATAGCTCTGGTTTCAATTACTGCTTTCTCCCTGCTAAGATTTGGAGGGATATGAACACCTTGGTTACCATGGCTTTAAATTTCCCTTTGCCCTGGCTACATTTATTCCTTTTGGCTTCTGAACAGATCCAGACTGACTTATTCTTCAGTTATAGAGGATGCTGGCTACAACTAATTTTAGGTACCCTATCCTTTTATTTTTAATAAGGCTCTATAGAGTTTGATGAGTAGAAATCAGTTTCTCCTATGAGCATTTACCGAAAGGTCTTTCTCTGTTTTAACTCACAGTTCCACCATCGCATGCTGTGTGCCATTCAGGTAATATCTCTTTTCTGCTCTTCCATCATTATCAACTGTGGTAAAGCTACTCATATGCTGACCAGCTGGGGCTTGTGTGGTTTATGCAAGCGGTGGTGCTTGCATGTGGATGACACAAGTCTCTCATACTATTTTCTCTGTTGACCTTTTCACTTTAACTCCAGCTTTTCTATATGGCGTTACACGTAGTATTCCTCCTAGACAACCTCTTTCTATTCCTAAACCTGTGTTCCCTTTTAATTGAGGTACTCAACTTTCTGCTTCCTATTTGAAGAATAGATCTCAGTTTAGATTAGAAATAAATGATATTTCTTGAACTTAATTGTTAAGACTATTCTCCCAGGCAGGAGCAGTGGCTCACACCTGTAATCCCAGCACTCTGGGAGGCCAAGGCGGGTGGTTGCCTGAGCTCAGGAGTTAGAGAACAGCCTGAGCAAAAGTGAGACCCCCATCTCTAAAAATAGCTGGGCATTGTGGTGGGCAACTATAGTCCCAGTGACTCAGGAGGCTGAGGCAAGAGGATTGCTTGAGCCCAAGAGTTTGAGGTTGCTGTGAACTATGATGCCGTGGCACTCTACCACGGTGACAAGTGAGACTCTGTCTCCGAAAAAAAAGCCTCCTCTCTTATCATTCCCTGTATAAGCTCTGCATACTTTCTTATATTATTTCTTTTTTCTTTCTTTCCTTTATTTATTTGTTTATTTATTTTGTGACAGAGTATTACTCTTTTGCCCTGGGTAGAGTGCTGGTCATAGCTCACAGCAACCTCAAACTCTTCATCTCAAATGATCCTCCTGCCTGAGCCTCCCAAGTAGTTGGATTCTAATTGCCAACCACAATGCCCAGCTAGTTTTTATATTTTTCATAGAGATGGGGTCTCTCTTTTGCACAGGCTGGTCTTGAACTCCTGGACTCAGGTGATCCACTCACCTCAGCCTCCCAGAGTGCTGGGATTACAGGTGTGAGCCACTGTGCCTGGCCCTTCCCCATATGCTTGTTGGTGATTAACTCTCACATATCCTTTACAGATAATGTTGGAACTTTTCAAGCATTTTAGCTGGGGGACAGATAAATCCCAGTAAGTGCTTTTTCTTGGGGGTTGGCAGATTTATAAATGTCAGGTTTTTATCAATGTGTAAATCTGTAAAATTTCATTTTAGAAATCATTTTTCTATGCTTCTACATGATTAGTCTCTAAATGTGATAGACCAAGAGCAGAACGAGCTGAAATGTTTATAGGACTCTAGATCTAAATTTTGAGAGATGTGCGATGGTATGAAAATATTTGTCATCATTTATGAAGTCTTCCCTTAGTAAAATAATATAAAAGCGTAAAACGATGTTCCAAATTCACAGACCTGATTTGGTCAGGCTAAAAATTTTTAATTATCCATGTTTTGGATGACAAGTCTTACAACATATGGTATCATTGTGAAAAATTAATATTATACAGAAGCATGTGAATCAAAAACTTAAGTATCTCTTACCTTAGTTTGGGTTCTCTCAAAATGTACTCTGTATACTTAATGACTTAAGTATAGGTATTCTTTTTTTAAAAAATTTTATTTATTTATTTATTTTTTGCAGTTTTTGGCCAGGGCTGAGTTTGAACCCATCACCTCCACCATATGGGACCGGCACCTACTCCTTTGAGCCATAGGCATCACCCTGAGTATAGGTATTCTAATTGGGAGGGAATCCTAGGAAGCAGAATAGAAGGAACAGAGAAAGTGAGATGGGAAAGAGAGGAAAGCAAGTAAAAGATATGTTAATAAACGGGTGGTTACAGACAATTGAGGCTCAATCCTACGGGAACTTCTGAGGAATCCTGTAGGATTGTGGAGATGTACTTAAGAATTGTCCCTCTAGGGCGCCCCAGCCAAAACTACAAAAAATAAAAATAAAAAAAGAATTGTCCCCTAAACTCTATTCTTTTCCTTGATCTATTTGTTTAGTCCCAGGCTGATACTGATAGTATCTAACTGTTTTATTCTAGTTGTACATTATGTTTTGATTTCTAATAGAATTCTCTTTGCTATTATGCTTTTTAAAACTTAGTAATGTGTATAATTTTTTCTTCCACATAATCTTTGGAACAATCTAATCAAGATCCACTTTAAGAAATTCTGAAGAGATTTGGATCAGAATTGCTTCGAAATATTGAATCTTCCTATCCTGGAACATGGTATATCTCCATTTAGTTGGATATTTTATGCGTTTGTTTAAGATCTCACATAGGTTTTGAACGATTCTTATTTCATTTACTCCTCAATATTTTATAGTTCTTATTGTGAATGGAATCTTTAATTCATGCATATTTTTAAACATAGGTAGGAAATTCCTATAATTTTATGTTGCATATAGGTTGGATTTTATTATACCAGAAGCAAGACTTATTCACACTAGACACAATCTCCAGTTCTCCAGCACCTCCCCATTCCTCACAGTGGTCAATGCAGATATCTGCATTGTACAACTGCCTCCCGGTGATCACCTCCTTACAACCCACTTGACTTGCTGCACTGACCCCCCACACCCCTCATGGACTGGGCTGGAACTCATGCTTTCTCATTTTAAATCCACCAATTAGAATTCCCCATAGGAAACCTGCTTGGGTAATGCCCTGGGCCCCAGTAAAGGTTTTAGTCCCACAGGTTCTTCTCTTCCCCCATCCTGTTCCTTGCCTACTGACTGGGCATGCATGCTCTTGATGGCTCCCCATTTCCCATAGGCCCTGCAAAGCATGCCGCTGCCTTCTCTCTGGGCTCTGCAAGCGATAGCACTTTGTGCGTTTCGCTATGCTGTTTCCTGTGTCTCACCTAACCAGCACACATGGCCTTCTTTCCTGGTCAGGGATCTGCTAGAGAGTGGCTGCCTTGGCAGGAATAAACTGGACACAAGAGTATCTGCCCATGTGAACAAGTTTCCTGTGAGGGGGATGCCTGGCCACAGGTCAGACACTTAGGCATTAGGCCATCTGCTGGGGTAAAGAAGGATCCTGTGAAAGGCACACTGTAAATATCAGTGACCACCTCCCCAGAGCCCTGTCACCCCCCAGAGACAGACCTCTAGGCCAAATTAGAAAGAATTTACAAAAGAGCACATTCCTGGTAATCTGTAAGAAATCTAAATCCGCAAGTTGCCTACGTATCTAGCCACCTTACTAACTGGCTATTAACAAATGTTCCTCTTTTACATTCTCTTCCTTCAAACCACTTTTGGTAACAGAGGGAGACACTATTTTGCTGCTCTTTTCTCTGTTCCTTATTCCTGGAGATTAAAGACAAAGTCATTAGTTTGTTTTTGTTAACTCTTTTAGCTAGTTTTTACATAGCCTTTGAGATCTCTCAATTTAATTTCCACTACGTCCACCACTGAAATACATTTTTTCATCCTTAACATTCTGGCTTAAATTTGGCTAGAATTTAAAACAACAACAAAAAACTTTAAGCAAGACGTGGTGGCTCACACCTGTAATCCCAGCGCTTTGGGAGGCTAAGTGGGAAGGATCACTTGAGGCCAGGATCTCAAGACCAGCCTAGACAGCAGAATGAGACATGATCTCTATAAAAAATTAAAAATTTTAAAAAATTACCTGGATGTTGTGGCTTTTACCTGTAGTCCCAGCTACTTGGGAGGCTAAGGTGAAGGACCATCTGAATTCTAAGGTTACCATGAGCTGTGATCCTGCCACTGTACACACAAGGGTGACAGAATAAGACCTTATCTCTAAATAAATAAATAATTAAAAGCAAAGACTAATAAATATTATAAGAAACACTAGAAACAATAACAAGGAAAATCTAGGCTGTCTACTTAAAAATGATAAACATATTTAAAATAAAGAACATTTCTTCCCAGATAGCTCTTTAGCATTAATCCTATTACATCAAAAGAAGTACAATAGCTTATATAAAATTCCTTGCTATTGACTTTATATTAATAATCTAATATGGAACTTTATGGGTGTTCAATGACAACTATTTTAAATTGCACATGAATTTTATGGACACCCTATACTCTATAATGTAATATTACATACTTTCTTACAAAATTCAAATATAAATTGTTGTTTAATCCTTGCCTTAATGTAAACCATGTTTTGCTACCCAACTCCCTTCAAATTAATCTTTTTTTTGAGACAGAGCCTCAAGCTGTCACCCTGGGTAGAGTGCTGTGGCATCACAGCTCACAGCAACCTCCAACTCCTGGGCTCAAGCGAGTCTCCTGCCTCTGCCTCCCAAGCAGCTGGGACTATGGGCACCTGCCACAACGCCTGGCTATTTTTGGGTTGCAGTCGTCATTGTTGTTTGGCGGCCCGGGCTGGATTCAAACCTGCCAGCTCAGGTATATGTGGCTGGCGCCTTAGCCACGTAAGCCACAGGCCCTGAGCCAAAATTAATCTTTTCACACAATTGTCTGAGCTGCTTGATGTAAATGCTCCTACAGCACTGTCATCAAGAGGTTTGAAATCAGACAGACCTGGAATTGAGTCCTGACTACCGATCAAGAGATATGTGGGTGTTTGAAAATTATGTAACCTCTCTCAGTTTTAGTTATTCTTTATAAAATGATAATAAGAGGAATATCTTTGTCATGGAGTTGTAAAGATTAAATGAGATATTGTTTGGCAATTAGTCCATACTATTATTTTTCTATTGCTATAGTTTCTTATCATCTCCATAGGTATGATCTGATATCCTATTATTTATGTTAAATATTTAATTTGAGCTGTTCCAATAAAATATAAAATCTTAGAAAAATTCTGAACTCTGAGATCAATTCTATACACTCTCCACTTCCTTCTCATCTTCTAATCAGAATCTCGTTAGTTCCAAGCTTTTTATCAAAGCTTTTTAACCTTAACTATAAGCAAGATATGGCTATTGATATCAGTTGGAGTCAGCACATAGAGCTGAGGGGTAAAAGATAAGTAATAAATTAAGCTGTTTGGCAGAAATTAGAAATACATTGTATTAGGTCTCAAGAGATAAATGAACCTATAATATCGAAATAAATGATGCAGGGGATCCTTTTGCTATAAATCCAGGGCATACCAAGCTACTTGTAGTTTCTTGGCCATCCTATGCCATTTTGTACCTTGTCCCATACTCTTTCAATTTCCTAGAATTCCCCCCTTTTTTTTTTTTTTTACCACTTTTGTCTGCTTACTAGACTCTTCCCAATGAATTAATACAGTGTACATGTGCCTTATTTATGGAATGTTTTGGGTCATAGTGTTAAAAAATCTTCGCCAAAATCCAGATCAATGACTATGTCTTCTTAAAAGCCACCCGTAGTCCTCCAAACTCCTATGAGACTTGATGCTGACCTCTGTTCTTTTTTTTTTTTCATTTTTTAAAAATATGTTCATACACTTTATTTTTTTTTTATCTTTTTCTTTTTTTATTGTTGGGGATTCATTGAGGGTACAATAAGCCAGGTTACACTGATTGCATTTGTTAGGTAAAGGCCCTCTTGCAATCGTGTCTTGCCCCCAGAAGGTCTATTATAACTTTATTTATCTGCCTGTGTCCCCCATATCACTGTGAGCCTCAGTCTATATTACAGATTTGGCATCTAGAGGGGATTAGTAAATACGTGTTAAATTAGCTGACACATTGCAGTGCCACTATCACCTGCCTTGAGGATTCTGAGCTCTTCTGCTATCCATTCACTCGGTTCATCCTTCTGTCCATTCTGTCTCTTCCATCTGTCCATCCCGCTTACCCTGTACAGCCATGCGTCTGTTTATTATTTATTCATCCATTCCATTGTTCTACTCATCCACTCGTCCCACACAACTGTTCCATCAACTCAGGAAACTTAATATGTGATAGGTATGGTGATTAACGCTAGAGATAAAAAATGAGGAAGATGTAATTTCTGGTTTTAAGGCACTAATAAAGGGGAAGTGGCACAGCTAAAAAATGTAAATCATTTTTCTATTTTTGTAGTGATGAAAGTAAGATGTTATAGTAATAATAGCTTTGTTTTGTTAACTACAGTTTTATTTTTAAAAAATACAACAAATTTTTGTGACATACAATAATTGTACGTATTTTCTTTTTTTTCTTTTTTTTTTTTTTATTGTTGGGGATTCATTGAGGGTACAATAAGCCAGTTACACTGATTGCAATTGCTAGGTAAAGTCCCTCTTGCAATCATGTCTTGCCCCCATAAAGTGTGACACACACTAAGGCCCCACCCCCCCTCCCTCCATCCCTCTTTCTGCTCCTCCCCCATAACCTTAATTGTCATTAATTGTCCTCATATCAAGATTGAGTACATAGGATTCATGCTTCTCCATTCTTGTGATGCTTTACTAAGAATAACATCTTCCACTTCCATCCAGGTTAATACGAAGGATGTACGTATTTTAATGGTGCAGGTGACATTTTGGTACCTGTATGCAATGTGTAATGATCAAATCAGTGCAACTGGGGTATCCATCACCTCAAAGATCATCTTTTCTTTGTGTTGGAAACATTGTAATTCGTTTCTTCTGGCTATTTTTAAACATACCATAAATTATTAGGTGCAATTTTGGGGCTGTACGATGGAATACTGGGACTTATTCTTTCTATATAACTGTAGTTTTGTCCCCCTTAACCAATTTCTCTTCATCTACCCCCACCCTCTTCCCTTGCCAGCCTCTGGTAACCACCATTCTACTTCCTATTTTCATGAAATCCACTTTTTTAGCTGCCACACATGAGTGAGAACTTGTCTTTCTGTATCTGGTTTGTTTCACTTAACATAGTTGAGTTCCACCGATGATGCCGCAAATGACAGAATTTCATTCTTTTCCAAATAATATTCCACACATTTTTTCAGTTTTATATTCATTTTTTAAATTTCAGATTGATTTAAGGATACAAATAATTAGTTACATTGGTTGCGTTTGTTAGGTAAAGTCCTAGTTGTAGTTGAGCCCTTCCCCCAGGAGGTGTGCCATCTCCCCAAACTCTGTGCCTATTAGGTGAGAGCTCCCCAAACCCCTCCACTCTCATTTGGATGTAGCTGTGTTTTCCTCTTGTATGGGTGTGCAGATGTTCATCTCTTGGTTTCATGTCAGTATTGCACTTGCTTTTCCATTCTTGTGATACTTAAGAGATGTTCTCCAAATCCATCCAGGTTAAGTACAAAAGATGTAAAGTCTCCATCTTTTTTACAGCTGAATAGTACTCCATGGTCTACATAGACCACAGTTCACTTATCCATTCGTGGGGTACTGAGCACTTGGGCTGATTCCACATCTTGGTGATTGATCCCACATGTTCTTTATCCATCCCTCCACCGATGGACATTTTGGATGATTCTGTGTCCTGGTTACTGTGAACACTGTAGCAATGAACATAGGAGTACTGATATCTCCTCAATATACTGATTTTCTTTAGATATAGCCAGAGTGGCATTGCTGGATCATACAATAATGCTTTGATAATGTGAAGTAGGCAGCCTACTTCACATTCCCACAACAGGGTATGAGCAGTCCCTTTCTCTGCATCCTCACCAGCATTTGTTATTTGTCTTTTTGATAAAAGCCATTCTAACTGGGGTTGATTCATGTTTTTCTGATGAGTCGTGACGTTAAGAACTTTTTCATACACCTTTGGCCATCGTATGTCTTCTTTTGAGAAATGTCTGTTCAGGTCTTTTGCTATTGAGTTCCTTATGTATTTTGTTTATTCATCCTTTTCAAATGGATAGTTTGCAAATATTTTCTCTCATTCTGCAGGTTGTCTCTTCACTTTGTTGATCGTTTGCTTTGCTGCACACAAGTGTTTTACATGGATGTAGCAATACTCACCTGCTTTTGCATCTGTTGCCTGTGCTCCCGAGGTCTTACCTCAAATATCTTTGCCCAGAGCAATGCCCTATAGTTTTTCCCCAATGTTTTCTTTTAGTAGTTTTATAGTTTTAGATTTTAAATTTAAGACTTCATTTTAAATTGATTTCTGTACATGGTAAGAGATGGGGATCTAGTTTCATTCTTCTGTATATTGATAGTCTGTTTTCCCAGCACCATTTATTAAAAAGACTATCCTTTCCCTAATGTATGTTCTTGGCACCTTGGTTGAAAATGAGTTGGCTGTAAGCGAATAGATTTATCTCTGGATTCTCTATTCTGTTGATCAGTTTATGCGTCTGTTTTTATGCCAGTAGCATGCTGTTTTAGCAGCTGTAGCTTTGTGATATAATTTTAAATCAGTTAGAATGGTGTCTTTAATCTTGTTCTTTTTGCCCAGGATTGCTTTAGGTATTTGGGGTCTTTCGTGGTTCCATAAAAATTTGGGGCAGTTTTTTTTTTTTAAAGATTTCTTTTTTTAATTTTTTATGTATTTATTTTTTTTGCAGTTTTTGGCGGAGCTGGGTTTGAACCCACCACCTCCGGTATATGGGACCAGCGCCCTACTCCTTTGAGCCACAGGCACGGCCCCCTTGGGGGTAGTTTTTTTCTATTTCTGTGAAAAATGCCATTTATATCTTGATAGAAATTACATCGAATCTGTAGATTGCTTTGGGTAGTATAGACATTTTAACAATATTAATTCTTTCAATTTATGAATATGAGATGCTTTTTTTGCCTCTTAATTTTCTTTCATAAATTTATAGTTTTCCTTGTAGAAATATTTCACTTATTTTATTACTAAGTATTTTTTAGGAGATAGCTGTTATAAATGGGATTGCTTTCCTGATGTCTCTTTTCAGATTGATGGCTATTAGCATATATAAATGCTACTGATTTTTGTATGTTGATTTTGTATGCTGCAACTTTACTGATTTTTTTTTTTTATTGTTGGGGTACTTTACTGATTTTTGTTTATCAGTCCTAAGAGTATTTTGATGGATTCCTTAGGTTTTTCTAAATATAAAATCATGTTGTCTATAAACAAGGATAATTTGAGTTTTCTTTCCCACCCAGATTCCCTTTATTTCTTTCCCTTGCCTAATCGCTCTGAGTAGGACTTCTGGTTCTATGTTGAATAGAAGTGGAGAAGGTGGGTTTCCTTGTTATTTTAGTGGAAAGTCTTTCAGTCTTCCTAGTATATTAGCTGTGGGTTTGTCACATGAGGGCTGGCTTTATTATACAGAAATGTATTCCGTCTATACTCAATTTGTTGAGAGGTTTTATTGTAAAGGATATTGAATTTTATCAAATGCTTTTAGTGTCTATTAAAATGATCATATTGTTTTTGACTTTGTCTCTGCTGATGTGCGGCATCGTGCTTGTTGACATGTGTAACTGAACCACCTCTGAAATGAATCTCACTTGGTAATGGTGAACGATCTTTTTAATGTGTTGTTGAATTTGGTTTACTGGCATTTTGTTGAGGATTTTTTCGTCTATGTTCATCTGAGATACTAGCCTATAGTGTTCTTTTGTTGTATCTTTGCCTGGTTTTGGTATCAGGGTAATTCTGGCCTCATAGTTTAAGTTTGGAGGTATTCCTTCCTCTTTAATTTTTTTTGATTAGTTTGAATAAAATTAATGTTAGTTATTCTTGAAATGCTTTTTAGAGCTCAGCAGCGAATCCCTCAGATTCTTGGCTTCGTTTTGAAGGGGAGACGTTTCATCACTTCTTCAAGCTCACTGCTTGTTATTGGTCTGCTTATGATTTCTGTTTTTCCCTGGTTCTCTCTTGGTGGGTTGTGGGTGTCTACACATTTATCCATTTCTTATGAGGTTTTCCTATTTGTCGATGTATAGGGCTTCACAGTAGTCTCTAATGATCCTTCATATTTCTATGGTACCAGTTATCATGTTTCCTTTTTTGTCTCTGATTTTATTCATTTGGGTTTTCTCTTTTTTTCTTAGTTCAGCTGAATGTTTATGAATTTTGTTTATCTTCTCAAGAAAACGACTTTTTGTCTCATTGAATTCTGCTCTGATCTTTATTATTTGTTCCCTCCTACTAATTTGGGGTTTGGTTTGTTCTTGCTTTTCTAGTTCCTCAAGGGGCATCATTAGATTGTTCAGGTTGTTTATTTGAAGTCTTTCTTTTTCCTTCCTTCCTTCCTTCCTTCCTTCCTTCCTTCCTTCCTTCCTTCCTTCCTTCCTTCCTTCCTTCCTTCCTTCCTTCCTTCCTTTCTCTCTCTCTTTCTCTTTCTTTCTTTCTTCTTTCTTTTTTTGATGCAAGGACTTTACTGCTATGAAGTGTCCCCTTTAGTACTGCTCTTACTGTATAATGCTCAATTATTACACAGAGTTTTTGTCTGTATAAATTAAAGCAAGTATTTTAATATTTATGGTTTAAAAATGTTATCTGTAAACTATTGCTTTAATCTAGAAAATGCAATAAAGAATAAAAATCTTAATCTTGGATACAAACATGATTTTAAAACATATCGTACTATTATGGTCGAAGAGAGAACAAGAGAGGAAAGGGCCAGTCCTTGGCTTTCTTATTATATCATACTGACAGTATGAATTCAGGAAGTAGAAGTGAGGCGAAGTGGGTATGCCGTGTGAACAAAGACCTTTAACAGGACTCTCCTCTCCACTAGTAAAATGTGACCCCATGAAAGTCATAACCTCACTGATCAGATGAGTTACTCCTCATCCAGTGGCCATTTTGAGCCCACAGGTACTCAAGTATTTGCCTCAAGACTCTCCATGCCCCTGTCCTCAACTTGAGTAGAATTTCATCTCTTCCATATTCTGGGTCAAGAACAGGAAAGGGAAGGAAATACAATGTTTGCTTATCTTATAGCTATAGATAAGACTATTGCTGCATTTGAGGAGATTAGAAGATTATAAAAAGTACATCAAATTTTGTTTATAAGTTTTTTAAAGCTTACTGTACAATGCTTTTAGCATTTCAAATCGGATTATGATGTTCAACGTTAGAGGTAAACATATTCGTGCTTAGACAGATGTTCTCTCTGCTGAGTATCTGCTGCTAATAAATTGCATTTACAACTACAATCAACTTGTTATTTCTTCCAGCATGATGTGCATGCACTTTCATAAAATTTCTAGAAAATTACATGTTTTAGGACTATAAATGTTAAGTAAACTAATCATTCTTATATCACTAAATCAATCTCAGTGGAGGAGAGAACAACTTAAACCTAAACAAATATTCTTCTAGTTTTACTACCAAAAGTTATCTAAAACCAGCTGGCAGTATCAGCTTTTTAAAACTGTGTTTTGAAAGACCCTACATTTCCCGTTTTTGCCATTAGCTTTCATCAACTGGGATAGACTTAAGGATGAGATTTAAGTTCTTCATGTTATTATCGTGTAAATAAAAAATTTGTGCCTGCTGAAAATATGTATTCGTAAAGAAAAAAAAAGCAACAAACTCAAAGCTGAAAAGACAGTGTAAAATTTTTCAGCTGAAAGCCTATTTTGATAAAAAGAAGCTGGCAGTTAGAAAGTTTGCAGCTGGGCGGCGCCTGTGGCTCAGTCGGTAAGGCGCCGGCCCCATATGCCGAGGGTGGTGGGTTCAAACCCGGCCCCGGCCAAACTGCAACAAAAAAATAAAAATAGCCGGGCGTTGTGGCGGGCGCCTGTAGTCCCAGCTACTCGGGAGGCTGAGGCAAGAGAATCGCTTAAGCCCAGGAGTTGGAGGTTGCTGTGAGCTGTGTGAGGCCACGGCACTCTACCGAGGGCGGTACAGTGAGACTCTGTCTCTACAAAAAAAAAAAAAATATATAAAAAAAAAAAAAAAAAAGAAAGTTTGCAGCTATAAAACTAAACAACAGTTAATATACAAATAATGGAGTAATTACTTTATTCTATATTTACGCTAATTAAAAGATTAAATTAAAGCTCAGAAATTGTTCACCTATTTTATGTTTTCAGCAAAGTAGAAAATAATGACATTTTGTTGTTTCTTTTGATTTCCTGTTACTAACTCTCAGGCTGAAAGTTGCATAGCATAGCCTTGTAAGTAATTCCCAAGGCTGTAATAGAATTTGTTCTTATAAAATGTAATCTTCCATTTATCTTTTGACAGGTCAGTGGAATATTCTTTAGAAAATATTACAATTAAAGGAAATAACAATATAAAATATTTGTATTCACAATTAAAACAAAAGCATATAATTTAAAGTACTTATAGAGTGCTCTATGAGTGTAAATTATTAGTAATCATAATAACTTATACTTTTTAATCTTTACTTGTCCTAAGGTATTCGCTCTTATTTAGTAGGAATATTTTTGTGCCTTTCATATGATCCCTAGTCTACTTCTTTATCTCTCACTCAATCCTACCAGGTAGAAAATGAAAAAGGAATAAACATCTGAAATGCACCATGGTAGGCATTTTGAATAATGATCTTACTCAGTCCCAGAGCACAGCAAAATTTGTTAGTATGCCAGAAGTCTTTGTCTTTTCTGGACATAGACGAATGAGTCATATTGATACTGTTTGTGTCTTGTTTTTATTTTTGTTCATTTTCTGCCTACTACTTCAATGATCTTGTCTTTTAAACAAAACAATAAGACATTATCATGTAATAATGGAACTGGAAGAGATCTCTAAGGACTGCAGGTCCAGGGTGTCCTTCATTGGAGAGTCAAAGAATCCAAGAGCTGCTAGGAAGAGCCTGGCAAGGACCAAATGCCACAGTCAACTTTCTCCTGTTCATCTCCAAGCTACTTCTCCACAGAGCATTTGTACATGTAAGGACAGAGATATGTCCAAGGTGTCATGACAGTATGAGAAGGGGTACTTAGGTCATTGTGAGTGTCTCGAGAGAGAGAGATTGAGAGAGAAGGAGACCCCAGCTCCCCTGTGTCATGGAGGGAAATGGGTGATAAAAGGTTTCCTGAAGTGACTGACACTTTAGGATTTGGAAGGAGTATCCAGGCAAAGATTAAGTGTAAAGGGCATTAAACTCAGAGGAAATAGTATATAAAAAGATGTGGAAAGCTGAGAAAACATGAAGGGTCTGTGAAACTGAAAGGAGGAGCTGAACGGACATGAGAAGTGATAAGAGCATTTCTGAAGCTGCACTGCTTCTACGGAAAACATCGCTAATCTCAGGACAGGTAGCTTCTTCTCAGAGCTCCAAAGTGCTTATTTTAATGGTTTTGCACTTTCTCCAATTATCACTCAGACTCCACATGCCCTACTCTCCCTATGTTTCCCCCCCACCCCCCATGGCTACCAGGAAAATTAGTGCTTAGTTTCATATTCAATTTTGAAGGCTAGTTTTTTTAGTTTTTATTTTTCCCTGATAAAATTATGGTAACTATTTTTTCTTTATTTTCTTCTTAGTTATTTTCTTTCAGTTGCTTTTTATCTTATTTTATGTGTCTCTTAGAAAATTATTTGCACTTAACAAATAATGGCCTAGAGGAGTCTCTGAAATTGAAGCAAGGTGAACACCAGGCAAACTGTGCCAGCTGACCCACTTCCTGCCAGGGCTTCCTTTACATTGACCAGTGACTTTGTTCATGGCTATAGAAAATAGTTTTTTGTGTCCTGCCCCCAAAAGATGTGTCACACACCATGACCTCCACCCCCTCCCTCCTTCTCTCTCTCTGTTCTCCCCTTTCCCCAACCCCCACTGTTTACTAGGTCATGAATTACCCTTATATTAGAATTGAGTATATGGGATTCTTGCTTCTCCATTCTTGTGATGCTTTAACTAAGAATAATGTGTCCCACTTCCATCCAGGTTAACATAAAAGATGTAAAGTCTCCGTTTTTTTCAATACCTGAATAGTATTCCATGGTGTACATATACCACAGCTTGTTAATCCATTCCTGGGTTGTGGGCATTTAGGCCGTTTTCACATCTTGGCAAATGTAAATTGAGCTGTGATAAACAGTCTAGTACAAGAGTCCTTATGATAAAATGATTTTTTTTCTTCTGGGTAGATGCCCAGTAATGGGATTGCAGGATCAAATGGGAGGTCTAGCTTGAGTTCTTTGAGAGTTCTCCATACTTCCAAAAAGGTTATATTAGTTTGCAGTCCCACCAGCAGGGTAAAAGTGTTCCCTTCTCTCCACATCCATGCCAGCATCTGCACTTTTGAGACTTTGTGATGTGGGCCATTCTTGCTGGGGTTAGATGATATCTCAGGGTGGTTTTGATTTGCATTTCTCTAATAGCGATGATGAGCATTTTCTCATATGTTTGCTAGCCATTCATCTGTCTTCGTTAGAAAAAGTTCTATTCATCTCTCTTGCCCTTGATATATGGGATTGTTGGCTTTTTTCATGTGGATTAATTTGAGTTCTCTGTAGATCCTAGTCATCAAGCTTTTGTCTGATTCAAAATATGCAAATGCCCTTTCCCATTGTGTAGGTTGTCTCTTTGCTTTAGTTGTTGTCTCCTTAGCTGTACAGAAGCTTTTCAGTTTAATTAAGTCCCATTTGTTTATTTTTATGGTTGTCACAATTGTCACAGAAGTCTTCTTCATAAAGTCTTTCCTAAGGCCAATATCTTCAAGTGTTTTTCCAATGCTTTCTTTAAGGATTTTTATTGTTTAATGCCTTAAATTTAGGTCTTTTATCTGTCTTGAATCAATTTTTGTGAGTAGAGAAAGGTGCGGGTCCAGTGCAGTCTTTTACATGTGGATATCCAGTTCTCCCAACACCATTTATTGAATAGGGAGTCTTTCCCCCAGTGTATGTTCTTGGTTGGTTTATCGAAGATTAGGTGGTTCTAAGATGTTAGTTTCATCTCCTGGTTTTCTATCGGTTTCAGATGTCTGTGTCTCAATTTTTGTGCCAGTACCATGCTGTTTTGACCAGTATGGCCTTGTAGTATAGCCTAAAATCTGGTAGGCTGATTTGAAAATATTTGTTTTTATTACTAAGAACTGCCTTAGCTATACGGGTTTTTTTCCGGTTCTATACAAAATGAAGAATTATTTTTTCCAAGTCCTGAAAGTACAATGTTTGTATTTTAATAGGGATAGCATTGAATCTATAGATTGCTTTGGGAAGTATAGACATTTTAACAATGTTGACTCTTCAGCCATAAGCATGGTATGTTTTTCTATTTGTTAATATCTTCTGCTACTTTTCGATCAATGTAACCTGGTTCTTCGTACCCTCAATGAATCCCCAGCAATAAAAAAAGAGAGAAAATACAATCTAACATTAAGATAAAAATGGAGAGATAAAGCATTCTGACTCCCTGAGAGGTAGCAACAATATTTCTTTGTTTTATGCTTTGATATAATTTATTATTATCACTAAAGGAATAAACTAGAAAAATTAACTTCAGAATTTATAGGTGGGAATATAATCATGTCATATATTTTAAATATACACAATAAAATGTATTTCTTAAAAATTAATAAAAATTTTAATGAGTTAGAAAAACAGATAAGAACAGAGTATGTGAAATGAATTCAAACTGGACATACAGATTTGAAAGTACAAAACAGGTAGTAGAAAAAAATAAACATACTTATAATTAAATTAATTGCAAGTTGATTAAATGTTCTAGTTAAAGACAAAGATTATTAAACTAGACATATATATAGTCTGTTGATAAGATATGTGGGCTGCTTTCATGTGACCTACCTAATGCATAAAGTAAAGAAAGTGAGAAGACATGAAAATAAACACTCTATATAAATGGCAATAAAAGAAAGGTATATAGCTATAAATCTTAAAAAAATCAAATTTTTGACAAAAAGCATTCTGGTGATAGAGTCTCTTTAAAAAAAAAAAGAAAATAGTTTTTTGATGTTATTAGATATGATTCAATTGCTTGACCACTTACTTAAAATGTTGAATTTTAGATGTGAATAGCAAAAATGGAGACTGGTAACTCAAGCACAGAATAAAAGTTTGCCATAATTGAAGAATTTACTTTATTTCTTCCAATGATTTAAATAACCTTTTGGTATTTCACATAAGGTATTCAGGCTTAACATTTTTTAATTCATTGTTTTCCTCATTGATTCTAAAACAGAATATACCACCCCAAATTCCTAAACACAACTTATTTTTTTCAGATCTGTAGTAACTGTCTGTTATATTAAACAAACATTTTTTTTCTTCTGCTTAGAAAAACCCACCAAATCTCCTTACACTGCACACATCTCTGTAATCCATGCTCAATTCTTTTTGAAAGGAGGCAATGCTTAAATAAACAGAAAAATATACATGAAGTACCCACCTCACACAAAACATTTTAATAAGCATTTAGATTACGAAGATAAATGTTCACAGCCTTATAAGGGAGAAAAATATTTTTAACACATCGTTAACTTATGATATGGTGCAGAAGTAGGGGTCTCCTATGAAGATGTGTTAAGAAGAGAACTCTTGAGCTGGCTCCTGATTGGTAACGTGGACATCTGTGCTGAAGAGGGGGGATCCTGGGGGGAAGGAGGAGCATGTGCAAGCATGGCAAGACTGTAAAGCTGAGCAGTTTGGCCAGACTATTAGGTAAGGGCTGTTGTGATGACAGTGAATGACTGCCAAGAAAGGTCTTAGGGTGGAGCCAACGTCTTTTTAGGGCAAGACACTACTTTCTTTCATAGTATTTCTATTTCCCATAGAACTTTTTATGAAGGAGGACTAATAAGACCTACATGTAGCAATCTTCTTTACAAAGTAAATGGAGTCTACAAGAAAACCTTTGCTTTCCCCAGAGTTAAAATCCAGTTATATGCCTAAGATATTTTCACTGTGGTTACTTTAATATAGTGAATAAGAGAGATGGAAGGTTAGTTGAGAATTGAATGGGCCTGAATGTATAGGCTGAGACAGCTGTAGTTCTTATTCTTGGATCTTAGTCTTCGGTGTTATAATGATGATCAAATAGCACTTTGATGTGATGAATACCATACTCTAATTTGAAAGTTCTTGTAACCTTCTTTTAATAGGAAAAAAATCACTTCATAGTAGGAAAATGATTTTTGGCAAAAATGTTTAAGTTACGGTATTATTATGATTTTGAGACAGAGTCTCACTTTGTCATCCTTGGTAGAGTGCTATGGCATCATAGCTCACAGCAACCTCAAACTCTTGGGCTCAAGTGATTCTTTTGCCTCAGCCTCCCAACTACCTAGGACTATAGGTGCTCACCACACCACCTGGCTATGTTTTAGAGATGGGGTCTCGCTCTTGCTCAGGCTGGTCTCGAACTCCTGAGCTCAAGCAATCCACCTGCCTCGGCCTCCGAGAGTGCTAGGATTTATCATTATTATTATTTTTAGCATCACATTATTTTCTGTTTACTATTGTATGGAATCAAGACAATTAAATTATATAGGCTTGAATGCTGCAATGTCAATGTGAGCTCGCAGTGAAGAGAGGTGAGGCCCTACTTCTGTCTTTATACACTGCGGAGGGGCAGGCAGATGGCAGAGAGAGTGTATATAAATTCTCTGCTCTTTCTGTTCAATTTTTCTATAACCCTTAAACTCTATTAATTAAAACAAGCACAAAAGATTGGGGAGACTTTTTAGAGTGGTTCATGTTAGCTGTGATTCTCTGAGGAGACAACAAGAATGAAGTCTGGACCAAAGGCGGCACCAGGTGCGTGTCTGCTGTCCCCAGTGTGTCACTTTCTCATTGTAATGTCATTTTTTTTTTATTGTTGGGGATTCAATGAGGGTACAATAAGCCAGGTTACACTGATTGTAATGTCATTTTTAAGAATACCTGTGGAAATACTACTAATGGAAATAATTTATTTTATATTTTATGTTGCTTAACATATTAATAGTTCCATTAAAAACTAAGTTGCGTTACAAGTTATCTGTTAAAAATTGAAGATAAATAATTTGTGAAAACATATTCTTACATAAACATAAGGATTTATAGCCTTAACTTTCAAAGAACACTAACAAATCAATAATAAAGAGATAAAAACTCCAGAGAAAAATGTGTAAAATATATGACCAGGCAATTCACAAAAGACACCAACATGGCGAGGGCGGAGCATGATGGCAGACAGGACAGACGTGTAGCCCACCTCTCCCAAGCCACCAGGTGAGAGGAAAGGCGGTCTGGACCTTCCCTGTGTGTGGATTATTGGAGTAGACAGACAGCTGGAGACGCCCAGCGAACTGGCGGTTTGCTATATATGAGGGGTAATTTAAAATCACAGACTCTGTTGTAGAGATTCTTCCCTGCTCGGCCATGCCAGCCAGCAGGCCCCTCCCCCACGGAGGTCAGCAGCTTGTAAATGCTGACAAAATCCAATTAACAAGTAATTAATCCTGAACTGAGGGAGGCATCCGAAAGGAGAGCCACTCAAAACCACAGGGAGCTGGGCAAACTGTTTGACAATTAAAGAGAAGGGATCCTGCCCGGGAAACAGACATTTTGAACTACCCAAAAGGGCGGGCACCTTTCCCCCAGGTGTTGGAGGGGGCTGGCGGTTCAGGCTGTGCAGCGAACTGGCGGATGTCCATCCAAAACTCTGAACCATAAAACTCAGAATAAATCCCCCGAGCACTCCAACCACGGGAACAAGCTTGAAGCCTAGGACCCAGCTTTGGCTTCTGGAGCCGCGAAGCTACTGAAGCCGCAGACCGGCTTTGGCTGCTGAAGCCCCGGGAACCAGCTACAGGAGATACCACGCAAACTCAACACCACTCCCCTTATGGCCAATTGCAGTCACCAGTTTGCGGGGGAACCTGGGAACAGAGTGGAGGGACTTAGGAAGCGTGGACACCTGCACTGAGTGGGAAGGTCGGTCGCAAGTGCTGTCCGGAAAAGAACAGCCGAGGTTGCACAATTCTTAGGCGACAAACTTTTATGGAAACTCCAAAATGGCGATCGGCCATGGAAGGTGGTTACCATGGTAACGGTATAAACTGTAAACCAGGTATGTCTCGAAATCACTCACAGCGCCACCTGGTGTCCAGAAAGTATATTGCAGTATGAATATATTCCTATGAAAGTTGATCCCTACAGCAGACATATAGATATTTATAGGTATATTTCTACCACAAGAATATTTTTGCAGTTGGTGCCTTTTTTGTTTTGTTTTGTGGTTTTTTTTTTTTTTTTTGGTTTTCGTGGTTTTTTTTTTTTTTTTTTTTTGCTGTTGTTTTCTTTTTGTCTCATTTTTCCTCACCATTTTCTTAGAGGAGATTTTGATAATTTTTTATTATTACATTTTATATAGATATATTTTTTATTTCTATGTCTTCTAATTTTAATTTCTTCTTTCTTCTCACTTAACATTCCTTCTAACACCACTTTTTTCTCTTTTTTTCCCCTTCTTTCAATTATTTTACGATAATCACTATTTTTATTGCAGTTGTTCTTATATTGCTGTTGTCGTGGATATTGCTTGTATGTTTATGTGTTTCCGTCTGTCTCTGTATCTATGGGCCCATGTGCCTGGTAACCTTTGTATCTGTTTATTTGTTCATTTGGTCTCAATGAGCTTGGTGTTACGACCTGCAACCCTGAGCTCCTAACACACACCTCCACTCTCACTCCGTGATCTGGAGACCTGCCCCCTCAGGAGTCCAGATTCTTGGGTGAACTCTCAAGAGGTGTAGACAGGACCTGGACTGCAGCTGGCCAGTGATGACACTGTAGCAAAGGAGCGAGAAGACAACGGTCGGCTGAGAGGGAATTACACTGGAGCGGTGGTGCCCCGAGGTGCAGAGCAACAGCCACCTTCAGCAATAACAAGGCCCACCCTCAGATATCCCATAGCCTCTCCTCCTGTCTTCCTGGGCAACCAGATGAGGCCGAGCATCTTCTCAGATGGCAACCACCATGGAATAGACCTGGGACTGAAACACAGGCCCCGTGAGTAAAGGGTTTTCCTGAGACGGTACCGATCTGGGTGGAACACGGGGACTAGAAAACACACCCGCAGAGCTGAGAAACTCCTAGGGTGTGGCTGATCCAGAGAACCACTCTACTGAGCCTGGGACACACCTGGCCCTTAGGGGATCACCAGCTATAGACAAAGGAGGCCAAGAAGCTACAGCCAACAACTGATCGTGCTGTGAATACAAACCCGCAGGACTAAAGACAGGGCCTGAGACACAGGTTCTGGGAACTCAAATCAGCCTCTCCTCTGCAGAAGAATCTGGCAAGGTCAGAAACAAACTCCCACAGGGTTGTTCCCTTCACCCAGTAACATAAACTAAGGGTGGGGCTGGAACTGAGTGAACACCTCCAGCCTCCATCAAGTGCCTGAGGTTGACAGGCCACACCACTCCCTGCTGGATAAAGACAGAGAATAGTGGCCTAGTCGAGCAGACACAGACTACCCTGTGACTTAGGCAGGTGCAAACCCCTGGAGTATCTGCTTACTGCAGACAACTGACTGGGTCACAGCCCTGTGAGGCTAGCAGCGACTGGGTGTGACAGAGCTGCAAGGTGGGGAAGGAAGCATAAATCTTCCCAGACTGATCTATTAACTGGTGGCTCTTCCTGGCTCCACACAGCACTGGAGCAAGCCATTTTAGAGCAGTCACCAGACCCCTGTGATCCAGTTCCCAGGGACCTCTTGAACTCTCCCACCCAAGGCAGCTGCTGACTGAGACAATTGACTTGGACCTTTTGAACTGAGTCACTCACCTGGGGACTATCCAGGTGGTGCCCTGGGTATGTGGTTGTAGGAAGGTTTGATTTTCCTTTTCCATTTGTTGCCTGTGGTGGGTGGGGTGACTTAATTGCTGGTATTTCTACACAGCTGAGACTTCAACCCAGAGTAACTGTTTCACTAGGGTCACATAGAAACCAGCTGAAAACAAATCAGAACCACTTAGCCCCTCTACACCAAACAGGGCCCCAGTTTCTCAGGCCACAGCACTGTACGGGTCCTCGACAAAACACCAGAGGAAAATCAAAGGGAGTAAAACAATCATGGGGCGGAATCAGCGGAAAACTCTGGTAACATGAATAACCAGAATAGATCAACCCCCCCCCCAAGGAAAGATACAGCAGATGTAATTGAAGATCCCATTCACAAACAACTGGCTGAGATGTCAGAAATCGAATTCAGAATTTGGATGGCAAACAAGATTAACAAAATGGAATTAGGAATTCGTGGAGAAATTCAAAAACTGTCTCAAGAATTTAACAAATTTAAAGACAAAACCACGAAAGACTTAGACACACTGAAACAAGAATTTGCAGCCCTCAAAGATATGAAAAATACAGTAGAATCCCTTAGCAACAGAACGGACCAAGCAGAAGAAAGGATCTCCGACATCGAAGATAAAGCCTTTGAATGCTCCCAAACTCTCAAAGAGGAAGAGAAATGGAGAGCAAAAATGGATCACTCACTCAGAGAGCTCTGGGATAACTCAAAGAAGGCAAATATCCGTCTCATAGGAATTCCTGAAACAGACGAAGTGGCCTCACTGGGCACAGAGGCCCTTCTGCATGAAATTATGAAAGAGAATTTTCCAGACATGCCTAGAGAACCTGAAATTCAGATAACAGATAGCTTCAGAACCCCAGCACGACTCAACCCCAATAAGACATCCCCCAGGCATATCATAATTAACTTCACTAAAGTTAATACGAAGGAGAAAATTCTCAAAGCGGCTAGGTGAAAGAAATCTATTACCTTCAAAGGGAAGAACATTAGAATGACTGCAGATCTCTCTGCTGAAACTTTTCAAGCCAGAAGAGGGTTGTCATCAACGTTTAATCTCCTCAAGCAAAATAACTTTCAACCTCGGATCTTGTACCCAGCTAAACTGAGTTTCATTTACGACGGAGAAATTAAATACTTTAATGACATACATATGCTAAAGAAATTTGCCATAACCAAACCAGCTCTTCAGGATATTCTCAGACCTATCCTCCATAATAATCAACCCAATCCTCTACTGCAAAAGTAAACTCACTCAGAAACTTCTGATCAAACTCCAACTTCCACAATGGCAAAAGGATTAAAAATGCCCACTGGACTTTCAAAAAACTCAATACCCCAAATTTCACCAAACTTATCAATACTCTCCATTAATGTGAATGGCTTAAACTGCCCTCTAAAGAGACATAGGTTAGCTGACTGGATACAAAAACTCAGGCCAGACATTTGTTGCATACAAGAGTCACATCTTAACTTAAAAGACAAATACAGACTCAGGGTGAAAGGATGGTCATCCATATTTCAGGCAAATGGTAACCAGAAAAAAGCAGGAGTTGCAATTTTATTTGCGGATACAATAGGCTTTAAACCAACAAAAGAAAGGAAGGACAAAAATGGTCACTTCATATTTGTTAAGGGTAAGACTCAATATGATGAGATTTCAATTATTAATATCTATGCACCCAACCAGAATGCACCTCAATTTATAAGAGAAACTCTAACAGACATGAGCAACTTGATTTCCTCCAACTCTATAATAGTCGGAGACTTTAACACTCCTTTGGCAGTGATGGATCGATCCTCCAACAAAAATCTGAGTAAAGAAATTCTAGATTTAAATCTAACCATCCAGCATTTAGATTTAGCAGACATCTACAGAACATTTCATCCCAACAAAACTGAATACACATACTTCTCATCAGCCCATGGAACTTCAGAATCGATCACATCTTAGGTCACAAGTCTAACCTCAGCAAATTTAAAGGAATAGAAATTATTCCATGCATCTTCTCAGACCATCATGGAATAAAACTTGAGATGAGTAACAACAGGAATCTGCATACACATACAAAAACATGGAAGTTAAATAACCTTATGCTGAATGATAGCTGGGTGAGAGATGAGATCAAGAAGGAAATTGCCAAATTTCTAGAACAACAATGAAGACACGAACTATCAGAACCTCTGGGACACAGCAAAGGCAGTTCTAAGAGGGAAATTTATAGCACTGCAAGCTTTCCTCAGGCGAACGGAAAGAGAGGAAGTAAGCAACTTAATGGGACATCTCAAGAGACTGGAAATGGAAGAACACTCCAACCACAAATCCAGTAAAAGAAAAGAAATAACCAAAATCAGAGCAGAACTAAATGAAATTGAAAACAAAAGAATAATACAACAGATCGATAAATCAAAAAGCTGGTTTTTTGAAAAGGTCAACAAAATAGATAAACCTTTGGCCAACCTAATCAGGAAAAGAGTAAAATCTCTAGTCTCATCAATCAGAAATAACAAAGACGAAATAACAACAGTCTCCTCAGAAATCCAAAAAATCATTAATGAATATTACAAGAAACTTTACTCTCAGAAATATGAAAATCTGAAGGAAATCGACCGTTACTTGGAAGCACGTCACTTTCCAAGACTTAATAAAAAACAAGTGGAAATGTTGAACAGGCCCATATCAAGTTCAGAAATATCATCAACCATACAAAATCTCCCCAAAAAGAAAAGCCTGGGACCAGATGGTTTCACGTCAGAATTCTACCAAACCTTTAAAGAGGAATTAGTACCTATACTACTCAACCTGTTCCAAAAAGTAGAAAAAGAAGGAAGACTACCCAACACGTTCTATGAAGCAAACATCACCCTGATCCCCAAACCAGGAAAAGACCCAACAAGAAAAGAAAATTATAGACCAATATCACTAATGAATATAGATGCAAAAATATTCAACAAGATTCTAACAAACAGAATCCAGCAACATATCAAACAAAGCATACATCATGACCAAGTCGGTTTTATCCCAGGGTCTCAAGGCTGGTTCAATATAAATCTATAAATGTAATTCAGCACATAGACAAATTAAAAAACAAAGACCATATGATTCTCTCAATCGATGCAGAAAAAGCTTTTGATAACATCCAACATCCATTCATGATCAGAACACTTAAGAAAATTGGT
Source organism: Nycticebus coucang (assembly GCF_027406575.1). Taxonomy (NCBI): domain Eukaryota; kingdom Metazoa; phylum Chordata; class Mammalia; order Primates; family Lorisidae; genus Nycticebus; species Nycticebus coucang. The sequence goes on from NC_069782.1 coordinate 53,024,125, forward strand.
ATAGAAGGGACATTTCTTAAACTGATAGAGGCCATCTACAGCAAACCCACAGCCAATATCATATTAAATGGAGTTAAATTGGAATCATTTCCACTTAGATCTGGAATGAGACAAGGCTGCCCATTGTCTCCATTGCTCTTTAACATTGTAATGGAAGTTTTAGCCACTGCAATTAGGGAAGAAAAGGCGATCAAGGGTATCCACATAGGGTCAGAAGAGATCAAACTTTCGCTCTTCGCAGATGATATGATTGTATATCTGGAAAATACTAGGGATGCTACTACAAAACTCTTAGAAGTTATTAAGGAATACAGCAGTGTCTCAGGTTACAAAATCAACATTCATAAATCAGTAGCCTTTATATATACCAACAATAGTCAAGTTGAAAAAACAATTAAGGACTCTATCCCATTCACAGTAGTGCCAAAGAAGATGAAATACTTGGGAGTTTATCTAACAAAGGATGTGAAAGATCTATATAAAGAGAACTATGAAACTCTAAGAGAAGAGATAGCTGAGAATGTTAACAAATGGAAAAATATTCCATGCTCATGGTTGGGAAGAACCAACATTGTTAAAATGTCCATACTACCCAAAGCAATGTATAATTTCAACGCAATCCCCATTAAAGCTCCACTGTCATACTTTAAAGATCTTGAAAAAATAATACTTCGTTTTATATGGAATCAGAAAAAACCTCGAATAGCCAAGACATTACTCAAAAATAAAAACAAAGCAGGAGGAATCACGCTACCAGACCTCAGACTATACTACAAATCGATAGTGATCAAAACAGCATGGTACTGGCACAAAAACAGAGAAGAGATGTCTGGAACAGAATAGAGAACCAAGAGATGAATCCAGCTACTTACCGTTATTTAATCTTTGACAAGCCAATTAAAAACATTCAGTGGGGAAAAGATTCCTTATTTAACAAATGGTGCTGGGTGAACTGGCTGGCAACCTGTAGAAGACTGAAACTGGACCCACACCTCTCACCATTAACCAAGATAGACTCTCGCTGGATTAAAGATTTAAACCTAAGACATGAAACTATAAAAATACTAGAAGAGAGTGTAGGGAAAACCCTTGAAGAAATTGGATTGGGTGAGTTTTTTATGAGAAGGAACCCCCGGGCAATTGAAGCTGCTTCAAAAATACACTACTGGGACCTGATCAAACTAAAAAGCTTCTGCATAGCCAAGAACACAGTAAGTAAAGCAAGCAAACAGTCCTCAGAATGAGAGAAGATATTTGCAGGTTATGTCTCCGACAAAGGTTTAATAACCAGAATCCACAGAGAACTCAAACGCATTAGCAAGAAAAGAACAAGGGATCCCATCGCAGGCTGGGCAAGGGACTTGAAGAGAAACTTCTCTGAAGAAGACAGGTGCACGGCCTTCAGACATATGAAAAAATGCTCATCATCTTTAATCATCAGAGAAATGCAAATCAAAACTACTTTGAGATATCATCTAACTCCAGTGAGACTAGCGTATATCACAAAATCCCAAGACCAGAGATGTTGGCGTGCATGTGGAGAAAAGGGAACACTTTTGCACTGCTGGTGGGAATGCAAATTAATACATTCCTTTTGGAAAGAGAACACTTAGAGATCTAAAAATAGATCTGCCATTCAATCCTGTAATCCCCCTGCTGGGCATATACCCAGAAGACCAAAAATCACACCATAACAAAGATATTTGTATCAGGATATTTATTGCAGCCCTATTCATAATTGCTAAGTCATGGAAGAAGCCCAAGTGCCCATCGATCCACGAATGGATTAATAAATTGTTGTATATGTACACCATGGAATATCATGCAGCCTTAAAGAAAGATGGAGACTTTACCTCTTTCATGTTTACATGGATGGAGCTTTAACATATTCTTCTTAGTAAAGTGTCTCAAGAATGGAAGAAAAAGTACCCAATGTACTCACCCTTATTATGAAACTAATGTAGGACCTTCACATGAAAGCTATAACCTAGTTACAACCTAAGAATAGGGAGAAAGGGGAAAGAGAGGGGAGGGAGGGGGGAGGGAGGGGGATTAATGGGATTACACCTGCAGTGCATTTTACAAGGGTATATGTGAATCCTAGTAAATGTGGAATGTAAAAGTCTTAGCAAAATAACTAAGAAAATGCTACAAAAGCTATGTTAACTAATGTGATGAAAATGTGTCAAACGATCTATGAACCAAGTGTATGGTGCCCCATGATCATACTAATGTACACAGCTATGGTTTAATAGAAATAAATAAATTAAAAAAAAAAAGACACCAACATGGCTAACCATGAACTGTCAAAGTGACAGTGTCACGAGTGAGCAAGAAACGCAGCCTCCGATGATTCCATTTCACTTACCAAACTGGTAAAAAAATTCTTTAAATATATACATATCCAAGGTTGCCGTACAGTTTGTGTGCAATTTTAAATTGCACCCTATTTTAAGTTGCACACATACTTTACAGCCAACCTACGTAAGTGTAGATATATAAATATTCTTGTATTCACTTTTTTTGTGTGTGTGTGTGGCTTTTGGCTGGGGCTAGGAGTAGGGACCAGAGCCCTACTCCTTGAGCCACAGAGGCTGCCCGTGTATTTGCTTTTTATTGCAGTCATTATTGGTCAACTTTTTGTGAAATGGTCATGGTCACAAAGTCAATTTGGTAGTAGGTGTGGGAAGCCTTAGAGGTACTCATGACTTTGAACTGGTAATCTCACTTTTCAAAGCTACCCCACGTCAATGAGCCTGTATGTGCACATGGGTTCACTTGCATGAGTTCACTGCTGCAACAATAAGAAAGAAAAACTGGGGGAAAAATCTGTGTCCAATAATAAATAATTGGTTATATAAATAAAATATGATTTAGTCATGTAATGGAATATTATATCACCTTGAAAATGATTTCATAGAAGAATATTTAATGACATGAAGAAAAATTGATAATATACTGTAATGTTAAAAAGCAGAATATGAAATAGTGTATTTCAGTAATTCTATTTTTATTAAAATGTATAAGTCCAGGGCAGCACCTGTGGCTCAAAGGAGTAGGGCGCTGGCTCCATATGCCGGAGGTGGCAGGTTCAAACCCAGCCCTGGCCAAAAACTGCAAAAAAAAAAAAAAAAAAGAAAAGAAATAAATAAAAAGTATAAGTCCATGGGGAAAAAACCGAAAGGATATATGCTTATAAAAAGTGTTAAATGAAGCCGGGCGTTGTGGCGGGCACCTGTAATCCCAGCTGCTTGGGAGGCTGAGGCAGGAGAATCGCGGAAGCCCAAGAGCTAGAGGTTGCTGTGAGTCCTGTGTACATCATGGCACTCTACTGAAGGCGGTAAGGTGAGACTCTGTCTCTACAAAAAAAAAAAAAAATAATAAAAATAAATAAAAAGTGTTAAATGAATTTAGCGCTTCCCTCTGAATTATAGAATTTCTGGTAATTTTTATTCAAGTTTTTCTATAATTATCATTATTTTATAGCCAAAAAAACCCTATGGTTATTTTAAGAATCATTTATTTGTTTACATGTCTGTTTTTTCTAGACATGGGGCTCATTTATATTAAGTACTGTATTTATATTTGTATATAAGGGATCATTTATATTATATTTCTGGGCTCATTTATATTAAGTAATGTGATTATATTTGTATATAAAGGATCTGCCTCAGTGGTTGGTATAGAAAACCACTTAAATGTTTGGTAAGTGATTGATATGTTGTACTCATTTGCCCCCTGAAAGAAAGACTGGACCCAACTTCAGGTATAAATCAGATGGTGATTTATTACACCTGCGCAGGGGACCGCTGCCCAAAGGGCAAATGGCCCTGAAGTGAGGGGCAGGCGGACTTTCATACCATTTTTTGTTGCCATGCAAGCAAGCAGAAACAAAAGCAGAAGGTGGCTGGTTAGCTCAGGGGTGGGGTTCCAATCAGGCGGCTACAACGTGGCAACTGCATGGCGTACATCATAACGGTTGGCATGGAGACAGCTTGGGAGATATAGTAGCCTGGGAACTTTGTGTAGGTAATTTTTCCATTATTGTTTACCCATTGCTAGGGGGTTGGGATTGGGGCAAGTTTTTCACAATTGTTTAGCCATTGCTAGGGATTTGGGGGACTCAGAACTTCCCTGTTCTATTCTGAAACCTTGCCTTTGAAATTTACTGGGGGGAACATGCGGGGGACTTTGGGTCTTTTGGGGGGCTGCTCTTTATCACAGATAATACTGTGTTTTTCATGACCATTGTTTGTTGATTAAAACTCTTCACATGCAGGGCCAGACAATGAAGTTTGGGATCTCATCCTAGAACAAGTGCCCTACACTTCATTGCTGAGTACCACTGTGGCCACCTTTGAAGTGCTCCCCTGGCCACCTGATATCCCACATGCTCTCAGGGATGAGCTCTCTGAGCCGCTGCGCCCTGTTAGCTGTCTCATTGGCTAAAGCAAGAGACAGGACCAATCCTAATGTCAAGGAGTGGAGAAAGAAACTCCACCTCTTAAGATCTAAAAGTTGACTTTCCATTTGACCCTGCAATCTCATCACTATGTATCTATCCAGAAGAACAAAAATCATTTTGCCACAAAGACATTTGCACTAGAATGTTTATTTCAGCTCATTTCAAAATTGCCAAGTCGTGGAAGCAACCTCAGTGCCTATTAATGCATGAATGGATCAACAAACTGTGATATATGTATACCATGGAATACTATTCAGCCACTAAAAAAGATGGAGACTTTACATCTTTTACATTTACCTGGATGGAGTTGAAATACAGTCTTCTTAGTAAAGTATTGCAATAATGGGAAAATAAATATCCAATGTACTCCATACTAACATGAAATCAATATATAAACAATTACATGCTCATAAGAACAATAAAACACAAATATAGTCCAGTACGGGGGTGGGGGGAAGTGGGAGGGATGATGGGAGGCGGGAGCACAATTGGCAGAAGGCAGAGCATGAGGTGGGATCTCACCGAATGTGCACACTGTGAGGGCATATAACACGCCCCCGGGCGAGGGGCTCTTTTACAACTGTAGCTTCACCCTGGAAGTGAGAACAACGCAACCTGAAAATTGTACCCTCATATTAATTTGAAATAAAAAACAAATTAAAAAAAAAGAAACTGCACCTCTTAACAAGAGGAACTGTAAAATCACATTGAAAAAAGGTGTGCACACAGGATGGGAATAATTTGTGGCCATTTTTGCAATCTACTACAATTTATAGTAATGACATATGAGAATGGTGGAAGATAGACTAAAGATATTTCTGATTTGAATACATTTTATAACTTCGATGTATTTGACGAAATATATTTAATTATTTTGTTATATTTTATTAAAAAATAGAACGTCTATCCATGATCTACCTTAGTCACTCAATACATGCCAGTATTATGTGCTGAAGGACAATTTTCCCAGAGGATGAAATAATACTGTGAGTAGCCAGTGATTGAAACATAAATTCCAAGGCAGAGAATGATGAAAACACAGAGTGACAAAGGGCCCTGACTGGCATTCTCAAGGGGTCTGGCTTTTATCCTATAGACCAGGGGTCCTCGAACTACGGCCCGCGGGCCACATGAGGCGGTGTGATTGTATTTGTTCTCATTTTGTTTTTTACTTTAAAATAAGATATGTGCAGTGTGCATAGGAATTTGTTCATAGTTTTCTTTTTTAAAACTATAGTCTGGCCCTCCAACAGTCTGAGGACAGTGAACTGGCCCCCTGTTTAAAAAGTTTGAGGACCCCTGCTAGACAATGTAGAATCCAGAAAACTCTCAGGCAAGGAGTGGCAAACTCAGAGTTGTGTTTTAGAAGCTAAATCTGGAAATGGTGTGGAGAACTTCAAGGGGAATAATCACCGGGCAGAAGAACAAAAGAGTCCGTCTGGACCTGGAGGGTAGAAGTACAGATGGAGCAGTTGTTAGCAAGTAAACTGGCCAGGACTTTTTCTTTTAGATCGATTGGTTGTAGAGACAAAGCTGAGGGAGTTGTGAAGGGTTAACACATAGGCTTTTAGTTTCCATGTCTGGTGGTGGTGTTCTACCAGTGAAAATAAAGAACACGGGAGCGGAGCAAGAGATGAGTTCAGTTGGGGACATGTCAAGTTCTAAATTTGTGTGGGGCATTCAGAAGGCTGTTAGTAGGCCCAATGAGTCTAAAGCTGGAATGATTAAAGATTAAGGCAGCGATGTGCTGGTCCATGTTTAACCACCATCTCTGGACTTTGTGGAGAGTCTTGATTTGCAGCGTTTGCCAATTTCTGTGGTGGGAATACGTCTACCATGGCCAATTTCAAGTAGCCAATATGATGTCCCTGAGCATGGAGCTGGAAAGAGAGCCTTATACCCGGCTATTGTGGGCTGGTGGGGGCTAGCTCCAGGACACCACTGGTCATCAGCATATTTGGGGTCTAAATATTTTACCTAAAAGTAAATATAATTCTTAAATTTCCCAGCAAAGAAGGTATTATTTTTTTCAATGCACACATAGCTCATCACCCATGAGCATATAGCTAGGAAATGTTAAAGCTGGGATTCAAACCCACCTCAGTCTTAACTCCAAAGACCAGGCTTCAGAATAATTCTATAATTTTTTTCAATAATCTGAGCTTATTTTTTTAATTAGCTGTTTCTTTCTGATTAAGAAGCCACACAAACTCTGTAATTAAACTTTATATTGAAAAGTTATTATAGAGAAGTAGATACTGTATGGAAAATAAGAATAAAAGTTTTCAAACAGAATGTCAATGTCTGGCCCAGGGTCTAATCATTTGTACCAAAGTTTTATATTAGAAATAATGAGTATTACTCTGTCTCCCTGTATTGTTACACTTGATTTTCTAGCAGCACAGTCTGAGAGTGGGGTTCTTGTTGAAATGCTTTATTAGGAAACTTCTCTCAGGGGAGGAGGAACAACCTGGGATAGGGAGGCAGGATAGAGCAAAGGGAAACACTGGTCACAGCACTGCCTCAGCTTCCGGCTAGGTTCCATCTGACTCCGCAAGGAAGTTCTGTCACACAAACTGTACCACAGAGTCTATCTTACACTGAGCTGAAGGGACTGGCTTTTTTTTTTTTTATTAATATTAAATCATAACCGTGTACATTAATGTGATCATGGGGCACCATACACTGGTTTTATAAAGTTTGACATATTTTCATCACACTGGTTAACATAGCCTTCCTGGCATTTTCTTAGTTATTGTGTTAAGACATTTATATTCTACATTTACTAAGTTTCACATGTACCCTTGTAAGATGCACCGCAGGTGTAATCCCACCAGTCACCCTCCCTCCCCTCCCTCTCCCCATTCCCCGGTTATAACTGGGTTATAGCTTTCATATGAAAGCCAAAAATTAGTTTCATAGTAGGGCTGAGTACATTGGATACTTTTTCTTCCATTCTTTTTTTTTTATTGAATCATAGCTGTGTACATTGATATGATCATGGGGCATCATTCACTAGCTTCATAGACCATTTGACACACTTTCATCACACTGGTTAACACAGCCTTCCTGGCATTCTCTCAGTTACTGTGCCAAGACACTTACATTCCACATTTACTAAGTTTCACATATACCCTTGTAAGATGCACTGCTGGTGTAATCCCACCAATCCCCTCCCTTCCCTTTCCCCCTATTCTTAGGTTGTAACTGGGTTATAGCGTTCATGTGAAAACCCTAAATTAGTTTCATAGTAAGGCTGAGTACACTGGGTACTTTTTCTTCCATTCTTGAGATACTGTACTAGGAAGAATATATTCCAGCTCCATCCATGTAAACAAGAACGAGGTAAAGTCTCCATCTTTCTTTAAGGCTGCATAATATTCCATAGTGTACATATACCACAGTTTATTAATCCATTCGTGGATCAATGGGCACTTGGGCTTTTTCCATGACTTAGCAATTGTGAATTGGGACTGGCTTTTAATACCTACATGTCAGTCAGTTTTTTGCTGTGGGGTGCCCTGGAAAAGCCGGTGGGAGGCAGGCTGGGAGGGCGAGGTATATACCTAGCCGGCCAGGCAACTCCAGCCAGCTGAGGGCAGTTCTCTGGAAAGGAGGGCAGCTGAGAGCCATTGGCATGTGGAAGAGAGGATGTGGATGAGGGCCCAGCTAGCCCACTGTGACATGGTTCTCAAAGTGTGCTCTCCTGTCTAGCAGCATCAGCATGATTGCATATAACATCAAACTGTCACAGCCCCTAAGGCCCCTATGGCCTTGATCTCGATCACTGCAGGAAAGAACCAGGCATGAGGCAGATTAGAAGTACAAGCTTGCAGGAGGCAGGCTAACCTTGATTGCAGGGTAGCCCTGAGCAACCTCCGCAGTAGCCTTTTATTGAGACAGTACAGGACAGGTGAGGGAAGCGTTAGACAATGACTGTGTGCCTAAGGATTGCCAAGGGCTGGGCTCTTTCTCTGCAAAGAGTACCTGCGGACGAATTGCCCGAGGGTCCATTCTCCAGCTCAGAGGGACCTCATCCTGCTCAGAGGTCATCTGGCTCTTGGCATCCTCTACATTTCCCCCCTCTAGTGTATTAAAGACACTTCTGGATAGGCAAGGGAGAAAATCTGTCGTTGATTATTTCAGCTGTTCTCCTCACCGAGCTTTCCTTCCTGCTAAGTAAAAGAAACAAAAGGGCATATAAGTGTAACACAGAATTACACCAACGGAACTAATCCCAGTATAAGGGAAACTATTTTAGCCAAACTAGGCATAGGGGAAAACATGTCACCTTTGTGCTAATCACCACCCAACTATGTGCTATGGGATGATCCATAGGGCCCATGACGCTTCCACGGGAAGTATTAACCACCACCCCAAGTAACGTTAGGTGAGGAAAGGGCTGTACGGAACTCAGACTCTTTCCAAAGAGCAGTATAACTTTAAGATCAGGTGCCCAACTGAAACAGATAAATCCAACAAGTGAAATTCTCTTACCTTGGCAGATACCAGTATTTACCATTACCTCGAAGCCTGTGGTTCGAGGTCGTTGTTGTCATAACCTTCAAAGGTTTAGAAGATGCATACTAAGCTTACCTGGGGCTTGTTATTCAACCCAAAATAATGAAATCCTGTATCAATCTTCCCACTCTGCATAGAAGCTCCAACTGCCTCTCAGGGAAATAGGACGCTGACTACTGAAGATGGACAGTGATATGGGAGAGGCAGCTAGAGTTCCCACAGAGGAGATTGATCCAGGGTTTCTCTATTATGAAATTCCTTAGGCTCCCAAAGTTCGGTGAATCAAAGAAAAGTTAGTGGAAACAAATGTGTTAAGGTGCTGGCAAGGTGTCCTGCTCGTGTTGAGGATTAACGTAGTGGGCTGGTAACCACTACTTCTCTTGGTGTTCTATAATATGGGCAAAACTTTGACCCCAATGCAGTACGTAACCAGGCTTCCACTCTGACATGTCAGGTTTTCTATAAAAAATAGGTTGTTGTATTGGAGAGAATGGTGGATGAATGAGAGATGTCCAGTGGCGCTCTGCAGCTGTCTTTCTGTAGTTGCTGAGATTCAGAAAATTGAGAGTGAAAAGAGCTCTAGTGAGCATATACTCAGGACTATTATTCAAGGGGAGGATATCCTATCCCCCTCTCTGTTTATCTAACATCTTTCAATGTTTTATGATGTCACTCAATAATGGCTTGTTCTTGAGAATTGTAAGGAATGCCATGAGATAAGTGAATATTCCAAAAAGATAGGGAGGTATTTAATTTGTGAGTAGAATAAGAAGGTGCATTATCAGTTTTAATAGATGTAGAAGATTTAGAGATATCTCCAGGAGCCTGAACCCTTTCCCAGGCCTTAAGACAACACAACCTTGTCTGGACTACGGCTGTCATCGTACTGAAGTTGATTTGGAATCCCCAGCCACTGACCAGACCCAGTGAGCTGTTCTGATGTTATAGGGACTCCTATCTGCTGGTTTTGGTGACTCATCAGGTCAGCCTCCTCCTTCCACCAGGTTTTGAACTGTAAATACTGTCCAGACTCAAGAACAGTTCTGGCTATCATGTCCCAGTCATAAGGAATGAGCCGCTGCTCTTGTGCAAGCCCCTGTAACAGACCTCTAGAAAACAGGAATTACATACCATACTGTGCTACGGCCTGTTTCAAATCTTTCATAACTGCAAAGGTGATCATATGGTGATCAAAATGTTGGCCCCCTTGAGGGTGTTGCAGATCAGGAGGAACATCAGTGACTGTAACTGGAAAAAGCCCCAAAGTGTCTTCCCACTTAAAGTCACCAGTTTTACGCCCTTCTAACACAGCCTTCATAACAGAAGTCACGGATGGTTCATCTACATAGGGAGGTGTTGAGGGCAATATTGGGTGCTCTAAGTCAGCATTTCTGACTGTGAGACTATTTACCCGGTCTTCAAATTGTCTGATCTGAACAGCCATAATGGCCATAGAGGGAATTCCTTGCTTATTTGTGTCTGTATCATATGCTCTTGATTCCCAGTTCTCCTTAGGTCCAATTTCCCTCTGAATCTCATTATTCTCCTCACTTTCAAATTCTGCTTGAACATCCCCTTCTTCCTCAGTTTCTAATTCTTGCGAATCTCCAAACAGGAAGTTACCCATTGTTTTCTCTAAGTGTCTTTGCTTATTTACCAAAGACCTCACTTATTCTGAGAGAGGTTCCATAGATTCTAGATTGACCAAAAGTCCCACTTGCCATGAGCGGAGTTTCCCTTTGGACTTCCTCCCACTGTCTACCAAAGTGTTCACTTACTTCCAAGTGTCACTTTTCCCTTTGGTCCATGTTCCTGGTGTCCTGTTGTGTCCTGCTGGATCCTGCTGACTACGCCAGATGCCACAGCCCCTAGTGGCCCCTGTGGTCCTGGACTCGATCGCTGCAGGAAGGAACCAGGCGAGACACAGATTAGAAGTACAAGCTTGCAGGAGGCGGACTAACCTTGATTGCAGGGTAGCCCTGAGCAACCTCTTCAGTAGCCTTTTATTGACACAGCACAAGACAGGTGAGGGGAGTGTTAGACAATGAATGTGTGCCTAAGGATCACCGTGGGCTTGGGCTCTTTCTCTACAAGGAACACCTCAGCTGCCCCTTCGCTGCAAATCATCTTGCTCAGAGGTCATCTGGCTCTTGAAGTCCTCTACAATCAACAACAAAACAACTTCCAAAACTCATCATGAATTATTACATTTTATCCCTTTCTGTGTGTTAAAATCAGAATGAATTAGCAAATGATTAAGGAGTAAAACTGTAGGTGAGAAAGTAGTATTAAGGTTTGAACTAGAGCAACCAACAACATCCGTTTAACTAGTATGGACCCCTAATTATGTGTCAGGTTCCAACTTGGCCCTGGGGATAGAGGACTAAACAGACTCGTCACCCTCCATCAACAGGAGCCTAAGATACAGTGGATTAACTAAATATGACGCACATAAATACACCCACATGTCTTGCATGATAGTTAAATATTTTTGTCAAATTAAAACAGACTCCCATTCTATGTATTTTTGGTATTATCTGAGAAAATTCTCTTTCAGTTTTCATATTCTGTGCTAAAGATTTTTCTTGTGGGTTTGATGAATAGGATAAAGACACAAGGGAAAATATATATGTGTGTATATGTATGTATATATAGTGAGTAAACACATGTGTATTTCATTTTCAGAGCAGGACTTAACTCTGCAGTTTAAAACTTGACAAATTACTTAATCGATTTAAGGCATTTTTTTTAATCTCTGAAGAAAATGGCAATAAAAATAGCTGTTCTGTGGTGTTAATGTGTGGTATTCAAACAATGTCCACTCTTTTCTCCTTCCAGAACTATATGTTAAATGTGGGTTTAGAGAGACAAGAAAACAGAAAGCCTGCGTCCAATTATGTTGGAATTAAATGACCATGGAAGACCGCACCTGCCCAGTTTCTGTCCCGAGCGTCAGTATTGCTATGCACTTCGGGCCCTGTGCAAAAATTTTGGAACACAAGCCTATTCTTGCTGAAACTGAAAAATATCAACCAATTTTCTTTTCTTTTCTTCCAAAGGGAGGGAAAGGAGACCATTGGTAGGGATTGTCCTTTTCTCTGGCGGATTTTTAAATGTTCTTTTCATAATTCTCATAAAGATAGGAAAACTCTTTCACCTTACCCATCGCCTGGGGGCAAAGAGCTAATAATCTTCAGCAACTCAGTTAATACAGAGAAGTCAGAGGATTTAGCTAAAAGGGGCTAAACCAGAAATGCAGATGTTTCTTGAGCCTTATATTAGGGATAAACTAGGCAGAAGTGGGAGAAGACAGTGCTCATGGCCGGTGCTCCTGCCCTACCAGTCCCCTGCACGCAGACCAGCGGCCCTGGGTCCTGCAGGAGAGACGGCTGTGGTGGCTGCGATTCGGGCATGTGGTGCACCCTCCAGGAGCATTTGTGCATCCACGGGTGGCACTGGACAGTCAGAGGAATGTGTAAATTGTCACCTTTAGAGGTTGTGCATTTGTGAGCAGCATGAGGATGGTGTTATGAACACATGGCTCTCTCTACTTGCACAAGGCGGCTGGACGCAGGTTCCAAGCAGCAGCGCAGCCGCCTCCAAGTTTCTTTTTTCTTTTTTTAACTCATTTGTACATAGATCATAAATACATTTATGCCATTATGGGATTCGATGTGTTGATTATTTGTACAAATTGGAGTGCTTACATCCTACTAATCAACATAGCTTTCACCTCATTTACCCAATTACAGCATTAAGACATTTGTGTTCTACACCCGATAGATCCAACTTGAACTTTTATTGACACAGCACAAGAAAAGACCCAACAAGAAAAGAAAATTATAGACCAATATCTCTAATGAATATTGATGCAAAAATATTCAATAAGATCCTAGCAAACAGAATCCAACAACACATCAAACAAATTATACATCACAAGCAGATGGGTTTCATGCTAGGGTCCCAAGGATGGGTCAATATATGTAAATCCATAAATATAATACATCACATAAACAAATTAAAAAACAAAGACCATATGGTTCTCTCAATTGATGCAGAAAAAGCTTTCGATAATATCCAGCATCTTTGGTTGATCAGAACGCTTAAGAAAATAGGTATAGAAGGAACATTTCTTAAACTGATAGAGGCCATCTACAACAAACCCACAGCCAATATCGTTTTGAAAGGGGTTAAATTGAAATCATTTCCACTCAGATCAGGAACCAGGCAAGGACCCACTGTCTCCACTGCTTTTTAACATCGTAATGGAAGTTTTAGCCATTGCAATCAGGCAAGAGAAGGCAATTAAGGGGATCCAAATAGGACCAGAGGAGATCAAACTGTCAGTCTTCCCAGACGATATGATTATGTATCTGGAAAACACCAGGGAATCAACTACAAAACTCCTAGAAGTGATCAAGGAATATAGTAACATCTCAGGATACAAAATTAACACTCATGAATCTGTAGCCTTTGTATACACCAGCAATAGTCAAGGGGAAAAAACAGTCAAGGACTCTATTCCTTTTACAGTAGTGCCAAAGAAGATGAAATATTTGGGAATTTACCTAACAAAGGAAGTGAAAGATCTCCATAAGGAGAACTATGAAACTTTAAGAAAAGAAATAGATGAAGATATTAACAAATGGAAAAATATACCGTGCTCATGGCTAGGAAGAATCAACATTGTTAAAATGTCTATACTAGCTAAAGCAATCTACAGATTTAATGATCCCTATTAAAGCACCTCTGTCATACTTTAAAGACCTGGAAAAATTAGTACTTCATTTTATATGGAGACAGAAGAAACCTCGAATAGCCAAGACATTACGCCTCCAAGTTTCTTTGGTGCAATTGCCTCTCTCCCCTGCTGAGTGAAAACTGGATGCGTCTGTAAATCAAGGTTCTGCCTCTCCTGCTGAGGAGTGGACTACTCAGGGAGGTGAATGCCACGTTTCCTCCTGGTTCTCTGACTCTTCAATGGGACGGTGCAAAGTTACGGGGAGCAACAGAGGCTTTCCTCGCTCGAGGCACCCGGGTCCCCCAGGCCGAGGACGCGCCCGGCTCCTGTTCTCCCGCAGGCTCGGCTCTCCTTCTCGAGCGTCCCGCGGTCTTCTGCTTCTTGTCCGGCTTAGTCACCAGGAAAGCCCCTTCCGCTGACAGCCAAAGCCTCTGGCCAGCGTCAAAGACCAGCCGGGAGGTGCCCCGCGCCACTGCGCCAAGGGACATGCTGGGACTGCGCGCTGTTTAATTTCTCCTCTAACCCTACAAAGAAATAGGTGCACCCCACAGGGAAGCACCCTGAGCGTCTCTGACGACTCCGGACACAGGCTGCTCTGGACAAGGAAGGGGCTCACGGACTTTCCTCCGACTGTGACTCCCACCTGGGCTCCTGACACCGTCAGCCTCTAGGCCTGGAGTCCCCTGACCTGGTCATGTCAACAGAGGCCAAGTCAGAGCCTCTGAACTGCCTGGCTCTGCATCCTGTGCTCACTGCGTATCTATCAAACATATGCGAGATCCGGGCCTAAAAAATCACTTGGCAATAAAGACATTTGCACCAGATTGTTCATTGCAGCTCAATTCATAATTGCCAAGTCATGGAAGAAGCCCAAGTGCCCATCAATTCATGAATGGATTAATAATTGTGGTATATGTATACCATGGAATACTATGCAGCATTAAAAAAAATGGAGACTTGACCTCTTTTGTGTTTACATAGATGGAGCTGGAAAATATTCTTTTTTTTTTTTTTTTTTGTAGAGACAGAGTCTCACTGTACCGCCCTCGGGTAAAGTGCCGTGGCGTCGCATGGCTCATAGCAACCTCTAACTCTTGGGCTTCCGCAATTCTCTTGCCTCAGCCTCCGGAGTAGCTGGGACTACAGGCGCCCACCACAACGCCCGGCTATTTTTGTTGTTGTTGTTGCAGTTTGGCCGGGGCTGGGTTTGAACCTGCCACCCTCGGCATATGGGGCCGGCGCCCTTCTCACTGAGCCACAGGTGCCGCCTTAGTAAAGTATCTCAGGAATGGAAAAAAAATATCCAATGTACTCAGCACTACTGTGAAACCAATTTATAATCACTCACACTTGTATATGAAAAATGCATCACAACTATAGCCTAGGATGAAGGCGGGAAGGGGAGGGAGAAGGGAAGGGAGGGGGCTGGGTCGATAGAGGGAGGGTTAGTAGGGGAACCACACCTATGGAGCATATTGCAAGTACAAGTTAGATCTATCCGGTGTAGAACACAAATGTCCTAACACTGTAATTGGGTAAATGAGGTGAAGGCTATGTTGATCAGTAGGATTTGTATAAATAATCAACACATTGAATCCCATAATGGCATAAATGTATTCATGATCTATGTACAAATGACTTAAAAAAAAAAAAAAAGAAGAAGTGAATAGATCTGGACCTGTCAGAATGGCCTCATTTTTTTAATTTTTTTTTATTTTTTGTAGAGACAGAGTCTCACTGTACCGCCCTCGGGTAGAGTGCAATGGCGTCACACAGCTCACAGCAACCTCTAACTCTTGGGCTTATGGGAGTCTCTTGCCTCAGCCTCCAGAGCAGCTGGGACTACAGGCGCCCACCACAATGCCCGGCTAGAATGGCCTCATTTTGAAAGACTATTTAACGGGCAAGAGAAATTAGATCTGAGAAAGCAAAACATGAGTATACAGCTGAGGGAACGGGCACAGCTGGGAGCTGGGTACCATTAGCAACAATCACACTTTATCCAGCACGAAAATCAGGAGAAAATGAAATGGGGGCAGTGTGCATGAATTCCTGCAGGCAAGTTTCTGTGTGTATTTATGTGTATGTTTGTATATGTGTGAATGTATATAGATAATTTAAAAATCTTTGTTTCTTTGACTACTTTCCCTCCTCACCTCTAACTTGAATCTTTCCGTGTTGCAGGAGTATCTGATACACAGGGTGGACATAAACTTTGTGTGCGATTTGAAGAATAAACTAAATCGCATCTTAGAATCTTACAGTCTTTGAGCAGCAATTTTGATATCCAGACATAGATGAAGGCTGAATAATTACATTATTAACAGAAGAAAAAGTATAAATGATAAAAAGCTGGAGAATCTAAGAAGTTCTAAAAACATTTTTTTCCTATAATTATTATATATTTTGCAATGACAAATATTTCATTATAAGGTACTACCTTTATGTTAGAAAACAAAAAGTTAGAAAATACATGAAGTATATATAAAAGAGCAAATAAATATTATCTATGTTCTTTTTATACCAAGAGATATCCGCTATTAATATTTTGGTGTATTTCTTTTAATTTAAAAAAGATAGTTTTTAATACAATGATGCAAAATTGTGATTTATTGAGCTTTAGTTGGAAATTTTTAATTGTGAACATGCATTTGGTTACCATTTTGCTAAATAGAAACAGAAAAGCCTTCCCTGGGAGCTGTTGCTTTAGCTTTACAAATATAGTGTAAAGTCATTGCACTGAAGGTTTTTTTTTTTTAATACTTAAATTTGACATTTCAAATTTGCTCTCTCCAATCCCATTCTCTTTGATTCACTCTGCTGCACCAATCTCTGCTCCCCTGCCGGCGTCAGCTGAAATCACCCCTACCACACAGATCCATGGTACGTCAGAACAGGAAGAGGTAGTCAATGACTGTCACTGGCCACTTACCACATGGCAGGTGCCACACCAAAGGCTTTTTATGTGTCATCTCGTTTAGTCCTCACAAAATCTTATTAAATCCTGATAAACACTTGCTTTACTGAGATGGAAACTGAGTCTCAGAGAGATCAAATGACCAGATCAAGGTGATCGAAAGCTGGTTCCTGGCAAAGCTTCAGTTTCCGCTCAAGTCTGCCTGATCCCCCAGCCAGTATGTTACTGCAGCACATAAGGATTAAAGAAGGTCCTGGCCCCACCAAGACAAAATCATGAAGAAAACAAAAATCTGTGTTTTGTACTCTTGATTCCCATCCAACAGGTTTTGAAGTACAGTGTTGGGTGAGAAGGAGAGTATTCACTAAGGGTTCCTGTATTCAGGTGAGTGGGCAGCTGTGAGTATTGTGGTGTTCCTTGGGAACACTGATGTCTGGGACAGTAGAGCTTGCAGGACACTTAGTATGATCTAATTTAATTCCTTCGATGTACAGATTTAAAAACTGAGGCCTGATTCAAAATAAAGCTTGATAACTAGGATCTATAGAAAACTCAAATTAATCCACATGGAAAAAAAGTCAACAATCTCATATATCAGTGGGCAAGAGACATGAATAGAACCTTCTCTAAAGAAGACAGATGAATGGCTAACAAACATATGAAAAAATGCTCATCATTCCTAATTATTAAAGAAATGCAAATCAAAACCACCCTGAGATACCATCTAACCCCAGTGAGAATGGCCCACATCACAAAATCTCAAAACTGCAGATGCTGGCGTGGATGTGGAGAGAAGGGAACACTTTTACACTGCTGGTGGAACTGCAAACTAATACAACCTTTTTGGAAAGAAGTATGGAGAACCCTCAAAGAACTCAAGCTAGACCTCCCATTTGATCCTGCAATCCCATTACTGGATTGCAGGATCCCAGAAGGAAAAAAATCCTTTCATCATAAGGACACTTGCACTGGACTGTTTATTGCAGCTCGATTTATAATCGCCAAAATGTGGAAACAGCCTAAATGCCCACCAACCCAGGAATGGATTAACAAGCTGTGGTATATGTACACCATGGAATACTATTCAGCCATTAAAAAAATGGAGACTTTACATCCTTTGTATTAACCTGGATGGAAGTGAAACACATTATTCTTAGTTAAAGCATCACAAAAATGGAGAAGCATGAATCCTCTGTACTCAATTTTGATATGAGGACAATTAATGACACAGTGGGGGTGGGGGAAGGAGAGAGCAGAGAGAGAAAGGAGGGAGGGGAGGGGAAAGGAAGAGCAGAGAGAGGGAAGGAGGGAGGGGGTGGGGCCTTGGTGTGTGCCCCACCTTTTTGGGGCAAGACATGATTGTAAGAGACTTTACCTAACAAATGCAATCAGTGTAATCTGGTTTCTTATACTCTCGATGAATCCCCAACAATAAAATAAATAAATAAAAACTGAGGCCTGGAGAGATGAAGTTACAATTTCTTGGCTTTCTGATCACACTAAGGCCTCTTTGTTTCATAATACAAGTGAATATGATGGAACAAAATGATTTTGAATGAACTTTGGAGGGTGTTGCTTTTATATCTGCCAAGATGATTTTTCTCTAGGTTCATTTATTTTAGGTCAAGGCCATATAGTGACTAATGTTTGCTATGATGACTTTGTATATTTCTCATATTTTATCAACAGAATCACTTGAGATTTGACCAGTTCATATCCTTAAGTCTTAAAATCCCATGTGGAATTGTGAAGTTTTTTGGTACCTTCTGTTTTATGTGTTGTAGTGATTTAAATGCAATTTATAAGGTAGAAGTTATGCCTGAAATGATTTCATGTTGCCATGCACGTTCTTTTTCTCTATTTGGCTATTTTAACTTTTAAAATGGAAAAACATGTTCAACTCAAAGAGCAACCCAATGAAACATCAGTATAAACCATAGTCCTTTCAGGTGGCTTAACAGAACAAATACTTTAGAAAATGGAAGGGTATGTTGTTGCAAACAGGTTTGTATCTGTTCGAATCCCTATGAATCGCTCTCAAGATATACTTGCCTTGGAAGAGCTCATAGTAAACTTTTCTGTCATGAATTCAGTGCTTCTCCTCAATCTGGAGCTCAGAGCCAGGTATTTAAGTCTCTTTACCATCAGACTATTCTTTTCTTTGCCATTGTTTTTGGACATAAGCTTGATCTTGAGCCTCTGAATTTGGCTACTTAAAATAGGATGTAGAAATAACAAGAACATTTCTCCTTAGGATGGAAAGGATGAGAACATTTAGTCCATTTAGTTTTATTCTGATAAAGTGAGCTGCAATTCCCAGAAGATTGAATAAAAATAGATGATGAGGGCAAATGTTATCAGATCTGTGGAGTTATGAAGTCATTCTGGAGATATCACCCGACTAAGACTGTGTTTTGCAAAACTAAACTCTGTCAGCACCACCCCCAGGACATTTATTAGAATGACTGTGCATTCCAAAGGAGGATGTATGGACTTTCTATATTGATGCATTTTCTGTGAGTTTGCTGAAGGCTTGAGTTGTGTGAAATGGAATGCAGAAAAGGATATCCAAATGCCACATGAAAAACGTGGATGGCGGACACCTATAACTATATATCTAGGAATCTAATCTATCAAAAGCACAGCAAATGATTAATCAGTGGCCACCTTTATAAATCTCTTCCCTTTAAGAATGCTCATAAGTTATACAAATCCAGCTTCACTTATATCTAGGTATATAATACAAACTGAAAATTTATACATTTTAATATTCACTAATCATACATTACTTAGACATGTCCTTATAACATACCATTGTCACATGGCATAGAGAAAATTAACAGTATCTAGATACCCAGAAATCATCGTCTTCATTTCTTGACAGTGGCAATAGCTGAAGGGACAAAAAAAACTTTCCACATTTTCTACAAGAGGCTTCCTTGTGAGATGTTGGGTAACTGTAGTTCTATGTAGGGTTTAGATTTGTTTATTATCAAAATATTTGCTAAATAGCTACTATGTGCTAGGTACTGGATACACAATGATGAATACGGTACATATCACTCCCGCTTCCTGGAGTTTCCAGACCTATAGACAAGACACATAAGATAATAAATAACTACAAATTGTAAAAATTCTATGAAAGAGGCAGACAGACTTTGGTGGGGGATATCTGGGCTAACAGAGACAGGCCAAGAGTAGTTGTGTCAAGAGATGACCTTTAATTGGAAAACACAGTGACGAAGGGAGGGTTTAGCATGGTGTTCTTGGTTGCTACCATTTATTGAGCTACAGGCCTGGGCTAAATTCTTTTCATATATTATTCAACAACTCTATGAGGCCCACATTACAAATGAGAAAACCAAGAGCTTAGTTATCAAGATCACAAAGCTAGTAAGAAACAGAGGTGGCATGATCCTGTGTCCAATTCAAGAGTTCATACCTTTTGAAGCAGTAATTCCATTTCTAGGGAAAATATCAAAAAGGAGTAACCAGAAATTTAAGCACAAATTTACCCAACAAGATGATTCTTTCCATTCATTGTTTTTAAAATCTCACTAGTCTTTCATTTGGGGGATGAGGAGAGATTTCAGATTGAGCTTATATATTTAATAATGCTCCTTATCTTCCATTTTAATATTATTTAAATTATGTAAGAGGCTATAAGCAGGTAACCATAAAAATTCTAGAAAAGCAGTCAGGTTTTATCAGGTTGAACCTGGAGAATGGGAAAATAGGGAAGGGAACATGTAAAAGTGAAAAGGCAAGAAATAAACATGGCAGAGGTGGAGGGAAGTCCTTCAGTTACGGGTTAGCCTGAAATACTACTTTCTCTCCCTATCTACAGTTGGTGAGAGCTACAGGCCATTCTAAACACAATTAAAGAAGGCACTCTCAGACATTTTCCAGAAGCTTTAACAAGAGCATTCACATATAATAGGCATATCTCCGTTTCCTTAGTTCCATGGATTTGTGCAAAATTGAATAGTGTTGGGACCCTAAGGCAGCCACACATGATCCCTTCTCCCTCCTCCTCTCCTCCTAAGATAAAGGCGCAAAGGATCTGACTAACTCCACCCCCCAACCCCAGAAGTATTCACCAAAGGACCCTAACTTTTTAGGCAAGCTCTGAAATTTGCCCATCCCTATAGGCCCCCTATAAAAGGGGTCTCCAACTGCCCCCTCAGGCACAGATGCCATCTTTGCACTGCCCAAGTGGGTCACCCTCCCCCTTTCAAATAAACGTGGCCTAAACATCTCCTCTGTGGCCTCCTCTCTGGGCACCATTGTTTACACCTTTCAAATAGGTGTAAACAGAAAACCTAAGGCAGTTAAAAATATATTTGATGAAATCTATGCAGTTGGGTTGGAAGTTACTTGCAATGACTGACTGTTGAATAGAGCAGGTAGAAAGAATGAGAACTCTTGGCCAGTCAGGATATTTGTCTTGATCCTTGGCCTGGTTTGGACTCGCTTAGACTGTGGTCCTGTAGAAATAACACATCATAAAAGTTGTCAAAACTTGGAAATAAGGCAAAAAATTAAAAATAGGTGTCAGCATGACTTTCCTTTTTCTTTTGAGACAGAGTCTCACTTGTCACCTCACTAGAGTGCTGTGGCATCACAGCTCACAGCAACCTCAAACTCGGGCTGGAGCCATTCTCTTGTCTTGGCCTCTGGAATAGCTGGAGGTTACTCCAGGTGCCTGCCACAATGCCTGGCTATTTTTTTTAGAGACGGGGTCTTGCTCTTGCTCAGACTGGTCTCGAACCTGTGAGCTCAAGCAATCCACCACCCTCAGACTCCCAGAGTGCTAGGATCACAGGTGTGAGCCACTGTGCCCGGCCATCAGCATGACCTTCAATATGAGAACAGTAGTCAAGGCCACCGGAGGACTGTTCTCAGTGCTACCATAATTAAAGGCCCAGGCATATTAAGTCGCTCATTAACTTGGAGATTGTCAGTTAGAGATGGTGGTAGTTTCTGCTGGAACGGATGACTCCAGAGATTTATGGCCTATTGGTCATCACCAGTTTATATTTAACCCAGCAGAATTATCTGAACATTTCTTGTTAAATTTCCTGTAAATAGCTTCTTAACTGTTTTTGAACCAATTGTCACACCTTAATGGTTCTCTCATTAGTTTAATGAAATCTTGTATCAATATTAATATTTGCTTGAAAAAGTCATGGTTTTACTGTTTGAAAACTATGCCTTAGCAAGGAGGACGGAGTCTATCCTCATTACTCAGTTTTATTTTTTATTGATGTCAGTGAGGTAGAATTGATATTTGTAATTTACCATGAATATTTATTCTTAGTACTTGATTCATAATATGCTACGTATACTTGTTCTTATTAGTTAACCTTCAAAGAGTAGGTTTTATTCTTTTAAATTTTGCAAACAAATCCTCAAAAGTTTTAATTAGTTGAAATACTCAAATTTGATTGATGCAATTAATATTTGCAGCCAGGGCTCTACTGGCTCAGAGCAGCCAGATTAAGTGAGCAGAGTTAGTGAGAAACAAAGTGAGGCCAATTGGTGCTGTGGTTGAGTGGTGCAGACACCATCACAGGTCCTGTTATTTATTTTTGCAGTTTTGGCCAAGGCTGGGTTTGAACCCACCACTCCAGCACATGGGGTTGGTGCCCTACTCCTGGAGTCACAGGCGCCGCCCCACAGGTCCTTTTAGGTCTGGTTTTCTCCTTGTCTTCATTCTCCATTATCCTTCTGTACATATATATATATAATGTAGCTTAGTGGGTCATTGCTTTATATCTATTTGCATGCCTTGGTTATTTGCCATTCCCTAAGCTGAGGGGATGCCCAATTGCGAACAGCAGCATTTGTGCTTGGTTGCTGTGCCTGACAGGGTTCTACTGATTTAAGGAATATAGATTTCGCTTTGTGCAGCAGTGCTCATTAATAGATTATTCTATTTTGTGCAGAAGGAGTTAATGACAGATAGTTGAGATTGTTTCAAATTACGGAGAAACGCTTGGATATGAATAAAGTACTGACAGCAAAACACTCCCTTGCTAATTGTGTCTCTCACACGTCTACACTCCGTCAATCCTGCAAGGTGGTGCTCCTCCCCTGAACGTGGTTTGTGTCTGCTATGCTAATGTCCTTTGGAAAGAATACCTTTTAAAATGTACAGCTCAAAATATCCTGCATAACAGTTGAAAGTGCTATCTTGAGCTATCCTAGGACTCTATCAACCCATCATTTTTCTGAAAATTGTAAATCCTCCCCCTTTAATCATTACATAACGTCAGCTGCCTTAGATTACTGGTATCGACCATGTGGAATCCATTATTCATCTTTCTGCAAAGGCAAGAAAGGGTGTGTGTGTGTGTGCGCGTGTGTGTGTGCACGCACACACACAGGGAGAACCAGAGATTGCCATGTTGGGGGGATGAAAATTAGAGCGTTCTTTTGTGTTTTATGTTTACTTGCTGTAGGCAAGTCAAATCACTGGTAGGTTCTCAGATGCTTATGTCTCCAAAAAACTCCCCAAACCTCTCACTGTGTCCTGACACTTTAACCTTTCCAATGTGATCATCTGGCCTCTATCAAACACTACTTGGGGGAGTGTTGGACTAGTCAGTTAGCCTTTTTCTTCTAGGTTTCCTTATCTTGAAGAGGTGCTTATTGGAGTAGGTGATTGGGAAGCTTCCTTTTAACTGAGCATTTTTGAGTCTTTAATTTGGCCTTTATCTAGAGACATCCAGGGATTTATGGGCTCTAATCTGTGAGTTTTCTTTTGAACCCTCTACATTAGTTCACTGTTTATAAATTATTCCCAGCAGCACCTTTGTCCCCTCACACCTAACATTGTGCGGTAAATACTAGGGGCTCAGTAAACATTTGTTGTAAGTTAATTATGTCCAGCCATAAATGTTTAAACTTCCCTAGCTTACGTTTGTTTTTTTATTTCTTCAAGTATTGGAATAATAATGGATGAGAAGAATATTTCGCTTTCACTCATTTGCTTTCTGGACATGAGTACGCTCATTACAGAAGACCAGTCATTTCTTACGTCATTTCTTAAAATCTGTAAAAGATAAAATAGGAAAAGGACACTTCGTTTGGACACAGAACTGGTTTCCAGTTTGACTTTGCATCTCAGTTTAACAAGTGAGTTCTCTTATATACAAAGCAAGTGTTGTGATGTGTAGGAAGCACTTTGTGACCTGCTGGTGCTTTGCGAATGTGAGATTTCCTCATTCTTTGATTACTTTATTTCAGGACTCAGAAAGTGATATTCCAGAATGGGGGTGCAGTGGCTCACACCTATAATCCTAACACTCTGGGAGGCTGAGGTAGGTGAATTGTCTGAACTCAGGAGTTCTAGACTAGCCTAAACAAAGCAAGACCCTGTCTCTACTAAAGATAGAAAAAAAAAATAATAGAAACTAGCTGGGCTGTGCGGCGCCTGTGGCTCAAAGGAGTAGGGCGCCAGCCTCATATGCCGGAGTGGTGGGTTCAAACCTAGCCCCAGCCAAAAACTGCAAAAAAAAAACAAAAACAAAAAACAACTTGCTGGGCATTGTGGCAGGCACCTGTAGTCCTAGTGTCTCAGGAGGCTGAGACAAGATCTCTTGAGCCCAAGAGTTTGAGGTTGCTGTGAGCTGTGATGCCATGGCACTTTACCCCTGGGCAACTGAGAGAGACTGTGTCTCAAAAAAATAAAAAGTGATACTCCAAAGCCTGGCCCTTTGACATGGTGAGAGGCCTTAGAACTGCCCAGAACCAAGATCTCTCTTACCTTGTGTCTCTCCAATTCCCCTTGCCCCTTACTCCCACCCTTTTCTGCAGTCCCAAGTGCAGGAAGGGACGCTTTAGAATTTCCTTGTTTGACCAAGAAACCTTCTTTCCAAATGCAGGTGTCCTGAATCTCCCCCCTGATGATCTCAAATAACCAGGAAAGATCAACCTCTGGAGAAGAGAAAGAGTCATCATCACATCCAGACAAATTTTTGTTTTCATTTTTTTAAGAGACTGGTGTCTTCCTGTGTTGCCCAGGCTGGAATGCAGTAACTGCTCACTGGTGCTACTACAGTGCACTACGGCCTGCGGTCCTGGGCTCAGGCAGCCTTCTTGCTTCGGTCCCCTTCAGCGGCTCCAGGTGTGTACTATTGCACCTGGCTTAAGACTTTTCTGAGGGTTGCTCTCACGATTACCTGGAGGACTTACCTGCATAATAAGACAAGCTCTACTCCTGGGTAGCTGCTTCTCACCTCCAGCTCTTACATTTCTCCCTTATGAGAAACGGTATATACACTTCTGCGCCCCACTGGGTTTAGGGTTGCCCTGCATTACTTCTGTGCTATGCACAGTAACATATAACTCTGTCTGTTTTCTCACCTATTAATCTGACTTTCGTCAGCTGATTTTCATCAAACCTTCAGGGATCAAAGGAGAAATTTCCCCACACTTATCAATGCTATATACCAGTTTAAGATCTATGAATTCGTTTCCCCAGACTGAAAAAGAAAACTGAAAAGCTGGATGGATTTATGCTCATACAACCAAGCCTAAAAGGCACAGCAGTTATGCCAAGGTTGAAGTGCATCATCCATCAGGAGTGAATGAACAAAAAGGGTTACACCCTCTAATTATTTTGATCATCTTAATAATGATGACTGGCTGTTGACATAATAAAGATGGCATAACAGATATGATCATCTGCCTGGAAGCAATTTAATGAAAAAACAACAACAGAGGACTAGAAGTTAGGACACCTGGATTTAGCAATCTAGGTTAATCAGTCCTTCCAAACCCCGGTCTCCACTTCTGTGGAACTGCTCTGATTCCTTTGCAGCCATGCCTCCCAATGGTGGAGGAGTTGATCATGTATTTCCTCTTCATTACGTTTTTCATTATATTTTTATATATTCTCAGGTTTATCTGGAACAGCATTTTAAACTGTTTTCTTTTTAATTTTGTGCCTATCAATCACTGCATTTTAGGTTAGTCAAAACACCAGTTCCAGATTTTGTGATTTGGTGTTTGAAAGGATGCTTCCAAAGGAAATTTAAAGAGACTGATAATTAAATTTATCAGTTCAAAGAGTAAATTAGGCTGATTCTTTTTTTTTTGCAGTTTTTGGCCGGGGCTGGGTTTGAACCTGCCAAATCCAGCATATGGGGCCAGTGCCCTACTCCTTTGAAACACAGGCACCACCCATTAGGCTGATTCTTTTAACAACAAAAATCCTGTTCTTAACACAGTCTAAATTAATATTAAGCCAAACTGATTGTATTCTAAGATTATGTATATCTAAACCATAGAGTGAGACTTCTGAATCAATTAGATCAGATCAAATAAGAAGGTTTTTCTTCAATCATCCTTCACCATCCAAGTTTAAAAATATTTTAAAGGTAAAATAACACATGTTGGGCCCTGCCATGTGCCTGAGGCCTAGTGCAACTTCCCCATAATTTACGGGGGTACACTCACCCGCAGACCGATTGGCCCATCAGCGATCTTCGTGTGGGGAGCCGAGTGCCTTACACGGGGCACCAATCTGCGGGGTCCTCCGACTTCGCAGTTGAGGGAAGATCGGGGCCAGCCGGATCTCGTCCCAGGGGCTGAGCAGGATGGCGAGTGAGTGTCGGCGGCTCGAACAGGAACACACGGAGCCGGGAATTTGTCCAAGCAGGAACTCAACTTTATTGCGCCAAGCAGCCGCTTATATAGGGCGTGGGGAAGGGGCGGGGAAAGGAGGCGGGGGATGCGGTACTGTGAAATGGTGTGATGGATGGTATAACAGGGTAGGGCCAAGGGCGTGGTACCACGTTGGCTGTATCTAGGTAGAGGCAGTTTCAGGCCGGGCCTTGCTGAGTCATTGCTATGCGGAAGTAGCTCGATGGATCTACTTCTAGTCAAGCTCAGGAAGTTGGGGAAGTTGCACTAGGCCTCAGGCACATGGCAGGGCCCAACAAACACAATATTCTAAATTCATTTTTACAGAGAGAAATTTTGCTTAGGGGAACCAAACAAGTTTGCTCCATCTTGACATTAAAACTAAGAATGTGGGGCAGTGCCTGTGGCTCAGTGGGTAGGGCACTGGCCCCACGTACCGAGGATGGTGGGTTCAAACCCAGCCCTGGCCAAACTGCAACAAAAAATAGCGGACTGTTGTGGCGGGTGCCGGTAGTCCCAGCTACTAAGGAGGCTGAGGCAAGAGAATCACCTAAAGCCCTAGAGCTGGATGTTGCTGTGAGTTGTGACGCCATGTACTCTACTGAGGGTGACAAAGTGAGACTCTGTCTCTAAATAAATAAATAAATAAAAAATAAAACTGAGAATGCTGGTGAACTGACTTCTAAAGAAACTGGAGATGTTTACATGTGAATCAACCTGGTGAAGCTATTTATGAATGAACCTTAAACAACTAAGTGAACCAGGATCTCCTTATGACATCTCGTACCTTGTCACCATTAACTCATTTACCCGTCAACCTTCCTTGGCTGCTAGGATGACCGAATAAATAAAAATGGAAACTCAGAGAAATGCCAGACCAGAAGATTTTCTTGAGGTAGGATCAAGTAGGCTGGGCTGAGCTCTGGGGCTCTGCAGCCGGCCGCTCTTATAGCTGTGCCACATGTAGTATCTGCCCTACAGGATCAGTACCATACAGTTCAGTTAGCAAGAAAGAAGGGGAAACAGTTTTGACTCAACAGCAAAGGCCATCTTTCACACCTATTATCCTCCACAGTCATGTCTGAATATTCCTCTGAGTATGCATTCAATCATTATCTCCAAACTTTACTCCTTTTCTTATAAGCTTCATAGCTCCAAAAGAAAAACAAATCTATGGAAATAGAAAACAAAAACCTAACAACAGCTCCTTTCACTTGAGCATTAATGAGGTATGTGGGAGACCAGAATATGCCACCCCAAAATATGAAGGATTGTTGAGCCAAAGACAATTAAGAAAAAGCAAATTCAGGAAAGCTCTTCACCTTCCCTCTCTGCCTAAAAGCAGAATATGTGGATTTACAAAGGCAAAAGGAATTTTGTTCACCCACCCATTCAATCAGGGAGAACAATGGTAAACCATTGAAGACAACTTTATTTATTTATTTATTTATTTATTTATTTATTTATTTGTTCATGCATTCATTTATTTATAGACAGTGCCTTGTTCTGTTGCCCAGGCTAGAATGTAGTGACACCATCATAGCCCACTGGAGCCTCACCTGAAATGCCTGGGCTCAAGTTATCCTCCCTCCTTGGCCTTCCTGGTAACTGTGACTATAGGCACACACTTCTATGCTTGGTTAATTTAAACAAAAATTTTTTTTTTCATTAATGAGGTTTTGCTATGTGGCCTAGGCTAGTCTCGAATTCCTGGCTTCAAGTGATCCGCCTCGGCTTCAGCCTCTTAGTGCTGAGATTACAGATGTGGGTCACCGCCAGCTGGAAACAACTTTGGACAACTAGAGATAGTTCCTGAGGAATCCACATTTACAAGCTTTACTCACCAGCCTTTATCTGCTATTTACTTATGTCGAGCTGCTGCAACCACAGAGACTCAAAGTAATTTTTCTTCATCTTGTTGTTGCTCTAAAAAATGTGCTTTTCTTTGTTGAAGATGGTATATGCTGGAATTCAAAGCCACCTCTGTGAGAACTACTCCTTTTCTGTCTCATACATATGAAATATATAAGTTTATTTATTTATTTTTTGAGACAGAGTTTCACTCTGTCACCCTTAGTAGAGTGCTGTGGCATCATAGCTCACAGCAACCTCAAATGCTTGGGCTCAAGCAATCCTCTTATTTCAACCTCCCAAGTAGCTGGGATTATAGGTTCCCTCCACAATGCCCAGCTAATTTTTTTTTGTTTGTTTTTATGTTTTGTTTTCTATTTCTTTTTAATAGAGATGGAGTTTCTCTCTTGCTTAGGCTGATCTCCAACTCCTGAACTCAAGAAATCCACCCACCTCCCAGAGTCCTAGGATTACCTAATGTGCCTGGACTGAAATATATATGTTTATAAACTTCTGTTATTCTCTTATTTATCTGTCTTTTAGAGCAGGGGGTCTATTTCAACTAAGAACCTATAGAGGTTATTCTTCTCCTGTATGTTACTTCCATTGAATCACAGAACTCTGCAGAGAAGTTTGTAAATAGTTTGTCAGTTTTTCTGAAATTATGACATCTAAAAATAAAGACATAATTTGGTAATAGTTTGGCAAGCATATAATTGACCTATGAACTCACTTGTCCTATATCTGGTAGATGTTTTGTTAACCCACCTTCTGTTCACGCACACACTAGATTAGCCAAACTCTTCACTCTATCAGTAAGCTTACACATTAAGGCCACCGTGCTGCAGACGGCAGGCAGCGAGGGGCCCTCTGCTGGACACTGCATGTCTGCTCTGCCAGGCTGGCAGTGCACTTACTAAGACTCTGTTGCACTCCCCCTAGTTATTGTACTTATAATAATACAATTTGAGATTATACAACCAAGGAAATATAAATGCAAAAATAAAAGTTTTGTTCTGTGCAAATCAAATAAAAATTAACTCAAAAATGGATTATAGATATGAATGTGAGGGCTAAAACTAAAACATCTAGCGGAAAATATAAAGGAGACAATCTTTAAGACCTTGAGTTAAGCTAAAATTTCATAGATGGGACATAAAAAGCACAATGTAGAAAAGAAAAACAGCAACAAATTGGACTTCATCAAAATGAAAGCTTTGGGTCTTTGAAAGAAAAGGAAAAGGCAAGACACGAACTGATAAATATTTGCCAGACATGTGCCTAATAAATGATATAGTAATGAAGAATAAACAATGCTCATAACTCAATTATAGTGGATAAACAGCCCAAGTTTCAAAAAGTGATCAAAAATGTTGAACAAATTAGAAAACAGAAGGTGGATGGTAAAACCAAAGTTTCTGACTGTTGAAGAGAGAGGTTACAAATGAGCAAGAAGAGAAAGCTGGAACGAGAGCTGTGCGACTGGGTTAAAGTTGGAGATAGTGGTGTGGATCAGCTCACTATGTATACAAACGCATAGACTTGGGAGAAATTATAGACCTGCGAATATAAATGAGTTAGTATATGTAGTCACCTAGCTCTGTCTGCTAAATGGTGTTAAAAGCAATGATGCTCCAGTAACATGGAGTAAACCCAGTGTCCAAATCTTGGTTTCTAAATTGCACACAAATTTTAGGGACACCCTGTATTATTCTCCAGTAAAAGGAACCAAGCTTTCTCGGGGAAATGGCTTCCTTTATGACTGGGACATGGAAAATGTAAAATGAGCCTGAAACAGCTTATAGTTCCAGAAAGTGAGGACGTGCTGCCTCCTTCACCCTCCAAAAATGGCTGTCTGAGGGACACGGGAGCCAGGGGTTCCCAACGGCCCACGCTGGAACAATTTGAGCAATAATGTAAATACTGTAGCATAGGAATGTGACCCAAAGAATAAAATATGCCACGTGTCCATGCTGAAATAAATCAATCATTGAATAAATAAATTACGGAGAAGAGACACATCTTTATTACAGAGGAATTCCAAATCATATATGTAGATACTCTACCTTCAGGCGACAGGGTAATTCACCCTGTCGAGTGTGGGCTGAGTTTAGTGATTCACTTCCAAAGAAAGTGAATGGAAGAGAAAATCATAATTTCACAATGGAGAAACCTGGTGATGGGGATTCATACCAGCGGCAAGGTCAGGTGGTGTTGCGCAGCCCAGATACCAGGCAAGGAAAAGGGAGCTTCATCTCGGTTAGTTTTTTCAAAACCCCATAACCCTAGGTCAATCAAAAGAAGAACATCGGACAGACACAAATCGAGGGAAATTACACAAAAAATGTGATAAATACTCCTCAAAACTTTGAAAAACAACTAAAGACTGAGAAACTATTAAATGCCAACTGAATACACTGTGATATTCTGAATGAGATCCTAGAACAAAAAACAAAACCCCTCCCCTCCAGAAAAAACCCAGAATAAACAAACAAACAAAATAATCACACATTGATGGAAAACCCGGAGAGATTCAAATAACGTCTGGATCTTACTTAGCAGTAAAGTACCAAGGACTGTATCTTACAAACACACTCTCATAACGTAAGTAGGTAACATCAGGGGAGACTGAATCTGGGTAAAGCGTCTCAGGGTGCTCTGTGCTATCTGACAACTTCCCTGCAAATCTAAAATTATTCCACACTAAAGAACCAAAAAGATAATTACACCTTTGATCAAAACTAATTCTAAACCAAATGGCGGAAAATCCCTAGAAAACATTGAAAAATATTTGACAACTAGAAGACATAAAAGAGACTACTATTCTCGAAAAGTCAGCCTTTGGAAGCTGAAAGTAAAACAGAGCACTGCCTTTGTCCCCTTCCTCTTACTCTGCAAAGGGAGAGAAGTGACTCTTCCTCGTATTCAGGGCTCTGTGTGGTCATAGGGCTCTGTTACAAAACTATAGAAATGACCTCTGAAAGCACAGTCTTCATTGCAACCCCACAAACTCTTTCTGAGTCCCCAGAAAAACACTTGTGCACGGATGGCAAAGTTTTTCAGGTCACTTGCTTTTTCAAATGTAATCTGTATTTTATAATTATTCTTTCAAATGTGAATATTCAAAGTATTCAAAGTACCATTTCAATTGTAAAATTTCCAGAAATTCTCCAAAATAGTGATGGGCCTAATTATCACTTTTTTTTTTTTTTAATACCACCGGCACTTGCTGGCCTGTGGCTAGGCAGAGAGGGGATCCCTCATCCCACCTCCACCGTCTGGGATGTGTAGGAAATACAGTTTGCATCCACAATCTGGTAAAGAAAAGTGGGTGGGACCACCAGTCACAGCCATCTGCCTTTTGCCTGCTAGAGAAAGTCAGCTGGCTTGGAGAGACCTGGTTTCCTATGACTTTTACATTCTGCAATTAAAAGCACTCAGAGTGATAGGGAGGAGGGAAACGAGAAAGACGGAAAAGCAACATGTGATCTTCATACTAACTAATCACAAACATTGAATGGCTTCTCAGCGCTGGTATAGATATTGTACATCAGCTGTTTGGTTTGATCTTTGAAATGACTAAGTGAGAAGGGTGCACCTACTTTCCTCATCTTATAGACGCGAGATATTGTGTCTCAAATAGATTAACTTGCTCAAAATCACACAACATGGAAGTGGCAGAACCACAGTTGAAACCGTGGCACCAGCAGTCCGTGTCCTTTCTAGTAAGCCAATGTCATTTTCCTCAGATGTCTGGGCTCCATTTGAACGTATTTCTCTAATAACACACTAAGTCCTTCATCATCAAAAACAAAAAAAGTCAAAAGGTTTGAACGGACACTCAAAGAATATATACACGTGTCAAAGAAGATGTATCTGAAAATATGCACGACATTATTAACCACCATGAAAATGCAGATTAAAACCATATGAGGCACCATGAGACAATCACAAGAATGGCTAAACTATAAGGGCCACCATTAGCAAGAAATAGTGAGCACTCAGAGCAACAGACACTTTTGTTCATTGCTGATGGGAATGCAAATGGCACAACAACTTTGAAAAATATTTTGGCAGTTTCTTAAGAGATTAAAAACACACATCACACAACCTAGCCACTTTACCCTTAAGAATCTGAAAGTATATTTCCATATAAATATTTACCCACAAATATTTATAGTAACTGTGTTTATAGTAGCCAAAAACTAATGCCACATAACAATCCAAATGTGGATGTATAAAAGGCATGTTCTAAATTCAAACACTGGAATACTACTCTAATAAAAAAGGAATGAATTGGCTCAGCGCCAGTGGCTCAAGCGGCTAAGGTGCCAGCCACATACACCTAAGATGGCAGGTTCAAATCCAGCCCGGGCCTGCCAAGCAACAATGATGGCTGCAACCAAAAAAAAAAAAAACAGCCGAGCGTTGTGGCAGGCACCTGTAGTCCCAGGTACTTGTGAGGCGGAGGCAGGAGAATCACTTGAGCCCAGGAGTTGGAGGTTGCTGTGAGCTGTGATGCCACAGCACTCTACCCAGGGCAACAGCTTGAGGCTCTGTCTCAAAAAAAAAAAAAAAAAAGAATGAATTACTAATACCTGCAACAATGTACATAAATCTCAAAAGCATTATGCTAAGTGAAAAAAGCAGGAACAAAAGACTACACACCCTATGATTCCACTTATATTAAATTCTAGAAAAGACAAAACTACAGTGATAGAAAGACAATCAGGCTCCGTGCCTGTAGCTTAGCGGCTGGGGTATCAGCCACACATACACCAGAGCTGGCAGGTTCACCCAACCCAGGGCTGCCAAACAACAATGACAACTACAACCGAAAAAAAAAAAAAAAAAAAAAAAACCAGAAAGAAAGACAATCAGTAGTTCCCAAGGACTGGGGGCTGGGGAGAGGGGAATGATTATAACAGGATACAAGGACAATTTTGAAGCTGATGGAAATATTCTACACCTTGACTGTAGTAGTGGTTAAACAGGTATATGTATTTGTGGAAATTCATTGGGTTGTCAACTTAAAATTGGCAAATTTAACTATATGTAGGGTACTTTTAATAAAAGTCAGTAGTATGGCTGAAATGATTCATTAAGTCATTAAAAATGGCTGTCAAATTGGTTACTGATGAAACAAAGATAAAAGATTATTAAGTATAAAAATCTGGGGAAATTTTACACTCATTTAGCTTTACAGCAACCTTTAAATATCCTCCACACATTAACAACTCAGAACTGGAAATCATAGATACTGCAGTAAGGATGGAAAATGAAAGGAAAATTGTGCTTATTAATTAAATTAAACTCCAATGTACTAAAGAAAAAAATAAGGCCTTGGCCTTACGTTATAAAATTTAGTGAGCAGGAGGCGGAGCAAGATGGCAGCCAAGTAACAGCTTCCTTGCATCTGGGCACCTTGAGTCTGGGGATATAGGACTCCAGGCATCTCTGGCTGGTGGGATCTGCCTATCATCACCTCTGAGAGGATACAGGGAGTCAGCGAGAGAATTCTGGACCCCAAGAGGAGGACTAAAACAGTGGAAAACCGTCCACAGGCACGAGAACTTAAAGAGCAAGACGAAGTGAAAGGAAAATTAGGGCAAGGAAACAGATAAAGGAAATCACCCATGAGGAAGAATCAGCAGAAAACTCCAGGCAACATGAAGAACCAATCCAGAACAACCCCGCCAA
Source organism: Nycticebus coucang (assembly GCF_027406575.1). Taxonomy (NCBI): domain Eukaryota; kingdom Metazoa; phylum Chordata; class Mammalia; order Primates; family Lorisidae; genus Nycticebus; species Nycticebus coucang. The sequence continues at coordinate 53,057,971 of NC_069782.1, forward strand.
GGGACCATGAGGTAGCTACTGCAGAGGATTCCACCTATACAGAAATGTTAGGAATGACAGAAAGGGAATTTAGAATACACATGTTGAAAACAATGAAAGAAATGATGGAAACAATAAAGGAAACTGCTAATAAAGTGGAAAATAACCAAAAGGAAATCCAAAAACAGAATCAAATCAGAGATGAACGATATGAAGAATATAAAAAGGATATAGCAGAGCTGAAGGAAATGAAACAGTCAATCAGGGAACTTAAAGATGCAATGGAAAGTATCAGCAACAGGTTAGACCATGCAGAAGAAAGAATTTCAGAGGTAGAAGACAAAGTTTTTGAGATAACTCAGATAGTAAAAGAGGCAGAAAAGAAGAGAGAGAAAGCAGAACGTTCACTGTCAGAATTATGGGACTTTATGAAGCGTTCCAACATACGAGTTATAGGAATTCCAGAAGGGGAAGAAGAATGCCCCAGAGGAATAGAAGCCATACTAGAGAATATTATAAAAGAAAATTTCCCAAATATCACCAAAGATTCTGACACACTGCTTTCAGAGGGATATCGGACCCCAGGTCGCCTCAACTCTAACCGAGCTTCTCCAAGACACATTGTGATGAACCTGTCCAAAGTCAAGACAAAAGAAAAGATTCTGCAAGCTGCCAGGAATAAGCGCCAGTTGACCTACAGGGGCAAATCCATCAGAGTGACCGCAGACTTCTCTACTGAAACTTTCCAAGCAAGAAGACAATGGTCATCTACCTTTAATCTACTTAAACAGAACAATTTCCAGCCCAGAATTCTGTATCCTGCTAAGCTAAGCTTCAAAATTGACAGAGAAATCAAATCATTTACGGATATACAAACATTGAGAAAATTTGCCACAACAAGACCAGCTCTACAGGAAATACTTCAACCTGTTTTGCACACTGACCACCACAATGGATCAGCAGCAAAGTAAGAACTCAGAAATTAAAGGACAGAACCAAACCTCCACACTGATGCAAAAGATAAAACTAAGCAATGGACTCTCACAAAATAAGACGAATAGAATACTACCACACTTATCAATTATCTCAGTAAATGTTAATGGCTTGAATTCCCCACTGAAGAGACATAGATTGGTTGACTGGATTAAAAAACACAAGCCATCCATTTGCTGTCTGCAAGAAACACACCTGGCTTCAAAAGACAAATTAAAGCTCCAAGTCCAGGGTTGGAAGACAATTTTTCAGGCAAATGGAATTCAGAAGTAAAGAGGAGTTGCAATCTTATTTTCAGATACATGTGGATTTAAAGCAACTAGAGTCAAAAAAGACAAAGATGGTCACTTTATATTGGTCAAGGGAAAAATACAACAAGAAGACATTTCAATTCTAAATATCTATGCACCCAATTTAAATGCTCCCAGATTCTTGAAACAGACCTTACTCAGTCTGAGCAATATGATATCTGATAATACCATAATAACAGGGGACCTTAACACTCCTCTTACAGAGCTGGACAGATCCTCTAAACAGAAATTAAACAAGGATATAAGAGATTTAAATGAGACCCTAGAACAACTGTGCTTGATAGACGCATATAGAACACTCCACCCTAAAGATAAAGAATGTACATTCTTCTCATCACCCCATGGAACATTCTCCAAAATTGATCATATCCTGGGACACAAAACAAATATCAACAGAATCAAAAGAATTGAAATTTTACCTTGTATCTTCTCAGACCATAAGGCACTAAAGGTGGAACTCAACTCTAACAAAAATGCTCGACCCCACCCAAAGACATGGAAACTAAACAATCTTCTGTTGAATAACAGATGAGTGAAGGAAGAAATAAGGAAGAAATAAAACAAGAAATCATTAACTTCCTTGAGCCTAACAACAATGAAGACACAAGCTACCAAAACCTGTGGGATACTGCAAAAGCAGTTTTGAGAGGAAAATTCATCGCTTTAGATGCCTACATTTGAAAAACAGAAAGAGAGCACATCAACAATCTCACAAGAGATCTTATGGAATTGGAAAAAGAAGAACAATCTAAGCCTAAACTCAGTAGAAGAAAAGAAATATCCAAAATCAAATCAGAGATCAATGAAATTGAAAACAAAAGAATCATTCAGAAAATTAATGAAACAAGGAGTTGGTTTTTTGAAAAAATAAATAAAATAGATAAACCATTGGCCAGACTAACGAGGAATAGAAAAGTAAAATCTCTAGTAACCTCAATCAGAAATGATAAAGGGGAAATAACAACTGATCCCACAGAGATACAAGAGATCATCTCTGAATACTACCAGAAACTCTATGCCCAGAAATTTGACAATGTGAAAGGAATGGATTAATATTTGGAATCACACCCTCTCCCTAGACTCAGCCAGGAAGAAATAGAGCTCCTGAACAGACCAATTTCAAGCACTGAGATCAAAGACACAATAAAAAAGCTTCCAACCAAAAAATGCCCTGGTCCAGATGGCTTCACTCCAGAATTCTATCAAACCTTCAAGGAAGAGCTTATTCCTGTACTGCAGAAATTATTCCAAAAAATTGAGGAAGAAGGAATCTTCCCCAACACATTCTATGAAGCAAACATCACCCTGATACCAAAACCAGGAAAAGACCCAAACAAAAAGGAGAATTTCAGACCAATCTCACTCATGAACATAGACGCAAAAATTCTCAACAAAATCCTAGCCAATAGATTACAGCTTATCATCAAAAAAGTCATTCATCATGATCAAGTAGGCTTCATCCCAGGGATGCAAGGCTGGTTTAACATACGCAAGTCTATAAACGTTATCCACCATATTAACAGAGGCAAAAATAAAGATCACATGATCCTCTCAATAGATGCAGAAAAAGCATTTGATAAAATCCAGCATCCTTTTCTAATTAGAAGACTGAAGAGTATAGGCATAGGTGGCACATTTCTAAAACTGATTGAAGTTATCTATGACAAACCCACAGCCAATATTTTCCTGAATGGAGTAAAACTGAAAGCTTTTCCTCTTAGAACTGGAACCAGACAAGGTTGTCCTCTGTCACCTTTACTATTCAACGTAGTGCTGGAAGTTCTAGCCAATACAATTAGGCAAGACAAGGAAATAAAGGGAATCCAAATGGGAGCAGAGGAGGTCAAACTCTCCCTCTTTGCTGACAACATGATCTTATACTTAGAGAACCCCAAAGACTCAACCACAAGACTCCTAGAAGTCATCGAAAAATACAGTAATGTTTCAGGATATACAATCAATGTCCACAAGTCAGTAGCCTTTGTGTACACCAATAACAGTCAAGATGAGAAGCTAATTAAGGACACAACTCCCGGGCGGCGCGTGTGGCTCAAAGTGGTAGGGTGCCGGTGCCATATGCCGAAGGTGGCAGGTTCAAACCCAGCCCCGGCCAAAACCCACAAAAAAAAAAAAAAAAAAAAAAAAAAGGACACAACTCCCTTCACCATAGTCCCAAAGAAAATGAAATACCTAGGAATATACCTAACGAAGGAGGTGAAGGACCTCTATGAAGAAAACTATGAAATCCTCAGAAAGGAAATAGCAGAGGATATTAACAAATGGAAGAACATAGCATGCTCATGGATGGGAAGAATCAACATTGTTAAAATGTCTATACTTCCCAAAGCAATCTACCTATTCAATGCCATTCCTATCAAAATACCAACATCGTACTTTCAAGATTTGGAGAAAATGATTCTGCGTTTTGTATGGAACCGGAAAAAAACCCGTATAGCTAAGGCAGTTCTCTGTAACAAAAATAAAGCTGGGGGCATCAGCATACCAGATTTTAGTCTGTACTACAAAGCCATAGTGGTCAAGACAACATGGTACTGGCACAAAAACAGAGCCATAGACACTTGGAATCGAATTGAAAACCAAGAAATGAAACTAACATCTTACAATCACCTAATCTTCGATAAACCAAACAAGAACTTACCTTGGGGGAAAGACTCCCTATTCAATAAATGGTGTTGGGAGAACTGGATGTCTACATGTGAAAGACTGAAACTGGACCCACACCTTTCCCCACTCACAAAAATTGATTCAAGATGGATAAAGGACTTAAATTTAAGGCATGAAACAATAAAAATCCTCCAAGAAAGCATAGGAAAAACACTGGAAGATATTGGCCTGGGGGAAGACTTCATGAAGAAGACTGCCATGGCAATTGCAACAACAACAAAAATAAACAAATGGGACTTCATTAAACTGAAAAGCTTCTGTACAGCTAAGGAGACAATAACCAAAGCAAAGAGACAACCTACACAATGGGAAAGGATTTTGCATATTTTCAATCAGACAAAAGCTTGATAACTAGGATCTGTAGAGAACTCAAATTAATCCACATGAAAAAAGCCAACAATCCCTTATATCAATGGGCAAGAGACATGAATAGAACTTTCTCTAAAGACGACAGACGAATGGCTAACAAACACATGAAAAAATATTCATCATCTCTATATATTAGAGAAATGCAAATCAAAACAACCCTGAGATATAACCCCAGTGAGAATGGCCCACATCACAAAATCTCAAAACCGCAGATGCTGGCGTGGATGTGGAGAGAAGGGAACACTTTTACACTGCTGGTGGGACTGCAAACTAGTACAACCTTTCTGGAAGGAAGTATGGAGAAACCTCAAAGCACTTAACCTAGACCTCCCATTTGATCCTGCAATCCCATTACTGGGCATCTACCCAGAAGGAAAGAAATCCTTTTATCATAAGGACACTTGTACTAGACTGTTTATTGCAGCTCAATTTACAATCGCCAAAATGTGGAAACAGCCTAAATGCCCACCAATCCAGGAATGGATTAACAAGCTGTGGTATATGTATACCATGGAATACTATTCAGCCATTAAAAAAAATGGAGACTTTACATCCTTCGTATTAACCTGGATGGACGTGGAAGACCTTATTCTTAGTAAAGCATCACAAGAATGGAGAAGCATGAATCCTATGTACTCAATTTTGATATGAGGACAATTAATGACAATTATGGTTATGGGGGGGAAACAGAAAGAGGGAAGGAGGGAGGTGGGTGGGGCCTTGGTGTGTGTCACACTTTATGGGGGCAAGACATGATTGCAAGAGGGACTTTACCTAACAATTGCAATCAGTGTAACCTGGCTTATTGTACCCTCAATGAATCCCCAACAATAAAAAAAAAAAAAAAAGAAAAAAAAATTTAGTGAGCAAATATCCATTCAAGTATTTTGAATTTATAAAATATTCAACATGTCCCATTTTTCCTAATTCTCTACCTCATCCCTTCTTCTGATTAACTGACCAGCTACTAGTCCACACTCTGGCAGCTAAGAGACTTCTCCTGGACCATCGTTCTCTCAGCCTCTCCAGCTCTCTCCTCCCCTCTACCTGGACCACTGGACTGTCATCTGTGGTCCCACCTTGTAGGATTGCTGCCCCGGGCAGTCAGGCAGACAATATCAAGAAACTGCAACCCAATCCCTTAGGCTTAGCACATCTTCCTGGCTTTGTTAGGGACTTTTAGGTTGAAAGTAAAAGAGATAAAACAAAACAAATTCCCGCCCTACTCCAGTTAGTTCAAAGCCTGAGTTGATTAGAGGGGCACAGCGGCTAGGCCAAGGGGCTAGAAGCACAGCTGGACCTCAAGAGAACACAAACGTGTTCTATACAGCCAGGCCATTTGAGAACTCAGCAGACAACTTCTCTTCACCTCCCAGTCTCTCTGTGGTCACGTGGTATCTTATCTTCTAAAGTTGCCACATCCTCCAACTTTCCTTACAACTGACCTTGCCTGCCTGTGGAACTGCCTGCACATGGCTGAAAACGGCCACCAACTTCAAGGCCACAGTAGCCGAGAGCCCAGTGCCCATCCCCGCTCAACTGGATCTCTGTCTCTTAGACCCAGTTCTCCAGAGAGAATCTGGTTGACCTGGCTTGGGTCAGCTGGGCCTGGGGAGCAGGGTTCACTGTGTCAAGAGGGTTGCAGGGCAGGCCAGGCTTCAGGGCCTCTGTGCAGCTGCTCAGGGTCCCAGGCCCAGGAGGGTCAGCAGGCTCGGTTTCATGTTCCACTGTCACTGTACTGAAATTCTTAAGTTTAAAACAAGGGACACTACAGTTCACTTTGCACAGGGCCTTGTAAATTACAAAGCTGATCATGCTTCTGGGCCTAGATGTGGGACAAAACTGGGTGGGTAGATTCTATGCAGGGGTCCTCAAACTGCGGCCCATGGGCCACATGAGGCGGTATGAATTGTATCTGTTCCCGTTTTGTTTTTTTACTTCAAAATAAGATATGTGCAGTGTGCATAGGAATTTGTTCATAGTTTTTTTTTTAAACTATAGTCTGGCCCTCCAACGGTCTGAGGGACAGTGAACTGGCCCCCTGTTTAAAAAGTTTGAGGACCCCTGTGCGACGCTGGCGGGCAGCGATATTTGGTGTCTTTACAGTCTCAGTTTTCATTAACGAGGCTTCTCCCTTCCCTGTACTCACATCCTGGCTTAGTACCTCATTCATCTAATCAGCAAAGTGGAGCAAGTTGGCTCCTACCAGGTGCTAAAGTCTGTGCTTGGCCCTGGAAACATTTGGCGTACAAGACAGACAGAGCTCTGTCTGTCATGGAACTTAGTGTCAAGCCAAACTCAGTCTTCAAGTTGCTACCTTGCTCAGTTTCTTCTCCAGGAACCCCGACCCTCCTTTCCTGAAGCTTTCTTTCTGCTCTAGTTATTATTCATGCAAGTCTAATTAAAACTCATTCTGAGACCTTCCAGACAGAGACTGGTAGAAAAAGAAACCCGTAATCAGAGGAGGGGGTTTGCCAGGCTGCAGTACCCTTTTCCTGCCCCCTTCAAGCTCACTGAGTCCCAGGAGAGGCTCATCAGCAGTCTAACCTGGCGAGTCCAAGGCACAGGAAGCTGCTTCCAGCTGTCTTTACTACCCATGTCAGTTCTATCTGAGAGGAAGTAGGGGTGCCAAACCAGGGAGCAGCGAAACTCAGAGGGCAGCAGCATCGTGGTTTTAGGTCCTGGCATTATTTTTTAGCAAGACCCCTAACCAGCAGCTGGACATATGAGGAAGCAAGTCCCAGCTGTTTAGTGGAGAGTGCTGGAAAGGCAGGGAGGAGGTGTGACGTTAGTTAAGTGCTCACATTTACTGCTCAGGAGTGCATGAAGATCTAACAGACAGGCCAAGGCAGAATGCACCGTCAAGGCCTTAAGGGAAGGTTGAGATCACTGGACACCCCTCAGGTCACGGCCAAAACAACAGCGTGACTATTATCAGTCCCAACCAGCTGCTGAGGCTTCTCTGTACTGTTCAGAAGTAACTCGGGCACCAAGTGAGACTGAATCTGCAGGTTGAAGACGTCAAGATCCACAACTAATAAATGTTTAGATGCATGGATTTGTGAACGTTGTTAGCTCTGGAATTATTATTAATTGCTGAAGTTAATCCTGCTGCAGGATACTTACCCACTTTGTGGCATCCCTCTCTTAACTCTGACAGCTTCCCTAGAGCACACCTATGACCTGTATGTGTCAGTAAAACTGGCTCGCTCTGGCAGAGACGATTAACCTCTCTTTTAGCAAGAGAACACTTGAGTTTGGCTCATCACGCGGCTGCCCAGCTTTATTTCTCAGCATCCCTTGCAACAAGAGGTGGCCAACAGGAGGTTACGTTTAGCCAGTGGGGCGCGAGCAGGCATGTTGCCTGCAACTCCGTGTCATCTCCTGAAGGATGATGGCTACAACTGTAGTGGCATCCTTGACCCAAAAGATGGCAAAAGAAACAATCTGGGTCCCAGGATCATCTCACCAAATGGAGAAAAATAGCACTGTTTGTCTTACTGTGTTTCGGGGGTCTCTGTTACGGCTGTGTAGCTTGTACTCCCATCCCCCCATTTATTGAATCTCTGCTTTATCGCAGGCACGATGCTCTAAGTACTTTGTACATATCATCTCCTTCTCTCTTCTCAATCACACGGTCAAGACCATAGCAAAATCCCTATTTCATAGATTGAAAAATTGAGATTCAGGAAGGCTAAGTAACTAACTCAAGATTTCACAGCTAATAAATGATAGAAAGATTCAAATTCAAGGCTATTTGATTACATAGTCCTTACCGAATCTCCCACATTGTGCTACTGAGCCTTCTAGAAGTTTCCTTTCACCCACTGCTGTGGCCTTGTAGAAAGCTGTACATGGTAAAACTGTCCCTCCCTACATCCCACTATCCTAATGAAAATAGGTAGAGCGTTTACATATATTATTATTAAAGGTAATAAAACAAGGAGGACAGGCCATTTCCAGTCACCTTGTTCACTCCCTTAATTGAGTCTGCGTTTTCTTCTTGCAGCAGCTTAATGATGTTATTATTCTGTGTATCCAAAGAGCCGTCTTCTGTAATAAGTTTCCTACTCTGATATATCACTGAGGGGAAGCTTTGAGGCTGTTAGAAGAATTAACCTTGCAGCTATATAAGATTCTTACTGCTTGTTCATCTTTTTTAATTATACAAAAATGTCATTAGAATATATAAGTAGTCTCTACCTTCGTGCACAACATCATAGTGTATGTTGCTTTGTTTATCTGGGGACGCCTCAGTAGCAGGAAGGGTACAGTTTAGAGAGCTGAACCCTTGCAAAGTCTTACTATACGTTATGATGCTGAACCAGATATTTACGAGAATCCTTCAATATCTTGAAGAAGCACCTTGAGTGTGTAGGGTTGAGAGAGAGCCTAGGGATAGGGATCCAACCTAAGTCATATGAATAACAAATATTTGAGTCCATCAATTAGCAGGCACTGTACAGGCTCCATGTACAAAAGGACATAGGCTTTATGTGCAAAGATCTTTGTTTTTTAAAAAGTTTGAGTTATTGTAGCTTTTATTCCTCTGATTTTCCATGGTATAGTTGATACAAAATAGGGTATAGATTTATTTAATTTTTTACAAATTGAATCCAGAGAGCTAATCATGTCCTTTAATGAAACTAGTTCATCCTTCATTATACAATTATCCGTAACTACATTTCTGCTTGGATTATTCAGAGAAAATAGTGAAAAGGGACCCAAGATCAGGAGAAGGAAATAAAAAGAACTTGGGGTCTGCTCAGGCAGGAGATATACATTTGTTGTAGAATAAAATATGATACAGGGTTTGAATCTGCAAATCTGGGTTTGACCCTTGACCTTACCCTGTAACTTCAGGTCAGCTACTTCAACCTTTGCCACGTGTTTATCGAAAACTGACTGTGTGCCAGACCCTGAACTGGGAATGTACTGGGGTGAGCATCACAGACAAAATTCCCAGCCTCACGTTAGTTTAGTGGCAAACATGTGAAGAGAAATAAAGCCTATAAAAGAATAGACAAGTATGGTTTCTGGAGGGGCTGTCAGGAAAGACCTTTCTAAGAAGGTGCTGTTTGGGCTAAGAATTAAACATAGCAAAGTGACCATCTCTCCTCTGAGCTTTAGTTTTCTCATCTGTAAAATGGGAAATAATAAAGTTCAACCTTATATAAGGTTGTTAAAAATAGCATAAAATAGTATATGGGCTTAGTAAATTGTAATCACTAAATCAAAAGTAAGGTGTTATGGCTGGGCTCAGTGGCTCATGCCTGTAATCCCAGCACTCTGGGAGGCAGGAGCAGGTGGATTGCCTGAGCTCACAGGTTCAAGACCAGCCTGAGCAAGAGCAAGATCCCATCTCTAAAAATAGCCACATATTGTGGTGGGCACCTGTAGTCCCAGTTACTTGGGAGGCTGAGGCAAGAGAATCCCTTGAGCCCAAGAATTTGAGGTTTGCTGTGAGCAATGATGTCACAACACTCTACTGAGTGTGACAGACTGAGACTCTTTCTCTTAAAAAAAAAAAAGAGGTATTATTGCTTTTACTGTTATTCTTACATTCCTCTCCAGAAATAGTGCTCTAGGCATTTTTGAAGGCCTAGGGAGAGAGGGAGAGAGAAGAGCATGTTATAGAAAAGATCAAAGAGAATTTTAAAAAGCTTAATTTACTTCATAATTTATTATAGAGAATTTGTGTTATTTATTCTTTTTAATAATACAGCTTTTATTCACAATTTTGTAGAATTCATTTTATTGATTTATTCATTTTGAAATATTAAGGGGGAACAAATGTTTTTGTTGCATGGGTAGCTTTTATAATGCTTGAGTCAGAGCTGTAAACAGCCCCATCATCCGAATAGTGTTCGTTGTACCTGTTGAATCAGTTTTTGATCCCACCACCACCTCTTCTTTCACCCTGCTTGATTTCCAGTGATTTTTTACTTCCCTCCGTGCACGTGTGCCCATCAGTGAATTCTAGTTTATTAGCGAGTTCATGTGATGTTCATTTTCCCATTCTTTGCATCCTTGCCAGCATCCATTGTTTTAGGATTTTTTAATAAAAAACCATTCGACCAGGAGTATGGTGATATCTCATTGTGGTTTTGGTTTGCATTTCCCCAATGATTAGCCATGTTGAGAATGTTTTCGTAAATTTGTTTTGAAAAGCTTCTGTTCATGTCTTTTGCCCACATTTTAATGGGGTTGTTCGTTTTTCTTTCTTGCTGATTGAGTTATTTTTATTCTGGATATTAGCCCTTTATTGAATGTATAGTTTGCAAATATTTTCTCACATTCTGTAAGTTGTTTATTTACTTCATTGATTATTTACTTACCTGTGCAGAAGCTTTTTTAATTTAATCACGTCCCATTTACTTATCTTTGTTGTTGCTGTGATTGAAACTGGGGTCTTAGTCTTAAATCCTTTGTCCAAGCCAATATCTAGAAGACTTTTCCTACATTTTCTTCTAGGAATCTTATGGTTTCCTACCTTTTACTTAAGTCTTTTATCCATCTTGAATTAATTTTGTGAGTGGTGAGAGATGGGTCCTGTTTCATTCTTCTGCCTGTGGCACAACATATTGAATAGAGCTGCTTTTCCTCACCCACATTGCTGTCTGCTTGTTAAAGATCAGTGGGCTCTGGGTAGATGACTTGATATTTGGGCTCCCTCTTCTGTTCTATTGGTTTATGTCTCTATTTCTGTACCAGTACCATACTGTTTTGCTTACTATGGCCTTGGAGCATACAAGGTCTGATGATTAAGTTCATGAACTAATCCTAGAATAAGTGCCACATACCTCATTGCTGAATATCACTACAGTCACCTCTGAAATATGAAATGCAGAACTATTTTTCAAGATCTTTAGAGTATGATGTTGGAATTTTAATGGGGATTGCACTAAATCTGTATGCTGCTTTGGGTGGTATAGTTATTTTAATAATACCAATTCTTCCAAGCCATGAGCATGATATGTCCTTCCTTCTGTTAACATGCTCTGCAATTTGTTTCTCAGTGTTTCACAGAGACTTTTTTCTTTTTTCTCTTTTCTCTCTGTAGAGATCCTTCACATCTTGGTGAAGTACATTCTGAGGTATTTCATTTTTGTAATGCTTTTGCGAAAGGTCTTTTTCACTGTTTCATGTTTCTCTCTGTAGAAATCCTTCACATCTTGGTGAAGTACATTCTGAGGTATTTCATTTTCGTAATGCTTTTGTGAAAGGTAGTGTGTCTTTGATTTGATTCTTAGCTTGACTGTTGTTGGCATGTATAAAGGCTACTGATTTGGGTACATTGATTCTATAACCTGAGATGCTGTTGTACTTCTTATCAATTCCAGGAGTCTTGCAGTTGAGTCTTTGGGTTTTCCTAGGTATAAGATCATATCATCAGCAGAGAGCAATAGTTTGACTTCCTCGATCCCCATTTGAATACCCTTGATATCCTTCTCTTGTCTGGTTGCACTGGGTAAGACTTCTAGCACTTTGCTGAATGATAGTAGAGATGGTGAACATTCTTGTCTGGTTCCAGTTCTAAGTAGGAATGGCTTCAGTTTTTCTCCATTCAATATGATGTTAGCTGTGGATTTGACATATATAGCCTCTATCAGTTTAAAGAATGTCCCATCTAGGCCAATTTTCTTTTTTTTAATTTCAGATTGATATGAGGCTACACATTTTTAGGTCATATTGTTTTCATTTCTGAGTTAAACTTCAGGTTGTAGTTGAGCCTGCTGAACACCCTCACACTGTGCACGTGAGGTGAAATCCTGCCAATCACCCTCCCTCCTCCCCTCTCTATGCCAATTTTCTTAAGCATTCCTATCAAGTAAAAAAAAAAAAGATACTGAATGTTATCAAGTGATTTTTCTGTGTCTATTAAGAAGATCATATGGTCTTTGTCTTGACTTCTGTTTTATGTGCTGAATTATGTCTATAAATTTGCATATGTTGAACCAGCCTTGCATCCCTAGGATAAAACCCACCTGGTCGTAATGAAGTCTTTGTTCAATGTGTAGTGGAATTCTGTTTGCTAAGATTTTATTGAGTATTCTTGCATCAAAATATATTAATGATATTAGTCTATACTTTCATTTTGTTGTTATTGTGTCCTTTCCTGGTTTTGGTATCAAGTTGATATTTGCTTTGTAAAATGAGTTGGTGAAGGTTCCTTTCTTCTCAATATTTTGGAATAAATTCTGCAATATAGGTACCAGCTCTTCTTTGAAGGTTATGTAGAATTCTGTTATAAGACTGGCTGGTCTGGTACTTTTTTTTGTTGGAAGATTTTTCACTGTTGTTTTAATTTTAGTGCTTGGTATTGATCTGTCCAAGAGTTCTATTTCTTCTTGGTTGAGTCTAAGGAGGTAGTATAATTCCAAGAATTGGTCCATTTTCTCCACATTTTCAAACTTCTTGGCATAGAAAGTTTTGTAGTCTTCAGTACTGATATTTTTTATTTCCATGGTATCTGTTTCTATTTCCTCTTTTTTTTATTTCTGATTGAGCTTATTAGAGAACTTACTTTTCTGTTTCTTTTTTTAATTAATCTTCTAAATGGTTCTTTTATTCTTGATTTCATTTAGTATTGATCTGATTTTGGTTATTTCTTTTCTTTTGCTGGGTTTGGGATTGAATTGCTCTTCCTTTTCCACTTCCTTGAGATGAGTCGTTAGATTGTTGATTTGTGCTCTTTTGGATTTCTGGATGTGGGTGTTTAATGTGATGAATTTCTCTCTTAGGAATGCTTTTGTAATACCCCAACGATTTTGATAGCTTGTGGCCTCATTGTCATTTTCTTTGATAAATCTAATGATTTCCTTCTTTATTTCCTCCTTGAGCCAGCTATCATTCAACAATAGGTTATTTAGTTTCTATGACTGCATGTGGGGTTGAGCATGTGGGGTTGAGCATGACTGCATGTTGGGATCGAGTTCTACTTTATTTCCATTGTGGGATGTAAAGATACAAGGTATAATTTCTAATTTTTTTTTAACTTGTTGAGCATTGATTTGTGACCTAGGATGTGATCTTGGAAAATGATCCATGAGCTGATGGGAAGAGCATATATTCAGTAGTATGGGGTGAAATGTTCTGCATATGTCTTTTAAACCCATTTGTTCTAGATTTGTATTTAAGTCCATCATTTCTTTATTTAGTTTCTGCTTGAAGAATCTGTCCAATTCTGTCAGTGGGGTATTGAAGTTTCTGGCTGTTAATAGTGTTGTTTTACTATATTGTTCAGAGCAAGTAGGGTTTGCTTTATAAATCTGAGACCATTTAAATTGGGTGCATAAATATTTAGGATTAGAACATCTTCTTATTGAGTTATTCCCTTATTGAATTATCAATATAGCATTGATCTTTGTCTTTCTTTACTTTTGTTGCTTTACAATCAATTGTATCTGCAATTAGAATCGCAACTTCCACTTTCTTTTGGTTTCCATTTGAGTGAAATATTGTTTTCCAGCCCTTTATCTGGGGTCCTGATTTGTCCTTGGGGATTATATGTGTTTCCTGAAGACAGTATATTTTTGGCTTGTATTTTTTTAAGCCAGTCAATCAGTTAGCTAGCCTGTGTCTTTGCAGTGGGGAATTCAAACCATTCACATTTATTGAGAGGATTGATAGATAGGGGGGAATTTTGTTTGTCTTGTTGTGTGGGCTCTGTTGCTTTGTTTTATCACAAGGACCTTTGTCGTAGCTAGGCTTTGTCCTTTCATTGACAGGTATCTTTATTTTGCTGGAGTCCATTGTGTTGGCCTGTGTGTAGTACAGTCTTAGTACTTCCTACAGAGCAGATCTTGTAGTGGCAAATTTCCTCAGTGTTTGCTTGTCAGTTAAAGATTTGATTTCTCCATTAAATATGAAACAGTTTTGCAGGACATAGAATCCTGGGCTGGCATTTGTTTTATTTGAGAAGATTGAAGTCCACTATCTTCTAGCTTGTAAAGTCAGCTAATGGGTTTGCCCTTGAACATCAGCTGCCTCTTATGTGTGGCTGCCTGCAGAATTTTCTCTTTCATTTTAACTTTGACCAGGTTAATTAAAATGTGTCCATCAGATGCTGTTTTTGAACTGAGTCAATCCAGAGTTTGACATCCATCTAGTAGGTGTATATCTGAATCTTTGGTGATGCTTGGGGAATTTTCAGGTATAATATCATCAACTAGGGCCTTCATGCTCTTGGAACTCTCTGCTTCTTCAGAGATCCTATAATGCATATGTTTGTACACTTCTTAAAGTCCTGTAACTTCCTAAGACAGTGGTTCTCAACCAGCGGGTCATGATGCCGTTGAGCAATTCTTTCACAGGGGTCACCTAAGACCATCCTGCATGTCAGATAGTTATGTTATTATTCATAACATGAGCAGAATTACAGTTATGAAGTAGCAACAAAAATAATTTTATGGTTGGGGGTCACCACAACATGAGGAACTGCGTTAAAGGGTTGTGGCATTAGGAAGGTTGATAACCACTGCTCTAAGAGATTACTCTGCTTTTACTCTCTTCTTTTCTTCCTCTTTAAATTACTGGGTTAGCTCAAGAACTTTATCTTCAGGCTCTGAAGTTCTTTCTTCTCTGTGATTTAATCCATTGTTAAAACTTTCCACTACATTTGAAACTCTTCGAATGCTTCCTTCAATTTTTTAAGCTGAGTTATATCCTTTCAAATTTTATCCAGATCCTTGAAGACTTTGTCTTTCATTTCATTAATTTCTTGGGACTCTTTAAAAAATTTCTTTTTGCTGGTTTTTATACCTTCCCTTCAAGTCTCTTCATCATATTTGCCATCAATAGTCTAAATTCCATTTTTGTCATGTCCACAATTTCTTTATAGTTAGAATCTTCTGTAATAGCCCCGTTGTGATCCCTTGGGGGAGGTGATCTGTTCTGGATCTTCATGTTGCCTGAAGTTTTTTGTTTGTTTGTTTTGTTTTTTTCCTGTTTTTTTTTTCCTTCAAGTAATTTCTTCTTCTTTATTCCTTTCCATACTTTCTTCTCTCTTTTCCTCCCTCTTTTCTCTTCCTTAAGTCTACACTTTCAAGTTGAAATGATCCTTCCAGATCTCCTGTGTGTTTGGCTAGCGTTTCCCTCTCTCTTCACTTTCTAGGGGTCTTTCATTTGTTTCAAAAAGGTGATGAGGTCCATCTTAGAGACAGAAAGTGACACAGAAACCAGGTTTCTGTATTTAGATACCATCACTTTTCTACATAAATTCTGCTGAGCAGTGTCTTGGTATTTCTACTCCCCTCAGGAGGATTCTACAGCCACATCCCTGAATGTCAACAGCTCTTCCTTCTTGTTCTTTACTTGAGTACTAAGTCATTGGAGCAACCCCCATCTGGACACCAACCAAGGAGATTCTGTCATTCTTGGCTTCTGTGTTGTCCCTGAATCTTCCTTACAGATCTTGTAGTACCTACAGGTCACAGAGCAATAGAGGCTGTGACATAGACATTTGGATATACCAGAGCAAGGAGAAGGAGCAGTGAACATGGATTCAGCTTGGCAGGCTGACTGGTACATAAATTTTCAACAATCTACAACATAAATTTTCAAAACACTGTATGTTTTTTTAGATAATGGTATCGGTGTGCCTTTCTGTTTTCATTTTTTGTCCCCTATCCATATTCTACCTCCTGTCAACTAAATTTTGAACTTCCACCGTCAAGGATGTTGAAATTCACACTTGTCTAACAAATAAAACCAAGTCTTCAGTATTTTTCCAAATGATATCCCTAAAAGTGAAAGGCAGTATATAGTTCTTATGTTATTATGATAGTAAATTTCATTTAATGCAGACTACTTCTCTATGCTCATATTATATTCCTTCTTTACAGACTCAGATAACCTCTGGAATATTTGAAGGAAAATGTTTACTTATTTAAGGTCAAATAGATACTCTTTGTTACATTTCTATTAACCAGTAGCTTCACTTTTAAGTTGTTGTATAATTTGACCATGTCTTTAATGTGTTTTAATTTTTTTCCCATAGTTTCTATTTGCCTTTTCTTCCTTGCATTATTTGCCTGTGTAATGTATTACTTTACTATTGCTGCCATAACAAATTGCCACAAACTCAGTGCCTTAAAACAACACATATTTATTATCTTATCATTCAGGAGGTCAGAAATCTAAAATGAGTTGGCAGAACTACATTACTTCTGGGAACTCTAGGGAAGAACATCTTTACTTGATTTTTTTCAGCTTCTAACAGCTATCCACATTCTTTGGCTCATGATCCTTCATCACTCCAACCTCTGTTTCTCTTGTCACAATTTCTTCTCTCATTCTGACCTTCCTGTCTCCCTCCTCCAAAGACCCTTGTGATTACATTGTTTTTACCCAGATAATTCAGGCTAATCTCCCTGTTTAAAGATGCTTAATTTACTATCAAACCTTCAAGGAAGAGCTTATTCCTGTACTGCAGAAATTATTCCAAAAAATTGAGGAAGAAGGAATCTTCCCCAACACATTCTATGAAGCAAACATCACCCTGATACCAAAACCAGGAAAAGACCCAAACAAAAAGGAGAATTTCAGACCAATCTCACTCACGAATATAGACGCAAAAATTCTCAACAAAATCCTAGCCAATAGATTACAGCTTATCATCAAAAAAGTCATTCATCACGATCAAGTAGGCTTCATCCCAGGGATGCAAGGCTGGTTTAACATATGCAAGTCCATAAACGTTATCCACCATATTAACAGAGGCAAAAATAAAGATCACATGATCCTCTCAATAGATGCAGAAAAAGCATTTGTTAAAATCCAGCATCCTTTTCTAATTAGAAGACTGAAGAGTATAGGCATAGGTGGCACATTTCTAAAACTGATTGAAGCTATCTATGACAAACCCACAGCTAGTATTTTACTGGATGGAGTAAAACTGAAAGCTTTTCCCTTAGAACTAGAACCAGACAAGGTTGTCCTCTGTCACCTTTACTATTCAACATGGTGCTGGAAGTTCTAGCCAATACAATTAGGCAAGACAAGGAAATAAAGGGAATCCAAATGGGAGCAGAGGAGGTCAAACTCTCCCTCTTTGCTGACGACATGATCATATACTTAGAGAACCCCAAAGACTCAACCACAAGACTCCTAGAAGTCATCAAAAAATACAGTAATGTTTCAGGATATAAAATCAATGTCCACAAGTCAGTAGCCTTTGTATACACCAATAACAGTCAAGATGAGAAGCTAATTAAGGACACAACTCCCTTCACCATAGTTTCAAAGAAAATGAAATACCTAGGAATATACCTAACGAAGGAGGTGAAGGACCTCTATAAAGAAAACTATGAAATCCTCAGAAAGGAAATAGCAGAGGATATTAACAAGTGGAAGAACATACCATGCTCATGGATGGGAAGAATCAACATTGTGAAAATGTCTATACTTCCCAAAGCAATCTACCTATTCAATGCCATTCCTATCAAAATACCAACATCATACTTTCAAGATTTGGAGAAAATGATTCTGCGTTTTGTATGGAACCAGAAAAAACCCCGTATAGCTAAGGCAGTTCTTAGTAATAAAAATAAAGCTGGGGGCATCAGCATACCAGATTTTAGTCTGTACTACAAAGCCATAGTGCTCAAGACAGCATGGTACTTGCACAAAAACAGAGACATAGACACTTGGAATCGAATTGAAAACCAAGAAATGAAACTAACATCTTACAACCACCTAATCTTCGATAAACCAAACAAGAACATACCTTGGGGGAAAGACTCCCTATTCAATAAATGGTGTTGGGAGAACTGGATGTCTACATGTAAAAGACTGAAACTGGACCCACACCTTTCCCCACTCACAAAAATTGATTCAAGATGGATAAAGGACTTAAATTTAAGGCATGAAACAATAAAAATCCTCCAAGAAAGCATAGGAAAAACACTGGAAGATATTGGCCTGGGGGAAGACTTCATGAAGAAGACTGCCATGGCAATTGCAACAACAACAAAAATAAACAAATGGGACTTCATTAAACTGAAAAGCTTCTGTACAGCTAAGGAGACAATAACCAAAGCAAAGAGACAACCTACACAATGGGAAAGGATTTTGCATATTTTCAATCAGACAAAAGCTTGATAACTAGGATCTATAGAGAACTCAAATTAATCCACATGAAAAAGCCAACAATCCCATATATCAATGGGCAAGAGACATGAATAGAACCTTCTCTACAGATGACGGACAAATGGCTAACAAACACATGAAAAAATGTTCATCATCTCTATATATTAGAGAAATGCAAATCAAAACAATCCTGAGATATCATCTAACCCCAGTGAGAATGGCCCACATCACAAAATCTCAAAACTGCAGATGCTGGCGTGGATGTGGCAAGAAGGGAATACTTTTACACTGCTGGTGGGACTGCAAACTAGTACAACCTTTCTGGAAGGAAGTATGGAGAAACCTCAAAGCACTCAAGCTAGACCTCCCATTTGATCCTGCAATCCCATTACTGGGCATCTACCCAGAAGGAAAAAAAATCCTTTTATCATAAGGACACTTGTACTAGACTGTTTATTGCAGCTCAATTTACAATCGCCAAAATGTGGAAACAGCCTAAATGCCCACCAACCCAGGAATAGATTAACAAGCTGTGGTATATGTATACCATGGAATACTACTCAGCTATTAAAACAAATGGAGACTTTACATCCTTTGTATTAACCTGGATGGAAGTGGAAGACATTATTCTTAGTAAAGCATCACAAGAATGGAGAAGCATGAATCCTATGTACTCGATTTTGATATGAGGACAATTAATGAGAATTAAGGTTATGGGGGGGAGGAAAAGCAGAAAGAGGGACGGAGGGAGGGGGGTGGGCCTTTGGTGTGTGTCACACTTTATGGGGGCAAGACATGATTGCAAGAGGGACTTCGCCTAACAATTGCAATCAGTGTAACCTGGCTTATTGTACCCTCAATGAATCCCCAACAATAAAAAAAAAAAAAAAGATGCTTAATTTAATCACATTTGCAAAGTTCCTTTTGTTATGTAAGGCAATACATTTATATGTTCTGGAGATTAACATGTAGATAACTGTGGGGGCCATAATGATATACACAATATTTTTCAACATTTCAATCATATTTTTAACTGCATTAGGTGTCTAGGAGGGTCCTGGGGAAACATATTTCTCCAGAATATTTCCCACTTTGTATTTTCCTCCATGCTTATTTTGGTACTAACTTTATTATACAACATAGAGTTTGTATTTTCCAATCCTATAAGTCTCCAGATTACTAGACTGTTATTTGTCTTGAATATTATGCATAAAAAGCCTTTTGAGCAGAGCTGTGCATGCTTTTCTTCTTGTTTCCTTTTCAGCTGGAAGTTATCATTCTTCCTAGAGCAGCATATTTGAGGCTGCAAAGTAAGGCCACCACATTCTCTAGCATCCAGGTGTTTTCTTCCAACCCTCTTAATGCTGTAGCATCATTAAGCACAATATTTGAAGCTAAAGATTCAGCCGGATGCAGTAGCTCACACCTATAATCCCAGTATTTTGGGAGGCTAAGGCCAGAGGACTGCTTGAGGCCAAAAGTTGAAGACCAGCCTGGGCGACATAGCAAGACCCTGTTTCTACAAAAAATTTTAAAAAATTAGCTGGGCATGATAGTATGCACCTGTAGTTCTAGATACTCTGGAGAAAGAGGTTGGAGAATCACCTGAGCCCAGTAATTTGAGGCCTCAATGAGCCAGAAAGCTATGATTACATTATATAATATAATAGTTATTACCTAGCCTTAATATATTTAAGATATACCAGATAGCAATGATGGAGATGTCCTCAGCTTTTGCAATTGACAGAAATTGCGAGCTATGTGTGGCCAGTGGGCTTTTGAGGTAGGGTACTAGTGAAAAAAGAAAACTTATTTTGGATCTTAGAAGGTGGGTAGGATTAGGTTATATGTGGGAAAGTGGTGGATATCCATTGTTTTTATCTGTTCAGCATTTATTTTATCTTCTTTTTATAGGGGTGTTTTTATTTTCCTTTGAAGAACCACTTTCCCTTACCCTTGGTCTGTGAGGTCTATGTGAAGGTGAGCCACTCTTAGTTCCAGGGAATGGCAAATGGCTAGATTTGGCCACTTGGTGTACGCCGTTCTCTTGGTTCCCATGCTAATTCCATGATGGGTATAGCAGTGAATTTAAGGATTCCAGGGCTCAATTCTGGGGTTTTTATAAGACCAATTTAAAAATAGAATTGCTAGATGTTTGGAGAATACTTAGAGATCTAAAAATAGACCTGTCATTCGATCCTACAATTTCTTTACTAGGTATATATATATATATATATATATATATATATATATATATATCCAGAAGACCAAAAATCACATTATAACAAAGATATTTGTACCAGAATGTTTATTGCAGCCCAATTCATAATTGCTAAATCATGGAAGAAGCCCAAGTGCCCATCAACCCACGAATGGATTAATAAATTATGGTACATGTACACCATGGAACATTATGCAGCCTTAAAGAAAGATGGAGACTTTACCTCTTTCATGTTTACATGGATGGAGCTGGAACATATTCTTCTTAGCAAAGTATCTCAAGATTGGAAGAAAAAGTATCCAATGTACTCAGCCCTACTATGAAACTAATTTATAGCTTTCACATGAAAGCTATAACCCAATTATAACCTAAGAATATGGGGAAAGGGGAAAGGGAGGGGAGGGCAGGGGGGAGGATGAGTGGAGGGAGGGTAATTGGTGGGATTACACCTACAGTGCATCTTACAAGGATACATGTGAAACTTATTAAATGTAGACTGTAAATGTCTTAACATAATAACTAAGAAAATGCCAGGAAGGCTATGTTAACCAGTTTGATGAAAATATTTCAAATTATATATAAAACCAGTGCATGGTTCCCCATGATTGTATTAATGTACACAGCTATGATTTAATAAAAAAAAAAAAAAAAGAAGAAGAAAAGAAAAATAGAATTGCTTTTTCTTCTACAGTTTTGCTGGCTGAGATGTCATTTTGGAGCTGCTGGTGGCCATCTTGGTATCATAAGTGGATAGTTTGTCTGACAGCAAAATCAAGAAGAAAATAAAAAGCAGAGCCACAAGTTAGAAAAATGGAGAGATTAAGTTTCAATGCTACAATGACATTTTTTAACCTTCTGATACAGTTATGGCTAAAGCAAACTTTACTTTTCAATCATGTGAGATAAATTTATTCTTTTTTCTCTTTTCCTTTGGTTAAGCTAGTTGGTTTTAGTTTTCTTCTCAAGCTAAGAATAGATAGTAATGCAAGCACTTCAAAATTTTCCTGACACAAGTTGAAGCTTACATAAATCTCTTACATTTATAATTGTAGGGGAGGAGGGAAAGACTTTTCTTCTACTCCCTGAGGTCCTGGAGGCCTGTGAATTGGACTTACAAAGGCAGAATAACAGGAGTATATATACAGATTTTATCTGATATTCATATTTTTATGTGGCACAGGGACTTCCTAGATAAAAGAGAAAATTCCAGGGAAGTTGTTAGATCCAAGGTTTAAATATATTTCTAGGAACAAGTGGTAAATTATGGAGCCATGAAAAGGCAAAGGAAAAAGGGATTTGAGCTAAGGTGGTAAACTGTAGGAATGGTACTGGGAAATACGTGGAGAAACCAATGAAAGATAAGGGTTCTTTTAGTAAGACTGGTTTGTACAGACTTACCATGGCGTCAGCTCCTGCCTTTGGTGATAAGCATGTTCTCCTTCTGGTACAGGGAGGCCACTTCCCACACTAAATGCATGCCCTGCTTTAAGGTAGAGATGGGAGTCGGGGAATCTTTCCCATATCTGCTATTTCTCAGAGGCCATAAGCTCAAAATAAGAAATCTGCCAAAGTGGCATATTTGGGGTTCTTTAGTTTTGGTCCTCTTCACAGCCTATCTCCTCTTTTCTCAAAGAGAAAAGTAGAAAATATACAGTATCTCCCCCAAATACTAGTTTCTGTTAGACATTTATTTACTCACATCACAGAATGAAAGGCTGTGGTGTAATCTGGGTGACTATGACTTTTTACCAGAGAAAAATAGTCATCTAGATGCTTTAAAATTCCTATTCACTTCACAGTGCATTTGTTTTTATTAAACACACAAAAATATATCACACAAAGAAAACTAAGATCTTCCACAGATAGTTTTAATAGTACAGTCAAGTCCAAGTCCAGCTACCAGTCAGTCCTCTTTCACGTACATAATTACTTCTAAGGACAAAAAACCCTCCCAAACTCATTAGAAACATCTGTGTATTTACCATATAATCCTCCCGCTGGATTTGCTTTGGATTTAGTTCTTAAAGATAGGCTCTAAGTCTTTAACTGAAGCTTAAAAAACAAATAGACTTTAGGTATCCAGGCTTTATTCTAAATTCTAGGGAGATGCCTCCTGACTATGTTTTGTTTTTTTTTTTTAAATTTTAATAAGAACAATTTCATCTTCCAACATCTGTTTTACAAGCTCTTTTCCATACTCTTTCTGCTACTTGCTTACAAAGTGTCTAATGTTGTTAGCAAAGGAGTGACTTCCTGGGGCTGTGAGTAAATATTCCCAGAACAATTCCCTCTGAGGACCTGGTCGATTTATAGAATTATTATAATGTTCAGAGGGCTCTTAGGGCTTTGAGCCACAGAAAGTATTTTCCTAATACTATAATTTACCTGTGACCTTTCACTACTATTGTATATCTTCTGAAATACTCAGAAAGACTAAGTTACCATGGCTGTGGGTACCTTTTGTTTTGTTCTGACAACTTGAGGACCTGAGAGATGGGGAATGCTGCACTCACAGTTTCCACTCTGTATCGTTTGCCATGGGAGGCACAGAAGTATTAGTGCCTTTAGACATGGGCAGCTTCGCTGGTCCCTTGTCAGTCTCACAGCAACATTTATCCATTTCCCAATATTTGGAGCTCCCGTGCCTAGCGTGTTAGCCAGGGTTCCCATCACACGGAGGTTGATGGAGCTGGCTCCCAGCTAGTGTGGCCCTGGGTTCCCTCTGTGTCCCTGAGCCTCTCAGGTCTGGCAGTACCAGGAGAGGGGCCCGTGTGAGGAAGCCCAGTGAGCAGTGAGAATAACTCTAGGCAGCTTCGATGCCCTCATCACTAACAATTAGCAAGTTTGCAAGGACGCCTTTCATTCCAGATTAACACCTCTGAGGGGAGCACTGCAGAAATAGCTCTTTGATGTGGGGAGGTGGAGGTGGGGGGCGTCCTGCTGATGCCCCAGCACTGCCCAGGTCTTTTTGGAGCACTGTGAAGGGTGAAGGGTGGAGCTGGGCACAGGCAAGTGTGAGTTACAGAGGAAGAGAGAGGAGAGAGGCAGGAAAAGGGAGCAGGCTGTTGAATTCAAATCGCTTTATTTTTCTCACAGTTTTGTTGAACAGCGGCTTTATTTCAGAGTTAAATCCTTCAGAAAAGAATTAGAGAAAAACACTCTGAATTTATTCCCCTCCCCACTTTGATATCTGTTTTGAATTTTTTTTCCTGTAGTCACATCTGAGTTTGTGCAGCTCTTATATGTACAGAAACAGTTTCGTGTGAAGAGTTGTTATAAAGTAGATCAGTGAATAAAAATGAACAAAAATATTCACAGTTTAGGTCAAAACATTTATATTGCTGTGATGAAGAAACCTGGTAATTTTCCCATAATTTAAATGAAACCTATGCCTATAAGACATTCCAAGAAACAGCCTCCCTTGTAGCTGCAGAGGAGGATTTCCCTGACGGCTGCCTCTCCACTAGCCCTCTGTTAGCAGGACACAGAGTAATTGCAGTTGTCTTACTGTCTGGTGCTACTTGGAGAAAATCATTGTCAAAATAGAGAACATGCGGATACACTGATTTAATGATTCATATGCTGCTTTGCCCTTTGGGCAGTGGTTGTTACCATGTAAATTAACTTACAAAACATATTCTAAACAGTGTATAAACTCTGGAGTGATTAGATAAAATTAAGCCAGGCTCATAAAGTCTCTCTGCACACACTAGGAATCTGCCGAAGGAGGGAGAACTCGAGATTCTGAAAACATGCCGCATGGCCTCCCTGTGCCATAGAACTTGGAGTCATTTCCAATAAAACCTTTCTTTAACATCTGGGCAAAGATCGCTTGCCAAACAAGTCAGCAGATGACAGAAATTGCAGGCTTTGGTAGAACTGCCTACATGTCTAGGCATGGGAAGTCTGTGCCACTTACAACTTCAAAGACCAATGTACGGACGCTGCACAAAAGCCACCTGGGAAAATAAACTCAGGGTCACACAACACATCAGGTCATCTGGTCTCAAATGATTCTGAAGCCCGGGAAGAGGATCTTCTTGAAAGGCCCAGAATAGGGTCTTTAAGGACAATGTAGTGTTTCTCAAAGTATAAATGGCTTGATGATTGTTTGAGTAATAGATGAAGATATTAACACTAATATTTTTCGTAAGATACTTTATTTCAGATTAGTGGATTCCCTCCCTTATGGTTGAGGCAGGAGGTCCCCAAATATAGAAATTTTAATGAATATCTGATACTCACCATAAATATGAACAAATGTTAATATTTTTTCTTTCAGGTATTTTTTTTCTTTAAAAAAAGTCTATGTTTTCTTCACTGGGTCCATTATTTTCCCTTTCCTCAAAGATCTGCTTCATCTGGTGCACATATCCCAATTATATTTTTATAATTGTACTTTATTTATTTTATGAACTGTAAATTGTGCTATATTTTCTAATCATTCTTGCTATTATTTAAGCATTATGTTGCTTTTTATCTATTGATCTTAGATGGGGTAATCTGAATTCTCTTAATTTCACAAATTATCCTGAAAGTTCTTTAGATTCTTCTGGGGAATAAATTATATAGTGTACAAATGAAAAATTTATCTCTTCCTTTCGAATCCTTATGCCTCTATTTTTTCTTGTATTATTCCTTTGTTTAGAAACTCCAGTGCATTGTTAAATAGTAAGATGATTGTTGGCATTCTTGTTTATTTCTTACTTTAACAGAAATGCTTCTGAAATTTCACCATTTAAACTAATATTTGCTGTCGTTTTTTTTTTTTGGAAAGACTGAGTCTCACTTTAACGCCCTCAATAGAGTGCCATGGTGTCACAGCTCACAGCAACCTCCAACTCCTAGGCTCAGGTGATTCTCTTGCCTCAGCCACTCAAGTAGCTGGGACCACGGCACCTGCCACAACACCTGGCTATTTTTTCTTGCAGTTTGGCTGGGGCTGGGCTTGAACCTGCCACCCTCAGTATATGGGGCCAGTGCCCTACCCACTGAGCCACAGTCACCACCCCCAGTTTTTAGAATATTCACTTGATTAGGTAGGCTTCCATACACATTTTTGAGCTGATTTTTTTCTTTTTTTTTTTTTGGTTTTTTGGCCGGGGCTGGGTTTGAACCCGCCACCTCCGGCATATGGGACCGGGGCCCTACTCCTTGAGCCACAGGTGCCGCCCTGATTTTTTTCTTTTTTATTGAGAGCAGCAGGTGGCATTTCTGGGTCAACCTCTTAATATAGTAAGTGTTATTTAATTTTACAGATTTTTCTGATGTTAAATTATCCTGGCCTTCCTAGTATTAATCTATTTGGTCATTGGTCATGTGGTTATAATTTAATTCAATATGGCAATTTGGGGACTTTTTATTCATTCAATTAACAAGCACTCATTGACTAATCCCTGTGTGCCAGCCACTTAAGCCATAGAAGAGCAGCAATGAGCAAAACAAATTTTTTAAAAAAATCTTTGCCTCATAGATTACATTGAAGGAAGCAGTTAAAAAGCATGATTAATAAGTAAAATATAGAGTATGCTAGACAGTTATCACTGTTACAGAAAACAGCAGGAATATGAAATCTGTAATAAGGGAACAGTCCAAGTTTCATTCATTCTTTCTTTTTTTTTTTTGAAACAGGTGTTAAGACAGGGTCTTCCTCTGCCACCATGGCTGGAGGGCAGTGGCCTGGTGATAGACCCCTGCTGACTCAAGCTCCCAGGCTCAAGTCATCTCTCACCAGAGGCTTCCCCGTTGCTGAGACTACAAGCACATGCTACCACACCTGGATGATTTGTCTTATTTTTTTGTAGAGATGAGGTCTTGCTGTGTTGTCTGGGCTGGTCTCAAACACCTAGCTTCAAGGGATCCTCCTGCTTTGGCCTCTTAAAGTGCTGGGTTTATAGGTGTGAGTCACTGCACCTGGCCAAGGGTTTGAACCTAAGTTGGGTAACCAAAGAATTCCTCACCAAATGTATATTTGAAGAAAGACCTGTAAGAAGTAAGGGAGCTAGCAATTCAGCCATCTGGGTGAAAAATATTCCAGGCAGAGGAAATAGAAGTTAACCAACCCTGAGGTTGAAACACTTCTGCTGCATGGCATTTGAAAGAATGGCACGAGAAATCGGAGGGAATTAATTTAATACTATGTATTGAAGGCACTAAAGAAGTCATCACTCTCACAGTGAGAGTGACTCTGAGGAGTTGCCAACATTTGCCTTTCTCAAGAGGGAACCATTCAACAAACAGAAGGCAGCCTGAGATGGCGGGGGGCGGGGAGCGGGGAGATTGTGGTTGACACTTCAGATTCCTCCTATCCTCCATCACTAGTTTTAAAAGATTCACTGCCTATCCCAAACACAGCTGGAACTGTCACACAAACAGAGCCAGGCAGAGTACTAAGCAGTGAAAGTAAGGATGGAATCGTCTATATTCCCCTGGCTGAGAGGCTGACATATAAGTTTTTGACCCACAAGCAGCTGAGCCCGGAAGCCTCTAGCTACCTACTTAAAAGTGTTTTGGATCAGCATACCAGATTTCAGTCTGTATTACAAAGCCATAGTGGTCAAGACAGCATGGTACTGGCACAAAAACAGAGACATAGACACTTGGAATCGAATTGAAAACCAAGAAATGAAACTAACATCTTACAACCACCTAATCTTTGATAAACCAAACAAGAACATACCTTGGGGGAAAGACTCCCTATTCAATAAATGGTGTTGGGAGAACTGGATGTCTACATGTAAAAGACTGAAACTGGACCCACACCTTTCCCCACTCACAAAAATTGATTCAAAATGGATAAAGGACTTAAATTTAAGGCATGAAACAATAAAAATCCTCCAAGAAAGCATAGGAAAAACACTGGAAGATATTGGCCTGGGGAAAGACTTCATGAAGAAAACTGCCATGGCAATTGCAACAACAACAAAAATAAACAAATGGGACTTCATTAAACTGAAAAGCTTCTGTACAGCTAAGGAGACAATAAGACAAAGCAAAGAGACAACCTACACAATGGGAAAGGATTTTGCATATTTTCAATCAGACAAAAGCTTGATAACTAGGATCTATAGAGAACTCAAATTAATCCACATGAAAAAAGCCAACAATCCCATATATCAATGGGCAAGAGACATGAATAGAACCTTCTCTACAGATGACGGACAAATGGCTAACAAACACATGAAAAAATGTTCATCATCTCTATATATTAGAGAAATGCAAATCAAAACAATCCTGAGATATCATCTAACCCCAGTGAGAATGGCCCACATCACAAAATCTCAAAACTGCAGGTGCTGGCGTGGATGTGGCGAGAAGGGAACACTTTTACACTGCTGGTGGGACTGCAAACTAGTACAACCTTTCTGGAAGGAAGTATGGAGAAACCTCAAAGCACTCAAGCTAGACCTCCCATTTGATCCTGCAATCCCATTACTGGGCATCTACCCAGAAGGGAAAAAATCCTTTTATCATAAGGACACTTGTACTAGACTGTTTATTGCAGCTCAATTTACAATCGCCAAAATGTGGAAACAGCCTAAATGCCCACCAACCCAGGAATAGATTAACAAGCTGTGGTATATGTATACCATGGAATACTATTCAGCCATTAAAACAAATGGAGACTTTACATCCTTCGTATTAACCTTGATGGACGTGGAAGACATTATTCTTAGTAAAGCATCACAAGAATGGAGAAGCATGAATCCTATGTACTCAACTTTGATATGAGGACAATTAATGACAAGGTTATGGGGGGGGAAGCAGAAAGAGGGACGGAGGAAGGGGGGTGGGGCCTTGGTGTGTGTCACACTTTATGGGGGCAAGACATGATTGCAAGAGGGACTTTACCTAACAATTGCAATCAGTGTAACCTGGCTTATTGTACCCTCAATGAATCCCCAACAATAAAAAAAAAAAAGTGTTTTGGATCATCAAAATAATGAAGGAGCATCGAGTGACTAGAAAAAGGATTCCTTCCCAAAGGTCCCTGTTATTCTCCTCCATGGTACCCCAGAGAGGAGTTCATCAGATAACAAGGACCCTATTTTAGATAATCCATGCCATCAGCTTCCAATCTACCAGTCTACCTGTCCTGTCCAGATCAATATCTTGATAGTAGCCAAAACAAATTCTGACACCCTCCCATCTCAGAAGAAAACCAAACATCATCAGAAGGTCCAGGGAAGAGGTTCGCAGAGAAGCCGGCAGCAGGAACAAGCAAGTCAGAAGGAAAGCACCCGAGACAAGAAAGAGAGGAGAAAGCATCACTGGTGAACAGACTGAAATCCCAGAGATCTGAGGAATGCTTAACGCACATCATCGTGGGGCTGGACCCAGGGCCTCCCAGCATCTGTCTTCACCCTGTGCTGAGTTGTCTGTTTTCCAGACCACCCACTGACAGTCCCTTTCCTGTCTGTGCAGTGCTTTTACAGATGGACGGTGGGGGCAGCTCCTCGGAGCTTCACAGTCCATGGGGGGCTGCTGTGGGATTGAGGCAAAGGTCGTGCCTATCACTTGGAGAAGGACTGGGCCACCTGAGCATGCAGAGGAGGAGGAGCAAGTGGTCCTGGTGTTGCTTCTGGCAGAGGTGTTCGTATCCATGATCTACAACTTAAACAGGGAAATCTGGGCAACCCTGAAAAAAAGAAGGGAATACTTCAGGGCTTTGTAACTGATGTCACAGCAAAGACAGCATGGAAAGCTCTGTCACTGGCAATTGTGGATCAGGAGAAATGCTTCAGTCCTCAGAATCCCCCAAGGAGAAAGGAACAGGGAGTAGCAAATAAGCAGGCCGAGGAGAAGCAGCAGCTGAGACAATCAAAGGCCAATGTGGGGTCCATGGTGTCCAGGGTCGACATGGAAGAGACACTGGTGGATCTGTGGCTACACACAGAAGCCCAGGTTAAAATTGTACAGCGCTGGAAAGAACTGGCTGACTATGCATGCACATTCACCAAGCCTGAGGCACCCTTCAAGAAGCTCCGAGAGGAAACTAGCTTCTCCTTCTGTGTAGAGTGACTGGGCTGGAGGGGTAAAGGTGGACCGTTCTGGCAGGGGACTCACGCTAGTCTGGAGAAGACAGATTCAGCAGCTGAACCGAGTGAGCTTGGAGATGGCCAGTGCCATCGTGGATGTCTACCCTTCCCCGCAACTCCTGGTACAGGCTTATCGGCAGTGTCTTTCAGAGTAAGAATGCCAGAATTTGCCTGCAAACATACAAGGGCACCGTGGGGAAGGTGTGACCTCCACCTCCCGCCGTGTTGGACCAGAACTGTCTAGATGTATCTACCTTCAAATGACCACTATACAACCAGATCTCTGTCTAGGCAGTGGTGATGGATGTTAGCATTCAGGGACAGGGCTGAGAAGTTGGAGATTTCCATCTTCCCACCCTCAGAGCCAGGCTGCAGTGAGGGAAACTGATGGTACCTGTCAGAGCACAAGTCTGGTTGAGACCATAATTCTCTCCTGGGTTTCATTGCTTGTCAGAGTCTCTTGCCCCCCACCCCCACCCCCCGTCAGCTGGGGCAGAAGACAGAGATATTTATATCTGCAGCATCCAATATGCCTCTCCTAGCAAAAAATCAGTTGCCATGGACAAACAACCCTAGCCCTGTCCCAGCCGGCCCTCAAAACACAAAGGAACAAAGGCAGACCACTCAGACATATATTTAATAATTGTGGAAATCCAAAAGAATCAGCATCAAATCTCAAAGTGAAGAGTAAACTATCGCCTGTGGGTTGGCATCGTGACAAGGCTCAGCCACTGAGATGCCTCAATCAGCCAAGGAGCGGAATATGATGATTATGCTGACTCCTATATTGTCCTAATCTCAACTTATGTATTATGAATTTAGTTTCAATAAAGCATTTGTATCAATTTAAAAAAAAGAAACACTCCTGACGTATTTGAAGAATAATTTGATAATTTTGTTAATAGAAAATTGCCCATTGCATTGACTTTTTCAAGCTTATTTGGCATAAAATTATCATAAAACTTAATTAAGTATTGCTGTTTTGCCACTTTTTAGTTTGATCATCCTGCCTAGAAGTTTGTCAACTGTCTTATTATTTTTAATATTATTATTGCCAAATGTCCTTTGTAGATTAAAGGTGACAATTTATACACTGCTTCTTAGATGTACAAAAAAATCATTGTACATCTGATTTCTTTTGATATTTCTTTTCTACCCCAGAGAGGACACTAATAAACCTCTGGATTTCTTCAATGTCAAGAAGTAGCTGATGAAAATTTGGGGGGTGCTAACCTCAACTCCTCTCTGCCTAAGCAGACCATGTTGCCATTTTGACTGTAGTACAACTGAGTGCTGTTGGCATGAAGACTTTCTGCAAGGTAACCCTCTCAGTGACTCCAAAGGGCACAAGCTGTCCTCTTATTGCCATTGCTTTCAACCCCTTTGCTAACCATCTATATGAGCTTGGGATTGCACAGGAGTTGTAGTTAAAAGTTTACGACTCATAGGCCAGGTGCAGTGGCTCACACCTGTAATCCCAGCACTCTGAGAGGTTAAGGTGGGAGGATAGCTTGAGCTCAGGAGTTTGAGACCAGCCTGAGCAAGAGTGAGACCCCGTCTCTACTAAAAATAGAAAAACAAACAAACAAAAAACACAGGCATTGGTGGTAGGTGCCTATCGTCCCAGCTACGTGGGAAGATGAGGCAAGAGGATTGCTTGAGCCCAAGAGTTTGAGATTGCTGTGAGCTAGGCTGATGCCATTGCACTGTACCCAGGGCGACAGAGTGAGACTAAATAAAAAAGTTTCAAGATCATTAGTACAAAGAGAAAAAGAAATTGGAGCCTAGTCAGCCAGGAAGATAGCCGAGCTCTACTGAAGCAATCTCCTTGCTGTGTCAATCCAAGGGGGCATGAATTCCAGACAGTTCAAGAAGGGAAGTAGTAAGGACTAAGGGAAATGTTGGAGCCAAATGGGATAAGACATTTCAACTACAGTGTATTAATCATGCTTTTATTTCCTATATGTTATGACACTTTGACGTCTTGGGAACTCACTTAACAGGGGAGACTCCCTCCATTCCAGGGTTAGCTAATTCTTAGAGATGGCAAATGCTTGCCTAAGAATGTCCTCTTCAGCTGCAAATCAACCAATCCAGAGTCTGTACCCTCAAGCCACCTCCTCTATTGGGCCAAGCTGCTGTCACCTTCCCTAGTCCTCCGAGGGCCAAACATTCAACAATCACTGATAGCTCACTATGCTGATTTTCTTAAATGAAAACCAGGAAGCAACCAAATTGTCACATCTAGCCAAGAACAATGATGCTCATTAAGCTGTGGGGATATCTGTATCAAAGGGAAGGACTTTTTCAGCTACCATTTAAACTGAACGTTAATCTCCCTTTCTTAAAGGCTACACTGAGAGATGGGATAGTAAGGAAAAAAGAGAGAGGAAGGAGTTCTGGGTATTTGGTGTTTATAGAATCTGTGCTACTATCCCAATGCACTACTCAGACACCCATTATCTAATGACGAGTAAATTAGAAGCAACACTGGTTAGAGATATAAATTGACTTGATTGCAATTTTATAATGAAAGTTTGCACTTTAAGACATCGTATTAATGTAAATAGTAACATGTAAATCCCACTTTCATAGGGAGAGGGGAGTTCCAAAAGGAATCACCAAGCAAGACCGATGAGAAAACAAACAAGAGCATCTAGACAGAGAAAGGGCAGGGACTTCCCTTTGGGTCCTCCTAGCTCAAGGCTCACCTGTCCCTTAGTAATGAAGCATTAGAGTGAAGCCGGAAGCATTTCCTTATTATTTGTAGTCTGTCGTGTTATGAGTGGTTGCTGGGGTTGATAGTGAAGTAACAATTTGCAATGTAGCATTTATTTTTTTATTATCAGTATAAAGTGAGTAAAAGACCTCCTGCAGCTATGGAATGGGGGAATTTAGTGGGTAATTGCAGTGGATGACTGAAAAGGGAGAGAGAGAGAAAAAAGAAATAAGCCTGATGCCCCAAGGCATCTATCTATTGTATATAATGAATTAATTTCTCTCCTTTGCATCTAGAAAGCTGTTACTCATGGGCCATTCTCCTTGGAAGAAATGAGATATCATATTCAAACCACTTTTTGGTAGAATTTCAAGGAAAGGCTACTAGAGAACATCCTCAGAGGAGACTTTTAGTTGGGATGTATACTAGATTTAATGACATATTGAGATGTTTTAAGCTATTGTTCTCGGTACTGATTCTTTACCCAGTGGCATCAAAATAGACTTTCAGGCACTGATGTCAAAGCCTAAAAGGAATGGGTTCAAATTCTGATTCTGCCACCTCCATGCTGTTTGATTCAGGGCACCGTGTCCTGCACCGGCAACATGAATAATATATACGACATAATAATTGTGCCTACCTTGCAGGACTGTGGTGGTGATGCATGAGATAATAATGAATGTAAAACAGGCATCAGCACACTGGGAACTCTGAACAAATGTCATTAAAAACCGCGGGATATGACGATCTTGAGCACCCACAGCTTTCCTCTGGCAACACGGAACCATTAGCCTGTCTCCTGCTGGGCCATCTGGTATTGATTTTTCAGCTGCATATACTGGGGACTCACTAGGGCCATAAAATAAAGGAAGCAATAACTCTCCTCTGACCTCTGAGCTGCTGAAACAGAGGGACCTGGGATTTAACACCCTGCAGGATAACACAGAGAAAGCCTTGTAACGGGAGCCCGTTGCCTGTTTCGAGATCGTCGGCTCAGGGGAAGAAGGATGTTTTTACATTGCACGTCAGCGTTGTGGTCTCTTCCAGTTCTTGTCATAACCTGTAGTGGTGTTTTATGAAAGAATTAATCCTAAGTATCTTTTGCAGTAATAAAATAATATGCTCTGGAAGGCTTGCTCATTTTCTGCACGTATTTTATTGCTGTGTAAGGCGCGGGAAGTAAGAAGATAGGAGAGAGAAATCCGAGGATGCTCAAAGAGAAGAGGCACAGGTACACACTGATCCTGCTTTTTTGTTGTTGTTACATAGACATGTGTTTATTAGGTTTCCACTTTTGCCTTCACAGAGTTAAAAAGGCTTAAAATGTAATAACACTAACAATGTTTAAGATAAGGACTAGAAACAAAAACCTCGTAAAGAACGACAATAAATACATTCAGAAAAGAAATCAGATGATTGTTGCATTGAAATATTAAGCAATCAAAATAATAATGCAAAGAAAGTAACATTCACATTGTCAGGTTAAGAATATGTCTATCATAGAATGCTTTGACTCTGAAGTTCAGTATGGAGTCATCAGTTAACTTCTTCTTATTATTTTTTTCCCAAAGTCTCAAAAAATAGACAACTAATGTTTCTAAATAAAAGTAAGAGATAATTTCAAAAAACAGATCATGCCAAATCTTATAGACAATATAAAAAGAAGAAATACTTCAAAATCATTCTACCTCATCTGGATACACCTGAGATTAAAATTGGAGAAAATATATTATTATAAAGGGGAAATTACAAACAAATGTCTTTATAAATGAGGATGCAATATCCTAAACAACATATTAACAAGTTGAATTAAAAATTAATGTTTAAGTAAGGTACTTTGTTCAAAATTAAATCCAATTTATGTGAGGCTTTTTTTTTAATAATTCAACTGAATATGCATCCTTGGCTCTACTTTAATTTTTTTGTTGTCTGAAAATACAAAAAATAAAAGTAGAGCCAAGTCTTAATCTTTTTAGATTAAAGAACATGTGCTGTTTTCTTCTGATTATAAAGTAATACATCTTCATTATAGAAAATATGAAACATAAGTGGAAGAAAACATTTTAAATTTCCCCATAACATGTTTAACCAGACATAAATATTCATAATATTTTGGTACATTTCCTTTTAATGTTTTCTGTGTATGTATTTGGAGATCTTATTAAATATACAATTTAATTTTTTTGAATTGTCATTACTGGGTGTATTTCTTCGCATAACTGAAACTTCTTTTAAAGGTAAAATTTGTAATAAAAAATATTAAAACCCCCTAAATGCACAAACTTAGAGAACAGCTGGAGAAACTCTGATACAGATGTACAATGTGGAATCTTATAGCTATGGGTTTTAAAAAGAAGAACACTGCTCCATGAAGATGAATGCCTAGGATTTATCTGCAGCACGCTGCCTTCTTTTGTCAGAAATAAAAGGAAATAAGAAAATACCTTTCATTCATTTTTAAAAATTAATTTTATTTTTGCAGTTTTTGGCAGGGGTTGGGTTTGGACCCACCACCTCCGGTATATAGGGCTGGAGCCCTACTCCTTTGAGTCACAGGCACCAGCCCTTAAATTAATTTTGCAAAAATAACAGAAGCTAAATAAAAGTGGCTGCCTATCGGGGCAGAGGAAGAGCGGTGGATGCGATTGAGGAGAAAGGAACACTTCTTTGTGTATATGGCTTTGCATAGTTTGACTCTGGAAAACATGCTCATGTTCTACATATTTTAAAAAATAAATTAACAAAGATAGGGGAAACTGTCTAAAATTGAATGCAAACACAGACAAATGAATCCACTGTATTTCAAATGAATAACATAACCAGACTACAATACCTCCCACTCAGCCCCACCTGCCAACACTGCTGCATACA
Organism: Nycticebus coucang; assembly: GCF_027406575.1. Taxonomy (NCBI): domain Eukaryota; kingdom Metazoa; phylum Chordata; class Mammalia; order Primates; family Lorisidae; genus Nycticebus; species Nycticebus coucang. The sequence continues at coordinate 53,093,248 of NC_069782.1, forward strand.
CATTAAAACCATAGTATGCCCCAAATTCACAGCCTCTTACATACAAAACATATTCATTCCATCCCAATATCCCCCAGAGTCTTAACTCATTCCAGCATCAAATTAAAGGTCCAAAGTCTAGAGTTGCATCAAAGTCAGATACGAATGAGACGTAAGGCATGAGTCACCTTGAGGAAAAGTTTTCTCCTGCAGTGAGCCTGGGAAATCAAAATAAACTTCTTCTAAAATAAGACAGGCATAGAATCTCCAAAAGGGAGAAAAGGGCAAGAAGAATGGAGGAACAGGCTCAAAACCATCAGTGAAACAGCAGGAAGCTTTAAAGCTCCAGAACAGTCTCCTTGACACCGGGGCCCACATCCATGAACTCAGGCAGCCCTGGCTTTGCTGCTTGTCCCCCAGACTCTCTCCTGGCTGCAGTCTTTTGCCCGCAGCTCTCCTATGCTAGCAACTCTATTGTTTTGGGGTCTCAGTGACAGTTCCACTCCTGTGACAACCACTAGGCAGTTGCCCTACTGAGAGCTCTTATTTATTTATTTTTTATTAAATCATAGCTGTGTACATTGATATGATCATGGGGCATCATTCACTAACTTCACAGACCATTTACCAAGTTTCACATATACCCTTGTAAGATGCACCGCTGGTGTAATCGCATCAATTCCCTTCCCTCTACCCCCCTCCCCCCTCCCTCCCCTCCCTTTCCCCCTTCCCTCTGTTCTTAGGTTGTAACTGGGTTATAGCTTTCATGTGAAAACCCTAAATTAGTTTCATAGTAGGGCTGAGTACATTGGATACCTTTTCTTCCATTCTTGAGATACTTTACTAAGAAGAATATGTTCCAGCTCCATTCATGTAAACATGAAAGAGGTAAAGTCTCCATCTTTCTTTAAGGCTGCATAATATTCCATGGTGTACATATACCACAATTTTTTAATCCATTCGTGGATCGATGGGCACTTGGGCTTCTTCCATGACTTAGCAATTATGAATTGGGCTGCAATAAACATTCTGGTACAAATATCATTGTTATGATGTGATTTTTGGTCTTCCAGGTATATGCCCAGTAGAGGGATTACAGGATTGAATGGCAGATCTATTTTTAGATCTCTAAGTGTTCTCCATCTCTCTTTTCAAAAGGAATGTATTAATTTGCATTCTCACCAGCAGTGCAAAAGTGTTCCCTTTTCTCCACATCCGCACAAACATCTCTGGTCTTGGGATTTTGTGATATAGGCTAGTCTCACTGGAGTTACATGGTATCTCAAAGTAGTTTTGATTTGCATTTCTCTGATGATTAAAGATGATGAGCATTTTTTTATATGTCTGAAGGCCGCGCACCTGACTTCTTCAGAGAAGTTTCTCTTCAAATCCCTTGCCCAGCCTGTGATGGGATCCCTTGTTCTATTCTTGCTAATGTGTTTGAGTTCTCTGTGGATTTTGGTTATTTAACCTTTGTCAGAGACATAACCTGCAAATATCTTCTCCCATTCTGAGGGCTGTTGCTTTACTTACTGTGTTCTTGGCTGTGCAGAAGCTTTTTAGTTTGATCAAGTCCCAATAGTGTATTTTTGAAGCTGTTTCAATTGCCTTGGGGGTCCTCCTCTGTGGAAGGCTGACACCACACCATCTATTTTGTAGGCCAAGTGCTATTTCCGGTACTAACAGACTTAAGTTTCTATTTCCCTGCAAATGCTAGGCCTAAGTTTCTATTTCCCTGCAAACGCCAAGCCTCTTCTCGTAAATCACGTGAGCGAAACTTGGAAGCTTGTCATTTGGAACTTATCTCCACCAAGACCAGGTTGCTTGGATACCTGGTGACGTAAACTTCCTCCTTCACCTACCCTTATATACCCTGGAAGAACTTTGCAATAAACGAGACTTGATCAGACTCCTGTCTTGTCTCCATTCTTCGGGCCCCTTGCCCCTTTTTCATTCTCACCCCCTCCTCCAGGTATCCCTGTCGACTGACCCGCGGGCCGGGTCACGTGGCGCCCGACCAGGGACCTGGATACGAGGGAAAAGGTGAAGAAGCTACTGGAGGCAGCTGGCCAGCTCAGAGAAACATCGAGACCTAGCCACGCAGTAGCCTGCTGCGCTGGAATGAGGATCTCGGTGAGTAGTAGTGATCATGGGGCAAGAAGTCAGTCAGCATGAGTTATTTGTGGAACAGTTAAGAGATGCACTCAGGAAGTGAGGAGTAAAGGTCAAAATTAAACAGCTATTTCAATTTTTTGACTTCTTAAAAGAAGTCTGTCCTTGGTTTCCTCAAGAAGGGACCATAGATGAGAAAAGATGGAAAAGAGTAGGTGATGCTTTAAATGATTTTTATCAGGTATTTGGACCTGAAAAAATACCAGTCACTGCTTTCTCGTACTGGAATCTCATTAATGATATTATTAGCTATTGTAGTGTTTGTCCCGCAGTTGCGGATGTCATAAAAAAGGGAGAAGAACTGTTACATCACCACAAAGAAAAGGATATTAAATTCCAAGATCTGTCCCAGGATTTTAGGGCTGCTGGAGGCACTCCTCCTAGCTGTCAGCTTAATGAGCAAGAAGATCTTATCTCACTAGAGAGTGATGAGGAATCAAACAAAGAGGAATCAGGCATTCCCAGCCCTCTATAAATTACCGGAAAAACCGACAAAAAAGGGCTAGGAAATTTATCTTAAGGGCTATTGACATTCCTGCAGGCCATGCAGATAAAATCACTTGGAAAAGTGACGAGCCTGTATGGGTCGATCAATGGCCCCTCTCAAAAGAAAAATTAGAAGCCGCTCAGCAGTTAGTGCAGGAACAACTAAAAGCTGGGCATATAGAGGAAAGCAACTCCCCATAGAACACTCCAATCTTTGTCATAAAAAAGAAATCAGGGCGATGGAGACTATTACAAGATTTAAGAGCTGTAAACTCCAGTATGGTCCTCATGAGGGTGTTGCAACCAGGTTTACCTACTCCTGTGGCCATCCCTCTTGGTTACTATAAAATTATCATTGATCTTAAAGACTGTTTTTTCACTATACCACTCCATCCATTAGATCAAAAAAGATTTGCATTCAGTCTCCCCTCTATTAACTTCAAGGAACCTATGAAAAGATTCCAATGGAAAGTTTTACCACAGGGCATGGCCAACAGCCCCACCTTATGCCAAAAATTTGTTGCCGCAGCTATTCAGGAAACTAGGCTTCGCTGGAACTCCATGTACATCATTCATTATATGGATGATATTCTTATTGCTGGACAGAATGCTCAGCAGGTTTTACTATGTTACAGTGATTTATCATCCTCCCTCACAAACCAGGGACTTCAAATAGCCCTGGAAAAAGTTCAGCTAAAAGATCCCTACCTTTATCTTGTTTTCCACCTAACTGGACCCAGAATTACTAATACTCAAGCTGCCCTCAGATTAGACAAATTAAAAACACTAAATGATTTTCAAAAGCTCTTAGGGGATATAAACTGGCTTAGACCTTACTTAAAACTAACCACAGGGGATTTAAAACCTTTATTTGCTATTTTACAAGGTGATAGCAACCCCAATTATCCTAGAACATTAACAGAAGAAGGCCGTCAGGCTTTAGTATTAGTACAACAAGCTATTCATTCACAATTTGTTACAACCATAGATTACACTCAGCCCCTGAGTTACATCATTTGTAAAACTTCTCTTACACCCACAGCAGTATTTTGGCAAACTGCCCCCATAATGTGGATCCACTTACCTGCTTCTCCCACGAAAATTATTTATCCCTATTATCAGGCTGTTGTGGATATCATCATTATGGGAAGGGAAAATAGTAAAAAATACTTTAAAGAACCAGATATCATTATACAGCCTTATTCTCAGGCACAAATTAATTGGTTATTTCAAACTACAGAACATTGGCCTATTGCTTGTGCTTCTTATTCAGGTAAACTTGACAATCATTATCCACCCAATAAATTATTACAATTTATTAGTACACATGACTTTGTATTTCCCACAAGAACCTCCAATTCCCCATTGCCCAATGCCTTATTAGTTTTCACAGATGGCTCCTCTTCTGGTCATGCAGCTTACACCTTTAATACAGAGACTGTGCAATTTCAGGTAAAATCAAATTCTGCACAAATTGTAGAACTTCAAGCAGTTATCGCAGTTTTCTCCGCATTTCCCAATCGAGCTTTGAATATTTATACTGATAGTGCTTATTTAGCTCATTCAGTTCCCTTATTAGAGACAACAGCGCAAATCAAACATGTATCAGAAACTGCTACCTTTTTCTTGCAACTCCAAAATTTTATACACCAAAGGACCCTCCCCTTTTTCATTGGACATCTTAGAGCTCATTCCAATTTACCTGGCCCCCTAACTGATGGTAACCGCAAAGCGGACGAAGCCACTCACTTAGTCTATACTGCCCAAACCACCACAGAGCCTGATCGGATTGCATTAGCCTCCGCTGCTCACCAATTACATCATCTAAACGCTCACACCCTTAGACTCATGTTTCAAATTACCCGGGAACAAGCCTGCCACATGGTAAAGCAATGCCCTTCTTGTGTAATTCTACTCCCTACTCCCCATCTAAGACTAAATCCTCGAGGTCTCATACCCAATGCCATCTGGCAAATGGATGTTACTCACCTACCTGAATTTGAAAAACTCAAGTATGTTCATGTAACCATAGATACCTTCGGTGGATTTATTTATGACACTGGCCAGTCAGGGGAGGCCGGCAAACATGTCATTGCCCATGTACTAGCCACCATGGCTGTACTAGGCACCCCTAAACAAATTAAAACTGATAATGGTCCAGGATATACAGGACATGCATTTAACACTTTCTGTAAACACCTTGGTATCAAACATGTCTCTGGTATACCATTTAACCCACAAGGGCAGGGCATAGTAGAACGTGCCCACTTATCTCTTAAAAACACTTTAGAAAAAATAAAGAAGGGGGAATGGTACCCTGTTAAGGAGTCCCCAAGAAATCTCTTATCCCATTCATTACTCATTTTAAATTTTTTCACACTGGAACAAGACGGCCGGTCTGCAGCAGACCGCTTCTGGCACCCAGATACTAAACGGGATTTTGCCACTGCCCATTAGATAATAAATGGCACAGCCCCGATCCGGTTTTAATTTGGGGTAGAGGTGCCATATGCATATATTCACAGAAGATGGAAGCAGCACGATGGTTACCTGAACGACTGGTCAAACAAGTAGATAACATCATCACTTCTAAATCCAGGGAGCAAGAGGCCCCCTGAGAAGGCTTTCTTTCCTTTTCTTTGCAGGTAACTATGAGAACCTGGATATGGCTACTGCTGGGAATCTCTCTCCTGATACGAAAAAATGAAGGTGGTTTCAGTAATCCCCGTGAGGCTCGGGCACTCTTAGAAAAATTAACTGGTACTCTTGTGAGTGCCGTGGTGGCACTTGGAATGGTGAGATAACCCCTCTTCTAAATGTAGATTGTGGTCATAAAACAGCATACTTAGTAATGAGACAAAATATTCATGGAGCACAGGCATGGGTCTGTAGCAAAAAGGCTAAAATTATCCCCACCTCTAATAACAAGCCTGGACCATGCCCTTGTATAGAATTCCATCCATCTGTACATAATACCTGTTATGAGCAGGTTCAACTATGCACTGGTACAGATAATAATACCTATTTTACAGCAATCTTGACCAGACATTTTTCGGGGACATTTGGAGGCGAGTGGGACACAGTCCCTCAGGTCTGGGGGACCTCAAATAAATATGCCCAGTCTGGCTGTCCCGATACAGTAGGAAAAACAGTTTGCTAGAATAAGACTCCACCTGTGCACATCTCTGATGGAGGTGGACCCCAAGATCAGGTGAGACAGAATATAGTCCAAAAGCAACTGGAAAACATTGTAAACCACATGTCTCCTAAATTTAACTACCATCCAATAGCTTTACCCAAAAATAAGGATGTGAATCTAGATCCCCAAACCCTGAAAATGCTAGACATCACACATAGGTTACTTAATCAATCCAACCCTTCTTTGGCTCAAAATTGCTGGTTATGCCTTCATTTAGGACTATCTATGCCTATTGCTATCAATGTTAATTCCATTGAATTATTATCTAATAACTGCATGCCCATCATTCCTTTACCAGTACAACCTGTCTTTTCTGAAGCACCCTGTATTGTCTCCTCTTATAGAGACGACAGTTATGCTATTGATATTGGCATACTCTCTTTGACCAATTGCACTGACATCATCAATATTACTTATTCCCCATGTGCTCCCAATGATATGGTATTTGTTTGTGGCAATAACTTGGCATATACCATTCTGCCCACTAATTGGACAGGATTATGTACTATCACCCTTTTACTACCCGATATAGATATAGTCAATGGAAATGAATCTTTACCTATGCCATCCTTTGATTATATATCTGGCTGTTTTAGAAGGGCTATCCAATTTCTCCCACTCTTGGCCACTCTGGGAATCACTGCTGGCATGGCCACTGGTACCGCCAGTATGGGCATTGCTGTACATAAATATACTGAACTAGCTCAACTTATGGCAGAAGATCTACAAGCCCTATCAGGCACAGTTAAAGATCTTCAAGATCAATTAGATTCCTTAGCTGAAGTAGTACTACAGAATAGAAGAGGTTTAGATCTTCTAACGGCTAACCAAGGAGGCATCTGCTTAGCATTACAGGAAAAATGCTGCTTTTATGCAAATAAATCAGGAATTGTTCGAGACAAAATAAAGAAATTACAAGATAATCTAGAGGAAAGACAAAGAAAAATTATGGACAACCCATTTTGGAGCGGGCTAGATGGCTTTCTGTCTTATCTCCTTCCATTTTTAGGGTCCCTCCTTGGCTTACTAATATTACTGTCGCTAGGACCTTTTCTTTTTAATAAAGTCATGGCCTTTATAAAACAACAAATTGATGCTATGAAAATGCAGCCCCTCCAGGTTCATTATCACAGACTTGCTATGGAAGATGAACGCATAACCATAACTACTTAGGGGACTGGCTAGTCAAGGACGGGTAACGAGGACCCTCATCTCAGACTTTGCTTATCCTACCAACCTAAGACAGGAGCCCGGTCAGATAGCTACCGTGTATCCCATGATGGGTAAGGAGGATCAGCTGAGATGGTAAGGCGGTCCCAACCTAAGACAGACACAGTCACCCTGCCCTCTTGGTGGAGAGCTGGCAAAACTTTAAAGGTAACATATACATTTAAAAATATTATAAAAAAGGGGGACCTGTGGAAGGCTGACACCACAGCATCTATTTTGTAGGCCAAGTGCTATTTCTGGTACTAACAGACTTAAGTTTCTATTTCCCTGCAAATGCTAGGCCTAAGTTTCTATTTCCCTTCAAATGCCGAGCCTCTTCTCATAAATCATGTGAGCAAAACTTGGAACCTTGTCGTTTGGAACTTATCTCCACCAAGGCCAGGTTGCTTGGATACCTGGTGACGTAAACTTCCTCCTTCACCTACCCTTTATATACCCTGGAAGAACTTTGCAATAAACAAGACTTGATCAGACTCCTGTCTTGTCTCAATTCTTCATGCCCCTTGCCCCTTTTTCATTCTCACAACCTCCTCCAGGTATCCCTGTCGACTGACCCGCGGGCCAGGTCACTCCTCATAAAATACTCGCCCAGACCAATTTCTTCAAGGGTTTTCCCTGCACTCTCCTCTAGTATTTTTATAGTTTCATGTCTTAAGTTTAAATCTTTAATCCAGTGAGAGTCTATCTTAGTTAATGGTGAAAGGTGTGGGTCCAGTTTCAGTCTTCTACAGGTTGCCAGCCAGTTCACCCAGCACCATTTGTTAAATAGGGAATCTTTTCCCCATTGAATGTTTTTAATTGGCTTGTCAAAGACTAAATAACGGTAAGTAGCTGGATTCATCTCTTGGTTCTCTATTCTGTTCCAGACGTCTACTTCTCTGTTTTTGTTCCAATACCATGCTGTTTTGATCACTATTGATTTGTAGTATAATCTGAGGTCTGGTAGCGTAATTCCTCCTGCTTTGTTTTTATTTCTGAGTAATGTCTTGGCTATTCGAGGTTTTTTCTGATTCCATATACAATGAAGTATTGTTTTTTCAAGATTGTTAAACAGTGGAGCTTTAATAGGGATTGCATTGAAATTATATATTGCTTTGGATAGTATAGACATTTTAACAATGTTGATTCTTCCCAGCCATGAGCATGTTATGTTTTTCCATTTGTTAAGATTTTCAGCTATTTCTTTTCTTGAGTTTCATAGTTCTCTTTATAGAGATCTTTCACGTCCTTTGTTAGATAAACTCCCAGATATTTCATCTTCTTTGGCACTACTGTGAATGGGATAGAGTCCTTAACTGTTTTTTCAACTTGACTATTGTTGGTATATACAAAGGCTACCGATTTATGAATGTTGATTTTGTAACCTGAGACGCTGCTGTATTCCTTGATCACTTCTAAGAGTTTTGTAGTAGAGTCCCTAGTATTTTCCAGATATACTATCCTATATCTGCGAAGAGCGAAAGTTTGATCTCTTCTGACCCTATATGGATACCCTTGCTCGCCTTTTCTTCCCTAATTGCGGTGGCTAAAACTTCTATTACAATGTTAAAAAGCAATGAAGACAATGGGCAGCCTTGTCTGGTTCCTGATCTGAGGGAAAATGATTCCAATTTAACTCCATTCAGTAAGATATTGACTGTGGGTTTGCTGTAGATGGTCTCTGTCAGTTTAAGAAATGTCCCTTCTATACCGATTATCTTAAGTGTTCTGATCATGAAGGGATGCTGGATATTATCAAAAGGTTTTTCTGCATCGATTGAGAGAATCATGTGGTCTTTGTTTTTTAATTTGTTTATGTGCTGGATTACACTTATAGATTTACGTATATTGAACAAGCCTTGAGACCCTGGGATAAAACCGACTTGGTCATGATGTATAAGTTGTTTGATGTGTTCCTGGATTCTGTTTGTTAGGATCTTGTTGAATATTTTTGCATCTATATTCATTAGTGATATTGGTCTATCAATTTTCTTTTCTTGTTGGGTCTTTTCCTGGTTTGGGGATCACGGTGATGTTTGCTTCATAGAATGTGTTAGGTAGTCTTCCTTCTTTTTCTACCTTTTGGAACAGGTAATATAGGTACTAATTCCTCTTTAAAAGTTTGGTAGAATTCTGACATGAAACCATCTGGTCCCGGGCTTTTCTTTTTAGGGAGGTTTTATATGGTTGATGCTATTTCTGAACTCGATATGGGCCTGTTCTACATTTCCACTTGATTCTGGCTAAGTCTTGGAAGGTGACGTGCTTCCAAGTATTGGACAATTTCCTTCAGATTTTCATATTTCTGAGAATAAAGTTTCTTGTAACGTTCATTAAGGTTTTTTTGACTTCTGCGGAGTCTGTTTTTATTTCATCTTTGTTGTTTCTGATTGATGAGATTAGAGATTTTACTTTTTTTTTTCCTGATTAGGTTGGCCAAAGGTTTACCTATTTGCTTGACCTTTTCGAAAAACCAGCTTTTTCATTTATTGATCTGTTGTATTATTCTTTTGTTTTCAATTTCATTTAATTCTGCTCTAATTTTGGTTATATCTTTTCTTCTACTGGGTTTGGGGTTGGAATGTTCTTCCTTTTCCAGTTGCTTGAGATGTCCCATTAAGTTGTTAACTTCCTCTCTTTCCGTTCTCTCTCTTTTTTTTTTATTGTTGGGGATTCATTGAGGGTACAATAAGCCAGGTTACACTGATTGCAATTGTTAGGTAAAGTCCCTCTTGCAATCATGTCTTGCCCCCATAAAGTGTGACACACACCAAGGCCCCACCCCCCTTCCTCTGTCCCTCTTTCTGCTTCCCCCCCCATAACCTTGTCATTAATTGTCCTCATATCAAAGTTGAGTACATAGGATTCATGCTTCTCCATTCTTGTGATGCTTTACTAAGAATAATGTCTTCCACGTCCATCCAGGTTAATACGAAGGATGTAAAGTCTCCATTTTTTTAATGGCTGAATAGTATTCCATGGTATACATATACCACAGCTTGTTAATCTATTCCTAGGTTGGTGGGCATTTAGGCTGTTTCCACATTTTGGCGATTGTAAATTGAGCTGCAATAAACAGTCTAGTACAAGTGTCCTTATGATAAAAGGATTTTTTCCCTTCTGGGTAGATGCCCAGTAATGGGATTGCAGGATCAAATGGGAGGTCTAGCTTGAGTGCTTTGAGGTTTCTCCATACTTCCTTCCAGAAAGGTTGTACTAGTTTGCAGTCCCACCAGCAGTGTAAAAGTGTTCCCTTCTCGCCACATCCACGCCAGCACCTGCAGTTTTGAGATTTTGTGATGTGGGCCATTCTCACTGGGGTTAGATGATATCTCAGGATTGTTTTGATTTGCATTTCTCTAATATATAGAGATGATAAACATTTTTTCATGTGTTTTTTAGCCATTCATCTGTCGTCTTTAGAGAAAGTTCTACTCATGTCTCTTGCCCATTGATATATGGGATTTTTGGCTTTTTTCATGTGGATTAATTTGAGTTCTCTATAGATCCTAGTTATCAAGCTTTTGTCTGATTGAAAATATGCAAAATCCTTTCCCATTGTGTAGGTTGTCTCTTTGCTTTGGTTATTGTCTCCTTAGCTGTACAGAAGCTTTTCAGTTTAATGAAGTCCCATTTGTTTATTTTTGTTGTTGTTGCAATTGCCATGGCAGTCTTCTTCATGAAGTCTTTCCCCAGGCCAATATCTTCCCGTGTTTTTCCTATGCTTTCTTTGAGGATTTTTATTGTTTCATGCCTTAAGTTTAAGTCCTTTATCCATCTTGAATCAATTTTTGTGAGTGGGGAAAGGTGTGGGTCCAGTTTCAGTCTTTTACATGTAGACATCCAGTTCTCCCAACACCATTTATTGAATAGGGAGTCTTTCCCCTAAGGTATGTTCTTGTTTGGTTTATCAAAGATTAGGTGGTTGTAAAATGTTAGTTTCATTTCTTGGTTTTCAATTCGACTCCAAGTGTCTATGTCTCTGTTTTTGTGCCACTACCATGCTGTCTTGAGCACTATGGTTTTGTAGTACAGACTAAAATCTGGTATGCTGATGCCCCCAGCTTTATTTTTGTTACAGAGAACTGCCTTAGCTATACGGGTTTTTTTCCGGTTCCATACAAAACGCAGAATCATTTTCTCCAAATCTTGAAAGTACGATGTTGGTATTTTGATAGGAATGGCATTGAATAGGTAGATTGTTTTAGGAAGTTTAGACTTTTGTTGAGACATTTTAACAATGTTGATTCTTCCCATCCATGAGCATGGTATGTTCTTCCATTTGTTAATATCCTCTGCTATTTCCTTTCTGAGGATTTCATAGTTTTCTTTATAGAGGTCCTTCACCTCCTTCGTTAGGTATATTCCTAGGTATTTCATTTTCTTTGGGACTATGGTGAAGGGAGTTGTGTCCTTAATTAGCTTCTCATCTTGACTGTTATTGGTGTATACAAAGGCTACTGACTTGTGGACATTGATTTTATATCCTGAAACATTACTGTATTTTTCGATGACTTCTAGGAGTCTTGTGGTTGAGTCTTTGGGGTTCTCTAAGTATAAGATCATGTCGTCAGCAAAGAGGGAGAGTTTGACCTCCTCTGCTCCCATTTGGATTCCCTTTATTTCCTTGTCTTGCCTAATTGTATTGGCTAGAACTTCCAGCACTACGTTGAATAGTAAAGGTGACAGAGGACAACCTTGTCTGGTTCCAGTTCTAAGAGGAAAAGCTTTCAGTTTTACTCCATTCAGTAAAATATTGGCTGTGGGTTTGTCATAGATAGCTTCAATCAGTTTTAGAAATGTGCCACCTATGCCTATACTCTTCAGTCTTCTAATTAGAAAAGGATGCTGGATTTTATCAAATGCTTTTTCTGCATCTATTGAGAGGATCATGTGATCTTTATTTTTGCCTCTGTTAATATGGTGGATAACGTTTATAGACTTGCATATGTTAAACCAGCCTTGCATCCCTGGGATGAAGCCTACTTGATCATGATGAATGACTTTTTTGATGATAAGCTGTAATCTATTGGCTAGGATTTTGTTGAGAATTTTTGCATCTATATTCATGAGTGAGATTGGTCTGAAATTCTTCTTTTTGTTTGAGTCTTTTCCTGGTTTTGGTATCAGGGTGATGTTTGCTTCATAGAATGTGTTGGAGAAGATTCCTTCTTCCTCAATTTTTTGGAATAATTTCTGCAGTACAGGAATAAGCTCTTCCTTGAAGGTTTGATAGAATTCTGGAGTGAAGCCATCTGGACCAGGGCATTTTTTGGTTGGAAGGTTTTTTATTGTGTCTTTGATCTCAGTGCTTGAAATTGGTCTGTTCAGGAGCTCTATTTCCTCCTGGCTGAGTCTAGGGAGAGGGTGTGACTCCAAATATTGATCCATTTCTTTCACATTGTCAAATTTCTGGGCATAGAGTTTCTGGTAGTATTCAGAGATGATCTCTTGTATCTCTGTGGGATCAGTTGTTATTTCCCCATTATCATTTCTGATTGAGGTTACTAGAGATTTTACTTTTCTATTCATCGTTAGGCTGGCCAATGGTTTATCTATTTTATTTATTTTTTCAAAAAACCAACTCCTTGTTTCATTAATTTTCTGAATGATTCTTTTGTTTTCAATTTCATTGATCTCTGATTTGACTTTGGATATTTCTTTTCTTCTACTGAGTTTAGGCTTAGATTGTTCTTTTTCCAATTCCATAAGATCTGTTGTGAGATTGTTGATGTGTTCTCTTTCTGTTTTTCGAATGTAGGCATCTAAAGCGATGAATTTTCCTCTCAAAACTGCTTTTGCAGTATCCCACAGGTTTTGGTAGCTTGTGTCTTCATTGTTGTTATGCTCAAGGAAGTTAATGATTTCCTGTTTTATTTCTTCCTTCACCCATCTGTTATTCAACAGAAGATTGTTTAGTTTCCATGCCTTTGGGAGGGGTGGAGCATTATTGTTAGAGTTGAGTTCCACCTTTAGTGCCTTATGGTCTGAGAAGATACAAGGTAAAATTTCAATTCTTTTGATTCTGTTGATATTTGTTTTGTGTCCCAGGATATGATCAATTTTGGAGAATGTTCCATGGGGTGATGAGAAGAATGTATCTTCTTTACCTTTGGGATGGAGTGTTCTATATGCGTCTATCAAGCACAGTTGTTCTAGGGTCTCATTTATGTCTCTTATATCCTTGTTTAATTTCTGTTTAGAGGATCTGTCCAGCTCTGTAAGAGGTGTGTTAAGGTCCCCTGTTATTATGGTATTATCAGATATCATATTGCTCAGACTGAGTAAGGTCTGTTTCCAGAATCTGGGAGCATTTAAATTGGGTGAATAGATATTTAGAATTGAAATGTCTTCTTGTTGTAGTTTTCCCTTGACCAATATAAAGTGACCATCTTTGTCTTTTTTGACTCTAGTTGCTTTAAATCCACATGTATCTGAAAATAAGATTGCAACTCCTCTTTACTTCTGAATTCCATTTGCCTGAAAAATTGTCTTCCAACCCTTGACTCGGGGCCTTAATTTGTCTTTTGAAGCCAGGTGTGTTTCTTGCAGACAGCAAATGGATGGCTTGTGTTTTTTAATCCAGTCAACCAATCTATGTCTCTTCAGTGGGGAATTCAAGCCATTAACATTTATTGAGATAATTGATAAGTGTGGTATTATTCTATTCGTCTTATTTTGTGAGAATCCATTGCTTAGTTTTATCTTTTGCATCAGTGTGGAGGTTTGGTTCTGTCCTTTAATTTCTGAGTTCTTACTTTGCTGCTGATCCATTGTGGTGGTCAGAGTGCAGAACAGGTTGAAGTATTTCCTGTAGAGCTGGTCTTGTTGTGGTGAATTTCCTCAATGTTTGTATATCCGTAAATGATTTGATTTCTCTGTCAATTTTGAAGCTTAGCTTAGCAGGGTACAGAATTCTGGGCTGGAAATTGTTCTGTTTAAGTAGATTAAAGGTAGATGACCATTGTCTTCTTGCTTGGAAAGTTTCATTAGAGAAGTCTGCGGTCACTCTGATGGATTTGCCCCTGTAGGTCAACTGGCGCTTACTCCTGGCAGCTTGCAGAATCTTTTCTTTGGTCTTGACTTTGGACAGGTTCATCACAATGTGTCTTGGAGAAGCTCGGTTAGAGTTGAGGCGACCTGGGGTCCGATAGCCCTCTGAAAGCAGTGTGTCAGAATCTTTGGTGATATTTGGGAAATTTTCTTTTATAATATTCTCTAGTATGGCTTCCATTCCTCTGGGGCATTCTTCTTCCCCTTCTGGAATTCCTATAACTCGTATGTTGGAACGCTTCATAAAGTCCCATAATTCTGACAGTGAACGTTCTGCTTTCTCTCTCTTCTTTTCTGCCTCTTTTACTATCTGAGTTATCTCAAGAACTTTGTCTTCTACCTCTGAAATTCTTTCTTCTGCATGGTCTAACCTGTTGCTGATACTTTCCATTGCTTCTTTAAGTTCCCTGATTGACTGTTTCATTTCCCTCAGCTCTGCTATATTCTTTTTATATTCTTCATATCGTTCATCTCTTATTTGATTCTGTTTTTGGATTTCCTTTTGGTTATTTTCCACTTTATTAGCAGTTTCCTTCATTGTTTCCATCATTTCTTTCATTGTTTTCAACATGTGTATTCTAAAATCCCTTTCTGTCATTCCTAACATTTCTGTATATGTGGAATCCTCTGCAGTAGCTACCTCATGGTCCCTTGGCAGGGTTGTTCTGGACTGGTTCTTCATGTTGCCTGGAGTTTTCTGCTGATTCTTCCTCATGGGTGATTTCTTTTATCTGTTTCCTTGCCCTAATTTTCCTTTCTCTTTCTCTTGCTCTTTAAGGTCTCGTGCCTGTGGAGTAAGGGTTACAGGACCAGAAGGGTGAGAAGGTTTAAGAGCAGAAAAGGGATGAAAGAAAGGAGGACCGAGTGATAAGAAAAAAAAAAGAAAAATAGAGAAAGGAGAGGGGGTGGGTAAAAGGAATATTGACAAAAAGAAGAGAGGCACAGAAAGAGGGAGACAGAGCAATATAGGTGTACAGTAGGGTACTTTGATACAACCTTAAAAAAAAACCCACCTTCTGGGGGTGCCCGGTGGGGTGGTTCCCTTGAGGTCAGCAGCTCTTTGCTAACCTAATCAGACACAGTACCCCAACTCCACCAAGTAGAGAGGAAAGACAAAAATGCTATAAATCAAACCAAAACAAGCAAACAGAAAACTTTATGGGATAAAATTGGCTGGAAAAACCAAATAATAGCGGTAGAAACACTAACAAAAATGAAGTTCTAATTATTGAAATAGACAGCAATGGCAAATTATAATTAAACTAGAGAAATTGAGAAAGAAAAAGGATCTGTATGGAAAAGATTGAACTTAAAAAACAAAACAACAATCCACAACATCAAAATAAACAAAAAAAACAACCAAACCAAAAAAAAAAAACAAACAAAAAAAAGCAAAGCAGTATGTATATGTTATTGAATATTGTCTGGGCAACACATGGTCTTCTGGGGTATGAGATGTTAATCACAGTTCTGATACGACTGGAGGCTGCTAGTTTCTCAAACCCCAGCATGTAGACACCCTAATTCTCTCTTCAGCCCACTTAAAAGGCAGTTTGAACTTGTTCACTTACTGAGCAGAAGCTTTCTCAGGGAAGTGCTTGTCACTGGAATCACTGCTGAAGTGGCTATCCACTTACCCTGTGTGTCAAAACTGGTCTCCCTCTGCCCCCGAGGGTTAGGGCTGCAAAGCGGCTCAGACCCCGCCCTTAGGCTACTTGGTCTCTGGGATACCAGCTCCCACCCAATTCCAGCTCTGCGACCCTGAGGGCGGAGCTTGCCGGGGCAGATCGCTCACAATGTCTGCCTGTGACCCAGAGCCAAACACTATTAGCTCCTTCTGGCTCAGCGGCTCAGACTGGGGCCATAGACAAAGGCCAAAGTTCTCCGCACTCCCGCTCAGGCTCTCCCCAAGGCAGTTCAGCTGAGTGCCAAGTCCCAAAGACACCAAAACAGTTCACAGGTAAGGCCTTTCTGGTTTGCAGTCTCGCTGTTACTGAACTTACAGGTGCGGGCGGGTTTAGACGGATTGAACACATGCGACCACTTGCCGGTTTTCCACTGTTTTAGTCCTCTTGGGGTCCAGAAGTCTCTCGCTGACTCCCTGTATCCTCTCAGGGGTGATGATAGGCAGATCCCACCAGCCAGAGATGCCTAGAGTCCTATATCCCCAGACTCACGGTGCCCAGATGCAAGGAAGCTGTTACTCGGCTGCCATCTTGCTCCACCTCCTCTTTCCGTTCTCTTGAGGAAGGCTTGCAGTGCTATAAATTTCCCTCTTAGAACTGCCTTTGCGGTGTCCCAGAGGTTCTGTTGTTATTTTGTTCCAAAAAATTGGCAATTTCTTTCTTAATCTCATCTCTGGCCCAGCTATCATTCAGCATAAGGTTATTTAACTTCCATGTTTTTGTATGAGTATGCAGATTCCTGTTGTTACTCAGCTCAAGTTTTATTCCATGGTGGTCCGAGAAGATGCATGCAATAATTTCTATTACTTTAAATTTAATGAGGTTAGACTTGTGACCTATGATGTGATCAATTTTGGAGTAAGTTCCATGGGCTGATGAGAAGAATGTGTATTCATTTTTGTTGGGATGAAATGTTCTGTAGATGTCTGTTAAATCCAAATTTTGGATGGTTAGGTTTAAATCTAAGTTTTCTTTGCTCAGCTTCTTGTTGGAGGATGGATCCAACACTGCCAAAGGAGTGTTGAAATCTCCAACTATTATGGAGCTGGAGGAAATCAAGTTACTCATGTCTGTTAGAGTTTCTCTTATAAATTGAGGTGCATTCTGGTTGGGTGCATAGATATTAATAATTGAGATCTCATCATATTGAGTATTACCCTTAACAAATATGAAGTGACCATTCTTGTCCTTCCTTACTTTTGTTGGTATAAAGGCTATTGTATTGGCAAATAAAATCACAACACCTGCTTTTTTCTGATTACTATTTGCCTGAAATATGGATGACCATCCTTTCATCCTGAGTCTATATTTGTCTTTTAAGTTAACTCTTAATGACTCTTGTATGCAACAGATATCTGGCCTGAGTTTTTGTATCCAGTCAGCTAACCTATGCCTCTTTAGAGGACAGTTTAAGCCATTCATATTAATGGAGAATATTTATAAGTCTGGTGAAGTTTTGGGTATCGAGTTTTTCAAAAGTCCAGTGGGCATTTTTAATCCTTTTGCCGGTGTAGAAATTGGAGTTTGATCCGCAGTTTCTGAGTGAGTTTACTTTTGTGGTATAGGATTGGGTTGGTCATTATGGAGGATAGGTCTGAGAATATCCTGAAGAGCTGGTTTGGTTATGGCAAATTTCTTCAACATATGAATGTCATTAAAGTATTTAATTTCTCCATCATAAATGAAACTCATTTTAGCTGGATACAAGATCCGGGTTTGAAAGTTATTTTGCTTTAGGAGATTAAATGTCAGTGACCACCCTCTTCTGGCTTGAAAAGCTTCAGCAGAGAGATCTGCAGTCATTCTAATATTCTTCCCTGTGAAGTTAATGGTTTTCTTTCTCCTGGCAGCTTTGAGGATTTTCTCCTTCATATTAACTTTAGTGAAGTTAATTATGATATGCCTGGGGGATGTCTTATTGGGGTTGAGTCGTGCTGGGGTTCTGAAGCTGTCCGCTATCTGAATTTCAGAGTCTCTAGGCATGTCTGGAAAATTCTCTTTCATAATTTCATGCAGAAGGGCCTCTGTGCCCAGCGAGGTCACTTCATCTGTTTCTGGAACTCCAATGATTCGGATATTCACCTTCTTCGAATTATCCCAGAGCTCTCAGAGAGAATGATTCGTTTTTGCTCTCCATTTCTCTTCCTCTTTGAGAGTTTGGGAGCATTCAAAGGCTTTATCTTCAATGTCAGAAATCCTTTCTTCTGCTTGCTCCATTCTGTTGCTGAGGGATTCTACTGTATTTTTTATATCCTTGATGGCTGCAAATTCTTGCTTCAGTGTTTCTAAGTCTTTGGTGGTTTTGTCTTTAAATTCGTTAAATTCTTGAGCCAACTTTTGAATTTCTCCTTAAATTCCTAATTCTACTTTGTTAATCTTGTCTGCAATCCAAATTCTGAATTCGATATCTGACATTTCAGCCAGTTGTTTACGAATAGGATCTTCAATTACATCTGCCATATCTTTCCTTGGGAGGGGGTTGATCTATTCTGCTTATTCATGTTACCAGAGTTTTTCCACTGATTCCGCCCCATGGTTGCTTTACTCCCTTTGATTTTTTTCCCCCTGGGGCTTTGTCGAGGGCCTGTACAGTGTTGTGGCCTGAGAAACTGGGGCCCTGTCTTTTGTGGTGGGGCTAAGTGGTTCTGTCTTGTTTTCAGCTGGTTTCTGTTCCACCGTAGTGAAACAGATACTTTGGATTGAAGTCTCAGCTGTGGAGAAATATCAGCAATTAAGTCACCCCACCCCCCACTGGCAAACAATTGGAAAAGAAAAATCAAACCTTCCTACCACCATGCACCCAGGGCATCACCTGATTTGTCCTCAGCCGATTGGTTCCGTTCAAAAAGTCTAAATCAATTGTCTCAGTCTGCACCTGTCTCGGGTGAGAGAGTTTAAGAGGTCTCTGGGAACTGGATCACAGGGGTCTGGTGACTACTCTGGTGTGGCTTGCTCCAGTGCTGCATGGAGTCAGGAGGAGCCACCCAGCCAATAGATCAGTCTGGGAAGGTTGCTGCCTCCTTCCCCACCTTACACCACTTTCACACCCAGTCTCTGATAGCCCTTCAGTTGGCTGACCCAGTTGCCTGTAGTGAATCGATACTTCAGGAGTTTGCACCTGCCTGAATCACAAGGAAGTCTGCCAGGCCGCTGTGCTCTGCCTCTCTCTAGCAGGAGGAGGAGAGGCCTGACAACCTTGGGCGCTTGTTAAAGGTTGGGGGGTTTTCACTCAGGTCTAGTCTTGCCCCTGATTAATGTTACTGACAGAACAGAACAGAACAACTCTGCGGTTCCCCTGCAAAAGAGAAGCTGAATTGAGTTCCAAATCAGATTGTCTTTGCTCTTGTATTGTCTATAGGCTGACGATCCCCTGAGGACCAGGTGTGTCTTAGGTTTAGTAAAGCGGACCTCTGGGTCAGCCCCACCCTGGGAGTTTCCCTGGTTTGCAAGTTGGAGTTGCCTCAAGCAAATCCTATACTCAGAGTCTCTGGTTGCCCAGGGAGACAGGGGGTGTGACTTCAGAATATTGGGTAGTGAGCCGTATTGGTAGCAAAAGAGGGCTGCTGTTTTATGGCTCAGGCAACCGCTGCTCCAGTGTAGCTCCCTTCCGGCCAACAGTCCTCTCTCCACTCCCATACCCCAGAGTCTGCACCGACCGGCTGCAGCCCAGCACTGTCTACACCCCTCGAGCAATCACCCAAGAGTCTGGACCCCTGTGGGAGAGGTCCTTGGAGCGAGAGCAGAGGGGAGCGCGGGGAGCGCTGGGATCCTGCGGTTGCGGGCAGAGAACACACAGCTTTACACAGTTTTATGCCTGGCCGTATTGTCACCAAAAGACAGATGTCGTACTGTGCCTCAGGGACCTGTCACTCTGGTGCGATCCACTCTCCGCCGACCGGGACTGGCCTCCAGACCTCAGTGTGAGTGAAGGGGAGTGCTGGGAGCTCAGAATTCCAGGTACAGACTATATACAGTTTATACAGTTTTATGCCTGGCAGGAGAATGCCTAGTAGTGGAGGTAGGTCCAGTTTTTAGAGGGTCTCTCCCACGGAGTGTGGTGGGAGGACCTTTGAACTCTGCCCGATTGTTTGTGGGCACTGTGAGCCGTTCTCTTGGGGAAGGGGGACTCTCATCCACTTGGTGATGGATTTTGTACCTTTTGTTTGTATCCTTGTGGTCACAGCTCGCCTCGGCGGGGTTGATGTGTGTTCTTCAACCTTCTCTCTTAGTGCAGCTCAAATCCACCAGGTTACTTGCTGAATTTTTGTCCTTTAACTCTCCTACTGGACGGGAGCCTCTGTGGAAAGTTGGCTTCAGTCAGCCATCTTGTCTTCTCCCTCAGTGAGAGCTCTTTGTGACAGCTCCAGCTCAGACCTTGCACTTGGCATGGCCCTGGAAGAGGCTCTCTGAGGTAGCCTCACCCCTGTGATGATCTCTGCCTGGGCTCCCATGCTGTCACCAACACCCTTGTAAATCTAGGTGGAGGAAGCCAGGGCCCCACAGCTCTTGCCTTCTGCATGTCTGCAGAGTTCACTGCTTGGATCCACCAGGATTTGTCACTTGCACCTTCCAGAGGTGGGGTGAGGTTGAGCCACTGCTGACATGCCAAGGAATGCTGCACTGGAATGCAGGGAGCAGAGACCCAGGTGGCCATGGGCAGTGAGCCTGTGAAGTGCCCCTGGCTCTGTCTCCCACAACTACCCTGCCCTCCTAGAGGTCTGATGATGGGCAGGGTAGCCTCACAGATCTCTGAAATGCCTTCGGAGTCTTTCTTTCTGGTCCTGATGAATAACCTCTGGCTTCCCTCTGTCCTTGCTAATCTTTTGGTTAAGGAGGTTTTGGCTATGTTCTTAAACACTTTTTTGTTTTTCACATGATCAGGCTGCAAATTTTCTAAATCATTCTGCTTTACTTTCCTTTTAATTATAAATTCTGTCTTTAAATAATTTCTCTCCTCTAGTATCTTACTATAAGCAGTTAAAAATAGCCACACAACAATCTGAACACTTTGCTGCTTAGCTATGCCATTAGATGTCCTAATTTTCACTCTTTTTTTATTTCAATGGGTTAAAGGGGTACATGTGTTTTTCGTTACATGGATGAATTATACGAAAGTCTGACAATTAAGTTCATGAACTCACCCTAGACAAAGTGCTGCACACCTTCTGCTGATTGTCACTGCAGTCACCTTTGAAGCACTCCCCCTGGAAAGCCATGCTCTGACCCCAGTCCTAGTCCACCTTTCAAAGTGATTTTGGAACTTTCTGGAATGCCATTGAGCTGTTGTCGCATTACCCATGATGTGCTGAATGTCATCAAAATGTCTTCCTTTTAATATTTCCTTTATGTTTAGGTAAAGAAAAGAGTCACTGGGACCAGATCAGTTGAGTAAGGAGGGTGTTCAATACAGTTATGTGTTTACCAGCTAAGCACTCCCTCACAGATTGTGTTGTGTGAGCTGGTGCATTATCATGGTGAAAGAGCCATGAACTGTTGGCCAAGATTTTCAGTTAAGATTTTCCTAACTGTTTCTCCCCTCAGAAAAACATGTAATCCATTTGTACGCTGCCATTTTCTTCATGGCATTAGCCCTATAGACTTGGACCAACATGTTCCTGATTTCACTTCCACTCTTGTCAAGTTTAACAAGAAATTTAATGATTGTTCATTGCTCTAATTCAAGCTCTGACATTCTTGTGACAGCACGCAAAACCACACACTGAAGCCCTCTCAGCAAGACCTTGCCACATGTCAACACCAAACACAACTGTGAGACACTGATAAACCAAGGTCATATGCCTTACTGAGTGCTGCCAACATAAGTGCATGGTAGTGAGTTTGTGAGCTTAATTGTTAGACCTGGTATAATGCTGAAGTCAGGGCGTTTAGTGTACCTGTCACCAGAATAGTATACTTTATACCTCTAGGTAATTTTTTATTAATCCCTCCTCCCCTTCCCACACTCCCGTCTTCTTAGTTTCCAATTGCATCACTTTATGACAACTGTACTAATTATTTAGCTCCTACTTATAAAATGAGAACACTTAGGTTAATGGTCTCCAGATCCATTCCAGTTGCTGCAGAAGACATTATTTCATTCCTTTTAATGGATGAGTAGTACTCCACTGTTTATGATATATATATCAGCACTGCCTATCATATATATATATCATAAATATATATGTATATTTACACACCCACCCCCCACATTTTGTTTATCCACTCATCAGTTGTTGGGCACTTAGGTTGATTCTTTTCTTTGCAGTTGTGAACTGTGCTACAGTAAACATTTGGGTGCAGATGTGTTTTGATAGAATGACTTACTTTCCTTTGTGCAGATACCCAGTAGTTGAATTGCTAGATTGAATGGTAGGTCTGCTTTTAGTTCTTTGAGGAATCTCCATCCTGTTTCCATAGACATACTAGTTTACATTTCCACAGTGTTTAAGCAGTCCCTTTCCCCACATTTATACCAATATCTATTGTTTTTTCACTTTTTAATAGTGACCATTATGACAGGAGTAAGGTGGCAGCTCATTATGGTTTTACTTTGTTTTTTTTTTTTTATTAAATCATAACTGTATACATTGATATGATCATGGGGCATCATACACTCGCTTCATAAACCATTTGACACATTTTTATCACAGTGGTTAACATAGCCTTTCTGGCGTTATCTCAGTTACTGTGCCAAAACATTTACATTCTACATTTACCAAGTTTCGCAAATACCCCTGTAAGATGCACCACAGGTATGATCCCACCGATCCCCCTCCCTCTACCCACCCCCCCTTCCCACTTCCCCCTATTGTTAAGTTGTAGCTGGGTTATAGCTTTCATGTGAGAGTCTCAAATTAGTTTCATAGTAGGGCTGTGTACATTGGGTACTTTTTCTTCCATTCTTGGGATACTTTACTAAGAAGAATATGTTCCAGCTCCATCCATGTAAACATGAAAGAGGTAAAGTCTCCATCATTCTTTAAGGCTGCATAGTATTCCATGGTATACATATACCACAATTTATTAATCCATTCGTGGATTGATGGGCACTTGGGCTTTTTCCATGACTTAGCAATTATGAATTGGGCTGCAATAAACATTCTGGTACAAATATCTTTGTTATGTTGTGATTTTTGGTCTTCTGGGTATATGCCCAGCAGAGGGATTACAGGATTGAATGGCAGATCTATTTTTAGATCTCTGAGTGTTCTCCATATATCTTTCCAAAAGGAATGTATTAATTTGCATTCCCACCAGCAGTGCAGAAGTGCTCCCTTTTCTCCGCATCCACGCCAACATCTCTGGTCTTGGGATTTTGTGATATAGGCTAGTCTCACTGGAGTTAGATGATATCTCAAAGTAGTTTTGATTTGCATTTCTCTGATGATTAAAGATGATGAGCATTTTTTCATATGTATTATGGTTTTACTTTGTATTTCCATGATGATTGGTGATGTTGAACATTTCTTCATATGTGTTTTGGCCATTTATTTGTATGTCTTCTTTTGAAAAAATATATTCACATTTTTAATGGGATTGTTTCTTTTTATCTTGCTGATTTTGTTTGAGTTCTTCGTAGATTCTGAGTACCAGTTCTTTGTTAGGTGTACGGTTTGTGAATACTTTCTCCTATTCCGTAAGTTGTCTATTTAGTCTGTTGATCATTTCCTTTGCTGTGCAGAAACATTTTAGCTTAATTAAGTCCCATTTATTTATTCTTGCTACTGGTTTATTTGATTTGGAGGTCTTAATCATAAATTTGTTGCCTGGGTCAATGTCCAGAAGAGTTTTTCCAATGTTTTCTTCTAGAATTTTTTAATGGTGTCAGGCCTTACATTTAAGTCTTTAATCAATCTTGAGTTAATTTTTGTATATGTGGAAAGATGGGGATCCAGTTTCCTTCTTCTGCATGTTGCTATCCAATTTTCCCAGCACTGCTTATTCAAAGGGCATCCTTTCTCCTGCACATGGTAAATTCTACCTTCCATAAAGCCCTCACATGGACACAATTCAGCCAAATTATTTACTGCTTTATAACCAGAATAGCTTTTACTCCAATTTTCAACACCTTGTTCCCCATATCCATCTGAGACCCTGCCAAAATGGTCCTTGCTGTCTATATTTCCATCAATATTTGATCATGACCACTGAAGTAACGCTAAGAGGCTCCAGTCTGTCCCTAGCCTTCTCTGCTTAGCCCTCATCAGAACCATCCTTAGTGCTCCAGGTATGGCAACACAGGCTCCTTCTAGCTGGTTCCTCCAAACTCTTCCAGCCCCTATCATTACCCATTCCTGAAGTTGCTTCCACGATTTTACGTATCTATTATAGTGACAACCTCATTTCTGGGTACTAATTTTCTGTCTTAATCTTTTTTTTGTTGCTGTGATGGAATACCACAGACTGGGTAATCTGTAATGAGCAGATCTTTATTTAGCCCATGGTTCTGGAGGCCAGAAAGTCCAATGTCAAGGGCCTGGCTTGTGCTGGAGGGAGAGTGGAAGGAGGAAGTGAAGCAAGCATATGCAGAAGGGACAAGCACAGGAGCTGGGCTCCCTGGTAGCTGCCTACTCCTCGATAGCTAACACATCCCTTAAAGATGACACTGTCCATTCACAAGGGTGGAGCCCTTAAGATCCAAAAAACTTCTCACTCAGCCCCACCTCCTAACACCTTGGGGTTAAGTTTCAACATGAGTTTTGGAGGATACATTCAAGCCACAAAAGTTCTCAAGATTCTCACCTCCTCATGTATAAACCCTGTAAAATTACCTCCCCTTAAGTTTTATGGGAACCCATAAATATGATGGATAGTTGCCCCTTTGTGCGGTTATGTTATATGAGCCAGGTGATGGAATACTTGTTACCATCATTATGTTATGATAATTATGTTGCGTAAGACGTCATCAGGGCAGACTAGGAAGGATTCTCCTGCTGACCTTGACAGAGCAAACTCTAATGTTGTGGCTAAGAACATCATGTGGCTTCTAGGGGAGCTGAAAACAACCCCCTCCTTAACAACCAGTAAGAAAGTAGACCTTGGTTGTTCCTACCACTGCATGGAACTGAATTTAGCCAACAGCATGGGCGATATCTTGATTTCAAACTTGTGAGACCATGAGCAAAGAACCCAGATGCTCTGTGCTCAGACTTACAACCTAAAGAACTGCAAGATAATAAATGGATATTTTAAACTAATAAGTATAAAATAATTTGTTATGCAGCATTAGCAAACTAGTACAAATGAAAGGAAAAAAAACCTGCTAATATTAAATTCTTCTACGTTTACTTTTCATCATCATGTAGGTGTAGAAAATCTCAAACTTTTACATGTTGTAGGCTTGAACAAATGAGTAAATAAAATGGGTTGATGATGAAACCCTAAGCTTTAGCCGTGGAAGGAGGAAGATACAAGTATGGATTGAAAAAAGGCAAAGAACAACACTGTGGGGTTAAATTGAGACAGGAGATTTTACTATAAAATTATGGTTTCTAAAATATGTACATCAGAGGGAGGATTCCCAACACATACAAAGCATAAAACCTCTAACATATTTCTGCTTGCTGAAAGGGCTGGAAGCACCACTATTCCAATAGCAATGAACATAGTGAGCACCCATATCTTGATTCTAAACTCCCTTACTTCCAAAAGGAGCTGGGGCTCCCTGGAGAAGTGGTGGATTCCTGGGTTGGAACAGAGACAGTATAAGAAGAACCTGGAACATACTGCTGTAAATTAAGAAAATACTAAAAAGAATTGATAGGGGTATTTCAAAAAAGACAAGGGAGTCATGTTAAGCATCAAAATAAACAAGGACTCTAATAGATTAAGCCTATTCCAACAGTGAGAATTTGTGAGTCCAAACCGATGAGAGAGACAGAGAGAAACAGATAGAGAGAGAGTGAGAATTGGAAAATCACGATTTACAGCCTTAAGAGTAAAATGTGCCTCAGGCAACCCTCATTAATAGGCCCTAAATCTAGGGGGAAAGGTTTGGTGACAAACAGGATATTGACAACATGTCAAAGAATTTCCTGATAAATTACTTATTAATTCTATAGGGAAAAAAGTAAATATGGTAGAGAAACGGCTAACTCTAACCAAATAATCAAAATTAATGTTGGCAATAAGGAACAGTTTCCTGAGAAGAAATGCACCATCACTAATGTGACTGCAGAGCCACAAAGGCACAATCTAATCATGAGGAAACACTGGATAATCACAAACTGGGGATCATTCATTCAACACAAAGAACAACCAAAGAACTCTTCCAGATTAAAAAAGTCTAGAGAGACAGGGCAGCTAAAAGCCATATGTGATTCTGGACTGGATCCTAGACTGGGGGGGAAAACTGGTATAAATGGCATTATTGGGACAATTGACAAGATGGCAACATGGACTGTAGATGAAAGCGCTGCACCAATGTCAAAGTTCCTGAGTTCCATAAGTGTCCTTAGGACAGACACACTGAACCTGACGGGGTGAAGAGGTGTGATAAACACAACTTACTCTCAGATGGTTGGGTGGGAAAAGATATGTTTACACATACACAGAATAATAAAGACAAAATGTTCAAATTTATTAATCTGGGTGAAATGTTTATGAGTGTTCTGGTACTATTGTTACTTTTCTAAAAATTATTTCAAAGTAAAATAAAATGAGAGTTTTTTATTTATTTTATTTTTTTATTTTTTATTTTTAGGGGATAATTTTTATTTTATTTTATTTTATTTTTATTATTAAATCATAGCTGTGTACATTAATGTGATCATGGGGAACCATACTCTGGTTTTATAGACCGTTTGACACATTTTCATCATACTGGTTAACATAGCCTTCCTGGCGTTTTCTTAGTTATTGTGTTAACACATTTACATTCTACATTTACTAAGTTTCTCATATACCCTGGTAAGATGCACCGCAGGTGTAATCCCACCAATCACCCTCCCTCTGCCCACCTCCCTCTCCCTCCCCTCCCTTTCACCCTTCCCCTTATTCTTAGGTTGTAACTGGGTTATAGCTTTCATGTGAAAGCCCCAAATTAGTTTCATAGTAGGGCTGAGTACATTGGATACTTTTTCTTCCATTCTTGAAATACTTTACTAAGAAGAATATGTTCCAGCTCCATCCATATAAACATGAAAGAGGTAAATTCTCCATCTTTCTTTAAGGCTGCATAATATTCCATGGTGTATATATACCACAATTTATTAATCCATTCGTGGATCAATGGGCACTTGGGCTTTTTCCATAATTTAGCAATTATGAATTGGACTGCAATAAACATTCTGGTGCAAATATCTTTGTTATAATGTGAGTTTTGGTCTTCTGGGTATATACCTAGTTGAGGAATTATAGGATTGAATGGCAGATCTATTTTTAGATCTCTAAGTGTTCTCCAAACATCTTTGCAAAAGGAATGTATTAATTTGCATTCCCACCAGCAGTGTAGAAGTGTTCCCTTTTCTCCACATCCATGCCAACATCTCTGGTCTTGGGATTTTGTGATCTAGGCTAATCTTACTGGAGTTAGATGATATCTCAAAGTAGTTTTGATTTGCATTTCTCTGATGATTAAAGATGATGAGCATTTTTTCATATGTCTGTAGGCCACGCGCCTGTGTTCTTCAGAGAAGTTTCTCTTCAAGTCCCTTGTCCAGCCTGAGATGGGATCACTTGTTCTTTTCTTGCTTATATATTTCAGTTCTCTGTGGATTCTGGTTATTAAACCATTGTTGGAGACATAACCCACAAATATCTCTCCCATTCTGAGGGCTGTTTGCTTGCTTTACTTACTGTGTTCTTGGCTGTGTAGAAGCTTTTTAGTTTCATCAGGTCCCAGTAGTGTATTTTTGATACTGCTTCAATTGCCCGGGGGTGGGGGGGTCCTCCTCATAAAATACTCACCCAGACAGATTTCTTCAAGGGTTTTCCCTGCACTCTCTTCTAGTACTTTTATAGTTTCATGTCTTAAGTTTAAATCTTTAATCCAGTGAGAGTCCATCTTAGTTAATGGTGAAAGGTGTGGGTCAGTTTCAGTCTTCTACAGGTCACCAGCCAGTTCACCCAGCACCATTTGTTAAATAGGGAATCTTTTCCCCACTGAATGTTTTTAATTGGCTTGTCAAAGATCAAATAATGGTAAGTAGCTGGATTCATCTCTTGGTTCTCTATTCTGTTCCAGACATCTACTTCTCTGTTTTTGTGCCAGTACCATGCTGTTTTGATCACTATCGATTTATAGTGTAGTCTGAGGTCTGGTAGCGTGATTCCTCCTGCTTTGTTTTTATTTCTGAGTAATGTCTTGGCTATTCAAGGTTGGAATGTTCTTTCTTTTCCAGTTGCTTGAGATGTCCCATTAAGTTGTTAACTTCCTGTCTGTCCATTCTCTTGAGGAAGGCTTGCAGTGCTATAAATTTCCCTCTTAGGACTGCATTTGCAGTATCCCAGAGGTTCTGATAATTTGTGTCTTCATTGTTATTTTGTTCTAAAAATTTGGCAATTTCCTTGTTAATCTCATCTCTGACCCAGCTATCATTCAACATAAGGTTATTTAACTTCCATGTTTTTGTCTGAGTATGCAGATTCCTGTTGTTACTGAGTTCAACTTTTATTCCATGGTGGTCCGAGAAGATGCAAGGAATAATTTCTATTCCTTTAAATTTACTGAGGTTAGACTTGTGACCTAAGATGTGATTGATTTTGGAGTATGTTTCGTGAGCTGATGAGAAGTATGTGTATTCAATTTTGTTGGGATGAAATGTTCTGTAGATGTCTGCTAAATCCAAATGTTGGATGGTTAGGTTTAAATCTAAAATTTCCTTGCTCAGCTTCTTATTGGAGGATCGATTCAACACTGCCAAAGGAGTGTTGAAATCTCTGACTATTATGGAGCTGGAGGAAATCAAGTTGCTCATGTCTGTTAGAGTTTCTCCTGTAAATTGAGGTGCATTCTGGTTGGGTACATAAATATTAATAATTGAAATATCATCATATTGAGTATTACCCTTAACAAATATGAAGTGACCATTCTTATCCTTCCTTACTTTTTTTGGTTTAAAGCCTATTGTGTCTTCAAATAGAATTGCAATACCTGCTTTTTCCTGATTACCATTTGCCTGAAATATGGACGGCCATCCTTTCACCCTGAGTCTATATTTATCTTTTAAGGTAAGATGTGAGTCTTGTATGCAGCAAATATCTGGCCTGAGTTTTTTTTTTTTTTATCCAGTCAGCTAAACTGTGCCTCTTTAGAGGACAGTTTAAGCCGTTCACATTAATGGAGAATATTGATGTGTCTGGTAAAATTTTGGGTATTGAGTTTTTCGAAAGTCCAGTGGACATTTTAAATCCTTTCACCCCTGTGGAAGTTGTAGTTTGATTAAAAGTTTCTGAGTGAGTTTACTTTTGTGGTAGGGGATTGGGCTGGTCATTATGAAGGATAGGTCTGAGAATATCCTGAAGAGCTGGTTTGGTCATGGCAAATTTCTTCAACATATGAATGTCATTAAAATATTTAATTTCTCCATCATAAATGAAACTCAGTGTAGCTGGATACAGGATCCGGGGTTGAAAGTTATTTTGCTTTAGGATATTAAAAGTCGATGTCCACCCTCTTCTGGCTTGAAAAGTTTCAGCAGAGAGATCTGCAGTCATTCTAATATTCTTCCCTTTGTAGGTAATGGATTTCTTACGTCTGGCTGCTTTCAGAATTTTCTCCTTCATATTAACTTTCGTGAAGTTAATTACGATATGCCTGGGAGATGTCTTATTGGGATTGAGTCGTGCTGGGGTTCTGAAAATGTCTGCTACCTGAATTTCAGAATCTCTTTGCATATGTGGAAAATTCTCTTTCATAATTTCATGGAGAAGGGCCTCTGTGCCTTGCGAGGCCACTTCATCACACTCAGGGATTCCAATGAGGTGGATATTAGCCTTCTTCGAATTATTCCAGAGCTCTCTGAGAGAATGATCCATTTTTGCTCTGCATTTCTCTTCCTCGCTGAGAGTTTGGGAGCGTTCAAAGGCTTTGTCTTCAATGTCAGAAATCCTTTCTTCTGCTTGCTCCACTCTGTTACTGAGGGATTCTACTGTATTTTTCAGATCTTTGAGGGCTGCAAATTCTTGCTTCAGTGCGTCAAAATCTTTGGTGGTTTTGTCTTTAAATTCGTTGAATACTCGAGACAACTTTTGAATTGCTCTTTGAATTTCTAATTCCAACTTTTCCTCCATTCTATTAATCTTGTTTGCAATCCAAATTCTGAATTCGATTTCTGACATCTCGGCCAGCTGTTTATGAATGGGATCTTCAGTTACATCTGCCATATCTTTCCTTGGGGGGTTTGATCTGTTCTGGTTATTCATGTTACCAGCATTTTTCTGCTGATTCTGCCCCATGATTTTATTATAATGTTTTATTTTTACCTTTGAGCTTTGTCGAGGACCCGTACAGTGCTATGGCCTGAGAAACTGGGGACCTGTTTGGTGTGGTGGGGCTAAGTGGTTTTGTCTTGTTTTCAGCTGGTCTCTGTCTGACCCTAGTGAAACAGTTACTCTGGGTTGAAGTCTCAGCTATGGAGAAACACCAGCAATTAAGTCACCCTGCCCCCCAAAGGCAACAATTAGAAAAGGAAAATGAAACATTCCTACAACCACACAACCAGGGTACCACCTGAATAGTCCTCGGGTGACTGGCTCAGTTCAAAAAATCCAAATCAATTGTCTCAGTCAGCACCTGTCTCGGGTGGGAGAGTTTAAAAGATCTCTGGCAACTGGATCGCAGGGGTCTGGTGACTCCTCAGATATGGCTTGCTCCGGTGCTCCATGGAGTCAGGAGGACCCACCCAGCAAATAGATCAGTCTGGGAAGGTTGATGCCTCCTTCCCCACCTTGCACCTCTGTCACACCCAGTCACTGATAACCCTGCAGTTGGCTTACCCAGTTGCCTGTAGTGAACAGATACTCCAGGGTTTTGTACCTGCCTGAATCACAAGGAAATTTATTTCTGCTCAGCCAGGATATTGCACTCTGCCTCTATCTAGCAGGGGGAGGTGAGGCCTGACAACTTTGGGCGCTGATGGAGGCTGGGGGTGTTCACTCAGTCCCAGCCCTGCCTCTGATTGATGTTAATGACAAAACAGAACAGAAGAACTTTGCAGGAATTTCTTTCTGTCCCTGCTAAATTACCCTGCAGAAGAGAAGCTGTTTTGAGTTCCCAGAGCCTGTGCCTCAGGCCCTGTCTTTGCTCTTGCAGGTTTGTATTCAGTTAGTTGTCAGTTCTAGCCACCTGTCTTCCTTTGTCTATAGGCTGAAGATCCCCGAGGGCCGGGTGCATCTTAGGCTCAGTAAAGCGGTCCTCTGGGTCAGCCCTTCCCTGGGAACTTCCCGGCTCTGCATGTGCATTTCTAGTCCCTGCACTCCACTCAGGCTGATACCGCCTCAGGCAAACCCTTTACTCATGGGGCCTGTGTTTCTGTCCCAGATCTGTTCCACAGTGATTGCCACCTGAGTAGATGCCCGGCCTCCTCTGGTTGCCCAGGGAGACAGAGGGTGTGGCTTTGGAATATCCCGGAGTGAGCCCTATTGTTGCCAAAAGATGGCTGCTGCTCTGCACCTCGGTGCAGCATTGCTCCGGTATGGTTCCCTCTCAGCCCACTGTCCTCTCCTCACTCCTGTGCCGTAGAGTCAGCACTGACCAGCTGCAGTTTAGGCCCTGTCCACACCCCTTGAGAAATCACCCAAGAATCTGGACTCCTGGGGGACAGGCCTCCAGACCTCAGAGTGAGAGTGGAGGAGAGTGCTGGGAGCTCAGAGTTGCAGGTAGAGAATATGTACAGTTTTATGTAGTTTTATGCCTGGCAGGAGAATGCCGTGGTACCCTAGTAGGCGAGGTAGGTCCAGTTTTTAGAGGGTGTCTCCCATGGAGTGTAGTGGGAGGAACTTTGAACTCTACTTGTTTGTTTGTGGGGCACTCCGAGCTGTTCTCATGGAGGAGGGGACTCCCATCTGCTTGGTGATGGATTTTGTACCTTTTGTTTGTATCCTTGGGTTTGCAGCTCGCCTCAGAGGGTTGATGTGCATTCTTCAACCTTCTCTCTTGATGCAGCTCAAATCCACCAGGTTACTTGCTAAATTTCTGTCCTTTAACTCTTCTCCTGGACAGGAGCCTCTGTTGAAAGCTGGCTTCAGTCAGCCATCTTGTCTATGCCCCAAATGAGAGTTTTTTAATCCAGAAATTCTTTCCATATATCATTTATGACTGGTTATAGGATGTTCTACCTTATAGATATAATTTATTAACTCTTTATTTTATGATTTCCAGGTTTTAAAGAATTTTTTAAACTATTATAAATAATACTGTGGTGAACACTTTGTTCATAAATCTTTGTATGTATCTTTGGCTATGTTTTAGTATTAATCCCTAGAAGCAGAGTTACTGAAACCAAGTGTTTAAACTACTTTTTTTTTTTTTTGCAGTTTTTGGCCCGGGCTGGGTTTGAATCCGCCACCTCCGGCATTTGGGCCCGGGCCCTACTCTGTTGAGCCCCAGGCACCGCCCAGGGTTTAAACTATTTTTAAAAATTTATTTTTTGAGACAGGATCTTGCTTTGTCACCCAGGCTAGAGTGCTGTGAGATGACCATAGCTCCCCTGTAACCCCGAACTCCCAGACTCAAGTAATCCCCCCACCTCAGCGTCAGTTTAGCTGGGACTACGGATGCACACTAGCACCCCTGCCTAATTTTTAAGGATAATTTTGTAAAGATGGGGGTCTCATTATGTTGTCCAATCTGGTCTTGAACTCCTGGGCTGAAGCAATCCTTTTGCTAGGTCTCCCAAAGTGCTGGGCTTACCAGTGTGAGTCACCACACCCAGCTAGGTTAAAACTTTCTGTTAAAAAGCTTTTGGGGAAGCTTGTATACATTCATCCAGTGATACATTTATTCTCGGCAATCTACATGCTCAGGTCCCTCCCATTACCAAAAATACCTTTTCTTAATATTTCTAAATTTACAGGCAACCTTATTATCTTTTTGCTATCTATGTATATTAAAATCAAACATTTTTATATGCTTCCTAGCTATTTGCATTTGTTCTAGGAATTTTCTACCTACATTTTCTTACTAGTTTTATTCATGCCATACATTTTTTTGCAGTTTTTGGCCGGGGCAGGGTTCAAACCCACCACCTCCATTATATGGGGCCGCCACCCCACTCCTTTGAGCCACAAGCACTGTCCCCATGCCATACATTTTTTTATTGATAAGCATGATTTACTTATATAGAAGATATGGTAGTACTTTGCCACATTTATTGCAAAATAGGAAGATTCGCTTAGCTGCTTGAAGCTACAGAGCACCCGCCCTAATGTGCAAGCTCAGGCAAAGCAGAGAAGAGGTAGGAGGCTGCAGGAGTCACAGCAAGCGGGGCAACTGAGTGGCGGGCTGGATTATAGGGAAAGGGAGCATTTAAGCAATGTGAGGATTGGGGAAAGCTTCCCTAGCAGGTATAGTTCTCAGGCTTAATCCTATGACAACAGGCAGTGGCGGCAGCCCCTGGCACATGGGGTTACACTTGCACCATGGCAGACAGCAGAGAATACGCAAGTTGCTGCTGGCTTTCCCAGCTTCTACCCAGAAGGGACACACATCACCTTAGCTTGCCTCAAAGCAGGAAAGACCCAGCATGGTTGTCACTGGCCCTGTAACTTCCACAAACTATGGTATTTATGAAAAACCCACCTCCAAACATGCAAACCACTATTTCGGGTCCCTCTCACCATGTTTCTGTCCTGTTACATTCAAGAAATTCAGTTTCTAGATATAGATGGTTAGTACCAGGGATGCGAGAATAGTGAACCGTGATCTGGACACTTCAGAAACTGGAGTCCGGCTGTGCGGTTTGCTGCAGAGACAGGTGGTGAGGGGCCGAGGATCTTCTTGGCTTCATTCCAGCCGACCGTTTCCTCTCGTTCAGAAAGGAACACGTTTATAGACCCCTCAAAATGGTTCCTTGTGGTGCATAGGCATACTCGATTTGGGGAAACTTTAGTTGTCAGCCCTCGATTTTAGCATTATTGCCATTGCCACTTTGTTCCACATCGTTTCTAATTATTTGAATGGGGACTTGGTAAAAATTGTATCAAAGCCATTTGAATATTTTATTTGATTTTTTTTGGCAGAGTTCTACAAAATCCCATGAGGGATTTGAATGTCATTTACATTCTTCATTTTTAGTAACTTCTCCTCTGAATAAACCTTTTACCTCCTTTGATTTTGATTGCAGAGTATAATTTCTAAAATGACTCCAAATATAAGTATAAAATTTAGAATCTTCAAGCTAACCATTTCAGAGAAGGCTCTACTTTCTTTGTTTAGTCCAAACCATAACAAAATACCACAAACCAAATGGCTTAACCAACAGAAATTTTTGTCTCACCGTTCTGAAGACTGGAAGTGCAAAACCAAGCCTGTGGCCAGGGAGATTCCTCCTGAGGGCTGTGATAGAAGCTGTTCCATGCTTCCCACCTCACTGCTGGGGGTTGGCTGGCAGTCTCTGCAGTTCCTCAGACTGTAGAACATCGTCCTAATCTCTGCATCTGTCTTCACAGTGTGTCCTCCCCATGTGGTGTCTGTGCCCAGATCCCCCCTTTTATAAGGATCCTGGCCATGCTGGATTGTTGGCCTAACCCTCTGCAGTATGAACTCAACTAAAGGCCTTTGCAGCAACCCTGCTTCCAAAGAAGGTCACATTCTGAGTGTTAAGACTCCAACAAATCAACCTAACCCATGACCTGTAGAGTAGACAGATCTCGGGAATAAAAATATCCACAATCGTCACACAGGCCACGTACTCCCGCCTTACAGTCACCTTCCTAAGGTAAAGGGGATCGGAAAGGATGGTAAGAGGCAGAGGTAAGAAAAAGAAAGAACTTTTGCTGAACCCTCGTAATTTGTCAATTACTATGCAGGCATTTGAAGCATGTTATATAATTTAGTCTGACATTAGTTGTATCAAGGAGGTAGACGCAAAGGATGAAAACCTTTCATTATGTCACTTTTTGAGGATCAACTGGGAACTGGCTCCAGGTGTGGATTTTGCCTGACTGCAAAGGCTGGGCACTTTCCTTACCTTTCTGCAAAGGCAAAATATTAATAATAACAATAACGATAACAAAATATAATGGCAACGATGCACAGAAATGTCCCACTGAAACAATTGCTTCTTCGAGCCCAGAGCAAAAAAAAAAAAACAGATTAAAAACAATCCGTGGCATTTCTGACAAGTGATACACTCAAAGCTTCAATTCTGCCTCAACAGTCACAGCAGGGTTTTCCTCTCTACAGTTGAATAGAGGCTAATTTCTAAGAGATGAAGGAGAAAAAAGGAAAGAAAAGAACACAGCTGATATGCTTATAAATGTCAAAAATTTCAAACCAACATTTTACTTATTTTTTTTTCAAACCAACTTTTTACATTTGATTTAAAACTTTAAGCCTGATGATGGAGGCAGCATTGTCCTGAGATTTCATCACCTCTGTAGCTAACACTTATTGCAGCCTCTTGAGTGCCGAGACTTGTGCCAAATATTTGTCCTGTACTAACTCGTTTAGACCTCATGACCGCCCTGGGTGAAGGGTAGGTGGTATTAGCTCCATTTTACAGATGATGAAAATGAGAAACATAGGCCCTCTGCAAAGCCTGGCTCCCAAGCACAGCCCAGCTGTCTCTCACTGTTGAGAAAAGTGAAATCACCAAAAGAGTTCTGTGTGATCAAAGTCATGTTTTGTAGCAAGAGGTTTAGAGTCAAACAGACCTGAAATTGCTTCCTGGATCTACCCCTTATTAATTACATGACCTTAGGCAAGTTATTTAGCCACCACGGGCCTCATTTATCACTTTCAAAATTGAGGTAATACTCTCCCACAGGGTATTTATGAGACTTAAAAAGCAAAGCACAATCATTAGAGCATAGAAAATAGCTATTCAATTTAGTATTATAAGACAGATATAACATTCTTTTGAATTATATTCAGATACATTGTAAATCTTGTTACCTGGCAATTTCTCACCTATAAAAATGGTGGTTCAGGTGCTTCAGGGAAAGGATAGATACTCAATGGAACAAGAAGATTATTGTGTATGTTTTTGTTTGAGATTGAAGTAAGACGATAAACTCAAAAGCCAGGCTTTTCTAAGAAAAAATGATATGTTTGAATTTTCTTTAACTTTTAGTAGTATATAGAGAATTAGGCCTGGATGTATGAAGTATAAATTTCTTCTTTTGAGTGGGGAAGACACTCCTCTGAAGTCTCCCTGGGCTGGCTTTCTGTCTAGGTTGTAATGAGGACCCAACATAGAGGAAGCAGGGGTTGGGGGAAGAGATGACAGCAAAGGATGTGATAGAAGCCCGGTGGCAGAGCCCTGTACAGGAAGAACCTCAAAAAAGCAGGAAGAAGGAAGTACTTTTAGAAATAACCTGAGAGATAGAAACACCCTCAAACACCAAAGCTAGTGGTCAGTCTCCCTGGCCTGGGCATGACGTAGGAGGCTGCAGGCCTCTGGGAGAAGCCCGGTTCGGGGCTGCTTGCTGCATCCACGTGGCTTAGGAGCAAGGGCCTGGGGGCACTCGTGGCAGAGGCCAGGTCAGTGAGCCTTAGCTGTGCTCCTGGTTTCCTGGAGCTCAGAGGCAGCTGGGGACGTGGGGAAAAGTAAGCAAGGACCCTGAAAAAGGCCAAGGTCAGCAGATGCTGAGGGTTAAAACAAAGAGCAGGGACTCCCACCCCAGAAATCAGTAGTAGAAAACAGACTCCAGTAATAGGTGCTGCTTACAGTCCTTATAGTCTGTGACTCCACCTCAGTGGCCCACCAGGCCGCAGAGCAATGCCCAGCAGCAGCGGCAGAGCAGAGATCAGACAGGCTTGGATGACTGTCCTCAACCCTGTAGATGCTTTCTTTTTTCCCCTCCCCCTTCCTTCCTCTCCTCTCACTTCCCCTCCTCCCCTCCCCTCCCCTCCCCTCCCCTTCCCTTCCCTTCTCTTCTCTTTCTTTTACTCCCCTTCCTCCCTTCCTTCCTTCCCTCTCTCCTCTCCTTCTCTCTCTTCCCTTTCCTCCCCTCCCCCCTTCCATACTCTCTCTTCCCCTCACTTCCTCTTCCCCCTCCCTTCCCCTCTGTCCTT
Source organism: Nycticebus coucang (assembly GCF_027406575.1). Taxonomy (NCBI): domain Eukaryota; kingdom Metazoa; phylum Chordata; class Mammalia; order Primates; family Lorisidae; genus Nycticebus; species Nycticebus coucang. The sequence goes on from NC_069782.1 coordinate 53,130,209, forward strand.
TCTTTTGACAGGTCTTACTTGTTGTTCTGGCTACAGTACAATGGCGTGACCGCTGCAACCTCAAACTCCTGGGCTCTGGTGATGCTCCTGCCTCAGTCTTCCAAGTAGCTGGACTACAGGTACACACCAGCACGCCCAACTATTTTTCTTTCTTATTGTTGAGACAAGATCTCACCTTATCACCTAGGCTGGAGTGTGGTGGCTCATCATAGCTCACTGAACCCTCAAACTCTTGAGCTCCAGTGATCCTCCTGCCTCAGCCTCCTGAGTAGCTGGGACTATTGATGTGTGCTATCATGACTGGATGATATCTTTGGTTTTTGTACTGACGAGGTCTTGCTATGGTGCCCAGGCTGGCAACTTGAACTCCTTAGGTTAAATGAGCCTTCTGCCTCCGCTCCTGAAGAGTTAGCATTGCAGGTGCCTGAGCCACCAGGCCTGGTCCTTTGCTTTCCTTTAGGAGCAGAAAAAGAGAGCAAAACTCTGAGAAAGCAAATTTACCTGAGGCATCTAGGCCGAAATTTCAGATATGAAACCATAGGTCAGGCTGACATTATTGGACTGTACCAAAATCCAGAATAGCATATTTTCTGCTGGCTGTTGAGTTTGCTTCCTGGGGTAAAACAGATGGGACATAGGAAATGACAAAGTGGGGCTCCTTTGCTCACCCTGCCTTTGTAAGGGCCTATGTAGGGTGATTAGAAACCAGTGCACAGCAAGTATTTTACCAAAAGCTGGCTATAGCCCCAACTAAAATCAGAATGAGAAATTGTCCTTGAGGCAGAACCATGAGAATAGGAGGAAACAGTTAAGATTGTCATACAGAAATGCAGAAAGAAAGAAATAGTATGTGGCTTCTGTCATTCAAAACAGGCTTAAAAAAAACTACAATGAACATAGTACTTTTTAAATTTCAGATTAATATGGGGTACAAAGATTTATATGCCACAGTTTGCATTTGTAAGATTAAAGTCCAGTTTGTACGTGTGTCCCACACCCAGGAAGTGTGTCATCACCTGGGCGATGCACCATCACGTGGGAATTCACCCAACCCTTTCCTCCCTCCCTCTGCCTTGCTTCAGTTTCATTGAGTTTCTCCCTCAGGTGACCATGGAACTGTTTATCTGCTGGTTCCAATCTAGTACTGGGTACACGTGATGTTCGTTTTCCATTCTTAGATAACACAATATTTTATTATAGGAACATACTTTGTTCCTGCATCGTTGTCACAATTTTTATTTTTATTGGTTATACATAACTCCATCAATTCTGTGTGTGATTTATTTGGTCATTCTCTTATTGTGGCACATTTATGTTCCCTTCAATGATTACTGCTGTAAAGAGCAGCATCACCAATGCTGTTATGCTCGGGTATTTATCTAATGTTATGGACCAAAACTGTTTCTTATTTCATTGTGATAAAGCATTAAATAATTTTAACATTTCTGCAATTTTTAAAAAATGTATTTCAAATTACCCCATAAAAGACTGACTATGAGCTCTGTTCATAGACTAAGGAAATATTTCACAACATTCACATCAGCAGTGGGTTAATATTCATGGTGATTTTTTTTAAATTGATTTGTAATTATTATGGGTAAATAATAGTCCATATAAGGCACATGTGATAGTTTGACATGGACATAAAATGTGAAAATAGGCTTTTTGAAAATGTGAAAAGATAATAGATTTGAAAGCCAGACCATTATGAGGAAGAAAAACATTTCCAAAGTTTAACACCTAACTTCATCCTATTAAGAGATTGTCTTAGTGAATTAGATTGTGGAATTTTACTCTATGTCCAGGATGGAGAAGAGAACGGAGTTAAAGAGAAGCCAACAGGCTGCTCCCGATGGGAGGGGTTTTGTGAATAGCAAGGGAGAGGTGGAGATGAAGGAGAGGAGTGGCCGGTCCTTGTCCTGTCCTCCTGCTGTGGAGGCTTTGAGCAGGGGCTGGGGACTGTCTTTACAAGTATCCAGGCAGGAATGAGGGACCAAGAGCTCTGGGGCTGGTGTCACACATCTTTTGCGCACCGGAAGGCTGAGAGGCTTCGGGAAGAGCCTGCAAAGTCAGTTCCCAACAGTGCTCAGAGATGGCATGAGATAGCTGCAGAACCCAGGAGGACAGGTGAGTGTTGTGAGTTGGCTTCTCTGGAAGTAGATACTGAGAGTCTGGGGTGCAAGATATTTATTAGGGACTGATACCTGTGGGAAAAGGAGGGAAGATGCAGGACTGGGCAGAGGGAGAAGCTGAACTGTGATGGAAACCAAAAAAGCCTCAGCTAACCTAAGGGGACCTCTGGGTTGAAATCTGCTGAATTGGCCAGGCCTTTATAACCCCCACTCTCGGTCATCCTAAGAGGGTGGCCCTGCCATTGTTCCAGTCGCTGTATATCTAAGGCCATGGGGATTCAGAGCCCTGCGTGGATTTGACCACCCTGTTTTGCCACATGAGGCATACCTGTGCTACCCCTGCACCCAGACAGTGTCCTGGAGAGGAGCAAACAGAGCACTGAGGCGTTCAATGTTTACCTGAGTTGATAAATCTGAAATTGAATTGCCTAAGGAGATTTTAACTTATTGAACCAAACTCAGGGTCCATACTTAGTCTAAAACTTGGCTTTTAATGTTCTGTTATCCACACATTGTGTGGAGCATCAGGGACATTTTGCACCTGCTACATTAACAAAGAAACACAACGACACCAGAGTCAGAGCACAGAAACAGGCTAGCAGAAGGGTCAAGATTATGTTTTCTGAGAAGATCCATTAGGTGATGGCTAGGGATTTGGTCAGTGGACAGGGTGCATGTTCATTCTGGCTTACTCCCTATGTGAAGTTCTGAAATAATTAGTATTAGGACCTTACTCTCACTGGCCACAGAAATTACATGCTAAACAAAGCCTAAGGTTTAGTAACCTACAATCACTCTGACTTCCTACTACTGTGAAATCCTATACCCAGCAAAAACCAAAAAGCCTATAGTTGATCTAGTTTCCTATCAATATTACAAACACCAAAACCTCTGTCAGCCAGAATCAGAAGAAAATTAAATCTACATAAATCTCTTCATCAGCAAATAAGAGCCAAAACCAACCCAAGTGAGAGTCTGGGTCAAAAGATAGCAAGAGGTGAGAGGCAGGCTACACACTGCAGGAGTCCCAGGAGTGAGAGGCAGGCCACGTCCTGCGGGAGCCCCAGGAGTGAGAGGCAGGCCGCGTCCTGCCGAAGCCACAGGCCTGGCTCAGGAGGGAAGGGCAGAGGTTCAGGTGAGAGCCCTGGACCAGCCTGGGCTCTGCCAATTCCTTGGGAGGGAAGTGACTGACGCCAAGGTCAAAGTCCAAGCTGGGACGTGGTGTTGCTGACTCAGTGTAAACCTACTCAGATCCTTCTCTGTGTTAAGAAGGATCACACTCATCATGGCCACGAAAGTTGTTCTGGAAGAAGTTGTAGTTTCATCATTTTTCCCATGAATAACGGAAAGGAACATCACGGATTTATTGTGCGATATTGTCATGCGTGCTCATAGTTTTGTGAACCTTTTTAAATTGTCTGTAAATGGGCCCCTTTCCTTTTTCTTTCTTCCCCAGGGCTCCTCAGTTATTACCCTCAGTTATTGAGGGTTCATTACATGCCAGGCACCACACTAAGTGATTCACAATCTCTTTGTTATTTTAATCCGTCTAACCCTCTGTTATGTTAACACAAGAATGGAGGCCCAGGCAGGGTGTGGTGGCTCACGCCTATAGTCCCAGCGCTGTGGGAGGCCAAGGCGGGTGGATTGCCTGAGCTCAGAGGTTCGAGACCAGTACGACCAGCAGTGAGTCATAGTAAGACCCTGTCTCTACTAACATCAAAAATAGCGGGACAGAGCATCGCCAGAGGAAGAAGAAAATGAACCCAAAAAAAGGGAGTACTTCAAACGAAGAAGAATGAACAAGCAAGCTGAAATTAAAAATAAAAATTAAAAAATTAAAAAAAAAAAAAGAATGGAGGCCCAGAGACATTAAGTAACACTCCCAAAGTCACACATTTAAGATATAACTGAGAACTCAGGAAGATTCTCCAATAAGGAGAAACAATCAAGATGGTGAAATTGGCATAAATTTGTCTATGGAACTCTGCTGCATTGTCTTAGCCTGGGTCACCCTAATAAACAGAACCTGAGGTGATAAGTGACTCCAAGTGTGAGTGACAAGGGGCAAGACACAGACTGGGGGCCAGTTCAGAGCTGCTAACTGAGACCCACCACTCCAACCCACAGCGTCGTCCACCAAGAAGTTGTCACCTAGAGGGAGAAAACAAGAACTGAGTCACCAGAACTTATCTGCTTTATTTTATCAATAGTTTGCCTCGTGGGGGGTCACAGCCTGTACTTCAGAGTTTCCGTGTGTGGCCTTGTGTGTTTTAGCCTCAGCATCTCCCAGGGTGGGAGGTGGGAGGCCCAGGGTGCTGCCTGAGGGCGGGAGCGGTCAAGTCATACCCATGTGGCATCATCTTAGAACTGATGACTTCATCAGTTATTAAAGCAATATTAAAACCGGTTGGGCTAAGATCTGAGTGTTGGCTCAACAGAGTTGGAGCCATACTCTGTGTGTCTTTTTCTGCAGGATGGAAAGAAACAGCTCAGTTTTAGGTGTTACAAGTGGTTGTGTGGCTTTTTTTATTTTATTTTTATTTTTATTTTTTTTGCAGTTTTTGGCTGGGGCTGAGCTTGAACCTGCCACCTCTGGCATATGGGGCCAGCGCCCTACTCCTTTGAGCCACAGGCACTGCTCAGTGTGGCTTTTAAAGACTAAGTTAAAGAAACCCAGACTGCAGCTCTGCAGAGGCACTGAAGTAAACTCTCAGGTCTAGTCCAGAAAGCAGAGTCTCCAGGGCCTTGGACAAACAGTGGCAGTGGCACCCGGAAAGGCTGACAGCACAGGCCGAGAGCAGAAAGACATCCACTAAGTCTTTAATTCTCCCCAGAACGCTGAGCAGAGGGTGTGGTCAGTTCCTAGAGGTGCCTTCTTTCTGGGAGCGGGAGGTGTAATCAGCTGAGCCGTGACCTCATCTGAGCTAAGCCCATCAAACTGCATGGAATGACATAAAATGCCATCGCCCAGCTCCCTTGGCTAGAGGCTGGTGGACCCTCTCGCTCCTATTCAGCACTTCACAAAACAAAGTCCCCTGGGTTCTGGACTCACCAACATAGCACCAACCACAAGCCCACACAGAGTCTTTGGCAGTCAAAGTGAGTTTCAGTTCAAATTAGGAATAAAAGTCCTTGGCCTGAGAATAACGCCTGTAGTTCTAAGGAAAGTGGACCCTGGTAAGGCAGATGCCCCTGAGTGCGAGAGCCTGGGACAACTGACTGTCTCTAGCTCCAAGGGCAGCTGGAAAGTTTCTGTCCTTTTCAACTAATATGGTGAGTAGCAACTTCTGCCTCACACCAGGGGAAAAGTTACCCAGACCTGGGAAGAGGATCCAGATACTAGGTGGCTGAAAGAATGTCAGGGGCCCATGTCTGCCCCCACATCCTTTCATGTTAACTCATTTCTCGCCAGGTATCAATATTTTTCTTGTGGTCAGACTCCTGACACCACTGCTGAATGTCCCAGATTTCCTGCCAGGAATGACCACACAGGACCACACAACGCACCCCGCCTGACCCTGCTTGGCTTTGTTTGTCCAACAGTTACCCAAGCTCAAAATATGATGCTCAGCATGATAAATTTGCAAACAAACATGCCTCATGGAATGTGAACATTGAACCATTACTGGAAACATCTGCATTTCACATCATAATTCAACTCTGTGGTAGAGTGCAAGGCCGACTTTATTGTAATATGGGACACGTGGTTTGTAGTCCTTGCTCTTACAGTAACCGGCTGTGTGGCCTTATGGAAGGGACTTAATCACTTTGTATTAGGTTTCCTAATTGGTAAAATATATATTTATATGCTTTTTTTTTTAAAGGAAAGAAAAAGCCATTGGACTGAACACAGGGGAAAGAAACAAGTAACACATGGAGTATGAATAACGTGCAATGAATTTTACTTTCGGGCTGTTTTCTGCTGCTGCCGCCATCCCTGGACTCTCAGCTCACATCTGCTGAGGCAGAGAAAACTCCTGGCTGGCATGGATGTGAGTTTGTAGAGGCTCCTGTCCAGAAGGAGAGTTAAAGGACAGAAATTTAGCAAGTAATCTGGTGGATTTGAGCTGCACCAAGAGAGAAGGTTGGGGATGCACTTCAACCCCGCTGAGGCGAGCTGTGACCACAAGGATACAAACAAAAGGTACAAAATCCATCGCCAAGCAGACGGGAGTCCCCTCCCCATGAGAACGGTTTGGAGTACCCCACAAACAAATGGGCAGAGTTCAATGGTCCTCCCACTACACTCCACGGGAGTGACCCTCTAAAAACTGAACCTACCTCCCCTACTAGGGTGCCACAGCATTCTCCTGCCAGGCATAAAACTGGGTAAAACTGTATATATTCTCTACCTGCAACTCTGAGCTCCCAGCACTCCCCTCTATTCTCACTCTGAGGTCTGGAGGTCTGTCCCCCAGGAGTCCAGATCCTCGGGTGATTTCTCGAGGGGTGTGGACAGTGCCTAAACTGCAGCTGGTCAGTGCTGACTCTGGGGCATGGGAGCGAGGAGAGGACAGTCGGTTGAGAGGGAACCACACCAGAGCAGCAGTTCCCTGAGGCACAGAGCAGCAGCCGTCTTTTAGCAACAATATGGCTCACTCCCAGATATTCCAAAGCCACACCCCCGTCTCCCTGGGCAACCAGAGGAGGCCAGCAACCACCACAAACAGATCTGGGATGGAAACACAGGCCCCATGAGTAAAGGGTTTGCCTGAGGTGGTACCAAGCTGGGTGGAGCGCAGGGACTAGAAACGCATTCCACTTGCAGACCCGAGAAGTTCCCAGGGCAGGGCTGACCCAGAGGACTGCTTTACTGAGCCCCAGACGCACCTGGCCCTCAGGGGATTGTCAGCCTATAGACAAAGGAAGGCAGCAGGATAGAACTGACAGGTAACTGAATACAAACCTGCAGGAGTAAAGGCAGGCTCTGGGAGCGCAAAACAGCTTCTCTTCTGCAGGATAATTTAGCAGGAACAGAAACAAAATCCCGCAAAGTTGTTCTGTTCTGTTCTGTCAGTAACATCAATCAGGGATGGGGCTTGAACTGAGTGAACACCCCCCAGCCTTCATCAAGTGCCTGAGGTTGTCAGGCATCACCTCTTCCTGCTAGATAGAGACAGAGCCCAGTGGCCTGGCAGAACAGAAATAGATTTCCTTGTGATTCAGGCAGGTTCAAACCCATGGAATATCTGTTCACTACAGGCAACTGGGTCAGCCAACTGCAGGGCTATCAGTGACTGGGTGTGAGAGATGTGCAAGGTGGGGAAGGAGGCATTAACCTTCCCAGACTGATCTATTTGCCGGGTGGCTCCTCCTGACTCCACACAGCACTGGAGCAAGCCATATCAGAGTACTCACCAGACCCCTGTGATCCAGTTCCCAGAGACCTCTTAAACTCTCCCAACTGAGACAGGTGCTGACTGAGACAATTGATTTGGACCTTTTAAACTGAGCCAATCGACTGAGGACTATTCAGGTGGTGCCCTGGGTGTGTGGTTGTAGGAATGTTTGATCTTTCTTCTCCAATTTTTGCCTGTGGTGGGCGGGGTGACTTAATTGCTGGTATTTCTCCACAGCTGAGACATCAACCCAGAGTAACTGTTTCACTAGGGTCAAACAGCAACCAGCTGAAAACAAGACAGAACCACTTATCCCCCCAACACCAAACAGGGCCCCAGTGTCTCAGGCCATAGCACTGTACGGGTCCCTGACAAAGCTCCAGGGGAAAAAAATCAAAGGGTGTAAAACAATCACGGGGCGGAATCAGCGGAAAAACACTGGTAACATGAATAACCACAATAGATCAACCCCCCCGAACCCCCAAGGAAAGATATATCAGATGTAACTGAAGATCCCATTCATAAACAACTGGCCGAGATGTCAGAAATCGAATTCAGAATTTGGATTGCAAACAAGATTAATAAAGTGGAGGAAAATTTGGAATTAGAATGTCGAGCAACAATTCAAAAGTTGGAATTGGGAATTTGAGGAGAAATTCAAAACTTGTCTCAAGAATTTAACAAATTTAAAGACAAAACCACCAAAGATTTAGACATACTGAAGCAAGAATTTGCAGCCCTCAAAGATCTGAAAAATACAGTAGAATCCCTCAGTAACAGAGTGGAGCAAGCAGAAGAAAGGATTTCTGACATTGAAAACAAAGCCTTTGAATGCTCCCAAACTCTCAAAGAGGAAGAGAAATGGAGAGCAAAAACGGATCATTCTCTCAGAGTGCTCTGGGATAATTCAAAGAAGGCTAATATCCGCCTCATTGGAATCCCTGAAAGCAATGAAGTGGATTTGCAAGTCTCAGAGGCCCTTGTCCATGAAATTCTGAAAGAGAATTTTCCAGACACGCCTAGAGATTCTGAAATTTAGGCAGCAGTTTCAGAACACCAGCATGACGCAATCCCAATGAGACATCCCCCAGGCATATCCTATTAACTTCATTAAAGTTAATATGAAGGAGAAAATTCTCAAAGCAGCCAGATGTAAGAAAGCCATTACCTACAAAGGGAAGAATATTAGATTGACTGCAGATCTCTCTGCTGAAACTTTTCAAGCCAGAAGAGGGTGGTCAAGGACTTTTAATATCCTAAAGCAAAATAATTTTCAACCACGGATCCTGTATCCAGCTAAACTGAGTTTAATTTATGATGGAGAAATTAAATACTTTAATGACATTCATATGTTGAAGAAATTTGCAATAATGAAACCACTCTTCAGGATATTCTCAGACCTATCCTCCATAATAACCCACCCAATCCTCTACCACAAAAGTAAACTCACTCAGAAACTTTTGATCAATTCCAACTCCCACACTGGCAAAAGGATTAAAAATGTTCACTGGACTTTTGAAAAACTCAATACCCAAAATTTTACCAGAGTTATCAATTTTCTCCATTAATGTGAACGGCTTAAGCTGTCCTAAAAAGAGGCATAGGTTAACTGACTGGATACAAAAACTCAGGCCAGATATTTGTTGCATAAAGAGTCACATCTTACCTCAAAAGACAAACAAAGACTCAGGGTGAAAGGACGGTCATCCATATTTCAGGCAAATGGTAATCAGGAAAAAGCAGGTGTTGCAATTCTATTTGCAGATACACTAGGCTTTAAACCAACAAATATAAGGGAGGATAAGAATGGTCACTTCATATTTGTTAAGGGTAATACTCAATATGATGAGATTTCAATTATTAATATCTATGCACCCAACCAGAATGCACCTCAATTTATAAGAGAAACTCTAACAGACATGCGCAACTTGATTTCCTCCAGCTCCCTAATAGTCCGAGATTTCAACACTCTTTTGGCAGTGTTGGATCGATCCTCCAATAAGAAGCTGAGCAAAGAAATTTTAGATTTAAACCTAACCATCCAACATTTGGATTTAGCAGACATCTACAGAACATTTCATCCCAACAAAACTGAATACACATACTTCTCATCAGCCCATGGAACTTACTCCAAAATCGATCCCATCTTAGGTCACAAGTCTAACCTCCGTAAATTTAAAGGAATAGAAATTATTCTGGGCATTTTCTCAGACCACCATGGAATAAAATTTGAGCTCAGTAACAAGAGGAATCTGCATACTCAGACAAAAACCTGGAAGTTAAATAACCTTTTGCTGAATGATAGCTAGGTCAGAGATGAGATTAAAAAGGAAATTGCCAAATTTTTGGAACAAAACAACAAGGAAGACAGGAATTATCAGAACCTCTGGGATACAGCAAAGGCAGTTCTAAGAGGGAAATTTATAGTACTGCAAGCCTTCCTCAAGAGAACAGAAAGAAAGAAAGTTAACAACTTAATGGGACATCTCACGCAACTAGAAAAGGAAGAACATTCCAACCCCAAACCCAGTAGAAGAAAAGAAATAACCAAAATTAGAGCAGAATTGAATGAAATTGAAAACAAAGGAAATATACAACAGATCAATAAATCAAAAAGTTTGTTTTTTGAAAAGGTCAATAAAATAGATAAACCTTTGGCCAACCTAATGAGGAAAAAAAGAGTAAAATCTCTAATCTCATCAATCAGAAATAACAAAGACGAAATAACAACAGACTCCTCAGAAATTCAAAAAATCCTCAATGAATATTACAACAAACTATATTCTCAGAAATATGAAAATCTGCAGGAAATTGACCGATACTTAGAAGCACGTCACCTTCCAAGACTTAGCCAGAATCAAGTGGAAATGTTGAACAGGCCCATATCAAGTTCGGAAATAGCATCAACCATACAAAACCTCCCTAAAAAGAAAAGCCTGGGACCAGATGGTTTCACGTCAGAATTCTACCAAACTTTTAAAGAGGAATTAGTACCTATATTACTCAACCTGTTCCAAAAGATAGAAAAAGAAGGAAGACTACCTAACACGTTCTGTGAAGCAAACATCACCCTGATCCCCAAACCAGGAAAAGACCCAACAAGAAAAGAAAATTATGGACTAATATTACTAATGAATATGGATACAAAAATTTTCCACAAGATCCTAAGAAACAGAATCCAGCAACACATCAAACAAATTATACATCATGACCAAGTCAGTTTTATCCCAGGGTCTCAAGGCTGGTTCAATATCCATAAATCTATAAGTATAATTCAGCACATAAGCAAATTAAAAAACAAAGACCATATGATTCTCTCAATTGATGCAGAAAAAGCTTTTGATAATATCCAGCATTCCTTCATGATCAGAAAACTTAAGAAAATTGGTATAGAAGGGACATTTCTTAAACTGATAGAGGCCATCTATAGCAAACCCACAGCCAATATCATATTGAATAGAGTTAAATTGAAATCATTTTCACTCAGATCAGGAACCAGACAAGGCTGCCCATTGTCTCCACTGCTCTTTAACATTGTAATGGAAGTTTTAGCCACTGCAATTAGGGAAGAAAAGGCGATCAAGGGTATCCATATAGGGTCAGAAGAGATCAAACTTTCACTCTTCGCGGATGATATGATTGTATACCTGGAAAACACCAGGGATTCTACTACAAAACTCTTAGAAGTGATCAAAGAATGCAGTAGTGTCTCAGGTTACAAAATCAACATTCATAAGCTGAAAAAACAGTTAAGGACTCTATCCCATTCACAGTAGTGCTAAAGAAGATGAAATATTTGGGAGTTGATCTATCAAAGGATGTGAGAAATCTGTATAAAGAGAACTATGAAACTCTAAGAAAAGAAATAGCTGAAAATATTAACAAATGGAAAAACATACCGTGCTCATGGCTGGGAAGAATCAACATTGTTAAAATGTCCATACTACTCAAAGCAATATATAATTTCAATGCAATCCCTATTAAAGCTCCACTGTCATCCTTTAAAGATCTTGAAAAAACAATACTTAATTTTATATGGAATCAGAAAAAATCTCAAATAGCCAAGACATTACTCAGAAATAAAAACAAAGGAGGAGGAATCATGCTACCAGATCTCAGACTATACTACAATTTGATAGTGATCAAAACAGCATGGTATTGGCACAAAAACTGAGAAGTAGATGTCTGAAACAGAATAGAGGACCAAGAGATGAATCCAGCTACTTACTGTTATTTAATCTTTGACAAGCCAATTAAAAACATTCAGTGGGGGAAAATTCCCTATTTAACACATGGTGCTGGGTGAACTGGCTGGCAACCTGTGGAAGACTGAAACTGGACCCACACCTTTCACCATTAACTAAGATAGACTCTCACTGGATTAAAGATTTAAACTTAAGACATGAAACTATAAAAATGCTAGAAAAGAGTGCAGGGAAAACCCTTGAAGAAATCAGTCTGGGTGAGTATTTTATGAAGCGGACCCCCAGGCAATTGAAGCAGCTTCAAAAATACACTACTGGGACCTGATCAAACTAAAAAGCTTCTACACAGCCAAGAATACAGTAAGTAAAGCAAGCAAACAGCCCTCAGAATGGGAGAAAATATTTGCAGGTTATGTCTCCGACAAGGGTTTAATAATCAGAATCGACAGAGAACTCAAACATATAAGCAAGAAAAGAACAACTGATTGCAGGCTGGACAAGGGACTTGAAGAGAAACTTCTCTGAAGAAGACAGGCTCACGGCGTACAGACATATGAAAAAATGCTCATCATCTTTAATCATCAGAGAAATGCAAATCAAAACTACTTTGAGGTATCATCTAACTCCAGTAAGATTAGCCCATATCCCAAAATCCCAAGACCAGAGATGTTGGCATAGATGTGGAGAAAAGGAAACACTTCTACACTGCTGGTGGGAATGCAAATTAATACATTCCTTTTAGAAAGATGTATGGAGAACACTTAGAGATCTAAAAATAGATCTGCCATTCAATCCCATAATTCCTCTACTAGGCATATACCCAGAAGACCAAAAATCACATCATAAGAAAGATATTTTGTACCAGAATGTGTATTGCAGTCCAATTCATAATTGCTAAGTCATGGAAAAAGCCCAAGTGCCCATCGATCCAGGAATGGATTAATAAATTGTGGTATATGTACACCATGGAATATTATGCAGCCTTAAAGAAAGATGGAGACTTTACCTCTTTCATGTTTACATGGATGAAGCTGGAACATATTCTTCTTAGTAAAGTATCTCAAGAATGGAAGAAAAAGTATCCAATGTACTCAGCCCTGCTATGAAACTAATTTATGGCTTCCACATGAAAACTATAACCCAGTTACAACCTAAGAATAGGGGCAAGGGAGAAAGGGGGGGAGAGAGAGGGGTGGCTCGGCAGAGGGAGGGGGATTGTTGGAATTACACCTGTGGTTCATCTTACAAGGGTATATGTGAAACTTAGTAAATGTGGAAAGTAAATGTCTTAGCGTAATATCTAAGAAAATGCCAGGAAGGCTATGTTAACCAGTGTGATGAAAATGTGTCAAATCGTCTATGAAACCAGTGTATGGTGCCCCATGATCACATTAATGTACAGAGCTATGATTTAATTTAAAAAAAAAGAATTTTACTTTCAGTCTTTGCAACAGGCTCTGAGACAGGTGGCAGTTTCCTCATTGTGCTGCTATAGGAACAGAGACCGAGGGGCCATGGCTTGAAAATCACAGTGATAACAAGTTGCCAAGGTCAGGATTTCAACCATTTATCCATCCCCCCAAACCCTTACTCTTTCTTTGCTTCTTTTCGGAAAACAAATTTTAAATTACACCAACAGTAAGAGTATTACTTCTAACAAATGAAAATGTATCTGAGAAGGCTGATGTCTTTGTGGAATAATCACACCTCTCTCTGCTCTGACCCACCGTACGTGACAATAAATAGGCACTTATTGTTCAGTGTATCAATCTCCTTCCAGAGTTTTTCTATTTATTATACACTATACATGTAAACAAAGAAAGCACATAATATTGTTTATAAATGAGTGTGTATATTTTTCCTACAAAGAATGACAGTATCATTCTCAAAATGTCTTTGTGCAGTCTGCTTTGTCACTGTACGGCAGGTCCTGAGGATCTGGCCGTGTTAGGACGCAGACACCCTCACACTCCCTTTGCCTCTGTGCAGGATTTCACAGCACAGTGGTGCAGGTTTACGGAGACTTTCCACTGCTGGTCGGCACCCACTGGTTGGCTACTAGTGCACATTTCTATTCCAGCATTTTGCTCTTTTCCTCAATTCTATAGATGAGTTCTATAGTTTCTTTAAGCTCCAGAATTCTATGGCATGAAGGAAATAAAGTAGATATATGTCTGAAGAGATAATAATTCACTTCAAACAACTCCTAGGCATGTAAACAGAGCCAGATTGTGAAATATATGTGTTATCATTAAAAAGATAGCACCAAAGAAACCAAAAGAAGAATCCTAATGATCCGGGGGAGGGGGGGTAAATGTCTCTCTGGCAACTACAGAGAACCCAGACTCGAGCTTGTGTTCACCTGAGTATGTGACTTGAGACTTGGTGAGAATATTCATGATTATAGCAATTTATTCTATAACAGTTATAGGGGCTTACTGTGGTTCCATGGAATGTGCTCATACTGCACATATTATAGTATTTAACCCTAATGACAATCCCTTGGGGTAGATACTGATATCTTGTTTATTAATAGCTAAAGCAACTGAGGTTGAGAGAAGCTAAGGTCGCAAACTGGTAATATTACTAAGTTTCAAACCCAAGTTGCCTAACTCCGAAAAGAAGTTTTCTTTCCACTGTCTGTCATCAATTCCTTTTAACCTGAGTTACTTTGGGGGACCCAATGATAAAGAGCACATCAGCGCCCCCTCCCCCCTCACTTCTGTTTATCTCCCACCCCCTTCCTGTCCTGAACCTGGCCATAAGTTACTTATCATTCTCCAATAACACATTGCTCTAAACGTTTGCACATGCTGTTTCTTTTTTTTGGTACATTCTTCTATTCTTTGTGTGGGCAATTTCTATTCATCTTTTAGCTCAGATATCGTTTCCTCCAGGGAGCCTTTGGGGTAGCATCTCCACTCTTCCACTACCCAAGGTTGGCTCGGGGAGCTCCTGCATATTCCTACAGTGCTCTGTGTTGACTTTTCCTAAAGCACTAGGCATAATGGATTATAAGTTTTGGTAAATTGCCTATTTCCCTATTCTACACAGTGAGCTTCTCTTCATAATTGCATCTTGATCCCGAGTGTAGTGTCTAACACATGAGAAGGCATTTGATGAATGAAGAATGAATAAACCTTGGAGTAACAGCAGAAATGAGCCTGGAAGTGGACTCTATCTCCACACGTGGTGACTGCTCAAGACCATCCCCTCTGTCACCCCATTGACAGCCTGTTGGTCTCCTAACTCCTCACTGTTTGAGGTGGCAGAAATTTTTCTCTGCATGCTAACATGGGGAGATTGTGGCAGATGGGGTTGAGAAATCAGACTAAAGCTAAGAGAACATGGAAATGTTGAGAGACAAAGTGTCTAAATACAAAACAACCCTTCTTTATATGGAGATTTCTTTTATCTATGAAAGATAAGGCATCCCTCTACTCCACATGAAGTGGATAGGATAAAATGCTAAGGAGAAAGGGGAGCTGAATTGTATTGAGAAAAAAATAGATCAGTTGTAGGAGAAAAATAGTGAAGCTCTCCTAGGGAATGTCAGGGAAAATGTATCATTTGATTATTATGATTTTTTTTTTGAGACAGAGTGTCATTATGTCACCCTGGGTAGAGTGCCATGGTGTCACAGCTCACAGCAACCTCAAACTCTTGGGCTTAAGTGATTCTCTTGCCTCAGCCTCCCAGATACCTGGAACTACAGGCGCCTGCCACAATGCCCCGTTAGTTTGTTGTTGTTGCAGTTGTTTTAACTGGCTTGGGCTGGGTTCGAACCCACCACCCTCAGTGTATGTGGCTAGTGCCATAACCACTCTGCTATGGGTGCTGAGCCTTGATTATTTTCATTTTTATTTGGTTTTCAATTTCAGAATATTATTTATGTTTATGTATAATGGAGAAGACTTATTTTACATACATACAGGGGTACATATGTTTGGTTACACAGTTTGTTTTGTACATTTCAGGTCAAAGTTACATTTCCGGCCCTTAACCCAGAATTCATAGATTGTACCTGATAGGTATGCATTAACCCCGCCACTCCCCGACCACCTGCTTGATACCTGTTGAGTTTGACTTCCATATATGCACATAAGTGTTGATAGATTAGTTCCAATTTAGTATTGAGTACAAGTGGTGTTTGTTTTTCCATTTCTGTAATACTTCACTTAGAAATATCTGATTACAGGTCCATCCAGGTTGTTACAAAAGATTCTAGATCACCATCTGTTTATGGCTGAGTAGTATGTGTACTCCACGGTGGGGGTGTATACACACACACACGTATATATATACACACACACATGCATATATACACATACGCATATATATAAACACTCAGACGCATATCTACACACATACGCATACACACACACATGCATATATATATACACACACATATATATTTATATATATCTCATTTTATTAATCCACTCATGTATTGATGGGCATGTGGGTTATTTCCACATCCCTGCAATTGTGAATGGTGCTGCTGTAAACATTCAAGCACAAGCATCTTCATGATAAAATGTCCTTTTTTCCTTCGGGTAAAGTCCCAAAATAACAAGTGTAGCATGGCTGTGGAGAGGAAGGAACACTTGTGCACTTTGGGTGGGACTGTAGACTAGTACAACCTCTGTGGGAAGTATTGTGGAGGTGCCTTGAACTACCATTTAATCTAGCATTCAACAGTTTTAGAGAATACAAGTTAAAAAATGCAAACCAGAATATGCGAAACATAAACAGATTTTGAAGATGATAAATCTCTCTACTGTACACATTTTTCTCTTTTGAGTTACAGATCATTTGACAGAACAAATTTGTTTATTCCAAGTTATCAACATAGTTTTTTGTTTTAAAAGTTCAAGGAATATATTAGTTTTCCTCTAATGGCTTTTGAAGCCTCAAGATGTGGATATTTTTTGTTCTAGACACTGTTTAAAAAAGTGTTCATGGAACTGGAACACACAACTTGTGTTTACTAAACATTAGGACGCAAAAAATAGAAAACAGCATCAGAAGGAAACTAATATATACTTCAGAAAGGACTAACATTTCTATACGATGGTGTCATTACAGCACTATTAAAAATAATAGGTAGTAATAATTATAGTTACTACTACTGATTGCTAGGCACTGTGCTGGATTCTGACAGCGCAGTAGAAAGCAAAACTTTGCCTCTGGATTGGTAGACATTAAACAGATAATTAGAAGATATGTACATAATTATAAAGGTTATTAAGAAGAGAGGATTTTAAAGAAAAAATAATGGAGAAGACTTATTTTACATACATAGTCAGGGAAGGACTCTTTGAAGAAGTGATGTTTAAACTGGGATCTGAAAGAATGATAATGAGGCAAGTGAATAATGGGGGAAAAGAACGATAGGCAGAGAACACAAATATGGAAATACCCTGACAGTGGAAAGAACTGGACCTTTCCAAGGAACTGAGAAGAAGGCCTGTCTGTCAGCTGTTCTCTTGTTGGGCCTCAGACCCTTCCTGCCCCCCCTCCCCCTGTATGACTCAGGCCAGCAGACACGAAGGTGGGGAAAGGAAGAAGTTAGATTTTTTCTCCAGCAGTGATGATACCACCTCAGAGGCTTTAGAGTTTTTTGGCATTGGGGGGAACATAGCAATAACCCCCTCCTTTATTTTGGTCCTAGGATAACTGGCTGGGGAAATGATTATTACAGTTTAATTTTTGTTTTTTTTGAGACAGAGCCTCAAGCTGTCACCCCTGGGTAGAGTGCTGTGGCATCACAGCTCACAGCAACCTCTAACTCCTGGGCTCAAGCGATTCTCCTGCCTCTGCCTCCCAAGTAGCTGGGACTACAGGCACCCACTACAAAGTCCGGCTATATTTTGGTTGCAGCCATCATTGTTTTAGCAGGCCCAGGCTGGATTCGAACCCGCCGGCTCAGGTGTATGTGGCTGGCACCTTAGCCACTTGAGCCACAGGCGCCGAGCCAGATTTTTACAGTTTAATAAGACCTCTGTGCACACAAGAGGTTTAGTTGTTACAATTGATGTTGTCTCTTTCTTCTGGAAGATCATAGACTAATAAGAAACAGAGAAGCTAACAAACTGTGGCACTCATACACAAAATCTCCATCATTCATTTTTCCAACTGACAGATAAAACATTTTTAAAAATACTGTGGGGTGAGGAGACAAGATGGCTGACTGAAGCCAGCTTTCCACAGAGGCTCCCGTCCAGTAGGAGAGTTAAAGGACAAAAATTCAGCAAGTAACCTGGTGGATTTGAGCTGCACTAAGAAGGTTGAAGAACGCACGTCAACCCCGCTGAGGTGAGCTGCAACCACAAGGATACAAACAAAAGGTACAAAATCCATCACCAAGTGGACGGGAGTCCCCTTGGCTCAGCGTGCCCCACAAACAACCGGGCAGAGTTCAAAGTTTCTCCCACTACACTCCATGGGAGAGACCCTCTAAAAACTGGACCTACCTCCCCTACTAGGGTGCCATGGCGTCCTCCTGCCATGCGCATAAACTGTATATAGTCTCTACCTGGAATTCTGAGCTCCCAGTGCTCCCCTTCACTCACACTGAGATATGGAGGTCAGTCCCAGTCAGCGGAGAGGGGACCGCACTGGAGTGGCAGTTCCCTGAGGCACAGTGCAACAGCCGTCTTTTAGTGACAATACGGCCAGGCATAAAACTGTGTAAAGCTGTGTGTGTTCTCTGCCCGCAACCGCAGGCTCCCAGCACTCTCCGTGCTCCCCTCTGCTCTCGCTCCAAGGTCTGGAGGCCTCTCCCACAGGGGTCCAGACTCTTGGGCGATTGCTCGAGGGGTGTAGACAGTGCTAGGCTGCAGCCGGTTGGAGCAAACTCTGGGGTAAGGGAGCAGAGAGAGGACTGTTGGCCGGAAAGGAGCTACACCGGAGCAGCAGTTGCCTGAGCCATAAAACAGCAGCCCGCTTTTGCTAGCAATACGGCTCACTACCCAATATTATGAAGCCACACCCCCGTCTCCGTGGGCAACCAGAGACTCTGAGTATAGGATTTGCCTGAGGCAACTCCAACTTGCAACCGGGGAAACTCCCAGGGTGGGGCTGGCCCAGAGGTCCGCTTTACTAAACCTAAGACACACCTGGCCCTCAGGGGATCGTCAGCCTATAGACAATACAAGAGCAAAGACAAGCTGATTTGGAACTCAATTCAGCTTCTCTTCCGCAGGGGAACTGCAGAGTTGTTCTGTTCTGTCAGTAACATTAATCAGGGGCGAGACTGGACCTGAGTGAAAACCTCCCAACCTTCATCAAGCACCCAAGGTTGTCAGGCCTCACCTCCTCCTTCTAGAGAGAGGCAGAGCGCAGCGGCCTGGCAGACTTACTTGTGATTCAGGCAGGTGCAAACTCCTGGAGTACCGATTCACTACAGGCAACTGGGTCAGCCAACTGCAGGGCTATCAGTGACTGGGTGTGACAGTGGTGCAAGGTGGGGAAGGAGGCAGCAACCTTCTCAGACTGATCTATTGGCTGGGTGGCTCCTCCTGACTCCACGCAGCACTGGAGCAAGCCACACCAGAGTAGTCACCGGACCCCTGTGATCCAGTTCCCAGAGACCTCTTAAACTCTCTCACCCGAGACAGGTGCAGACTGAGACAACTGATTTGGACTTTTTGAACTGAACCAATCGCCTGAGGACAAATCAGGTGGTGCCCTGGGTGCACGGTGGTAGGAAGGTTTGATTTTTCTTTTCCAATTGTTTGCTGGTGGGGTGACTTAATTGCTGATATTTCTTCACAGCTGAGACTTCAATCCAGAGTATCCGTTTCACTAGGGTGGAACAGAAACCAGCTGAAAACAAGACAGAACCCCTAGGCCCCACCACACCAGACAGGGCCCCAGTTTCTCAGGCCACAACACTGTACAGGCCCTCGACAAAGCCCCAGGGGAAAAAAATCAAAGGGAGTAAAACAACCATGGGGCGGAATCAGTGGAAAAACACTGGTAACATGAATAACCAGAATAGATCAAACCACCCCCCCCCCAAGGAAAGATATGGCAGATGTAACTGAAGATCCTATTCATAAACAACTGGCTGAAATGTCAGAAATCGAATTCAGAATTTGGATTGCAGACAAGATTAACAAAGTGGAATTAGGAATTTGAGGAGAAATTCAAAAGTTGTCTCAAGAATTTAACAAATTAAAAGACAAAACCACCAAAAACTTAGACACACTGAAGCAAGAATTTGCAGCCATCAAAGATATAAAAATATAGTAGAATCCCTCAGCAACAGAATGGAGCAAGAAGAAGAAAGGATTTCTGACATTGAAGATAAAACCTTTGAACACTCCCAAACTCTCAAAGAGGAAGAGAAATGGAGAGCAAAAACGGATCATTCTCTCTGAGACCTCTGGGATAATTCGAAGAAGGTGAATATCCACCTCATTGGAGTTCCAGAAATAGATGAAGTGGCCTCGCTGGGCACAGAGGCCCTTCTGTATGAAATTCTGAAAGAGAATTTTCCAGACATGCCTAGAGATTCTGGAATTCAGACAGCAGACAGCTTCAGAACCCCAGCACGACTCAACCCCAATAAGACATCCCCCAGGCATATCGTAATTAACTTCACTAAAGTTAATATGAAGGAGAAAATCCTCAAAGCTGCCAGGAGAAAGAAAACCATAACCTTCACAGGGAAGAATATTAGAATGACTGCAGATCTCTCTGCTGAAACTTTTCAAGCCAGAAGAGGGAGGTCACCAACTTTTAATCTCCTAAAGCAAAATAACTTTCAACCCCGGATCTTGTATCCAGCTACACTGAGTTTCATTTATGATGGAGAAATTAAATACTTTAATGACATTCATATGTTGAAGAAATTTGCCATAACCAAACCAGCTCTTCAGGATATTCTCAGACCTATCCTCCATAATGACCAACCCAATCCTATACCACAAAAGTAAACTCACTCAGAAACTTCGAATCAAACTCCAATTTCCACACTAGCAAAAGGATTAAAAATGCCCACTGGAATGCCGGAGGTGGTGGGTTCAAACCCTGCCGCAGCCAAAAACCACAAAAAAGAAAAAAAAAATGCCCAGAGGACTTTGGAAATCTCGATACCCAAAACTTCACCAGACTTATCAATATTCTCCATTAACGTGAATGGCTTAAACTGTCCTCTAAAGAGGCATAGGTTAGTTGACTGGATACAAAAACTCAGGCCAGATATTTGTTGCATACAAGAGTCACATCTTAACTTAAAAGACAAATACAGACTCAGGGTGAAAGGATGGTCATCTATATTTCAGGTAAATGGTAATCAGAAAAAAGCAGGTGTTGCAATTCTATTTGCCAATACAATAGGCTTTAAACCAACAAAAGTAAGGAAGGACAAGAATGGTCACTTCATATTTGTTAAGGGTAATACTCAATATGAGAAGATCTCAATTATTAATATCTATGCACCCAACCAGAATGCACCTCAATTTATAAGAGAAACTCTAACAGACATGAGCAACTTGATTTCCTCCAGCTCCATAATCGTCGGAGATTTCAACACTCCTTTGGCAGTGTTGGATCAATCCTCCAACAAGAAGCTGAGCAAAGAAATCTTAGATTTAAACCTAAGCATCCAACATTTGGATTTAGCAGACATCTACAGAACATTTCATCCCAACAAAACTGAATACACATACTTCTCATCAGCCCATGAAACTTACTCCAAAATCGATCACATCTTAGGTCACAAGTCTAAACTCAGTAAATTTAAAGGAATAGAAATTATTCCATGCATCTTCTCGGACCACCATGGAATAAAACTTGAGCTAAGTAACAACAGGAATCTGCATACTCAGACAAAAACCTGGAAGTTAAATAACCTTATGCTGAATGATAGCTGGGTCAGAGGTGAGATTAAGAAAGAAATCGCCAATTTTTTGGAACAAAACAACAATGAAGACACGAACTATCAGAACCTCTGGGACCGCAAAGGCAGTTCTAAGAGGGAAATTTATAGTACTGCAAGCCTTCTTCAAGAGAATGGAAAGAGAGGAAGTTAACAACTTAATGGGACATCTCAAACAACAGGAAAAGGAAGAACATTCCAACCCCAAACGCAGTAGAAGAAAAGAAATAACCAAAATTAGAGCAGAATTAAATGAAATTGAAAACAAGAGAATAATACAACAGATCAATAAATCAAAAAGCTGGTTTTTCGAAAAGGTCAATAAAATAGATAAACCTTTGGCCAACCTAATCAAGAAAAAAAGAGTAAAATCTCTAATCTCATCAATCAGAAACGACAAAGAAGAAATAACAACAGACTCCTCAGAAATCCAAAAAATCATTAATGAATATTACAAGAAACTGTATTCTCAGAAATATGAAAATCTGAAGGAAATTGACCGATACTTGGAAGCACGTCACCTTCCAAGACTTAGCCAGAATCAAGTGGAAATGTTGAACAGGCCCATATCAAGTTCGGAAATAGCATCAACATACAAAACCTCCCTAAAAAGAAAAGCCCGGGACCAGATGGTTTCACGTCAGAATTCTACCAAACTTTTAAAGAGGAATTAGTACCTATATTACTCAACCTGTTCCAAAAGGTAGAAAAAGAAGTAAGACTACCTACCACGTTCTGTGAAGCAAACATCACCCTGATCCCCAAATCAGGAAAAGACCCAACAAGAAAAGAAAATTATAGACCAATATCGCTAATGAATCTAGATGCAAAAAATTCAAGAAGATCCTAACAAACAGAATCCAGCAACACATCAAACAAATTATACATCATGACCAAGTCAGTTTTATCCCAGGGTCTCAAGGCTGGTTCAATATACGTAAATGTATAAATGTAATCCAGCATATAAACAAATTAAAAAACAAAGACCATATGATTCTCTCAATTGATGCAGAAAAAGCTTTTGATAATATCCAGCATTCCTTCATGATCAGAACACTTAAGAAAATTGGTATAGAAGGGACATTTCTTAAACTGATAGAGACCATCTACAGCAAACCCACAGCCAATATCATATTGAATGGAGTTAAATTGAAATCATTTTCACTCAGATCAGGAACCAGACAAGGCTGCCCATTGTCTCCATTGCTTTTTAACATTTTAATGGAAGTTTTAGCCACTGCAATTAGGGAAGAAAAGGTGATCAAGGGTATCCATATAGCGTCAGAAGAGATCAAACTTTTGCTCTTCCCAGATGATATGATAGTATATCTGGAAAACACCAGGGATTCTACTACAAAACTCTTAGAAGTGATCAAGGAATACAGCAGCGTCTCAGGTTACAAAATCAACATTCATAAATCGGTAGCCTTTATATATATAAACAATAGTCAAGTTGAAAAAACAGTTAAGGAATCTACCCCATTCACAATAGTGCCAAAGAAGATGAAATATTTGGGAATTTATCTAACAAAGGACGTGAAAGATCTCTATAAAGAGAACTATGAAACTCTAAGAAAAGAAATAGCTGAAAATATTAACAAATGGAAAAACATACCATGCTCAGGGCTGGGAAGAATCAACACTGTTAAAATATCCATACTACCCAAAGCAATATATAATTTCACCGCAATCCCTATTAAAGCTCCACTGTCATCCTTTAAAGATCTTGAAAAAACAATACTTCGTTTTATATGGAATCAGAAAAAAACCTCGAATAGCCAAGACATTACTCAGAAATAAAAACAAAGCGGGGGAATTACGCTACCAGACCTCTGACTATACTCCAAATTGATAGTGATCAAAACAGCATGGTATTGGCACAAAAACAGAGAAGTAGATGTCTGGAACAGAATAGAGAACCAAGAAATGAATCCAGCTACTTACCATTATTTAATCTTTGACAAGCCAATTAAAAACTTTCAGCGGGGAAAAGATTCCCTATTTAACAAATGGTGCTGGGTGAACTGGCTGGCAACCTGTAGAAGACTGAAACTGGACCCACACCTTTCACCATTAACTAAGATAGACTCTCACTGGATCAAAGATTTAAACTTAAGACATAAAACTGTAAAAATACTAGGGCAGAGTGCAGGGAAAACCCTTGAAGTAATCGGTCTGAGTGAGTATTTTATGAGGACGACCCCCCAGGCAATTGAAGCAGCTTCAAAAATACACTACTAGAACCTGATCAAACTAAAAAGCTTCTGCACAGCCAAGAACACAGTAAGTAAAGCAAGCAAACAGCCCTCAGAATGGGAGAAGATATTTGCAGGTTATGTCTCTGACAAAGGTTTAATAACCAGAATCCACAGAGAACTCAAACACATTAGCAAGAATAAAACAAGGGATCCCATCGCAGGCTGGGCAAGGGATTTGAAGAGAAACTTCTCTGAGGAAGACAGGCACGCTGCCTTCAGACATATGAAAAAATGCTCATCATGTATAATCATCAGAGAAATGCAAATCAAAACTACTTTGAGATATCATCTAACTCCAGTGAGACTAGCCTATATCCCAAAATCCCAAGACCAAAGATGTTGGCACGGATGTGGAGAAAAGGGAACACTTTTGCACTGCTGGTGGGAATGCAAATTAATACATTCCTTTTGGAAAGAGATATGGAGAACACTTAGAGATCTAAAAATAGATCCGCCATTCAATCCTGTAATTCCTCTATTGGGCATATACCCAGAAGACCAAAAATCACATCATAACAATGATATTTGTACCAGAATGTTTATTGCAGCCCAATTCATAATTGCTAAGTCATGGAAGAAGCCCAAGTGCCCATCAATCCAGGAATGGATTAATAAGTTGTGGTATATGTACACCATGGAATATTATGCAGCCTTAAAGAAAGATGGAGACTTTACCTCTTTCATGTTTACATGGATGGAGCTGGAACATATTCTTCTTAGTAAAGTATCTCAAGAATGGAAGAAAAGGTATCCAATGTACTCAGCCCTACTATGAAACTAATTTAGGGTTTTCACATGAAAGCTATAACCCAGTTACAACCTAAGAACAGGGGGAAGGGGGAAAGGGAGGGCAACGAGGGGGAAGGTGGGTAGAGGGAAGGGGATTGGTGGGATTACACCAGCGGTGCATCTTACAAGGGTATATGTGAAACTTGGTAAACAGTCTGTGAAGCTAGTGAATGAATCCCCATGATTATATCAATGTACACAGCTATGATTAAAAAAAAAAAAATACTGTGACCCACGTCTGGAACAGCTTGCAAAACTATCAGAGTTTCGGTCAGGGCAGCCAAAGTTTTTAACAGTGACTCATCCAATCAGAAATCCACCTGGAAGCAGCTGCCTGAATGTTTTTTTTTTTTTTTTATGGCTAGCAGCAGTGAGTGGAAAGGTCTACTACTTTAGTGCAGAGAAGTTGCACATGGCCTGGAGTCAGCTGGGTGTTTCTTGCTTCTATATTGACAGCAATAGTTACCATGAATTGGGCACCAGTTCATTCCAGCCTCTGTGCTGGATACTTTGCACAAAACATTAAATTTTCATAGTAAAAATCACCTTCGACATTGTTAGTAGTATTGTCTCCATTCTATAGAAAAGTAACTAAGGTTTGGGATATTACAAAACTTACTTAAAGTCAAAGAGATGGCAAGTCAATACAAATTTCTATCTGCCTGAAATTAAAACCTGCAGTATGGTCCTGCACTATAATACCTCTTTTTTTGTTAGTAATCTCACAATAGCTTAGTTTTGTAGTGAAAAACTATGATTTGAATCATATTCAGCTCTAAATATCATCAGTATCTGAGCCAAGATTGCTAATATGTGACTAGTGGCAACGAAGTAGGCACAAGAAGGCCATCAGATTTGGGTCTCTGTATCTATCAAGGAGGTAAAATAGGTATTCAGAATGTTTTGTATTGTTGTTGTTCTGTATATTAAAATTTGAGTTCCCTGAACAATGCATTGACGTGTTCTTTATCACAGAAGGACACATGACAGTATTGCACTCCACCTAAGTGCAGTGGTTCTCTGGAGTGCTGTGCATGAGACTCGGGTGAATCAGCAGAAAAGAATGCTTGGCTTCTTCCCATGACATGGGGACTATGATGGGTGCGTGAGGAACATCACACTTGCCTTCCTGCCTCAGCGGCCCATTCCTGGTCACTGCAAAATGCCTTAATACTTTGAGTTTCCTTTGGGCTTCCCAGGGGAGTCCTTCAGATCCCTATAAAGAAGGTCATTATAATACATTATCCTGAATGCGTGGTGAGGGGAAAAAAAAATCTTTCCTTTTTTCTTTTTCTCTTTTTGTTTCTGAAATACAAGGTAGGAAGAAGAAAAGAGGGAATTTGATGACATTTGCTGATGAGGCACCTACAGAATGAATTGCCTGACGCTATACACACTGGCCCCGGAACCTATTTATTTATTTAGAGGAGCTTACAGAGGAAGGGAGAGGAGCAAGTACTCGCTTCTTCCTTTGCCTGTTGCTTTCTGGGACAGTAGAAAGTGACCCCCAGTTTGCAGTCCACGTAGGCTCAGGGATGCCCCAGAGTCTCCTCTGGCGAGGTGAGCTCTGGCGTCCCCGCCTGGCTGGGCCGCCCTGTCTGCCCTTGCAGGGCTCCCATTTAGGAGATCCTTCCTGCTGTGCAGAGTCAGGTGCAAGGCAATTTCAGGTGTGAGTACATAGACCCCCGGCCTTTGGTCTCATTTCTCCACCTCAGTGTGCTCTCAGAGTGTTGGCCAAATGGTCTCGCCCTGCAGGAAGCCAGTTCTCACTCTGGGAGGACTGCCAGGGGTTAGTCACACATAAATTAACCTTTATTTCTCACTGCAGCATCAGCAGGGAGGCCTCTGAAGATAGCTGGAAGAGACGATATCTTGTCAGAATGTGTTTGGCTGGGTCTTTGCCAATGTGTCAATGATCTTGGCCTTGGTACTCACACGGTTAGACTACCGAGCAAATAAAGCCACCAGAGCCCTTCATCTCCTGGCTCAGAGTCATTCTCTCTAGCAATCCTCCTGCCTTACTTCTTCATAGTTTCATTATACTGGGCAAATTGATTCTTCCCACAGCCTGGTCGCTCAGTTCCCTGGAATTTCTTTTCCCTGAGGATTTTGTCCTCCACCCTGCCTCAGCCACTCACTCCTCTGATTGTGTTGGAGTCTTGCTGTTTATGAACAATTGCTGCCATTCCTTCCTTATCTCCATTTCAACCCCCCCCCCCGCGCCCACCCCCCACCTCTTGCCTTTCCCCTGTGAGGTTCAACTTCAGTAGTCCTTTGACCTCGTCAGGACTTCCAGTTCTAGTATTTTTTCTTGTTCGTTTTCTTTCCCAGCTTAAAATCTGTGACAATCACTATCATTCCTGTTCACATCCTCACAATTCTTTTGCCTCTCTCCTGGTTTGTACTGAGTCAGCAAAACACAGCCTTGTTGAATCTAACTCTCCAGCTCGCCTGACAGTGTCTGGCTGAAGGAAAGCATGCTGCCCTCTGACCAGTCCCTCTTTAGATCCATGACCATAGACCGCAAATGGCCTGAATGCTGCCTGGAAATCTCACTGCGTTTCCCTGGCCCACTCTCCCTCCTACTTTCCTGAACAACTATTCTCTGCCTTCTTTCTCTTCACACCTGTAGGAAACCTTCTCTCGCCTTGTCCTCAGATACTGACCTTCCTTCCTACTTCCTTAAGAAGACTGAAGCGCTCAGAAGAGCGCTTCCCTATAGCACGTCCCCATAGCCGCACCTGCCCATATACACTGCCTTCTGGCCTCCGCTAGCAAGGAACGATCCAGCACCTCCCTAAGGCCAACACCTCCACAGAGGTATTGATCCCAGGACCTTTCACGCACAGGCAAAGACACTGCTCCAGTGAATTCCTTCTCCTGTGGTGTCGTGTTTTTTTTACTGGACTATTCCCCTAAGCCCCTAAACATTCTATTATTTCTCCCATTACATATAAACAGCCCTTTTGTTCCAATCCTTCCTGCAGCTACTGTCTCATTTCTTTGGTACTTTTAGCAGCAGAATTCCTCAAAGGAGTTTTCTATGTGGGATTCCTCCAATTCCTCTCCTCTCATCTTTCTTAAATAATGCACCACAGCCAGGATTCTGCCCCCCTGACTCCACACATAAGGACTTTACAGAAGCATGCGGCACAGTCACACTCACTCCTCCCTCCACCACGTCTTCCTCATTTAGCTTCTAAGACATTATACACTCTTGATTTTCTTCATACCTCAATGGCAACCTCTCATTTTCCTGCTAACTCCATCTTTTCTCCCAGATGGTTAACACAGAAGGTTCTGATCAAGTGTTTGACCTTTTTTCTAACTACACTTGCTACCTTGGTAGATCTCATGTGGTCTTTCTAAGCTTTGTTCATCCTCAGATGAACTGGACTGACCCGTGCTCTGGGCTAGTTTAGTCCATAAGGAGTTAATCACCTGGAGTCTTGACTGAATCCCCTTGGCACCCCGTCTGCCTTTCCACATAGGTTAATTGGAACTTGAGCACAGCAGAAGTGAGACTTGTCACTTCAGGGCTTGGCATCTGATAGCAGTACAATGTCCGCCTTGGTTTCTTAAAGCCCCAAGTCACCGTGCTGGAGGACTGGCCACTCTGCTGGAGAGGTTGCAGGGAAGGCCCAGGGCTACCTGGAGAGTCACAGGGCCCAAGAAGATCCCAATCCCCCAGCTCTCTCTGCCCTGTGCCAGGCACACGAGCTGGCAGCAACGCCACATTGAAAAGACAGATCTCCAAACTAAAAGCTTCTGCACAGCCAAGAACACAGTAAGTAAAGCAAGCAAACAGCCCTCAGAATGAGAGAAGATATTTGCAGGTTATGTCTCCAACAAAGGTTTAAGAACTCACAGAGAACTCAAACGTATAAGCAAGAAAAGAACAAGTGATCCCATCGCAGGCTGGGCAAGGGACTTGAAGAGAAACTTCTCTGAAGAACACAGGCGTGCGGCCTACAGACATACGAAAAAATGCTCATCATCTTTCATCATCAGAGAAATGCAAATCAAAACTACTTTGAGATACCATCTAACTCCAGTAAGATTAGCCCACATCACAAAATCCCAAGACCAGAGATGTTGGCGTGGATGTGGAGAAAAGGGAACACTTCTACATTGCTGGTGGGAATGCAAAGTAATACATACCTTTTGGAAAGATGTTTGGAGAACACTTAGAGACCCAAAGACCTGCCATTCGATCCGACAATTCCTCTACTACGTAAATATTCAGAAGACCAAAAATCACATTATAACAAAGATATTTGTACCAGAATGTTTATTGCAGCCCAATTCATAATTGCTAAATCATGGAAAAAGCCCAAGTGCCCATTGACCCACGAATGAATTAATAAATTGTGGTACATGTACACCATGGAATATTATGCAGCCTTAAAGAAAGATGGAGACTTTACCTCTTTAATGTTTACATGGATGGAGCTGGAACATATTCTTATTCTTTTTCTTCTTCTTCTTCTTTTTTTTTTTTTTTTGAACATATTCTTCTTAGCAAAGTATCTCAAGAATGGAAGAAAAAGGATCCAATGTACTTAGCCCTATTATGAAACTAATTTATAGGGTAATTGATGGGACAACACGTACAGTGCATCTTAAAAGGGTACATGTGCAACTTACTAAATGTAGAATATAAATGTCTTAACACAATAACTAAAAAAATACCAGGAAGGCTATGTTAACCAGTTTGATGAAAATATTTCAAATGGTATATAAAACCAGTGTATGGTGCCCCATGATTGCATTAATGTACACAGCTATGGTTTAATTAAAAAAATAAAAAGAAAGAAAAGACAGATCTCATTCCAATTCCTGACCCATAACATCACAAGGTGTAATAAAATGGTGGGGTTTTTACCATTCAGATGTTTGTAAAAATGTTGGCGTTCTAAGCCCCTAGTTTTATGGTGAGTTTGTTATGTATCAGTAGATCACTGCAACAGTTTTCCAGTTGCCCCAACATGACTTTTGAATAGTCTTTTTTTTTCCTACTTGGTTGAATTATTACCTTTAACAAATATTAAATTTCCCTTCTGTAGGCCTGTGTCTTAATATTCTATTATGTTTCAATGACTTCCAAAGTGGTTTATTAAGTTTCATGATATATTTACTATCTGATAAGACTAATGCTTCCTCATTTCTCTTATTTTTCAGGATGCTCTGCCAATCTGCATATTTGGATGAAGTTTGATGTAATTCTGACATGTAACAAAAAGTTTACTGTTAGTATTTTTATTGAGATTATGATATTTCTGTCTAAATGTAGAGATAATTAATTGCAAGTTTAGAGAAAATTCACTTCTTTATCTTCTTTTAGGAACCTCATTAGCTTAAAGTTTTCTTTATGTATGTCCTGCACATCTTCATTGGGAATATTACATGAATGAAATTCAAGTGAAATTAATTGAATAAAATATTTGAATGAAAATATTTTATCATTTTTGCTATTATAAATAGGAATTATTATAAAAATAGAATAGCAATTCTATTATTTTCCAGTTAATTATTTCTTGAATGTAGGAAGCAAATTAATTTGCATATTAATTTCAAACTAACCAATGACTGAGAGTTCTTGCTTCTTAGAATGATGCATTCAAAATTGATAGACTTTCTTTTTTTTTTTTAATTAAATCATAGCTGTGTACATTAATGTGATCATGGGGAACCATACACTAGTTTCATAGACCGTTTGACACATTTTCATCACACTGGTTAACATAGCCTTCCTGGCATTTTCTTAGATATTACGCTAAGACATTTACATTCCACATTTACTAAGTTTCACATATACACTTGTAAGATGCACTGCAGGTGTAATCCCACCAATCCCCTTCCCTCTACCCACCTCCCTCCTCCCTCCCCTCCCTTTCCCCCTTCTCCCTATTCTTAGGTTGTAACTGGGTTATAGCTTTCATGTGAAAGCCATAAATTAGTTTCACAGTAGGGCTGAGTACATTGGATACTTTTTCTTCCATTCTTGGCATACTTTACTAAGAAGAATATGTTCCAGCTCCATCCATATAAAAATGAAAGCCATCTTTCTTTAAGGCTGCATAAAGAGGTAACGTCCCCAGCTTTCTTTAAGGCTGCATGGTGTACATATACCACAATTTATTAATCCATTCGTGGATCGATGGGCACGTGGGCTTTTTCCATGATTTAGCAATTATGAATAGGGCTGCAATAAACATTCTGGTACAAATATCTTTATTATGATGTGATTTTTGGTCTTCTGGGTATATGCCTAGTAGAGGAATTATGGGATTGATGGCAGATCTATTTTTAGATCTCTAAGTGTTCTCCATATCTCTTTCCAAAAGGAATGTATTAATTTGCATTCCCACCAGCAGTGTAGAAGTATTCCCTTTTCTCCACATCCACACCAACATCTCTGGTCTTGGGATTTTGGGATATAGGCTAGTCTTACTGGAGTTAGATGAGATCTCAAAGTAGTTTTGATTTGCATTTCTCTGATGATTAAAGATGATGAGCATTTTTTCATATGTCTGTAGGCTGCATGCCTGTGTTCTTCAGAGAAGTTTCTCTTCAAGTCCCTTGCCCAGCCTGCGATGGGATCACTTGTTCTTTTCTTGCTTATATGTTTGAGTTCTCTGTGGATTCTGATTATTAAACCTTTGTCAGAGACATAACCTTCAAGTATCTTCTCCCATTCTGAGGGCTGTTTGCTTGCTTTACTTACTGTGTTCTTGGCTGTGCAGAAGCTTTTTAGTTTGATCAAGTGCCAGTAGTGTATTTTTGAAGCTGCTTCAATTGCCTGGGGAATCCTCCTCATAAAATACTTGCCCAGACCAATTTCTTCAAGGGTTTTCCCTGCACTCTCTTGTAGTATTTTTATAGTTTCATGTCTTAAGTTTAAATCTTTAATCCAGTGAGAGTCTATCTTAGTTAATGGTGAAAGGTGTGGGTCCAGTTTCAGTCTTCTACAGGTTGCCAGCCAGTTCACCCAGCAGCATTTGTTAAATAGGGAATCTTTTCCCCACTGAATGTTTTTAATTGGCTTGTCAAAGATCAAATAACAGTAAGTAGCTGCGTTCATCTTTTGGTTCTCTATTCTGTTCCAGACATCTACTTCTCTGCTTTTGTGCCAGTACCATGCTGTTTTGATCACTATCAATTTATAGTATAGTCTCAGGTCTGGTAGCGTGATTCCTCCTGCTTTGTTTTTATTTCTGAGTAATGACTTGGCTATTCAAGGTTTTTTCTGATTCCATATAAAACGAAGTATTGTTTTTTCAAGATCGTTAAAGTATGACAGTGGAGCTTTAATAGGGATTGCATTAAAATTGTATATTGCTTTGGGTAGTATGGATATTTTAACAATGTTGATTCTTCTGAGCCATGAGCATGATATGTTTTTCCATTTGTTAACATTTTTAGCTATTTCTTTTCTTACAGTTTCATAGTTCTCTTCATAGAGATCTTTCACATCCTTTGTTAGATACACTCCCAAATATTTCATCTTCTTCGGCACTACTGTGAATGGAATAGAGTCGTTAACTGTTTTTTTAGCTTGACTGTTGTTGGTATATATAAAGGCTACCAATTTATGAATGTTGATTTTGTAACCTGAGACGCTCCTGTATTACTTGATCACTTCTCAGCATTTTGTAGTAGAATACCTAGTGTTTTCCAGATATACAATCATATCGTCTGTGAAGAGCGAAAGTTTGATCTCTTCTGACGCTATATGGATACCCTTGATCACCTTTTCTTCCCTAATCGTGATGGCGAAAACTTCCATTACAAGGTTAAAGAGCAGTGGAGACAATGGGGAGCCTTGTCTGGTTCCTGATCTGACTGGAAATGATTTCAATTTAATTCCATTCAATACAATATTGGCTGTGGGTTTGCTGTAGATGGCCTCTGTCTGTTTAAGAAATTTCCCTTCTATACCAATTTTCTTAAGTGTTCTGATCATGAAGGGATGCTGGGTATTATCAAAAGCTTTTTCTGCATCAATTGAGAGAATCATATGGTCTTTGTTTTTTAATTTGTTTATGTGCTGAATTATACTTATAGATTTACGTATATTGAACGAGCCTTGAGACCCTGGGATAAAACCAACTTGGTCATGATGTATAATTTGTTTGATGTGTTGCTCGATTCTGTTCGTTAGGATCTTGTTGACTATTTTTTGCATCTATATTCATTAGTGATATTAGTCTGTAATTTTCTTTTCTTGTTCGGTCTTTTCCTGGTTTGGGGATCAGGGTGATGTTTGCCTCATAGAATGTGTTGGGTAGTCTTCCTTCATTCTCTACCTTTTGAAACAGGTTGAGTAATATTGGTACTAATTCCTCTTTAAAGGTTTGGTAGAATTCTGAAACCATCTGGTCCCAGGCTTTCCTTTTTACGGAGGTTTTGTATGGTTGATGCTATTTCCGAACTTGATATGGGCCTGTTCAACATTTCCACTTGATTCTGGCTAAGTCTTGGAAGGTGACGTGCTTCCAAGTATCGGTCAATTTCCTTCAGATTTTCATATTTCTGAGAATAAAGTTTCTTGTAATATTCCTTAAGGATTTTTTGAATTTATGAGCAGTCTGTTGTTATTTCGTCTTTGTCATTTCTGATTGATGAGATTAGAGATTTTACTCTTTTTTCCTGATTAGGTTGGCCAAAGGTTTATCTATTTTATTGACCTTTTTAAAAAACCAACTTTGTGATTATTGATCTGTTGTATAATTCTTTTTTTTCAATTTCATTTAATTCTGCTCTAATTTTGGTTATTTCTTTTCTTCTACTGGGTTTGGGGTTGGAATGTTCTTCCTTTTCCAGTTGCATGAGATATCCCATTATGTTGTTAACTTCCTCTGTTTCCGTTCTCTTGAGGAAGGCTTGCAGTGATATAAATTTCCCTCTTAGGACTGCCTTTGCGGTATCCCAGATGTTCTGATAATTCGTGTCTTCATTGTCATTTTGTTCCAAAAATTTGGCAATTTCCTTCTTATTCTCATCTCTGACCCAGCTATCATTCAGCATAAGGTTATTTAACTTCCACGTTTTTGTATGAGTATACAGATTCCTGTTGTTACTGAGTTCAACTTTTATTCCATGGTGGTCCGAGAAGATGCAAGGAATAATTTCTATTCCTTTAAATTTACTGAGGTTAGACTTGTGACCTAAGATGTGATCGATTTTGGAGTAAGTTTCATGGGCTGATGAGAAGTATGTGTATTCAGTTTTGTTGGGATGAAATGTTCTGTAGATGTCTGGTAAATCCAAATGTTGGATGGTTAGGTTTAAGTCTAAAATTTCTTTTCTCAGCTTCTTCCTGGAAGATCTATCCAACACTGCCAAAGGAGTGTTGAAATCTCCGACTATTATGGGGCTGGAGGAAATCAAGTTGCTCATGTCTGTTAGAGTTTCTCTTATAAATTGAGGTGCATTCTGGTTGGGTGCATAGATATTAATAATTGAGATCTCCTCATAGTGAGTATTACCGTTAACAAATATGAAGTGACCATTCTTATCCTTCCTTACTTTTGTTGGTTTAAATCCTAGTGTATCTGCAAATAAAATTGCAACACCTGCTTTTTTCTGATTACCATTTGCCTGAAATATGGATGACTATCCTTTCACCCTGAGTCTATATTTGTCTTTTAAGGTAAGATGTGACTCTTGTATGCACAAAATATCTGGCCTGAGTTTTTGTATCCAGTCAGCTAACCTATGCCTCTTTAGAGGACAGTTTAAGCTGTTCACATTTATAGAGAGTATTGATAAATCTGGTAAAATTTTGGGTATCGATTTTTTTCAAAAGTCCAGTGGACATTTTTAATCCTTTTGCCAGTGTGGAAGTTGCAGTTTGATCAAAAGTTTCTGAGTAAATTTACTTTTGTGGTAGAGGATTGGGCTGGTCATTATGGAGGATAAGTCTGAGAATATCCTGAAGAGCTGGTTTGGTTATGGCTAGTTTCTTCAACATATGAATGTCATTAAAGTATTTAATTTCGCCATCATAAATGAAACTCAGTTTAGCTGGATACAGGAAAGTTGAAAGTTATTTTGGTTTAGGAGATTAAAAGTCGATGCCCACCCTCTTTTGGCTTGAAAAGTTTCAGCAGAGAGATCTGCAGTCATTCAAATATTCTTCCCTTTGTAGGTAACGGCTTTCTTACATCTGGCTCCTTTGAGAATTTTCTCCTTCATATTAACTTTAGTAAAGTTAATTATGATATGCCTGGGGGATGTCTTTTTGGGGTTGAGTCGTGCTGGGGTTCTGACGCTGTCTGCTATCTGAATTTCAGGATCTCTAGGCATGTCTGGAAAATTCTCTTTCATAATTTCATGGAGAAGGGCCTCTGTGCCTAGCAAGGCCACTTCATGGGTTTCAGGGATTCCAATGAGTGGATATTAGCCTTCTTTGAATTATCCCAGAGCTCTCTGAGAGAATGATCCATTTTTGCTCTCCATTTCTCTTCCTCTTTGAGAATTTTGGAGTGTTCAAAGGCTTTGTCTTCAGTGTCAGAAATCCTTTCTTCTGCTTGCTGCACTCTGTTACTGAGGGATTCTACTCTATTTTTCAGATATCTGAGGGCTTCAAATTCTTGCTTCTGTGTGTCTAAGTCTTTGGTGGCTTTTTCTTTCAATTCATTAAATTCTTGAGACAACTTTTGAATTTCTCCTCGAATTCCTAATTCCGACTTTTGAATTGCTGCTCGACATTCTAATTCCAAATTTTTCTCCACTTTAGTAATCTTGTTTTCAATCCAAATTCTGAATTAGATTTCTGACATCTCAGCCAGTTGTTTATGAATGGGATCTTCAGTTACATCTGACATATCTTTCCTTGGGTGGGTAGATCTATTCTGGTTATTCATGTTTCCAGAGTTTTTCCACTGATTCCACCCCATGATTGTTTTAAACCCTTTGATTTTTCCCCTGGAGCTTTGTTGAGGACCCGT
Source organism: Nycticebus coucang (assembly GCF_027406575.1). Taxonomy (NCBI): domain Eukaryota; kingdom Metazoa; phylum Chordata; class Mammalia; order Primates; family Lorisidae; genus Nycticebus; species Nycticebus coucang. Next base: position 53,165,779 of record NC_069782.1, read on the forward strand.
ACAGTGCTATGGCCTGAGAAACTGGGCCCCTGTTTGTTGTGGACGGGCTAAGTGGTTCTGTGTTTTTTTCTGCTGGTTTCTGTTCAACCCTAGTGAAACAGTTACTCCGCGTTGAAGTCTTAGCTGTGGAGAAATACCAGCAATTTAGCCACCCCGCCCACCACAGGCAACAATTGGAAAAGGAAAAATCAAACCTTTCTACAACCACACACCCAGGGCACCACCTGAATAGTCCTCAGGCGATTGGCTCAGTTCAAAAGGTCCAAATCAATTGTCTCAGTCAGCACCTGTCTCGGGTGGGAGAATTTAAGAGGTCTCTGGGAACTGGATCACAGGGGTCTGGTGACTACTCTGATATGGCTTGCTCCAGTGCTGTGTGAAGTCAGGAGGAGCCACCCAGCAAATAGATCAGTCTGGAAAGGTTGATGCCTCCTTCCCTACCTTGCACCTATGCCACACCCAGTCACTGATAGCCCTGCAGTTGGCTGACCCAGTTGCCTGTAGTGAACAGATACTCCAGGAGTTTGTACCTGCCTGAATCACAAGGAAATCTGCCAGGCCTCTGCGCTCTGCCTCTATCTATCAGGAGGAGGTGAGGCCTGACAGCCTTAGGCTCTCGTTGAAGGTTGGGGGGTGTTCACTCAGGTCCAGCCCTGCCCCTGATTGATGTTACTGACAGAACCGCACAGAACTGCTAAGTTCCCCTGCAGAACAGAAGCTGTTTTGAGTTCCAAAGCCCTGTCTTTGCTCCTGCAGGTTTGTATTAGGTTACCTGTCAGTTCTATGCTGCTGCCTTCCTTTGTCTATAGGCTGATGATCCCCTGAGGGCCAGGTGCATCTTAGGCTCAGTAAGCAGTCCCCTGGGTCAGCCCCGCCCTGGGAGCTTCCCGGGTCTGTGAGTCAGTACCACCTCAGGCAAATCCTTTACTCGCAGGTTGTTGCCGGCCTCCTCTGGTTGCCCAGGGAGACAGGGGTTGTTGGCTTCAGAATATCTGGGAGTGAGCTATATTGCTGCTAAAAGATGGCTGCTGCTCCGAGCCTCAGGGAACTGCTGCTCTGGTGTGGTTCCCTCTCAACCGACCGTACTCTCATCACTCCCATGCCCCAGAGTCAGCTGCAGTGTAGGCACTGTCCACACCCCTCGAAAAATCATCCAAGAATCTGGACTCCTGGGGGACAGGCTTCCAGACCTCAGAGTGAGAGTGCAGGGGAGTGCTGGGAGCTCAGAGTTGCAGGTAGAGAATATATACAGTTTTGCACAGTTTTATGCCTGGCTGTATTGCTGCTAAAAGACGGCTGCTGCTCTGGTGTGGTTCCCTCTCAGCCGACCATCCTCTCCTCGCTCCCGTGCCCCTGAGTCAGCACTGACCAGCTGCAGTTTATGCCCTGTCCACACCCCTCGGTAAAACACCCAAGAATCTGAACTCCTGGGGGACAGGCCTCCAGACCTCAGAGTGAGAGTGGAGGGGAGTGCTAAGGGCTCAGAGTTGCAGGTAGAGAATATATACAGTTTTATACAGTTTTATGCCTGGCAGGAGAACGCCATGGCACCCTAACAGTGGAGGCAGGTCCAGTTTTTAGAGGGTCTCTCCCGTGGAGTGGAGTGGTTGGACCTTTGAACTCTGCCTGTTTGTTTGTGTGGCTCTCCGAGCCGTTCTCATGGGGGAGGGGACTCCCATCCGCTTGGCGATGGATTTTGTACGTTTTGTTTGTATCCTTGTGGTTGCAGCTCACCTCAGCGGGGTTGATGTGCGTCTTCAACCTTCTCTCTTGGTGCAGCTCAAACCCACCAGGTTACTTACTAAATTTTTGTGCTTTAACTCTCCTTCTGGATGGGAGCCTCTGTGGAAAGCTGGCTTCAGTCAGCCATCTTGTCTCCACCCCCCTTGATAGACTTTCTATGTAAATAATTATTTCATAGAATCACAGTTGCCCCTCTTGCCAAAAGTCCATCTTTTAAATTTTTATTTCTATATTGTAAGCTCCACAAGGGCTGGGATTTTTGTCTCTTTTATTCACTGCTATATCCCTAGTGTCCATAGGCCTAACACATGGTGGACACTCAATATAAATTTATCAGTTAAATTACGTAGTTTGGTAGTTAAGAGCCCGAATCTGAAGGCAGATCACCTGGGGTTGAATCCTGGCTCTACTAACTTGATGGATGTGTCACCACATCTCTGAGTTAATCTCCTTAGCTGCAGTTTTCTACTTCATTAGCAAACCGATGTTACACTAGTATCTATCTCACAAAGTTGTGAAGACTATATGAGAAAAATACCTCCATAGAAAGAACTTAATACAGTACCAGACACTGTAGGTTCTCAATAGATTTTTATCTTCACTATTATTTCTCTTGTGTAATTGTTGTTAGTTATAAAACACAAAATAATAGCAATGATAGTAAACTGTCCCTTATTATGATAGGAATACTTACAATGATGCATAATGCCAGCTGTTGGGGCTTAAAATATTTTTAGAATACATTATGGAATATTATATATATAATCATATTACGAAGGTTTTGATTTAGAATATAAAATTTGGTCAAATATCTTTTGTAATCTATTGAGAAAGTTATGTCATTTATTCTTTTAACCATTTAACAGAGTAAATTATGTCAATTGCAGCAATATAATTTCTAATATTGAAAAATTATGTTATTTAAACATTAATAATCTATATGGCATTTTTAAGATTAAGGTTTTTAAAAATATATTTATCTGGACCAAGTGCAATGGCTCATGCCTGTAATCTGGACGATTACTTGAGGTCAGTAGTTTGAGACCAGCCTGAGCAAGAGACCACCCATCTCTACAAAAAATTAGAAAAAAATTGAGCTGACTATCCAGTACCTGCCTATAATCCCAGCTCCCTGGGAGACTGAGGCAGGAGAAGCTCAGATTTCTTGAGGTTTGAGGTTGAAGTGAGCTGTGATGATGCCACTGCATCTAGCCAGGACAACAGTGTGAGATTTTGTCTCAATATATATATATATATATATACACATACATATATAGGGTGGCACCTGTGGCTCAAAGGAGTAGGGCGCCAGCTCCATATACTGGAGGTGGTGGATTCAAACCCAGCCACGGCTAAAAAAAAAAAAAATTATATATATATATATATATATATACATATATCTATACTTATCTGAAAAACACATTTTTCATTCACTTCCTTTTAAAAATAAGTTCTTAAAACATGTGATCTTTGATCTGGCCTAATTGGTGATGCACCTGGGAGGTTTCAGAGCTCTAAAACTAATTTACAATTAATCCATGTGAAAAAAACATGCATTTATCTGTGAATGCTGGTGAGGATGTAAAGAAAGGAGGGGAGCCTTTGTACACGATGAGTACCAATGTAAGTTAGTACAGTCACTGTCCCCAAACCAGAAATAGACCTACCACGTGATCCAGCAAGCCCACATCTGGGTATATACCTAAATGATTAAAAAGTCAGTATGTCAACAAGTTAGCTGCACGCCCATGTTCATTTCAGCACCATTTACAGCAGCCAAGATATGGAATCAAGCTCAGTGTCCGTCAACAAACAAATTAACAGATAAAGAAAATATGATACATACATATAATAGAATATTATTCATCCACAAAGAAGAATACAATCCTGTCATGTGCAGCAACAGGCACAGAACCGGAGGACAGCACATTAAGTTAAATAGCAAGGCGCAGAAGGACAACTTCTCACATGTATGTGGGGACTAGCAATCTAAAAAGCTGAACTCATGCTGATAGGGAGTAGTTTAAAGGGTATCAGAGGCAGGGAAGGGTAGCAGGGAGGGAGGATAAATCAGAGATGATTAATCGGTATAAAAATACAGTCGGAAAGAATGACTACGGTCTGGTCTGTCACAACATGACTGGGTAACTGTAGCTCAGGGATTTCAATGGGTGTACCGTGACAGGATCTTAGGTGTGTGTAAAATTTTTGAAGATCTTAATCAAATTATTTTCAAAAGAACTTCAAAGCACAGTAAGTATATTCGTATATTCTTTTTTTACTCTTTTTTTATCAATGTAATTTAAGTGTGCCGTGGAAGTTTAACTATAGGTTCAAGTGTGCGATGAGATAAAAAAGCTTGAAAAGCACTGCTATCATTTTTTTGTTTGTTTGTTTGTTTTGGTTTTGGTTTTTGGCCGGGGCTAGGTTTGAGCCCGCCACCTCCGGCATATGGGACTGGCGCCCTACTCCTTAAGCCACAGGCGCCGCCCAAGCACTGCTATCATTAACGATATTTTATTATTTATTTTAATGTAACATAACTCAAATAATGGCTTTAGGATGTTCCTAACACAAAGAAATGATAGATGTTTGAGGTAATAATGGTTTATACCAATCACCCTGATTTGATCATTGTGCTTGGTATACCTGTATCAAAACATTACACATACCCCATAATTACATACAACTGTTATATACTCATAATAATTAAAAATAAAAATTTTTTAAAATATAGAGTTATCACTACATTAATCTGAAAGAGGACTTGTTAGAGGCAGGACTGTGGACTTTCTGCACTTTGACAGCCACAGAATTGTATAAAGTTTATTTTTTGTCGCAGGAGTTCCGTGAACCTTCCCTTGTTGTACAGACCTTCCTCTCCAGCAGTTCTGCCTGCCACTTCACTTTGTCCACGTTCCAGCTCAGACTGTGAGTGCCTCTTAGAAAAGCATTAATCTAAAGGAATTCATGTTTATTGTCATAGTATATAGAGGATATTCACATTTCTTCTTCTTCATTTGGGTTCTGGCTTCTGCTGCCCCTAAAAGAAACAATTCAAAGAATCACATTTTCACCAATTCCCAATCTTTAGTCCAATAAAAAGACTTCCCCCCAAATTTGTGAATTTATTTGCAAGAAAATCTCTTAAGAGCACAAAAAAATCAAATCATATTATTAGACTTTTAATAAGTGGATTTTCTAAAAAAAAGTAAATCACATGAAATTAGGGCTATGAAATAAAATTATCAATCCTCTAAGTTTGAAATGTGCTCTTTGAATTAATTTCTGGTTTAACTTCCAATTATAAATTGACCTTTTATACTTTCAACCCGATATTATTTTATGTTATCCATGTAAATGTTTCCCAGTGTCCTTGGATTTAGGGTTGCACAGATCATTCTTTCCCGGATATTGTCCCCTTACATTTCTGAGATTTTCACCTGCAGGCAGTGGATATTTGATCTCTTTTTACTAGAGTTCCCTGGCTCATTACATGTGCATTCCAGGAGCCAAGGCTGTGAATTTCCCATATTGCTAAACCCAAGTGTTCCAAACCTTCAAGGTGGTAACTCTGGGGGCCAATATATTATTATTATTATTATTATTATTATTATTATTTTGAAGAGACAGAATCTCACTCTATTGGTAGAGTGTTGTGGCATCACAGCTCACAGCAACCTCCAACTCCTGGGCTTAGGCGATTCTCTTGCCTCAGCCTCCCAAGCAGCTGGGACCACAGGCGCCTATCACAAAGCCCAGCTATTTTTTGTTGCAGTTTGGCTGGGGCCGGGTTCAAACCCGCCACCCTCTGTATATGGGGCTGGCGCCACCCCAGTGCCAGTATATTATTTCACCAGAAACCCACATTCTGTGCCTGTGACTGCGGGTCTGCCAGGAGCGGGGTCTGGAGCTGAGAACTCACTCCTCGCCGGCGTCTCCAGCTCACCCAAGCTGCCCCGCAAACAGCGGTGGTGAAAGCTGCTGGTTTACTGGCTTGTACATCTGCTTTGTTCTCTGGAGCCACAGGTCTTGGCCAGTTATTTTCAAACATTTATTCGTTAGCCTGTATAAGACTGTCTTTAAATCTGACTCGAAAGGGCAGCCCCAAAAGTAAACGAGATGGACGGATATTTCAGAAGTGGTACCAGCGCCTGGCTGCTCTGCCTCCGGACTCCTTGGCCTGGGGCAGCGCCGAGGGTCTCTGGAGACGGGAATGCAGAGGTCTCCAGAGGGCAGAGTTGCAGAAGACCTCGGCAAAATGACTCTGTTCATGTACTTTGTTTGTCCTGCACGGTGCCATCCTTCCCTGTATTTTTTTCCCATCAGTCTTATTTTCAAAATAGTCACAACTAACTGTTCCGCTGCTGAACTTGGCAGGGACCTCCCTGCTTCTCAATATGATGTGCTTCCTGCCACTGTGGGTTTGCTGACATTAGACATTCTCTAAAGAGTTCTCCAAACCTCAAAGGGTTAAGCCCTTTTCCTTCCCAACTCTCCTCCTTCTATTTGTTCGGTATCTTTGTCTCACATTTGTTTTTAATTTAACCAGTGTTTAGTGTTTCCCTATTTGGGCAACATAAATATTGTCCGCCTGAGTCAAGGTGTATATTAGTTTTGATACAACTTTGAATTTTTCTGAAAAATTCAAAAATTTTAGAAGTCTTATCAATTTAAACAATGTCTTAGACATGGAAAAACGGCTTACAAATTCATTTGCTTAGTTTTTCTATATCTTGATTTTTTTCCCCACACATTCAAGCATCTGTTCCATAGTTGAATATGTAATTTCGTAAATGCCCAAACGTATCAGAAAATACCTGTTCCATTCAAGTGTCCCTCCTCCTGCTCATCCGTCCTCCCTGCTCTTCAGGTCCCCAGCCCTGCCAGCCTCATGGCCTTCTGCTCTGCCACTGACATTCTGTGTTGCTGGATACCAGCCTTTCTTATTTCCTAATTTATTTCCTCTTTTTTTGCTGAGGCATATACTCTGATCGGCCACCTGCAACATGATTCATGGAAGGTAAATAGGGAATCTTCACTGTCTGAGAGTGGCTTACTATACCCTCACACCAGATTGAACGTACAACTTTAGCTTGGAAATCATTTTCAGTCAGTGATTTTAAGACCTTCCTCTGCTGTTCTGGCTTTGCCTGTTTATAGGGATGGATGTGGCTGTGTGTCTTTTCACATTTCTTGCTCTGGGTGTTCAGTTGGCTCTTTTAATCTGAAAACTTGAGTTCCTTCAGTTCTGGGAAATGTTCTGGTAGTCTATACTGTATTTTGTAGTAATACATTTTTAAAAAATTAATTGAATGCCGTAGAGGAACACTGACTAAGAGCACAGACAAAGTGTCTACGGATAACGACAGTGACGATTCTGACTGGGTCGCATCAGCAAGTTAATACATTACTACATTTCCCAAAGCAATCCAAACTTCAAATGGTTTGACTATTTAATTTTTTAGAAGACTCCATCTGTGGAACTATGGGCTGCACCGTGAGGGCCTAACCGACTCTCTCCTGGCCTAACGCTGCCACACAGAGAGCACCTGCTGGCTCACGGCCCTGGCCTCTCTTCTCATTCCTTGTTCGCTCCTCTCTTATGAGGAAATTCAATTGTGTGGTCAGTGAATCTTATGAGAAGGAACTCAGCGTGCTCAGCTCTGCCCTTTCTGGCATCTCTCTTTGTTTGCTGTCAGCCTGTCCACGTGATGAATGCATTCCAATTTTTCTTCTGTCATGTATTTAAGACCTTACCCTGTGGGGAGGCCCACAGCTGTCCATCCTGCTTGTGACTGGCTGTGCACACTGGCCAATCAAGGGGAAGGTATTAGGAAGTCCGTTGTGACCACCCACCCATTATCTGTGGAGTAACACAGGTAACGTTTGATCTCCATCTATGTGACTTTCACGTCTATCTCTTAATTGGCTCTGAAATCAGGAAAGAAATGTTATGGTTCCCTAAAATCCCAGGATGTATGTTACAATGCACAGCATATGTGTCTGCGTGTGTATGATGAGAGAAGATTATTACACAAAACAATGGGTGGCTTGATTAAGGAGTTTGAGAGCAACTGTGACACTGCTGGGCTTCCCGTCTCTCACTGACACGGAAGCCCAGGGCCCACACCATTTGTAAAACTGCCACCTGTTGTTTCCAGCAGCAACTGAGAGTAGTGAGCCTTCCACCTGCCAGTGCGTCCTCACAGCCTGCGGAGCAGATCCTCTCACAACTACAAGTGACCTTTTTCGTTAGTTACATAGGGATGAGCTGAAGAGGTTCTCACTATAATGAATTCCCCCAGGACTCAGTTTAATGAAGACATCGGTCTCTGTGCACTTGTGTGACAGTCACATACTTCTATTAATCCAGACAGGGTGCCAAACTACCAGCCTTTTAAAACCTCATGTTTGTTAAAAGGGTTTACGACCCCCCCCTTATCTTTTCATTTTGACAAACTTCCTCTTATAATAAATGTAATAAACGGATAGTTCCACATTATATAAGCAGACCATAAAATGGAAACAAAATGCTGTCCCTTTTTTATCTATAAAAATTCTTCACATTCATTCATCTAATTAATTAATTGATTCACTTAACAGATATTGTGGGTTTATTTTGTGTCAAGCATTATACCATATACTTAGAATTAAAAAAGGTCATTATGGAGAAGGTTGATGTGGAAAATAATGGTATTATAGTAATACAGTAATATATAAGTAATACAGTGTAATATAAGTTGTGTAAAGATATGTGTAACTTGTTTTGGGAACTCAGAGGAGGGAGTGATTTTCTTTGGTCAGATGAGCCTAGAAAGGTTTCCCAAAAAGGTAAATTGCTATATCCTCTTGAGCTTAGCAATCTCACACTTGAATTCTCATATCAATTGATTTTGACCAACGGACAGTGATATGAACAGACAGGCTACTGAAGATTCCTATAAGATTTTGATCATGTTAAATTTGTTTATATTAAATATCCTAATAAATGTAAGGAGGAAAATAAGTTACCAAAGACACAGAGGGGAACAGGACCAAGGCCGCAAGTCTCCTTCCATGCAGTGCAGTGTTCAGTCTCCACAAACGTGACTCGGAAAAGACTGCAGAGAAAGGTGGGGCTTACTTATCTTTTGTAATAAAAAAAAAATATGGTCTGGAAAACAATTTATTTTTAGGACTCCAACTCTAATTTACATATTTTAGTACTAGAACTAGTTGATGAGCCATTCTATTTGAAAATAATGGTTAAATAATTCATCTCATAACATTTACTGAACACTTACTAGGAACTACATATGAAAGAAGGCAGCAGATTCATGAAGTTGTAGAAAAATAAAATTCCTACAGAGACGAGGCTGATAGTATAAATGAATGAACTGGGCTGGCTATAATATAATAGAGAGTGGCAAAGCTTATGGTAAAATGCAGAATTTAGTCTATTTATTAATCAATTATAATATTTTTAAATCATTTTTCTAGGGGGCAGCACCTGTGGCTCAGTGGGCAGGGCGCCCGCCCCATATAGCAAGGGAGGTGGGTTCCAATTCAGCCCCAACCAAACTGCAACAAAAAATAGCTGGGTGTTGTGGTGGGCGCCTGTAGTCCCAGCTACTCGGGAGGCTGAGGCAAGAGAATTGCCTAAGCCCAAGAGCTGGAGGTTGCTGTGAGTCCTGTTACGCCATGGCCCTCTACCGAGGACAATAAAGTGAAACTCTGTCTCTACAAAAAAAAAAAAATCCATTTTCTAATTTCTAGAATGCTTGATTCATTGTATTTATTCCATCTTGATTGATGATGTAAATGATTAAGACATTAAGTTTCTTGTTAGCATAAATTTGGCTTCACCATCGTAATTTTTTCCACATAGTATCTTTCTCATCACTATTTTCTGGAAACCCTGTGTTCTATGCCTTTAGTTTTTTTCATTTTTCAAATGAAAATAGCTTAATTTTGCCAGATTTTATAAGTAATATGGAAAACTTCAGCACAAAATTAAAAGACTAAATGAAGAAGAAAATCAAATTACTATTAATCTCAATGTTCTGAGATAATCACTGCTAATCTTTTAATGATTAATATTTTTGTACGTACATGTAGGTACATGCAAACAATAAAATGTAGTTATCTGTAAATAAGACTATCAGTTCTTATCATGGATATATATTTAGCATATTGGGGTGAGGGGAGCTTACCTCTTCTCCTGCTATGCTTCCCTTTTCCAATCTTTGGCTAATAAATACTAAACAGATTAGGACCACAATATCCAAACTATGCTCTGAGGTGCGCTGAGTGCTGCAGCAAACTCAGGAGTGCATGGGACGTGTTAACATTTGAAGGGCAGCACAGCAGTAGGGGGCATCCAACCTCAAGGGCACTCCGTTTCAGCACTTGGTCATGCAGAATGTAGTATCTAACGACATTTGTCTCTATGACATCCTTGATTCTTTTAACCTAACTACTTGTTTGGTGCTAACCATTGTTTGGGCTTACCTGAGAAATGAAACCCTTAGTTTTTATTTCTGTAATGGAGTGCTATAAAAATTACAATGACACAAATGGCACAAACCCTTTTTATGAAATCTCCATATAAGCTTTTATATACACATTAGAATTATGTTTCCTAATCAATCACTTTCTGGCATGCTTTGCCATGCATTTTTTAAAACCTGCATCATGACATCTGCTTTTTCTTGCTCCCAGTAAGATGATTAGAGAATCATTACTGGCCTCAGTGGTAATACCAGAATTCCTACGTAAGAGGAATTTAAGGGATGCCATGTAGTAGAAATGGGGACCAAATTTCTACTAAACGTGGAAGCCCACATCTGTTTGTGAGATGGTGCATTTATGTGGGATGACTTTGAAGGTTCTGAGGGAGATTACAGCAAAGCTTCCCACATCTGCCCTTCCTTTCCCAAGGCCACTTGCCCGTCTGGTCTCCTGTAGATAAAGATACGGGGCTACCTCTGAGCTAGAAAGTGCCTGATTGAAGTGTCAAGTTGCATCAGTAAGGACCCCACAGAAACCAGGTAGACACTCCCTGGGGTACTTGAGGAAATTTTGATAAAGAAATTATTTAAAGGCTATACAGGGTTTAGTAAAAACAGCAAGAGATGGAAAGGCATACCCGAGACTGAATACGCTGGAGGAGTGCAGGAGGCATGACCTGGACCGTCCCCAGGCTGATTGTGAGCGCTGGTAGTCTGCACTTTGTGAGGAATTTACACGTGTGGAGTTGCTCATAATATGTCTTTCTTATCCCTGTAACTTCTGTGGAATCTGTAAGTGACATCTTGTTTCAGTTCTGCTATTTGTGTTTTGTATTTTCTCTCCTTTTTTCTTTGTCAATCTAATTAGATACTGGATCACTTTATCTTTTCAAAAACCAAATTTTATGTTTCATTACATTTCTTTCCTGTTTTTGTTTTCAGTCTCACTGCTTTTTGTCCTTTTTTCTTCTTATTTTCTTCCTTCTGCTTGTGTTTGGTGAATTTGCTCTTGCTCTAGTTTGTTGAGACAGGAACACAGATTACTGAAGTGAGACCCCGTCTCCAGTGGGAAGGCTTTCCTCTGTTCTTAATGCCATCATTATGTGTCTCCCTTTTGCTTAAGCTTTAGTTGCGTCCCACACATTGTGATCTGTTGTATTTTCGTTTCATCCAGTTCTATGTATTTTCCGGTTTCCTTGAGACTAGTCTTTAACTCATAGATCACTTAGACATGTGTTGTTTAATTGACAGGTGCTTAGAGACTTTGTTATCTTGTTTTCTTGTTTGACTTCAGTGTGGTTAGAGAACATATCCTGTGTGGCTCAATTCTTTTATATTTGTTGAGGTTTGTTTTGTGGCCAGGGCATGCTCTGTCTTGGTGACTGTACTATAAGTGCTTGAGAACAACACAGATTCTGTTGCTGCTGGGTGGAGTGCTCTATAGATGTCAATTAGATCATCCTGGGTGATGTATGGTTAAGTTCTTCTGTATCTTTGCTGAATTTCTATACAGTACTTGTATCAGTTATTGAGAGAAAAGTGTTGGATCTCCAACTATAATTGTGGATTTGTCCATTTTCAGATCAATTACTCTTGGCTTCATGCATTTTGTGCCTCTGCTGCTTGGTGATATGACCACAAGCTGCTGATGGTGAACTGACCCTTCTATCTTTATGGCCCTCTTTGCCCCTAGTAATTCTCTTTTCTCTAAAATGTATCTGATGCTAATATAGTTCTTCGTGCTATGTTTTCGTTAATGTTTGCATGGCATATCTTTTAAAATTCCTTTACTTTAAATCTGCCTGGATTGTTATATTTGAAGTGAGTTCTTACAGATATCATATAGTTAGGTCATTGTTTTTGGTTTTTGTCCATCTTTTTTGTCCAAAGATTCAAGTGTGAATCTTTGTATTTTAATTGCTACATGTAGGCCACTTACATTTAATGTAATTATTGATGTGTTAGGGCTTAAGTATATAATTTCATTGTTTCATTTCTGTTTGTTTCCACTGTCTTATGTTTCATGACTTCCTGCAAGCTATTGGAACATTTTCTTAGAATTCTGTTTTGATTTTTCTATAGAATTTCAAGCATATAACTCTTTATAGATGGTTAGTGTTGTTCTAGGTGTTACATTACACATTTGTGACTTATCATGGTCTTCTGGTGTCAACATTTTACCAGTTTGAGCAAAATGTAAAAACATTACCTTCATATAGATACATTTACTCTGGAGGAGTATTAAAAAGTTACAGGTCAGAGCACAGCTGGACTAGGTGGAGTGCGTGACCATGGCTCAGCACAGCTCTAGGTGGGAAAAGAAAAATAATAACTGTGGAACTTGAAAGAAGAAGAGAGTGAACTTGAGTGATAAGAACAGGAAACAAGCGCATGGCTACTATCTTTGTTTTCTTAATTATAAAGTGGAAAGTGAAGTTGCCAAAGTATGTGCTGGGCTTCTCAGAGAGACTCTTTGTATAAAAAAAGAAAAAGAAAAAAAAGTCAAAATAGGATTTTCAATAGGGTGGCACATTTTAATTGTTTATGTTTAAGAAATTAATGATTTTAATATCAGAATAGGGATAACATAATTGTGTTCTTTACAAGAAACATCTAGGTTTCTTTATTTTTTTTTCTTTTTAAATGAATACCTATGATGTAGTTTTCTCCATTTAAAGTATGAGTATTTCTTTCTTTCAAACAGTATGGCCTTCAGATTAGCTGTATAACCTTAATACAAAATGGAAGTCTTTCTCGTGGGGAGTCTGGGCCAGAGAGGGGCCCCTCCCAGTCACTTGGCCTGACAGGTGGAGTGTTGGAGAAGCAGGGGCCCGTCCTCTTATGCAGGCAGGAACTAGTTTCAATGGCGCTTCCTTCCCGAGGCCAATCCCCAGGTCGCCTGCAGTGGCCTCGCTCATGAGTAAATGAAGCTTCTGTGTGGAACTTGCCTAACGCTTCAGACCTGTTTCCAGGCTGGCTGTGTGACAGGCAATGGGAAAGTTACAGGAATAGGAGGAAAGAAAAATATTTTTCTGTGGGCTGGAAATGAGGGCCTAGGTCTTAACAAGCTGAGGGATTGAGGCCTCTGGTCTAAGGCAGAGCCTGTGCCTCAGAGGAGGATGGACAGCTGTGTGTGTGTGTGCGTCTCTGTGTGTGTCTCTGTGTCTGCCTGTGTGTGTGTCTGTGTGTGTGTCTGTGTGTGTCTCTGTGTCTGCCTGTGTGTGTCTGCCTGTGTGTGTGTCTCGTGTCTGCCTGTGTGTGTGTCTGTGTGTCTCTGTGTCTGTCTGTGTGTGTGTCCGTGTGTGTGTGTATCTCTGTGTCTGCCTGTGTGTGTCTGTGTGTCTCTGTCTGTCTGTGTGTACCTCTGTGTCTGTCTGTGTGTGTGTCTCTGTGTCTGCCTGTGTGTGCGTCTGTGTGTGTGTGTCTCTGTGTCTGTCTATGTGTGTGTCTGTGTGTCTCTGTGTCTGCCTGTATGTGTGTCTCTGTGTCTGCCTGTGTGTGCGTCTGTGTCTGCCTGTGTCTGTCTGTGTCTGTGTGTAGCTGTTGTAAATAAGATTGCCTTCTTGACCGCTTTTTCAGCTAGTTCACTGTTGGTCTTTAGAAGCATTTCTGATTTTTGTATGTTGAGTTTGTATCCTGAAAATTCACTGAATTTATTTATCATAACTAAGAGTTCTTGGTGGAGTCCCTGGGTCTTTCTAGATAGAAGAACATGTAATCTACAAAGAGGGACAATTTGACTTCCCTTTTTCTGGTGCTTTTTATTTCTTGACTGACTACTGACTACTGTGCCTAGGAATTCCAGCACTACGTTGAATAGGAGTGGTGATGCTGGACACTCTTGCCCTGTTTCAGTTCTTAGAAGAAAGGCTTCTTCTGAGTTCTTTTCCCCATTCAGTGTAATGCCAGCTGTGGGTTTGCCCCGGATGGGCTTTGTTATGTTGAGGTATGTGCCAGCTCTGCCCACTCTGTTGAGAGTTTTATCGTGAGGGTATGCTGAGTCCTGTCACTGATTTGCATGCATTGAACCATTTTTCCATCTCTCTCGCTTGATCATGGTGTGTTACCTTTTTGAGATGCTATTGGATTTGATTTGCTAGGACTTTGTTGTGGGTTTTTGCATCTACCCTGTTTCCCTGAAAATAAGACATCCTCCGAAAATAAGACCTACTTACAGGAAAGATAAGACGTCCCCTGAAAAGACCTAGCGCATCTTTGGGAGCACACCTTAAAATAAGACACTGTTTTATTTTCGGGGAAACAGGGTATGTTCATCAGGGATATGGGCCTGTGTTTCTGTGTTTTTTAGTTGTTAGTTGTTTTTCTCATTGTTGTTGTCTGGTTTCAGCACCAGGTCAGGGCTGGCCTCGTGGAATGACTTAGGGAGAATTTCTTCCTCTTTGATATTTTTGGGACAATTTGAGGAGAATTGGTGGTTATTCTTGATACACGTGGTGGAATTTGTCAGTGGAGCTGTCTGATCTTTGTCCTGGTCAGGGAACGTTGTTTTACTGATTCAGTGCTGTTACTTGCTGTTGGTCAGTTCAAGTCCTCTCAATCCCCAGGTCCTCAGCAGAATGTCTGAGTGGGATTGGCATGGCTTTGTGGTGACCCTGCTGCGGGAGCTTGGTGGTTACTGCTGGTGGCTTGAGTTTTGGTCTCAGGAGCATCAGCCAGCCAGGTGGCAGCTGTGGGTAGGTGGGGTCTGTCCTTAAGGTGCATGAAAGAGCACAGTGGGCTGCTGCTGGGGCAGGCGGGGCTTTGTCATGGCTCACATTTTGGTACTGATGGAGACATGTGGACAAGGTCAGTGGGGCTCCAGAGGTGTGGAGCTGCAGGGCAAGTGGTGCCTGAGGGCAGGATGCAGTTTGGGGGGTGCTGTGGCCGTAGCTGCTCAGGTTCGGGGGTGCTTGGGACCAGCGTGAGCTCCCTCTGTGGAGTTATGCCATCATGCCGTCTCTAGGCAGTTTCTATGTTAGTCTCAGGGCCTGCCGGGGTCAAGGAGCTCTCCTGTGGCTAGGATTGCAGAAGTCTGCAGTGGGAATAAGACACTCACTTTTTCAATCCCTGCCTCCCTGCAATCCCAGCTGATCCTGGCTGAGCAGTCTGCCTCACTTCCCTTCCCTTCCTTGCCTTAGGTGTTTCCTGTCGCTTCTCTACCGGAGTTCTCTCTTACACTCTCTACTCAAAATGTCAAGAGATTCATATTTTAACCAAGTCTCCAGGGAGAACAATCCCTTACCCCCAGAGGGACACCAACATGTAAAATTTGACCAGATTATGCCTCCCCCAGCCACCCTGGTTAGAACTGACCACCCAGGCTGCCATGCTGGTCACCCCTTTGTCCAGTCAGTTGGGCATCTGTGTGCATCTCCCCTCTAGCGTTTGAGCTCCACAAGGGCACTGCGCAGCCTGGAGCCTATGGGGTGGAATTCGAGGGAACTTGGCTTGAACTCAGTCACCCAACAATTCTTTACTGAACACCAATAGGGAGACAGATGCTTCTAGTTCTGGGGACACAAAAGCAACCTGAAACTATCCTGCTTGCGAAACTTGGTAAATGTAGAATGTAAATGTTTTGGCACAGTAACTGAGATAACGCCGGAAAGGCTATGTTAACCACTGTGATAAAAATGTGTCAAATGGTTTATGAAGTGAGTGTATGATGCCCCATAATCATATCATTGTATACAGTTATGATTTAATAAAAAAATTAAAAAAAAAAAAGAAAAAGCCAGTCCACCTTGTGCAAAAGTTGTTCTGCTTCCTTTCTGAAGGGTTGAAATCCAATGGGAAAGAGAAAGTCTAGGCATAAATAAATCCACTGCAAAGCCAGACACATGGAAGTAAGAAGGCTTCCCACGTCACTGCAACGGGACAGCTGAGTAAAGTTATGGACAGTTCCAGGCCCCTGGTAGTGAAAGGAGAACGAACCATCCTATATTTGTTTTTTATTTTATTATTATTATTATTTGAGACGGAGCCTTACTTTGTTACTCCCAGTAGAGTGCCATGGTGTCACAGCTCACAGCAACCTCAAACTCTTGGGCTTAAGCGATTCTCTTGCCTCAGCCTCCCAAATAGCTGGGACTACTGGCGCCTGCCACAATGCCCAGTTATTTTTTTGTTGCAGTTGTTGTTGTTTAGCAGGCCAGGCTGGGTTTGGACCCACCAGCCTCAGTGTATGTGGCCGGCACCATAACCACTGTGCTATGGGCACCGAGCCAATCTTATATTTGAATAGAAAAGTTTGGATCTTTTTTTCTTCTTCGTTTCCTATTTTACTATGAAAATTTTTGAACTGTACAGAAAACAATATAGCAAACATCCTTACACATCAGCTGGACCCAGTGGTCATCAGACATTTTGGTGTCTTTACTTCATTTCTGCTCTTAACAAGGAAATAAAGATCCTTTGACTCTCCCTAATCCTACTCCGCTGACCCTTTCCCAGACATCACCAAACTACTTTCCTAGAGTTGCTTTGTCTCCTTTCCACTTATATTTTAAATACTTTTGCTTTGTTTGCATGCTCCACTAAATATATATAGTATGGGGGTGTGTTCTTAGAATTTACATGAATGCATTCATACTGCAGATTTTTTCTTTCTTGTTTGCAAAACGTTTTTCTAAATCAACATTTTAACCACTTTACAATATTGATTTGCTCAATAAATCTCAGTTTATTCTGAGTTTTAAATATAACTACAACCCTCTGAGGCTCCATCTGAGGGAGAATCTCCATCAGATCTGGCCAGGGTCCCACTTTGGTAATCCAGTGGCCCTTCTTAGGAAATTATTTATAACTCTTAAATATCTTGTCAGGGAACATGAGAAGTATCTGACTTGGGGACCACCATGTCCCACAAGCTTTCTATGTATCAAGGAAAGACAGTGGGTCTCTCTGACCTCTAGTCCAGCCTGGAGCCTGACCTGTAGAAGGGGGCCCATAAATATTTAATGCATTAATCTAAGTCCCTATAAAAAGCCCATTCGTGTGTACATCTGTGTGTTTCTACAAGGGCTCCAGCAGCCACGCTGCTCATCCTTCATTTTAGATAGAGTTCTAATAATTTCACCTGTTTTCCTGTCTATAGTAAGAACAAAAAGTTAAAGGAGGACATATATATAGTCTGCTTCTGGAAGATATAGTAAGTGAAAGGCTGGCAGCGACAAGGGAGGAAAAACAGAAAGCGTAAATATGTAGAGCTGTGTATTGTAACTGACATCTACAAGTGCAAAGCTGAGTCACCAGAAGGTGCGTAGAGTATACTCTGTGTACTATAATTAAGAAGGCAGAGAATTCATAACATTTTAAAAAATAAAATAAAAGGTTATGGGCCATGTAAATTTGGTATTTTGGACATGTCATCTCTGTCCAAAATTTAACAGATGAGAAACTGCTATTAATATCTATGCTTTTCATTGAGTGCTGTTTTTACTCAAAATTCATATAGTCCCTACTTTTAATTTTAAAGCAGATGAATTAGAACATTTTGCATTTCTCCCTTCCCCAAAGATCCCACCAAAACAATAAGATGAATTACTTTCCTGGCCATCAACTAGGTTTTTGTCAGAAATAAAATGCAGCTTTCCTCAGGCACCTCCCCAAACCCCTGAGACGTGCCAGAGTGCCCTTCCTGACTCCTGGCCTGTGCCCTTCCTGACTCCTGCCCTGTGCCCTTCCTGACCCCTGCCCTGAGCCCTTCTTGACCCCTGCCCTGAGCTCTTCCCAACACCTGTCCTGAGTCCTTCCGGACACCTGCCCTGAGCCCTTCCTGACCCCTGCCCTGAGTCCTTCCTGACTCCTGCCCTGTGCCTTTCCTGATCCCTGCCCTGAGTCCTTCCTGACCCCTGACCTGTGCCCTTCCTGACTCCTGCCCTGAGCCCATCCTGACCCCTGCTCTGTGCCATTCCTGACCCTTGGCCTGTGCCCTTCCTGACCCCTGCCCTGAGCCCTTCCTGACCCCTGCCCTGAGCCCTTCCTGACCCCTGCCCTGAGCCCTTCCTGACCCCTGCCCTGAGCCCTTCCTGACTCCTGCCCTGTGCCCTTCCTGATCCCTGCTCTGTGCCCTTCCTGACCCCTGCCCTGAGCCCTCTCTGACCCTTGCTCTGTGCCCTTCCTGACCCCTGCCCTGAGCCCTTCCTGACTCCTGCCCTGTGCCCTTCCTGATCCCTGCTCTGTGCCCTTCCTGACCCCTGCCCTGAGCCCTCTCTGACCCTTGCTCTGTGCCCTTCCTGACCCCTGCCCTGAGCCCTCTCTGACCCTTGCCCTGTGCCCTTCCTGACTCCTGCCCTGTGCCCTTCCCGTCCCCTGCCCTGAGCCCTTCTCGACCCCTGCCCTGTGTCCTTCCTGATCCCTGCTCTGTGCCCTTCCTGACCCCTGCCCTGAGCCCTCTCTGACCCTTGCCCTGTGCCCTTCCTGACTCCTGCCCTGTGCCCTTCCCGACCCCTGCCCTGAGCCCTTCCCGTCCCCTGCCCTGAGCCCTTCTCGACCCCTGCCCTGTGTCCTTCCTGATCCCTTGCCCTGTTGTGTTGCAGCAGGTGTGGGGCAGAGGTGCATCAGCCCCAGGGTGTCACCCTCAAGCCCTCTTTCCACACCTCCTGATGGGTGACATTCTGACTCAGGCAGCCTTTGCCAGCCTCCACCATCGCAGGAAATTGACTCTGGGGAGTCGCTGGGGAACCAGGCACGAAAGGCCGCAGACCACCTGGAGCACTTCCTCAAAACAGCTTTTCAGAGGCCCAGTTGGAGCCTTGGACTGGGTTTCCAAGATAGCCACCATGATGTCCTTGGCCTAACTTTTCAGAGGCCCTCTTGGCTGGAGCCCCCAGGAGGTTCTCCCTCCTCTGACTTCGAGGCCTCCAACCTTCCAGGCATCAGGCACTGCAGCCTCGTTGGCGTCCCCCAGCCCAGCCACCCACGTGTGTGGATTCACTGTCCTCCCCGCACTCTCAGAGCCTCATGGGAGAAATTCAGGTGTCGGCATACTTCTTGCGGTCCCTACCTATTCAAGCCCATCCTTCTCAGCAAATCCACCGTCTCTCCTTTGCCAGGCCCCTGTGCAGGGTGGCCAAGGGGGCTGCCCAATTGCTGCTCAGGCCTGGAGGACAGACCTTGTCGATGCAGACCCAGGGGACAGCAGGCAGGAAAAGCTAGTGGCCCCGAGGGAGTCACCCTCTGAGTCTGAGCAGCTCTTTAGGATTAGAAACACAACGTGTCTTGTTCATTTACTTTTCTGGTTGCTTCTGAGACCTAAGAACTGTGAGACTAGACACTTAGGTCCTAAGCCTTACCCATCAATAGCTGCTTTTTAAAATAAACAATTGAGACTATTTAAGTACATAAAAATTCTCTATAGACTTTTAGAAACTTAGGACATTTAATTTAATTTTTAATATTGCTCAACTCAGTGACTAAGGCTATTTAGAGATTAGGACAGATCTTTGTAAAGTATGTTCACCCAGGGTCCAGCATCTGCTTAACTGGACAAGAGCTCATAGAAAAGACAGAATGGCAGACACATAGCATCAGACTTGAGGAGAGAGAAGTGACACGGGGATGGAATGGGATGTTTTTGATACTAAAATGTGAATTGACAAAGAATTACCCTAGTGTCTAGTAATTTTTTACCCCCTACACCTCTTTCTCATCCAGTGCTGCCACGCAGAAACTTCTTCAAAATGCAGTCAATTATCAGCAGGTGTCATGTCAGCCCTGCATTGGTGACAGGTCACGGGGAAGGCCTCATACACAGCCCAGTCTCGGAAATGCCGGTTTACCAAAACTGGTCAGATGTATGATGGCACCCCTCAGTTCCCCTGAAAGAAACAGGGAAGGAGACACCAGATTTGTTATCTGGGCCCTGGGGATGCTGGAATCAGCATTTCAGATGAACAGAAGAGAACAGGAAGGGAAGAGGCTTTCCTAGGAAGGCGTTGGCTTAAGGTACTTGTACACTCATAGTTTTTGAGTATGATCACCCACCCCCCAGGTAGCTGTCACAGATAAAAATCACAGTTTGCCAGAGGACACCAGGGTCACCGTCTGAAGGATACGTGACTGCAGTGGGAGGGAATGAATCCAGTGGATAAAACCCCGGGGAGACTGGAGGGGGCAGGCCCACTGGAGGGAATGAATCCAGTGGATAAAACCCAGGGGAGACTGGAGGGGGCAGGCCCACTGGAGGGAATGAATCCAGTGGATAAAACCCAGGGGAGACTGGAGGGGGCAGGCCCACTGGAGGGAATGAATCCAGTGGATAAAACCCAGGGGAGACTGGAGGGGGCAGGCCCACTGGAGGGAATGAATCCAGTGGATAAAACCCAGGGGAGACTGGAGCGGGAGGGAAGAACGGAGTTACTTTATGACGACTGCTGTGCGGTAAATCCTCCCTGAAAGAGCTGTTACAAAAGTTGCTCTTCCTTCATGGTATTGCTTTAATCTCTCAGAAAATGATTTCCTTAGAGAAGTTGGACGCACAGGAAAGGGGAAGGCCGATGGGTGAATCCTAGTGACGTG
Source organism: Nycticebus coucang (assembly GCF_027406575.1). NCBI lineage: Eukaryota > Metazoa > Chordata > Mammalia > Primates > Lorisidae > Nycticebus > Nycticebus coucang. The sequence goes on from NC_069782.1 coordinate 53,186,535, forward strand.
GGTTTTACTCATCTACATTTTGAGGTAGAGAACTATGAACTGTTCCACTCATTTGCATAGAAAACTTTAAGACAGACCTTGTGAAACTTGTCAAAAGAGAAAATATAAACAGAACCTAGTTCTACATCTTGGCCAATTAATATTGAGAAAAATATGAAGAACAAAAAACCAAGTAACATGAAAGGGGAACGGGACCCAGGAAGATTTAAAGTATGAGGAGAGTGAGGTAGCAAACAGTGACAGGGGGACAGTAAATAACTGAAAAGGGAGAAATGCACAATTACACTTGAGACAGAGTGACAAAACAACAAGCCTGGCATGGAGGCTCACAGCTGCAATCCCCGCTACTCGGGAGGCTGAGGTGGGAGGACTGCTGGGGGCCAGGAGTTTGAGACCGGTCTGGACAACACAGCAAAACTCTGACTCTAAAACAGCGGTTCTCAAACTGTGGGTTGAGACCCACAGGAACTGTATTAAAGGGTCGCGGCATTAGGAAAGTTGAGAACCACTGCTCTAAAAGAAATAAAGGGAGAGAAAGAAAGAAATTCAAAGCGAGGCTCCAGGGATAAGGAGTGTGCCACAGAAAAATAAAATACTATCCACAGAAAAGTAAAATAGTGCCATAGAAATAGATAGAGCTGGAGTGTCGGCTCCCTGAGGACAGACACAGCGCCTGACGTGGAGCAGATGCTGAGACACAGCTGTTGACTGTATAAATGGATGGAAAGAAGCCTGGGTCAGAGGATGGGTCAGGTGGGCCTGCACTCAGATCTTGGCTTTGCATCTTTGGATTCACACGATGGTATTATTATTATTATTTTTAAATCTCTATTAATTTTATTCTATTATTATTAGTGATTCACAAAGTTGCTGATGTCTGTGTAACACCACTTCTACTATTTTTAAATCTCAATTTCTGCATGTGTAAGAATAAGGATGTGTTCTGGATATTTAAGCTATTTTTACCTTATCTCCAAACCACCCTTCCTTTCCTCTCTGCTCTGTGATAACAGGGCTGCTACCCTGTGGACCACATTCCAGCCCTGCCCACAGAGGCCCTAGAACAGTGGTTCTCAACCTTCCTAATGCCACGGCCTTTTAATACGGTTCCTATAGGTCATGACCCACAGATTGAGAACCACTTCCCTAGAGGGAGGATGAAAGGCTGGCAAAGAAGGACTTGTTATTCCCTGCCTGCCTCCTGTTCCTGAAAGCATCCTTTCCAAAAAGCCTCTTCCCCACTGCAGCAGCAGTTCTTTCCTGTAGCAGCAACTGAACCAAATTTCTAGTTTTTGCAACACTGCAGAGGCAGCTTCACTGTGCCTCTCTCAGAGACACTGGCACCAGCGGACATCTGGAGTTTGCTCCTGGCACTCCTTTCTGCCACATTCCTGTTCCAATAATCCCAGCCTCTTCCTTCCATCCCCAGCCATAGGGGTGTAGATGCTTCCTACAGTTGCTGCCTCCTTGATACTTGAGAGACCTCTTTTCACCCGTTTAGTGGCCTACTATCAACTTCACACCCAGTTGCCAGTTCTTTCTATTCAATGGTCTCTGTTTAAACACCTAGCATGGCCTCTGTCTCCTGACTGGACCCTGACTGAAGCCAGGTAACAGCCGCTTCTTCACGGCATTGTGAGGACGAATGGTAAAGAGCTTAGAATACGATCTGCTATAGTAAGAACACGTAAGTGTTATCATATGACACAGGAAAACACGGGAGAACATGCAGAGAGTGACCCTGGAGGTGACACAGATGGGCTTTCACAGAACACAACCTTGACTTTTTGACCTTTGAAGACTTTGACAAGTGTGTCCTGCCCGTCCAGCTGTATATAAAATATCCACGTCAGATGTTGTCATAGGTCCTTGGATATAAGACACCATTGGTTGTTACACAGACATCAGCAACTTTGTGAATCACTAAGAAAACAAAAAGTCACTACCAGTTAGACTATGACATGTCATAGATTAGGAGGCTCATCCTGATACTTGTATTAGGTATTAAAATGTGAAAAAAAAGCAGTCTTAGGGTTGATGAAATATAGCGTCTACACTGAATGGTGGTGAGTGTAGGTGCCCTTGGGTGGATCTACACACTCCCCATCCCTCCCTCCGTGGCATCAGCATTAGTAATGTGTGTGCGTGCACACATGTGTCCACACACGTGCATGTTAGGAATGGTAAATAAGAAGGAAGGCATTTCTTAGCCCTGCGTGGACTATTCAACAGTCATTAAGAAAGTCAACATTGGAAATTGGTGCCAAAGAAATAAGTATTTCGTCTGATTTAGTCTGCCTGTTTTAACCCAGTGTTTACCTTGCTTACTTTGCTCACCTAGTAAAGCTTTCCAGTTTTCTAATAAAAATAACCAAGCACAAAAACCACAGGCAAGTCAGAAGTTTGCTTTCTGCTCAAACTGAGAAGGGATAGGAACTCGGAGAAGAAGGTTTCCATGCTTGTTAGCATGACTGATGGACTTGCCTAAAATTATACATCAAGCTTAAGCTTCAATCCAAGTATGTCTCTGGAGCATTATTATTATCAGAAAAACAAGAAATATATAATTACACTTTATGAGTTAATATGTTTCCTGCCCTAAATAGGTTCTTCCTCTGGCTGGTCCTGAATAGCCTGATCTCCTGGGGGAAACGGCCTGGAACTGACTCCACTTGGTGCAGACTCAAGACCACCTGGCTCTGGAGCAAGGCACTGACCACGAAGACACAGTTAATGGATGGGGCAGAGGGAAGTGGGGAGGAAGGGAGAGAGAAGCATGAATGTGAGCCTGATGAGCAATTGACTGGAAGAACAAAGGAAAGAAGATTAAACTACACTCTTGAGAAGGTTTTCAATGACCAGAGTTGATTTCCTTTCATTTTTACACGCTGGTCAAATACCAGAAAGTGTCATCTGTCTCTTTGCCCCCACTCCCTCCTGGCTTGATCTGTGCACTCTGCTGGCGACACTTGTTTGAAAACCTGTGCTATTTCTCTGCTGTAACCTTCAAACATTTCCCCAGGATACATGGAGGGGAAAAGTCAGACCCAGTATGTAAAAATGAGGAGAGGAAGGATCTGGGGTGCAAAAGAAGGGGAAGAAGGATTTGGGGGGACACTGGAACGCTTGCTTCATGGAGACAAGACTCTTTCTCAGAATCCCTAAACAAATCGCTACAAAGAACATAGAGGCCTAGTGAGGGAGTCAGACGGACCGGTGCTGTATGTCCTGTTCATGGCACGCTTTCGGCGTGGCTGGCACTGTCCTAGGCAAACAAGAGAGTCGAGCTGCGAGGAGCTCGCAGTCCAACCCACATGTGAATGGTCAACCTAACATATCCCAAATGTAACACCAGTGTTGAACAGTCAGGCCCACGTTAGGCCCAGAAGATGGAGTAAAGGAAAAGGTGGCTGCCCCAGGGCCTTGGCACTGTTGCTCTCCCTGGCTGGAGGCTCTGCCCTGAGATATTCTTGTGGCTCACTCTCGGCCATGCTCAGCTAAGGGCCAGCATCAGGGGACAAGGGCAAGATGTTAGACTTTGTAGGATTTGTGCCATCCTTCAATCAGAAACTCAGTATACCAGAACTTTTACCATATTGCTCAGACTTTTTTGCTCAGTGCTCTTTCCAAAATGTGTGTCAGCTTTCCTCTGTGTTAAATCTCTTCTATGTGATGAGTATTTCTGAAAAACATGCACTGTGAGATAAGCACCTCACAGAAACTTAAATCTCACCACACTGCTTGGTGAGTCTTGGTAATTATAGTCCCCCTGCATAGTACAGACCCGTCCCCGAGAGCTCCAGCAAGCAAAGCAATGGTGAGGCTATCGATCGAGATCAAGGGCAATGGTGTGCAGAGCTGGCTGGCATGGTCACAAGTACCCATAAGAATTTTTTGAGCTAGTTGATGTCATATTGGTAAGCTTGAAGTGGGCTGTGGCAGAAATACTTAGACCACAGAAATCAGCCAACACTACACATCAGGGCTTCTTTTTCTTCCATAAAGTTGGTTATTAAGCAGTAACTGGAAGTCAAGGATGATCCTTCCATGTCGCAGGGAACAGCTTAACCAACTCATTCATTTAGCAACCCTAGACAAAGCATGTAGAAGCAGGCAGAGAGCAGCAGCGTCTCTAACTGAGCAAGGTACTGTTGCCTCGTGTCGACACCATGATGAGCAGCCCCACAACAGCCGTCTGCAAACTGTCAGTCGAGGTCCAGATAGTTAACATCTGGCCACTGTTGTTACCATTCAACTCAGCCTTCGTAGCACAAAACAACCACAGTCAGTATGTAGATAATGAGTATGGCTATGTTCCAATAGAATGTGATTTATGAACACTGAAATTTGAATTTATATCATTTGCATATGTCACATAGTATTATTCTTGTTTGAATCTCCTTTTAACCATTTATAAACGCAAAAGCCAAAGACTCATGGGCTATACAAAGTGAGGGACTGGGCTGGATGGACCCGCAGGCTGTGGGTTGCCTGTGCTGCTTTGACGTCAGGACATGGAGTGAAGTCAAAGAAGAGGCGGTGACCTCCACGTCTCAGTGGATGATGATAACTCAGCCATGGAGTAGTTCATGCAACAAGTGCTGTATTAAGAACATTACATGCATTAGCTCATCAAAGCCTTAAAAATGATCCTAGGACAAATCCTAATATTGAGGACAAAAGAGGAAAGTAATATGGTCAGGGTTACTCCATCACGGCAGAGCTAGCTGGGGTTTGGACTAATTTTTGTCTAATTTAAAGGTTTGTGCTCTTACTTTGTGTCACCCTGGTCTGAAATCCTGCATCTTGTTTGTAGGATGTGATCCTGTGCATTTAATAGCAGCTCTTATGTTGACTGTCCTTCAGACACTACTTCAACCAGCCCCTCTTCCCTCCTTCCTCTGTAGGGCGAGGCAGCCGTGGTCTCCTGATGCACAGGCCCTAGCAGCCACCCAGCAAATTTACCCTGGAAGAACAGTAAGATGGGCAAAGTGACATCTGCAACTTTGTCATTTAAAAATAACTCTGTAAAATATAGAAGTAGGTTGAGTAACATTTGCAATTTATTTCCAAATATCAGGCTAAAAAGAGACACCTGGGTCACCTGAGGACTGACACGCAGTCCCCAGACTGGCCTCCATCCTTGCCTGACACGAGGGCCAGTCTGAGCTAATAAACCACTTCTCCATCCCCATGGCTGGGAAGACAGCTAGGAGCTCTACTTCTCTCTCTCTCTCTCTTTCTTTTTTTTTAAATTAAATCATAGCTGTGTACATCAATATGATCATGGGGCACCGTACACTTGGTTCATAGACCATTTGACACATTTTCATCACATTAGTTGACATAGCCCTCCTGGCATTTTCTTAGTTACTTTGCTAAGACATTTACATTCCACATTTACCAAGCCTCACATACACCCTTATAAGATGCACCACAGGTGTGATCCTTTCAATGCTCCTCCCTCTACCCACCTCCCCCCTCCCTCCCCACCCTTTCCCCCTTCTCCCTATTCTTAGGTTGTAACTGGGTTATAGCTTTCATGTGAAAACCCTAAATTAGTTTCATAGTAGGGGTGAGAACATTGGATACTTTTTCTTCCATTCTCAAGACACTTTACTGAGAAGAATATGTTCCAGCTCCATCCATGTAAAAAAACAAGGGATCCCATCGCAGGCTGGACAAGGGACTTGAAGAGAAACTTCTCTGAAGAAGACCGGCACACGGCCTTCAGACATATGAAAAAACGCTCATCATCTTTAATCATCAGAGAAATGCAAATCAAAACTACTTTGAGATATCATCTGACTCCAGTGAGACTAGCCTATATCACAAAAATCTCAAGACCAGAGATGTTGGTGTGGATGTGGAGAAAAGGGAACACTTTTGCACTGCTGGTGGGAATGCAAATTAATACATTCCTTTTGGAAAGATATATGGAGAACACTTAGAGATCTAAAAATAGATCTGCCATTCAATCCTGTAATTCCTCTGCTGGCCATATACCCAGAAGACCAAAAATCACATCATAACAAAGATATTTGTACCAGAATGTTTATTGCAGCCCAATTCATAATTGCTAAGTCATGGAAAAAACCCAAGTGTCCATCGATCCACGAATGGATTAATAAATTGTGGTATATGTACACCATGGAATACTATGCAGCCTTGAAGAAAGATGGAGACTTTACCTCTTTCATGTTTACATGGATGGAGCTGGAACATATTCTTCCACTTCTCAACATCTTTTTAAAAGGGGCAGAAATTTAATCCTAGGGAGAAGAAGTGATTCTTGATAGGAAAAAAATTTATTTGAATTTTAGGGGGGTGTGTGTGTAGTTATAGAGGTAACATCCAGAGTACTCAGAAATTTAAAAAGTAAATTATAAGGTTTAATTATTCCTAGGAGGTCAAGGCCATAATTTCTACAACTATTTTACAACTACTTTAGTTAAAAAAAAATGAAGCAAATACAAAATGTTAATATCGTTAGGTACAGATGCGTCATTATTAACAAAATTTTTAGAATGCCTAAAACAAATAGTATAATTGGGAAAAAATATATTTTTTAAAAGAACATGAATAATTTGTTCAGTTTGAATTCTAAGATAAATCAGAGGGATGTGACCTGGGTGCAATTCAGTGGTGCCCTGACAGATTTTCCAGTTCAGGTGAACACTGACCACGGACTCGCCTTCACGGGTCTGTTCATTTTACTGAGCTTTGAAAGGAGATCAGTCTATCCTGGCTAGTTAAACTCAGAAATCCAGGCACATGTTTAAAGGAAAGTTTAGTTTAACCTTACAGGCAGGAAAACATTTCACTGGCTGATTTGTTCCCTTCCAGTGGGAAGCCAGATCTTTATAAATAATAAAGTGCTATGTCTGCTTAACCTCAAGAAAAGTTAAGCTACTGGTGATGAAGTCCAGGTTTCAGAAGAAGAACCAGATGTCAGGATGGGAAGGATCAACAAGAGTGATGTTATCTGGTGCTCATGAGGCTTTGGGGAAGCTGGCATGTGCATGCATTTGGGGTGGGGATGTAAATTGGTACATCCTTCCTGGAAGAATATTTGGAAACACTAGTAGGAAAGGGAAAGTGTGTGGCTTAGAAATCCTTTCCCTCAGAAATTACCCTAAGCAGATAGTTGGATAAAGGAGCTGACAGAGTGTACGGCACTGATAAATCTGAAATAACCTGACTATTTAGCAATAGGGTTCAGTTAAATAATCCTGGCATAGCTACACAGTGGAAGCCATGAAGCTATTAAGTAGAATGATATGGAAGGCTATAGGTATGTTTATATTTCACTAAGTGGAAAAAGACTGTGTGTCCTGATTGTACTTGCAGGGTTAAGGGAGGAAAGCATGTGTGTGTGTGTGTGTGTGTGTTTGTGTGTGTGTATCTGTCTGTCTGCCTGTTAGTGTAGGTTTCTCAGACAGCCATTTCCATTTTTTAGAGGCTTTCAGCAGATGGATACAGACATGGATATAAATGTAAATGAGAAATGACAAAAGAAGGTTACACAATTTGTAGTCTAATTATTTGCATTTAACCAATTAGTGTTTTTATCATCAGAAAACATTCTGTGTAACTAATAGTACTCATGGGGAAATTTTTATAGACCGTGTGGTCCTATAAGGGACCCCAATTTAAAGTGGTTCCTCTTGCAGCCCTACCTGAGTATCTCTGGGCCTACCTGTATGCTCCTGTATGTAACATCAGAAACGAAAAATCAAAATTTGAGGCCCTAGGGATTGTGTGCCTGGAATCGCTGGGCCTTCCTGAGACTGTTGCGGCAGCTTCGCCTCCAGCCCCAGCTGGACTAGTTCAGTACAACGGCACCCTCTCCCATGCAGCCCCCACACTTGCCTTGTTCTGGCTTCCTCAACCACTGTCTGGTGCTTCCCAGCTCATAAAATACCTCAGGATGCTCCTTGGGCCACTGCAGCCCAGTGACTCGGCATCGGGGGCCAGTGTCCATTGACCCCCACGTGAAAGAGTGGCTTCCTGCTGACAGCTAACACCCTGTCGGGGTTGTACTGCTTTCCTGTGACAGTGGCTTTGGAGCTGTGATATGACAACAGTGTTAATAATGGGGAACCACAGTACTGGGGGAGGATGAACCAAGGAGCAGGCCCCCTGCCTGTGTTCAGGAAACTCCAGACTAAGGCAAGGCCACGGCTGCACTAATGTGGCATCAAACTCCAAAGGAAAACAGAAGACTTGTCGACATTTCTAGTGACTGGGAGCCTGAGGCTGTCCCAGACGCCACACTGAGATGACTGAGCAGGGTTTGCAGAGGGTGGCAGGGACAGATAGTTCCCAGGGATCTACGGGAGCAGAGCCGCCTGTGCCAACCTCAGTGCTGCTCCTTGTTCTCACAGATTCCACTGGAGCAGACACAGGAACTCAGAGTTCCCAAGCAGCAGCCACGGGAAAAACAGAACAAGGATGACCATCACACATTTACGATACTTCACAGCACCTGGGCAAGCTGTGTGACCCAAAGGTGGCAACAGGGAGGGCACATGACAGACCAACCCATCAAGTGGTGCCAAGAACAGGGCGTGTGCTCTGGAAGTACTTTCTGTTTGCTTTTGAACCTTCTGTTCAGTAACATCATTGGTCCATGCAAGGCTGCTCCCTTACTTTACTTATAAATAAATTCAAATTAATTTCCATGCATCCTCATCAGCACCCTCGTTCTCCTTTACCATGGGCAATCGTTTTCATGTGTTTAGTGTGGATCTTTTTATTTGTCTATGTTTTTGTAAAATGTGAAATGTCTTATGTACATGCATTGTAACTTACAGGATGGCTGTGTTAAACATTTTCTGTTTTCTACTTACTCCACTAAGCATTCCTGTGGCTGCTTGTTGCTAGGACACCTATCACTAACTCACTTTTTCTACACTAACTCCTATCTTCTAACTGCTACTAACTCCCCAGTTATGTGTCCCCACCACGTTCTACTCATCACTTTCCCAGTGGTGGCAGACACCCACCCAATAATATTGCAAGTAACATTCTTGCATAGGTCTTCCAATGTGCTGTGTGAAAATAACCCTGGGATACACCCCCAGGAGCTATACTGGTGTAACACTGGATGCATATGTACTTAATTTGACTAAATTCTACACGTACCAGAATGGCTGCACCAGTCTACACTTGCACTGGTGCTGTGCAGAGATGCCTGTGCTTCCATATCCCCAAGGTAAGAACCATTTACAAGTGGGAGGTCACAACATGGAGCCATTGGACCTTTTTTTTCTTAAGAGAATATGGGATTTATTGGATATTGCATTTAAAAGTTAACCCATTTAAATATGGGCCTACAAGCTTCCTTTATCTGTCCAGGTGCCTTCCCACCCCAACCCCAATAAAAACATCATTTTGCAGACACATCGATTAGCAAAGACTAAAAAGACACAAAGCTTCTGAAGATGGCAGACACTCAGCTGAACCAGGCTGATGCCCGGGTCAGATGAGATGGTTCTTGCAAGAGCCCACCGCTGGCTCGGCGGAGGCACTAGTTCAACTCCCAGCCTTCTGGACCAGAGACCCAGATGTCAGTGGCTTCCTGAGGAGCGATGACAACCTGCTCTGTCACTGCATTCTGTAGCTGCTTCACTATCCAAGCCCACACCCGACAGGACCAGGGCATGGCTAGGTTTAGCCAGAGGGGCTTTTCTGCAAAGATGAGACAGAACCAGCCAGGCTCCTTACACACGTAGGCTTTGCCACAAGATAGAATCAGCTTGTTGTCCAGGAAGAGGCAATGGAGGAGCACTCTTCCTCCAACGTATGCAGGTCCAGGTACTTTTTCAAGTTGATCCAGATGTAGAGACCAGCACAATGATGGAGGAAGGGGACCTCCAACGCCTTCAGCTTGTTAGTGATGCACCTGTGGGCATTCCGGAGCCGCGGGTGACTGGTGGGCAGGTCAGTCTGTCGATCCATTCTCTGTCACAGACCAGTTGAGACGGTCTGCTAGGCGACACCAGAGACGCTGTGGAGGTGGCAGAGGGGCCCAGAGCAGAGGCCACCTCCTTGTTGTGGGTGTATGGAGCCCCAAAGTGGAAGCCTGAGGTGCTGAGATCCTTACCGGTGCCCCAGATCACATGGGATCAGGAAAACTTTCTATGCTCAGATTCCGTCAGTGAGTCTGGGGAGATGTCACCCAGAGGGTTCTGAGGGTGGGTTAGCACGAGGCCTCTGACCTTCTCTGCCTTACTCTTCGCTTCAAGCAGGGCTTACTCAAATTCATCCACAGGAGCTGGAAAGGACGGGTGTTTGCCTCAGTGATATCACTTTACAAGTGAACAGGAATCAGCTCAACTTTCGTGTACCAGCAGGAGCTAAGGGCAAAGCCACCGCAGAAGCAGGTGGGGACCAGAAAGGCCTCCCCAGGATCACACAGACCCACGGCCAGTGCAGAGAAGACAGAGCAGCAGCCAGGTGGAGCCCCACATTTTCTGGATCAAGGGGGGCAGGTGCCCTGCAGTAGCAGGTCAGGAACTGGGCCACCTCTTCCCTCAGCAGCGGCCGCCCTCTCCAGTTGGGGCACCGCAGGATGTCCTCAGTGCAGTTCATGTCACTTTGACACAACCTTTCGATATTCAGATCACTGCAGAGTTTGTCCTCACGGGTGCCAAGGTTAATGAAGCCCCGGGTGTCCCTGTCCTGGTGGTGCTCGCCCCTTGGTAGGCACTGTAGTCCCAGAAGCTTGATCAGCCCCACAGTTGAACAGGCAATTGCTGACAAAGGCAGGTTCAAAGTCACTTAGCTGGGGAACTAGTGGGTCAGGCTGCCTGGATGGTTTGGCCTCTGCCCACTTCCGACACTTCCCTAGAGTCTAGGGAAGGGAGAGACGCGTGACACTCCAGACCACTTGTGCCACAGACTATAGGAAGTTGCCCATTGTGCACACTAAGTGGTCCAGCTAGTCTCCCTGCTCACGGATGACTGCACCTGCTTCTCTTCTTCCGGTTGTCGGCCCTGTCTGGCCCCTTTCAGCTGAATGACGTGCTTCTCCAGCAGCCGCTATAAATGCAGCACTATCATTAGTAACTGGTTACAGATGCTCTGGCCTTTGAGGACTCGATCCGGCTTCTGGCCACAGGGCGCAGGTTAGGAGTCTGCTGGTGGTTCGCACTCTGGGTATTTACGTTGGCCTTAGCAGGCTGGAACGCTTGTCTCTGTCTCTGCTTGTATATTCTCCAGCCTAACACCCTACACCCCAGGGAAGCTCCGAGACCTGCCCCACCAGCCTCCCCACTGAACACGCTTGGACACTGTGGACCTTTTGCATTTATCTCCGAGGCTGGCTGCCTGAGCTCCCAGCACCCCCAGACGTCCTGGGAGTTGGTGCAGAGAATGCCCATTGTTAGCGTTCCTTAGAAGAAAGGAGAATAAATGTGTCCCACTGCTAATCAGTTATTTAACAAACATGTGAGTGCCCATTAAGTGCAGAGATCTGTGTTAATTAAGAAAATCTCATGTGATATGCGCCTTCTTTATGTTTACAAATTAGTGGGGAAGAATGACATTAATCCAAATTCTTACAGGAACAAATGGGAGGTCAGATAACCACAAGCATGAAATGTTGGGAGTGAGAACTTCAAGATGCTACAGGAAAATTAGCAAAGCAAGAATGAGAACACCACGAGGCCAGGGAGGTCTGTGTGCTTTGTTTGACACTGTACTCCAGCTCTAGAACAGTGCCTGATACATTGTAGGCCCTCGTTAAATATGTGCTGGATAAATGACTAAAAGAATGGAAGGTCAGGGTTTTGGGAGCAGCTATCCAAGACGTGGTGTTTGAATCAAGCACAGGAAGATGAGCAGGCTCAGTCAGGGCAAGATGATAGCAGTGGCCGCAGTGATGGTGGTGATGGTGGTGGTCCCAGAAGCTAAGGAGTTGGGGTGGGCACATAACAACAACAGCTGAACTCATCTGGAGACATACTTTCAAATGCCACTTCAAGCCCTCCTTCTCAAAAAAGCTTTTGGGACCAAATTCAGGCCTGTGAAGCCAGGTTGAAGACTTTAAGAAACCCTGCAGGCAATCAAAACCACCCTGAGATGTCACCTAACCCCAGTGAGAATGGTCCACATCACAATGTCTCAAAGTTGCAGACGCTGGCAACTTTGCTTGTGGAGAGAAGGGAACACTTTCACACTGCTGGTGGGACTGCAAACTAGTACAACCCTTTTGGAAGAAGTAGAGAACCTTCAAGGAATTCCAACTAGACTTCGCATTTGATCCTGCAATCCCATTACTGGGCATCTACCCAGAAGAAAAAATCCTTTTATCATAAGGATGTTTGCACTAGACTGTTTATCTAGTGTAGCTCAACTTACAGTCGCCAAAATGTAGAAACAGCCTAAATGCCCACCAATCCAGGAACGGATTAACACACACAAGCGGTGTTATCTGTACACCATGGAATTCTATTCAGCCACTAAAATAGATGAAGACTTTACATCTTTTATATTAACCTGGATAGAGTTGAAACACATTCTACTTAGTAAAGTATCACAAGAATGGAAAACCAAGCCAATGTACTCAATTCTGCTATGAGGATAATTGATGCCAGTACATGGTGGAGGGTAGGGGACTGGGAGAGTGCAGAGAGAGAAGGAGGGACGAAGTGGAGGGTCACGGTGTGTGACACACCTCTTGGGGGCAGGACACAATTATAAAAGGGCCTTTACCTAACAAATGCAACCAATGTAACCTGTTCCTTATACCCTCAGTGATTCCCCAACAATAAAAATAATAAATAAATAAATAAATATTCTCCATAAAAAAAGAAACCCTGCAGCCACAGGTCAGAAGACAATGTTATTTTCCTCACAACACAGTAAAAATGAAGTAAGTCTGGAATTACTAAGACCTGAATCTGAATCCTCCTGCTACCTCTTAGCAGCTAAGCAAATATGTGCAAATTATTTCACCTCTTTAGTTTCCTCATGAGTAAAAATTAGGGATGATAATACCATTTTATAGGGGTTTAGGGAAAATTAAATATGGTATCAATCATATTACATTTTATAGAGTAATAAAATATATTTATGATAGTAGCTATCACTGAACACTTACTTGCTGAGCATTTTACTTGAATTCTCTAGCACCTACCTCACAGGGTTGCTGTAGGCCTGGCATAGAAAAGTACTCAGAAGGTGTTAGCTATTATCATGTAAGTGTTCCCATTTTACAGGAAACTGAGGCTTATACAGGTTAAACAACTTGCCCAAATTCACATACCCAGTAAGTAGCAGAACCAAGATTAAACACAATGTCAGCCTCCATCCACACAGTAACCCTCAAAACACAAACAGCGCTATCACCTCTGCTCTCCTCACACCCACACCCCAGGTCTTCCACTCTCCTCACACCCGCACCCCACCCCTTCCACCCTCCTCACACCCGCACCCCACCCCTTCCACTCTCCTCACACCCGCACCCCACCTCTTCTGATTTCCTCGCTTGGGGGGATTCACAATGAGGTGCTCCATAAAGGCCTTCAAGACTGGATAGGACTGTCAGTGAGAGAAGGCATCTAAGTGATTCTATGCACACACACGCAGAACTCACAAACACTTCCATCCGATGTGGAGGGCAGGCCGACGTTACCAAAACCGGTTCTAAACAGACCCAAACAGAACATGCATCCAGCTTACTCTGCGTCTTTATGAGGAAGAGCAGTGGGTTTCAGGAGTCTCATTTAAAACCATTGTGATTTACATGAAAAGATACCAAGTCCCTTTCTCATTCTCCCTTGAAGACACAGAAAACTCCATTACAGTGCCAGGTAATTAAATTGGATTATCCACTTAATCCAAAATTGGGCAGAATCTAGGTTGCTAAATCATGGGTCGTCACTGAAGTTTTATTTTAAACAAAATAAACCCAAGGAATAAAGAACCTTAAGTATTCTGGGGAGAAGAAAAATCACTTGAAACAGACAGATGGGAGCTAGAAACATTATTTTCCCCCCTCTGGTGCCATTTATTTCCCAAGGAAGATTTCACTCAGATGGAGTAATCTGTTTCCTGAGAGAGTCCAGGAATTCTCTTGGGGTCTCTTTAGGATCTGGCTGACAGTGATTAAGTGACTCAACCCAGATGAAGACCCAAAAGTTTTCTATGCACTCTCCCAGGCTCTGGTCTCTGTCTCCATCCTCCCAGATCTTCACTAGCACATGTTTTTCAAGGATGGAAAAGATTTATTTTACAAGATAGTCTAAGTATCTTGGGCTTTCAGCCAAGAGTGGAAAACTGTGGAAATATGCAGACCTAAGGAAGAAAGAAATCCTGCTCTCAAAAAAGGACAAGTTGGAATCTCTAACAAAGACTAATGCTAAGGGACATTTCTGAGGACGGGGACACACACACACAGAGAGCAGGAGAAAAGAAAATGGAGGTGGGAAATGGAGATGGTTTAGATTGCATGTAGTTCATATTAATGAGACAATATGAACTGGGGACAATTCTTTACATCTTACAAAATGAATCCTTTCAGGTGGCGCCTGTGGCTCAAAGGAGTAGGGCGCCGGCCCCCTATGCCACAGGTGGTGGGTTCAAACCCAGCCCCGGCCAAAAACTGCAAAAAAAAAAAGAATTCTTTCTATCTCTGATATCTCTGATTAAGACACTTCCTTTTCTCCTGAATTGTAGTTCCACAAACAATGAAAGGAGTGTTGTACGAGCATGTGTGCATTGAACTACTATCTAGATAAATGTGTACTCCATGTCACTCAACACCAGTTCCTGGCAAAGGATCCTGGGAAATTCCAGACTTATGAATGCCTCTTTGGAAGGTCCAATCTAGACGTGTAGACATCCAACTGTATTTCAAACAATTCCTGGATTCTTTTTTAAATCAGGAAACAGCTTCTGCATTGCTTTTCCTAATCTTTGAGCAAGTAACCTTTCATTAAATTGCTAGTATTTTAAGAATTTGACCTAATCCTTGGAATATTTCAAGCAGGAAATGTGACAAGTTGTTACCACAACATTTCTCCAGGGGTTAAGGGAAATGTGCTCAATGCATCAGTGGTGAAAATGAACATGAATACCGAATTTCATGAGTCTCAGTTGAGTGAGCTCATTGTGCGTGATCATTTCCTTCCCTCTAGAAATCAGAAATTAAGCTGTGCTTAACTTTAAAGCCTGTTTCAACAAAACTCAAAAGATGCTATATTACTAGATTTTTTTCCCCCTATGACACCAAATCATTTAATCAATTAGGTAAAGATAAAGAAGACAATTTGGCTGGCGTTAAATAAGCAAAAATATTCTAAATTCGGGTCAGTTAGCTGCAACACACTGAGGAAAGTGCTTCTTTCACCTCAGTGTTCACTTTTCCCCCATTTCTCTAATTCCATGCATTTTATCTTTGTTCATTTAAACTACAGCTAATGGATACTAGTAATACCAATACTACCGCCAAAAAGCAACAACTGCAAACACGAGCACGACCCCACCCAGTCTCTTTGCCTATAGAGGTATGATCAAGAGTTTACATTTTACAGATAAGGAAAGGGGCTTAGAGGGTGTTAAGTAAATAGCCCAAGGTCACCACGCTGCTAGTAAAAGTGGAAAAGGGTGCGAAGTTCGACTCTTTCTGGTGGGCTCTAGGCCGAAGGACGGCTCGCCCTCGCTCTAACTAAACTGCTTGTTGTACGCGTGGCCTCTCGTGCTCACCCGCATTTCAGCAAGGACTGCATTGGGGCGCGCGTGCGCCGGAGGAGCGACGGGGCTGCTTTGTTCATGACTGCACCGGAGGCTTGTGAGGTGGCAGACGCTCCGTAATCAGGGCCAGCGCCACACTTGGATTTGACGCTCCGCAGTCGCCGTCCTGAGGGTCTAAATTCTTCCTTTGAACTTGAGCTTTGCAGATGACGTCAGATGGCGCGTGGAGCCTCTGCCCACGCTGGGTCCCCCCGCCCGCCGTTTCTGCACCCTCCCGTTGTCTGGTCGGTCCGCTGCTCGCTCTCTGCCGGTGGTGACCGAGGGGGTGGGGGGCGCCGACTCTGTCCAGGTCACGTGGGGAGGGGCGGCGCCGACTGTGGCCAGAGTCCAAATTAGGAGACTAAGGGTGGAGGCTGGCGCGCGAGCCCCTAGGCGTCCTGGGAGGGGCGTGGCCACGGCCACCCCGCCCCCCGCAGCTCAGCAGCGCCTCCAGCGGGAGGCTGTGCAGGTGCCTCTGCTCCGCAGTGGCGGTGTGAAGTTGCCATAGTCCTCAGCCCGGGCAGGACACGTCAGGCACCATAAAAGTCTATTTTAGTACCTAAATACGGTCGGTCCCCCTGCTTTTTGGTTGGGGGCCACACATTTACATTTTGCAAAGGGTTCCACAAGTCATGTAGCTGGTCCTATCAGTAATTTGTATTCGATTAAGAGCTCTTGGGGCTCTGAACTTTCAGGTCTCAAAGGAACAAGGCACTAAGATGCAGAAACAATAGAATCTTGGACTGGAACTTTGGCCTTCAAATGATAATCCTAATGGAAAAGAGAATATTCTACACCCCAGGACATCTTGCCAGTCAGTCCTGGCCTGGGCCACGTAGGGACATCAAGGTTAAATCTCCCAGAGGAGAACCGCCGTGGACAGAGTTGGCCTGTGGACATTTGTTTCACCTATGACATTTGTAAGAGAAGCAGTTTGCTGCTTTGGTACAGGCGTGCTCCTTTCTAGGGGGCCCCCTTCTTGGAGCTGCTGGTCACTTTGCTCCTCAGGGTGTGAAGCCTGGACCGGAGCAGTTGTGCTCTACTCCTGTTAGATTTGTCACCTCCCTGTGACAGAGAGGTCACAAATACCAGATGTCTCTGAGAGGAGTAAGTATTGTGGGATGTGATATTTTTGCATTCCTCTCTCCTCTATCAGACCGCTGATTTTTTTTTTTAAGTCTTAAAAAAAGACTTAAAAAATGGTCACTAGGTAGAGTGTGGTGTCTCAGCCTAGATCACAGCAACCTCAGATCCATGGGCTGAAGTGATCCTCCTGCCTCAGCCTCCCAAGTGCGTGGGACTACAAGCTACTGACAGGACACCCAGCTAATTTTTCTATTTTTAGTAGAAATGAGGCGTCCATCTTGCTCAGGATGGTGTCAAAACTCCTGAGCTCAAGGGATCTACCGGACTAAGCCTCCCAGAGTGCTAGGATTATAGACCTAAGCCACTGTGCTGTACCCAGACTGTGGATTATTTTTCTTTTCTTTTTAGGACACATACATGTATTACTCATGATAGTGTAAGCCGAAGCAAATAGGTCTCAACTCTCAGTGGCTAAACCTAATGAAAGTTGGAGTGTTTTTGCTTTAGTTTTTTGTTTTGTTTTGTTTTGGGCTTTTGACTACATGTTATATCCAATGGGAGTCAGCTCGGGGTGATTTATTTCACTCAGTCATTCAAGGGTTCGAGCTCTTCCATCCTGAGAGTTCCTTATGTCTGAGGGCCTTGGGCTTGTGTCTACTAGCACATCAGCATTTGGCTGGCAGATGAGGAAAAAGAGCCCATGTGGGATTGTAAGAGAGGTGGGTATTCATGTGCCAGGACTCTCCAGTCCTGGACAGACATCATCTCTGCCCACATTCTGCTGGCCCAGACTCCATCATAGGACCCGACGTAATTGCAGGGAAGGTTACCAACCCTCATCAACTTTACTTTCTAGTGACTCCTAACTGCAATTCAGATGGACACAGGATTTATACAGGTAATGTCAGCTAATGGTCTGCCATTGAGCCTACCAGCTACATTTGAACTTTGCTCTACCAGAAGGTGAGTCCTGCCCTGTAACTTTACTAGCTGTGTGACCTTGGGCAACCTATTAACCTCTGTGCCTGTTTCCATCTAGTTGTGTGCCTAAAAGGAACAGCAAACAGGGTTTGGTGCTATTCTGATGTTGTCTCTGTTGCATTAAAGATCACATGGTGCTTCCTCTGTGTATGTGATGGCTGGAATATAGGAAGTATTCAATAAATATTTGCCAAATGAATGAGGGGAGTCAAATAGGATGGGCTAGATTTCTGTAGTAAAAGGAAAGTTCTGATCTGGGTATATTTGAAATATCAGGAGGACTGCTATAGGCAGAAAACTGGAACTCAAGGAGTTGACTGGAATTGTTGACTTGTGTTTCTCCTCTTTTCCAGTGACCTAGTGGATAATGTGTGTGCAAAGTCAATCTTCACTGCCTCAGTTACTTTCCCCTTATAGTCAATTGCTTCTTTCCCTATTACAATCCTTTCTGTTTATATTGGTCCATTCTCCAAAGAATGTACCAAAGATTTTCCAAATTCTGATCCTGCTTTTTCTGTGGTGTTATCATTTGCCTGAAAAAACACTTCTACCCTGCAAGTCATTAGTGGCTTAGCAGGCTGTAAAACACTTCAACTTGGCATTGGGATGAAACACTTCAATGATACATCTTCCATAAACTAAGCAGTCCTCTAAACAGGGAGAATACAAACTCTGCGCCCATTATTATAGTAGTAGATACTCATCTCCATCCACAAACCTCAGTGTGCCAGAATTATTCCCTTTACATTTCCTCATTTCCTTTAAATCAACCTTGTTTTCTTTTAGCTCCCATTCTACCTGGCTGGTGGAAAGTTCATCTTAGTCATTAATGGTTCCTGAATCTGCTCCCAGCATAAGACCCAAAAGCAAGGGAATTCTTGGGACCCAGAACAAGGAGAAAGGGTCTCTAATCTCTTAGTTGGTCCCAGTTTCCCCCAACTTTCTTATCATCCCAATCTAAGTCCAGAGGCTCTGGGCTTTCCTGCCATGCCTGTGGGTAGGGTGCCTTTGCTGCACTCAGCACTTAAAATGGTCCAGGCTCTCAAAGATACTAGTAAATGCACGACCATCCCACCTGAAGTCTTGTCTTGCAGGGAGGTGTTTGGATAACTAAGGTTGGGAGTTATTGGTGGTGAAGAATACAGTCCATGACCACTAGTAAAGTTTGGTGCCACCAACTTGATTCATGTTATGACACCATCAATTTGGCCCACATTGCTTTTACAACATTGGTGTGAATGTCAGCATAGTGACAATCCACAGCTGAACTCCAGCTGGATTAATCTTGCTGAGAGAGACTTTAGGAAGACAAATTCAATAGCACCTGGGACTCTAAGTTCACCCCTTTGTGAAGAGGAGTCTGAGTAAAAGCTGCGTGATCTTAACACAGGGTGACCCCAAATGGGTGAGCTCAAGCTCCACGTGCATCTTGGTAAATGTAGAATGTAAATGTTTTGGCACAGTAAATGAGATAATGCCAGGAAGGCTATGTTAACCATTGTGATGAAAATGTGTCAAATGGTCTATGAAGCGAATGTATGATGACCCATGATCATATCAATGTATACAGTTATGATTTAATAAAAAAAAAAAAAAAAGAATTTTTAACCCCACATCCAAACTGGGATCTTGGAGTTTAGTGTACCCACTTGCTTTTCTACTCCATTTCATTCATCTGTTTTA
Source organism: Nycticebus coucang (assembly GCF_027406575.1). Taxonomy (NCBI): domain Eukaryota; kingdom Metazoa; phylum Chordata; class Mammalia; order Primates; family Lorisidae; genus Nycticebus; species Nycticebus coucang. Next base: position 53,206,026 of record NC_069782.1, read on the forward strand.
GTAACTGTATTTATGTAGTTGCCTTATTGTTACCTAATCTCAGTTCTAAACAAGGAAGTAGCATGGACAGACCAGAAATTCAGACCTTCCTTTATCCACAAAACGAATGTAGCCAATTCCTAAAGAATTACACTTGGGTTTCTCAATGGTGTTCTAATCTTCACCACGTGTTGTATAACAGTCCCCATATGCCGAGGGTGGCGAGTTCAAACCCAGCCCTGGCCAAACTGCAACAAAAAATAGCCGGGTGTTGTGGCGGGCGCCTGTCGTCCCAGCTGCTTGGGAGGCTGAGGCAAGAGAATCGCATAAGCCCAAGAGTTAGAGGTTGCTGTGAGCCATGTGAAGTCATGGCACTCTACCCGAGGACGGTACAGTGAGACTGTCTCTACAAAAAAAAAAAAAAAAGTCCCACTAAGATATTAGATTTCACACTCTGGATCACTTGGTAATGGTAACAACAATAACAATTACTGATCTATGTAGCAGGGAAACTGGTTGGTGGTTATTGCAGCACAGTGTAATAGAGATAAAGTAAGTTATTATCAATCCCATTTCACAGAAGGGAACACTGAGAAATTAGGTGGTGTGCCCATGGCTACATATCATATAGAGGCAGACCTGGAATCATAACCCAGGCCATTGTCTAAAGGCCTTTAATCCTTTCTGTTTCCTTCTTGACTCTATTAAATTATATTGGTTTATTTTCCCATTTGCTCAAGGACAGCATCTTAAACAAACATCTGGATACAATATTCTTTCCATAAACTCCTCAGAAAGTGTTTATTTAAATGAAAAATTTTTGTTAACAGTTAACCCATTGGACTAACTCTCAGCAAAGAAAAGGCAGGGCAGCAACAGTTTTGGAGACATTTTTTAATAGCCAGAAAATAAGAGTTATTTGATGTCATTCTACAAAATGTGTTATTTTCAAGATTCAAGATAAACCACTGGGACAACTTGAATCTTTCTTCAAGCACCAGCCATTTCCCGAGTCCAGAAAGAAGAAGGAGTCAGCCACAGAGGCTGTGTGTTCATTTCATAACCCTGATGGGGAATGCACAGATTGGAGAAGATCTAAGCAGTCTGGGATTCCAGCATGTCTGCAAGGCCAGGCAAAGACCTGGGTCTGAGTATAGGAGGGAGGCCGAGGGAATATCACTCCTGTGATGGAGGGGCAGGCAGGGACAATGTAGGAATTCACAGGTGGGCTGTGCTAATAGGGGTGAATGACTTTATACCAGGATGAGAGGCACAACGGCAAAATGGTTCAGGCCAAGATCTTTGTCTTGAGCTCTTTATACTCTATCACAGGCGTCCTCAAACATTTTAAACAGGGGGCCAGTTCACTGTCCCTCAAACCGTTGGAGGGCCAGACTATAGTTAAAAAAATAAAAGAAAGAAAAAAGAACAAATTCCTATGCACACTGCACATATCTTATTTTGAAGTAAAAAAAAAACAAAACGAGAACAAATACAATCACACTGCCTCATGTGGCCCGGGGGCTGCAGTTTGAGGACCCCTGCAGGACGATACCAGATAGCTGACAGGTGCAGTGGCCAGGTTTGCACCTTGGAGAGTCTGGTGCCAGTGTCTCCAGGGACTCAACAGCCCAAGGCATAATTGGTAAGGGTCTTAAGTGAGGTTCCAATTGAGTGGTACAGAGGGGCAGAGGGCGGGATGGAGATATCATTTTGCTGGGAGGGAGTAAGGAAAGCTTCAGGGAATGAGAAAGGTTTTACAAAGAGGCACATTTGAACGAGGCCTGGAGATTGGGTGAGTTTTTGATATAAGGAAAATAGAATGTGAATGGCAGAGAAAACACACACCCCCACCATCATCCACCCAATAGTGGTTAAGGCAAAATGGAAAATGGTTTTGGCTTATGGGCCTGAAATCTAGGAAAGCAGGTCTGGCTTTGAGCCAAGCTTGATCAGGGTTCTGCCACGTCGGAACCTGTTTTCTCTCTCTCAGCTCTGCCTTTGACCACGGGGCTCCTCCCCCAGGCCACAGCTTTCCTCCCCGCAGCAGACGGTTTTTGGGCACACTGTCCTCTGGACTGCATTCTCAGCCATCACACCAGAACTCCTCCTGGGCAAAGGAGCTTAGCCTGCCTCCTGAGAGAAGGAGTGTGTGGGTGGGAGAAGAGCCTGTACTTGCCTGCATGTTTCTGCAGCTCAGTGTTAGAGTATTTATATTCACAGCCTGACTTCACCTTCATACTTGCCTCAGTCTCTAGCTACTTTGGGATATAAGTTAGTGGAATTGAGCAATCTGCAAATAAAACATCAACCCCAAACAATCACACAGACCCCTCTGCCAAGAGAAAACATTTAGAGCCCCTCAGTGGGAAACAGGGACTGGTCAGTGAACTCTGGAGGCCTCTATTAACAAGGCAAATGAAGTAATCTGGACTTGTGCTAAATTTGCAAAGCGAAACAGTACAGCCAATTCCTTAAGAATTTAGATTTGATGAAGTTAAAAAAAATAAAAACAAAACATATACAAGGCAGGATTCTGTAGTTTCCAATTGCTCATTATTTTATACGATGCTTACTTAATAAAACCAAATCAGGCCACCTTGAAGTTCTTCTTGGTACTAATTATTTTTCTTCAGTTGTGTAGTAGTTTTTGTTTAATCTACAGAGAGGAACAACCAATCTGCCAAAATTTATTTATTCCACAAACAGAGAGTCACATAAATGCATGAGGACTCTGCCACGTACTGAAAACACAGATCCTGACCTCTGGAGGGAATAAACAAGGGAGGAAGACTAACCGATCAGCATGGGACCATGGCTAGGAGCAACTTCAGAGCTTGGCCGAAAATTCCAGAGCTAGGCCTTCTCACGTGGTAAGAGTCTGTCATCTGACACTCCATGATTCATTTCTCCCAATGGTGACCAGACAGAATTGAGGGTCCAATTCCTGAACAAACTGGTATTCCCTTTAATCTATTCATTAGAAACGAAATTTATTTGTAATCCCTGCTGTTTCAGGGTCCCAGCTACCATATTGTTCAGGGTGGTGATGGCTGAGAATCTTGCCCCACATGGCCTCAGGAGACCCGGATTTGATTCCCAGCGCCACAGTAGCTGTACAAACATATCAAGTATCTTACTACTCTAAGCCACTGTTTATCCAAATATAACATGGTGATTACAATAGTGTCCAATATATAGGGTATTCGGGGAGGATTATTAAATAATATGAAGGGTATCAGACAATGTCACCTCAAAACCTGCCGCTTTGGTGTAAAGATTATTACAAGTTTAGGCAATTAAGAAATAGTACATAATAAATAAATAAATAAATAAATAAATAAATAAAAAGTTCTCTACACTCCTGCTGTTTGTTTAAAGTGAGGAATACATTTCCCTTCATGAATGCGTCTCATACCTGGAAGGGCAGAATGACTCAATTGCTGATAACTCCAACTAGTTCAGAGATGGCTGAGAGGAATCTGCATGGCAAACCTGTACAGCCCTGTCTTTCATTAGTTCCCCCATGTGTTTACCTTCCCCAAATTTAAAGCTCATGGAAGAGCAAACTCCTTAGCCTTCTCTTGTCACATCTCTGATTCATCCATTTTTGTTAAAATGACATATCAACTTCTAAGTCTGACTGCCCCTTTGGAGTTTTCACCTTGTATCTGAGAGGACCCCTCCCCACATGCATATGAAGCAAGGTGTTTTCTCCTGTTAATTTGTGTTATCTCAACTTATTTTGCCAGAGCCTTCAGCCACTGAAACTATGGGTAGAGGAAAAAATCCTTCTGCCACACACTTCCTATGAGTGTCATACATTCAAAAAGATTTTGCTTGTATCTTTACATAGTACGTGCTCAAGAAATGTCGGTGATAGCTTCGTATTTCAGAAATGCAAAACACTGGAAGGTTCAAACATTATCCTAGATTCATTCCTGGCTAATGCTACTTTTTCCTAAAGGTGGCCTCTAAATTATCTTTATCTGCCTGTGAAGCAAATTATTATTGTATTTTTCATAGTATTATTCACTTTTAACATGTATTGGGAGTTGAGTGTATGCCAAGCCCCCAGCATGAGGTAGGCACTGTTACAATCTCTGTTTTAGGATTAAAAAAAAAAACCCAAAACTCGGAAATGTCAAATAACTTCCCCAAGATCACTCAGCGTGGGTTGGTTACCATTATGTCATACTACGTCCCTGGTGACGGAGTTGAGGATGAGACGTAAAAGAACATACAAAAAAAGGAGGTGAATGGAAACAACCGTAGAATTGATCTCTTGATGAACAGTATCTTTCATTTAGCAGGTATTTAAATATGAATGAATGACTGATATGAAATAAAATTGAATGAACAGACAAGGAAGCCAGTTCTTCCCCTGCCTGCACCTCCTTAGCCATTTCAATATTATCAGAAAGGACTAACTTTTATGTCACCCAGAATTTGCCTAAATAATTGATTTCCCATCTGTTTAAATTTAAGGCATTTGCTGTCAGGGAATCATGTGAAATCACTATGTTCTACATTTTTCTCTTCTTCTTCCCCCTGTATAATCTAGATGATACACCAGCTAGCTGGGTAGATTAAGTCCTCTCAGCTCCCCCAGCTAATGCAGGTCCGGGTCTTTCTTCTGTAAGCAAGGCTGGCTGGAATGTTTGTATGGTGAAATCTCTCAGAACAAAATATGATCACTTCTGCAACCATTTTGCCCCAAAGACATTTATAAGTAATGAAATTCCACTGTGCTCCCTACATATTCTCATCCTATCAGCCAAGCACAGAGCTCTGGAAGATCAGATTATTTTAAAACTCTTTGAATGTCATTTGCTGATTCTGTGTGCTAATTTTTCTGGGTCAGAGGGTTCAGGTACATTCAGGTTAAAAACTTCTATTAAGGCTGGGCATGGTGGTTCACACCTGTAATCCCAGCACTCTGGGAGGCCGAGGTGGGTGGATTGTTTGAGCTCAGGAGTTCAAGACCAGTCTGAGCAAGAGTGAGACCCTGTCTCTACCAAAAATAGAAAAACTAGCCAGGTATTGGGGCACCTGTAGTCCCAGCTACTTGGGAGGCTGAGGCAAGAGAATCGCTCGAGCCTAAGAGTTTGAGGTTGCTATGAGCTATGGCACGAAGGCACCAAAAGGCAATGTGGTCACTCCTGCATGTCCTCAGACTGGGGAAAGGATGATCAGGTGGGCAGTGTCACTGTTAGAACGGGGCAACTATGTCCCCTGCTCTGGGCCCCACTCTGGCTCTGCCCTGGCCAAACCCCTGTCCTTAGGGTGACAAGTCCATAAAACCATGGAGACCTGGTCACCCTGAGGTCACCCTCACCTCAGACCACCTTCAGCAAAAAACCTGCAGCATGTAGGGGTCCTGCTGGGTCTGTGCGTTTGTCCTCCCTAGAGCTGGAAGGTGGCAGATGGGTGGCTGCTGGGCAGGCAGGGACTGGGACAAACCTTGGACTTGGTGGCTTGGGGGTCTTCCGCATGCCCCATCACCTATGATGTGAAGGGTAAAGCCATTGGTGAGAAAATCAAGGGGGTAAGACACAGGCCTGAGTGGCCCCTTTGTACTCTTGCCCTCGGTTCTGCATGTGCCAGGAACAGGCCTGCAAGGAGAAAGGGGAGTAAGTTAGTTCAATTACCACAAACTTGAAGACGAATTAATTTGACTTTGTTAGTGTACCGGGACATGGTGTCCCTCTGTTGGTCAGGTTGACGCAGACCCACCTCTTAAGTGAGTGATGCACAAACCAAGGCCAGTTCATGGCAGTGAGGACAAAAGCTGCTGCCCCAGATGCTCATGTCCACCCGTCAGATTCTCACTCCCTGTAGGAACCACGTATGGAAAGCCAGATTGCAGGCAGAGTCAGAGTGAGGGGGGGATGAGAGCAGGCTCCGAGCAGCGGGTAGGTGTCCTGAGAGAGCCATCTCAGACAACAGTCCTGCAACTGTCTCGTCTTTGGATCCTCTGCAGACCATTCCAGTTTGGTGTATGGATCACAAACTCTATCTTCAAATAATTGGTCAAATGTTTATTTTTTCCTTTTAGACAAGATTTAAATGCACTTCTAGGCTTTGTTTTTTTCTGCTTGGAAAACATACCTTTTTGTTTATTTATTTACTTTTTGAGATGGAGTCTCACTCTATCACTCTGGCTAGAGTGCCATGGCATCATAACAGCTCACATCAACCTCATATTCCTGTGTTCAGGTGATCCTCCTGCCTCAGCCTCCCAAGTAGCTGAGATTACAGGTACCCCCATGACACCTGGCTAATTTTTCTATTTTAGTAGAGACAGGGTCTTGCTCTTGCTCAGGCTGGTCTTGAACTCCTGATCTTGTGAGATCCACCTACCAAGGCCTCCCAGAGTGCTGGGATTATAGGCCAGCACTATAATATACACCATGCCCAGCCTGATGGCATACCTTTTAAGATAAAAGGTAGAGAAAGAAAATCCCAACTCATGCTGTATTGAACTCAATACTAGTCAGAGGGCTGGAAGAAAGTCTGGGAGTCACTGTTGGCCACGAGAAGCCTGACAACTTCATAAATCTTCTGAGTGTTCTTCCCATCTTTAGCAGGAGCTTAATACAGGAAAACTGTTAAGAGGGAAATGTTTATATTAACATTAAAGTTACTTCCTGGACTTTTTGTGTTTATGTTGCTGGGCTGTGATTTGGAGTGACTCGCGTTGGTTATTGTAGATGATGTTTTCTGTACAGGGGTTGAAAGTGAAATGCAACAGGAGTGGGAGTCTTCAAGCTTTCCCTCCTCCCTTCCCACCAATTCTTCCATCCTTTCATTACCTTTTTTATGTTTCCAGCCACACAGAAACAGAAGAGATTCTAGAATGGTTCTTATCCTCATAGGAGTTAAAAATAAAGTGTGGCAAATGGCATTTATCAAGCAATGTCTCCCCATACAACCCCATCTCAAAGTCTTGACCGTGTTCTAATGTGTGTACTCAAGGCCTTTCTAGGATCAGAGATAGTTGACTAAAAATCTGGAGAAGACTTTTGTGTGTAGGTTTCTTTGTGTGTGTTTCTGTGTGTTTGCATGTGTGTTTGTGTGTTTATGTGTGTGTTTGTGTGTGTTTGCATCTGCCTGTTTGGATGTGTGTGTGTGTGTTTACATATTTGTGTTTGCGTCTATGTGTGTTTGCATCCGTGTGTTTGCGTGTGTGTTTGTGTCTGGGTGTTTGCGTGTGCGTTTGTATCCGTGTGTCTGTGTGTGTGTGTTTGCATGTGCTTGGAGTCCCTTTGTGGTTGATTCTTCTGAGGATCTGCAATGGAGGCTGGAAAGCAACTGCAGGCAGGCACTTACAAAAACAAGGAAAGGAAGAGAAGGACCCCGCAAAAAGGGGCCTGATGGCTCCAAGTTTTTTGAGTCAATTTATGAATGAAATCAGTTTAGGTCGTACAAATGTATATGGTATATTTATGAAGAAAATGAAAACCCTGTGATCCTAAAGCTGTCACCCGACTTGGTGTCCACAGCCACCCCATGGTAGTAAGTTTTGACCCTACACAGCACCTCAAGTTCTCAATTAACTCTCCCCATATGATCCCACGTCAGGCTTGCCTCTTGCCTGGAGGGCCATTGTTCTCTCTTCCTTCTATCTCTCAATCCTACTTACAGATGTTGGCTATGGGGAGGCCTCACATTTCGGTAATCAGCGAGGTTGAACAGAAGCTGGAGGGAATCAATCCAGACGAATACACCGGCAGAGGAGATGTGGGCAGCAGAGACGCCCACCGACACAGTGCTGACAGATTCTGCTCAACGGCCTAATGAAGTAAGTAATAGAAAAAATTGAAGGTATAATCCCAACAGAAAAAAAAAAAATCCCAACTGAGGCAGGAAACAGCCAGGATACAACAATAACAACAAACAAAAATATGAAAAATATTATAATCATACTTGTAGGCTCTACTATGAATGATATTTATATCGTCAGAATAACAAAAACACAAAAATCAAATCTTTAAAAAAATTTGTGTAAACAAAAAAAAATTTATACGTAAACATATTGGAGAATGGGGTGGGAGGTAGGAAAGCTAAACCCTCCTCTAATGTCTAAGATTGCTGAGTACTAGTAGCGTGTGCATACTATTTATGAGAAGGAGGTCCAGCTTAAGAGTAAAGAGCTACAACAGCAGAAGGTAATGGTCTCTGGAGAGAGGAAGGGTGTGCTGGAGACAACGCAGTGTCAGGGAGAAGCTCACCAGTGCTCTTGAGCCTCTGAAACCATGTGACATATGCTGACAGAACTTTTTTTTATTGAACTTCATTCAACTCCATGAATTAATGCATTGGGAAGTCAGTATTGCTAACTTCTCATTTCCTGTCTGAAGGCAAAGGATCAGAGCATCTTCCACCTCACCCATCCTGCAGTTCAGAGCCCTCTATCCCATGCCGTCCAAAAACACTATGTCTGAGACAGTGAACCTGGGCTACGGAGAGTATGAAGAAGGTCTGTTCTCAAGATCTCTGGGTTTTCTGCATACCCAGATTTCCCACGCAGGTGGCATCATGGATAGTATTGTTTAAGAAGGAATTTGTGTAAAAGCATTGAAATAACTTAAGAAGCTTAGTGGTTCAGGGAATATGCTCCTTAAATCACCAGCAGTGGCCACACCTTTGTGTCTAAATGAAGATGGAAATACAGAGGAGTGAAATGTTAAGCAACTCTTGGGTTTTAGAGGTGAGTACTGGCCCCTGGAGAGTTCACACAATTCCTCTGCAAATTCATTTCTGCTTCTTTATTGCTGGTCTGTGTATCCTTGGCTTTGCATAAGTAATCAAAGATTTTTATTTCTCTCTGTGCTTATCCCTTAGTTACACACCAGATGCTTTACCTGAAACTGGAGGAGCAAGAAGAGGCTGCTTCCCACAGAAGTGCCAAAGCTGGAGCCAGGAGCTGAGAGCGGGTGGGATGGACAGCAGAGGCAGCAGGCCAGTGCTGACCACATCCCCCCAGCCCTGGAGAGCGGAGGCAGGAGGCCAGAGCTGACCACAACCCCCCAGCCCTGGAGAACGGAGGCAAGAGGCCAGTGCTGACCACAACCCCCCAGCCCTGGAGAGCGGAGGCAAGAGGCCAGTGCTGACCACAACCCCCCCAGCCCTGGAGAACAGAGGCAGGAGACCAGCTCTGACCACATCCCCCCAGCCCTGGAACGTGGAGGCAGCAGGCCAGTGTTGACCACAACCCCCCCAGCCCTGGAGCGTGGAGGCAGGAGGCCAGCACTGACCACATCTCCCCAGCCCTGGAGAGTGCAGGCAGGAGGCCAGAGCTGACTGGGCCCCTCTCCCCCAGCTCTGGAGAGTGGAGGCAGGAGGCCAGGGCTGACCACAACCCCCCAGCCCTGGAGAGCGGAGGCAGGAGGCCAGTGCTGACCGTGCCCCCCACCCAGTCCTGGAGAGCAGAGACAGGAGGCCAGTGCTGACCATGCCTCTCTCCCCCAGCTCTGGAGAGTGGAGGCAGGAGGCCAGCGCTGACCACAACCTCCCAGCCCTGGAGAGTGGAGGCAGGAGGCCAGTGCTGACCATGCCCCTCTCCCCCAGGTCTGGGGAGCAGAGGCAGCAGGCCAGCGCTGACCTTGCCTTCCAGCTCTGCCCCGAGCCCTGGGCAACTAGATTCCTCACCAGCTGTGGGGACAGAAATGCAGGACGGCACTGGTCTTCAGCCAGGAAAACTATGCTGATTTTAAAACCAACAATCTCCTTGTGGGGTTGGAAACTCGGGCCTGGGGAGAGCCACATCAAGATCTAGGACTTTAAGAGCACCCCCACCTGTGTGGCCCTGCCCCAGACACCACCATAGCGAGGCCTGCCACAATGACAGTGATGGCTGGGCCGAAGGTGCCTGGACTAGGTGCCTGGACTTTCTTTTTTTTTGAGAAAGAGTCTCTGTTGCCCTGGCTAGAGTTCCATGGCATCATCATAGCTCACAGCAATCTCAAACTCCTGAGCTCAAGCGATCCTTCTTGCCTCAGCCTCCTGAGTAGCTGGGAGTACAGGTGCCTGGCTAGTTTTTCTATTGGTAAAGATGGGATCTCACTCTGGCTCAGTCTGGTCTTGAACTCTGAGGTCAAGCGATTCACCCGCCTTGGCTCCCAGAGTGCTGGGGTTACAGGCATGAGCCACCGCACCCGGCCTTGTCTTTCATTCCGCACTCCCAGGCTTCCCCTGAGACAAATGGAAAAGAAGATAAAGCTTGATGGCTACTAGAATCAAGGGGCCAAATGAAAAGCTGCCCAAGACTTGGAGCCCAAAAGAGGGTGGAAATACGGAGTGGAGCACATGCCGGAAAGGTGAGGATGGAAGTTAAATAAGTGCCCCAAAGTCGAACATCTGGTAAGAGGTGAGCCAGGATTCAAAACCCAAAGCCCGTGTATTTTCCCACATTTCTCCTTGTGTTTTTGTTAACTTTTAGGCTATAATAATCATTCACATTGTGTTAACTGCTATCATCAGTGAGCGGGTGTTTAATCCATTCTCCAATTCCGGGTGTGCTGCTCACGTCACTGGTCACAGGCTGGGCCTCTGTGTGTCTGCCATAGGAGAGCCTCCAAGCCTCCCTGCAGAGCTTGCATTTACAATTCAAATAAGAGAAACCAGAACTTTCGTGCCTGCTGTGGATGGTACAAAGTGGAGAGGGACAGCAAACATGTTGGATGACAGAGTCTCCCTCTAAAAGGTGCACAGGAGCAACAGAAGGTGATAGCTGTCATGGGTATAGGGAACCAGAATAAATCTAGCTCTGGGAATAAATCCAAAAGCCCTGAGATGCAGCATCTCCCTGAGAACCATCACGACCCAATAGGTGTGCAGAGGCCACCGCTGGGAGGGAGAAAAGACCCAGGAGTTGGGTTCAGATGATTCACAGGGATGGGATGAGAGGACAGAGGAAAACCCTTGATGAACTGTAAGGTCCTGCCCTTGTCCACAGCAGCGGAGTCCGTAAGCAGCAGCAGCTGCTGGGAGCTTGTTGGAAAGGCCCCTCTCAGGCCCCACCCAGGTCTACAGACATAGAATCTGCACTCCAGCAAGATTCCAGGTGAGTTGTATGCAGTAAATGAGGGGGAGCGAATGTGGCTGTGGTATGATTTGGGCCTGTCCCTTTGTATTCTGCCAAGGAAATACAACATGCCCACATTTAAAGAACCAGCCCCTCTCAGAGGTTTCCAGAGTCCTCTTTTCCTGGGTCCTGACGTGCTCCCCAGGTGGCGGGGACAGAAGCCAACTATGGAACGGAGGAATTATTCCCTCAGGAAAGGACCACTTGAGAAAGTCATTGCCTGATTAAATCCCTTAATTCTCAGGGAGGAGAATGAATAAAACGCAGACCTACATGTACAAAATGGTCTCAGCCCCGGGAGAGGTTGTTAAATTTGAGACTAAAAGTAAATGAATTTTAATCTTTTCTGCTCAGAGTGCCTGGGAACAACAGCTAACGGAAGCAGGTCGAAGTGGGAGGGCTCCTGATCAGGAACCTGCCTTTTATTAGTTCCCCGTTATGGAGGAGAGTCACACAATGGTGCTTCACAAATACCTGTGAAACTGACCTGAACGCTGTCAGCTTCCTAACTACCAAAAGGTCTTTTATGCAACTGAGAGCCTGTTAAGACACCAGGAGTGATTAGATAGGATGTAAGAACTCCTCGACCTTTGGCTAGCTTAACTGCATTGTATGTGCCTAGACACACACACACACACACACACACACACACACACGTGCCATTGCTCCCACCTCCCATTCTTCTGATCAGAAATTAATCATGTGAACGCACATGTTTGTAACCTGTCAAAGTGTCATAATAGAAATGAAATTATTCCATTCGTAAATCACTGCGTACAGCAGCAACAGCAAATCTTTGCATTGCCAAAGTGTCTTAAATAGATCTCCCATATTTGGTTTAAGAAACAGTGTGTTCTAGGAAGTCTATGACTGAGACGTGAGTGAAAAAACCAAAACCCATTAATGAAATATTCATGACAGACTTGAATAATCGTGTCCTGTTCGAAACTTCAAAGGTCAGAGAGCTGTGCTGAGCAGAAGTGGGTCAGGGGAGGGAAAAGCTTCCAGGTGGGAGCGTGCAGCCGGAGAAGACGGGAACATTCCCGGTGGGCTCGCGGTCTCCTCGGAAGCAGTGGTGTTGTAAGTCTGAGCTCGTTTGTTTGCTTGGTTTGGCTCTCACCACCAAGGAGTATGGAAGTGCACAGGTCAGCAACTGAGACCTGCTGTCTGGGTGTGAGATGTGCAGCCGCCTAATCTCCAATATCCGCCTAAACACAGACGCTCGGAGGCTGAGGCAGAGCCAAGTGTGTCCAGTATGCGTTGGCTTTACTCTTCCTCAGAGGGGTGATTATACGAAGAGTTGTTTGAGAACACTGGAAAATGTCAGAAGTGCCCATTTTTTCACATGTATTTTTCACATGTTTACATTTTATTTAAATTCTGTTTTCACCTAGGATCCAAGCCTTGTGTTTTCAGCATCTTTGTACATGTAACACCAACAGGAACCTCAGAGGGAAACAACTAGAAGCCCATGGCCTGGCTGAGGACTAATGCAGCTGGGAAGGAGATATTCATGATATGGCAGAGTCCAACTTTCAGATCCAAGCAGCGTGAAGTCGGTCAAATCCCCGGAAGAGGCTCTTCTGACACAGAGCTGCCTTAACACAAGCCCCGTGAGGGATGGGACACTGACAGCAACAGACCTGGCCCTCTCATGCTGGCAGAGGCTGTCCAGGCACAGACACTGATGCCCAAGAACCAGGGGTGGGGGCCTGGCATCTTTGCTTAGTGCCAATGACTTTGCCATTGATGACTAATGCCACTAACTTTGGCAGTGGCAGTGACCAAAGGTAACTTCCCAAGGAGCTACGAGAAAGAAAGAGAAGAAGGTCACTGTCACACCAATGACAGACCCTCGGGGACTCTCAGAACTATCTTAGGGAGGATTGACAGAGACACATTTTGCCGTCTGAACTTCACAATTCTGTGATTGTGTTAATGAATTTTTACTTTCCTCTCTTCATGCTAAGTCTGGTGAAATATGGGAAACAAAGGCCAGAATAGAAAAGCCTAAGTCTCATGTGGGAGCATGAGCCATAAATCTGACATTCAGCCATCCATACTTACAGAAGACCCAGACAGGACATGTTATAACAAGAACCATCATTCCATCGGCAGCACTTAGCACTCAAACCTCAATTGGGACTAGAATTTGCAGCCGTCTTAACAATTGGAACCTTTGCAGTGGCCAGTGAGCCACGTCTGCCCCGGGCCAAGTCCACGGCGTGTTCCTCTGGACTTTCCCTTGCGGGGCCTCACTCATCCTGTGTCACCGATAGCGACAGTGCGTCATCCAAGGTCTGCAGTTCAGATTTTCTTCTCAATCTTCTCATTCTGGAGACCACTAATGTTTTCTTTAACATAATCTGTTAGTACTATTAAAGCAAATCCTCAAAAGTCAACATTGCGTCTATTTGTGACACTTGTGAACATGAGTTGTCGTGAGTCCACAGCAGACAGAATAGTGCTGAGGAAATTCCACTGGGGCCTGAAGTGAAATCTTGGGTTCAAGACCCTACGGTGGTCGCCTCCCAGCGGCGTGGACTCCGACAAGCCTCTTATCTCAAGTCTTTGTGAAATGGGGGTGATTACAATTTCTGCTTCTCAGAAATATGAAGATCAAATGAGAAATAGAGGCCATACTGAAGGGGCTTATAATTTTCTTCCCTCCCATACTCCTTCCTTAAAGAATCTCTCCCCCACCCACAACCCCAGCCTGAAAGGGGCAGCCGTGACCCTTTTACTTAGCAACATCTGACTAAAACCCCAGGTGGACAACTGAGCTGGGCGAAACTGGTCCAATTCTCTTTCATGTGAATTTGAAATTTGAAAGACTGAGTCATTTAGCCCTGGAGAAGCAAGTTAGAAGTTGATGGGGTCCATGACTGCATTTTGGGGTAGCCTCGATGAGTGCAAGGGAATGAGTGAGCAGAGAAGCCAGTCTGGGGAAAGGGGAGTGGAGCAGCTGTGAAGAAAGGCAAGGGAGACTCCACATGGTTCCCTAAGAAAAAGAGAGGTGGTGGGTTCAGCTATGGTGCTGTCTAGTTCCCATGAAGCTTGGCAATACTTTCTACATTTGGTGTGTAATTCTTCTACATTGTTATGGAATAAACGGTGGTTTGCTAGTTACTTTGAGGTTTTGTTCCTTGCAAAAATAAAAAATCAGGAGAGAAATAATTATAAAATAAGAAGCACTGTACAAATGTGATGTTAGTTTCGTCTTTTCCACTTAGGACCTCAAAGTTGCTCGAGAAAGGAGGCAGAGGGAAACGGTACAGCCTTCCAGGCAACCGCAGCTCCACGTGCCATGAAACCAAAACCCTCACACACAAGGTTTCAGGATGGAGCCAGCCAGCTGGGCATCTGGTGTGGGAAGCGTTCAAAGAGCCTTGGTAAGGACTAGTATTCATCAGGATTGTTTTGGCTATGTGGCAAAATCCAAATTCAATCTAGCTAAAGCAAAATAGAAATGGATTGGTCTGCCTAACTGCCCGTGGGTCCCATTTGGCTTGGAAATCTGTCCTCACATCTCAGCTCTGCTTTTCTTTGTGTTGGCTTTATTCTCCGGCAGACAGTTCTCCGTGGTGGCGAGAGGGTCCCCAGAGGCAGCAGGCTTATTCCTACCAGCATTGTCGTCAAGCCCACAGAGCGTGCCTCTTTGCTGAGCACTTCAGTCAGGCTCCCAGGGCTGGTTCTGATGGGCCTGCCTTGGCTCACGTGCTTACCCCTAAACAGTCAGCTTTGCCAAAGGACTACATCCTTCTCTTTGCTCAGGTCTCGGTCGTGTTCTCCACAGAGCGAGGGGACTCTGTCAGCTCCACTTGGTTCATGAGATTGAGAGTGAGGGCGTGCTAGTTCCCTAAAAGAAAAACCAGGGTGCTACTAAGAACAGGGAGGCCTTTCTGGAAGGACCTCTACGAGATCATCCCAGCCCTCCCACCGTGAGCACCTGAGATTTAAAAATGAAAGTAAACTTTCTTTTAGATGGAAAACCTTTTATATTTAAAAACGGGCAGAATGACTAAAAGACACGTGGCCCTTGCTCACTACCAAGTAATGTCTATGGTAGTTGAGGAGAGCAATTACCTGTTGATAAATCAGTCACTGTCCCTGGAGGCTCAGCCTCCCCACCCACAGGCTCAGCACCAGCTCACTGAGTCATCGCGGGCCCCACCCAACATGTTTTGCTTTTCCCACAGTCCTTGACCCTCCTGGGAGAGCTGGCTGGCTCTCTCAGCTGAGGAAAGGAAGTGGTCTCTTTCAGAAACAAGAGTCCTCTCATGCCAGCCAAACTCTCAGAAGAGCTGGCAAGGTAGGTGTGGGTGGTGGTTACTCACTTTGCAAATCCTGATGCCCTTAAAATCAGATTCTTTCTCACACACAGAAATGGATTCATATGTAATTTTATACCTTATCCTTTTCTCTGTTTAACAAAAGCCCCTAAACCCTTATCATCCTGTTAGACCTAGAAAGCTCAGATGTTTCTTTCTGCTTAAAGCCTCCCCTTTCCTGTCTCCCATCCTCTTTCTCGCTTACCTGGGAGGCAGCACCTGTCACCTGGTCCCTGAACTCCCACAGCACAGCGTCGATGCCGCAGTCACAAGCTGTTTGGGTTGGGTGATGGCTGACCCTGTGGCTGGCTGTCTAGTCCTCAATGTCTCAAAAAAGGTCAGAGTGAGGCCAGGCTGCTCTGTACCTCACACCTTATGCAGAGGCTGGCTCCAGGAGGTCCCCCAGAATGTTTGCTTCACGAGCAAATGAGCAAACTAGTGTGTGTAAAAATGGACAAACTGCTCTGTGGAGCTAGGGGTGGGATATGTGAAGGACCATTTACATTGGCCTGGGGGGGGTTTGTTTGGTTGATTAGGTTTTTCTTTTTTTATCCCTCCCAGAGTTGTGTAAGAGCCTTTTTCTTCTTGATGTAATTTTGAGCAGCTTCTCTACAGGTGATTCCAGGTAATTCCAGACACTGCTCCTGGCAGAGCAGGGGAACCTGTAGCCTCAAGGCCACATATGTCCCTCCAGATCCCCGAGCATGACCCCTACACCGAGTCCAAATTCACAGAGCAACTGACTTTGTTAAAAGAATTTGTTCTGCAAAAATGTGGATTTAGTCAAAAGGCCATATTCAAGGATTTGGAACCCTAAGGCTTTCCACGCCAGGAAGAGTGTCCACACTTCAGAGGAAAGATTTTTTAGTAACTGAATAGAATGACTGGGCTGAGATCTTACAACTCACATCTGGGGAAATGTTCCAGCAGCCCAATTACTGACATAATGCATTCAGTGTTTGGGGATGACATGAAACTTTGATTAAATACTTTACAACTAATTTGCAATTAATTTGATACTTACACGGTTGTGCCGAACAGAATTTAAATGCAGCAATATAAATATAAATAATGAATAATAAGCTCTAGTTGAGTCTTAGCATTCTGTAATCCTCTAACAGACTAACACAGGCCATTTGATTTTCTCATTTCTACAGAAAGTCATTTAGAAGTGTTTTAAGTGTGCTTGGCAAAGAGGATAACAGCCTATTATTTCAAACACTAATAAAACAAAAATTATCCTATTATTCCAAATAGTAGCAATAAAAAATCCCACCAGTGAAGGAGGAGTTAGAATCTGTTTGGGGCCCCATCTTGCCATACTCCATATTGTACGGTGCTTTCTGTTTTACAATTTACAACAAAAATGTTTCTGTTTACCCACTTGTCACTTCATAATATGCCAGGCAACGTGTTTCCAGGTAAAGAAGATGGTGTAAATGGACTGAAGCTAGGCGTAATGGACTGAAGCTCATTCAATGAAGAGAATTCCCAGTCACTCATTTAAAATAACATCTTTCTACATTTACCAAGTTTCGCAATGTAGAATGTAAATGTTTTGGCACAGTAACTGAGATAACGCCGGAAAGGCTATGTTAACCACTGTGATAAAAATGTGTCAAATGGTTTATGAAGTGAGTGTATGATGCCCCATAATCATATCATTGTATACAGTTATGATTTAATAAAAAAAAATAAATAAAATAACATCTTTCCAGAGACCACCCTTATTGAGTCCTGTATTCCTACCGCATCTTCCACTTTACGAAGGGATTTCACACAAATATCTCAGTTAGTTTTTGCGAAACCCCTTAGCCATGGTCAGGGCTATTATGAATCCAGTTTTTCAATGGGGAAAATGAAACCAGTAGACATTAAGTGAGTTAGTCAAGACAACGAGAATGGCCGGCTACTGCGCCAGGACCTGCTTCCGTCTCCTGGCTCTAGCTCAGTTCTCCTGGCTCCCAGCTCATCTTTGCCGAACCTTTCTGTGCCTCGGTCTCCTTATCTATGCAGTGGAGGATACCAGTAATTCTCCCCACTGTGACCCACAGGGGCACTGTGAGAGTCTGTGGAGTGCCGACACTGACCCCAGGATCACTGTTTTCAGTTTCAGGACTCAGTTATTTTTGCATTTAACCAGTAGTCAGACTGGTGCAACCAGAAATGGCTTGCAAACTCAGGGCTGGTGAAGACATGTTTTCAGAGTCTTTGTAAAATGTGATCTTATTTCCTATCTGTGTGGAGCCGTAGCGAAATGGAAGGATTGAGACTGTGAGCCTTGGCACCCATCCTTTCTCCTTTCTCCAGTTATGTGACTTAAGAACTGACAAACACTTTCCTAGTCGCAGATTCCAACCAGAAAGAGAGGGCCTTGGATGCTTAGCACTGTGGGTAAACTGGAAGTTCTGAAGCTGCCCTTAAGCTGTGCTTCCACAAGCTTTAAACAACTGCTGATCAAAAATGATTCTAAATCCGTGGGTGCTTCCTAAGAGCACTACAAGCTCTTTGGAATCAGACACAAAAATCAATGACATGTGCCTTTGAAGAAATGAAGCCAAAACACTCCCAGCTTTGCCAAGTGAAGACTTCACTGAAAGGTTTCTCAGAGCGAGGTTGGTCTGCATTCCTAAGTAAGCTGTTAAGCGCTGGCGCAACCTAAGGAGATGTAACTTAGTGGCTGGTGACAGGAGTTCCACTTATCTGTGTCCCTCGCCCTCCCCCATCCTGTAAAATGGCCTCTAATAAATCCTATCAGCTTAGGAAGCCTGAAGAAATACCACTTCCCAGAGCCAGCTGTGTGCGAGGGCCAACTCCAGGGATTGATAGTGGAGCTGGTTGTCTCTCACAAACTCCCAAGGGCCAAGAAGAATGGACACAGTGCTGGGAGGAAGAGGAGGGAGAGGAGGAGCAGCGCAGCAGCAAGGGTGAGATCCAGCACCAGGAAACCTGGCTCCCAGCTCATCTTTGCCGAACCTTTCTGTGCCTCGGTCTCCTTATCTGTGCAGTGGGGGATACCAGTAATTCTCCCCACTGTGACCCACAGGGGCACTGTGAGAGTCTGTGGAGTGCCAACACTGACCCCAGGATCACTGTTTTCAGTTTCAGGACTCAGACAATGTATTGTTAGGAACCCTGTCACTGAAGTTGAAATCCAAAAAATGTACAGGAAAAATAAACTAAAATAAAAATAGAACAAGAGGTGGGTTCTGAGCACTGCAGCACGTTTTTCTTTAAAAAACACTGGGTGTTTGAACACATGCATGCCAATTGTTAGTTGTAAGTGAATTGTTGTGGTTCATTTGTTTAAAAAAAACTTCTTTTTTTTTTTTTTTTAAGAGACAGAGTCTAGCTCTGTCACCCAGGCTGGAGTGCAGTGGTCTGATACTAGCCCACTGTAACCTTGTACTTCTGGGCTGACACAATCCTCTTGACTCAGCTCCCAAAGTACTGGGATTACAGAGGTGTGAGCCACCTTGCCCAGCTCTCAAAAATCTTGTTTGAATACCTTAATTAGAACTCATGTCAAAACTAGAAGCTTTGTGGGTAAAACAAAAACCAAAGGACTCATGAAAAAAATATTGTAATTCTATTTGTTTATGTTATACGAAGGCTTTATAAGACTCCATAATATTTGAGGCTAATTCAATTGAGATATGGAATCTGACTTTAGGGGTTGCTTTGGCAGCACATATACCTGAAATCAGGACAATATGGAGATTAGCATAGTCCCTGCTCAAGGATGACACACAAATTTGTGAAGCATTTCATATATTTATGGCAAATAAACATAACAATATGCTCAACATCTCCAATCATCAGGGAAGCACAAATCAAAACCACAACAAAGTATCCCCTAACTGGTGAGAATGGTTTTTACCAAAAAGTCCCGAAACAGGGAGGTGGGGGAAGAGAAGATTAGAGAGAGGAAAGAAGGGAGAGGGTGGGGGTGAGTGATGGTGTGTGACACTCCTTTGGGGGGTGGGACACAAATATAAGAGGGACTTTCCCTAACAAATGCAATCATTGTAACTTGGTTCTTTGTAACTTCGATGAATCCCCAACAATTAAAAGAAAAAAGTCTCAAAACATCAGATCCTGGTGTAGATGCAGAGAGAGAGATCTACATGCTGTTGGCGAACTGCAAACTCGCACAGCCTCTGTAGAAGGCAGCGTCTTGAGTCCTCAGAGGACTAAAAGGAGACCTGCCATTTGATCCAGCAATCCCTCTATTGGATATTTGCCCCAAGGAACAAAAGTCAATTTCATCAAAAAGACACATGTTAAGAATGTTTATTGCAGCAGAATTCACAGTGGCAAAGATATAGAGCTGACCCAAGTGCCCATCACTATGGGAGTGGATTAACAGAATGTTATACCATGGAGTGCTGCTCAGCCATTATAAAATGTGAACTAATAACCTTTTGTAACAACTTAATGGAACTGGAGACCATTCTTCTAAGTGAAGTTGGAGCTAATGGATCAACATCCATGTGTGCAAAGGAAAGCAAGTGGGGGCAGGGGGGTGAACTCCCACAGGGGCATGATGCCTGCTATCTTGGTGTGGGCATGCTTATAACTTTGACTCAAATTGTACAACAGCAATTCATGTAAGCAAAACATCTGTACCCCTGTAATACTCTGTAATTAAAAAAAAAAAAACAGAATTTGACCTTAAATAATTGGCAAAGCAGGGAACTAACTCACTGGACTTCAAGTTATAATGGCACATGGGAAGCTTAACTCTACCCTGTGTCATCAAGAGTGGCACCTGGTGGCAGCATGTAGCATTTCAGCCTAGCTCTTGTGAACTTTTTTCCTGACCTTTTAAATAAATAAGTTTTTTGTTTTAGAGCGGTTTTAGATATATAGACAAATTACAAATATAGTAGTACACAGAGTTCTTGTTAACTTGATGCCAAGCCTCCTCTGAAAACAACTTATATTAGTATGCTATGTTTTTCACAATTAATGAATTAATACTAATACATTATTATTATTAACTAAGGATCAGACTTTAGCTAACACTTTATTCAGGTTTCCTTAACATTTACCTAAGTGTCCTGTTGTGGTTCCAGGGTGCTATCCAAGCTTCCACATTGCATTTGTCCCCATGTTTCTCCAGCTGCTCCTGGCCGTGATGGGTTCTCGGGCATTGCTGTGGATGACCTTCACAGTTTAGAGGAGTTCTGGTCAGTATTTGATTGCATATCTCTCGGATGGATTTGGAGGATGTTTCCTCATGATCAGACTGGGCTTAAGAGTTTGGGGAGGAGATGTATTTAATTTGACTTGAGGTTGAGGACATTCCAGTGGAAAGTCAGAAAATTCTCTGGCATGGGAAAAGACTTTTGGCTTGAAGCAGCATAGTCAGCAGTAGACTTCTTACCACTGGGAAGTTGCCACAGATATGAAGGGAGTCTTCCCGGGAAGTCTATTCTCCCCACAGGCTTAGCTAACCCCAGCATGCCACGGTGCCATCCGCCTGTGCACTGTCTTAACCCCTTTTGTTCTAAAGGTTCTCAACATAATCTCCTAAGGATTTTTCAATGGGAAAAAATATTTCTAGTCTTTTAATGGAATTTAATTGGAAAACAATACTCATTTTATAAAAATTCCCTGATAGGCAACATTACTGAGCTATATCAGATATCTGAAACCCCCATATTACCTTCAATGTCAGTGCTTGAAAAAGAACATGAGATTTGTGTGCTGAAAAGTACACTTGTATCTCTGCCACTGACAAATATTTCTTTACTTGGAGAAGAGTCAAGTGAATAGACTCTCTTCCACACCAGCCACTTGGGATCCTATTTAAAAATGGAGTAAAACTACCATCTCTAGACCTAAACCTTGCTGGGACAGGCTGATGCAACAACTCCAGAGAACTAAATTTGAATTGGAATCTTTAGAGGAATCCTGAAATATTCCTCCCTCAAATTAACTATGTTATTTCATTTTCTACAAAGATTATGCTATTAGTAAAAGGGGAAACAACTTTCACATATAGAAAAAATATAAAACTTACTTGATACACACCCATATGTTCTGTCTGCAGTTCGGTTGTTACATGAAAGTGCCCTAATGTAAGTGTGTATAGTTACTCAGTCCTTTTAAAATCTCACCATGGTCTTCAGAATGATTCAGTCCTGTGCAAAAAGAACAGTCATGGCTCATGTTCATTTAGAATTTATTTTTCTGTGCTTCACATACTTTGTCTCGTTTAATCATGTCTGTTGTAGATATGCATGGTCCTCTTCCATCAAGGAGGAAAGGCTTAGAGAGGTTAAATAATTTGCCTGAGGAGACATATAGATAAAGTCAGTATTTGAACTTGGCACTGTCTGGGTCTAGCACTGAGTCTCAGCTTCTAATTACTGGGTTAAACTACCTTAGTGCTACTAGGTTTATTTTAAAATGCCTTCCGTGAAAGCAAGGGCCACATCTTTTCTTTTCTTAATTGTTGGAGTCTCACAATTAACTTATCCCCATGGCACATATTAAATAATATCTGAAAATAAGGAACAGGAAGATATGTTATTACTGCTGATCACCACCTTAAAGGTAAAACATCAAATAGTCTCATCCCTGGCCCAGGGAACAACAGTAAGATAAGGGGAGGACATTCAGTGGCCCTGTTACCTAGAGTGAGTGTGGCTTGGATCTCCATGTTCTAAAACAGACTACTATTAGTAGTATAGAAAATGTGTGGTCTGTCCAGGCAGACAGATCAGGAGATGACTGGTATCAAAAAGATAGTTTGCTACTCACAGTTCCCAAGACAAGGGGGCATGCCACACCCCAGGGGACCAGACAGAGCAGCACCAGGGTCAGTAGGAAGGGCAGAGGAAGGGCTGTGGACAGGAGCCTCTACTGCAGACCCAGGGAAGAGTGAGCAAGGAGCACCTGCAGGCCTAGGGCTGGCTAGTCTGGGAACGTCAGTGGGCCCTGCGCTGTCGGAGCTCCATCTTCGCAAGGGGTGTATCCTATCCACACAGAAAATTTAATGTCCAGCAAGCATTGCAAAGCAGAACGGCAACTGTTCCTTTGTAAAAATTCATTTCTTTAGCGAGCTACATTCTATACTCTAGTGTTTGTGTGTATGATACCCACAAACACACTCAATTCCCCTATGCCCCATACCACATGTTCTCAAGAGTCTGTGCTTAAAGGGTCCAAGTTGATATGGCCTTTGTTTATTTTCAAAAACATATTAATACAAAATAGAGCTAGACCTGCTTATTCCTTACAACCAGAAGCAGTATTTTTAAATCTATCAGTACTGCTTGCTCCAGGAAACGTTTTCTTCATAGTCACGGCAAAATCAAACACCACATCATTTCAAGTCTCAGCAAACACTTTATTCTTCTCATTAATGTCTCAAAACTGTTGAAAAGCCAAAGCCTGAAAAAGTCCCTCAGCAATAGATGTGAATATTTTACGAAAAAGAAGTTGCAAGAGGATATAAGCACCCAGTAACTGTGTTTCTGAGTTTTCTTCTTTGGTGAAGTCCCCAAACTGGACTAAATTAGGCACACTTTCGGTAGAAGTAGAAGAAGTAATCTGTGAAGAACATCCCAGCGAAATAAGGGTCAGTTGAACAGTCAGCTAAGTCCTGCCAGAGCAAGAGAAAAAGGAGAAAGATTAACCTAAAGGTTAACTATAGTTAAAGCAAGTGATTGATTGATCTGTTTCTTTCTGAAAAGAAAAGAAAAGAAAAAGGGAAAAAGCGAGCTTAGCAAGCTTACCGGAGCAGCTACCCGGAAATGGTAAGCGCTGTCCAAGAATCGGGCTACAGGGAGGCTCCAGATGTGCTGGTATCCCTAAATAATGATGGGAAGAGAGGTGCATTTCATAACCACATTTTACACTCACTGAGAAAGCAGATAGACTCGGAAAACATTGCCCCAGGAACTGCAGGAAAGGTGTCTGGCAGCTAGATACTGTGTCGCTAGAAGGGAGAGCGCACGTGGTGAGAATAATATGGAGTCAGTCAGGCCAAGGCCACGTGACACAGCTGGTCTGGTCTGGGTGGGTCCTAGTGATGTTCACCTCCCGGCTCCCATTCTTATTGTTTTGTAAATTTAGCTCCCACTCTAAATATGCCCATCTTGAGTAGTTGAGGAGGATTGATTTAGGAAACTGATTTTTGAATAGGAAATGTTGTAACAGGTCACTGAGTTGTGCTGATTATCAATTAAAATAAGGGTTAATGTGGTCTTTGCTTTGAACCTTTATGTATAAAATACTGATTTTGGAAATGGAAAACAGAAGAGTTTTGGAGAGGCTATTCTCACTGTTCTCCGGAATCACTGGCCTTCTGACAAAGTTTGGTGGAACTATCTCCTCCCTGCATATTGGCTGACAGTGACAGGCAACCAGAGCCTCTTCCCTCAGTAACAGAAACATCTGCAGCTTCTTAAGGGCACAATGACTGTGACTGAGGCCAGCCCTGTGACCAGGGCCCATCTGCAAGGGAAATGCTGGTGTTCAGCTCCTGCATCCCTCTCTGGGTAGGGAAGAGGAGCCAGGATTTCAAACACACCTGCTACTCGGATGACGAACCAGAAAATGTTACCTGTGTCATCTCCTGGGAAACATGGCTCCCGATGCCTCTGGCTTCCCCCTTACTATAGAAGCAGATATTCCCGAGGGTGAACTTGCACTGGAAGATGATCAGCGGCTCTGTTGTGCTTCAGGAAACAAAGGGAAGAAAGGACATAGGGAAAAGCAGTGACCAGCTTCTGCCAGGCCGCTGCTGGGTAAGAAGAGGGACTGGGCTGATGGAAAAGTGGCTGCAGCTCCACTCAGTCCACAGCAGGCCTCGTATCCAGAAAGCTCGCTGGTGCCAACAGGCCAGCACACGTCTCATTATTACAATAAGAAACCCAATCACACGTGACTTCTGAAATAGGGTATGATGGTTTCTAAAACCTAACATCATGACTTAAACCAGCTCACTAATTAGAACCTCTTATTCCATAGATTTTTGATAATTTTTAGGTACACACCTCCTCTCTCTCTCTCTCTTTTTTTTTGTAGAGACAGAGTCTCACTTTATTGCCGTTGGTAGAGTGCCATGGCATCACAGCTCACAGCAACCTCTAGTTCCTGGGCTTAGGCGATTCTCTTGCCTCAGCCTCCCAAGTAGCTGGGACTACAAGCTGGTGCCCTACTCACTGAGCCACAAGGCACCACCCCATACCTTTTCTTCTGACTGGCAGCTGAATTTACATTTATCTGAAGCTTCCTGGATTTTAGATTATGCAAACTCCTGCTCTAAGTAGATATTGTTTGAAACAACAAAGCAAATAAATGCGGGGAGGGGTTAGGGGTGAATTTCATTAGAAATCACCAGCTTTTAAAGCTGTCCATGGTACAAGGCCTGGGGAAAGATGCTGCTTCTTTTCTGGAGGTTGACTCAGTAATTATCACCAAGAGGTGAAATCTGTCCGTCTTTGGAAACAACCCTCTTACACAAGCGGGGACAACCTATAATCTCACTTGAGAACTTGTGTTAGTTTCAACTCACTCATATTAGAAAAATGAATTGTAAACTAAAAGGCTGAATTTAGTGGCACATCCCCTGAGTGGGGTCTTTTGTCACTACAGGGGAAGAAGCATATAATCTTATTTCCTTTAGTGCAAGCTGGGGCTGAGTAGGAGAGTGTTGTTCCAGGTTAGTCAAGGAGTGTTGGAGAATGAATGGTATATTCAGCTCCTATAAAAGGTACATTTAGCCTTTGCTCTGCCTTGAAACATGGCAGGTTTTGAGTCATAACTTATTATTGAAACAACCCTTTCCAAGGCAAGAAGTTGGACTGAGTGTCACTGACTCTTCATAGAAACAAAATTGACAGGAAAAGGGTTGGAAGCCTGAGTGAAACGGAGGAAGAGTTGGGGGTGGAGTGAATGATGGGGGAGAATGATGGAACTGGACAAGCAGGAGGGGTGAACAGGGGACAGAACAAAAGGGAAGGAGAGAGACGAGGAAGCAGAAAACAGAGGAAGGAGGATAGGGCAGGGAAGGAGACACCAGCCCTCCGTCTTCATGGTGAAGCCTCACTGCCTGATTTGTTAGTGAAGTGAGTGGAGAGTCTCAAAGTACCACAGTCATTCAAAATACCTGCTAGGAATATGTTACATTAGAGTTTTGTGATTTGGGGGGAAAATATGTCATCATACATGTAAAAGCTACCATATACTGGGTACCTACTGTGTGTCACTGTCCTTAAATATCTCCTCTCGCTGGCGAGAAAGGACTGTGATGGCTCAAGGCGTGGGGTGCCCTACAGCCCAGTTCAACCACTTACTAACTGTAATTTTCAAAATGCATTTTTTGACAGGTCCTGAAACTCTAAATCCAAGTTTTCACACGTGAAAAATATACTGGAAAAAAAAATACAAACCAGGAAGGGTCACTGTGAGAGTGGTGAGGGTTATGTGGCCCAATGTTAAGAGTGTACAGAGGGTCACTGTGATGGTGGGGAGGGTTATACGGCCCAGTGTTGGAGTGTACAGGGGGTCACTGTGATGGTGGTGAGGGTCATGGGGCCCAGTGTTAGAGTGTACAGAGGGTCACTGTGATGGTGGTGAGGGTCATGGGGCCCAGTGTTGGAGTGTATAGCAGGTCACTGTGATGGTGGGGAGGGTCATGGAGCCCAGTGTCAGAGTGTAAAGCAGGTCACTGTGATGGTGGTAAGGGTCATGTGGTCCAGTGTTAGAGTGCACAGCAGGTCACTGTGATGGTGGATAGGGTCATGGGGACCAGTATCAGAGTGTACAGAGGGTCACAGTGATGGTTGTGAGGGTCATTTGGTCCACTGTCAGAGTGTAAAGCAGGTCACTGTGATGGTGGTGAGGGTCATGTGGTCCAGTGTTAGAGTGCACAGCAGGTCACTGTGATGGTGGATAGGGTCATGGGGACCAGTATCAGAGTGTACAGAGGGTCACAGTGATGGTTGTGAGGGTCATTTGGTCCACTGTCAGAGTGCACAGCAGGTCACTGGGATGGTGGTGAGTGTCATGTGGCCCAGTGGAAGAGTGTACAAAGAGTCACTGTGATGGTGGTGAGGGTCATGTGGCCCAGTGTTAGAGTGCACAGCGGGTCACAGTGATGGTGGTAAGGGTCATGTGCCCCAGTGTTAGAGTGTACAGTGGGTCACTCTGATGGTATGTGGCCAAGCATTAGACTGTTCAGGGGGTAACTGTGATGGTCGTGAGCATCCTATGGTCCAGTGTTGGAGTGCAGAGTGGGTCACTGTGATAGTGGTGAGGGTCATGTGTCCCGGTATTAGAGTGTAGAGTGGGTCACTGTGATGGTGGTCAGAGTCACTGGCCCAGTGTTAGAGTGTACAGGGGCTAAGTGTGTTGTTGGTGAGGGTTATGTGGCCCAGTGTTAGTGTGAATAGGGGGTTCATTGTGATCCGGGTGTGGGTCTTGTGGCCAGTGTTAGAGTGTACAGAGGGTCACTGTGATGGTGAGGAGGGTTATACAGCCCAGTGTTGGAGCGCACAGAGGGTCACTGTGATGGTGCTGTGGGTCAAGTGGCCCAGTGTTAGAGTGTAGAGTAGGTCACTGTGATGGTGGGGAGGGTCATGTGTCCCAGTATTAGAGTGTACAGGGGGTCACTGTGATGGTGGTGAGAGTCATGTGGCCCACTGTTAGAGTGTACTAGGGGTCACTGTGATAGTGCTGAGGTTCATGTGGCCCCATGTTAGAGTGTTCAGCAGGTCAGTGTGATCATGGTGACGGTCATGTAGCCCAGTGTTAGAGTGTACAGGGGCTCACTCTGTGGTAAGGAGTATGTAGCCCAGTGTTAGGGTGTACAGTGGGTCACCTTGATGGTGATAAAGGTCATGCGGCCCAGTGTTAGAGTGTACACTGGGTCACTGTGATGGTGGTGAGGGTCATGTGTCCCAGAGTTAGAGTGCATAGTTGGTCACTGTGATGGTGATGAGGATCATTTGGGCAGGGTTGAGTGTACAGGTGGTCACTCACACTGTGGTGAGGAGTATGTGGCTCAGTGTTAGTACGCTCAGGGTTCACTGTGAGGTTGGTGAAGGTCATGTTGCCCAGTGTTAGAGTATACATTCGGTCACTTTGATGGTGGTAAGGGTCCTGTGCCCTAGTGTTAGTTCGAACAGGGGGTCGTTGTGATTGCTGTGTGGGTCATGTTGCCCAGTGATAAGAGTGTACATGCACTCAGGCATAATTCAATAAAGACAGTTCCAGAGCAAAAAAAAAAAAAGAGTGTACATGCAGTCACTGTGATAGTGCTAGATTCATGTGGCCCCGTGTTAGAGTGTACAGCAGGTCAGTGTGATCATGGTGACGGTCATGTGGCCCAGTGTTAGAATGTACGGGGGAAACTCTGTAAGTGGTGAGGGGTATGTGGCCCAGTGTTACAGTGTTCAGGGATCAGTGTGATGGTGGTGAGGGTCATGTGGCCCACTGTTAGAGTGCACAGCGGGTCACTGTGATGGCATGAGGGTCATGTGTCCCAGTGTGAGAGTGCACAGTGGGTCACTATGATGGTTGTGAGGATCATGTGGCCCAGTGTTAGAGTGCACAGAGGGTCAGTGTGATGGTGGTGAGTGAAATGTGGCCCAGTGTTAGAGTGCACAGTGGGTCAATGTGATTTCGGTGAGGGTCATGTGGCTCAGTGTTAGTGTGAACAGAAGGTCACTGTCATGGTGGTGAGGGTCATGTGTGCCAGTGTGAGAGTGCACAGCGGGTCACTGTGATTTTGGTGAGGGTCATGTGGCCCAGTGTTAGAGTGCACAGTGGGTCACTGTGTTGGTGGTGAGTGTCATGTGTCCCAGTGTCAGAGTGCACAGTGGGTCACTGTCATGGTGGTAAGGGTCATGTGACCCAGTGTCAGAGTGCACAGTGGGTCACTGTGATGGTTGTGAGAACATTTGGCCCAGTGTCAGAGTGCACAGTGTGTCACAGTGATGGTGGTGAGGGTCACGTGGCCCAGTGTCAGAGTGCACAGTGGGTCACTGTGATGGTTGTGAGGGTCTTGTGGCTCAGTGTTATAGTGCACAGGGGCTAAGTGTGATGGTGGTGAGGGTCATGTGGCCCAGTGTCAGAGTGCACAGTGGGTCACTGTGATGGTTGTGAGGGTCTTGTGGCTCAGTGTTATAGTGCACAGGGGCTAAGTGTGATGGTGGTGAGGGTCATGTGGCCCAGTGTCAGAGTGCACAGTGGGTCACTGTGATGGTTTTGAGGGTCTTGTGGCTCAGTGTTAGAGTTTACAGGGGCTAAGTGTGTTGGTGGTGAGGGTTATGTGGCTCAGTGTTAGTGTGAACAGGGCGTCACTGTGATCCTGGTGAGGGTCTTGTGGCCCAGTGTTAAGAGTTTACATCGGATCACTGTGATGGTGGTAAGGGTCGTGTGGCCCCGTGTTAGAGTGTGCAGGGGGTCACTCTTATTGTGGTGAGCGTCATTTGGCCCAGTGGTAGAGTGTACAGTGGGTCACTGTGATGGTTGTGAGGTTCTTGTGGCTCAGTGTTAGTGTGAACAGTGTGTCACAGTGATGGTGGTGAGGGTCTTGTGGCTCAGTGTGAGAGTGCACAGTGGGTCACTGTGATGGTGGTGAGTGTCATGTGGCCCAGTGTCAGAGTGCACAGTGGGTCACTATGATGGTGGTGAGGGTCTTGTGGCTCAGTGTGAGAGTACACAGTGGGTCACTGTGATGGTGGTGAGTGTCATGTGGCCCAATGTCAGAGTGCACAGTGGGTCACTATGATGGTGGTGAGTCATGTGGCTCAGTGTTAGAGTGTACAGGGGCTAAGTATGATGGTGGTGAGGGTCATGTGGCCCAGTGTTAATGTGAACAGTGTGTCACAGTGATGGTGGTGACGGTCTTGTGGCTCAGTGTTAGAGTGCACAGTGGGTCACTGTGATGGTGATGAGTGTCATGTGGCCTAGTGTCAGGGTGCACAGTGGATCACTGTGATGGTTGTGAGGGTCTTGTGGCTCAGTGTTAGAGTATACAGGGGCTAAGTGTGATGGTGGTGAGGGTCATGTGGCCCAGTGTCAGAGTGCACAGTGTGTCACAGTGATGGTGGTGAGGGTCTTGTGGCTCAGTATTAGAGTGTACAGGGGCTAAGTGTGTTGGTGATGAGGGTTATGTGGCTCCGTGTTAGTGTGAACAGGGGGTCATTGGATCCTGGTGAGGATCTTGTGGCCCAGTGTTAGAGTGTACAGAGGGTCACTGTGATGGTGGTGAGGGCCGTGTGGCCCCGTGTTAAGAGTGTGCAGGGGGTCACTCTTATTATGGTGAGCGTCATTTGGCCCAGTGGTAGAGTGTACAGGGTGTCAGTGTGATGGTGGTGAGGATTATATGGCCCAGTGTCAGTTTGTACAGCATCTGGCGTTCCCGTGGTCTGCAAATTGTTTTTATTAATTTCGCAATTATTAGCGGTAAACCACAGCAATTGCACACATGCTATTGTATCACGTAGTACTCATTTTCAAACAAAGGAATGGGATCTCAGTGAAAATTCATGGGTTCTTCATGATCACTGAACCAGGAGGCAACAGAACTTTTGATCCAATCCAAACCCTGGTTTCTCTTTTCTTCCTCTCTCTTGAGAGAAACAGGTGGCATCTACATTAACATGTAACAAGTAACTCACCATGTGCACCCCATCTCAGGCCCATGTTGCTACTCTGGTTCCCGTCTAGTACCATGGGAGACGTCAGGGGCAGGCCACAGTTTGTGAGGAACAAGGTCAAGCCCCTCAGCAGGCGTGATGTACAGCTCAGAGTCCGTCCACCCCCTTCTGAGACCCCTCCCTCCAATGGCCCACCTTTCCATCCGTCAGTTACCAGAAACTGATGGATTTCTACCTCCTAACTTACTGGTCCACTGGAGAAGTGAATTCAGATTTGTCCCTTAATTATGATAAAAATAAAATTGTTCTTTAAGCCGTGCACTTACTTTATTTCCAGGGTGAATTTGACATTGGTGGGTGTGTACTTATTAACAGGAATGTTGAAATTGTAATTTCCAAGCCTAATTATGGAAAAAATAAAACCACAAATAAAAATACACGGGAAAGGCTTCAAAGGCTTTGTATCATCCATCATATACTATGTAAACTGTGAAAAACTGTATAGTAAATAATAAATATAGAGAACCAAGTTTAACCTGGGGTAGTTTGTGTTTACTAATATATACCTGTCAAATTGCAGAGTGAGCTCTTTCAGGTCTTAATATAAAATATGTCACAAAGATTTATAGTTTTTCAGAACATACATGCACACAAAAATGGAAAGTCAAATCCCAAATGCACACAGGAAATCGTTTCCCCTCCTCTAAAGAGATACAGATTTCAGAAGACAAATGAGGCAAAGGCCACAAACTAACAATCTCCCTGAAAAGGAGGATTGGAAGTAATAAATACCAGTTGTTCTACCATTAATAACTCCCTTTTAAGCAACATGAGAAGGAAATATGTACTTTTAGAACTTGAATCTGCTAAAATATTTCTGATAATTGTGACTCTTACAAGACAGAAGTGCTTACACCCCACCCCCCTCTGAGGGATACTGGATGAGAGGGGCGTGTTTGTGATTCGTGATGTAATGAGAAGCTCCAGCAGAAGGGCCTGCTGTATTCAGCTCACGTTCTCCTTATGACCTGGCCATCCTTTGAATTTTATGGAGAAACAACTTAAAATCAGATAAACCAGAAAATTGGGAGGTGTTAATTTTAGGTTTTCTTTATATAATACTAAACTAAGCTTTTAAAATGTGAAAGCAAAGACAAGGAAATGGGAAGATCTGGCATTTTGCAATGTATAAGTATATAAAAAAGAAATCATACTGTACATATACAATTCCTATTTGTCAATATTCCCCCCATAAAACTGGGGGAAAAAATAAGAGTGCTATGAGTGTGCCACCTTGAGAACAGTGTTATTTCACTGACAAGGAATTAGACAAATAGGAGGATCTGTGTTGGGATCAAGATCACCCAGCCAGCCTGGGACGTGTGTTCATCTGCTGTTACCCCCCTTCCAGGACCTGGTGCTCCCAGCAACCTCACTGGGTCGACAGCATCCCCATCTTATGGACGAGACCACAGGTGCAGGGAGAACAAACATCTTGTGGAAGCTCTAGGGTCTGAAACTGAATCGTCCTGCTCTCCATCCTGTCACCCGCCACCCTGACCGTCTGCCTCCGACCTTTTCAAGCTCACTGAAACTTGACTACAAAACAGGGGCAGGAGAACACCAGCCTCAGAGGGGGGTTGTGAGAGTTCAATGAGATGATAACTGTGGAGGCTGTGAACAAATCATACAGTGCCATGCAGGTTACTTAAACTCAAAGGACCGTCAGCCTAAAGCCTAAGTTGCACCAGGTTAAAAAAGAAATAAGGCTGAAAAACCATAGGGTTTGTGATACTCGTTCAAAATATAAGCCTTGCCTTTAACCTAGCAGACTTCAAACATTTATCAAATTAAGAAAAGTAACTGCTATTCCTAATGCCTGCGACTTGTGTATTGTACCTACCAAAGCAACTGCCCTGAGCTTCCAGAGGCACCGTTACCTCGATGTGGGAAATAAGGCACACACAAGGGATCGTGTAGCGGGTAACTTTTTCAACAGATATCTCACTTTTTCCCTCTGAACTGGAAAAGCTAAGGTAAGCTACATGTTTTCAGTAATTATTGTTATTAAAATGTACAAATGTCAGCTCACCCCTAACTCAGAGCCACCAGGAACCATGTCTTTCTTGTCTATGAGATGAACTAGCAGCTCTGTGCCCTGGGATCTGCCCTCAGCGTCAGTCAGGCCTTCTGCTTCGGACCTATCCATTAAATCAGGAAACTGGAATCACTGGGCCCAGGGTTTATTGACATTTGATAATACCAACCATTTTATGATTTCCTTGTCCACTGTGTAACAAATGTGTTTTCACTTAAGGAGCAACGTAAGCACACACTGATTTTACCACGTAGCATTAGTTTCATTGCAGTGGGTAAACTGCAGAAACCCACCCGCACTGGAGGCTTCTACCGCAATAACGATGATCTATTACTTGCTGGATTTCCATAATCTGAATAGAACTGATGGCTGTATCAATCCCTGAATTTAGAAGAAATAGAGAAAAGAAAGTAAATCTTCTGCAGAGGAAAAGAGTACCATATTTCAGCACAGTCCCCAGATTACGGACTGTGAAATTAGAGTTATCTAGATAGATTCCATTTGCATTCAAATGGAAAAAGGAGGATGAGGAGAAGGAAGGAGAGAAGGTTTGGGGGGTTTTCTGTTTTGTTTTGGTTTTGGTTTTGGTTATGGTAAATTCTAAGAAAACTAATAAAAATTCAGACTCTAATAAAAAGTCCCCCAAACATTCCAAAGAATTTCTAGACCATGGAAGTCGTACTAAATTGCAATTTATTGAAAATGGAGGGTACAACATAAAATGGAACCTGGTTTAGAAAATAGAAAACAAACTAAAACTATAGTCAGATTAGAAGAGGAAGGCAGGAAGTTCCCCTAAATATGAAAATCTATGAGATCAGCCACGACGTGTCCAGGAGGGAGTGGCGTCTGTTAGGCTGGTGTGGGTCATGAAATGTGACAGACATACGTGACAGTGAGCACAGCCTTCATCCCTGTCCCTCACTCAGTGATGCTTTTCACCCACAAAGCCAAAGAATAGTGTCACTTAAATGTCAACTTACAGTCACTCCCCCAGTTGGAGCTGTTGAGAGCATCTCGTGCCTGGAATGATTTGAGTTTGTCTTCTGCAAAGGAAAAACAGTCTGTTAGTCGTGAAGGCTTGTTCAGGATAGGAAGAAACCCTGAGTGTACCCCAGCTTGTCTCTGTGAGTTGAATGTTTCCCCCCTTTCCCACTTTCCCACCTGTCCAATCCCCACCCCATTTCTTACAGATCCAGTTTCTGCTCACCCTCCTCCAAAACGCCATCTGCTACAGGTGGAACTGGATCCTCTCCACTCCCTCACCCAATTCCTGTGTTGAATCCTAACCCCCAGCACCTCAGACTGTGACTTTAAGGAGGTGACTGAGTTAAAATAAGGAAGTTCGGGCCCTAATCCGGTCGGACTGGTGTCCTTCTGAGAGCGGAGGCAATAGGGCAATGCCAGGGAAGGGAGAGAACTAGGGAAAGGGGAAGGAAAAGAAGAGAGAAGACCAATTGTTTAACCTCTAGAAAAAAAGTTTTCTCTTACATACCCAGAGGGAATTTCCTAGGGGGTGGATGGGAGGGAAGCCAAGGATGGAGGTGGGAGTGAGACAGAACCTGAAGGCTCCGAACTGTTCTGAGCACACTGCCCCGCACGATGCTTGCCATTAAGAAGAAATAGATCTCGCTGTGCGGGATTTCTAGAAAACTGAATATTTATTTCCTTTACATATAAATGTATACTTGCCTAAAAGGCCTCCAGATTTCTTGGAGTCTAGCTAATCCAATAATAATTTTCAAACACATGTCTCCTACTATTAGTTTTGCTTAAGTTTGCTTCCACAGAAGGCGGGACATTCACAAGGCGAATGAGGCCTAGGGAGGAGAAACCAGGACTTCTCTCTCCTGCCTGTTTCCTCCTACCTTTAGTTCTACTTGCCTAGTGAATTTACAGAAAGAGAACTCATTATAAATCCAGGCAACAGAACTACGGATTTGTCTTCCGTTCTGGAGACACAGAACCCCAGGCATAGGGTTGAGTCTCTGAAGGGATAAGGTGGTGGTTGTTGCTTTTTTAACAGTGATTAAAATGGCAAAGTTGAGAAGAGATAATCTTGCAGATCAGAATTACAAAAATGATTTTTTCAAGAGCAGGAAATATGTTTTTAATCTCCCATAACACATCTCCAATTTGTCACTTCTCCAAAGCAGGACTAACTGACTCTGAAAGGCTGGTTATTGGGAAATCATAAATCCTCCCGTATTCACACAGGGGCAGCTCTCATTTGACTTCCAGTAATATTCACTGTACACTTAAAATAGTAACTTCCTTGTGGTTTTCATTGTAGAGTTGGAGATATATTTCACCATAGGTGGATAAGACCTCCCAATAAAGCAAATTAGAAACTTCTAGAGCAATGGTTCTCAACCTGTGGCTCATGAGCCCTTTTTAACAATGAAGATACTTTGCGGCATTAGGAAGGTTGAGAACCACTGCTCTAGAGAGTAGATGTGTAAGATGATGTCCACCCAAAGCATGTCCCTGTCACAGTAGATGATGTGTATAGCAGTACTTACAAAACCACGTGGAGGGGTGAATCCACAGTGGTATCTTGGACATCCTTTCCCTCCTTTAACTGAACCAGACTCATGCCATGGAAAATCAACAAGCCCCACCTATCAGTGGCCTAGTCCTTTAGCTCAGGGGACCCCATGGAAAGCTGACAAACACCACCTATCAGTGGCCTAGTCCATTAGCACAGGGGACCCCACGGAAAGCTGACAAACCCCTCCTACCAGTGGCCTAGTCCTTTAGCTCAGGGGACCCCACGGAAAGCTGACAAACCCCACCTATCAGTGGCCTAGGCCTTTAGCTCAGGGGACCCCACGGAAAGCTGACAAACCCCACCTATCAGTGGCCTAGTCCTTTAGCACAGGGGATCCCACGGAAAGCTGACAAACCCCACCTATCAGTGGCCTAGTCCTTTACACAGGGGACCCCACGGAAAGCTGACAAACCCCTCCTATCAATGGCCTAGTCCTTTAGCACAGGGGACCGATTATTTTGGCAATTTGCTCTTCTCAGAGCTCTGGCCTCCGCCAGGTGCATGTCAGATGCCTTTTTGCTTCGTGATATTTTAAAAATCCCCACCAACTCTCTTATAATCTGTGAAATGTTATAGATGTTTTCCCCCTTCACTTTTTTTTCCTAACTTTTCATTGGATCTGTGGATTAAAACCCTTCTCCTCACATTCAGTTGGTTCCTTGGAGTGGAAGCTCAATATTCTAAAATAATCATTTTCCACTTCTTTTTTTATTAAGACTTTTGCACATAGATCATAAATACATTTATGCCAATTTCAGTGTGTTGATTATTTGTACAAATTGGAGTGCTTACATCATACTAATCAGCATAGCTTTCACCTCATTTACCCAATTATAGCATTAGGACATTTGTGTTCTACACATGATAGATCCAACTTGTACTTGCAATGTGCTCCATAGTTGTGGTCCCCCTACTATCCCCGACTATCCCTCCCACCCCCTCCTCATCCCTCTCCCTCCCCTTCTCTCCTTCATCCTAGGCTAAAGTTGTGTTTCGTTTTTCATATGCAAGTGTGAGTTATTATGAATTAGTACTGAGTACGTTAGATATATTTTTTTACATTCCTGAGATACTTTACTAAGAAGAATATTTTCCATCTCAACCCATGTAAACATAAAGGAGGTAAAGTCTCCATTTTTTTTACTGCTGCATAATATTCCATGGTATACATATACCACAATTTATTAATCCATTCATGGGTTGATGGGCACTTGGGCTTCTTCCATGACTTGGCAATTATGAATTGAGCTGCAATGAATAATCTGGTGCAAATACCTTTATTGCCAAATGATTTTTGGTCCTTTGGATATACACCTGGAAGAGGAATTGCTGGATCAAATGTCAGGTCTACATTTAGATCCCTGAGTGTTCTCCAAACTTCCTTCCAAAAGGAACGTACTAGCTTGCATTCTCACCAGCAGTGCAGAAGTGTTCCCTTTTCTCCACATCCACACCAACATCTGTTGTTTTGGGATTTTGTGATGTGGGCTACTCTTACTGGAGTTAGATGGTATCTCAGAGTAGTTTTGGTTTGTATTTCTCTGATGATTAATGACTATGAGCATTTTTTCATGTGTCTGTAAGCCATGCACCTGTCTTCTTCAGAAGAAGCTTCTGTTCATGTCTCTTGCCCACAATGAAATGGGATCACTTGTTTTTTGCTTAGTAATAAGTTTGAGTTCTCTGTGGATTCTGGTTATTAGACCTTTGTCGGTAGTATAACTTGCAAAAATCCTCTCCACTTCTGAGGGCTGTCTATTCACTTTACTTAGTGTGTTCTTGGCAGTGCAGAAGCTTTTTAATTTGATCAGATCTCAGTAATGTATTTTTGATGTTGCTTCAATTGCCTGGGGTGTCTTCCTCATGAAGTATTCTCCTAGACCAATTTTCTCAAGCATTTACCCTGCACTTTCTCTAAGAATATTTATAGTTTCATGTCTTAAGTTTAAGTCCTTTAACCAGTGACAGTCAATTTTTGTTAGAGGAGAAAGGTGTGGGTCCAGTTTCAGTCTTCTACAAGTTGCCAGCCAAATTATCCAGCACCATTTATTGAAGAGGGAATCTTTCCCCCAATATATATATATATATATATATATTTGTTGTTGTTGTTGTTGCAGTTTGGCCGGGGCTGGGCTCGAACCCACCACCCTCGGCATATGGGGCCGGTGCCCCACTCACTGAGCCACAGGCGCCGCCCCCCCAATTTATATTTTTAATAGGCTTATCGAAAATCAAATGATGATAAGTGTCTGTGTTCACCCCTTGATCTTCAATTCTGTTCCATACATCTACCTCTCTATTTTTGTGCCAGTACCATGCTGTTTTGATCACTATAGATTTATAATATAGTCTGAAGTCTGGAAGCGTGATTCCTCCTGATTTGTTTTTATTTCTGAGTAATGTCTTGGCTATTTGAGGTTTTTTCTGTTTCCATATAAAATGAAGTACTAATTTTTCCAGGTCTTTAAAATATGAGAGAGGTGCTTTAATAGAAAAAAGAAAATTATAGACCAATATCCCTAATGAATATTGATGCAAAAATATTCAATAAGATCCTAGTAAACAGAATCCAACAACACATCAAACAAATTATACACCACAACCCAGTGGGTTTCATCCCAGGGTCCCAAGGATGGTTCAATATATGTAAATCCATAAATATAATTCATCACATAAACAAATTAAAAAACAAAGACCACATGATTCTTTCAATTGATGCAGAAAAAGCTTTTGACAATATCCAGCATCCTTTCTTGATCAGAATGCTTAAGAAAATAGGTATAGAAGGAACATTTCTTAAACTGATAGAGGCCATCTACAGCAAACCCACAGCCAATATCATAGTGAATGGAGTAAAATTGAAATCATTTCCGCTCGGATCAGGAACCAGGCAAGGATGCCCTCTGTCTCCACGGCTTTTTAACATTGTAATGGAAGTCTTAGCCACCACAATCAGGCAAGAGAAGGCAATCAAGGGTATCCAAATAGGACCAGAGGAGATCAAACTGTCACTCTTCACAGATGATATGATTATATATCTGGAAAACCCCAGGGAATCAACTACAAAACTCCTAGAAGTGATCAAGGAATATAGTAACGTCTCAGGATATAAAATTAACACTCATAAATCTGTAGCCTTTATATACACCAACAATAGTCAAGGGGGAAAAACAATCATTTTCCACTTCTGATTAGTCTTACCCAAATCTTTTATTTAAGTGGGGGAGAAGGGGGATAACCTTTCTGAAAGACACTTCACACAGACACAATCAAAAGAAGAATAAGGACTCACGGCACGACATAAACACGCTGAGTTCCCTTCACTTACTTTACTGCTGTCTCGCTCCTCAGGGAGGAGGCTCAAAAATGTGTTTTGGGGGCTTGGTAAGCTGCTAGATATTACTCTGCATCCCACTGAGAGTTCTTCTAAGTTTTTTTTTTTTTTATTTACCCTTGAATTTCTTGTTTATTTTTAATTAGTTTTTAATGCCTCAGACACATCTGGTCGAAAAGAATAGTGCCTGGCTTCCTCTTTTGTAGGTAGGGTGGTTTATACAGTGCCCTGGGCAGAGGGGAGGGAGGGGCCACAGCAGGAAGCAAAGCCCTTCTTCAGACCCACAGACAGAGCCCATCCGGGACATCTCGATGGCAAAAGGCAAACTCATGAGGGGCAGGGAGGAGAAGGACCTTCCTAAGAGCACAGAGTGGCTATTTTCTGCATCTCTCAGAGTTGATCTCAGGTACATGCACATCCACACCCAAATAACTGGAGGCAGCATGGTGGTGGGAAGGAACCCAGGGCAGGGAAACAGAGGGCCCACAGTCCACTTCCAACTTTGCTAGCAACTCAACTGGGACTCTTAAGCAAGACCCCGTGCCTCCATTTCATCAGCTGTGACATGGATTGTTTGGTATGAATCAGTGGTTCTCCAGACCCTGGGCCTTTGGAACCTCGGGTGATTATATAAAGGGGTCTGTGGTATTGTCTGCAGACTTGAAAAATAACATTTCTCCCCATAGACTTATGCTGTTTTTTCAAATGTTGCTGTTGGAGTAATAAAGACAATTCAAATTTTTTTTTTTTTGGAGGAAAAGCTAAATTTGAATTATTTATTGAATAAGGATAAAGTATCTCAGAAAGGTTAGTTTTTCCAGGACCCCAAATTAAATGAAGCAGGAGTTTTTTTTTTTTTTTAAGAAACAGAGTTTCACTATGTCGCTCTCTGTAGAGCGCTATGGCATCACAGCTCACAGCAACCTCCAACTCCTGGGCTTAGGCGATTCTCTTGCCACAGCCTCCACAGTAGCTCCCACCTCAATGCCCAGCTATTTTTTTGTTGTTGTTGCAGTTTGGCCGGGGCTGGGTTCAAACCCGCCACCCTCGGTATATGGGGCCAGTGCCCTATCCACTGAGCCACCGGTGCCACCCAATGAAGCAGGAATTTTATCAGAATTCAATTCAACCTTAACTGAATTTATGGTTACATTCTCCCTTCATCCATTTAGAAATTTTCTCAATCAAATCATGGTATGTAAATAATGAATTTTTCAATCAGGTTACCCCTGGTGAAGCTGCTATCTGAGATTTTATGTCTCTAAATCCTCAAAAGTTTTCAGGTTTTCTGAAGGTGGAAGTGAATCAAACACTTGAATTCTTTCCATTTTCCTCCAGTTGAAAGAATAAAAAGGAGAGAATGTGTGTCAGGAACCTGGGAAGGCAGCAATTATATTCCATTTTTAGATGGAGGAGACGCTAGTTCTGTTTAGGTGGACACTGCCTGGCCAGATTGTCTTTCTGTGGGAGTCATTTCTTTCTTTAGGAGTTTCCAGAGGTACAGCAACTGGAGATGAGCAGACACTCATTGTCACAGAGAACAGAGCCACAGGCCTCCTGGTCTGATAAGGGTTGTTCTCCCCAATGTAGTCATGTATCAGCTAACAGGAGTAAATTCTGAGAAATGTGTCACTGGACAACATCATCACTGTGCAAACACTGTAGACTGTCTTGCACAGCCCCGAGGGCACAGCTGGCCCGCAAGCACCGAGGCTGTGTGGGGCAGACTCCACGCTGTGCCACTGAGCGCTGCAGGCCACTGTAATATCATGGTAGGTAGGTATGCATCCAAACATTTTTAAACACAGAAAAGGTACAGTGAAAATAGAACACTCCATGTAAAAAGTAAAGAATGGCACACTGTAGAGAACTCCTACCATGAACAGAGACTGTAGGACTAGAAGTTGCTTTGGGTCCATCAGTGAGTGTGTGGTGAGGGAGTGTGGGGACACACTGGGACGTTACGCTGCCCTGCCACTCACTTTATAAATTCTGCTTACTTAGGCTATACTAAATTTATAAAATAATTTTTTCTTCAATAATAGGTTAGCCTTAGCTTACTGTAACTTTTTCACTTTATAAACATCTAAATTTTTTAACTTTTCTGGCTCTTGTAATAATACTCAGCTTAAAACACAAACATAATGTACAGCCGTACAAA
The DNA here is from genome assembly GCF_027406575.1 of Nycticebus coucang. Lineage (NCBI taxonomy): Eukaryota > Metazoa > Chordata > Mammalia > Primates > Lorisidae > Nycticebus > Nycticebus coucang. Next base: position 53,246,193 of record NC_069782.1, read on the forward strand.
AATGTTTTCTTTCTTTATTCTTTAAGCTATAAGCTTTTTTCTATTTTTAAATGTTCACTTTTTTGTGAAAATGAAAACTCAAACACATGTGTTAGCCTAGGGCTACATAGGCTCGGGGCCATCAAGGTGTCACTAGGTAACACGACTTTTCAGCTCGATTGTGATCTTATGTGACCACAGTCATCCACGTGGCCCATTGCTGACCAAGATGCTGTTAGGTGCTACATGACTGTATTTGAAGAGCTGACTTCTATAGAAGTGAATTCACTCAAGGCTCAAGAAATCCTTGAAAATGAAGAGCAGACCATCCCACAACCCCTTTCTGTTCAGGATCTGGTGTTATCAGCAGGCCTCACACTGGTCACTTGGTTCCTTCTGAGGACCACTCTGATGAAGGATACCACATGTGCCCAGTGTGGACCCAAAAGGTAAGAAAAGGGTTTACTGGTCACAAGATTCCCTGTGCTTCCATAGAAGAGGAGGTGTTGGGGATTTTGTAATATTTCTAGGCTTTTCCCCATTTAAAAATACTGAGAATATGATGACTAAAACTAATCCCTTTCTCCAAAATGAACCTTTATCCTCACTTGATAGTGACGCATCTATTCCCAAGTTCAATAAAAAATTCTCATGAGAAAAATAGTGCAAGGGCTGCCTCCTGCAGGTGTGGGGAAACGACGACCCGGGTCTCAGCTTCCTCGCTGGAAAAAAGGGGGCAATGTCAGTGCTTGTGTCAGTCATTAGGGTTGTCACAAATTTTCCGGTTCATCTCTCCAGGCACATGTCACGTCTGCACTTCTCCACCCATGTTTAAATCAGACATGACCGATGTGAGCTGTTTGGCCAATAAAGGGTAAGCAGAAGAGCCATCGTGTCCTGCCCAGGTGGGAGCACCAGGAGCAGGGGTGCACTCGCCTAGTGCTCTCGTGGAGATCATGGAAATGTGTAACAAGATGGAATCTCCATCAGCTGGGCCCTAAATGACATGGCGGCCAAGAGCTCTCTTCTGATCTACATTTAATGCTGGAGTGAATCAGAAATAAACTTTCACCACACGAAGCCACCATTACTTGAGAGGAGTTGCTATGACAGCATCCTGATCAATAAGCCACAGAACTGTGTGTCCTTATAATTAGCATCATCATAAATATCATTTTAGATGTTCATTAATGTGTCCAAAATAGAAAGGCATGTCTAAAAACAATAATAAATTAGTGTATTTTTGAAAGAATTATATATCATCTCCCAGGAGATAATTACACTTGCAGCCTTTGATTAAATTTGTATAATTTTTAAAATGAAAATTCTGACACTGTGTGTGTATCACCAGGAGGAATAGGAGAGTGGAAGGCCAACCTTGAGTTTTTCACTGGCTTAAAGCTTACCCTGAACTCTAAATTAGAGTTTTCAAGCCTCTTCCATTTTGCCTAGTTGGTTTGGGCAGAGAGCCCAGATACCACATCATTTTTTTTTAAGTTCTAAATGAACCAAAAAATCAATCAGCATGCACATAATTACTTCACTTGTGGTACCATTACTACCTTGGTTGGCAATGGAAGAATGAGACCCTTCCCACTTGGAGAAAATTTTTAGTACTTGAATTAACAAAATTTCATCTCTGAGCATGGAACTCAGTATTACAGATGGCTGCCATTTTGTGTATTTGTGTTTTAAAAGACTTTTCCACCCCACATAAAAAGTGGAGCGGTTAACAGACCATCCAAGTAAATGCTGACAAGGGAAACCCCCCTGGCTCCACACTGCAGCTGTCCCTCTCTGAGCACCACTTACCTGCCCCCGGCCTTTGATGGGAGGCCTCCTGGAAGTGTCTTTGCACAGAACTGGAAAGGACTCTTCTCATTCCCCAGAGGGGACAGCAGTGAGTCTCCTCACAGGGCAGAATGTCGCAGAAAGTAATTTCAGGTGCTTGGAAAGAGGCCTTTGTGGTTGCTAGGGATACGGTGGGTGCTGAGCAGAGAAGGGGAACAGCAGTTAACCTGGAGGGCTAGTTTCTTCTGCTGACAGTTCACGGGAGATGCAGATGGGGTTTGAACACAGGCAGGAACGCAGAGGTCTTACCTGAGGAGGCGGCTATGGGCGGCAGAGCTGGCTCCTGCGAGCCTGTAAGATTGCTGGAGGGGGAGAATGAAGTGATTAATAACGAGACGGGCCTGCAAGGACCCTTCTCCCCGGAGGACTATGACCTCTGAACTCTCACCTTGGAGGGAGACTGGAGACATGCCGGTCTTGATCTTTTAGGCTAAGCATGTAAAGGGCCACTATCGTAAGGACACTGTCAAAAAAAGAAAAAGCATTGTGTGGCAGATCTGTTTCCAGACATCTCACTTGTCCAGCTGGCCAGAGATGTTCTCTCCCAGGTCACACAGATGGGGGCAGGGTAGGGGAGCCACAGCCCCAGCAGGCAGGAACACCACTGAAGCCAGCACCATGAGCTTGCCGCCCCGGTGAGAAGCAGCCCACAGCTTCCTGGACTTCAGAGGCTCCTGGAGTGCTTCACTCTGATGGATTTTTCCATCCAGCAGCCCCCTGGCCCTGGTAGGCTGTCACAGAAGCATCTGTCACTAGTGCAAGGTTACAGGAGGAAGCATGTCACTTGCTGGCGGCAGCCCTCTGCTCCTCACAGGAGGACGGGGCCAGAGGAGGCGCACATCCTGCTGGTAGAGGTCACCACACTGTCATAGTGCCACAAGGTCAGCCAGCCATGAATGCCAAGCCCTTAGCTGCTAATCCCAACTCTGGCGTCTTCCTTCTGGAAGCCCTGTCTTATTGGAGCACAATATGCCAAATTGGGCAGAGGAAGGAAAGGAGACACAGTAAAGTGTTCATTTCCACACTGTGTGACTTCAAAATAATGAGGATGCCTTTCCCCACGGTGACCACAACTTATCTGTAGAAACAAAAGCTTCCCTCAGAGGCTCCGAGCTTTGGGAAGCTGTTCCCACAGATGCTCATGCCGCCAAACATTTGGCTCTCTCCTCTCTCACGAGCCCCACACGAAGTCTGCTGAGGATGTCACAGTCCACTCTGTCCTGACTCCACTCCTCACAGCTTGACCACAGGCCTGGTTCTCAGACCCTACTCCTCTCGTATCACTCCTGTCTGAGGTTGTGGATTCGTCAGCGTTAAGCACACAAAGGGGTGTGCCACGCACTGGGCATCCACCTGTGTTCTCAGCAGCAGGTGGCCCTTCCCAGTGGGCACAGCCCTGTGTGGGAGAAGTAGTATTGGGCACCCCAGACACTACCAGCGGGTTGGTGGTGCTGCCGCTGTGACTGTTTGCTGGGGTCCAGTCTCCCCAGTTTTGCTCTCTCGCGTCTCCCACGCTCTGACTCCTGATTGCTAACCCTCAAACACTCTTTTTGAGTGGTCTCTGGCACCGACCCCAGCACACAGTCCAGAGACTTGTGGACCATAGAATGAAGTGGACATCTGCCCCCTTCTTTGGGAGCAAACTCCAGTTTTGACCCATCTCAGGTATACCATAAGACAGAAACAAGATAATAAGCCTAACACCTCTCGTTTATGTTCTTAGTGGTCAACAATGTTGAAAATCATAAGATCTGATAAGCAGTCTCTTTACCTTACAACAACCTTTCTGCTGTGCTGGGAATCCACGTCTCTAGGGAACGCTAAGTGTGTCTGCTAGAGGTAGACTCTGTTCACCTGGCCCTGAGGTGGGAATTCCAGCAGAGAATAAGCACACTTAGGAGAGAGAGAAAAACGCAAAGGCTTCTGTAGGGGATTCTGTGTCATGATGTCAAACCCTTGGGAATCTCCCAATGGCAGCCAGGTAAAATAAAGTTGAAATGCTCCCAGAAGAGAAGGGTACGGAAAGACCTCACTGTCTTCTGCAGCTAAAAAGCTACATAGATCAAGGAAACAGAAGTACCTTGGGACTCACTCGCTCTGCCTCTGAGAATGACTGTGCCCCCTAAGACGAGGCACAGAAGCCAGTCTAACAAAGCAGCTTTTGAGGCATAGAAACATTGCTTTCATACTGTGGATAGGAATACTGTAAGAGCAGGAAAGTTGCATGGAAAGGTGTGGAGAAGACAGGCAGGCTGATGACCAGGGCTCCAGGGCTGAGGGCATCCAGCAGCAGCAGCCGCAGGAGCACAGGCCTACATTCTCTCTGGCCAGGGATGACCCCACCTCTGAGCAGAGGAGGGATGGTGTTAAATGTTACCCCATTTGCACGGCAAATATGTTGTCTTTACTTAATGGTTTGGTTTAACAACTTAGTAGATTTGGTTACAATGTCATCATATTGTACATCTTGGTGTCCCTTTGGTACAAAGTCTTCACTGAAGAATCCAGAAGAATTCTAATAAATGTGAATGGCCAGGGGAGAGGGGGTCACGCCTCTTCTTTCCCCCAAGTAGATAGAAAGGAAAACAAAGAATTTGAGAAATTTATTTGCAAAGCTAAGAAAGATGCTCATGCGCACTTAAGTGCACACATGTATGCACACACGCATGCACATGTGTGCACATGCACAGATGCACACACATGTGTGCACACACAGAAGGCACAGTTTGCTGCTAAAACAGAGCAGTGGATTGAGAAAAAAAATTGTCCTTCATCTCACATTTTAGTACAGAAAGTCCGTTCCCTTTTCTTCAAAATGTAAGTTTAAAAAGGGTTCCCTCACCTCTAAGCTATCAAAGGTCAGTGCCTGGTCTAAAGGGCTTCTTGTCTTCAAAGTAAATACATCAGCTCCCCATTCATATGTGAGAAAAGAAAGGTGGAAAGAAAAATATAAGAGCTTTACATAGAATAACATTAAGGTTTTTCTTACCAAAATGCCATCACAGCAATTAAAGTTATAACCAAGGTCTGGAAAAGCCAGTTAGGACACAACCGCCTCTTTCCTGAAAAATAAACCTATAAAAAGGTTCAGTCATGAGCAGGGATAAATCAGTTATTCTGACAGCGAGGAGAAGGAAGCCTGAAGAACTGCTTCCAGCAATGGTCTGCTGCTTCTTTAGGATGGCTGGTTTCCCAGCTGGTTTCTCCTCTCTTTCTCAGCTGCCCCACACCCACCTTCCCTGGACCACAGTGCTCTCCCTTCCCCCTGCCGTCCTGCAGGGCAACGGTCTGCCTTCACTTGGCAGTTACTCTAGCAGTTTCAGGAGAGAAGAAAACCTATGAGCCAAGATGTCCCTCCCTTTTTAATAGAATACTTAAAAATCAAAAGATCTTCAAGACATCAAGGAATAAATTCTAATGGAAGAATTCAAGGATCATAACAAATCACAAAAAGATTCTTATGGCATGAAACTCCACTAAATACTCCTTAAATTACATTAATAACATCAGTGTCCAATTCTCCAACCTATTTACAACCACAGCTCTGGACCCGTGTCTTATTTATTTGCATGTTCATTTAACAGGTATTGATGGAACACTGTCATGTACAGCACTACGGAAGGTATGAAAATGAGTAAATTACAATCTCCAGAATGTGAGTAAGACAAACTCTTAGGATTAATACATCCTGGCCTGAGAACCGGCTTATGGGGAACAGGCCAAGAACTCCAGGATGGACGGCTGTGTAAAAGGCAGGGCATCTGGCTGAAGAGGTAAGAGAGGTTTTCTGCCCACTTAAATAAGGAGACCCTTAAATATGAGCTTCCTATTAATGCCATAGCCGGTATCATGTCAGCTTCCCTCCTGGCACACAGGGTGGAATCATGCTTGTTGGTCAGAAGCATATTAGAATATGATGGTAATTAAGAAGTAGCTTAAGACTGGTCTTTGATTTAATTTCTTGGGCTGATTATCTGACTAAAGGAAATTGCCCTTCAATGTAGTAGGGGGGAGTGTAGGATTAATTATACCTTTTCTAACAAGTACACAAACCCATAGGGCTATTGTAACTGCATCACCCGTAAGTACAGCTGGAAACCACTCTGATCACCAAGAAGCCGATGGTTCATGCTGTTCCTACATCTTATTAGAACTGTCCTGAGGATGTCCTGTACCAAAAAGTAACTCAGTAAAATGTATTGAATCGATTAGAATAAAATAGTATTAGTCTCAGGACAAGCATTTCCCCCTAACCTGCGCCCACAGCTGCTGGGACATTTTAAATCTCCATGCCTCTGCTTCAAATCCTTTGACTTAAAATAAGGAAACAGCCTAAGACCTGGGGTCAGACTTAGAATTATCTAAATGTCAGTGATCCTCATTTCCCTTATCAATAAAGTAAGAATAATAAAATAATTCCTTCTTATTTTTCAGCGTTATTTGGTAGATCCATGTATGTGTCATGGTTCTCCAATTCAGGTGTACAAAAAATGACCATGGAGCTTGTTAGAAGCCTACGTGCCCTGGGAAGTTGTAATTGAACAGGTTTTATTTGAGGTAGGGTGAGGGCTAGGAATCCGTGAGAGGTAAGAAAATGAAAAGTATTTACTCAGGTTTGTTCTTTCCCTCCTTCTCTTCCTCCAGATACTCAGTGAAATCTCACTTAAACCCCAAGACCTCCCCGCTTCACTCTGACCCCTCCATACAGGAGGAATCATGCACCTTAGTCTTGGAAATGGAGAGAGGAAAGAAGAGAAAGCCTAGGTACTGATTTGAGCTAGTGCAGGAGAGCCTGTGGGAAGCTGGGAAGCCGTGTGGAAGTTGGCACAGGGCTCAGCCAGCCTCTGACCCTCCAGCAGTGCCCATCAAGTGCCCACAGCAAGCACTTTGCTCATAATCACCCCACCCAACTCCAGAGCCCCACTCCCCACCCACACCCTCATAAACACAGCAACGACCCAGTGACCCACAGAGGCCCTGAGGAAAAGGGGACACCCAAGAGGCTGGTGGTGGCCTGTAAAGCACAACCAATCTCTTGGAAAGGGTGAGCTCTTCCACCCAGGCAGCACAGAGGGAGCAAACATTTCTGGTGTTGTATCAAGCTCCTGGGACTGGTCTGACATAAGGCGAGGTGTGAGGATCATTGAAATGGAGAGTGTGGAGACATTAATAGCAGGAACACGTGTCCACGTGCTTTACTCGCCCTTATTTCTTTAATCCTCACAATGGCCCTCAATAGCTTTATGGGGCAAAAGCTTTTCTTATCCCCATTTTAGAGATGGGGAAAAGGAGGCACAGGAAGGCTGAGTCTTTCACCCAAGATCACACAGCTAATAAATCACAGAGCCAAGATTTGAACAACAAAAAAATTGGCTCCAGAACCTGGGGTCTTAACTATAATGTCACGTGGCCTTCTTTTTTTTTTTTTGTCTGTAAAGGGAAAAGAAAAGGAAACTAAATAATTTAGAGATTATTCAAAAGGTCAAAGCTTGGGCGGCACCTGTGGCTCAGTCGGTAAGGCACCGGCCCCATATACTGAGGGTGGCGGGTTCAAACCCAACCCCGGCCAAACTGCAACCAAAACATAGCTGAGCGTTGTGGCGGGCGCCTGTAGTCCCAGCTACTCGGGAGGCTGAGGCAAGAGAATCGCTTCAGCCCAGGAGTTGGAGGGTGCTGTGAGCTGTGTGAGGCCACGGCACTCTACCGAGGGCCATAAAGTGAGACTCTGTCTCTACAAAAAAAAAAAAAAAAAGGTCATAGCTTAGCAAGTGGCCCCCATAGCCTGATGGGCCAGCAAAGCAGAGCCTCCCCTGTATTTCCAGCCTCGTGGTCTGTGTCCTAACTCGCTCCCACCTGACCCTTCAGGGAAGCCGTGCCGGCTCCCAGAGCTGCATCCTCGCATCTCTGTCCGCACCTCTCTTGCAGCCCCTGTCCTGTCTGGCCAGCAGGATTCTGGCTCTAAGGCTCAGCTCCTAAAACTCCCACGTGCTCTGAGCCTCTGCCGCATTGACCCACAGCCAGGTATGACTGCTCTGTCTTTTATTCTAATCCGTCCTGGCTGTGGTGTAATTCCTTAGCAGAGACCAAATCTGACTCAGCTGTGTCCGCCTCCCACAGGCCTTCCACAGAGTGGGCTGGAGGCTGGGAGTTGAATGGGCCTGTATAAGGCCCGTGTAAGTCCTGCCCTTTTCCACACGCCCAAGACACTGAACCACTCAATGTTTTTCATTTAAATTGTGAGATTTCAGGGAATAGCTGCAGACTGGCCTCTCCACTTGTGCCTTCAGCTACTTAATAATACTTAACAAATATTTCTTGGTGCTACGGTGTTCCACTCCCTAGCAACACAGAGTGAAGGAGGCAGACACAGGGCCTGCTCTGTGGACCGCAAAGTCTAGTTAACATTCTGAGATAATTTTCCCTTACTGGTACTTCTCTGTGATGAAGAGCGTGTCCTTCAAGTTCACAAAGGATTACCCTTCACTTTTGACTGTAAATGTTATCCTACTTAATAAAAGCTCTCTTTATTCATCAATAAAACCATCACATTTTAACCTTTGTAAGTAGATGAATACCTATTCTTCCATTTGCATATTTAGTACTAAACATCAAAGGCAAAGAGGGATTTGAGGACTGACTGAAGTTCCTTTGGGATTTTTTTCTGAAGCCAAAGGTAGGGGACTGCAGGGGTCAAGCCACACACAGACCTTGCAGCCCACAGTCAGGTGTGTGTGGAGCCCATGAATCTCATCTGACTGATTCAATACAAACAAAAACTGGCAGGTAATTCTGAAATGGACATGTTCTGTGCTCACTTCCCCAAACTTATGCTCTTTAAAAAGCTGGTTAACATCTATCACAGTGTTAATATCTAAATACCTGACCTCAGAAGGATGCAAACTGGGGAATCTGTCAACAGATAGATGAATAAAAAAAAGCTCCAGCAATTTCGCTAGAGACTTTTTAAATACAAAATCTCATTTCTTTTCTTCATAAGTTTGTCTACTTACCTTGTTGGGTTTCTTGTGAATGGCTCTTCTCGGAGAAGATGTACTAACAGCTCGGCTAAATTTGCTTTAAGAGAGAGAAAATTGATTACTATTCAAATACCTTTACAGGAGTGATAGGGCAAAAGCCCAGACTGTTGGTAACACTGTGACTCTCCTGTATAATATAGTGATAATTCCAGGGTGGTGCCTGTGGCTCAGTGGGTAGGGCGCCGGCCCCATATACCGAGGGTGGTGGGTTCGAACCCAGCCAAACTGCAACAAAAAAATAGCTGGGCGTGGTGGCGGGAGCCTGTAGTCCCAGCTATTCAGGAGCTGGAGGTTGCTGTGAGCTATGATGCCACAGCACTCTACTTAGGATGATAAAGTGAGACTCTGTCTCTAAAGAAAGAAAAAAATACAGGGATAATTCCAAAAAAGAAAAGTCAAGACAACTGAGAAGTTTTGTGTGTGTGTGTAAAAGAATTTTAGTAAGCATAAATGAATTATTTAACATTACATTCCTTTTTTTTTTTCAAAACTAGACCCCAGGAAATGTGCATTTACTTCCTTAAGCAATAAAAAATAATGAAGTTCTAAATAACGGTGTTCTAAATTTAGAATCACCAGCCTCCCCACTAAAGGAGAAGATACCCTTTTGCTAAAGTTTGCACTTCCTATACAATTGCCACTAAACAGAGGCCTCATGTTTTGTTGTATTCTTAAAGCAACAACAGAAAATATAAGAAAATCATTCCGTAAGACAATTGTGTTCCAAAATATTCTTCATTGAGAGGATGGATTAAAGATGGAGGCCGAGTAACAGCTTCCCTGCAACCGGGAACAGCGAGTCTGGGGGGACAAGACTCCAGGCATCTCTGGCCGGTGGGATCTGCCTATAATCATCCCTTTCAGGATACAGGTAGCCAGCAAGGGACTTCTGGACCCCAAGAGGAGGACAAAAACAGTGGAAAACTGGCAAGTGGTTGCGTGTGTTCCATCGACCTAATCACGCCGGGGACCGTAAGTACAAGCAGCAGTGAGACTGCAAACCAGAAAGGCCTTACCTGTGAACTATTTCAGTGTTCTTGGACTTGGCACTCAGTTAAACTGCCTTGGGGAGAGCTTGAGCAGGAGTGTGGAGAACTTTGGGCATTATCTGGGGCCCCAGACTGAGCCACAGAGCTGGGTGCAGGAAGCCATTGTGAAAGAACTGCCCCGGCAAGCTCCGCCCTCAGGGTCTCAGAGCAAGGATTGGGTGGGTCAAAGTAACCTACTGACTGAGCAGCCTAAAGGCAGGGACTCAGCTGCCTTACAGCCTTAATACTTAGGGGCAGAGTGAGACAGTTTTGGCACACTGGAGCCTTGGGCTGTTGCCCTGGATAGAGTGCCGTGACGGCACATAGCAAACTCAAACTCCTGGGCTTGGCGCCGCCCAGACCTCCATAAGAACTGTGCAGCAACCCCTGACCAGTGACCCGCACCCACCGGGCCTCCGCATTCCCTAACCAGGAACTGCGGGAGCCACGCAACCCTGCGTCCTCCCTCCTGTGTCTTCCCATCTTCCACACTAGCCCGTTCATCTGGACAGGGACTCTGGTAGCTGCACGCCCTTTGGAGCCCTCTCTGCCTCTGCGCAGAGTTCTTCTTCTGGCCAGAGACTGCTGGAGCCTTGGGCTCTCTCTGCCAAAGTCACTGGGCACCTGCCACTCCCAGAACCGTGCGCACCACCCCCAGCCCTGTTGCTGGATCCGGGTGTGTCACAAACCAGAGCTGCTTCAACAACCAGAACTCCCTAGCTAGAGCACCCCAGAGGAACTACACAGGGTCACTCCCTACAAAGATCCAGCAACAATAGAGTGATCCCGCTGGGGTCTAATCTTGGAGAGACACCTCCCCAACTCTGAGGACAGCCAGAGGCAACGGTGAAAAACAACCATAAGGCGAAATCAACAGAAAAACTCTGGCAATATGACTAATAAGAGTAGATCAACTCCACCAAAGATCAATGGGGCAGAAACAGCACAAGACCCCATGCACAAACAAATAGCTGAGATGTCAGAAATTGAATTCAGGATCTGGATAGCAAATAAGATCGAATTAGAATTCAAAAGTTATCTCAAGAATTTAACGATTCTAAGACCAAATGACCAAAGATTTCGACGCATTGAGACAACAAGTTGCATCCCTCAAAGATCTGAGAAACACAGTAGAATCCCTCAGTAACAGAATGGAGCAAGCTGAAGAAAGGATTTCTGACATTGAAGACAAAGCTTTCAGATGCTCCCAAACCCTCAAAGAAGAAGAGAAATGGAGAGCAAAAACAGACCACTCTCTCAGAGAGCTCTCAGATAATTTGAAGAAAACCAATATTCATCTTATAGGGATCCCCGAAAGTGACGAAGTGGCTTCACAAGGCACAGAGTCTCTTCTCCATGAGATTATGAAGGAGAACTTTCCAGACACGCCAAGAGATTCTGAAATTCAGATAGCAGACAGTTTCAGAACTCCAGCATGACTCAACCCAAATAAAACATCCCCCAGACACATCATAATCAATTTCACTAAAGTTAATATGAAGGACAAAATTCTGAAAGCTGCCAGACAAAAGAAAACCATTACCTACAAGGGGAAGAATATCAGAATAACTTCAGATCTCTCTGCTGAAACCTTTCAAGCTAGAAGAGGATGGTCATCGACTTTTAATCTCCTAAAACAAAATAACTTTCAACCCAGGATCCTGTCCTAGCTAAACTGAGCTTCATTTATGACACAGAAATTAAATACTTCAACGACATTCACATGTTGAAGAAATTTGCCACAACTAAACCAGCTCTCCAGACCTATCCTCCATAAAGACCAGCATAATTCTCCACCACAAAAGTAAACCCACCCAAAAAATTTTTGATCAAATTCCAACTTCCACAGTCGCAAAAGGATTAAAAATGTCCACCGGTCTCTCGAAAGGCTTATCAATACTCTCAATTAATGTGAATGGTTTAAAATGTCCTCTAAAGAGGCATAGGTTGGCGGACTGGATACAAAAACTCAAGCCAGATATCTGCTGCATCCAAGAATCGCATCTTACATTAAAAGACAGATATAGAGTCAAGGTGAATGGATGGTCATCTATATTCCAGGCAAATGGAAAGCGGAAAAAAGCAGGCGTTGCAATCCTGTTCGCAGATGCAATAGGCTTTAAACCAACCAAAATAATTAAGGATAAGGATGGACACTTCATATTTGTTAAAGGTAATACTCAATATGATGAGATCTCAATTATTAATATTTATGCACCCAACCACAACGCACCTCAATTTATAAGAGAAACTCTAACAGACATGAGCAACCCGATTTCTTCCACTTCCACAGTAGTTGGAGATTTTAACACCCCTTTAGCAGTCCTGGATAGATCCTCCAAAAAGAAGCTAAGCAAAGAAATTTTAGATTTAAACTCAACCATTCAACATCTGGACGTAACAGACATCTACAGAACATTTCATCCCAAAAAAACTGAATACACATTCTTCTCATCAGCCCACGGAACATACTCCAAAATCGACCACATCCTAGGCCACAAATATAACCTCAGCAAATTTTAAAAAATAGAAATTATTCCTTGCATATTCTCAGACCATCATGGAATAAAAGTTGAACTAAATAACAACAGGAACCTGCATACCCATACAAAAACATGGAAGCTAAACAACCTTATGCTGAAGGATACATGGGTTATAAATGAGATTAAGAAGGAAATCACCATATTTTTGGAACAAAACAACAATCAAGACACGAATTACCAGAACCTCTGGGATACTGCAAAGGCAGTCCTAAGAGGGAAATTTATAGCACTGCAAGCCTTCCTCAAGAAAACGGAAAGAGAGGAAGTCAATAACTTAATGGAACATCTCAAGCAACTGCAGAAAGAAGAATACTTCAACCCCAAATGCAGCAGAAGAAAAGAAATAACCAAAATCAGAGCAGAATTAAATGAAATTGAAAACAAAAAAAATATACAACAGATCAATAAATCCAAAAGCTGGTTTTTTGAAAAGATCATTAAAATAGATAAACCTTTGGCCAACCTAACCAGGAAAAAAAGAGTAAAATCTCTAATTTCATCAATCAGAAATGGTAATGATGAAATAACAACAGACCCCTCAGAAATTCAAAAAATCCTTAATGAATACTACAAGAAATTCTACTCTCACAAATATGAAAATCTGAAAGAAATCGACCAATACCTGGAAGCACACCACCTACCAAGACTTAGCCAGAACGAAGCGGAAATGGTGAACAGGCCTATATCAAGTTCTGAAATAGCATCAACTATACAAAATCTCCCTAAAAAGAAAAGCCCAGGACGAGATGGCTTTATGTCCAAATTCTAACATTCAAACATTTAAAGAAGAACTAGTATCTATACTACTAAACCTCTTCCAAAATACAGAAAAAGAAGGAATACTACCCAGCACATTCTACGAAGCAAACATCACCTTTATCCCAAAACCAGAGAAAGACCAAACAAGAAAAGAAAATTATAGACCAATATCACTAATGAATATAGATGCTAAAATACTCAATAAGATCCTAACAAACAGAATCCAACAACACATCAAAAAAATTATACACAATAATCAAGTCGGATTTATCCCAGGGTCTCAAGGCTGGTTCAATATACGTAAATCTATAAATGTAATTCAACACATAAACAAACTTAAAAATAAAGACCATATGATTCTTTCAATTGATGCAGAAAAAGCTTTTGATAATATCCAGCATCCCTTCATGATCAGAACACTTAAGAAAATTAGTATAGAAGGGACATTTCTTAAACTAATAGAGGCCATCTACAGCAAACCCACAGCCAATATCGTATTGAACGGAGTTAAACTGAAATCATTTCCACTTAGATCAGGAACCAGGCAAGGTTGCCCATTGTCTCCATTGCTCTTTAACATTGTGATGGAAGTTTTAGCCATTGCAATTAGGGAAGAAAAGGCGATCAAGGGTATCCACATAAGGTCAGAAGAGATCAAACTTTCACTCTTCGCAGATGATATGATCGTATATCTGGAAAACACTAGGGATTCTACTACAAAACTTTTAGAAGTGATCAAGGAATATAGCAATGTCTCAGGCTACAAAATCAACACCCATAAATTTGTAGCCTTTATATATACCAACAATAACCAAGCTGAACAAACAGTCAAGGACTCTATTCCTTTCACAGTAGTACCAAAGAAGATGAAATATTTGGGAGCATACCTAACAAAGGACGTGAAAGATCTCTACAAAGAGAACTATGAAACTCTAAGAAACGAAAGAGTCAAAGATGTTAACAGATGGAAAAACATACCATGCTCATGGCTGGGAAGAATCAACATTGTTAAAATGTCCATACTGCCCAAGCAATATATAATTTTATTGCAATTCCTATTAAAGCTCCATTGTCATACTTTAAAGATCTTGAAAAAATAATACTTCGTTTTATACGGAATCAGAAAAAACCTCGAATAGCCAAAACATTACTCAGCAATAAAAACAAAGCAGGAGGAATCACGCTACCAGACCTGAGACTGTACTATAAATCCATAGTGATCAAAACAGCATGGTACTGGCACAAAAGCAGAGAAGTAGATGTCTGGAACAGAATAGAGAACCAAGAGATGGATCCAGCTACTTACCGTTATTTGATCTTTGACAAGCCAATTAAAAACATTCAGTGGGGAAAAGATTCCCTATTTAACAAATGGTGCTGGGTAAACTGGCTGGCAACCTATAGAAGATTGCAACTGGACCCACACCTTTCATCATTAACTAAGATAGACTCTCACTGGATAAAAGATTTAAACTTAAGACATGAAACTATAAAAATGCTTGAAGAAAGTGCAGGGAAAACTCTTGAAGGAATTGGCCTGGGTGAATATTTTATGAGGAGGACTCCCCAGGCAATTGAAGCAGTATCAAAAATATACTACTAGGACCTGATCAAACTAAAAAGCTTCTGCACAGCCAAGAACATAGTGAGTAAAGCAAGCAGACAGCCCTCAAAATGGGAGAAAATATTTGCAGGTTATACCTCTGATAAAGGTCTAATAACCAGAATCCACAGAGAACTCAAATTTATTAACAAGAAAAGAACACGTGACCCCATCTCAGGGTGGGCAAGGGACTTAAAGAGAAACTTCTCTATAGCAACAGACGCACAATCTACAAATACATGAAAAAAAGCTCATCATCCTTAATCATCAGAGAAATGCAAATCAAAACTACTCTGAGATATCACCTAACCCCAGTAAGAGTAGCCCACATAACAAAATCCCAAAACCAGAAATGTTGGCGTGGATGTGGAGGAAAGGGTACACTTCTACACTGCTGGTGGGAATGCACACTAATACGTTCCTTCTGGAAGGATGTTTGGAGAATACTTAGAGACCTAAAAATAGACCTGCCATTCGATCCTATAATTCCTTTACTAGGTTTATACCCAGAAGACCAAAAGTCACAATATAACAAAGACATCTGTACCAGAATGTTTATTGGAGCCCAATTCATAATTGCTAAGTCATGGAAGAAGCCCAGGTGCCCATCGACCCACGAATGGACTAGCAAATGGTGGTACATGTATACCATGGAATACTATGCAGCCTTAAAGAAAGATGGAGACTTTACCTCTTTCATGTTTACATGGATGGAGCTGGAACATATTCTTCTTAGCAAAGTATCTCAGGAATGGAAGAAAATGTATCCAATGTACTCAGCCCTACTATGAAGCTAAATTATAGCTTTCACATGAAGACTATAACCCAACTATAGCACAAGACTATGGGGAAAGGGCCAAGGAAGGGGAAGGGAGGGGGGAGGTTTTGGTGGAGGGAGGGTAATGGGTGGGGCCACATCTATGGTGCATCTTAGAATGGGTACAGGCGATTGCACTAATGTACACAGCTATGATTTAACAATAAAAAAATAATAAATATTAAAAAAATAAAAAAAAATTCTTCATTATCAGAAAGTAATAACGGTCACCATTTGATCAAAATGACCATTTAGATTGATCTCATTTTGCAAAGAGCCCACTGTCTCCTTTCCCCAATTCCTCTGAGGATCTGAGATGTACCTGATGGAGCTCGCTTCGCTGGCTGAGGACTTCCAGCTGCTGAGCCGCTTCAACCTGGCCAGCTTTCTGTTCCACACTTCCAACTCTTGTATACGTTCTTCAAGGTTGTTAGTTAGTTTGCAGAGCTGCTTCACTGCACCTACGTTTTCCATAAAGATCTGGTCCTAAAAAGGAAAGTCATACACAGTGCGTCCATTAACAGTTTGAGACCACCAGGGAGCCCATCGCCCTTTCCAAGGTGGTGGAATACACCATTGAAAATGGTTATATCTGCACACATCTTCAAGTTCATTCAAGATAAATCTGGAGAGGTTTCAAACGTAAAGAGGTCTTGCTAAACTGATGGCTGTGTAGTAAAACTGCTTCTGCTCAATTTGCAATAAAATGGAAATATGTCCTTGTAACTCAAAAAATGGAGCTGAAGGATGTTGTCCAGTTTGGAATCCAGTGATTTATTCTCAGTGGCCATTGTGCTATATTTAAAACTCATGAAAAGAACATCAGAACAGGCTTCTGAATGCTGATTTGTGTGTTCATCACCAGAGCCCCATAAGAAATGTTTCCAGCTTTTGCTGGCAAAATGCACATTGGATTGCTCAGGTGAAAGAGGGAGGAACACTTATTTTTTTTCTTCTGAATTCGGCCACATACTAGATCTGACACTTCAGGTGAAACGTAATAACCTCTCTGGCTTCAGTTTCTTTGTCTATTAATGAGAGGATAATTTTTTTTTTTTCAAGACAAAGTTTCACTATGTCACCCTCAGTAGAGTGCTGTGGCATCACAGCTCACAGCAACCTCCAACTCTTGAGCTTAAGCGATTCTCCTGCCTCAGCCTCCCAAGTAGCTGGGACTATAGGTGCCCGCCACAATGCCTGGCTTTTTATTGTTGTTGTTGTAGTTGTCATTGTTGTTTAGCAGGCCCGGTCCAGATTTGAACCTGCCAGCCCTGGTGTATGTGGCCAGCGCCCTACCTGCCGCACCCTCGGCATCAGGCCGCAGCGAGGTGGCGCTGTCCGCGCTGTAAGTGACGGAGTGGAGGTTAGTGCTCCCCGGAGCTGGGCCCCCAGCACCCCCTGTGTGCGACAGCGGCAGAAATGCTGCCTAGCACACAGTTTTCCGCATTCCTAATAGGTGAAGGCACTAGTAGAAGGAGAGTGTATGTGATTATTGATTTGTGTCTTATGTCTGTTTGTTCCCGATAAGCAACCAAGAAGTTTCAACAGAATAAACTCAAAGATTACTGATCCAGATATAGCCCACAAGGAAACTTGCGACTGCAATTCTTTTCCATCATAAATGTCAGTAAACTAAGACAATGAGCCACGGGGCAAACAGCATGTCTTAACACAATACACACAATCACTATTCACTATAACCATTTATTCGAAAAACACCTAAAGCCACTAAGTTTATAATCAATAGATGCACAGTAGAAAACACAAACATGATTAAAAATATGAATATAAGAATTAATCTAATTAGAATTAAAGTAGTAAAAGAAATATATAATAAAATTTAAAAGCAGACTATACTATTACTAAACACTAACATATATAGTTACTAATAAGAATAAAAATATATAGAAAATATATATAGAAGTAATCAAGCATTATACATAAAGGAATATGTCAAGCTATTTTAAAAAGAAAAAGATTATAAGAAACTGAAAAGAGTTGCAAAACTGAGAGGAGTTATAAGCCTTGACATTCCTAAAGAGGGAGTAAGCAGGTGTTACTGATAAACCTCCCTCCGGAGAGCAAAACCTTGAAAACATGTAATGCATGATAAACCGCATATGCAGACACAAAGATAATTTACAAGCATAAGCAGAATAAAGATTGCATTATTTGAACCTTGAAAAGAAAATGTATAAATACCAACATATACCCTCAGTAAATTTTGCAGCTGCATACTCCAACCTGTGAAGTGTGTCAGTCTGTCTTTCCTGCGTCGCCCCTTTAACCCTCCTCGTCTCTTCTCCCTGAATTCCCTCGGACTGGAAGCCACCGACCGGGCAGTCCGCGGCACCTACCCAGTGAGCTGAGAGGGTAATTCTTGAGATGTCAATTTCTTTTTTTTTTTTTTTTGGTGATTTTTGGCCAGGGCTGGGTTTAAACCCACCACCTCCGGCATATGGGGCCAGCACCCTACTCTGTTGAGCCACAGGCACCATCCGAGATGTCAATTTCTGCTGAAACATTCCATGAGCTATCAGGTTCGGTTCACACAGGGGGCGCCATAAACATTCATACACATTTAAGAAAGGAAAAAGCTGTATTAAAGTTGTAATACTCAAAATATACCAATAACAAAAGATGAATACAAGTCACATTTGACTTCTGCAACTACAAGAGGTGCTCAAAGTGATCACCATCAGGGTCCAGACACTTCTGATTATAGCAAATTACTGCCTGAGCACGTCGGCCACAGTGCTTCTGCCATTCTCGTTGACAGCCCACCTGTCACGTGGTGATACTATCATTGGATTAAGGCCATCTTTGGAGTGAACGTCACACTAAAATTAAAATTTTAAGCAGGGTTACCTATGTGTTAGTTTTCCAGGCTGAACTGAATAAATTCACATAGATAACCCTGCTTAAAATTTCAGCCTAACTTCCAAACACAATTAAAAAATAAAATACAAAAAGCACTTAATTCTTCCCATTTAGAAAAAGTCACTGACACCTTAGAAAGAGAAATAAAGGGGAGATCAACCAAAGTCAGAGCATCCAGGCCATCCCCTCCTGGCCCTCCGCCTGCAGCTGTCATATGAACCTGTGCAGTGACATCCCAGCCATAACAAAAACCCTGGAAAGTATGGTCAACTCACACCCCAACCCCAAGACTTCTGCCCTTCTTTACCTGTCTCTGTTTACAAGTTCAAAATTCCATAGCACTTTCAAAATCTCACAGGAGCTGAGCCATTAATGAGGCCAATTGGAAGAGTCTCGGGTGAAGGGTAAGACTCAGGGCTGTGTGTCTTTGAGATTTTCATTGCCTGAGCCAAAGCTCTGAGTGTTTCCAACACTGGGCAGCCATCACTCAGAGCATCACAGATGGAGACTTAGACTCTGCAGTTTAAAGATAGGTGTGTCATGTGAAGCAGCAGAAGACTCTCCTAAACAGATGTATGCAAGTCCCCTGATGCCCTGCTCTCTTCCACACCTGAGACTTTATTCTGACAGTTCTGATAAAAACGCCTTTCCGCAAGGCCAGTCCAAACCCTATCACACCCGGGATCTCCCCAGAGACACCAGTCAGAGGGCGTCCCCAGAGGGTCACTTGGCCACTGGGTTTGTCCCCCCACTTGGACCCTGAGTTTGTGGAGGGCAGCAATCTTGTTGATTCACTTGTGTATCTCACTCACACTGAGCCCATAAGAGTCGCTCAGTAAAAATGAACAAAAGTGAATGGAGAGTTACGAGTTAGCAGCTTAGGAAAACGGAAAGCAGCAAAATCAGGGACAGCTGATCTGGAGACCTGTCCTTGCTGAGAGAAAACTTACTTAAAAAAAAAAAGACATCCCTATGTTAGCTTCTCAAAAGGCATCAGAAAACCCTGGTTTTCCTGAAATCTTACCACATGTCTTTCAAAATCTATTCAAAGAGCACAAATGGATAAAACCACTTGGGAATGGAATCTAGCAATATCTAGCAAAATTATACGTGTTTTGATTTTTGAGCCAGTAATACCAGTTCTAGAAATCTAGTCCATAGATCTCTTGGTAAAAGGTAAAACAAAGGAAGACTGACATCAACCCAGATGTCATCGATAGGAGAATTGATGATAAACAATGACACATTCACATCAGAACCAAGACTAGGATATAATCTAAGGAGACAGTGTCAGGGGCAGAAGAGTGTGTATAGTATGTTATCTTTTGTCTGATAAAAGGGAAGAATACAAAATATTTTTATATTTTCTTAGATTGAAAAAAGGATAATGAAGGATAAACCAAAACTAATTTGAAGTTTTCATACATACAGAGAAGGAAAAAACAAGGTGGGCAAAATGGGTAGAAGCCAGGCTCTTTAAATGTGCCTCATTTTATAAATTTTCCTTTAGAATAATGAATTTCAAATAATTATAAAATATAACCAAAATTCAAAAAGCATCCCCTAAAAATAAAAAATAAAAAAACAATGAACCTAATTGGGTACCGAGTTTCTGGTTTAACCTTACAGAGATTTATTTTAAATGACTTCAAAGACCAGTACTTTGTCCATTCCTAGAGGGATATATCTTAATGACAAAGACAAACAAAAACCATCAGCCAAGAAATCTTAAACTTTTCAACGATTGTGTTGTTAGTAATGATAGTGATGGATCACACGCACACACAGTTGGATAAAGCAAACACAAAATTAAGTTAATAGTGTTATAAACCAAGATTTTTAGCATTTAAGAAAAGGAATACAAAATCTAAATATTAAGTAAAAGCCCAGCAAAGCTGAATTTAAATTAGAAATTCTGCAACTAAATCCTGACATAGTCTATTTTAAAAAAGAAAAAATATTTTCTAGCTATGTCCATTAAAAAGGACTAGAAAAATAATACTTGCACCCCACTAATGATAAACACCCCTCATTGCTGTCTCTAAATACCATTCCCATTGAAAGGAACCAGGACTGGAGGGAAACGTATGAAAGGAACCTGGAGTCCCTCACCAGGAGAGCTCAAGGAGCCATCACGGCTGGCTCTGTGGTTGTGTCAAAGTGACTCCAGGAGCCAAAGAAACTCCCACTGGCCAGAGGTAGGACATCAAAGAACTAATTACCATAAACAGATCAAAGAATCAAATGTAGATTAAAAGCATACAAAATTCTATTGAATTTTTGAAAATATTTTATTGGCTACCTTTAGAGGATATTTGGTGTTCAACTCATTTTTCTGAAAACTTATAAATATAGGAAAAAAATCAAATTTTATGCTACATATATCTACATATTTGATAAGGGAAGTTCTTTGTTTTAGAAGAATTCAGAGAGGGGCGGCGCCTGTGGCTCAGTGAGTAGGGCGCCAGCCCCATATGCCGAGGGTGGCGGGTTCAAACCCAGCCCCGGCCAAACTGCAACAAAAAAATAGCTGGGTGCTGTGGCGGGCGCCTGTAGTCCCAGCTACTCGGGAGGCTGAGGCAAGAGAATCGCGTAAGCCCAAGAGTTAGAGGTTGCTGTGAGCCGTGTGACGCCACGGCACTATACCCGAGGGCGGTACAGTGAGACTCTGTCTCTACAAAAAAAAGAAAAAAAGAAGAATTCAGAGAATCGGTAAAGAAGGAATGACAGGGTATTACTATTTTCGAAGCCCTAAGGAAATGAGAGTTTGGGCAATAATCCTCAGTGGCTGTTATAAGCTATGCATATATCTCTTTCCTTCTTATATACACACATAAAAACTATCAGGGAAAGTCAGCACCAACTGGATTTGATGATACTAAGGAATTACTGTAAATTGCAGGCAGGATTATAGTACAGTGGTTTGGTTGTTAGGTAGCAGTCCTTCTTTTAAAAAACAAAACAAAACAAAACTGAAGTACCTGCAGTTAAATCGTATGAGGTTGGAGGTTGCTTTAAATAATCCAGCTGGGGGCAGCGCCTGTGGCTCAATGGAGTAGGGCACCAGCCCTATATGCCGGAGGTAGCAGGTTCAAACCCAGCCCCAGCCAAAAAAAAAAAAATTGCAAAAAAAAATAATAATAATCCAGTTGGTAGGGGGTTAAATAAAGTAAGATTAGACAAGAATTGATAACTGTGAAATCTTGAGAGAGGCATACATGGAGTTTCATTACTATTCTTATTTTGCATCTGTTTAAATTTTTCATTAAAAATGTTAAAAAGTAGGAAGATGCCTGTGGCTTAAAGGAGTAGGGCCCTGGCCCCATGTACTGGAGGTGGCGGGTTCAAACCTGTCCCTGGCAAAAAAATGGAAAAAAAAAAAAGTTAAACATTATCTCAAAACAAAAATAAAGTCACCTGATAAAAGCCCTTTTAAATTTTCTAATTCCAGTACAGGATTTCCTTTACTTCTAAATTTGTTTTAACAAAAATAAATAAATCGTGAAAATTAAAATAAACCTCTATGATTCCAAATCATAATAAACAGTGTGTCACTATTTATTACATTTGCCCTGTAAGGAGCCTTATACTATAATGATAGCTGTATTGTTTACAGCAGGTCCCATGGTCAGCTGATGCGCACTGGGCTGTCCAGCACAGACTCCCAGCCATCACCTCTGCATCCTCCCCGCACCTGCTCCCAACCAGATGCCCTTCCAGGCAGTGCTGTGAGTTCTCATCCTAAGTCTCCCACATATACACATCACTCACCATCCTTAGTGGCGCTAATTATTATATGCTTTTTCTTTCTTGGCAACTGGCTGCTTTTTCTTTTTAAAAAATGTTTGCTTGATACATTAATATAAAGTTTAGCCCAAACCAAAGCAGACAGAGGAGAATGATGATAAAGTCCTCTGCAAGCCCCTGCCTGTTCTTTCTGCAGTGTCTTCCCCGACGGGACTCTGCATACGGCCTCCTGCCACACCAGTGGCTGCCGTTGTCTGGTTACTTGTCAATAACAATAATAAGCCACCTCTAATTTCCCCAACTCAAATTTGCTAGCATCATCTATCTTCCAGGTAGATCCAACAGGCAAGGAGATAATTCGTATGTTTTCCTATTCAAGAGGCAATAAAGTCGAGAGGAATTTACTACTGCCTTCCTGATTATAATTCTGGCTGACCCTGACTTTACAGATCCAGTGGAAAATCACCAAAAAGTAAATTTCCAGGACATGTTAGAGAGATTGACCCTTAATAAAATACTGAAGAATTCTGACTTCTGTCTTCCATTATCATGGTGAAGCCAGTATCAGTATGTTCTAAAATACAGCGTAGAGTTTTCTGAAGATGCCCTTTTCTGGGAGAGTGCCAAGGTCTGTAGGAGCCGTTTCTAACCAGGACTGCGCATCGTGGAAGCCTGAGGAACCGGTACCTGAACACACCTCCAGCCCCACGCGTAGGCATGGGTTGGTCAGGGCCGAGATGGGCATAGGCAGGGCATCTGACAGGGTGCTTATTTGATGCCCACCCTCGGTTAAGAATAACTTTGTTAACGACTCAACTCTGTCAGCTATAGGCAGTTTTAAATGGGGCCTACTGCCTCAGCGGAAACACAACCTAAAACTGATTGAATCAGCTTCCCGCCAAAAACTGCTGATGAGCCCATGAAGGCAGAAATGGCAACTACTTCAAATCACCAAGTGTCTTTTTCCTGCTGTTGGAAAGTCCTGCCTGGGGTCCAGGACACACATGGACAAGGTCAGCCTGTCTTCTACAGGGGTGCTTGGGGCGGCAGGGCAAGTTCACGTGCACACGGGAGCAGTGGGGGCCCCTGTGCAATCTCCCACCCCCTCTCACCAGGGTCCCCTCTCACTCAGCCCCCTTCACCTGATGGCTGAGTGTGGCACTTCCTCTCGGCTCCTGCCTGAGTCACCTGTCCCACCTTCCTTCCTCATGGTGTCACGTTTGTTTACCTATACTATAGACAACTCGAGAGTGGGCTCACCAAGGTTGGGCCATACGTCTCATCCACACTTGGTTCTCCAGCCCTGAGTGGCAGCTCAGTAGATACCTAAGGATTAAACGATCAACATTCTTTTTTTTTTTTTTTTTTTGAGACAGAGTCTCACTCTGTCACCCTGGGTTGAGTGTTGTGGCATCATCGTAGCTCTCACAGCAACTTCAAACTCCTGGGCTCAAGATATCCCCTTGCCTCAGCCTCCCGAGTCGCTGGGACTACAGGCTTCTGCCACTACATCCGGCTATTTTTAGAGAAAAGATCTGACTCTTGCTCAAAACTGGTCTCAAACTCCTGAACTGAAGGGATCCACCCACCTCAGCTTGGCAGAGCGCTGGGATTACAGGAATGAACATTCCAAGGGAGGTGTTTGACGCCAGGGGCACTGAAAGGGCTTAGCTCTCTAGAGAAAGGAAGAGAGGGGCCTTTGCCAGTTTATTCTTTTATGTAAGACTTCTCTCAGAAAAAAAAAAAACAACAACAACAAAAAAAAGAAAAACCAAGGTCCTAATTCCTCTTCTATGTTAGAAAATGCCAGTGAAAGGTGGAGGATTAAATAGCAATCGGTGCTTCTCACCTTCAGTACAGCGGGCTGGTGGTCTGACCGTCCTCCACCCTATCAGGCCCTTTTCTTCTGGGTAAGAGATTGGCCCAGGAAGCAGATGAGAGCCCTTTCGTTCCCACCACCTCCGCCTCCCTGAAGGAAACCCCTGTCTCTGCAGAGCACAGCCGGGAAGCCCCTCATCCGCTCGCAGGTTAAGGACCATGAGCCTCTGACGGGGAGGTGCAGCCGAGTAGAGGGGGCCGTTTCTCCTCCCAAACCAGAGCAAGGGTCACTAAGCCCTGTCCTATTTCTTTCCTGGTAAGACAGCATCACAGACTTGAAAACACTTCTTGCGGTAAATGACATTGGCTCTGATGTTGCATAGATGGCTGTTTCGTAATAAAATCATGGGAATAAAACAGCCTGTAATTGAGCGTTGTAAACATCATCGCCAAAGGGAGAGAAACTGGGTGTGTCTGGTAATTGTTTGGGCTTTGAATAAACTCAGCTTTAGATCTTTGTCCAAGAGTTTATTTCGTAGAGAGCTCACCAGGCCCAATGTGGATATAAAATAATAGAATCCCCAAACCAGAAAAGCAGGCTGCTGAGATGGTGTGGAATCTCAGACTAGCAGCTGAGTTTTTAGCAGGCCCCTGGAGGAGAGGCCTCCTTTGCGTCCGTATTTCTCTTGCAAAGAAAATAACTGTTGGGCTAATTTCCCTAGATGCCACATTCTGACATTCTGCCTTACATGGAAAGGGCATGTGGACTCATAAAAGTATTTAAAATTATGTGTTACTGGCTCTTGTTCATTTGCCTTAGAATTTTTGTTTCATTTTTGCTATTTTTCTTTAAGTGCAATTTTCTGTGGAAAGGGCCTGAATCTTTTGACTGTGACAAGTTTTCCCTTGAACTAGCACATGTCACAGTTGTAATTGTTTGATTTCTTGCCTTCACAGGCAACCGTGAGCTCCTTCGGAAGGTAGTGACTTTGTCCTATGACTTTTTAGGACCTACTCAGTACCCAACACATGTAGCTCAATATGCAATTAATGAAAAGAGTCAATAATTCTTTATTAAGCACCTGTGCTATGCAGACACTGTCCTCAATGCAGAAATAAAGCTCATATGGGGCGAGCAGGACGGGAGTGTGGTGCACACGGGCGATCCCAGCACTCAGGGATCACTTGAGCTCAGGACTTGGAGACCAGCCTGAGAAAAGAGCAAGACCCCATCTCTACTAAAAATAGAGAAATTAGCTGGGTGTTCCGGCAGGTGCTTTAGTTCCCGCTACTCAGGAGGCTGAGGCAGGAGGGTTGCTTGAACGCAGGAATCTGAGGTTGCTGTGAGCTAGGCTGACACCACAGCACTCTACCCAGGGTGACAAAGTGAGACTTGTTCCAAAAAAAAAAAGCAAGCAAGGACCCTGCCCTCATAGAACATATTTTTTCCTAGTGGGGGAGGATTGACCACCAACAAGTAAACCACAAATAAATAATGTAGTGCTATGCTGTACTTAGCACTGGGAAGAAAGCCAGCAATGCATTGAAGTAAGTAGTCACTGTCAGTGTCTTAAGCTGTTGCCATACGTCAGGTATATTGATTTTATTTTTGAGAGTATTGGAAAAGAATAAAACAGTAGCGTCAAGTGAAAACTCACATTCTCATCCCAATAAAGACCCCGTGGAGCAATGGGTCAAACGATTCTCTGGAGGAGAAACCTGAAGGTAACCTAAGAAGGAAACTTTATCACTAATCAGAGAAAGGCAAACTAAAACAGCCTAATGCCACTATGTCTGTCGAGCTGCAAACTCAATGCAGTGAGAACATCGGGTGCTGAGAACACAAAGAAACCGGGAGGGTCAAGAGCTGGGAGAGCTGCATGACAATTAGGCAGGATTCACCAAATGAAGTCTGTGCGCAGCCCACACCCGACTCCTGCTGCTCCTCCCAGAGGGAGCCTCCCAGCTCGCCTGACCCTCCAGCTCCCCATTGATCCTCTCTACTCGCCTGATCCTCTCCACTCGCCTGACCCTCCCGGCTCCCCACTGGTCCTCTTCACTCCCCTGACCCTCCCAGCTCCCCACTGGTCTTCTCCACTCACCTGACCCTCCTGGCTCCCCACTGGTCTTCTCCACTCACCTAACCCTCCCGGCTCCCCACTGGTCCTCTTCACTCGCCTGACCCTCCCGGCTCCCCACTGGTCCTCTCCACTCGCCTGACCCTCCCAGCTCCCCACTGGTCCTCTTCACTCCCCTGACCCTCCCAGCTCCCCACTGGTCTTCTCCACTCACCTGACCCTCCCGGCTCCCCACTGGTCCTCTTCACTCCCCTGACCCTCCCAGCTCCCCACTGGTCCTCTCCACTCGCCTGACCCTCCCAGCTCCCCACTGGTGCTCTCCACTAACCTGACCCTCCCAGCTCCCCACTGGTCCTCTCCACTCACCTGACCCTCCCAGCTCCCCACTGGTCTTCTCCACTCACCTGACCCTCCCGGCTCCCCACTGGTCTTCTCCACTCACCTGACCCTCCCGGCTCCCCACTGGTCTTCTCCACTCACCTGACCCTCCCGGCTCCCCACTGGTCCTCTTCACTCGCCTGACCCTCCCGGCTCCCCACTGGTCCTCTTCACTCGCCTGACCCTCCCGGCTCCCCACTGGTCCTCTCCACTCGCCTGACCCTCCCAGCTCCCCACTGGTCCTCTCCACTCCCCTGACCCTCCCGGCTCCCCACTGGTCTTCTCCACTCACCTGACCCTTCCGGCTTCCCACTGGTCCTCTTCACTCGCCTGACCCTCCCGGCTCCCCACTGGTCCTCTCCATTCGTGTTGACACCACGCTCGCCCCAGGGTCTGCTCCTCCTTCTGCCCAACCCCCTTGCGGTCCCTCTTTCCTCTCTCGTGGTCCTGACTAGGTATGTTCCTCCAGATGTACTTTTGTCCCTTTTCTTTCTATATGAACTTGAGAGCTCACAGAGCCAGGAAGGTGACCAGAAGCAGTGACACGAGGGCCCTCACAGCAGCTCCTGGGGACACCCCCATCCCCGCAGCCTGTCCCCAGACTTTCTGATATTTAAAGGGAGCCAGAAAACTGACGTCTGTATGAAGACCTCCTAAGTTTTAAATGTAGGCAACAAACTTGAATTTTATTTTTTTTGAATACCATGAGGGTAAAACAATTGTCTACAAGCCAGGCTCGAACACAGGCTTCCAACCCGTGACCTGTATCCATGATCTCTCCCCTCGCTAATATTTTCATCCATTGTGGCAGCCCCCTCTCTTCCAAATTCTACATTCCCAGTCACCTTGCGACATTTCATCTGAATGTTCAGTTGACATCAAGTCAAAATTGAACTTATCTTTTCCAAAGAGAAATCACTTCTCCTTCCGACTTCCTTATGTTTATAAAACCACTTTTCTTTCTTTCACTGTGAGTCTGAAACTCAAGTTCCTTCTGGGTCATCTACCACGTATCAGATGCTGTGGTCTCTGACCTCACAGTCAGGCTACGGAGTCTCACATTCGAGTGAGGGAGACAGACAGGCAATAGAGAGAGAATGAGATGGGGAGGATTGACCACCACCAAGTAAACCACAAATAAATAATATAGTGTTATGCTGTAATTAGCACTGAGACACCGCGTGACAAACACTCTACACGCAAGGGCCGGGTGGTGTTCAGAGGCCTCGGACGGTACAGAAACAGGATCAACCGAGCTATCACAGATTCGTTACTTCATTCCACCAATATTTGCTGAATTGCTATAGTATTCTAGGCTCTGGAATAAAAGGTGCAATAGTGGAGAATTAGTTTTGAAAAATACAGATTTTCCGTACTCACACAACTAATTGGGGAGATTGGCAAAGAAGTAGGGAAATAAACACGATAATTTCAGTGAGGGACAAATACGCTCCAGCATGCTGGGAACAAATCCTGCACTTTGTTCACAGCACAGGCGGCCACCCAGCTGTGGGGAGGATGGGCCCACAGCAGCCAGAGGGGCACCCTTTTCAAATTAGTGCAAAGACACCACACACCCTCGCAGCCCTGAATCTTGGAGCAGCCGCTATCGCCAGGGTGGTCAGGGAAGGCCTCACGGAGATTCAGGATGAGGTCCTTGCTGTCTTTATTAAAGAGGAGTCTTTAGGGCAGAGGAGACTCCACAGAACAGCTCTGAGGGACACGCAAGCTTGGCAGCGTTGAGAAACAGAGACTAGGGCTGGTGTGGGAGGGACTCCCAAACCAGAGGTGCCTATGCCTCTGCCGTGGGCGCTCCTGGAGAGGACGGCAGGTGAGCATCACGGGTGACCGTGGGCTTCTGGAAGGCTCTGCAGGAGTTTCACTGTGGATTGTTGCAGACTCTGGAAGTGAGTGTGGCCTCAGTGACACCCCCATAGATTGTATCACTGCAAGGTCCTGTTACCTTCCACTCTGGACTCCTGGCAGTGTTACGTATAAACCAAATCTGCTTTGGCACAGTTTCTCCTCAGGTGACACACGAGTGGGAACACCACCTGCTACTTTCCTCGGACTTTACCTTCCTGAGAATGGGTTTGGGTGGCAGCCTCTCCTAGAAGGCCCATCCGCCCCACAGCAGGGTGGCCCCTGTGCTGTGAGCAAAGTGCAGGATTTGTTCCTAGTGTGCAGGAGAATATTTGTCCCTCACCCTTGGAACTCCTGTTGCTAAAAGTCCCAATTGTCCTCATGCAACTCAACTGTAGAATGGGAAGAACCTGGGGAGAATGGGAAGAATGAATTATTTGTCTAAATAATGACACTCATAAGGCCCTGGGAAGACATTGCCTATACTTTACCACTCAGTGCGTTCTGGGGAGGGCCACATACGGAAGCAACACAGCTGCTATCAGATAGGTAACCCCAGCCCCACGCTGGAGCCTGGTGACAACTTCAAAGGCTGCCCCGGGACTGGGCTGTGCCTGCACTCCTTTCCTCTTACGACTGAGAGTTATGAAAATGCAAGAGAGGAAGAGTGACTTTATTATACAAACAGCTCTGAATAGGCCCTGTTTTATTTTTTAAGTAAAGTATTGAAAGCTTTCAGTACATTATTAAAAATAAATTTCTCAGAAAAGTAGCAAGATAGAAAGTCAACACACAAAAATTAGTTGCGTTTCTATACACTAACAATGAATAATCTGAAAAAGGAATTATGAAAACAATTCCATCTGTAATGGCATCAAAAAGAATAGAGTATCATTTGGGGGCAGGACATAGTTAGAAGAGAGACTTTACCTAACAAATGCAATCAGTGTAACCTGGTTCTCTGTACCCTCAATGAATCCCCTACAAAAAAAAAAAAAAAAAGAATAGAGTAAGTATGAATTAACTTAACCAAAGTGCTTAAAGACTTTCACTCTGAAAACTACAAAATATTGCTGAAAGAAATTGAAGAAGCCATAAATAAATGGAAACACATCCCATGTTCATGGATTGGGAGACTTACTATTGTTACCATCTTAATACTCCTCAAACTGACTGACAGATTCAGTGTTATCCCTATCAAAATCCCAATATTTCTTTTTACAGAAATAGAAAAACCCATCCAAAAATTCACATAGAATACCAAGGGCCCCTGAACTGTTAAGAAATCTTTTTTGTTTTTTAAATGAATGAAGCTGGAAGATTTCAAAACTAACTACAAAAATATAGTGATAGATACAGGTTGGTACTGGAATAGAGACAGACATACGAGGTTTGACAATTAAGTTCGCAAACTTGCCACCATGTGCTTTCATTGACAACACTGTACAAACGGCTCCGTAAGGCTTTTTTCTTTTTTTTTTTTTGAGACAGAGCCTCAGTTTATCGCCCTTGGTAGCGTGCCGTAGTGTCACAGCTCACAGCAACCTCCAACTCCTGGGCTTAAGCGATTCTCTTGGCTCAGCCTCCCAGTAGCTGGGACTACTGGGGCCCATCACAACACCAGGCTATTTTTGTTGTTGTTGTTGTTGTTGTTGTTGTCGTTGTTGCAGTTTGGCCGGGGACAAGTTTGAACCCACCACCCTCAGTATATGGGGTCAGTGCTCTACCCACTGAGCCACAGGCGCCACCCTCGGTAAGGTTTCCTAACCTTGGTGTATCAGTCTCTCTCAGCTGCATTTGTGTCAATGTGTGGTGCTGTCTTGCTGATAAGTCTTGTTTGTGTGCCACCATGGGCATGTCAGAGTTTGAATTAGAGCAACAAACAAACATTACATTTCTTATTAAACTTGACACGAGTGGAAGTGAAATCAGGGACATGTTAGTCCACGTTTATGGGGATAATGCCATGAGGAAAATGGCTGTGTACAAATGGATGGAACGTGTTTGGGAGGAGAGAGAAAACATCACCAATGAAGAGAGGTCAGAGCAGCCGGTAACAAGAAGAACTGACAAAAACATTGCAAACATTTGTCAAGTTTTGGATCAAAATAACTGGCTAACTGTGAGAAGCATAGCAGACTAAGTAAATATCAATAGAGCAACAGTTAGTAAAATCTTAACTGAAAATCTTGGCATGAGAAAAAAGTGTGTGCAAAATGGTCCCTAAGGAGCTTGTTGATGAACCAGGATACAGGAGAGTGGAAGTTTGCTGAGGCCATGTTTGGGGCCACGTTATCACTGGTGAAAAAACCTGGGTCCACCAATACAACCCTGAAACGAAGTGTCAAAGTGCACAGTGGAAGTCAGCCAGGTCTCCATGACTGAAAACTTCCATCAGTCCCAGTGAAGAATCAAAACAATGCTGTTCATTATGAATTTGTACCAACTGGACAAAGAGTTAACCAAGTTGACTATTGGGAAGTGCTGAAAAGACTGAAAAAGATGAAAATGACCAACCACTCATGGCTCTTGCACCAAACAATGCACCAGCTCACACTGCACTGTAAGAGAGTTGTTAACCAGTAAACAAATAACTGTATTGGAACACCCTCCCTGCTTGCCTTATCTGGCCCTCAATGACTTTTTATTTCCTCAAAGATAAAAGAAACAGGCTCAGCACCCATAGCTGAGTGAGTAGGGCACCAGCCACATACACTGAAGCTGGCGGGTTCGAGCCCAGCCCTGGCCTGCTAAACAACGACAACTACAAAAAAAAATAGCCAGGCAGGGCGGCACCTGTGGCTCAGTGAGTAGGGTGCTGGCGCCATATACTGAGGGTGGCAGGTTTGAATCCGGCTCCGCCAAACTGCAACGGAAAAAAAAGAAGTAGGCGAGGACAAAGTGCGATTCTGTCTCTAAAAAGAAAAAAAAAAAAGCCAGGCATTGTGGCAGGCACCTGTAGTCCCAGCTACTTGGGAGGCGGAGGCAAGAGAATCACTTAAGCCCAAGAGTTTGAGGTTGCTGTGAGCCGTGACACCACAGCACTCTACCGAGGGCAACATAGTAAGATTCTGTCTCAAAAAAGAAAAAAGAAAAACAATTATAATAATATAATAAAATAAAATAAAAAGCGTGCAGACGGGGACGACCATCACGCACCACAGCGCCCTGCAGGCAGCACGGGGGATATGAGGAGTTCTGGGCAGCCTTGGGCACAGAGAACCTGCAAATGTGAACATTAGTGAACAGTGTGCATCGTGCTCCCAAGCCCTACCAGGCAGGGGACCAAGGACTGTTGAAAAAATAAAAAAATAAAATAAAATAAAAACATTGAAAGGAAGATATTTTGAAGATATTCAGGACAATAGCTCTGATGCCCATTCCAGAAAGAGTTCCAACATTGCTTTGAAAGAGGGACACGGGTGCACAGCGTCCCCGGGGGGCACTTTGAAGGAGACTGCAGTGACATTCAGCACCAAGGCATGCAGCTCTATTGATGAGCTTGCAAACTTGATTTTCAGGCCTTGTGTGGCTAGAGTGTATTGAAGCTTTACCCTTTACGCCCTCAAAGACAAATAAAAGACAGACATACAGACCAATGGGATAAAATAAAAAGCCCAGAAATAAACTACCATACATGGTCAAATGACTTTTAGCAAGAGTGCCCAGACCATTCAACAGGGAAAGGAGTCTTTTCAATAGTCTTTTCAATAAAGGTGCTGGGAGGACTGAATATCCATCCACAGGCAAAAAGATGAAGCTGGACACTTACCTAACACCGTATGCAGAGTTAATTCAAAATGATCAAAACCCTAAATTTAAGACATAAGGTACATAAAGAAAAATGCTCAATGTCACTAATCATTAGGGAAATGTAAATCAAAACTACAATGAAATACCACCGCATACCCATTAGGATAGCTACTATAGAAAAAGAAAGCAGCAAGTGTTGGTGAGGACACAGAGAAACCTCCAGCCTTCAAGGGAATGTAGAATACTACAGTCACAGTAGAAAACTGTACAGCAGGCCCTCAAAAAAATAAAAATAGAATTACCACAGGATCCAGCAGTTCTCCTTCTGGGTATATATCTTGAAAAATTGAAAACAGGACCTCCAAGAGATATGTGCACGCTTCCATTCACAGAGGCATTGTTTATAATACCTAAGTCGTGGAAGCAACCCGCATCCATCGATAGCTGAATAAACTGGCAAAATGTGAAATGTACATGGAATGGGTCATTTTTTTCTCACAAAGGAAGGAAATTCTGACACAAGCTGCAACATGGAAGAACCTTGAGGACATGGTGCAACTGTGAAATCAGACTGTCACAAAAAGACAACTGCAGCCCCATTTCACTTACAGGAGGGATGTAAGAGAGACAGAGAGTAGAGCCGTTGGATGCAGAGTCTCGGTTCTACAAGATGAAGAGAGGTGTGGAGGTGGTGGTGGCGGCTGTCTCACACTGTGAATGCAAGGGTGTTGCATTCACCCTTGGTTAGAAATGGAATGGTTAAGCCTTTAAATTTTGTTTTATGCATTTTACCCCAATAAAAATTGAGGAACTAATATATAAATAAATTTCTAGGGGCGGTGCCTGTGGCTCAGTGAGTAGGGTGCCAGCCCCATATACCAAGAGTGGTGAGTTCGAACCTGGCCCCGGCCAAACTGAAACAAAAAAATAGCCGGGCATTGTGGTGGGCACCTGTGGTCCCAGCTACTCGGGAGGCTGAGGCAATTGAATCACCTAAGCCCAAGAGCTGGAGGTTGCTGGGAGCTGTGATGCCACAGCACTCTACCGAGGGTGACAAAGTAAGACTCTGTCTCTTAAAAAAAAAAAAAAATTCTAAATAAATTTCTAATGATATGCCTCCCAAGTGACGTGATAGCCTAGGTCTTGAGTAGTGATTTTTTCAACCAGTGTGCTATGAGAGGATCTTAGGTGCACCACGAAAATTTTTAAAGATCATTAATTGAATTATTTTCAAAAAAAAGTTCAAAGCACTGTAAGTATATTCTTTTCTTTTTACTCTTTTTCAATCAACAGAATTTAAGTGTGCCGTGGAAGTTTAACTATAGGTTCAAGTATGCTATGAGATAAAAAAAAAAAGGTTGGAAAACACTAGTCTAGGAGAAAGGCTGAAGGATTTCTTCTGTTGGAGACGCGTTCCTGAGAAGCAGGATGTAAGACGCCAACTTCTGCCACGCAGCCCAGACCATGTTGTCTGAGTGCTGTGACACAGGGGCTTTGTAGGAAGAAGGTGGTGAAGGGCTAACATGAAAAGGCACAGTCCACTTTGCTGGTCCAGGTGTGGCTTGTGACCAGCGGGGTTGGCAAGATTGGCATCACCTGGAGGCTTTTGAGGACTGCAGAATTTCTGGTCACACCTCATGCTCACCAAGGTAGAATCTGCCATTTCAATAAGATCCCTGTGGTGGGTGGGATGGGAGCTGTAATCTTAGCACTGTGGGAGGCCGAGGCTGGTAGATCACTTGAGCTCAGAAGTTGGAAACCAGCCTGAGCAAGAGCAAGACTCTGTCTCTACTAAAAACAGAAAGAATAGCTGGGTTTGGTGGTGGGCACCTGTAGTCCCAGCTACTCAGGAGGCTGAGTCAAGGGGATTGCTTCAGCCTAAGAGTTTGAGGTTTCTGTGAGCTATGACAGCATGGCACTCTCTGCAGGGGGACAGAGGGGACTCTGTCGAAAAAAAAAAAAAGTAAAGAGAGAAAGAAAGATCCCTGTAATGTGATTTCCCAAACACTTTGACATTTGCCCCCATGAGTACAAAATCCCCATGTCAATTGGTTTTTACACCCAGCATCAAGTATAATAATCCAAAGTAAAGCAAATCAGCAGTGGAGTGAATCTGCAAACCTTGCAAAAGATACAGGTTTTGACAAGCTCGATAAATACGGTTTTAGCGAGTGACTGGGATCACACACGCTGCACTGAGAGGTCGTCAGCACATGAAGAGCAGCCCCTGCAGGCCCTGAGGCCTTTCACAGAGAGAGTGGTTTAAATATCAAAGAATTAAGACAGATCCTTGGGAAAAAATTATGAGGCCCATGAGTATCTTTGTAAAAATGACCCACTTTATGATTATACTGTAAAAGTCAAACATAAGATATTCTCCAAAAACTGTGCTCAAAAAAATTCAACACTTCAATCTTTAATCATTCTAAGAAGGAGCACACTGCATAGTCTAAATTAAGTCCAATTACATAAAATAAGTTGCGTTTTCGTAAGTTCTGGTTTCAGTTTTAAAGATGAAGTCTAACGGAGACTTCGATGGTGTGTATTGTGATCTCAGCCGCTGTTCTAAGTATGTCCACACTCATAAGGAGGGGTGAGAGGTACAAACTCCCTCCTCGGCTCAGTGGGGAATTCTGAATTCCCCTGTCCTGGTGAGGCAGCTCAACTTACGTGCAGCCCAGAAGGGCATCTTCCCAGTGATTACCTTATCAACCATGAGGAAGTTCTCCAGCATCTCTCCGTTTTCACAGGTGACGTCACCAACCTCTCTTACGGCTGCGGGCAGGATTTCTTGCACCTCCTGAGCAATCATGCCTGCACACAGAACATTCCAGCAGGTTTAGTCCAGACCTGCCCAGGGAAAACCCTCACTGCCCGAATTTGAAGGGAACACTGCCAGCCACACTGCTGGGAACAGGTGCTCATCCCTGGTAAGCTTTTGCTATGATATGTAGAGCATTTGCAGCAACGAAGGAATTTGGAGCCAAAAATACTATCGGATTAAAAGTGGGAGTGTCATTTTCTCTGCTTTTTATTATTATTATTATTTTGAGACTCTGGGCCAAATGTTGGTAACAGTGACTACCTTACAATCCCTGTGCGTGGAGCTAAGGGCGCGGCAGTGTCTTGATTCCCTCTCTCTTCACAGGAGACCTTAGTCACTCAATATTCCTTCTTTCTTGGGGATGCCTGGATTGGAGTATAACATCACCTGCTCCTGCTGGGCCCACCCACCTAGCTACCATCCCTCTGGGGTGCCAGCTGCTACTCCTCATGCAGGCTGAGCTGTCATCTGCCCCTGACCCTCAGCCCACCGGCAAGAGGACTCCAGTTAGAAGAAACTATCTATCCAAAATACTCCGCCTGTACTTGGGGTGCAGGAGCAGGGGTTTTGAGTAAAAATGCCACAGAATTTCATTAATCTTCCTGTTCCAGGGGCTATGAGTTATATGGAGAGCACGTTATACCCACGAGGTATTGTCAAATGCCATGGCACACTACCTCAAAATAAAAGGGCTAACATTTTAATAGTTAACAGTTCAAAATTAAAAAGAAAATGCTTGTGTACCTGTTTGGTGGGCAGTGTTTATTCCCATCACAGACGCAAACTCAGGTTTGTAGTCATACTCCACAATTCTCATTTGGGCAATTCTTCTCAGCTGTTCATTGGTGTCAACCTAATTTAATTAAAGAAGAGCAGATTTCACCCACTTAGATATTTGCTATTCAAATGAATGCCCAAAGTGACGCAGAGACATTCATGGATTGCTTCTGGGCATTTAGGTGGAGACAATTTCTTCAAGCGGATGGCAAGTCCCGGTCACCCAACCACTGTCCCTCAGGACACGGCTCCCTCTCTTCACACCTCCCTCCCACAGGCTGCCCTGCTGTGCACGCCACCCTCCTCTGAGATCACTGTCTGTAGGCTACAGTTAAAGACCTTCCCAACTCTTAAAGACTTACCAGGCCTTCCCAACTCTTTTCTTGAAGAGTTTTCAAGAAAATTTCACTGGGTCCCAGAAGAATGATGTAACAATAAAGTGAATTTTCCCCAAAACTAAATCTGTTTGATCCACCTAAGAGGATTGAGGGAGTCCCCTTTAATTTGAATTTATTGGGTTTCTTTTTAATGAATTGACGATAATAACAGAATCAACTCTTTTAATTTTATCTGACAAGTAAAAAGTTTGACAGCCCTTGCGAGTCCCAAATTTTCTTTTAGAACATACTTGAATTATGAAACCAGAAGGGTCTTGGCAACTAAAAATACACTGCCTGGCATTCATGTGTGTGACAGAGGAACCAAAATACTTATTGTTTTAAGAAAACCATTCTGGTGGCTCTCAGCTTCTCCCCGGCCCCCTCCAGCGTCACTCCAGCCTCAGTCCTCCACCAGTTTGCTGGTTGTAAAGATGGTGGCTTGGTGCTTAATTGGCTAAGTGACCACCTTTACTCCAAGTACTAATTCAGGAATATAATTTTGAGCTTACTATTATCAAAAACTTAGTTTCATTCATTTATTTTTTATTTGACTAACATTTTCCAGTCGCCTTCAACATATCATGCCCCACTAAACGTTGGGACTTAAACAGTAATTGCCTTTTCACAGTCTGGGGTCTAGACAGGAAGGTAGTCACAACACAGTCGATGATGTTAGAATGTAAGTGACACAGGGCAGTGACGGAGTTACGGCAGCTCCCAGCAGGTACATTCCGAGGGGCATAACGGAAAGGCTTCCTGAGACAGTGGAGCCCACCTGAGAGCTGGCTTGTGCCAGGCCTTGGACGCCCTGCTCCTTTCCTCTCTGGGTCTTTGCACACGCCGTTCTCCCTGACTCAGAAGCTCTTCCTTCCCACGCCCCTACTTCGCCTCCGCTGGTTCAAACATCCCTTCCTCTTAGAAGCATCTCAGAAGGGTCCTCTGCTTGCTGTGCCCACAGCACCTGCTCGCCACCCTCGTCAGATACCTGACTGTATGGGATTAGCCCTCTGTCTTCACCTGGTGGATATGCACTCCAGGAAGGCGAGCACAGTTCCTGTCCACAACCTGTCACTCCCCGGTTTCCAGCACAACACCTTGCATGTGACAGGCATTCATCTAATAGCTATTCGGTACATTATGACTCTACGACAGGCACTGGAGACAGATGGAGGGCAGAGGGGGAGGTGGGGACAGTGAGACTGAGACAGAAGTGCAGGCAGAGGGCACCAGGACCAAGCCCCCGGCCGCAGACCCCTGACAACATCTGCACAACCAAGGCCAAGTTTGAAGTTGCAAGACTGTAAAGGCTGAAGGGAGACTAGGCAGGGCCTCACGGGTCATACTGGAAGGACGGCTGTGACCTCATAGGGATGTGTCTGTCACAGCCAGCTTCTTCACTTGCTCAACAGCTAGGGATTTTTTTTTTTGGCCAGGGCCAGGTTTGAACCTGCCACCTCTGGTATATGGGTCCAGTGCCCTACTTCTTGAGCCATAGGCGCTGCTCAATTTTTTTTTTTTTTTGAGACAAGAGTCTCATCTGTTGTTAAGAGTGCTGTGGCATCATAGCTCACAGCAACCTCAAATTCTTGTGCTCAAGTGATCCTTCTGCTTCAGCTTCCCAAGTAGCTAGAACTACAGGTGCCCGCCAGACCACACAGTTTTTCTGTTTGTTTTTTTTTAATTTTCTCTTTTTTTTTTGTAGAGACAGAGTCTCCCTTTACTACCCTCGGTAGAGTGCCATGACGTCACAGGACTCACAGCAAACTCTAGCTCTTGGGCTTATGCAATTCTCTTGCCTCAGCCTCCGGAGCAGCTGGGACTATAGGTGCCTGCCACAATGCCCCGCTATTTTTTGGTTGTAGTTTGGCCGGGCCTGGGTTTGAACCCGCTACCCTTGGTATATGGGGCCTGCACCCTACTCACTGAGTCACAGGCGCCGCCCAGTTTTTCTATTTTTAGTAGGGATGGGGTCTTGATCTTGCTCAGGCTGGTCTCCAACTCCTGAGCTCAAGCAATCCACCAGCCTCGGCCTCCCAAAGTGCTGGGATCACAGGCGTGAGCCACCGCCCCAGCCGACAAGGACTAAGTATTAAGGAGCTCCCCTGCAGCAGATGCTCTCTCCTGGGCATTGGAGACTCAGTAAGTATTTTTTATTTGGAGATTAAATTTTGGTAAAAGTTCCCTTCCTGTCATTCCTCTCAGGCCCTAGCGAAGTGGCTGACGTATCACAAGCACTCAAAATCTCCAACAGAAAAGAAAAGAAAGAATGAAAGTGGTGGACTGGCAGGATAGCGCCTGACACCAGCAGAGTGGAAGAGAGGGCCTGTCAGGGACCGGCCTGGACTGGCCTTGCGCCCCCCGTTCCTCTCCCCTCACCCACCCCACAGTCCTATCCCCACTTCCCATCCTCCCGTTGCTCAGGCCCAGCCTTCATGAGCTCTCACTGGAGGACACAGCAGAGGCCATGTCGGCCCCTCTATTGTAGATAGAAAGCAGAGAAGGATGTGCCCTCACCCCGGCTCCTGAGGGAACACGGCCACTGATTTCCAGGTTGGCTCTTTGATGTATTTTCCAGAAGACATTGCTAAACGTAGCAGTTGGCTTCTCTAACACTCTCACAACTGTCCTTTAGACAGATTTGTGGTCAAAGAAAATTTGAAAGGTTAACTTGGAGGCCTAAACACTTTATATAACAATGTACCTCAAAGAAAACCCTCTTCTGTTTCTAATGTTGGCTGTCAGACTTCCCAAAGCTGAGTGGAAACCGTCTGGAATGCACATTCCCTGACTGTACACTTGGCCTACGGGAAGCCCTGGAGGCACAGGCTGTGTCTCCACTGAATCCTTTGAATCCAGCCCTGGAGCCCAGCACTGGCCAGCACTTAACTGCCCTGCTCATCAGAGTGTGCTGCAAGAAGCTGAAAACTGCGTTTGCCCACTGGCAGTTCTGGGAAGTTTAGACCATGGATGCAAATGGCCATCACCATCAAGCCGCCTCGTGCCCAAGGTTTCTATCACATTAACCCAGGAATTTTGTGCCACAAAGAAGACCTCCAGGGCACGGACGCAGGTTGTCTGGGGCAGCAATCTTGCCACCCGCTGCCCGGTTCTGGCCCCTAGTCCTGCCTCGGCCAGACATCAGGAGCACTGTTCGCAACACCTGGTCCCCCTCTGCTGAGGACCTTCTGTGTTAGGTCCAGGGCCCTGGGGAGCCTTTGGAAGTGTGACTTTCTCAAGCTTGTCATACGTCCACTAGCACACAGCTGGTGCAGTTAACAGAAAAACAACAACCTTTCAGTATTTCATTTTAACTGATTTCCTTTTCTGGATTTTATTTTTTAAGTCTCTTGCTGAGTTTTTTCAGCCTTCACCAAATAATTTGACTGATGCATTCAAATCCCAGCTTCCTCTTGTTTGTTTGTTTTTCTCATTGACACTGGTGCTCTTCCTGGGCCCTTGGCTTTCAACATGGCCTCCCCCCCAACTCTGGTTTTGCTTAGTATCCCCTACACGGAAGCATTTCCTTCTCAGACGCAGTCACATTGGCAGATTCAGCGCTGTGTCTGGGCGAGTTAAGCCGCTCCTCCTGGGGCCGAGCTCCTCAGCGTGGCACCTCATTGTACAGGCCTTGACCGCACATGCACCACCTTCTCCATGTCTCGGATCTGTGTCCCTGTGAGCACCAAAGATCTCCACCAAAACTCATGCACTTAAAGCCACAAGCCAACTGTGCTGCCTTGAGTGAAGTGACACACAGCCAGGACCAGGCAATAACTTGTACTCACTTTCCCTGATCACAGGATTAAGCAACATACTTGGCACCTTGGCACATACATGTCCCTTTGATCTGCACATTTTGCAACAGCTCATCCAGAAGCCAGTGTTGGATAGTGTGGATTCTTAAGAATGAGAAATCGCATCCAGTTCTATACAAGCAATCACATCAACCAGATTTGGGTCAGATTCCCAGAGCATCTGGAAGACTGCCTCTCTTTTTAAATGTTGGAAAAAGTGAGTCAGGGATAGGGGAAGATGAAGTTCACGTATCCATCAGCATCATCATCAACATTACCAACATCTCTCTCATCTCTGTAATAACTGCTGGATGGGACAGATAAGATTTCTAGGCATATTTCATAAATACAGATAGATGGGGCTGGCTGAGGTGGCTCACACCTATGATCCCAGCACTCTGGGAGGCCAAAGTGGGAGGATCCCTTATGGCTAGGAGTTTGAGACCAGCCTGGGCAATATGGTGGTACTATATTGG
The DNA here is from genome assembly GCF_027406575.1 of Nycticebus coucang. Lineage (NCBI taxonomy): Eukaryota > Metazoa > Chordata > Mammalia > Primates > Lorisidae > Nycticebus > Nycticebus coucang. The sequence goes on from NC_069782.1 coordinate 53,286,578, forward strand.
TACTACAGAAAATTAAAAATAAGTAGGCCTGGTGGCTGAGTCCCACCTACTTGGGAGGCTGAGGTAGGAGGATGCCCTGAGCCCAGGTGTTTGAGGCTGCAGTGAGTAATAATAACACCACTTCACTTCAGTCCAGGCAATAAAGCAAGACCCTACCTCAAAAACCAAACAGTGTGGTGTGTGCCCACCTAATGGGCACACTGTAAGGGCATATGGCACACGTCCCAAGACGTGCTACAGCAGAGACCTTACCTAACAAATGCTAATATTACAACCTAATCGTTTTTACTCTCTTGTTAATTTAAAATTTAAGAAAAGGTAAATAGATCTATTAATAACAAACATTTATAAAAAATAATTCAATAAACTAATTACATATAACTTTCATTATGTACCAGTAAAAAGCAAAAACTATTTGCTTAGCCTTATCCATCTAAAAAATACTTCACACACATGAGCTTTGAAAAATCCCTTAACGTGGATAAAAAGAGTATGTGATTTCCCTGTTCAGAGACAACAGAACAGAGGCGCAGAACGTCTCCAGGCCACAGCTATTGGGCTGGTTGTTGCCAGAATCAGAGACTAAACTTCTAGCCTGTAACTAACCCTAGACAAGAAGAGAATACATAAGTTTCACCTGCAGAGCCGGCATTGGGGTTTCATTTCCATGTATATGGAGAAGGCTTCCTAGGAAAGATTTCATAAGTTCTAGTGAAGCTTGTTATTTTAATGCCATACATTTTCCTTAAACTGAAGAGCAATATTTGAGGAGTTTTGGTAGATGAAGTTCTGTGTTAAGCCTGGTGGCAGCAGGGGGGAGCACAAAGGATGTTCCCCTCTGGTTCTATTCTATTTACTTTTTAATAAGACTTGATAGAGAATTGGAAACCAATTGCCAGGATAAATTTGGGTTGATGTGATCTGAAATGCAGACTGTTATCTCTCCCTAAAGCTCAAAGGCATGATAGTAGGATCGATATCTGGAAACGCACATGAGCCCTCTCCAGCTCTGAGCTCCCGTCTGGCTCGCAGGTCATGGATCTTCTAATGTGGGCCACGGCTTCGCAGTCAGCATAAAAGTTTACAATTACAACCATTCTTTGGAATCCTCTCAGCAAAGGAGGATATTCCTTGGCTGGTTTAGAAACCCAGTGCATAGGCTGCGCCTGTGGCTCAGTGGGTAAGGCGCCGGCCCCATATACTGAAGGTGGCCGGTTCGAACCCGACCCCGGCCAAACTGCAACAAAAAATAGCCAGGCGCTGTGGTGGGCGGCCTGTAGTCCCAGCTACTTGGGAGGCTGAGGCAAGAGAATCACCTAAACCCAAGAGCTGGAGGTTACTGTGAGCTGTGACACCACAGCACTCTACCGAGGGCAACAAAGTGAGACTCTGACTCTAAACAAAAAAAGAAAAGAAAAGAAAACCCAGTACACATTTGTGCTAGGAAAGGAACGCAGGCTGGAGGAAGGGCCAACGATTAACAATGGGTATTAACAGGGTGTCCTATTAGCTCAAAAGGAACAAGGAAAGGGGGGGGAAAGGAGTTTAAAAACACAATTCTGCCACAGCCCCCAAAATGCTTTAGCAGCAGTGTGAATAAAATGGTGAGGAAATGCTAGAAACAATAAATGGAAAACAGAATTAAAAAGAAGATGAGTTGGAGCCAAGAGCCGCCTGGCTAAGGGATTTGAATCCATGTCCCTTTGATCTGCACAGCAGTTATGACTTTCCAAGACAATTCAGTACTTACTATCTCACTGGTTAAAAAATAAGAAAGCCTCAAGGGTGTCAGGCAGGCAGGCACCGTTTCCATCTTATGGAAAAAGACCCTGAGTTTGAGATAAAGCGTTTTCTCCAAGGTCATGTCCTTGGGAGCGCCCAGAGTGGACAGCAGTCTCCTGCTATCTGGGCCTGACTCCTGATTCCTGCCAGGACACTGCCTCCCCTCAGGGGGCAGACGGACGGAGGAGGGGGAACTTCTCAGCTGCTCCTCAGAGAAAGAGGAGGCAGGGACCCTGGGAGGAAGAGGCCGGAGCTTTCCAGGAGAAATGTGATCAGGAACTAGACCGAGACTGTGCTCAGAACATGAGTAGGGAGATGGAAAGGAAAACGCAGACTGCAGAGCTGACGAGGCGCAGGTGGAAAGGCAATGGCCCGCTGCTTGGGAAGCTGGTGACGCCTGTCCTTGCACTCTGCCCCGTCATGTGAAGCCTTCTCTGGGCAGGGCCTGCTTTACAACGTCAGCAGCGGTGCCCGACGGCTCCATCACTGTTTTTTATGAAGTGTGTTCGTCTCACACAGACGCCGGGTGAAAGGTGTGTCAGAGCCCAGAGGCACCTGGCGCATAGGCTGGGATGTGGGGGGCCCTGCCGCCTCACCTCCTGGATGTTGAGCTTCGCCCGGCTGTCAGAGGGGTGCATCACCGTCCCCGTCACTTTAATGTTGCCGCAGACAACCAGTGCTTCGTCTGGAGCATCTGTGTTTATTCCTACTCGGCCATGACAGACAACAGATTCTGGAACTTGTCCTCGCTGCCATAATGCATCACTGTCATTTTCAAATTGCCCAGGGTTAGAGGCCTAGAAAAAAGGAGAAATTTATAACAATTAAAGTTACAGTATCAGGAGAGATGATCACATAAGTCTTCAGAGCAAAGAAAAGCAGAATGTTGTCTACATTGGACATTCTCCCTGAGCCAAATAACTCTGGGGCCCAGAGGCGCCAGGGAGGGTCCCCAGCCGCTCACCCTCCACTGGCAGGATTTGGAACATCCAGGCTCTATCGCATTTACCTGGAATTGACACTGTGATCTATTACGCTAGATGGAGGATGAAGAAGAAGAAAACTAAAAGTGATTTTCAGGGATAATAACAAAAATGATTTAAAAATCAGAATTTACATCCAAAAATATTACAAGTTCATTAAAGCCCAGATAAGTAAAAATACCTTGCATTTGGCTAGCTGATTTATAGATTCAAAACATTTTCATATTTACGATTTCATACATTATTGACAAGCAAATGGCAACACAAATATATTTAACACCCTTGGCTCGGTGCCTGTGGCTCAAGCAGCTAAGGCGCCAGCCACATACACCTGAGCTGGCGGGTTCAAATCCAGCCCAGGCCCGCCAAACAATGATGGCTGCAACCAAAAAATAGCCAGGCGTTGTGGCGGGCATCTGTTAGTCCCAGCTACTTGGGAGGCGGAGGCAGGAGAATCGCTTGAGCCCAGGAGTTGGAGGTTACTGTGAGCTATATGCCATGGCACTCTACCCAAGATGACAGCTTGAGGCTCTGTCTCAAAAGAAAAAAATATATATATATATTTATTTAACACCCTCAGTTAATCCCTAAGCACAGTGGGACTGGGGATGAATAGTGGCTGCGCTTGTGCGCTAATTCACACTGCAGTTCTCCAAGATACGTGTATTGTCTCGTGTCATGGACACTGACACTCCAAAAGGATAAACTGTCAAGGGCCCAAAAGCTAGTAAGCTCTGGAGCTGGAGCTGCAAGGACACGCTCAGATCATCTCTGAAGACGACTTGGGAAGTGGCCGCAGGGCCTTCCTCAGGACAGATGCTGGGAGGTGGAGACTGGGTGGGAGGGAGACTCCGTCCCTACTGGGTGCTCTCTTGGTACTGTTTGAGTGCTCTGCCATATACATGTGGTACCAATTAAAAAATAGCTTATAAAATCCCACAAAGTTCAGTGCTTAGTTTGGGTTCAGTGAAGGAACTCTGGAGTATCTTCACCTTCCAGTTACACTCCCACCTGTCTGAACCATGAGCTGCTTGGAAGGCTGAGGCATTGACACCTGACGGACAAGCAGTGAGAGGATAGGAAGTACCAGGGTAAAGGGAAAATGATCATAAAGTAACAACTTTGAACATTATTTTGTGTTAATTGTGCTTGAACAAAGAGCTTCCCTGCATGGTCCCCAGAGCCCACTTGGTTGTGAATGGCAAATTGGCTTTGACTCAAATCCTTTTACAGCAAGCAATCAGCTAAATCCAAAGGTATGCCACATAAAATGGGGATGTCATTTGCTCTATTCTGAACATAATGAGCCACTTTAAGAAAACAAAAATAAGAGTGATGTATTTTTTTTTCTTAATGAGCTTTGGGATAATTATTATCATGTTGGTAACTTGATCCTGGAAAAGCAGTTGTAAGATTTAATTTGGAGGAATAATTGCAACATTCTCAATTGGTCTTCTTTGGATGAAAATTCAAACCCCTAAAATATGTTCAAATCATTTTGGAAAAGGCCACAAATCTACCATGTTCTGATCATACAGCCCTACGCAGAGGACTTCACCAGCAGGAGGAAATGTTGTAAGATCTGTGAACTTACTTCCCTTCTCTGGAATCCACAATCTTCATATGTCAAAACAAACTATAATATACTACCTCTTTCTGGAATTATGACGTTGCATTTGCGTGTGGTCCAATAGTGGTTGGTGGATATCAAACACCAAAATTAATTAACATTTCTAAAAATATCCTCTGTAAGTTGACCACTGAAGGGACTGTAACGAACTGGTCAACATAAGGAACTACGTCTTTTGTACTGCTAAGTACACATGGTGCATGCCCAGTCTAAGAATATTGGGTCAGCCTAAGGAGGTAGCCCATCTAAGAAGGGTCAAGTATGGAGGTTCTACTGTACCTTTATTATTAATCTCATAACTTCATATCCTCAGGGAAGATCCAAGGATTCTAGTCTATGCAAACCTGCTGTGTGACCTTGGGGCACTCACTCAATCTTTCTGTACAAGTGTCCCCTCTGAAGAATAAGGACACAGTAATCATGCCTTCTCTACCCATTTTACAACGTTATTGTAGGATTAATTAAAACCATGTGTGCATGAGAGGTCTGCAAAACTGAGGATGAAAGGTCTGAAATTCACTCGCAGCACACTCAGCCGGGCCCCAGCAGCCTCTGTTTCAGGTCCGTTTGCTCTGCTCTCTTCTGCAATGCCCCTGTGTTGTCCCACCATTTCTGGGCGCTCCTTTCACAGAAAATGCAATGTGAATGGCGCCCCCTACAGGTGCTTGGAATAGGAGGCAACCTTGGTAGTAATTTGAGGCCTTTAAGTTTGGAATGAAAAGTTGGAATTTCTTTGTTTTGCTACTTTTGGGGATTCAAAAGCAGGAAAGAGCTCATCAGAGACCTTGACCTGAGGAAACTCTTAAAAAATCAAGCTTTCAAGAAACCAGCTTTTGCACCATTTATGCTCTCTTCTTGCACAACTTCAGGCGTGGTGTGTGGGTCGGCTGGCTAGAAATGCACAGTCTTAGGCACCTGGACCTACTGACCCTAAAACCCCGGGTCCAAGCCCGAGGTATCTTCTTTTTAAAGCTCGTCAGGAGATTCTTGTTCCTAATACAGTTTGACTGTTACTTTTTATGCCACGGACCCCTAGTTATGAGTTACCCCTCCCATAGTTGGCAGAAAGCTCTGACAGAGTAAAACGTGCTACTCCACAAACTGATGCCTTTGGGTAAATAAAAATTCATCTGGACTCCAGAAGCAGTGTGTGTGTGTGTACATGTGTGCATGGGTGTGGGGGGCTGCATGTGTGTATGGGTGTGTATGTGCACATGTGTGCATGTATGTGGGTGTGGGGTGCATGTGCGTGTGCTTGTGTGGGTATGCATGTGTAAGCGTGTGTGCATTGGGGTGTGTACATGTGTGTGTGTGCGTGTATCTGTGCATGTTTGGGTGCATGTGTGCATCTGTGTGGGAACATGGGTGCGTGGGCATGCGTGTAGACATGCTGAGGGAGAAGGCGGGTTTGTGATGAGAAAAGGGTGCAAGGCACCTGAGACAGCTCTGCCCACCCCCCCACCCTTGCTGTCTTTGCCACCCCTAGGCGTGGTTTCCCCACCTCATGGGAGTGTAGTTTGCAGAGCAGTAAAGGAGGATTAGTTGGGGACATGCCCATTTCTATTCTTCTGGAAAAGAAATTAGAATAATTTACTAGTTTCAAAATGAGGAAACCCTAGGGTGTCTTTGAAAGGCAGACAAAAGTAAAATCATCCCTCCCGCTTTCAGCATATCGCTGCCAGCCAGGTTTAATTAAAATGGGGCTGCAGTAAAGCCCAATCGTTAACAAGGGTGTCAAAGGAACTCCACTGGGGAATGCACCCAGCAACAAAGACCTGGGACAGAAATCTGTTCTTAGGGTAAACCTTCATTTCCATTAAATTGGTCGATTTATACTAAAGGACCATAATATACCTCTAAAGCTATTTTTATTGACAGCCGAGATGAATAAATCTGGGGCCCTGCCCACCACTCTCTGACAAGCCTGGTGTCCTGGGCCCCTCCGGAGACCTGAAACTCATCGTGGTTTAACCCTCAGACAATCACCCGTATCAAACAGTGAAATGTTAATCTCTGACATTGGGAAGAGCGGGTCTTAGGCCACAAATGATTGTGGATTTGCTTAAATACAATTTGCACTTCTCCATTTAATCTGGACAGAGCTTGAACCATCTTGTCAAAATTTTTCCCATCCTTCATTCTGGAGCTAATGAACAACCAAACCATGGCTTAAGAGGCCACATCTGGCTCCTCTGTAAAAGGCAGGCTGGTCTGCCTCTGCTCCGCCCATACATATGTAACTGTGAAGGCTCCTCCAGAATCCTGGGAGCAGAAACCATATCCTGGGGACATTTCTATCACTCACTGTTTCAAATAATAATACTACTTCTTAAATCTAGTTGTTTTCTTGGCTATCTTAAATATCAAACAATTAAGTAGACTGAAAATTCTGCATTCATTGTTATTTCTATGTTTTGGGGTTAGGATAAAATAATACCAATAAGGCAACTGCAGTTGGGGGAGAGGGTCTGTGTTAATACATCACCATTCTTCCTCTCCTGGCTGTTATAGCAATCCCTTTGTGAGCCCGCACACGTGGAAAATAGGGTCTTGTCTCTAATCAAAAGTTACAAGGAGGAGATAGCTATCGATGTTGGATGCAATCATTTTCTAAAATAAAAATTTGGTGAATAACATGACACCCAAAGTATGCTGAGTAAAATTTAATCTTTTTGGTATTCATCGTGAATGTGAGTTGCTATTCATACTGAAACTTTCACCTACCAAAAGCGATGCTGATGAGCTAATCATCATTGCACTCAGGGTTTGAGCAGGCAGCAGGGAGCGGGAGTTAACAGGGCGCTGGTGCATGGCACTCCCTCCCTGTGCACTGCCGTCTGTGGCCCCGCATAGCAGCTGCAGTTGCAGGAGCTGCAGCTTTGCAGCGGAGAAACCTTGTCACTAGGTAGGTAAATTATTGAAAGTCTGCAGGTGACTAGCAGACTATCCAACTCCAGCATAAATTACACAGCTCAGGACAGCACCATTCTGGTCTCTAATCTATGCTAACTCTGAAAAGACTGGCATTATCTGTCTTTATTCCTTCCTAAGAAAAGCCAAACATAATAAAAAACCTTTACCTCAAATCAGATTTGCTAGTACAGCTAAGCAACCCCATTACGTCAGATAAGGTCTCAGAGATGGTCCTGACCGGGGTTGAGGGATGGGTAGTCACCTCTGTGATTGTCATATGACCTCCCTCCCCAGGACCTTCTGGGGAGCCCTAGGTTATGACAGGCCTCATAAATGTGCAGCCTGGGGCTTGGCACCTGTAGCTCAGTGGCTTGGGCACCAGCCACATACAGCGGAGCTGGTGGGTTCTAATCCAGCCCAGGCCTGCCAAACAACAATGACAACTACAACCAAAAAGTAGCAGGGCGTTGTGGCAGGCATCTGTAGTGCCAGCTACTTGGGAGGCTGAGGCAAGAGAATCGCTTAAGCCCAAGAGTTGGAGGTTTCTGTGAGCTGTGACGCCACAGCACTCTACTGAGGGCAACATAGTGAGACTCTGTCTCCAAAAAAAAAAGTGCAGCCTGGGACAAGCCTGGCCTTCACCCTGGGGTAGCTGAACATGTATATGTTTTACCTCATTTCTATCATTACTGCACTCCCTTTAAAACTTTGAGATATAGTTGCAGGATTTCCACTAATGGGTGGCTTGTTATTTTTAATGGACTGAGAATTCACAGAGGGCCCTTTGTTTCAGAACAGCTTGAGGTAGACACAGAGAAACTCCACTTCTCCAAGTGGGCAGATCTCCTCCCCAAAGCCTAGGGTTAGCAGCCGCACACATGTGCATCCCTGCAGTGAACATGGTTCCAATTGGAGTCACATTCCTCCCTGTCTCGCTCCAAAGACCCACAACAACACAGCCCCTGCCAGGGCTGCAGGGCTATGGTCTCCTGTTACATCACGCCCATGGCCTTCTCTGCAGCTGCCAGCCTGACCTCACACAGCTGTGGCCGCAGCTGCCAACAGCTTCATGTTTCTGTGGCTGCCAAGACTTCCCTCCACAGCTGTGATCCATCATTCAGCCAGCAAAACAGGCTGAGCCATGGCCAGTGGCCAAGAAGCCCGGTCTCACCCATTACTGTGGGGCACTGAATGCCTCCCTGCCACTTTCCCCAGCCTGTGGGCTCCGGGGCCAGAGAGAGCTGGGTTATTATCCAGGCTCTGTCGTTCACAAACCATGTGACCATGGGTGAGTTACTTGGCCTCTCAAGCTTCGCTTCCTCTGGGTGTAAAGAATATAAGTAAATGTACAACAATGTAAAACAAGGCCATATATAAATTATTTAGCTCAAGCTTAGAACATTGGTATTTGGGGAGGTGTGATCCTGTGTCGTGGAGGTTGTCCTGCATGTTGGAAGGTGTCAGCAGCACTCCTGGTCTCCACGCACCAAGTGCCGGGTGTGAAAATGTTCCCAGACATCGCCAAGTGACTCTTGGAAAACAAAATGGCCCCTTGTTGAAAACCACCGTGTACAAACTAAAACAATAGTTTCTGCTCTTACTGTCATCATCAGAACATACTTCAAGCATGCCCTTGGAAATTCAAATTCTGCCTACGAGGGAGAAAAGCATGTGAGATTGAGAAAAGTCAGAAAACTGAGCTTACCCTGACAATGATCTTTTCCGAGATGTGGGCAGACAGCAGATAGAGCTGGTCCTGGTGAGCAGCGTACAGTCCAATCACCAACATGAAGTATCTAGTTCAGAGACAGCAGACCAAGGCCAACACATGAAGGAGTGGAGAAATAATTTATGCAATCAAATGCCACCCAACAGTTAATCAATGGCGAATTTCCTAGATGAGTTTGCTTATTTAAAGCTTGCCTTTTCCCTTTGCTCTAAGTCATGCCCCCAGTGAAACAAGAGAGTCATTGATTCACTTGCTAGATTCTGTGTGGGGCCTTTGCACAGTGGGAAGTAAGTGTGAGTGGTTTTGCAGGCCCCAAAGCAATGGGAAAGCAGCCCTCCCTGGGGACATATCCCAGTGGCAGCCTGGGCTCAGCACACCTGTGCTGAGTCAGCACAGACTCCGTACTGCATTTCTGGGCCCTCACAAACACAAGAAGCCACCCAAGAGGTCCCTTTGTTCAGAGCCAAACACACTACGTGACCGAGAATGACCCAGCATGGTCTGCCCCACCACACTGGATCCTTCCCACTCCAACCTGCTCTTGGCCATGTATTCTGAGCCTTCAAAATCCTCAGGTCTTAACTCTAGCCTGGACCTCACCTCCAGTTACTCTCAAGCCAATTTTTATCACTATTATTTCAGTGGCTTCTTCACACATACCATTGATGAGATAATTTTAAGATTAGGCCATTTCTTAAAAGCCAAAATAAAAACTATCACTACCAGGGAACCTAAGAACTACATGAAAAAACTTCACCAGCTCCCTCTCTAACACTGTAGAGTCTCTCCAACTCACAGAGGGTAAGTTTTCCCCATATCTGAAAGAAATTTGTAATAGTAATAATTGTTGTCATCATTAAGATTAGCTACCACTGAGAACTCAAAAATGTGTCAGATACTGAGCTAAGTAGTTTATCTATAGTATTTTATTTAGACCCCCAAAACAACCATAGGAAAATGCATCTCAGAGAGGTTCAGTTACATGCCTAAGGTCACCCAGCTAGAAAATGCCAGTATCAAATACTCAAACTCAATTCTGTCCAACTCCAAAAGCTATGTTCTGAAACCAGGGGTTCTCAAACTCCAGCATGCATCAGAATCGCCTGGAGGGCTTGCTAAAACATCAGTTGCTGGGCCCCACCTCCAGAGTTTTTAATTCAGTAGCCTCTGATGAGGCCCAAGAATTGCATTTCTAACAACCATCCAGATGTTGCCATCTCTGCTAGTCCTGCAAAAACACTTTCAAAACTGCAGGTCTGAATCAGGAAGGCAAGTTTTGGGGGTTTTCTGTTTGTTTCTTTGTTTAACCACAAAAGTTATAGCAGAGCTTCAGGGCTCAAAACATTATACGAGCAACCAGCACAGTTTGGGGCAATGCAGTCCTTCGTCAGCCCTCAGATGGCAGTGAGATTACCACGTGGTCTCTCCAGAGAACCACAGAGGGAGTCAGGGCAAGTGGAGTTAGGGCTGGCCGGGGGTCGGCACTGTGGGGCATGAGGGCGGGAGAAGACAGACATCCACAGGTAAGGGAGACATGGTCCTGAACTGGGAGAGTCAGTGAGGGCAGGAGAACAGTTTCGGGAGGCCCAGTGTGCCAGCTGGGAGGCGGGGGTGTGGAGGAGGGGAGAGGCCCCAGGAGGACATGTTCCGGTCAGACAAGGTCCCCGGCCACCCTGCGGCGTTCACAGGAAAGCCAGTACCTCTGGTCAGGATTTGGTTTTCCCTTCTTTCTCATATTATTTGCTGTGGTTTTGCTGAAGTGCAATCGTCCCAGTGTTACTTTGGTGACCTGGTCAGCCAGTAGGTCGACTCTAAAACAAACAGTAGAAATACCAAGAGACTGTCAGAGAACTGAGTCCCCAATCACGTTTAATCCCTGTGTCGCCTCTCAAGGATGCCCAGGCCCCAGTTTTCATCATGCTGCAGAAGATGGTTTATTCTAGTCACAGATTATTAACCAATACCCACAGCTTGGCCAGGAGCAGCTGCTGGGCAGGCCACAGAGCAACACAAATGGTGAGACGCGCTCACTCACCACATGTAGGCGCTGTCACCTCCACACAGAGGAGAAAAGACATTCCTGCTGCTGAGGGCACTGCTGTGCCTGCAGGCACCTCCTGCTGGAGCAGTCTCTCATCAACTCACACATCTGCCTCCTAGAGGCACCCCCCAGAGAAGGCCACACACAGCCTGCTGGGCAGGGGATAGCCAGATGCACCAGGCAAGTGGAGTGCTGTGTTTGTACAAGTGGCTTCTGCTCAGTGGGTCCAGGCTGTGGGACCAACTGGGGTTGACTCGGGGTGAGAACCACTGAGGCATCTCTGCTGCCTCCCAGACAGGTCAGTCTGAAAGGAAACTTCCCTTCACGTCTCTCTACACAGAGGACTATGGCTTGGGCTGCCATGATCCTTCGGATTCCACCAGTAGTAGGTGCTTTCTGTCTTGGAACCTACTCAGCCATCTATCAATGTTGCTCAAAGAATAAGAAGTAATGAGATCGTACGCACAGCATGGATCCAGAACCTTGAAATTAATTCAATCGGCACCATGCCAATTTAAATGAAAAATGAACGGGAAGATCTAGCCATAATCTATTCAAGGCACCAAAGTTGTTAGTGAGGTTTTTAGCAAAAATGTTAGTAATAAACAATTATAAAAATAATGGTGATTTTTAAATGGATCTTTTAATAGAGCATTTTTGGTAATGCTTTCCATGCATTTTAACAACTTTACTTTTGTTAGTAAACATATGTTCATAATATTAACCAATTACTACTAATTTCCTTTTATAATTTTTTGTAGGTCTTGCTATGTTGCCAAGCTGGTCTCAAACTCCTGGCCTGAAGCAAGCCTCCCACCTCAGCCTCCCAAAGTGATGGGACTGCAGACATGAGCCTCTTGAATTAGATTCTCCAGTGGATTTCATTGTAAATAGGCAAAATAAATTAGGTGATTGCTCTTATTCCCAAAACATTCATAAAGGAATTCAGAAAAGAGATTCTTACTTAACAGGATTGAAAATGTTTTTGCTCCTATCTGCTTGGGACTGTTCAATAGCAATTATTTGATTAGTGGCTTCTACCTGTAGGGAACAACAAAAAAGTAAATTAATTACTTAATTACTTTATTTATAAAAATACAAATTAGTAAAGAACATTCAAATACTTAAAAAGTTTTCTAAGGCACTGAGCAGGAGGGCAAGTTATAGCCAGTCCCCGAGTTACAAACGTCCAACCGACATATGACTCACACTTATGAACAGAAGCTCTTAGAGCTAATAGATAATCATACCTGTTCCAACTTACATGCAAATCAAATTTAATGCAACAACAAACCTACAGAACCTATCTCATTCTTCACCCAGGGACTGTCTACAGAAGACAATGGTCCCTACCTTAAAGCATTGTACTGTTGGTGAGAAAATAAATAAATATGTGTGAAATTAAACAACAAAAGCACAAGACAACAGAATGTTTCAAGTAAGTGTTGAATATTGAGTGGGCTAACAGCTGATTAAAGCATCAAGAGCAAAACATCAGAGCAAAGCTGTTCTAAGGACACAAGGATGCCTTCACTCATTTACTGAGCACCTATTATGTACCAGGCACTACTCTGGGCATGAGGGGTAAGAAGTGAACAAAATTGGCCGGGTGTGGTGGCTCACGCCTATAATCCTAGCACCCTGGGAGGCCGAGGCCGGTGGATTGCCCTGAGCTCAGAGGTTTGAGACCAGCATGAGCCAGAGAGAGACCCCGTCTCTACCAAAAAAAAGATAGGTATTCTGGCGGGCGCCTGTAATCCCAGCTACTTGGGAGGCTGAGGCAAGAGAATCGCTTAAGCCCAGGAAGTGGAGGTTGCCATGAGCTGTGACACCAGAGTACTCTACTGAAGGCCACGAAGTCAGACTCTGTCTCACTAAGGAAGGAAGGAAGGAAGGGAGGGAGGGAGGGAGGGAGGGAGGAAGGAAGGAAGGAAGGAAGGAAGGAAGGAAGGAAGGAAGGAAGGAAAAAAACTTTAAAGTAAGAAGATTGAAAGCAGAATTAAAAAAAAAAAAGAAGTGAAGAAAATTAACAGCCTCTCTGCCCTTGGAGAGCCTCCATTCTACTAGAAGTAAATATACATGGCAAACAATATAAATAAATAGAATATATAAGATGGTATTTATTAGGCACCTGTTATATACACTTCTTGTTGTTCTGTGAATAGCAGCAAGGTCATGTGGGACCAGGCCCACAATCTACAGCTTGTGAGTGTTCACAGTGTAATCTCCTTTCTGGAAGGCAATTGGGCAGCCTGTATCAAGAACTTTAATAGCATTCACCTCTTTAATGTGTGAAGTCTCTGCTGTGAATTTATCCTCACGTAAATGAGGATTCACTGCAGATGTATTAGCAATAATAAAAAATTGGAAATATCTAAAACTTCTAATAATAAAGGAATTAATAGGATGCATTCCTATAATGGAACACTATTTCATCATGATTATAAATATTTTTATAATATACAATTGTATCATGTAATGTTATTGTTCACAATATAATATTAGCAATATAAGATTAATTTTAATAACAGAAAAATTAGGCTATCGCATAGTGGATCCCAAATATGAAGGAATTATAATCTCTTCTTCATACATTTCTATTATGTTTCAAACTTTCAGCAATGAACTTATATTATTTCCATAATAAAAACAAATTTTTGGCTCAAGGAGTAGCGTGCCGACCCCATTTACCGGAGGTGGTGGGTTCAAACCCAGCCCCAGCCAAAAACTGCAAAAAAACCCCCAAAATAAATTTGTTTGCTTCTTGTTTATATTTATTTTGTTTGTTTTATTTTTGGTTTGGTTTGTAAAAATATAAGTAGAGTCCAGAGAGGGGGAGGAGGGAGGGTGACTGGGGGGGGTCTAACCTACTGTGCACAGTGTGGAGGTGTTCCCCCAAGTGAAGGCTCAACTACAACGTGAACTTTACCTTAGAAATGAAAACAACATTACCTAAACATTTGTACCCTCATTTTAATCTGAAATTTAAAAAAAGAAAGTATAGAAATTCAGTGCATCTGGGATGGTACTTTTATTGATCAGGGTGAGAAAAATTCAACCTCTACCAGGTGTGAAGGCCCCCTCCCCCTAACTGGGTTCCTACAACAATCCGTGGAGGGAAGGCAGAAAAGAAAAAAGGAGTTCAGTTTGGTGCAAGAGCATCAGAGATGTACAGCAGGACAGTCTCATTTCAGGAGACTCAGCAGCACTTCCCCCAGGTTAGCCATCAGGATGAAACACGCAGATAATCAATGCCTCTCCCTTAGGGAGCTCAAGATGACGTCCTCCGTCAATAAATACTTTTGACCACCAGGAAGTCATGCAGCAAGCATTCTAAACCCAGGTCTATCATTTACTGTCTTGGGTGAATTGTGTAACATTACTGGACTTCAGTCTCCCCCTCTGTTAAACTAAATTCTTGATTCCTTAGCTCTTTTTGGAGTCAGAGACCTCTTTGAGAATCTAGCAAAAATTATCATTCTACTGAAAATATACCAGTATCAATGAAGAATAAGTTAGGTGACAGAAGTGCATGATTTGCACACTGAAATGACACAGTTTGAAGTGATGCTGTACCATTTCCCAAGCCCAGGCTTAAAGAATTGGCATCTTCCACTGCCGGTGTCTGGGAACACCCATTCTTAGAGCCCGCCCACCATACTCTGAGGAAGCAGAAGCTATCTCAGAGAAGGCATTTGAGCTCCAGCAGAAGCCAGCTCCAGCAGAGGCCAGCCAGCCAAAACTTGCCAGCCATGGGAGTGAGCAGTCTCCGAAATGGCCCAGTTCAGCTGCACCACGGTTGACTCCTGAACAGAGAGGCATTTTCATAGCCAAACTCTGACCATGTTGCACATTTTTGACCCCAATAAAGGACTGTCACTATTATAAGTCATTTCATTTCGGGATGGTTTGTTACACAGCAGTAGACATCTGGAACACTTAATCATGTTGACTGAAGTAAATGAACTAAATAAAAAACATACCTTAATTCCAAAAGCTTTCAAGTAAAACATTTCTATTGGCTTTAGGCCCATTTGCGTTTTAACAAATTTTGGATTTCCCCAAACTTGGATGTGGATGGTTATCTGAAAATGGTTCTTCTTTTGACAAACAAAAGCTTCATCTGCTGGTGAAAAATTAAATCCTTTGTCTGTTACAACTCTATAGCCCACATCAGGTCTGGGAAAAGAGAAGCCAGGAAATCGATTTTACAAATATTTTCTACACATTTCTTTCATGAATAATTTTAATTCCATAAACATTTCAAGAAAATACTTTGTGAAAAGTGCTTGTTCTATATTTAATCAATTGATTTCTTGAATATTTACTGAAAATAATGTTTTGAAATACAGCTGGCTGTCTCCTAGCTTTCTAATTTCTCACAAGGAGGAGGTATAGTTCTAACCAAGTAGAAGCCTGGTTTCCTCAGACTGCCTTTCCCCTTCCCGCTTTCTAGACCTTTAATTTGACTCCACACTGCAACAGAAAGATGTAGGCTAGACACTTAAAAGTCCACACATTATGCAGACTTGTGAAATATTTGGGATAGAATTAATCTCTTCTCTTACAAAAAGTCTCTAAATTTCATCAGCAACACTGAACTCAAATAATCACCCAATGAATAAAGATTCAGCCTATCGGCAGCCATATGGAGAATAGGCTGGTCACAATTATCAGAAACAGCTTTCAAACCCAGCTAGCCACAGCCAGTCATGCTACTTATTAGAAACCTGTTTTCACTAGAATTTGGTAATTTACTTTTTATTCTCCCAATTAGGTAAAAGAACTGAAAACCTAGTATAGTGGTTACTTCTGCAGAAAGGAAGGGGATAGTTGTGGGGTGGCTAATCAGACTTTTTTGTTTTATTTGTTTTATCACTGCTATTTTCATGTGTGTGTGTGTGAAAGCAGGCGGGGGCCAGGTTTGAACCCCTCACTCCCAGTGCACAAGGCCAGCACTCTCATCACTGAGCTACGGGTGCCCAGCCAGTCATTGTTATTTTCAATAGTCAGACTTTGTGTATAAAGGTGGACATAATCCAAAATCTGAAATGCTCCAAATGCTCCAAAACCTTTCTGAGTGCCAACATGACAGGCAAAGGTAATGCTCATTGGACCATTTCAGATTCCAGATTGCTGCATTAGGTAAGTTAATGCTTAACTGGTAAGTATAATACAAATATTCCCCAAATCTGAAAAAAAAACACAAATCAGAAACCCTTCTGGTTCTCAGTATTTCAAAGTAGCAAAACTCATCCTGTAATCTGTTTAATGAAATAGTTTTAAAATGTTAATACAAAGAAAAAATATTAAATGCATAACATTATCAGGTAGAGAATATAAAAGTTGAAAACTACCTTGGTGAATTTTCCCACATATGCTGAAGATATGAAGCATGATTTTTGATTCACCAAGGTTCCTAAATGTAAGTTTTTTTCTCAAGAAAGAAACTCTTCCCAGGACTACAAGCAGAGGCACATGGCGCTCACCGCTGCTGTGCAGATCTTTGCACTGGCTCTATAAAGCTTCTATAAAGAACAAGAGATTCTAGACTTGGCTCTTATTCCAGAAACAGAAGCTATGAATGGGTCTCTTAGGAAAAGAGTTCATGTTCTTTGCAATTTCAGTACCTCCCCAATGGATCAAATTACTGGGTCATTGATTACCCTCAAGAAGCCAATCAGTCAAATGCTCCACAATCAGTGTCAGCCAGCAGCAAAAAGGAAATCCATTGAATGGAGAACTTAATAAAGACCACATGTCTGATGCCATCTGGGAATTTCCTTGTTTTTTCCTCAGATGCGCACTTTATTTTATTAAGTCATAAATACATAAATCATGTATACATTAATGTATTTATGAGGTACAATGTGCTGATTTTATATATAATCTGGAATCCTTACATCAAACCGCTTAACATAGCCTTTACCTCACTTACTTATTGTGTGAAGACATTTAGACTCTACACTTAATAGATTTCACATGTATCCTTGCAATATGCACCATAGGTGTGGTCCCACCATTTACCCTCCTTCCATTCAACCTCCCCTCCTCCCCTCTCCCTCCTTCATCCTGGGCTATAGTTGTGTTTTATCTTTCATAGGAAAGTGTGGGTGATTATAAATTGGTTTCATAATAGTGCTGAATACACTGGATACTTTTTCTTCCATTCTTGAAATATTTTACTAAGAAGAGTATGTTCCAGCTCCATCCATGTAAATATGAAAGAGATAAAGTCTCCATCTTTTTAAGGCTGCATAGTATTCCATGGTGTACATATACCACAATGTATTAATCCATTCATGCGTCAATGGGCACTTGGGCTTCTTCCATGACTTGGAAATTATGAATTGGGCTGCAATAAACAATCTGGGGCAAATATCTTTGTTTTAAAGTGATTTTTGGTCTTCTGGATACACACCTAGTAGAGGAATTGTAGGATTGAACGGCAGGTCTACTTTTAGATCCCTAAGTGTTCTCCAAACTTCTTTCCAAAAGGCACATATTAGCTTGCATTCCCACCAGCAGTGCAGACTTGTTCCCTTTTCTCCACATCCATGCCAACATCTGTAGTTTTGGGATTTTGTTATGTGGGCTACTCTTACTGGAGTTAGATGATATCTCCAAGTGGTTTTGATTTACATTTCTCTGATGATAAAAGATGATGAGCATTTTCTCATGTGTCTGTAGGCCATGCACCTGTCTTCTAGAGAGAAGCTTCTGTTCAAGTCTCTTGCCCACAATGAAATGAGATCGCTTGTTCTTTTCTTATTAATAAGTTTGAGTTCTCTGTGGATTCTGGTTATCAAACCTTTGTCAGAGACGTAATCTGCAAATATCTTCTCCCATTCTGAAGGCTGTCTCCTTGCTTTATTTACTGTGTTCTTGGCTGTGCAGAAGATTTTTAGTTTGATCAGATCCCAGTAATGTATATTTTGTGTTGCTTCAATTGCCCAGGGGTCTTCCTCATAAAATATTCTCCCAGGTCAATTTCTTCAAGTGTTTCCCCTGCACTCTGTCCAAGAATCTTTATAGTTTCATGTCTTAAGTTTAAATCTTTTATCCAGTAAAAGTCAATTTTTAATAATGGTGAAAGGTGTGGGTCCAGTTTCAATCTTCTACAAGTTACCAGCCAATTAACCTAGCACCATTTGTTAAATAGGGAATCTTTTCCCCAATTTATGTTTTTGATAGGCTTATCAAAGATCAAATGACAATAAGTGTCTGGGTTCATCTCTTGGTTCTCTATTCTGTTCCATAACTCTACCTCTCTATTTTTGTGCCAGTACCATGCTGTTTTGATCACTATAGATTTATAGTATAATCTGAGGTCTGGTAGTGTGATTCTTCTTGATTTTATTTCTGAGTAATGTCTTGGCTATTTGAGTTTTTTTCTGATTCCATATAAACAAAGTACTATTTTTTCCAGATCTTTAAAGTATGACAGTGGTGCTCTAATAGGGATTGCATTAAATCTGTATATGGCTTCGGATAGTGTGGACATTTTAACAAAGTTGATTCTTCCCAGCCATGAGCATGGTATGTTTTTCCATTTGTTAATTAACATCTTCAGCTATTTCTTTTCTCAGAGTTTCATAGTTCTCTTTACAGAGATCTTTCATCTATAGCAAACCCACAGCCAATATCATGTATTGAATGGAGTAAAATTGAAAACATTTCCACTCAGATCAGGAAACAGGCAAGGTTGCCCATTGTCTCCACTGCTTTTTGACATTATAATGGAAGTTTTAGCCATCACAATTAGGGAAGAAAAGGCGATAGAGGGTATCCAAATAGGGTCAGAGAAGATTAAACCTTCACTCTTCACAGATGATGTGATTTTATACATAGAAACCCCCAGGGACTCAATTACAAAACTCTTAGAAGTGATCAAGGGATACAGCAGCGTATCAGGATACAAAATCAAAACTCACAAATCAGTAGCTTTTATATAAAAATAGTCAAGCTGAAAAAACAGTCAAAGACTCTATTCCTTTTACAGTACTGCCGAAGAAGATGAAATATTTGGAAATTTACCTAACAAAGACCATCTGGGAATTTCATATGGACTCAGGTTTCTAGAATTAATCTGCTAATGTGCTTATCTAAAGCTTAGATAGATAAAAGTATATACATTTTATAATGAGGGTAATAAGAACTACCTTGGTTGAAAGAAAAGAAATTTTTCTTTATGATACTCCAAGCTTCACTGTCAAAAACTCTGAAGGAAGGTCAGGCTTCTAGTTTAGATATGAACATGAGCCTGAAATTTAAGGATGAAAGCCGAATCTGAATCAACAAACAAGACTTATACTGTTGAAGATTATTCTGAACATCAATGTCTGATGATAGGAATCTATTTACCTAAGAATGACAATTCTGCTTTTGATATCAAAAGTTAAGTATAAAATTAACTAAACTGACTTTTAAAAAGCTCTTTGATAATACAGAGCTTAAAATACCATTCAAAAACATTGATACATGTTTAATGCGCTACCTTTATTTTTCTTACATAATTTAGGGGAATGGCATTTTTGTAACAAATTAGACATAACTATCAAAGAAAAGAGCAGCGCTATTTCTGTCTCAGTGATGTAAGTAATGAAATTGGGAGGGCCTGAATTCTACTCTGGATCAACACCGCCTTCCGTTTTTGCTTAGGAAAAGTGAATTGTGGCTAAACTTTCAGAATAAATTTGCCTCTGCACTGTTGAGTTGATACTGGCTGTGTTCACTTTCTCTAGATCATTGGAGCACAGATGGGAGGTTCAAACAAACCTAAAAATCTCTTTAAGGAAGAGAACTGGAGGAGATTAAAGATGGCGGCCGAGTAACAGCTTCCCTGCAACTGGGAACAGCGAATCTGGGGAGACAAGACTCCAGGCATCTCTGGCCGGTGGGATCTGCCTATAATCATCCCTTTGAGGATACAGGGAGCCAGCAAGGGACTTCTGGACCCCAAGAGGAGAACAAAAACAGTGGAAAACTGGCAAGTGGTTGCGTGTGTTCCATCGACCTAATCACGCTGGCGACCGTAAACACAAGCAGCAGTGAGACTGCAAACCGGAAAGGCCTTACCTGTGAACTGTTTTGGTGATCTTGGACTTGGCACTCAGTTGAACTGCCTTGGGGAGAGCTTGAGCAAGAGTGTGGAGAACTTCCACTGAGCTGGGCGCAGGAAGCCATTGTGAAAGAACTGCCCCGGCAAGCTCCGCCCTCAGGGTCTCAGAGCAAGGATTGGGCGGGTCAAAGTAACCTACTGACTGAGCAGCCTAAAGGCAGGGACTCAGCTGCCTTACAGCCTTAATACTTAGGGGCAGAGTGATACCGTTTTGGCACACTGGAGCCTTGGGCTGTTGCCCTGGGTAGAGTGCCGTGATGTCACAGCTCATAGCAACCTCAAACTCCTAGGCTTGGTGCCTCCCAGACCTCCATAACAGCTGTGCAGTGACCCCCGAATGGTGACCCACACCCACTGGGCCTCCACATTCCCTGACCAGAAACTGCAGGAGCCACGCAACCCTGCGTCCTCCCTCCTGTGTCCTCCAAGCTTCCACACTAGCCCGTTCATCTGGACAGGGACTCAGGTAGCTGCATACCCGTTGGAGCCCTCCCTGCCTCTGCGCAGTGCTCTTCTCCTGGCCAGAGACTGCTGGAGCCTTGGGCTCTCTGTGCCAAAGTCACTGGGTGCCTTGCACTCCCAGAACAGTGCGCACCACCCCCAGCCCTGTTGTTGGATCCGGGTGTGTCACAAACCGGAGCTGCTTCAACAACCAGAACTCCCTAGCTAGAGCAGCCCCAGAGGAACTACACAGGGTCACTCCATACAAAGATCCAGCAACAATAGAGTGATCCCGCTGGGGTCTAATCTTGGAGAGACACATCCCCAACTCTGAGGACAGCCAGAGGCAATGGTAAAAAACAATCATGAGGCAAAATCAACAGAAAAACTCTGGCAATATGAATAATAAGAGTAGATCAACTCCCCAAAGGATCAATGGGGCAGAAACAGCACAAGACCCCATGCACAAACCAATAGCTGAGATGTCAGAAATTGAATTCAGGATGTGGATAGCAAAAAAGATCAAATTAGAATTCCAAAAGTTATCTCAAGAATTCAACGGATTCAAAGACCAAATGAACAAAGATTTTGACACACTGAGACAAGAAGTTGCATCCCTCAAAGATCTGAGAAACACAGTAGAATCCCTCAGTAACAGAATGGAGCAAGCAGAAGTAAGGATTTCTGACATTGAAGACAAAGCATTCGAACGCTCCCAAACCCTCAAAGAAGAAGAGAAATGGAGAGCAAAAACAGACTACTCTCTCAGAGAGCTCTCGGATAATTTGAAGAAAACCAATATTCGTCTTATAGGGATCCCCGAAAGTGACGAAGTGGCTTCACAAGGCACAGAGTCTCTTCTCCATGAGACTATGAAGGAGAACTTTCCAGACATGCCAAGAGATTCCGAAATTCAGATAGCAGACAGTTTCAGAACTCCAGCACGACTCAAACCAAATAAGACATCCCCCAGACACATCATAATCAATTTCACTAAAGTTAATATGAAGGACAAAATTCTGAAAGCTGCCAGACAAAAGAAAACCATTACCTACAAGGGGAAGAATATCAGAATAACTTCAGATCTCTCTGCTGAAACCTTTCAAGCTAGAAGAGGATGGTCATCGACTTTTAATCTCCTAAAACAAAATAACTTTCAACCCAGGATCCTGTACCCAGCTAAACTGAGCTTCATTTATGACAGAGAAATTAAATACTTCAACGATATTCACATGTTGAACAAATTTGCCACAACTAAACCAGCTCTCCAGGACATTCTTAGACCTATCCTCCATAAAGACCAGCATAATCCTCCACCACAAAAGTAAACCCACCCAAGAAATTTTTGATCAAATGCCAACTTCCACAGTCGCAAAAGGATTAAAAATGTCCACCGGTCTCTCGAAAGGCTTATCAATACTCTCAATTAATGTGAATGGTGTAAATTGTCCTCTAAAGAGGCATAGGTTGGCGGACTGGATACAAAAACTCAAGTCAGATATCTGCTGCATCCAAGAATCACATCTTACATTAAAAGACAGATATAGAGTTAAGGTGAAGGGATGGTCATCTATATTCCAGGCAAATGGAAAGCAAAAAAAAGCAGGCATTGCAATCCTGTTCGCAGACACAATAGGATTTAAACCAACCAAAATAATTAAGGATAAAAATGGACACTTCATATTTGTAAAAGGTAATACTCAATATGATGAGATCTCAATTATTAATATTTATGCACCTAACCACAACGCACCTCAATTTATAAGAGAAACTCTAACAGACATGAGCAACTCAATTTCCTCCACTTCCATAGTAGTTGGAGATTTTAACACCCCTTTAGCAGTCCTGGATAGATCCTCCAAAAAGAAGCTAAACAAAGAAATTTTAAATTTAAACTCAAACATTCAAAAATAAATAAATAAATAAAAAATAAACTCAACCATTCAACATCTGGACTTAACAGACATCTACAGAACATTTCATCCCAAAAAAACTGAATACACATTCTTCTCATCAGCCCACGGAACATACTCCAAAATCGACCACATCCTAGGCCACAAATATAACCTCAGCAAATTTAAAAAAAAAAACAGAAATTATTCCTTGCATCTTCTCAGACCATCATGGAATAAAAGTTGAACTAAATAACAACAGGAACCTGCATACCTATACAAAAACATGGAAGCTAAACAACCTTATGCTGAAGGAAACATGGGTTATAGACGAGATTAAGAAGGAAATCACCATATTTTTGGAACAAAACAACAATCAAGACACGAATTACCAGAACCTTTGGGATACTGCAAAGGCAGTCCTAAGAGGGAAATTTATAGCACTGCAAGCCTTCCCAAGAAAACGGAAAGAGAGGAAGTCAATAACTTAATGGAACATCTCAAGCAACTGGAGAAAGAAGAACACTTCAACCCTAAATGCAGCAGAAGAAAAGAAATAACCAAAATCAGAGCAGAATTAAATGAAATTGAAAACAAAAAAAATATACAACAGATCAATAAATCCAAAAGCTGGTTTTTTGAAAAGATCAATAAAATAGATAAACCTTTGGCCAACCTAACCAGGAAAAAAAGAGTAAAATCTCTAATTTCATCAATCAGAAATGGTAATGATGAAATAACAACAGACCCCTCAAAATTCAAAAAATCCTTAACGAATACTACAAGAAACTCTACTCTCACAAATATGAAAATCTGAAAGAAATCGACCAATACCTGGAAGCACGCCACCTACCAAGACTTAGCCAGAATGAAGTGGAAATGTTGAACAGGCCTTTATCAAGTTCTGAAATAGCATCAACTATACAATATCTCCCTAAAAAGAAAAGCCCAGGACCAGATGGCTTTACATCAGAATTCTAACATTCAAACGTTTAAAGAAGAACTAGTACCTATACTACTAAACCTCTTCCAAAATATAGAAAAAGAAGGAATACTACCCAGCACATTCTACGAAGCAAACATCACCTTTATCCCAAAACCAGAGAAAGACCCAACAAGAAAAGAAAATTATAGACCAATATCACTAATGAATATAGATGCTAAAATACTCAATAAGATCCTAACAAACAGAATCCAACAACACATCAAAAAAATTATACACCATGACCAAGTTGGATTTATCCCAGGGTCTCAAGGCTGGTCCAATATACGTAAATCTATAAATGTAATTCAACACATAAACAAACTTAAAAATAAAGACCATATGATTCTTTCAATTGATGCAGAAAAAGCTTTTGATAATATCCAGCATCCCTTCATGATCAGAACACTTAAGAAAATTAGTATAGAAGGGACATTTCTTAAACTAATAGAGGCCATCTACAGCAAACCCACAGCCAATATCGTATTGAACGGAGTTAAACTGAAATCATTTCCACTTAGATCAGGAACCAGGCAAGGTTGCCCATTGTCTCCATTGCTCTTTAACATTGTGATGGAAGTTTTAGCCATCGCAATTAGGGAAGAAAAGGCGATCAAGGGTATCCACATAGGGTCAGAAGAGATCAATCTTTCACTCTTCGCAGATGATATGATCGTATATCTGGAAAACACTAGGGATTCTACTACAAAACTTTTAGAAGTGATCAAGGAATATAGCAATGTCTCAGGCTACAAAATCAACACCCATAAATCTGTAGCCTTTATATATACCAACAACAACCAAGCCGAACAAACAGTCAAGGACTCTATTCCTTTCACAGTGGTGCCGAAGAAGATGAAATGTTTGGGAGCATACCTAACAAAGGACGTGAAAGATCTCTACAAAGAGAACTATGAAACTCTAAGAAAAGAAATAGCCAAAGATGTTAACAGATGGAAAAACATACCATGCTCATGGCTGGGAAGAATCAACATTGTTAAAATGTCCATACTGCCCAAAGTAATATATAACTTTAATGCAATTCCTATTCAAGCTCCATTGTCATACTTTAAAGATCTTGAAAAAATAATACTTCATTTTATATGGAATCAGAAAAAACCTCGAATAGCCAAAACATTACTGAGAAATAAAAACAAAGCAGGAGGAATCACACTACCAGACCTGAGACTGTACTATAAATCCATAGTTATCAAAACAGCATGGTACTGGCACAAAAGCAGAGAAGTAGATGTCTGGAACAGAATAGAGAAGCAAGAGATGGATCCAGTTACTTACCGTTATTTGATCTCTGACAAGCCAATTAAAAACATTCAGTGGGGAAAAGATTCCCTATTTAACAAATGGTGCTGGATAAACTGGCTGGCAACCTATAGAAGACAGAAACTGGACCCACATCTTTCACCATTAACTAAGATAGACTCTCACTGGATAAAAGATTTAAACTTAAGACATTAAACTATAAAAATACTTGAAGAAAGTACAGGGAAAACTCTTGAAGGAATCGGCCTGCGTGAATATTTTATGAGGAGGACTCCCCAGGCAATTGAAGCAGTATCAAAAATACACTACTGGGACCTGATCAAACTAAAAAGCTTCTGTACAGCTGAGAACATAGTGAGTAAAGCAAGCAGACAGCCCTCAGAATGGGAGAAAATATTTGCAGGTTATACCTCTGATAAAGGTCTAATAACCAGAATCCACCGAGAACTCAATCGTATTAACAAGAAAAGAACACGTTACCCCATCTCAGGGTGGGCAAGGGACTTGAAGAGAAACTTCTCTAAAGAAGACCGACACAAAATCTACAAACACATGATAAAAAGCTCATCATCCTTAATCATCAGAGAAATGCAAATCAAAACTACTCTGAGATATCACCTAACCCCAGTAAGAGTAGCCCACATAACAAAATCCCAAAACCAGAAATGTTGGCGTGGATGTGGAGGAAAGGGCACACTTCTACACTCCTGGTGGGAAAGCCCACTAATCCGTTCCTTCTGGAAGGATGTTTGGAGAATACTTAGAGACCTAAAAATAGACCTGCCATTCGATCCTATAATTCCTTTACTAGGTTTATACCCAGAAGACCAAAAGTCACAATATAACAAAGACATCTGTACCAGAATGTTTATTGGAGCCCAATTCGTAATTGCTAAGTCATGGAAGAAGCCCAGGTGCCCATCAACCCACGAATGGACTAGCAAATTGTGGTACATGTACACCATGGAATACTATGCAGCCTTAAAGAAAGATGGAGACTTTACCTCTTTCATGTTTACATGGATGGAGCTGGAACATATTCTTCTTAGCAAAGTATCTCAGGAATGGAAGAAAAAGTATCCAATGCACTCAGCCCTACTATGAAGCTAAATTATAGCTTTCACATGAAGACTATAAGCCAACTATAGCACAAGACTATGGGGAAAGGGCCAAGGGAGGGGAAGGGAGGGGGGAGGTTTTGGTGGAGGGAGGGTAATGGGTGGGGCCACATCTATGGTGCATCTTAGAATGGGTACAGGCGATTGCACTAATGTACACAGCTATGATTTAACAATAAAATAAAAAAAAATCTCTTTAAATAAGAGAACAATTACTGTGAAAACTTGATCAAATTGGTGCATGAAGCTGGGAGGCATTAAAGGTTTTAATTTAAACAGCATCCATATTCAAGACAGAACACTCCCCAAAAGAAAATCTAATGAGGCTAAAACTCAAACTCAAGACCTATGGACCTTCCATTTCTTTTCTAACTGCATATAGTGGAAAAGAAATAAATTCATGAATTTCAATGATACAATTAACAATTATTTTCCTTTTGCCTCCTGTTAAATACACCAAGTCCCAAGGCTGATTAATTCCGTAGATTTCAAGGAAAGTACTTCTTCCTTCTAGTCCGTCCAACATAAAATTCCTAGTGATGAGCTTTGCTATATTTGAATTTGGAAAAAATGAAGAAGGCCTTTAGGTCTTACAGCCGAATATTTCTCATTCCATAGTTTATTTGTTACTTGAAAATCCTATTGTTTAACCAGTAACATTTTTTAGCGTTTCACGAAAGATTTATAACTAATGAAAATTCTAGAAGATTTAGGTAGGTAAGTTATAGCCCAAGGAATAAAGAAAAGGTTTGAAGGATGTTTAAGGGTAATAATGCATGAGTCAACATTTATTTCATAAAACCATAATGTCATAAAAATAGGGTAACACTTCTCCAGTTTTAGGATATTTTCTATAATTAGATTTCAGTCTTTTAATGCAAAGAAACCACCTACTATGCTTGCTGCCTGGTGTTTTGTCAAAGAGCTTGGTGGTGAGGGGCCAACAGCTGAATGTGGCCCCAGAAAGTCTTCAACAGCATTGTAAATTAACTGCAAGATTAGACGTTAGTAATGCAGGGAATCTCCATTTTCCAGGTTTTAGTTTAAACGGGGCATGTGATCCCAGAAAAACTTCCTCTCCCTTCATTGCTGAGAGGGTAAATTACAGTGGGAGAGAATCACAAGTCTGGCTCCCTGAAGGCCAGAACTCACGCCCCAGCCATTCATTCATCAGGATCAAACCCTCCTGGGAGTTAGTGCCACTTCCTCCCCTCACTCTCCAGCCCACCCTAAGGCGTTGCTAAGGCCACTTACAGTTTTTCGTAGCAACTGTTTAATAAGCTGTGCCAGAGCACACCCTGGTACGGCTGCCACTTCAGAGCAGGAGAGCCCTGGTCCACAGGCATCCCGTTCTGTCCCTCACCATCATGGCTCTGCCCCTCGCCACTCCTACTCGGCACTGCAAAGAAACAAGTGGGTGAGACCCTTTCTACAAGACTATTTCTCCCAGACTCCCAGACAGCAGCATGGAGCTGCTCAGTGGGCCCCGCATGGGACAGAGAGGCCCCGTGGAGAGGGTTAGTGCTAAGGGGAGGAGGTGTGCTGCTGGCCACTGTCCCTTATCTGGCAAAGAAGCAACTTGGGAGCAGTGATCTCACAGGGAAGGTGGTGCATGCTTGTTGGAAACTTCATCCCCCATATCTATCTGCTCTGCTTCCCGCATAGCCTTTCCTCACACCCAGTCTATGTGGTTCCAGTGACGTCCACTGCCAGTGCCAGAAGGGCAGGAGACCCTGCTGACCAGTCAAAGGACATCATTCAGCGTTTGCATCAGTGATCACACAGGGCTGAATGTGCGGCTCAGTCCAGTCCACACACACAGTGGATCACAGCACTTCAGGAAATGCAGGGCCAAAGATGTTCATGCCTTTCCAAGTTTGAACCCATGAGACACATCCCCGGGAGCTGCTGGCACCATGTTGGCGTGTGAGGGAAGAACCCAACTGGAAATGAAGCCTTTAAGCAGAAGGCTGAGTTGAGAGTGAAAGGCACCCAGTCCTGACAATGTGTTCTGAGTTCTGGGGTCCGATCCTAAACTCTTGGGTTACAAAAGCCAGTAGTAGATCCCTTGGTGTTGTGTGTGTGTTGAATTTTCTTTGTTTGTTTGAGGCAGTTTGAGGTTTTGGAGTTTTTATTTGTTTTCGTTAATTACAATGAATAAATTCTAATTTTTACAGGCTTCTTGTAGTACCAAGACTCTGTGGTCCAACTAGCTTTTTGAACATAGAGGAGTTATTATTCACTTAAAGTATTACTTTCCTCAACTGCAAAGTAGAAATTAAAAACATGTGTCCTGCAGTCTTGTGAAACTGCACAAGCGAAGAGTATAAGGTAATAAAAGGGGAGGCCCTTTCAGAAGCTGAACCCAAGATAAAGTAACAGAGAAGACCCTGTAAATGTGTGGCATCAACTACATGAAATTGCCACTTTTGGATGTCAACAATGGTCAAATCATAGCAATTTCACATGCGCAACCTACTATTTTTGCATGATCTTTGCAAGTTGTACGTCTTCATTTGAGTATCCCTTCCAACCCATACAGTTCGACCTTGGATAACTTTCATGTAAAACGCTATTGGTACATTTATCATTTTCCTTTCTTTCTCAGCCCCCTACTGTCTCTCATGCCTGACACCAGTGGGGAAAGCGAACTCGGGGACATTCAAAGACCAGGTGCAGGCCATGGGCAGTGGCTCAGGGCAAGGACACCAGTTCCCTCCAATGCCCACTCAGCTGCAGCTGGGAAATGCAGGAGGCAGGGGACGGATTGGTTTTTCTCATCTAAAACTTCCTGCCTTTCTGCTTCCACTAATGATTTCCTAAAATACATAAATAGAACTGCTTCAAGTCTCTTTTCATCCCAAATGTCACCAAAAATGTTGTGGTATCACTGTTAAATGACACTAAACAAAACATGAATTATTGTTGGTTTTTATAAAACATCCATTCATTTTGAAAAGATTTAGCAAAATCCAGGAAAACTTTTTTCCCAGCTAGAACCCCTGTAGGTGAGCAAAGCAAGGAGCTCCTCACACCTTCACTTGTCCCTAAGTTACCTGGTCCAAAGTCTCTTTCAAAAATGAAAAAGAAACCCTTTTGTGGTTATCCTGCCTGCACAAAATTCAGAGAAAGGGAGAAACTAATTCTTCCTTCTTTGCTTTCTTTCTTCTACAATAGAGAGAGGATCAAGGAAGGGTTAAGAGCTTGGAGTTCAGGATCAAGACAGACCTGGGTTTGAACCACAACTCTACACTGCTTTTAGGCTGAGCCACCCTAGGAAAGTGATTTAAGCTTCCTTAAAAACTGAGCCCCAGTTTCCTTGTATGCAAAATGGGAAAACCCTACGACTCCTGTTAGGGTTGCTGGAGCGTTCATTGAGGTAACGTCCGTAAAGCGCAAGACACAGTGTCTGCCACCAGTGAGAACTTAGACAGTGGTGCCTCTGGGAATTACTAGTGGTAATGTCAGTAACACTCAGGGACTTGCTTATCCCTAAGAAGCCTTGGGAGATGCTTCTGTTCTAGGTCCCACAGCACCCCATCAGTTATTTGATGTAAAATAACCAGTCCATACTCCTGACTCAGCACCAGCTAACTCAGGCCCTTTCTTATTCGAGCATGATGGCAAACTTGATGTGCCCAGATGTGCAGCCAAAAGCAACTCTTCTCCTCCAGACAGTAATGCAGAGGTTGGACAGGAAGCAGGCAGCACTGTGCTCAGGGATACCAGCATTGTCTGCCCTTTCCCATCACAGCAGCAAAGGTACCAGAGCAGCTGCTCCAACAGCGTTGACAGGTGTGGCTTCCCTGGGAGATGAAGATCAGCTGATGAAACCCCAGGGACTGGAAAATGAGGCCCAGGCCCACAGTGGGATTCCCGCACAAGCTTGAGCCTAAGGCTGGCACTTAACAACACCATCGCTGACACCTGCTGCTCTGAGTCTATCTGCACCAGGGCACTGTCCCAGACACAGCCCATAGCATTTTATCACTTCATTAAACTACCTACAGAATTCTTTAGGTCAATAAACCGAAGAAGAGTGCACAGATCACAAGTGCACAATTTTATACTTCTTCATAAAACGAATCCTATGCAACTATCACTAGATCAAGAAATAGGACATTTGTAACCCTGCAGGACCCACCCCCAAATCTCCTCCTAATACTATGTAATTACTCTCTGCCCAACACTGGCCGCTATCCTGAAATCCACTAATAACACTGAAGAGTCTACAAAAATAAAATACTGTGGTACAATACGTGTATTTATGTCCTGGCTTCTTTGGTCCAACCATGTTTATGAGGTTCAGCCATTACGCAGCCAACAGCAGTCCTCTTTTTCATTTTCATGGCCTTGTCACACTTTGATGGCATCTGAGATATTTTCATGTTGTATTATAAATAATGCTGCATGGACGTTCTTAGGCCCTGGGTGGGCGTGTGTACACATTTCTGCTAGGTGCGTTCCTAGGGGTGTAATCACTGGTCGTGGGATGGGCTTTAGCAGACACTGCCAGGCGTATTTCTGAAGTGGTTCTGAGGTAAGGATTCTTTTTTTTTTTTGCAGTTTTTGGCCAGGGCTGGGCTTGAACCTGCCACCTCCAGCATATGGGGCCGGTGCCCCACTCCTTTGAGCCACAGGCGCCACCCTGAGGTAAGGATTCTTAATCTCATTTAGCATATGTGGGAACTGAAGTTCAAAGATCTGAAATAACTATCCCAGCATCACAGCTGTGAAATGGAAGAGGCAGGATTCAAACCTCCGCCTTCCTTGCTGCTAGACTGAAGATACCATGAGAAAATCACCAGAAGAGAGAAGCTGGAGGAAGGCAGCATGTGGCCCACGTGCCTTCAGACAAAACTGACAGCGGCCATTTGAATGCCTTTCAAAATATTGACATACACCTTACTTAAAAAAAATCTTGGAAATGGGTAAAGTAAAAATTATTCTCGATTTGATAAAAAAAAAAAAGTTAGGGGGACACCGGCTCCCTGAGCCGGCCGACAGATCAGGCCTCCAGCTCGAACTCGGGCTCTTGGCTGGCGCCGCCCGGGCGGGGTGGGAAGATGGTAAACGTGGTTGTGGGCAAGGACAAGTGTGGGGAGCACCGGCTCGTCTAGCTGCCCCTATCCCACATCTGAGTTATCATGAAGAGCTCCCCGGAGGGGTCCAGCATCAACCAGGAGGCACTGGTGCTCACGGCCAAAGCCACGGAACTCTTTGTTCAATATCTAGCCACCTATTCCTGCAGACATGGCAGTGGAAGGGAAAAGAAAGCACCGACTTACAGTGATTTAGCAAATACTGCAGAGGAATCTGAAACTTTTCAGTTTCTTGCAGGTATTTAGTTTTTGTAACATTCTGGTTAAAAAATTAGTTACTATAACTTTTTTTTCCTGTTCTCCTTTCACTGAATGAGACATTTTGCTGCTTTCTCCAGGTGGCAGAGTTTACCATAGCTTGGTTCAGGAAGATATTTTTAATCTTCTCTATTTGAATGTGTAATGTGCTGCACTTAGAACTATAACAAGGTCAACAAAACGCACAGGATGTGGTTGGCCGGGTGAGAGGCAGCCTCTTCCCTGTCCGGATTCTCCCCACCATTGTCCGCTAGGCCCCAGTAACAGAGTTAGTAGTGCTTGCTGCCCACGCAGCAGGCCCACAGCTAAAATGATCTTAAGTCTACCCGTGGGGCCAGCCCAGCCTATCTCAGGTTGTGGAGTGTTGATTACAGAAATATTGCATGGAGCGCATTGGTTTATGGTCAGTGGAAAGGGAATAAGTCTATGGCATTAGTCAGGAGACAATGCTGGTTTCTGTGATAGTTCACCCAGAAGAGTAGCCTGAATTTTGTCTTGTTTTGGAACATGTTATAAGAGGTAAAAGCAGGAACTAGTACATTTTGAAATTTGTATTACTGTATTTATAGTCTACATAACCAATTGTTGATGTAAGTTTTATGTTTTTAAGATATATTACCAAAGAAGATTTTAGCTAGTAAATACCTGAAAATGCTAAAAGAGGAAAAGAGGTAAGATGAGGAGGAGGAGGACAACGATGATGAAAATGACGACAAAGCTGAACCCTAAACCAGAGTTTTAAAAGTCAGCCTGGTGAGGAGACTCCGGGGTCAGCACAGTTGCTTCGGCAGAAGTGTGGCTGTTACACCTTTATCTCTCTTCCTTTTAAGAGACTTCCAGTTTATTGTATCCTTTCCTGGCTAAGATCAGCATCTCAGCACCTACACCATAAACAGTCCCAGGGGAAGTGATCCAGACAGCGTCCTCTGAGAGGGCATCGCTGCAGGGGGAGGTAACTGAGAAAGTTGCCGGGACGGTCGGGCACTGCTGGTTAATCTGCTCAGCTCCAAACTGGAGAGGCAAAGATGACTTTGCTTCATTTTCCAATTTACAAATAGATTTTGAAGAGCTTCTAAATACTGGTTGTGTAAATTCATATATGTATATGTGGAATTCTTATAAACAGCAGATTGAGTTTTAGCTAAATTCGTTGTTTATAGGTAATGTTACATCAGAACTTTTGCCTTTTGCAGGTACTGGATTATTCAAATGTTAATCTTTCATACTTTTTTCTATTAAAGATCTCTAGATATTTTTACAGAAGTACTTTTCAGAACAAGTGTTAGAGTTTGCTGTTGTTGTAGTGTTCTGCTTACCGCTTGAGAATTTTGTGTAATTTAAAAATAAGCATTTCCAACACTTTCATTACTAGAGAAAAATTCCAAGTCAGGATTACCAAACAAAAAGAACTATTTCCTCTGCATATATGTGTTCTTAAAATTAAAAAAATATATATTGTGTGTATTGAAAAAAATAGTTAGGTTCTGAGAGTCCCAAATACTTAGAGAAAAGAGGTAATTTTTTAGACTTTGCAGTGTGAGTTTAACCAGCGTACCTCTCACTCTGGACCAAAAGCTATGACTCTGGCCATGGAAAATGCTTTCATATTTGAAACTCAAAATTTAAGAAGACTAACACCTCCTAGGAAGGCCTCTTAGATTTGGGGTTCAGATCAGGTAGGGCCAGGCCTCAGTCAGCAGGAGCTCACGCACCAGCAGCTTTCTTATTAAGCAAGATTTTCCATCTGCTCACACCAGCCCAGTCATCTACATTTTCAGTCCTACAAATGGGGCTCTGGGAACCTTGGGCCATAGTATACTACTTGGGAGAAGGTCACCAGAAAAGCCTTGTCAGTTGATCCAGAACATCTTCCCCATTCAAAACCGGAGATCCTGCTCCTGCCTGCAGGACTGGCCCGAGCTCCTCCTTCCTCCACAAACACGCTGTTTCCGCGGGACCTTTGTGAACACCCTGGGCCTTGGCAACACGAAATACGAGTGATCCACTGGAAAACGTTTGCTAAAAATATGAACTGTAATGAAAACCTGGCACTTGGATTAAATGAATCTTTGCTTTTTGTTTGTTTTTGGCCCTGGGAAGCTGCTCATTTTCATTCTGGAATTGTTGTCTGGAACCAATTATCTTTAGGCAGCTTCTCAGTGACCCGTGAATATGGCTTAAGCAAGGGATACAGGATTTCCTGTCTGTTGAGGTATTTCAGTTACTCTTCTGTACTTATTCTCTGAAGACAGTAAAAACTCTGTGCCATCTCCAGGGCAGGCAGCAGAAAACTGTCGCAGGATGGAGCTTCACCCTGGAAGGCCCGGGATGATTTGAGCACAGTCTGGTTTGATGAGGAAACTCTTGGAAGATTTGAGTGACTTGCCCTGGATCCCTTAGTGAGCTGGTAGAAGAATAAAGTGAGTAAATAAATAAAATTCCTCATCTGGCTAGGAATTTACTCAGCTTTTTATGTTTGCGAATCATAAAGAAGCTTCAGGCTACTGCAGGGGTCCCTGAAGAAATTAGGGTAACCTTGCACAGAAGGTGGGTGGAGAGCTCTGTGTTATCCAAAGAGGGGGCTTTAATTAGCTCTGTGTTGCTGGGGTTGAAAAAGGAAAGTAGAGCAACTGCTGGCCCCGGTGGAAGTGTGTAAACAGAGAAAGGAAGCAGTTAGAGGGTTCATTTATACAGGGCTGGATGCCCAGCACAGTTCTGACATAGCACCTCCCCCACCACCACCACAAGTCAACATCCAGAGCCCAGGCTGGAGCTGACTCCAGATGTCCCTCAAAGCATCAGCTGTAACCACAGGTCTGGGGCTTAAGCTGACGCTTGTGGCAGGGGTAGCAACCCCCGCCATGAGGCTGCGGTTCCCCCACCCGAGGGAGACCACACAGCATGCATCTCCTCTCAGGGTTGGGCAGTTACAGGAGAAGGAGCCCCAAGAGGGAAATCTTGCACTTCTTGCCAATCTGACACAGGATAGAAGAGATGGGTCCTGGTACCCTGAATTTGGGGCACTGTTCACACTACCCATATTGGGGTATTCACAGTGGCTAATGTCATTGACCTAAAGTATTATCCTTTTTCCTAGTAAGTGCTGTAGCCTTTACTCTGAAAATTCTGATGTTCAAGTTTTCAGATTCCAGAAGGCCAGTTAGTTTGCAACCTTCATCAGGTCTCTAAGTTCAAACCTGATGTGTCTCATGTTACATATAAAGCAAAAACACTGAACAGGCCGATCACTTGGGCATCAGATGATCCTGATGAAAGACTCCTAAGACGATCATACAAAACTTCAGAGATTACTGGGTTCTCGCCAATCTGAAGTGAGCATGAGGAAACATCAACTTCCTGCCTTCCTGCTCCACTGGGAAAACCCTCCCCAGTCTTACTTCTCCGAGCATCTTCCATGAACCAGCAGCATCACCACCTTGTTAGGACTGTAGATCTCAGACCCCAGAGACTTGATGGGAATCTGCATCTACCACAACAACCCACATGTCATACTGTGCACAGGGAAGGTGACAAGGGTTGCACTGGGCACAGCAGCAGGTGCTTCAAGCCACTGCCTGCTGCTCCACTGCCCTGGGCCTGGAGCCAGGGTCCTCTGAGACACATGGGCCCTGGCATTAAAAGACTGGCGTTTTACCCACACCAGAGAGCAAGAACAGCATCTCAGCCTGGGAGCACTTCTGTGACCTCACCTGCATGAAAGGCATATCAAGAGGGAAGAAACAAACGCTCAGACCCTGTCATTGGCCTTCCATGAGAGAGGACATTTATATGACTGCTCAAAGGCTGGGAAAACGCCTTGAAGCTGCCAGGTTCACTCACTTGGTCTGGAGAGGTGGGCCCACACCCCACAGTCCCTGGTGTCCCCCAATGACTGTGTGTACTTTCTCTTCTTGGTCGGAGGCAATGAGTCTCTAAAATCAAGAAACCAAAGTGAATATTAGCATTTTTCTTTGTTCTCTGTGTTATAATAAATCAAATTTTAATTTCCCAGGTCTCTCTTGTCTGCTTCCCTAAATCTAATTCCAATTAGTTACGGTCCCTTGAGCCCTACTCATCTGAAACTTAGGGTTGTTTTTTTTTTTAAATCGCAATGGATCTGAGATTCACCTACCTGAAAAATAAACTGACATTTACTAAGAAGACCCAGCTATAAAGTATAGGCATACATTTTACACTAAAAACTTTTTCCCCGTGGAGTTTTACCACAATTTTTGAGGACCTTTGCTCGTTTTGCCACCCTCTACATCCAAAAGGGGGAATTAAAAGGAGAAAGGGCTAGGAGAGCAGGGAAGAGAGAAGAAAAGAATGGAAGTGGCTGCTTAGTTGACATTTTCCCTGGAGCTGTCCAGCTGAGGCTGTGCACGCCAGCCGGGCTTCCTCCACCACCCAGAATCTTCCTGTGTATTTCTGACACTTTGGCTTTTCTTTAAATGAGGATCTTGGGTTTAGTGGATTTTTATTTAAATGATTGCCCGAGCCAAGCGCCCGGGGCCCTGCAGGGTCCTCTCTGCGTCTCAACACTGCCACCTGCTGCGCAGGGCCCGCTGTCCGCTCGGGGTTACCACCAGGGGCCGCCGGCTGCGCCTTTGCGGCTTCTGATCAGTCCCTTTACCTGGGGCTGTGGCACAGGGGCTGCCGACGGCAAGAACAGCTAATTCCCAGGCGGGAGGACGCGGACTGGTCCAGGGGGGCGGCAGGATGCCTGGTGTCCCAGGAGCAGCTGGGAAAACCCCCGGCGGCCCCCGTTCCGGAGGCGCTGGGCGGCGGCGTCCCGGGCGCGGCTGGGGTCCTCCCGCCCGCGAGCCTCGGCGTCCAGCCGCGCGCACCTGCAAGACGTGGCGACAAGTCTCCCTCTCTGGCGCCACCCAGCGTCCAGGGAGAGGCGTGACAGAGCCAGATAGGCAGACGGTGGGCGGCACTCACCTTTCACCTGCAGAGGACTGCAGGAGTCGGACGCAGAATAGGGAGGGGTATCCGGGAGCTGGTGGTGCCTGGGGAATAGAGACGAGCGTTGCTCCTGTGTTTCACTCTATTCCATTATATTTTTGTCACAGTGGGAGGCAGCCCCCAGTGTACAGTACCCAGTGCTGGCTCCAGCTGCTGGGTCTGTGGAGGCCAAGCCCATCGTGTCTTGCCCAGTGTTACGTCCTAGTTAAGCGAGTGGGCGTTGAGTCCCAGTTCTTCTGTTTCCTAGTTAAGCATCCATGGACAAGTACTAACCTCTGCAGGCCTCCATTTCCTCCACGACGAAATGGGGATAATTATTACACCTGTCTCACAGTGTTGTGAGAATCAAGTGAGATAACATATACAAAGCTTGTAACGGCTGTGTGCTCAGTCAAGTTTAGTTAATATTACTGCTTCTCATAAAGAAAATACAAACATGTAATGTGATGGATACCCCAATTACAAATTATATGAATGTATAAATTATCAAGGTGTCCCCCAAATATGTACATCTGTTATGTTTCAATATTTTTTTAAATTATTGATACTTAATATTTCCAAAGCACTTATACCAGGGAGAGGTGGCACACACTCTTGGGGCTGAAGCAATGTAAAGTGCTATCACTGAAGCAAGGATTTTTCCAGGTGTGCTCTGGGGGATCCCAAAGTTCTTGAAAGGAGCTTAAGAGTTTTACAAAAGAACATTTTAAATAGCTGGGAGAAAATAACATTTTTATGTTTTATATATGAAAGTACAAATAAAATTTTATTTTTTAAAAAATGTGTAACATCTTCTGTCCCAAAAGATTTACAAGTTCCTTATAGCCCAGAATCTTAGTGATTCTGTTAATACATGTGTGTATAAGCACCACCATCCTCCACTTGAATCTCTTGCTTGGAGAGTATGCTACCTTGTTTTCTTGGTCAATTAAAATACCAACATAATTCAATGAAGAAAAAAGTTTGCTTTTATCATTTACTAGAAAAGTTATTATGTATTTTCTCTTCAAACTGGTTCTTTATCATCTATTTACTTCCTATTCATAAAGGAAGAGAGAACACATATTTGCCTTCTTTCAAAACCACCACCCAAATGGATGTAAAGGGATAAAGAGGCACAAACCCAGATGATGCAGAGTTCGTGGGCTGACCACAGCAGACTATACTGCAGCAACATGGCAACAGTCAGAAATAGAACAGGTGACCATGGAATCAGTAGCCGGGAAAAAGTGAAACAGGACTGCCTGGAGATAGTGAAGGGGACACAGCTAGCTAATAAGAAGTTTTCCAACCAAACAAAACCCCATTAAAGCCAAGGACGTTGGAGTCACCTGTTTACTTCTGAATTTAGTAGTGAAGGTAAAGCTGAAAACAACAGGGCTGGCTGAAGGTTTTGGGGTAAGAAACAGCTGGATCCTTACCCCACCCATAAGGCTACGGCCATCCCCCCCCAACCAAAGCTGGAAAGGTTCACTCTCTGGAGAAACACACCCAGGGAAACCATGGGACAGAGTCAAACAGGTAGGGTCAGGGCCGTGGGTCAGATGCTGGGCTGAAAATGGAAGAATTAATTAAACATCTAAGCACTGATCTGTGAGACCCTTCTTCAATTGTGAGACCCTCCACAAGTAAGAAACTGGAATACTGTTCTCAAGAAAAAATGAATATATTCATGGGGGGGGAATGATCATTTGAAGTCACCAGGAAAACAGCCTGTCCCTGTCTGATCGCTCTAGCACAAAATTCATCCTTTAAGAATAATAGTTTGGGGCAGCACCTGTGGCTCAAAGGGGTAGGGCACGGGCCCCATATGCTGGAGGTGATGGGTTCAAATCCAGCCGCAGCCAAAAACTTCAAAAAAATAAAGGAGGAAAATATTTAAAAAAAAAGAAGAAGAAGAAGAATAGTTTGCACACAGAACTTCTTAAACAAGAACAAACCGGGGAGAGACAAGATGGCGGACTGAAGCCAGCTTTCAACAAAGGCTCCCGTCCAGAAGGAGAGTTAAGGGACAGGAATTTAGTAAGTATCCTGGTGGACTTGAGCCTCACCAAGAGAGAAGGCTGAATAACGCACATCAACACCGCTGAGGCAAGTTGTGATCACAAGGACGCAAACAAAAGGTACAAAATCCACCACCAAGCGGACGGGAGTCCCCCTCCCCCATGAGACCGGCTCTGTAGCCCCACAATTGAACAAGTGGGCAGAAATTAAAGCCCCTCCCACTACACTCCACGGGAGAGACCTTCTAAAAACTGGACCTACCTCCCCTACTGGGGTGCCGTGGCGTTCTCCTGCCGGACATAGGGCTGAATAAAACTTTGGGAATCCTTTGCCGGCAACCCTGAATCCCCGGCGCTCCCCTCCCGCCCACTGAGGTCTGGAGGCCTGTCCCCCAGGACTTCGGATCCTTGGGTGATTTCTCAAGGGGAGTGGACAGTCCCCGAGTTGCGTCTGGTCAGCATTGACTCTGAGGCGCGCCGAGTGAGGAGAGGGCACCGGGCTGAGGGGGAGTCACGCCTCGCGGCACTTCCCTGCGGTGCAGTGCACCAACCCTCCCCGGGCATACGGGGCCCAAGACTGAATCAGACTCTGGCCTCCCCGCTGAGAGCTGAGAACCCCTACTCTCACTCAGGGTCTGAGGGCCTATCCCCCAGGAGTTCGGCTCCTTGGGTGATTTCTCGAGGGGAGTGCACAGTGCCTGAGCTGCGTCAGGTCAGCGCTGACTCTGGGATACGTGAGCGAGGAGAGGGCACTCCGCTGAGGGGAAATCAAGCCTTGGCGGCACTTCCCTGCAGTGCAGTGCAAGAGCCCTCCCCGGGCACAAGACTGAATAAGACTCTGGCCTCCCCGCTGAGAGCTGAGAGCCCCTACTCTCACTCGGGGTCTGAGGGCCTATCCCTCCGGAGTTCGGCTCCTTGGGTGATTTCTCAAGGGGAGTGCACAGTGCCGGAGCTGCGTCAGGTCAGCGCTGACTCTGGGATACGTGAGCGAGGAGAGGGCACTCCGCTGAGGGGAAATCAAGCCTTGGCGGCACTTCCCTGCGGTGCAGTGCAGGAGCCCTCCCCGGACCGTAGTATTGCGTGAAACTGAATGAAACTCTAGCTTCCCCCTGCCCCACTCCCAATCCGGGTCTGGGCGCCCATCCCCCAAGAGTTCTGATTCTTGGGGGATCTCTTAAGGGGTGTGGACCCAGCACAAACTGCGGCCGCTCAGTGCTGACTCTGGGGCGCGGGACAGAGGAGAAAAGGGTCGCCTGAGTGCCCACACCAGAGCAGCAGTTCCCTGGAGGTAGATCAACAGCCGTTTTTTCTTTAACGGCAGAACGCTCACTTCTGGATATTCTGAGGCCACACCCCCTGTCTCCCTGGGCAACCAGAGGAGGCCACCTGTGTCACGACTCACAAACCCAGAAGCCTCCAGGGCGGGGCCGACCCAGAGAGGTGTTCAGACGCAATTCTCCAGCAGCAAAGACGTTTGAACTCAAAACAGCCCGTCTCCTGTAGGCGACGACAGGAACAGAGACAGAACCTCACAAAGTTGTCTGTTCTGTTCTGTTCTGTTAGCAGCATCCATCAGGGACGGGGCTAAGCCTGAGTGAACACCTCCTTCCCATCACCTGCATCAAACACTCAAAGATGTCAGGCCCCATCTCCTTCTGCTAGATAGCGGCAGTCTGCGGGGGCCTGGCAGACTTCCTCGCGATTCAGGCAGGTGCAAACCCCTGGAGTGTCTGTTCACTGCAGGCAACTGGGTTAGCCATCTGCAGAGATACCAGTGACTGGGTCCGACGGAGGGGCAAAGTGGGGAAGGAGACGTTAACCTTCCCAGACTGCTCTGTTTGCGGGGTGGCTCCTCCTGACTCCACGCTGCACTGGAGTGAGCTGTCTCAGAGGAGTCACCAGGCCCCTGTGATCCAGTTCCCAGAGACCTCTTGAACCCTTCCACCTGAGACAAGTGCCGATTGAGACAGTTGATTCGGACCTTTTGAACTGGGCTAATAGACTGAGGACTTTTCAGGTGGTGCCCTGGGTGTGCGATTGTAGGAAGGTTTGATTCTCCTTTTCCAACTGGGGCCAGAGGTGGGCAGGCGGGGTGACTTAATTGCTGATTTTTCCACACAGCTGAGACTTCAAGCCAGAGTAGAAGTTGCAATAGGATAGAACAGAAACCAGCTGAAAACAAGACAGAACCACTTTGCTCCACCACACCAGACAGGGCCCCAGTTTCTCAGGCCACAACACTGTACGGGCCCTCGATAAAACCCCAGGGGAAAAACCAAAGGGAGTAAACCATGGGGCGGAATCAGCGGAAAAACTCTGGTAACATGAATAACCAGAATAGATCAACCCCCCCAAGAAAAGATACGGCAGATGTGATTGAAGATCCCATTCATAAACAACTGGCTGAGATGTCAGAAGTCGAATTCAGAATTTGGTTTGCAGACAAGATTAATAAAATGGAATTAGGAATTCGTGGAGAAATTCAAAAACTGTCTCAAGAATTTAACGAATTTAAAGACAAAACCACCAAAGACTTAGACACACTGAAACAAGAACTTACAGCCCTCAAAGATATGAAAAATACAGTAGAATCCCTCAGTAACAGAATGGAGCAAGCAGAAGAAAGGATTTCTGACATTGAAGATAAAGTCTTCGAACGCTCCCAATCTCTCAAAGAGGAAGAGAAATGGAGAGCAAAAACGGATCACTCACTCAGAGAGCTCTCAGATAATTCGAAAAAACATAACATAAGGGTTATAGGAATTTCGGAGGCTGATGACGTGGCAGCCAAGGGCACAGAGGCCCTTCTACATGAAATTATGAAAGAAAATTTTCCAGACATGCCTAGAGAATCTGAAATTCAGATAGCAGACAGCTTCAGAACCCCAGCACGATTCAACCCCAAAAAGCCATCTCCCAGACATATCATAATTAGCTTCACTAAAGTTAACATGAAAGAGAAGATTCTCAAAGCAGCCCGGCGAAAGAAAACTATAACGTACAAAGGTAAGAATATTAGAATAACTGCAGATCTCTCTGCTGAAACTTTTCAAGCAAGAAGAGGCTGGTCATCAACTTTTAATCTCCTAAAGCAAAAAAACTTTCAACCCAGGATCTTGTATCCAGCTAAACTGAGTTTCATCTATGATGGAGAAATTAAATACTTCAATGACATTCATATGTTGAAAAAATTTGCCATAAGTAAACCAGCTCTTCAGGATGTTCTCAGACCTATCCTCCACAATGACCAACCCAATCCTATACCACAAAAGTAAACTCACTCAGAAACTTCGGATCAAACTCCAACTTCCACACTGGCGAAAGGATTAAAAATGTCCACTGGACCTTTGAAAAACTCGATACCCAAAATTCCACCAGACTTATCCTTACTCTCCATCAATGTGAATGGCTTAAACTGTCCTCTAAAGAGGCATAGGTTAGCTGACTGGATACAAAAACTTAAGCCAGATATTTGTTGCATACAAGAGTCACATCTCAACTTAAAAGACAAATACAGACTCAGGGTGAAAGGATGGTCATCCATATTTCAGGCAAATGGTAATCAGAAAAAAGCAGGTGTTGCAATTTTATTTGCAGATACAGTAGGCTTTAAACCATCAAAAGTAAGGAAGGACAAGAATGGTCACTTCATATTTGTTAAGGGTAATACTCAATATGACGAGATCTCAATTATTAATATCTATGCACCCAACCAGAATGCACCTCAATTTATAAGAGAAACTCTAACAGACATGAGTAACTTGATTTCCTCCAGCTCCATAATCGTTGGAGATTTCAACACTCCCTTGGCAGTGTTGGAT
This sequence comes from Nycticebus coucang, assembly GCF_027406575.1. Taxonomy (NCBI): domain Eukaryota; kingdom Metazoa; phylum Chordata; class Mammalia; order Primates; family Lorisidae; genus Nycticebus; species Nycticebus coucang. The sequence goes on from NC_069782.1 coordinate 53,328,643, forward strand.
CGATCCTCCAGAAAGAAGCTGAGCAAAGAAATCTTAGATTTAAACCTAACCATCCAATATTTAGATTTAGCAGACATCTACAGAACATTTCATCCCAACAAAACTGAATACACATACTTCTCATCAGCCCACGGAACTTACTCCAAAATTGATCACATTTTAGGTCACAAGTCTAACCTCAGTAAATTTAAAGGAATAGAAATTATTCCGTGCATCTTCTCGGACCATCATGGAATAAAACTTGAATTGAGTAACAACAGGAATCTGCATACCCATACAAAAACATGGAAGTTAAATAACCTTATGCTGAAGGATAGCTGGGTCAGAGATGAGATTAAGAAAGAAATCACCAATTTTTTGGAACAAAATGACAATGAAGACACAAGCTATCAGAACCTCTGGGACACCGCAAAGGCAGTTCTAAGAGGGAAATTTATAGCACTGCAAGCCTTCCTCAAGAGAACGGAAAGAGAGGAAGTTAACAACTTAATGGGACATCTCACGCAACTGGAAAAGGAAGAACATTCCAACCCCAAACCCAGTAGAAGAAAAGAAATAACCAAAATTAGAGCAGAATTAAATGAAATTGAAAACAAAAGAATAATACAACAGATCAATAAATCAAAAAGCTGGTTTTTTGAAAAGGTCAATAAAATAGATAAACCTCTGGCCAACCTAATCAGGAAAAAAAGAGTAAAATCTCTAATATCATCAATCAGAAACAACAAAGACAAAATAACCACAGACTCATCAGAAATCCAAAAAATCCTTAATGAATATTACAAGAAACTTTATTCTCAGAAATATGAAAATCTGAAGGAAATAGACCGATACTTGGAAGCACGCCACCTTCCAAGACTTAACCAGAATCAAGTGGAAATGTTGAACAGACCCATATCAAGTTCAGAAATAGCATCAACTATACAAAACCTCCCTAAAAAGAAAAGCCCGGGACCAGATGGTTTCACGTCAGAATTCTACCAAACCTTTAAAGAGGAATTAGTACCTATATTACTCAACCTGTTCCAAAATGTAGAAAAAGAAGGAAGACTACCCAACACGTTCTATGAAGCAAATATCACCCTGATCCCCAAACCAGGAAAAGACCCAACAAGAAAAGAAAATTATAGACCAATATCACTAATGAATATAGATGCAAAAATATTCAACAAGATCCTAACAAACAGAATCCAGCAACACATCAAACAAATTATACATCATGACCAAGTTGGTTTTATCCCAGGGTCTCAAGGCTGGTTCAATATACGTAAATCTATAAATGTAATTCAGCACATAAACAAATTAAAAAACAAAGACCATATGATTCTCTCAATTGATGCAGAAAAAGCTTTTGATAATATCCAGCATCCCTTCATGATCAGAACACTCAAGAAAATTGGTCTAGAAGGGACTTTTCTTAAACTGATAGAGGCTATCTACAGCAAACCCACAGCCAATATCATATTGAATGGAGTTAAATTGGAATCATTTCCACTCAGATCAGGAACCAGACAAGGCTGCCCATTGTCTCCATTGCTTTTCAACATTGTAATGGAAGTTTTAGCCACCGCAATTAGGGAAGAAAAGGCGATCAAGGGCATCCATATAGGGTCAGAAGAGATCAAACTCTCGCTCTTCGCAGATGATATGATTGTGTATCTGGAAAACACTAGGGACTCTACTACAAAACTCCTAGAAGTGATCAAGGAATACAGCAGCGTCTCAGGTTACAAAATCAACATTCATAAATCGGTAGCCTTTATATACACCAACAACAGTCAAATTGAAAAAGCAGTTAAGGACTCTATCCCATTCACAGTAGTGCCAAAGAAGATGAAATATTTGGGAATTTACCTAACAAAAGACGTGAAAGATCTCTATAAAGAGAACTATGAAACTCTAAGAAAAGAAATAGCTGAAAATGTTAACAAATGGAAAAACATACCATGCTCATGGCTAGGAAGAATCAACATTATCAAAATGTCCATACTACCCAAAGCAATATATACTTTCAACGCACTCCCTATTAAAGCTCCACTGTCATATTTTAAAGATCTTGAAAAAACATTACTTCGTTTTATATGGAATCAGAAAAAACCTCGAATAGCCAAGACATTACTCAGAAATAAAAACAAAACAGGAGGAATCACACTACCAGACCTCAGACTTTACTACAAATCGATAGTGATCAAAACAGCATGGTATTGGCACAAAAACAGAGAAGTAGATATCTGGAATAGAATAGAGAACCAAGAGATGAATCCAGCTACTTACCGCTATTTGATTTTTGACAAGCCAATTAAAAACATTCAGTGGGGAAAAGATTCCCTATTTAACAAATGGTGCTGGGTGAACTGGCTGGCAACCTGCAGAAGACTGAAATTAGACCCACACCTTTCACCATTAACTAAGATAGACTCTCATTGGATTAAAGATTTAAACTTAAGACATGAAACTATAAAAATACTAGAGGAGAATGCAGGGAAAACCCTTGAAGAAATTGGTCTGGGTGAGTATTTCATGAGGAGAACCCCCCGGGCAATTGAAGCAGCTTCAAAAATACACTACTGGGACTTGATCAAACTAAAAAGCTTCTGCACAGCTAAGAACACAGTAAGCAGAGCAAGCAGACAGCCCTCAGAATGGGAGAAGATATTTGCAGGGTATAACTCTGACAAAGGTTTAATAACCAGAATCCACAGAGAACTCAAACGCATCAGCAAGAAAAAAACAAGGGATCCCATCGCAGGCTGGGCAAGGGATTTGAAGAGAAACTTCTCTGAAGAAGACAGGCGCACGGCCTTCAGACATATGAAAAAATGCTCATCATCTTTAATCATCAGAGAAATGCAAATCAAAACTACTTTGAGATATCATCTAACTCCAATGAGACTAGCCTATATCACAAAATCTCAAGACCAGAGATGTTGGCGTGGATGCGGAGAAAAGGGAACACTTCTGCACTGCTGGTGGGAATGCAAATTAATACATTCCTTTTGGAGGGATATATGGAGAACACTCAGAGATCTAAAAATAGATCTGCCATTCAATCCTGTAATTCCTCTGCTGGGCATATACCCAGAAGACCAAAAATCACAACATAACAAAGATATTTGTACCAGAATGTTTATTGCAGCCCAATTCATAATTGCTAAGTCATGGAAAAAGCCCAGGTGCCCATCGATCCACGAATGGATTGATAAATTGTGGTATATGTATACCATGGAATACTATGCAGCCTTAAAGAAAGATGGAGACTTTACCTCTTTCATGTTTACATGGATGGAGCTGGAACATATTCTTCTTAGTAAAGTATCCCAAGAATGGAAGAAAAAATATCCAATGTACACAGCCCTACTATGAAACTAATTTGGGACTCTCACATGAAAGCTATAACCCAGCTACAACTTAACAATAGGGGGAAGTGGGAAAGGGGGGGGTGGGTAGAGGGAGGGGAATCGGTGGGATCACACCTGTGGTGCATATTACAGGGGTATTTGCGAAACTTGGTAAATGTAGAATATAAATGTTTTGGCACAGTAACTGAGATAACGCCGGAAAGGCTATGTTAACCACTGGGATAAAAATGTGTCAAATGGTTTAAAAAAAAAAAAAAAAAAACAAGAACAAACCATGAAGGATCAGATATTATCAGAAAGCTTTTGACGTTAAAGACAGAGAACAAACAACCAGATTAATAAGGAATCTCTTTTGTTTCTGATATGACTGGTAAATTCCTACTAGATCTGACCCTCCCCTAGTGCACACTTTAAACTCTGCAAAAATACCAAAAAACAAACAAACAAAAAACTCCACAGCTAACCAAAAGGGCACTGGGAAGTAGATAAAAGCAAGAACATTCTGGAGGGCCCCCAAACGGAAAGAAAGTCGTTGCACACACAGCGAGTTACTTGCTCGCAGCATTTAGCCTGCAGCTGGTTGACATGAGAACGGTGGTGGAGCAGCTAAAACACTGATAGAAACTTTATGGCCTGAACAACCAGAAAACAGAGTTTGGGGCAAACACAGCTGCTGAAAAGTGAAAGGAAAATCCTGGGAAGGAAAAACACAGAGGGGGAACTCCAGATTCTGCATATAATTCTGCCCAAGTCTCTTGCTGACTCCTGAGCCATCAATGTGCAGAGCTGGCTACACATAGCCAAAGAGAAAGGACCAGACTGAAGCATGGACTACTTCCCAGGAGAAAGAGTGCGCAGCTTGAGTCTAAGTGATCTCCTGCTAAGGCAGTGGTTCTCAACCTTCCTAACGCCACAATGTATTTTCATTGTTACAAAGGGGTCGCAATCCACAATTGAGAACTGCTATGCTAAGGCAAAAGTACTGCAGTAGAATTTCTGTAAGCTGACCACCCAAGGGACGGTAAGAAACTGATCAACATACAGAGGTGGTCAGCATAAGGAACTAGGCCTACTGTACTGTCCCCGTGGTGGATGTCTTGTCTATGAAAATTATGTTAACCTACAGAAGTGGTCAGTGTAGGAAGGTGGTCAACTGTGGAGATTCTACTGTGTGTATCTTATTAGGAGGAATATGAAAGAATCCAGACATTCACAATGTCCAGCTGCTCAGCAAACAAAGAGCCAAGAAAATGCAGCCCAGGCAGGAGGCAAAGAACAATCAATGAACAACCGCCCAGAAATGATCCAGACTGACAAGGATATTACGGTGGCTATTACAAATAAGTTTAATAAGAGGAATAGGTCCTTGCAAAGTTTATAGAATACAAATCTCAGCAAAGAAATTGAAACTATTACAAAAGAGCCAAATGTAAGTTCTACAATTGTAAAAATTATAGAAATAAAATTAAAAATTACTGGGGTGGGCTTAAAAGCAGAACTCAAAGATAGATCAATAGACACTCTCGAATCTAAAGAACACAGAGAGAAAAAGAGATTTATGAACCCCTGGAGATGATGTCATAGAAAAAATGCTTAAATCCATTACAGTCAAAAACTTCACAAATTTGGTAACTGATATAAGCTTATGGAGTTTTAGTGGATGTAGGTGTAACATAACAACTATAACATACCAGAGAGGATGGTCTACCTAAGACAGGTATGTCACTGTCACCATGTCACAGTGATGGTGTTCAAGTAACCCTTACTTAAAATGGTCCCAAAATGCAAGAGTAAGGATGCTGGCAATTCAGAAATTCCAAAGAGAAGCTGTAAGGACAAAACAATATAATGCCAAAGTTGCTGAGGTCTGTCATAAAAGCTAATCTTTTATCTATGAAATTGTGAAAATCATGGGATTCTTAGCAGCTGGTAAAATAATAATAATAATATTGATAATAATAACCTTCTTTCTAAACCTCTTCTTCTCAGACATACAATTGGTTTTCGTCTTTTGAAGAATGAATAAAGAAACACAGTCTCCTCAGGGCTGGATGCTACACAAATCAAAAGAGGAAGTTGCCAAAATAGACTCTGCCTCCGGCCGGTTGTATATTGTAACGCCACACACTGCCTCCAGACCAGCCAGAATCTCCTCCATATCACAGCCAGGCATGGTCCGGCATGTACCAAGTGCCTACTGTGCTGGTGACTCACCCACGGGGCCACCGCACAGGATGTGCAGGACTCACACACAGCGTGAAGGTGTGGTCTTCGTGTGAATGTCCAGGTAGGACACTCACAATTCCAAAGTCCAGTCTCCACTTTTCTGCAGTGTCCCTGGGTGCCTTCTCATGACACTGGATGCCCCTTGCCCAAAGCTTCCCTGCCCCTCACAGCGAGCTCAGCTCAGCAGAGTGCTTGGTACAGAGTTGGTACTTAACAAATACGAAAGACTAGTTTAAAGGACACGTGGCCATGAAGGTGCTGCACGTGTGAATTCATATGTCAAACGTGGACTCTCCTGACCTCCCCCACCCTCGACTCCTCTGCCCTTACCTCACTCAGTGACCTGAATCCACCTGCCCTGGTCTTGCTCTTCCCAACCGAGTGGCATGACAGCTGTAGAGTTCAGAGGAGCGGATGAGAATGGCCCACCCCAGGAGCAGGCAAAAGGAAATGCATTGTCTGTAGAGAATCTGAGAACAATACTTAAGCCCACAGAGAGCAGGTCTGCCTCTCATTATCACCATGCAGCCTGCATTACAGAGAGATGCCCGCGTGCCCTGCCAGGGCCCACTGCTCCTCCCACCCTGCCCCCCCATCTCTCTGCTAGGATTTCAGCTGCTTAGTTAATTGTCCTGCCCCATTCCCACTAGAAAATGGCTGTCACTGAAAGTATTTTCTCTCATTTTTCCTGTGTGTGATTTATCCTCTGGTGTGGACTTTCACATTAAGAACCTGTTTTAACACTGTGTGTGAGTGCACATGTTCTCCATGAGCAGTACCCAGTGGACAGGACCTGGTGGGTGTTCAATAAATACTGGGTCAAGCTTGGATTGGTTTCTAACCACCACCTGGAAGGTGGTATGGGAAAGGGCCCTGGCAGAAATGTTGTCAGTGAATGAAGAAGCCCAAGAAAAGCACTTCACAATATGGCACTGATAATCAAGGACAGGAAGACGCCCCTCCTGCCTCCAGCCCTGGGCTACACACCCCAGGGCCTGACCCTCTCACGCCCCCTCTAGCCCCAGGGCCTGACCCTCTCAGACACGTCCAGCCCTCCACCTGCACACTCCAGGACCTGATCCTCTCACGCCCGCTTCAGCCCTCTACTGGCACACCCCAGGGCCTGACCCTCTCACACCCATACAGCCCTCGGTTGCATACCCCAGGACTTGAACCTCTCATACCCCTCCAGCCCTCGGCTGTACATCCCAGGACCTGACCCTCTCATACCCCTCCAGCCCTCTACTGGCACACCCCAGGGCCTGACTCTCTCACACCCCCTCCATCCCACTACTGGCACACCCTAGGAACTGACCCTTTCACACCCCTCCAGCCCTCTACTGGCACACCCCAGGACCTGACCCTCTCCTACCTCTCTAGCCCTGTATTGGCACACCCCAGGGCCTGACCCTCTCACACCCCCTCCAGCCCTCAGCTATGAAACTGCTCTGGGCAGGTGCCACGCTACCCCTTGGTGTGTGTCGTCTCCTCCAATCTCTACAGGGAACTCTTCCTGACTCTAAAGCACAGGCAAAGGCACCAGGGCTGGATGGGGTTAAACAATTTACCCAAGATTGTTTGTGTAGCTCCTAGTGGAGCTAGAGTCAGGCGGCCTACCCCAGAGTTTAGCCTCTAAATGACAGAGTGTTTAAATGCAGACCATCCTACACAAATCATCACAGGGTATTTTATTTTGTACAAATATCTTCGGAATGGAGGAGAATCCGGCAATGCTCCAGCCCCGTCTTTCTCATACTACATCAGTTGCAGCTCAGCAGTCAAACCAGTCCTGGCCCTGAAGCCACCATGAGCAGGGTCTTGCCACAGAGCTGCGTGTGCTGGCTTCCTCCCTTCCACATCCACAGGAGTCAGATCCTCTCTGCTGATGGAGGAGCTGCCACAGCAGCTGCTACCTGATGCCACCACCACATGCCAACTTCCAAGTGAAACCTGCTCTATTAGGTGCTACGCTCAACCACTGGAATAAAGGAAAATGAAACTTGTGGTTGATTCTTTCACAGATCTAAGGTGTTGCCAAGGCCCCTCCTGCAGAGCACCTTCTCAATCATCGGAGCCTCCGCTGCGTCCCTGCTGCCCGTGTGCAGGGCCTCAAGACCACCTGTGCTCATTATTGTCTCTGCCTCCCCCAGCATAATTACTGTCACACAGCGAGCCATCCTGAGCCATCCTTAGGACAGGCCAGAGAAAGACTCAGGCCCCGAGGGCGGGTCTGACGTGCTCTGCTCAGCTCTCTGGGCACAGGGGAGCAAGCCTGGGAGTCCCACACAAACGGGAGGTCCTGCCCACACAGGGACCCAGGGGACAGTAGTGGCAAAGTGCCCAGCAAGTTACACAATCATGACATCACTGGGTATAGTTACCACAAAAACAGTGCCTTCTGGTGGGACCGTGGCAAAAATACCCAAACAACTTGAGCCACTCAATTATTTAAACCAAAGTGTATTAATTATTTGGTTTGGGATTTGGCAGGTGGTAAGGAAGGCGGCTTGCTGCTGTGAAGTAACCAGGGCTTCTCAGACTGTACTATGCATATGAACCCCACAGAACCCTGTGAAAAATGGAAATTCTGATTCAACTTCTCTGGGACTGGGCCTGAGATGCTAACATTTCTCTCTCCCAAGTGACACCAGTGCTGTGGCTCCCTGGTCCCCTTCTTGAGTAAAGGATGAAGCAAGTGGACCTTGGAGCATTTCTCAAGGAAACAAAGCCTGTCTTGAAGATTCCCCAGTCTCTTCCCAGAGCCTCCCTCCTACACACACACACACACACACACACACACTTCTTGTCCTTTTTCACTGTGGCCTCCAGGTTTTATGCTCACCTCTAAATCTGGCTCCCTCTCTCCAAGCACCGTTCCATACCTGGACATTTCCCAGTGTGTCCCAGCGACACTCACCTGTGTACCTGAACAGGGAAGACCTCAGCATGTTGCTTGAGACAGACAGCCATCCTGCACTCTACCATACAAGGAATTAGAGGGTTAAGGGAATTTTCAAAGAACAGCGTAGTAAAGGGACTGTCCCCAGCTCCACATGCCTGTTTCATTTACAGAAAAAGATGAGAAAGCCCTGACCAGCACCCCTGTGAGCAGAACCCCTGTGAGGGGAACCCCTGTGAGCAGAACCCCATGTGAGCGGAACCCCCTGTGAACAGCACCCCCTTTGCTCATGCACCAGCACACACCCCCTGAAGGGGATGTGGCCAGGTAAGCTCCAGGAAGTCTGCCCACCCCTTTTCTTCCCCGCACGGCCTTAGTACAGGCAAGGCTCCGAGAGTCTTGCAGTACAGACATTCATTTAGTGTCATTTAAGCCAGTGATTCACAAGTTTACTCACTGGTCGTGGAACTTTTATTTTTTCCCCACAGCATTTCCTGGGCAAGTTTCTCAGAGAGAGCATTGAAAGAAGTCTTTTTTTTTAACAAGGCAAAAAATCCATCTTTTGATATATTTGAGGTCTAAAAATCTGCCTATGAAATGCAAGTAGCTCTCAGCCATGTTACAGCCTCAGTCTCGCAGACCATTTAGACAAAGGGCTGTTGCTGACGTTCTTTAAAATCACAATTGGTAGGTGACACACTAGGAGGAAAGTGACTCCCAGTTTATAGTAAACCCAGGCCTCAATCCCAGCTCTGCCACTCCCAGGCAGGAAGGCCTGCACGGCAGGGTTGTGGTGAGAAGTGCCACCACCTGCATACAGAGCCTGGTATTGAGAAACAGAACATTTGGACGGGGTATGCAGAGGCAGTGATCCTTGGACCAGCCCAGGGTCCCTGCAGTCATGGACCAGACCTGGGCCTGCCTGTTCTCACCCAGATTTTTATGGCAGCTCCATTTAATTGCATGTGTCTGAGCATTATTTTTATCAAGTAATGACAGGTTATCTGATCAAAGGACTTTAATGAACGTGAACTCTGAGTCACACTTTTTTGGTATATAATTTTAGATGCATTTAATATGTTTCCCTGAACTTCATGTTCCTCTAAAACATCCCTTAAAATATCAATTAATCTAAAAATTTCATGCAGAAGAAAGGGCATGTGTCCCAGAACCAAGCTAGTGCTAATTTCAGCTTTGCTGCTTCTTGACCTATGGACAGTTACTCAGTCTCTCTGCCCAGTCTCTGAAATATGGATAACTCTATGTATACCTATTTGGCAGAGTTGTTAAGAGATGAAATGTGTAACATGTCATTTAATATGTAAAGTGCAGAGAACCATGCGTAACACTTAGAGAATGCTCAACGTTGCTGATCCCGCACCCATCTCACATGACACCCCCCACCTACCTCACCACACCCTCAGAGGCAGAGAGTGGATCCTATTGGGCAAACCAGTCCAACTTTCAACAGCAATGGGAAAGCCTAGGGGCAGATGCCTATGGTCCTGTAGGGAGAACCATTATTATCAAGGAGCTGAGAATCCCACACAGATTTCAGACCTCCCCAGTAGCTCAGAACACAGTATCCCAAAGTCTGAATCCTTAGCATGCTGGGGACTCTGGGCCCAGGGTGCGGGGAGGGTAGGAGCAGCCTCAGAGGCAAGACCGCTCTGATCCTCTCCCACCTGCCTGTCTCCCAGAGCAGGTCACAGAAATCAGAATTCTTCTCTCCAAATGAGTCATGGAAACCAGAACTCCTTCCCTCTAAGTAAGCCATAAAACCTAGAAAATTCACTCTCTCCCTTCTCCCATGAAGACCTTCGCTCCAGAGGGGTCCTGGTGCATTTCCCGGAGGTGGAATGATACACACAGCCCTCCAGAGACTCTGAACAGACAGGCCTTGCTGGTTTCCCCTCAGCCTGTTACCATTGGCTCACACCCTCCGCCCACTCGCATTTCCACATGGCTGAGTATTCTTCATCAAAACTAAGTATAAAAATAACAAGTTTTCTCGGGGTCTTGGGGTCTTTGTTTCCAAAGCCTCCTATGCCATAGAAAACTTAGATTAAGTAATTTTTTTGCACTTTTCTCTTGTTATGCTATCTTTTGTTATAGGAGCTTCAGCTGTGACCTTATGACAGGTATCACACATTTCCGCCCCTATAAAAGACAGATCTTTGAATAAAACCTTTCCTTACTTTTTCTTCCAAATAGCTAGAGGTCTTTCTGCTGGTTATAAAAGTGGTCTAGAGTATGATTGCACAGAACACCGGTAGAGTCAGTTGCACTTTCACTCCAGGAACAGACACTGTGGGGAGAGAGACTATTAGACAACTTCTGACAGGTTGTTTCTAGGCCAGAAAAAATTAGGATATATCAGTTGCCAACAGTTCTCTCCAGCTGTGGTGAGAGGAATGGGCAGGCAGGCACAGGGGCTGAAGTCAGCCCATGCGGTGCCTGGAGCAGGAAAGCCAACTCAGAGGATGGGCTGGGACATTTGGCAACCTACTGGGGGAGTGTGTGCAGGCACATGTGTGTGTGTGTCTGTGTGTGTGTGTGTGTGTTTAACATCCTTGCAAAATGTTGTGCTTCTTTTCTTCCCACAGTTTATCACCAAGGGTGTTTCTGTCGGTGAAGAGTGATAACAGCCAGGAACCAGAAATATCTGAAATAAGTTTAGCTATTATTCTGGATAATAATCGAGGCCTGATTTCACTGTCTTGGCAGAGGCAGGGGTGTTTGCGGGAGGCTGCGGTGGGCTCAGTAACAGAATGAAAGTGATGATGACAGAGAAGGGTTAGTGAATTTAAGGTTAGTTCAATAGGAATTATCCACTATGAACCTTAGAAAGAAAAAATGTTCAAAAAATGAACTGAGCTTTAGGGACCAAGGAAAAAAGATATTGGTACAGAAAAATTGATGTGAAGAAATAATGGCTAAAAATGTCTCAGATGTGGTGGAAAAGATAAATTTATGGAGTCAAATTTGAACAAATTCTAAATAGTATAATCTCAAAGAAAACCATGCCCACACCCAATACATCATACTCAGACTGCTGCAAACCAAAGATAAAGACATTGTCTTACAGCTGGAAAAAATGACATATCACATACATGGGGACAGTCCAAATAACTGTTCATTTCTCATCAAAAATCATGGAGGCCAGAACATTGTTAGCCAACAGTTTCAAGGTACTAGAGGGAAAAGCCCTATCAAACAAGAATTCTATATCTGGCAAAAATACTGTTTAAGAATAAAGGTGAATCAATTCTCAGCCATTTGGCTAAGATCAAGTGAAAGATGAAGGTGAGATGAAGGTATTTTCAGTGGAGGAAATCTAAGATCCTTCACGTGAAATGCTGAGGGAGTTCTGAAGATGGAAGAAAAATGACACCAGAGAGAATCACGAAACTTCCCAAATAAAGAAGATCAAAAATAATAGTAAATGCTTGGGTCCATATAATAGCCTGTTTTTTTCTCCTCTTAAATTCTTTAATATATATATGAATTTTGGTTTCAAACCAAGTATTACAGCATTGTCTCAGAGAGTTTTAAATATATGCAGTGGCAGTACGCATGACAGACACAGGGTACAGGGAGAGGGCCCAGGGGCCTTTATGTTTGCAAGCTTTCTACATTTCATGTGGAGTGGTAAAACATCTAAAAATTTACTGAAAGGTATGTAGATAACAGCCCCTGGAACTGTCACTCACACACACAAATAAATAAGTTAATTAAAAACTTAGGAAGAATTGAAAAGATAATCAATAATTTGAAATGGAATGCTGAACATCAAGAAATTTAAAAGAGGGCAGGAAAGGGGCGGAACAAGGACAAAAGGTAGAAGTCATGGACAGATATTTTTTTAAACAATAGACCTACATTTAACTTATCAATAATTACTTTAAATATAAATGATGTAAACAGAGACAAAAATTATCCAATTAGATAGGGAAAAAATACCTGATGATATGCTGAATGAAAGAAATTTACTTTAATTTTATAGACAGTTTACAAATTAAAGAATGGCCCTAAATAAATGGAGAGCTATACCATGTTAATCAATTGGAAGACTCAATTTTGCTAGGATGTCCAGTCTCCCTAAATAGATTTGTAAATATAATACAATTCTAATCAAAATCTCATCGGTATTATTGATTGATCGATTGATTGATTGATTGAGACAGGGTCTCATTCTGTCACCTGGGCTAGAGTGCAGTGACAACATGATAGCTCACTGCAACCTTAAACTCCTGAACTCAAGTGATCCTCCTGCCTCAGCCTCCAAATAGCTAGCACTACAGGCAGGCATCATCTCACCCAGATCTGAGTTTTCTTACTTTTTGTAGACACAGGGATCTCACTCTGTTGCTCAGGCTGGGCTTACACTCCTGGCTCCAAGTGATCCTCCTGCCTCAGTCTCCCAAAGTACTAAGATTACAGGTGTGAGTCACAGTGCCCAGCCCCAGCAGGATTATTTAGATGTTGAAAAGCTTATTCTAATACTTACATGGGAAGTCAAAAGGAGCTAGAATAACCAAAACAATTTTGAAAAAGAAGGCAAATTTGGAGGATTTACACTGTATGATCTTAAGACAAACAATAGACTACTGTACAGTAATGAAGATAGTGTATAGGGATCAAGATAATGTGGTATTGGTAAAATAATGGGCACACAAATCAATGGAATAGAATAGGGATCTAGAAATAGACCCACACACATATAGTTAATTGATTTTTTACAATAGTACAAAGGCAATTTAATCAAGAAAGGCTACTTGACACATGATTATTGGCCATCATGTGCAAAGGTTAATTTCAACCTATAGGAAACCATATGCAAAAATTAATTCTAAATGGATTATGGACCTAAATGTAAAATGTAAAACTCTAAAACTTTAGAAGAAAATGGAAATCTTTGGGAACATAGGCTAGACAAAAATCTACATTTCTTAGCTATAAGCATAAGCCATATAAGTAAAATTTAATAAATTGTACATTAACAAAATTAAAACTTTGGTTCTGAGAAAGACGCTGTTAAAAGAATAAAAACATAAGTTACAAACTGGGAGAGAAAATATTTACAAATCATAAACCTAACAAAGTTCTTACATCTGGAATACTGAAATATTTTTCCAAATTCAAAAATTAGAAAATAACCCCAATTTCTTAAAATAGGCAAAAGATTCAAATAGCCACTCCACCAAAAAAACATGAATGGCAAACAAGGACATGAAATTAAATAAGACATCACTAGTCATTAGAAAAATGCACACTAAAGCCAGGCCCGGTGGCTCACATCTGTCAGCCTAGCTGGGAGGCCAAGGTTCATGGATGGCTTGAACTCTATTGTTCAAGACCAGCCTGAGCAAGAGGGAGACCCCATTTCTACTAAAATTAGAAAACTAGCTGGTGGGCACCTATAGTCCCAGCTTGAGAGACTGGGATAAGATGGATTACTTGAGCCCAGGAGTTTGGGGTTGCTGTGAGCTATGATTTAGCCTGGGGCAATAGAGTGAAACTCTGTCTCAAAAAAAAAAGAAAAATGTGCATTAAAACATGAAATACCACTACAACCCTATTAGAATGGCTGTAATAATTTTTTTTAACTCCAAAAAGAAAGAACTGATGATGAAGAGAAGCAACTAGATATCTCAGACATGGTGAGTGATGATGTCAATGGTACAGCCGCTCCAGAAAATCTGGCCATTTTTACAGCTAAGCTTCCACTTACAACATGACCCAGCAGTCTTTATTCTAAGTGTTTGCTGTAGAGAAATTAAAACTCTTGATCACACAGAAACATGCACATGAATATTTATAAATCATTACTCATAATTTCCAAAAATGGAAATACTTCAAATGTCCTTGAATGTATGAATGAATAAATAAACTATGTTATAACCATTTGAAAGCTTCTTTCTCAGAAATAAAAATATATATATATATATATATATATATATATATATATAAATCAAAGACTTTTTCTAAGTGAAAGAAGGCAGACTCAAAAGATTATAAACTATATGGTTGAATTTATGTGACATTCTGGAAAAAGCAAAACTATAGGTCCAAAGAACAGACTGGTGGTTACCAGGGGTTGGGAGTAGCAGGGGGGTTGGGCAGCATAAAGGAAATTTTTCAGGTGAGGGAAGTGCTGTGTATCACAATTATGATAGTGATTATATGATGCTATGAATTTGTCACAACTCATAGAACTTGGGCGGTGCCTGTGGCTCAAGGAGTAGGGCGCCATCCCCATATGCCAGAGGTGGCAGGTTCAAACACAGCCCCGGCCAAAAACTGCAAAAAAAAAGAAACTCATAAAACTTTATACAAAAAGTTTATATTTATTATTAAATTAGTTTATTATATTTAACTTTACTATATGTAAATTAAGAATAAAAAAAGAAAGCTGGCATGGTTATAGTAACATCAGAAAATAAGAACTCAATGAGATAGAAAACAAGAAAAAAATATACAAATTTAACCAAAAGTAGGTTCTTTCAAAGGTTAAGAACATGGATAAACATGGATAAACCTCTTTTCAGATTGATCAAGAAAAAAAGACACAAATTACTAATATTAAAAACAAAAAGATCATTACTACAGATCCTACAGACATGAAAAATATAATATTGAAATAGGAGTTTGACAACTTAGATGAATCTGGACAAATTCACTGAAAGACACAAACTGCCGAAGACTACCGAGAGATAAGCTGAGCAGCTCTATGTCTATTAAAGAAACTGAATTTGGGCAGAAGGTGAGGAGCTGGTGTACTTCCAACAAAGAAAACTCCAGGACCAGTGCCTTCACTGATGAAATTTGTCAAAAATTTGTAGAAGCAATAATACCAAACTAAAGAGGAAGGGACACTTCCCAGGTCATTTAATTATTTCTTAATTTTTGAAACATCAAGTGAGAGCAGTGCTCTCAATACTTACAAGGCCCCCAAATCAAAGTCATTGCCCAAGAACTCCTCCAGCATTCTCGTATCCAAGGCCAGGTTCTCCAGGGTGCCATTGGCCCCCTGCGCTGCAAAACCAAATTGAAAATCTTGAGAACCATAAAGATTTCACTTGACAAGTTTTTAAGGTCAAGGACTGTGTCTTTCTTACTGTACCCGCAAGAATCTATAGCATAAAAGAGGCAAGAAGTAAAAATTCATTGCACAGATGGGTGGGTGGGTGAACAGATGCATGAAAATATAGTTCATAGGTGGGCTGGAGAAATTACTTCCAGCTAAGTTCAAGAAGAATTTAATATCTTGCTTCCCATTTTTGTTAGACTTCCCAAAGTGTATTTCTGCCCTTTTTCTTAGTTTGCATAATGAAAATAAGTTTTTGATTATCACAAATATGTTCGAATTTTTTTTAAATCATAGCTGTGTACATTAATGTGATAATTGGGCACCATACACTGGTTTTATAGACAGTTTGACACATTTTCATCACACTGGTTAACATAGCCTTCCTGGCATTTTCTTAGTTATTGTGTTAAGACATTTATATTCTACATTTACTAAGTTTCACATATACCCTTGTAAGATGCACCACAGGTGTAATCCCACCAATCACCCTCCCTCTGCCCATCCTCCCCCTCCCTCCCATCCCTCTCCCCGTTCCCGAAATTCTTAGGTTATAACTGGGTTATAGCTTTCATGTGAAAGCCATAAATTAGTTTCATAGTAGTGCTGAGTACATTGGATACCTTTTATTCCATTCTTGAGATACTTTACCAAGAAGAATATGTTCCAGCTCAGTCCATGTAAACATGAAAGAGGTAAAGTCTCCATCTTTCTTTAAGGCTGCATAATATTCCATGGTGTACATATACCACAATTTATTAATCCATTTGTGGATCGATGAGCACTTAGGCTTTTTCCATGACTTAGCAATTATGAATTGGGCTGCAATAAACATTCTGGTACAAACATCTTTGTTATAATGTGATTTTTGGTCTTCTGGGTATATGCCTAGTAGAGGAATTATAGGATTGAATGGCAGATGTACTTTTAGATCTCTAAGTGTTCTCCATACATCTTTCCAAAAGGAATGTATTACTTTGCATTTCCACCAGCAGTGTAGAAGTGTTCCCTTTTATCCACATCCATGCCAACATCCCTGGTCTTGAGATTTTGTGATATGGGCTAATCTTACTGGAGTTAGATAATATCTCAAAGTAGTTTTGATTTGTATTTCTCTGATGATTAAAGATGCATTTTTTCATATGTCTGTGGGCTGTGTGCCTATCTTATTCAGAGAAGTTTCTCTTCAAGTCCCTTGCCCACCTTGAGATGGGATCACTTGTTCTTTTCCTGCTTATACATTTGAGTTCTCCGTGGATTCTGGTTATTAAACATTTGTCAGAGACATAACCTGCAAATATATTGTCCCATTCTGAGGGCTGTTTGCTTGCTTTACTTACAGTGTTCTTGGCTGTGCAGGAGCTTTTTAGTTTGATCAGGTCCCAGTAGTGTATTTTTGAAGCTGCTTCAATTGCCCAGGGGGTCCTTCTCATAAAAAACTCACCCAATCCAATTTCTTCAAGGGTTTTCCCTACACTCTCTTCTAGTATTTTTATAGTTTCATGTCTTAAGTTTAAATCTTTTATCCAGTGAGAGTCTATCTTAGTTAATGGTGAAAGGTGTGGGTCCAGTTTCAGTCTTCTACAGATTGCCAGCCAGTTCACCCAGCACCATTTGTTAAACAGGGAATCTTTTCCCCACTGAATGTTTTTAATTGACTTGTCAAAAATCAAATAATGGTAAGTAGCTGGATTCATCTCTTTGTTCTCTATTCTGTTCTAGACATCTACTTCTCTGTTTTTGTGCCAGTACCATGCTGTTTTGATCACTATCGATTTATAGTATAGTCTGAGGTCTGGTAGCATGATTCCTCCTGCTTTGTTTTTATTTCTGAGTAATGTCTTGGCTATTCGAGGTTTTATCTGATTCCATATAAAACAAATTATTATTTTTTCAAGATCTATAAAGGATGACAGTGGAGCTTTAATAGGGATTGCATTAAAATTGTATGTTGCTTTGGGTAGTATGGACATTTTAACAATGTTGATTCTTCCCAGCCATGAGCATGGTATGTTTTTTCCATTTGTTAATATTTTCAGCTATTTCTTTTCTTAGAGTTTCATGGTTCTCTTTAAACAGATCTTTTACATCCTTTGTTAGATAAACTCCCAAATATTTCATCTTCCTTGGCACTACTGTGAATGGGATAGAGTCCTTAACTGTTTTTTCAGCTTGACTATTGTTGGTATATATAAAGGCTACCGATTTATGAATGTTGATTTTGTAACCTGAGACGCTGCTGTATTCCTTGATCACTACTAGGAGTTTTGTTGTAGAATCCCTGGTGTTTTCCAGATATACAATCATATCATCTGTGAAGAGCGAAAGTTTGATCTCTTCTGACCCTTGATCGCCTTGTCTTCCCTAATTGCGGTGGCTAAAACTTCCATTACAATGTTAAAGAGCAGTGGAGACAATGGGCAGCCTTCTCTGGTTCCTGATCTGAGTGGAAATGATTTCAGTTTAACTCCATTCAATACAATATTGGCTATGGGTTTGCTATAGATGGCCTCTATCATTTTTTTAAAATGTCTCTTCTATACCAATTTTCTCAAGTGATCTGATCATGAAGGGATGCTGTATATTATCAAAAGCTTTTTCTGCATCAATTGAGAGAATCATATGGTCTTTGTTTTTTAATTTGTTTATGTGCTGAATTATACTTACAGATTTACGGATATTGAACCAGCCTTGAGACCCTGGGATAAAACCGACTTGGTCATGATGTATAATTTGTTTGATGTGTTGCTAGATTCTCTTTGTTATGATCTTGTTGAATAGTTTTGCATCTATATTCATTAGTGATATTGGTCTATAATTTTCTTTTCTTTTGGGTCTTTTCCTGGTTTGGGGATCAGGGTGATGTTTGCTTCATAGAACGTGTTATGTAGTCTTCCTTCTTTTTCTACATTTTGGAACAGGTTGAGTAACATAGGTACTAGTTCCTCTTTAAAGGTTTGGTGGAATTCTGAGGTGAAGCCATTTGGTCCAGGGCTTTTCTTTTTAGGGAGATTTTGTATGGTTAATGCTATTTCAGAACTTGACATTGGCCTGTTCAACATTTACACTTGATCCTGGCTGAGTCTTGGAAAGTGAGGGGCTTCCAAGTATTGGTCAATTTCCTTCATATTTTTATATTTCTGAGAATAAAGTTTCTTGTAATATTCATTAAGGATTTTTTGAATTTCTGAGGAGTCAGTTGTTATTTCATCTTTGTCATTTCTGATTGATGAGATTAGAGATTTTACTCTTTTTTTCCAGGTTAGGTTAGCCAAAGGTTTATCTATTTTGTTGACCATTTCAATAAATAAACTTTTTGATTTATTGATCTGTTGTATAATTCTTTCGTTTTCAATTTCATTTAATTCTTCTCTAATTTTGGTTATTTCTTTTCTTCTACTGGGTTTGGGGTTGGAATGTTCTTCCTTTTCCAGTTGCTTGAGATGTCCCATTAAGTTCTTAACTTCCTCTCTTTCCGTTCTCTTGAGGAAGGCTTGCTGTGCTATAAATGTCCCTCTGAGGACTGCCTTTGAGGTATCCCAGAGGTTCTCATAATTTGTGTCCTCATTGTCGTTTTGTTCCAAAAACTTGGCAATTTCCTTCTTAATCTCATCTATGACCCAGCTATCATTCAGCTTAAGTTTATTTAACTTCTATGGTTTGTAGGAGTATGCAGGTTCCTGTTGTTACTGAGTTCAACTTTTATTCCATGGTGGCCCGAGAAGATGCAAGGAATAATTTCTATTCCTTTGAATTTACTGAGGTTAGACTTGTGACTCTAGATGTGATCAATATTGGCGTATGTTCCGTGGGCTGATGAGAAGTATGTGTATTCAGTTTTGTTCAGATGAAATGTTCTGTAGATGTCTGCTAAATCCAAATGTTGGATGGTTAGGTTTAAATCTAAAATTTCTTTGCTCAGCTTCTTATTGGAGGATTGATCCAACACTGCCAAAGGAGTGTCGAAATCTCAGACTATTATGAAGCTGGAGGAAATCAAGTTGCTCATGTCTGTTAGAGATTTCTTATAAATTGAGGTGCATTCTGGTTGGGTGCATAAATATTAATAATTGAAATCTCATCATATTGAGTATTATTCTTAACAAATATGATGTGACCATCCTTATCCTTCCTCACTTTTGTTGGTTTAAAACCTATTGTGTCTGCAAATGGAATTGCAATACCTGCTTTTTTCTGATTACCATTTGCCTGAAATATGGACGACCATCCTTTCACCCTGAGTATATATTTATCTTTTAAGGTAAGATGTCACTCTTGTATGCACAAAACATCTGGCCTGAGTTTTTGTATCCAGTCAGCTAACCTGTGTCTCTTTAGAGGACAGTTTAAGCCATTCACATTAATGGAGAATATTGATAAGTCTGGTAAAATTTTGGATACTGAGTTTTTCGAAAGTCCAGTGGACATTTTTAATCCGTTCACCACTGTGGAAGTTGGAGTTTGATCAAAAGTTTCTGAGTGAGTTTACTTTTGTGGTAGAGGATTGGGCTGGTCATTATGGAAGACAGGTCTGAGAATATCCTGAAGAGTTGTTTCGGTTGTGGCAAATTTCCTTTTTTAAATATGAATGTCATTAAAGTATTTAATTTCTCCATCATAAATGAAACTCAGTTTAGCTGGATACGGGATCCAGGGTTGAAAGTTATTTTGCTTTAGGAGATTAAAAGTTGATGACCACCCTCTTTTGGCTTGAAAAGTTTCAGCAGAGAGATCTGCAGTCATTCTAATATTCTTCCCTTTGTAGGCAAAGGATTTCTTACGTCTGGCTGCTTTCAAAATTTTCTCCTTCATATTAACTTTAGTGAAGTTAATTATGATATGCCTGGGGGATGTCTTATTCGGATTGAGTCGTGCTGCGGTTCTGAAACTGTCCACTATCTGAATTTCAGAATCTCTTGGCATGTCTGGAAAATTCTCTTTCATAATTTCATGGAGAAGGGCCTCTGTGCCTTGCGAGGCCGCTTCATCACTTTCAGGGATTCCAATGAGGCAGATATTAGCCTTCTTCGAATTATCCTAGAGCTCTCTGAGAGAATGATCCATTTTTGCTCTCCATTTCTCTTCCTCTTTGAGAGTTCGGGAGTGTTCAAAGGCTTTGTCTTCAGTGTCAGAAATCCTTTCTTCTGTTTGCTCCACTCTGTTACTGAGGAATTCTACTGTATTTTTCAGATCTTTGAGGGCTGCAAATTCTTGCTTCAGTGCATCAGTATCTTTGGTGGTTTTGTCTTTAAATTCGTTAAATTCTTGAGACAACTTTTGAATTTCTCCTCGAATTTCTAATTCCGACTTTTGAATTTCTCCTCGAATCTCTAATTCCAAATTTTCCTCCATTCTATTAATCTTGTTTTCAATCCAAATTCTGAATTCAATTTCTGACATCTCGGCCAGCTGTTTATGAATGGGATCTTCAGTTACATCTGCCATATCTTTCCTTGGGGTGATTGATCTATTCTGGCCATTCATGTTACCAGAGTTTTTCTGCTGATTCTGCCCATGATTATTTTACACCATTTGATTTTTCCCCTGGAGCTTTGCTGAGGACCCGTACATTGCTATGGCCTGAGAAACTGGGGAACTGTTTTGTGTGGTGGGGCTAAGTGGTTCTCTCTTGTTTTCACCTGGTCTTTGTCTGACCCTAGTGAAACAGTTACTCTGGGTTGAAGTCTCAGCTGTGGAGAAATACAGCAATTAAGTCACCCCGCCCTCCTCAGGCAACAATTGGAAAAGGAAAATCAAACCTTCCTAAAACCACACACCAAGGGCACCACTTGAATAGTCCTCAGGCGATTGGCTCAGTTCAGAAGGTCCAAATCAATTGTTTCAGTCAGCACCTGTCTCAGGTGCGAGAGTTTAAAAGGTCTCTGGCAACTGGATTGCAGGGGTCTGGTGGCAACTCAGATATGACTTGCTCCAGTGCTCCATAAAGTCAGGAGGATACACCCAGCAAATAGATTAGTCTGGGAGGTTGATGCCTCCTTCCCCACCTTGCACCTCTGTCACACCCAGTTACTGATACTCACTGAATGAACCCCATGATTGCATTACTTAGCAACCTTCTCTTGATGTGACCCAGCTGTCTCTAGTGAACAGATACTCCAGGGGTTTGCACCTGCCTGAATCACAAGGAAATCTATATCTGCTCAGCCAGGCCACTGTACTCTGCCTCTATCCAGCAGGGGGAGGTGAGGCCTGACAACCTCCTGCGCTTGATGGAGGCTAGGGGGATGTTCACTATTCCAACCCCACCCCTGACTGATGCTACTGACAGAACAGAACAGAACAACTTTGCGGGAATTTTTCTCTGTCCCTGCTAAATTCCCAGGGCCTTCATTTTAGTCCCAGATCTGTTCCGTGATGGTGGCCACCTGAGAAGATGCCCGGCCTCCTCTGATTGCCCAGAGAGACAGAGAGTGTGGCTTTGGAATATCCGGGAGTGAGCCCTATTGTTGCCAAAAAGGCTGCTGCTCTGCGCCTCTGGGCACCACCACTCCAGTGTGGTTCCCTCTCAGCCGACTATCCTGTCCTCACTCCCGTGCCACAGAATCAGCACTGACCAGCTGGAGTCTAGGCCCTGTTCAAACCCCTTGAGAAATCACCCAAGAATCTGGACTCCTGGGTGACAGGCCTCCAGACCTCAGAGTGAGAGTGGAGGGGAGTGCTGGGAGCTCAGAATTGCCGGTAGAGAATATATACAGTTTTATACAGTTTTATGCCTGGCAGGAGAATGCCATGGCATCCTAGTAGGGGAGGTAGGTCCAGTTTTTAGAGGGTCTCTGCCATGGAGTATAGTAGGAGGACCTTTGAACTCTGCTCATTTGTTTGTGGGGCACTCCAAGCCCTTCTCATGGGGGAGGGGACTCCCGTCCATGTGGTGATGGATTTTGTACCTTTTGTTTGTATCCTTGGGGTTGCAGCTTGCCTCAGCAGGGTTGATGTGCATTCTTCAACCTTCTCTCTTGGTGCAGCTCTAATCCACCAGGTTACTTGCTAAATTTCTGTCTTTTAACTCTCCTTCTGGATGTGAGCCTCTGTGGAAAGCTGGTTTCAGTCAGCCATCTTGTCTCCGCCCCCCGCCCCCAGTCTCCTCTTAATGGTAGCCAGAAGAGTCTTCCTAAAGTACAAATATGACCTTTCCTTTCCCTGCTCAGAATTTGCCCTGGCTCCCCAGTGCCTTAGAAGAGGTGGTCAGCGAAGGAGAGAACAGTTAAGCTGAGCCCTTATTAGTCTCTCTCCTCCCCACAAAACATTATAAGTGAATCCAGATTCTCTTCATGCTTGAGCCTCAGCCCCTGCATCTCCTGGGTTGCAGTCTGGGGGAGATCCAGAAGGGTAGTTTCAGTCAATATCAGCTGCACTACTTAGCAACCTTCTCTTTATGTGGAGTCCAGAAATATTTGGGGCTCCACAACCACAAGGTGGAAGGGAGAGAAGACTGGGGGGCTCCAGGCTGGAGAAGTTTACCATGACAGCCGACCTCCATCCTTGGCAACCAGGTTTGGAATAGAGGGAGCATCTAGGGGGCCCATGAGATCTGGTCGAGAGTGGCTCCTGGACGGCAGACACAGGGAGGAGGGAGAGGAAGTACTGGAATTTTTATAGTATAAAATATAGGGATGTATATGCATAAAGTAGACAAAAATATCTTTATTTGCTGATAACTTGACTCTATACCTAGCAAGCTCAAGAGAAACAACCAATCTACTATTACAAATAATTAGAACATTAAATAATATATTTGGTTAAAATTAAATATGAAAATGACTTGCTGTTTATAATAATAATCATTCAGATAAATATTATGGCAGAAAAGATTCCATTCTAGGATTAATAAATTGTGGTATATGTACACCATGGAATATTACGCAGCCTTAAAGAAAGATGGAGACTTTACCTCTTTCACATTTACATGGATGGAGCTGGAACATATTCTTCTTATTAAAGCAGCTCAAGAATGGAAGAAAAGTATCAATGTACTCAGCCCTACTATGAAATTAATTTATAGCTTTCATATGCAAGCTATAACCCAATTATAACCTAAGAATATGGGGAAAAGGGAAAGGGAGGGGACAGGAGGGGAGGGGAGGAGGAGGATGGGTGGAGGGAGGATGATTGGTGGATGACACCTACAGTGCATCTTACAAGGGTACATGTGAAACTTAGTAAATGTAGAATATAAATGTCTTAACACAATAACTAAGAAAATGCCGGGAAGGCCATGTTAACCAGTGTGATGAAAATATGTCAAATGGTATATAAAACCACTGTATGGTACCCCATGGTTGCATTAATGTATGCAGCTATGATTTAATAAAAAATAAATAAATAAATAAATAAATAAAAGATTCCATTAAAAATAACAAAAAGCATACAATGTCTAAATATGTTTTTAGGGACAATACTTTAAACTAAAAACCTCTACAAAGGACCTTAAGAGGAGATTTAAATAAATGGAAAGACCTTTATTGTTCTTAGGCTGCAAGACTCAATTTTGCAAAAATCTTATTAGACGTTATCTAGGATGTCACCAAACCCACATTCATTTTCTAAAAATTCCCCATACAGAGAGTCTCCAGCTGCCACATTTGTGACACATAACCTCAATAGCCGCCGAGTCAGGGAGGACCAATGCGGCCCTGGCCAGTGACCAATTATTTCTTCCAAGATTTTGCTCTAATAGACTTTTAAAGCAGGTGGCTGAGATTAAGTCCTACAATAGCTAAGGCAGAGGACTGGAGTAATCAATATTTCTGCCACTTGATTGTTTTACCTTTACTGAGGCCTGGTTGTGTAACCTTTGCTCCAATTACATAACAAACTGTGTTTACAGCCTTTTGAATTGGTTTGTGTGCTACCTAAAATCAAATAATCTTCAAGTTAAAGTGTTTGAAATTCTACTGGAGGAGGCAATACACATGAATGGCCAGAAATATTCTGGAGGAGGAGTAAATAAGTATGAGAGACCCGGGAATAAAATAAATAGGAGACACACATCAAAGGATCGTAAACAAGTCCAGGATATATAAAGAAATATCGTACATGTGTGCAAATGTTTATATATATATATATATATATATACTTCTGTATGGAACTTTAGTATATGATAAACATAGACTTGGACACTGGTGAGAAAAGGCAGGAAAATTGGCTATTCAGGGGAAAAAAATCTGGATCATTTTCCTGCTTCAACATCAAAATTCCAGATAGATCAAAGATTCCAATGTAAAAAAGAAACTGCAGGAAGAAAACATGGGTGAACATGCTTATGATCTTGAGATAAATAAGACTTTCTAAGCATGGCATGACAGCCAGCCACCATAAAGAAAAGGAATCATAAATTTTAATTCATTTATTTTTGAGGAAGAAAAATTTTTAACACTTTATGTTGAAATAATTTCAAACCTACAAAGAAGCTACAAGAAAACAAAGCAACTCACACATACCCTTCGCCCAGACCCACCAGTCATGAACACTGTACTGTATCTGCATTACCACTCTCTCACACTGTCTGTCTCTCTCAGACCCACCCACACATACACACATAAAAACACATATGCACATTCTCCCTCATACACATACACGTCCGTACATCCATAAAAACACATATATAAAAATACATATATACACAATCTCCTATCATATCTTTCTGAACCACTTGGGGAATAAGTCATCTTGATCCCTGAATATTTCAGTGTGTATTCCTAAGTACAAAAACATTACCTTCGCAATCACAGTTCAGTTATAAAAATCAGGGGAACCAATACAGTACAGTTTTATTATATAACCTACATTCCATATTCAAATTTTGCCAATTGTTCCAATAATGTTGTTGATCTCAATTTTCTGGTCCAGAATCTGATCCAGAATAACATAGTGCATTAAGTTGCCATGTCTTTTTAGATTTTTCAAAAAATACAGATTAGTTGCCCCTATAAAAGTACCTCAGTTTAGGTTTACCGAATATATTCTCATGGTCAAATTCAAGTTATGTATGTTTGTCAAAAATCTTACATAAGTAACCTTGTGTCCTTCTCAGTGCCTTAAGTCAGGAGGATGGAAATATTCTGAGTCCTGTTAAGAATTGACATGGGTGTCAGCATAACAGTACTCGGGTAACGGACCGTCTGCCAGCTTTCTCCACTACAAAGTTACTAGTTTTCCTTTTGCAATTTGTGAGGAGATACTTCAAGATTGTACAAATGTTCTGTTTCTCATCAAATTTTTACCCAACAGGTTTAGCATCCTTTGATAATCATAAGTATTTTAATACAAGGAAAAAATGAAAGCTGGGTAAAATGGCTCATGTCTCTAATCCCAGCTACTCAGGAAGTTGAGACACGACTAGCCTTGTTAACATAGTTAGACTCCATCTCTAAAAAATAAAATTTACAAAAAAGATTAGGCCAGCATGGGTGTGCAACTATAGTCCTACCAACTGAGAGGCTGAGGAAGGAGGATTACTTGAGCCCCAGAGTTCAAGGCTACAGTGAGCTACAATTATGCCACTGCATTCCAGCCTAAGTGACAGAAGTCTAAAATAATTTTTTTTATTTTTTTAAAAATTGAAAAACAAACTGTGAAGTATTTTTAATATGCACAGAAAAGGGTTAAGTTTCTTCATATATAAAATGCTCTTTAAAACCAATAAGTACTGATCCATAAAAGCTGCACTGCGATCAGCAATCAGTGCCCGACCTCTGTTAGAGCTGCGCTGCAGTCAGCAATCGGCATCTGGACCTCCATAAGAGCTGCATGCTATCAGCTATGGATGCCCAGACCTCTGTAAAAGCTGCACACAATCAGCAATCAGCACCCGGACCTTGTAAGAGCTGTGCTGTGATCAGCAATCTGCCCCAGCCCAGACACTGGTAAGAGCTGTGCCTGCTGGGCCTCCGCACACCCTGACCAGGAACTCCAGGAGCCACACAACCCCATGTCCTCCCTTCTGTACCCTCCCTGCCTCCACATCAGCCTGCTCATCTGGCCAGGGACCCTGGTAGCCGCATGCCCTCCAGAGCCCTCCTGCCTCTGCGCAGAGCCCGTCTCCTGGCCAGAGACTGTTGGAGCCTTGGGCTCTCTAAGCCAAAGTCACTGGGTGCCAGGCATTCCCAGAACCATGTGCACCACCCCCCACCCTGTTGCTGAATCCAGGTGTGTCACACTCCAGAGCTGCTCCCACAACCAGAACTACTGGCTGGGGCAGCCCCAGAGGAATCACACAGGGTCACTCCCTACAAAGATCCAGCAACAATAGAGTGATCCCATGGGGATCTAATCTTGGAGAGGCACCTCCCCAACTCTGAGGACAGCTAGAGGCAACAGTGAAAAAACAATATTGAGGTGAAATCTACAGATAAACTTTGGCAATATGAATAATCAGAGTAGGTCAACTCCCCAAACAATCAATGGGGCAGACACAGTACAAGATCCCATGGAGACAATGGGCAACCTTGCCTGGTTCCCAATCTAAGTGGAAATGATTTCAATTTAACTCCATTCAATACGATATTGGCTGTCGGTTTGCTGTAGATGACCTCTATCAGTTTAAGAAATGTCCCTTCTATACCGATTTTCTTAAGTGTTATGATCATGAAGGGATGCTGGATGTTATCAAAAGCTTTTTCTGCATGAATTGAGAGAATCATATGGTCTTTATGTTTTAGTTTGTTTATGTGCTGAATTACATTTATAGATTTACGTATATTGAACCAGCCTTGAGACCCTGGGATAAATCCCACTTGGTCATGGTGTATAATTTTTTTGATGTGTTGTTGGATTCTGTTTGTTAGGATCTTATTGAGTATTTTTGCATCAATATTCATTAGTGATATTTGTCCATAATTTTCTTTTCTTGTTGGGTCTTTCCCTGGTTTAGGGATCAAGGTGATGTTAGCTTCGTAGAATGTGTTGGGTAGTATTCCTTCTTTTTCTATATTTTGGAAGAGGTTTTGTAATATAAGTACTAGTTCTTCTTTAAGGGTTTGGTGGAATTCTGACATAAAGCCATCTGGTCCTGGGCTTTTCTTTTGTATAGTTGATGCTATTTCAGAACTTGATATAGGCCTTTTCAACATTTCCACTTCGTTCTGGCTAAGTCTTGTTGGTGGCATACTTCCGACTATTGGTTGATTTCTTTCAGATTTTCGTATTTCTGAGAATAAAGTTTCTTGTAATATTCGTTAGGATTTTTTGAGTTTCTGAGGGGTCTGCTATGTCGTCTTTGTCATTTCTGGTTGATGAGATTAGTAAAATTTCTAATCTAATTTTCCTGGTTAGGTTGGCCAAAGGTTTATCTATTTTATTGATCTTTTCAAAAAACCAACTTTTGGATTTATTGATCTGCTGTATAATTCTTTTGTTTTCAATTTCATTTAATTCTGCTCTGATTTTAGTTATTTCTTTTCTTCTGCTAGGTTTGGGGTTGGAATGTTCCTCCTTCTCCAGTTGCTTGAGATGTCCCATTAAGTTATTAACTTCCTCTCTTTCCGTTTTCTTGAGGAAGGCTTACAGTGCTATAAATTTCCCTCTTAGGACTGCCTTTGCAGTATTCCAGAGGTTCTGTTAATTTGTGTCTTCATTGTTGTTTTGTTCCAAAAATTTGGTGATTTCCTTCTTAATCTCGTCTATAGCCCATCTATCCTTCAGCATAAGGTTATTTCGTGTCCATGTTCTCGTATGGGTATACAGATTCCTGTTGTTATTGAATTCAACTTTTATTTCATGATGGTCTGAGAAGATGCAAGGAATAATTTCTATTTTTTTAAATTTGGTGAGGTTGGATTTGTGGCCTAGCATGTGGTCAATTTTGGAGTATGTTCCGTGGGCTGATGGGAATAATGTGTATTCAGTTGTGTTGGGATGAAATGTTCTGTAGATGTCTGTTAAGTCCAGACATTGAATGGTTAAATTTAAATCTAAAATTTCTTTGCTTAGCTTCTTTTTGGAAGATCTATGCAGCACTGCTAGAAATCGAGTTGCTCATGTCTGTTAGATTTTCTCTTATAAATTGAGGTGCATTCTGGTTGGGTGCATAAATATTAATAATTGAAATCTCATCATATTGTGTATTGTGTATTGCCTTTAACAAATATGAAGTGTCTCGTGGCGCATGAGGTGGTCCCTTGGATCTGTGTCTTGCTTCAACAGTGTTTGGACGGAACAGACCCGGGGACTCCCTTTTTTCCAGCCTTCAGCAATTTTCCAGTCTCATTCTTTTCTTTTCCACTTGCAATCTCTGGGACCTTCTTCACTG
The DNA here is from genome assembly GCF_027406575.1 of Nycticebus coucang. Lineage (NCBI taxonomy): Eukaryota > Metazoa > Chordata > Mammalia > Primates > Lorisidae > Nycticebus > Nycticebus coucang. Next base: position 53,357,487 of record NC_069782.1, read on the forward strand.
CCATCTCCTGCCTCTGGAGCCAGCTAACACCATTTTTTTGTGGTTAGTTCCTTATTACCGATCAAACATGAGCTCCCAGATTTGTCAGAATTATTCCACCAATGTGGAGGCTGCCGTCAACCGCCTGGTCAACTTGCATTTACGGGCCTTCTACACCTACCTCTCTCTGGGCTACTATTTTGACCGCGACGATGTGGCTCTGAAAGGCGTGGGCCACTTCTTCCGCGAGTTGGTGGAGGAGAAGCGCGAGGGCTCTGAGCATCTCTTGAAGATGCAAAACCAGTGTGGTGGCCGCGCTCTCTTCCTGGACATGCAGAAGCCATCTCAAGATGAATGGGGTACAACCCTGGACGCAATGGAAGCCGCCTTAGCCCTGGAGAAGAGCCTGAACCAGGCTCTTTTGGATCTTCATGCCCTGGGTTCTGCCCGTACAGACCCTCATCTCTGTGACTTCCTGGAGAGTCACTTCCTAGATAAAGAAGTGAAACTCCTCAAGAAGATGGGTGACCACCTGACCAACCTCCACAGGCTGGCTGGCCCCCAGGCTGGGCTGGGCGAGTATCTCTTCGAAAAGCTCACTCTCAAGCACGACTAAGAGCCTGCAGGGACCAGTGACCTCTGAGGAGCCCTTTTCAAACCATCAGGGCTTCTGCCAGTGCTGCCTCCTCCTCCAGCCACAAGGCAGCTTTTTAAACACCTTGCAGTCTTTTCCCAAGCCTTGGACCAAATGGAAATAAAGCTTTGTGCACCTAAAAAACAAAACAAAACAAAAATATGAAGTGTCCATCCTTATCCTTCCTTATTTTGGTTGGATTAAAGCCTATTGCATCTGCAAATAGGATTGCAATGCCTGCTTTTTTCTGCTTTCCATTTGCCTGGATTATAGATGACCATCCCTTCACTTTGAGTCTATATTTGTCTTTTAATGTAAGATGAGATTCTTGTATGCATCAGATTTTGGGCTTGAGTTTTTTTTATCCAGTCAGCCAACCTGTGCCTCTTTAGAGGACAATTTAAACCATTCACATTAATTGAGAATATCGACAAGCCTTTCAAGAGTCCGGTGGACATTTTTAATCCTTTTGCGACTGTGGAAGTTTGAATTTGATCAAAATATTCTGGGTGGGTTTACTTTTGTGGTGGAGGATTACACTGGTCTTTATGGAGGATAGGTCTGAGAATATCCTGGACAGCTGGTTTAGTTATGGCAAATTTCTTCAAGATGTGAATGTCATTAAAGTATTTAATTTTGCCATCATAAATGAAACTCAGTTTAGCTGGATACAGGATCCTGGGTTGAAAGTTATTTTGTTTTAGGAGATTAAAAGTTGATGACCATCCTCTTCTAGCTTGAAAGGTTTTAGCAGAGAGATCTGCAGTCATTCTAATATTCTTCCCCTTGTAGGTGATGGTTTTCTTTCGTCTGGCTGCTTTCAGAATTTTCTCCTTGAAATTAACTTTGGTGAAATTGAGTATAATGTGTCTGGGGGATGTCTTATTTGGGTTGAGTCAGGCTGGAGTTCTGAAACTATCTGCTATCTGAATTTCAGAATCTCTTGGCATGTCTGGAAAGTTCTCTTTCATAATCTCACAGAGAAGAGGCTCTGTGCCTTGTGACACCACTTCATCACTTTTGGGGATTTCTATAAGATGAATATTATTTTTCTTTGAATTATCCCAGAGCTCTCTGAGAGAGTGATCTGTTTTTGCCCTCCATTTCTCTTCCTCTTTGAGAGTGTGGGAGCGTTCAAAAGCTTTGTCTTCAATGTCAGAAATCCTTTCTTCTGCTTGCTCCATTCTGTTACTGAGGAATTCTACTGTGTTTCTCAGATCTTTGAGGGCTGCAACTTCTTGTCTCAATGTGTCCAAATCTTTGGTCATTTGGTCTTTGAATTTGTTGAATTCTTCAGATATCTTTTGGGTTACTGCTTGGAATTCTAGTTCAATCTTATTTGCTATCCAGATTCTGAATTCGATTTCTGACATCTCAGCTATTTGTTTGTGCAGGGGATCTTGTACTGTGTCTGCCCCATTGATTGTTTGGGGAGTTGACCTACTCTGATTATTCATATTGCCAAAGTTTATCTGTAGATTTCACCTCAATATTGTTTTTTCACTGTTGCCTCTAGCTGTCCTCAGAGTTGGGGAGGTGCCTCTCCAAGATTAGATCCCCATGGGATCACTCTATTGTTGCTGGATCTTTGTAGGGAGTGACCCTGTGTGATTCCTCTGGGGCTGCCCCAGCCAGTAGTTCTGGTTGTGGGAGCAGCTCTGGAGTGTGACACACCTGGATTCAGCAACAGGGTGGGGGGTGGTGCACATGGTTCTGGGAATGCCTGGCACCCAGTGACTTTGGCTTAGAGAGCCCAAGGCTCCAACAGTCTCTGGCCAGGAGACGGGCTCTGCGCAGAGGCAGGAGGGCTCTGGAGGGCATGCGGCTACCAGGGTCCCTGGCCAGATGAGCAGGCTGATGTGGAGGCAGGGAGGGTACAGAAGGGAGGACATGGGGTTGTGTGGCTCCTGGAGTTCCTGGTCAGGGTGTGCGGAGGCCCAGCAGGCACAGCTCTTACCAGTGTCTGGGCTGGGGCAGATTGCTGATCACAGCACAGCTCTTACAAGGTCCGGGTGCTGATTGCTGATTGTGTGCAGCTTTTACAGAGGTCTGGGCATCCATAGCTGATAGCATGCAGCTCTTATGGAGGTCCAGATGCCGATTGCTGACTGCAGCGCAGCTCTAACAGAGGTCGGGCACTGATTGCTGATCGCAGTGCAGCTTTTATGGATCAGTACTTATTGGTTTTAAAGAGCATTTTATATATGAAGAAACTTAACCCTTTTCTGTGCATATTAAAAATACTTCACAGTTTGTTTTTCAATTTTTAAAAAAATAGCTGTAGTCCCAGCTACTCGGGAGGCTGAGGCAACAGGATCACCTAAAGCCTTAGTGCTGGAGGTTGCTGTGAGCTGTGATGCCAAGGCACTCTACCATGGGCGATAAAGTGAGACTCTGTCTCTAAAAAATAAATAAATAAAATAAAAATAAAAGATTCATGAAGACCAATATCATAGTTGCTTTATTCATCACTGTAACCTCATAGTTGACAGACAAAAAAATATTTGTTGAATAAATGAATGAATGAATGAAGATCTTCACTCGCCAGGACTGAGCTGATGAGCCTGAGTAAAGATGCCACACAAATGGGGGTATGCTCCCTCCTCTCTGAAGCCTCCTTTGCTCCCCGCTTTCTGCCATTCCTGAGCGGGAGAGCACACTGACACCCCACAACAAAGGGGCTTGGAATCCAGGTCTCCTTCAGAGCCCTCTAAGTGTTCATCTTACCACAGCAGTTTCCCCGACATGTAAACCTCCACCCAACCATGCAATTACCATTTAACCATATGGGACATGGCTCCGTGCAATTATTCCATTGCAGCTTCTGACCACCACTAGCTGGTAGTCAATAGCCAGGGTCCCATTCAAGGGTTAAACTAAGGCAAACTGCCTTCCATGCTAAATGCAGAGGGGGCTAGTTTTGCTGGAATCAAGTGCTCTGGAGGCTGCCACGGATAAACAAATGCACTCAACCCATCACTTCCAAGGATGTCCAGGGCAGCGTGCGGTGGGGGCATTATTTTTGGCAACTCCTATTCCCCATTCTGGGTGGCACACTTTGCTGTGTGAAGTATTTTGCTTTTCTGGAGGATTGTAAGGTCACATCTATGGACTCTCAAACAACCGGTGTTTGGTGGGTTTCTCAACAGTGGGAAGCCAAAATGTTTTCTTTCATCTTATTAAATCTGAAATAGCTGATAGATAATTTATGAGATCCTAGACATTCTGTGGAGGTTTCAAGGTATAAATATGCAACAATTCAACTCTCTGTTCCCTAGGGGCTCGTATTCTGGAGTGGGGGGAGGGGGACCTGCAGGGGAGGGCAGGTGCACACACCCTGTGAGAAACAAGACATCTGCAGGACATGTTCAGACAGTGACAAAAATAAGAGACTGTGACAAATGCATGGGGCATCTCTCAGGAAGGGACCACCAGGCTCAGGGGCACGAGTGGACAGGAGGCCAGAGCTGGGGAATCCCCCGGACACTGACATTATACGCTTTACATTTTTAAAAGTCATTCACGTTGCTTTGTGGGAAAGGATTGTAAGGACCAAGAAGAAAGGAAAGGAGGTCAATCTGAACACTCCTGCAGTTGCCAGGGACACTCAGAGTTTGGATTTCTTCCTCTGGGCCAAGCAAAGAATAAGCGTTCATCCTGCATGATCTTGTCACATCAGCGTTACTTCCAGCTTTCAGATATGGCCAAGTGATCATGCGGATTAGCTATTTGGCCAGAGCCGCACAGCTTGTGGGTGGCACACAGGGAACCCACCCCAGGCATGTCCTGAGCCCTGAACATGATGCTCTCATTGCCCCACACTGCCCCCTACCCCGCCTCCCAAATGGCAGCCAACTGCACAGATGCCAGACCCCGACTCGCTGCTGCTGCTTCCCTGGACTCTGGGTTAGCCAACTGCTAAGGGAGGCAGATGGCAGGAGAAATCTGGTTTGTTTCAAAGTGAAGCCCCTGCTGGTACCCCATCTGCTCTACATACACACACACCCCACACACTTCCCCAGGTAGAAAGGGGCGGTGGGCTACAGCTCCCAGGACCCACCTGATGTGGCTGATCCCAACCCCTTCGTGAACAAGAGGAGATGATCCTCGTGGTGGCTGGCTTTCTCCAGGACTCTAAAATCACATCTGTGTTTTCCAAACTCTAAGGAAATTGCTCAACAAGATAAATCCATAGTGTCAGCTAAAATTGTTTTCAGGAGCTTTTACACACACATGGAGTAACTTTCAAATGGCTCTTAAAATAAATCTCGTGTTTTTAAAAATAATCACTTAGCTCTCAATGTCTTAAATGCTTGTTGATAGGGCCTGAGCCTGCAGCTTCCCCCTTATTGCTCTTATAAAGCAAGACCCTTCCTCACCCAAGCTCTCTGCCTCTCCTTCCTGGCAGTGTTGGGTTTAGAGAGTGCAGTTGTGGTTTTGGAGTCCAGAAGAAAGCCAAAACTGCAGGATGGAAGCTGTCCTGCTGCCCCCTTGGCCTTGGGAGACAAGAAAGCACTTGATTATGATGGTCAGTCCACCAAAAAGCACCACAGACAGATCCAAGCTGCAGCCACAGGACCTGATAAAAAACACATTCACTGTGGGGCTCTTCAAGGCCGCAAGCAGGGCGGGCACAGCAAGGCCTTGCTTCCATGATGCTCTGCCTTCTCCACCCACTGCCCAGCCACCCCCACCAATCCTGCATAGAGGCCTGCCTCATCTCCATCGATCCCTCCCCTCCTGCAGCATGTTCCCCAGCCCCGGCAGCCCCCTGGTCTTCTCTGTTTCCACTCTTTAACGCTTTGTGCTGTACAGCAATGAGAAAACTCAGACAGCAGGCAAGATGATAAAACGTGTTGGTTACAACTCTGGTTATTTTAAATCTAGTTATCTAGATTCTAAAAAGTAATGGTGGGGATATCCCAAATGGTCACCCTTTGAATTTCATCATACAGATAGGTTCCTTCTAATATACCATGGTTCATAAGAAATTGGAGCAGAAATGTTAATCGATGTTTCAAACAAGAAAAAGGAGGAAGAGAAGAGAAATAAAACATCCCCCTTGTTTCATTTGCTAAGAATACTTTTGTCTTGAAAATCCACTGAAGGTCAAACTGGCTTTAAAATCCATCATTAGTGTTGGAGTCACAAGAGCCACCACACTTGTGGTGGTGGGGTAAGGATGATGTTTCCCCAAAGATATTGCCAATCATTAATGATTGTTTATACCTTTACACTCTGTGCCCAGAAATAAAATCAGGGACAGGCTCACGGTCCCGTGGGAGGGAGAAGATTGGCTTCAGCAGTGCTGGGTGTCGCATGATGATAACCTATGTGGGATACTATGGAGCCAGGGCCAAGCCAAGGCTTCTGTCCACAGGTGACATTTTTTAAGTTCACTAGGCAAAAGAAGATGACAAACATTCCAAGAGCAGAAAAAGAAACGTGCAAATGAATTCAAATAATCAGCGGCAGGACTCCTGTGGGTATGTGCCCACAGCCTGGTCATGCAGGAGGTAGGTGAAGAATTTGGCAGAAATGGAAGCCAAGAACTTTCAGGGACCCCACTGCCAAATGGGTGTGCTTTTATGTCAACCCCTGTAGCAGTCATGTTTTGTACGTCTGTCTCTTTCTGTTCAGCTCTAATCCCGTCTACGGCAGAAATTGCCTTCTATCACACAGAGCTTAAGTATTTAGGGCAGGACTTAGAACGTGATGATTATTCACTAATTATTGAATTTGTTGGATGAGTAAATGAAACTTTGAATGCATACAAGTAATTATGAATGGTAGAATGTGTATCACGGCATCTCGAAAGTTATGGAGGCATGGGAGAATTTAAGCAGAGTGTGAGGATCAGGTTTATAATTGTGAAAGGTCGTTCAACCTGTAGTTGGGAGACCATGGAAACTGGCAACAGCCCCTCAGGGCTCCTGGGGTGTTTTTCCCACCCTCAGAGAGTTGGTTATTAAACACTTACCAGCACATCACCGTATGTGAGTAGCATTTGGGAGGATTAAACCACCAGATTTTGTGACTGACAGAAGGAATCTGTGTGATTCTCCTGTCCCTGTCTTGACCAGCCCCGTTGGTGCATTGAGGTAGAAAACCTGAGACAATTGAGCGAGGAGGGAAGGGCATGAGGAGCGTGTCCGCTCGGGCACTCTTCTATACTCCTGGAAACAGAAGTGAGCAGAGGGCAATGCCCCCAGGAAAAACTCCACCTGGTGACCCAGAATCCTGGGACTCTCCCATCTCCTGGGATGGTAGTTTTACTTTGATCCAGGAAGAATCTAATCAGTTCTTTCGGGCAGAGGTAATGTGACCCGCTGCTGGAAACAGTGGCAGGATGAGACTACTGTCTCTGGACTTTCACATGATATGAATCACCTAGAATTTATGGGCCTGATAATTGAGAGATAAAATAAAAATTAACCTTATTCAATGTGAGTAAATACATAGTTCAAGTACACTGTGTAACAGGATGGCAGCTCCCACATTGGTTTTCTATAAGGGTCAAAATGCAAAATCCTAGAAACACAGCTGCTGGGCTCTGAGGACAGTAGATAACATTAAGGAACCCACGCATGCCTGCCAAAACCAGCCATACCAACGGACACCATTTCCTTTGCTGTTCAACTGCCCCACTGGCAGATTAGAAGACTCTCAATGGAAATGTGTATCTTGATTTCAGTTACACACTAAACAATATCTCTCTTTCATTTAACATTCAATAAATATGTGATGACATGCTGTGTGCTAGGTCCTGGGGCCAAGCCAGAGCAGTGTGCAGTCCCGCCCTCCAGCAGGTGGTAACGACACAGCAGTAACAACAGAGTGGTAAGTCAGAGCCCAGGAGACATTCAGGAAGGGCTTCCAATACAATTAGTGGGTGGGGAAGAGCTGGCAAAGATGGCTACACGTGCAACTAAGAGGAAGAAGACAGAGGGAATTACACTTGTTAGAATCAGGTGAATTTGTACAACTGTCCCCCACAATGCTAACCTGAGAAAATTCTAAACTTCAGCATAAGATTACTCCACTTTCATCCTTCTCAACAACGTTACTTGTAATTTGGATAAACACAGAAAAGGCAAACTGGGCAAGCACTGCAGATACCTGAAGGAGGCAGGCAAGGCACAGGACGGTACGAGAGCACCAGAATCTAGACCCGGCTGGACCGATGGCTGACTCGGACCAGAGAAATCTGATAGGATGAGCCCGCAGCTGTGCATGGACCATTCTATTTGTAACTATGATATGGGAACACTTGGTTTGTGAATAAATATATGTTAAAGAAAAAGGTCTTTTAGTTGTGTTATCACGAGGAAATATTGTAAAGACAAAGAAATTAAGGTAGGATTACAATAATAGAATTGCTGAGTATAGAGCTCGGAATGGTGGGGTCCTGGTTCCTCTACCAGCAGATCAGATCTTCACAGTGTGGGGCCCAGGCCTGCAGGCGGATGCTCATGACTAGTAGGGTGTCCAGAGGAAGTCAAACAGGGAGCAAAAGAATCATAGCCAAGACGTTTATGAGACACCAGGGGAGGAGGAGAATGTTTGGTAAGTTTAGTAGAGGCATACTCTGTACTGATACTGTGCTAAGAATTTTACATGTACGTTCTCATTTAATCCTCACAGCAATTTAATTCTATCAGAGAAGGAAAGAGTCTTAGTGAGCTTCAGTATTGCTCAAGGTGCAGTAACACAGTTGTCACTTCTGGGCACAAGTGTTTTCTGCTACAGCGTAACGTACATGTTCCTGAATAAGCTTGCTTTAGACAGAATTGTACGCAATAGTAGAAGAATATAGGGCTGGAGAAAACCACTGAAAGTTAATAAAAACAATAACATCCCTAATAACATGTGAAAGATGTGTTATTAATATTGTTAAGTACTTCTGTATCCATAGGCATTTATCCTTTATTTAAAAGTATTGGAAGTGGTTGCAGGAAGAGTTGTTACGCTAAATTATGAAAAGAAGAGAAAAGTAAGGAGGAAATTGAGATAATGATAACCGGTTTAAATCAATTACAACCCATCTGATAGAGCTGAGTCAGAGTTTATTGGTCCTGAGTTCAGAGACTCTCCTCTGTCTAAACAGATTAGTCTTTGGTTAGCAGGAAAGAAGGTGGGTGTGTCTGCTGATGGTGCCGGCTTTATATAACTTTAAAATGTCACATCTCTAAGCTCCTTCAGCATTAACATTACTAGAAGTCCACGAGAATGCAGAGTTCACTTCTTTTCACAAACTGAGGAATTACTCAGGGTGAAGAATAAATGATCGCCGACTGGCTCGGTAACTTTGGAGAGCTGCCTGCGGCTTAGCACAGCCTCTCTAAACTAATCTAAACGTTTGCATAGGATCCAAGGTCAAGAAGGGAAAATGACTAGCCCATGGCATTACGTAATTCAGTGTTATCACTAGTAGATTATCAAGGTCACACTTCTTTTAAATTAGTGATGTGAAATCTAAATGAACCAAGATGTTCTGGGATTCTGGAGATCCATTTTTCCAGCAGGTTTGGAATTTTACAGCTAAGCTTCCTTCCCTCCCACAATGTGAGGATTACACTTTTATGCTTCATCCATTTTCCCTTCAGTAATACACATTAACATTAGTATATGCAGTAATAACAAACAACAAAAAAGAAAGAAAACAATATTAACTTTAACTGTAGAAGACAAGTTTGGAAAATAGCATCTGACAAAAATGTTTTAAATGGTATGGGAACACATTGAGTGACCTCATTGATTTTATATCCAAGGTTCTAAAGAATTACTGTTCTGGTTTTGTCTTTTAGGAAATCTAATTCTGCCAAAGGCCAAAAAGGAAGAGGAAGAGGAGGGGAGATGGTCTGGAGGGGGCAAGTTGAGGGACGGGGTGGGGAGGACAGAAGCCTTCGGAGCAGACACCACTCCTAGGCCTTCTAGGTGAGCTTGGCCCCCCTGAAATATACCGCGTTGAATGTTAAATCAAAGCCTCCTGCGTGGCACACAGTCATTCAGGAAAGGTGACAAGAAGGCTGCCCGCCTGCGGCTTTCAGGGCCACCTGTTCCGCCCCAGCAATGCCTTTTTATCCTGCCAAGCCAGGAAGGGAGGGAGGGACAACCCACAGAGCCCTGGCTGAGGGCTGAGACTTCAGCCAGTTGCAGGATAAGGAAGGAAACGCAGAGGATTTAGAATCCTGGGAAGAGGATTCATGTTTTAATTATTGATTCAACAAGTATGTCTGAGGACTGCTCTGAACAGTCTCTAGGATCTGAGGCTACCAGGACAAAGGACACTTCACTCCTTCCTTTCGGTCATCCACTGGAAATGAAAAGGCGTTTATTACATGCTTTGAATGCATGAAAGCTCAGTGGCTCACGCCTGTAATCCCAGCACTCTGAGAGGCTGAGGCAGGAGGATTGCTTGAGCTCAGGAGTTTGAGATCAGCCTGAGAATAAAAAATAGCTGGGCGTTGTGCTGGGCACCTGTTGTCCCAGCTACTCAGGAAGCTGAGGCAGGAAGCTCACTTACTTGGGTGTAGAAGTTTGAGGTTGCTGTGAGCTACGACGATGCCACAGCACTCTACCCAGGCAACAGAGTGAGACTCATCATTAAGAAAGAAAAGAGAGAGAGAGAGAGAGAGAGAAGGGCAGAGAACTGCGGAACTATAATACACAGGGAACACCAGAGGGAATGACGCCAGAGTCAGCACCTCGAGGGAAGAGCAGTGCACCCAGTAAACGGGAGGGAGGGGAGCTCCAGAAGGAGGGAGCCCTATGTGACCTGGAGGGAAGAAGAGCATGAGATTTGGGGAAACCACGAGTCAGATCGACCTGGGGCAAATTCCAATTGTACTCAACTCCTCTGGCCAATTTCCTCAGCAGGAAAAAGGAGTTGGGCTTTACTGCCGTAGAGGGCTGCTTGCAAACTGAACACAATGATGTGCATCATTCCACAGCTGGCATCATGCGCCCCTTTCTTTTTCCTTCCTGTTCCGGCCCCCGCTCTCCCTAGAGACGGGGTTCAGCACAATGAAACAATTGCTGAACTCGGGGCAGACCAATTCCATCAAAGCAGGGGGTTAGGAAAAAGCCAAAAAGAAGGAAAGTCGTTGGCTCTGTCCTGGAGAGGAGGTGGGTTGGGTAGCCAGTGGCCAGCTTGTGACCAAAGACTGGCCATCTTTACTTAAGTATTTTTCAGGCATCTAGCCCTAGGACATAGAAGCTAATCAGCCAATACCTGCCTTTACCTGCTGTTTCCTATGGGAGGGCAGAATGGTGCACAGACAGAAAGATTATTGGACTTGGAATGAGAAGACAAAGGTCTTGCCACCAACTCTAAAAACTATCAATATGATTTTACACACATCTGTCAACTTTTTAAGGTTCAATTTTTTTATGTGTGAATGACCAATGAGTTGATGAAAATAAGTTTGTAAAACATCAAAGTTATAAGCCTAAAAGTTATAAAATGTCAAAGTTATAAACCCTAGACCCTGCCAACACATGGTCAAATGACCTATCCGAGGTCAACAGATAACATTTTTCTATATGGATTTTACATTATCTCAGCCTCCTTTCCTGCAAAATAATCAACAGATTTAAGAACTGATTCTTTTACAGTGAGAATATTACAGAACATAGGTTAAAAAAAGAAAAAGTTCTTGCCTTAAAATGAATTTTCAATCTCTTATTTTCAGAACTTCCTATAGATTTACTGTAAAATTAGCATAAAATGCTTCAGAGTATCTAAGAACAGAGCAATAATAACAAGCATTCCTTTCAGCTTTGATTCTCTTCCCAAGCCAGGAATGCCAACTAAACTGTGGAAATATGGTATTAAGTTTCACTGTTCTGTTGCTGAAAAATCTTGATTTCAAGAACAACATGGAAAAGCTGAACCTTCTGCAATAAAAAGAAATATTCAGTACTTTGTCCTTTGTTGCTTAGCAACTAAGGGCTATAAATGGATTTATGATTATAAAGACCCTGGAATTAATGTGAACATGTAAAAGCTGTAATAACTCCCTGGAGACAGGAGTGTTTCTTTGAAAAAAGAAATGTATGGATCTGTGTGAAGCTTGTACTCATTCTTGTTTGAAAATAAAGCAACCAGTTTGGTTCCTTCACACTTGTGAATATTATAATACAAATCAGCATTTTATCATTAATAGTCACAACCCTAAGAGGTATGTGTTAACTGTCCCCATTTGACCGATGGAGGAAACTGACATTTTAAAAGGTTAAGTGATTAGACAGAGATCACGTAACTGAGAAGCCAAGAAACCAGGACTGGAAGCTGGATCTGCTTTTGCCATTAGCACCCTATAGAGATTCCTAGGGAGCACAGTTCGCAGCTCTTTAATAATTTGAGGCTATTGATAGCTTTAATCTGACCAGAGCAACACTAATTCCACCTACTACGTCACAAAAGATCTTCTCCTCACAAGACATTACTTCCCATTACTATAGTGACATTTGTTTCTTATATTGCTAATACTAGGGTATTACCTATTGGGGTGACATCTTGCTGTGCTTTTGTAATCAGGTTACTCAGAATGACAAGATTAAGAGTTCATTTTTTTTCCCTGCAGCTCATAATGGGTAGAAAAAAACTTTGTTATTTTAAAAAAAGTTTTAGGGCGGTGCCTGTGGCTCAAAGGAGTAGGGCGCTGGCCCCATATACTGGAGGTGGTGGGTTCAAACCCAGCCCTGGCAAAATAAATAAATAAATAAATAAACAAGTTTTAAAGCGTTGATATTTTCTACTGCACTGCCTGAATTGAGCTACCTAAATTCTCTGTGTAGACTTTCGTTATGCATAAAGCAGAGCTAGGGAGCAGTGTTAGTGTTCTTACAACTTCGTCTTCTTGTTGGTAGCCTCATCCTTTAAGTTGCTATAACTGCCTGCTCCACGAACATAAACCATTACCTTTGTACCACTAACACTTCACCTTATTATTGGGCTGTGCCAAAAAAATGCCAGATGGCAATAAAGTACCAATTGCTTGCAGTCCAGAATAATTTTACATGCAAATTGTCAAAAATAAATAAATAAATAAAAGCACTGGCTATCGTTACAGAAGACATCAGTTCTACAGCCACTTCCATAGATGATTCCTCGTATGCTGTTTACAAGACTGTGTGGACAGTGGGTAGGAACGCAGACCGTCAGGGTCATTCTGCCCAAATCCAAGCTCTGATACATAGCAACTTCTCTGAATCTCTTTCCTCATCTGTAAAATAGTGACATTATCCACCTGTTCATTGTGCTGTTCAAATGAAGAATTAATACAGCTAAGGGCATTAGAGCATGTTTAACATGAAGCCAGCACCCATGCAATGATAGTTGCTCTCTTATTGATCACAGTCTGCTTTAGGGAGCCCCTTAATAAGAATAAATATTTTTCTTGATTATATAATATTAATAATTTCATTGAGCAATGAATACATGACAGGCACTGTACAAAGTACATGCTTCATCATACTTAATTCTCACTCATCTCCTATGGAGGAGGTATTATCCTCATTTGAAAGAAAGGCCCAGTCATTTGCTAAGGCAGCATCTTAAATGTGTGACAGGAGTGAGATTTGAACTCATGGAAATATGGATAGAAGTCTACACTTGAACTACCATGTCACCCATCACCACATACCCAGGCTCAAGGTTCATGTATATGAATTACAGTGGTGTCCAGTTTGCAGAGCTGATGTGTGTGGCCTTAAGCGGGAAAGATGCTGCAGTCACCAATCCCCGAAATCACCCCGATGACCCCAGGTCCCTGACCCCGACTGTGTCCTCGGCCTCTCTACTTTGACTCAGCTCAACAGCTCCTATCCCCACTTGACCCCTGACATTCCCCAGTGACTTTGAAGTACTGACCTGATCTCGTTCAGCTCATGACCCGGCCTTAGTCACAGCCCAAGCTTCTCCCCTGCAGACTTTGGTTTCCAATCTCCTCCATGCCCAGTGAGTATTTCTGCCATGTTTTTAACTATCACCACAGCACATCTGTTACTCCCTGCCTATAAAGAGCTCCTTTTAAGGAGAAATAGAGTTACTGTAACAGAGAAAAATCACTACTGTGGGTACCACATCTAAGAGAAACCTACATAGACTGCATCCAGGAGGAGCTGTGACTCTCCCCCGACCCCTGCAGGAATGATTCTTTTCTTTTCTTTTCTTTTTTGAGGCAGAATCCCAGTATGTCACCCTGGTTAGACTGCCGTGGCGTCATAGCTCACAGGAACCTCAAACCCCTAGGCTTAAGGATTCTCTTGCCTCTGCCTCCCAAGTACCTGGGACTACAGGTGTCCGGCTATTTTGCCGCACCCCCGGCATCAAGCCGCGGTGAGGTGGCGCTGTCCGCATTATAAAATGCGTGAGTAGGTGGTATGTGCTCCCCGGAGCGAAACCCCCAGCACCCCTGGTTTGCGACAGCAGCGCATAAGTTGCCTAGCATGCCTTTGTTTGAACGTAATGACTCACGAGGTGCGGCATAAAAGCCTAAGAAACCTTTGCTCTGAAACCTGTCTGTTCAGTTGAATGCCTGATTGTTGCCTGATTGTCTTGAGAAACCAAGAATAAACATAATGACTTACTGATCCACAATTAAACACAGCAAGAATGGCTGTGCCGAACTCAGTGGCTCCAAGAGAGCCTGCACAACAGCACGTCCCTACCATAAATGTCAGTGACTTGAGACAATGCAGGCACGGCAAACAAGATGTTCCAACATGACATACACTATCACCTCCTGCAGTAAAACTTTACTTAGAAAAACATCTTACTTCACTAATTTTCATATGTAACACAAACCAATAGAGTAGTTTAATGTTTAACAAACAATAAATCAAAATATAGTTACTAATAAGAGTAAAAATACATAAAAAATATATATAGAAGTAGTCAAGCATTATACGTAAAAGAATATGTTCAGCTATTTTTAAAAGAAATTATAAGAAACTGAGAACAATTACAGAGCTAAGAGAAGTCACAAACCTTGACATTCCTAAATTAGGGGAAGTAACCAGGTGTTACTGATAAAACCACCTCCCTAGAGCAAAAACCTTAAAAAGATAAACCACCTCCCTCCGGCACCTCCCTCCGGAGAGCAAAACCTTGAAAACATGTAGTGCATGATAAACCACATATGGAGACACAAAGATAATTTACAAGCATAAGCAAAATAACGATTACATTGTTTGAACCTTGGAAAGAAAATGTATAAATACCAACTTCTGAACTCAATAAAATTTACAGCTGCTTTCATCATCACTCGTGGTGTGTGGCAGTTTGTCATTTCATCCTGCGTCGACCTTTTCAACCAACCTGTACCGTTCACCCTGAGCACCCTCGGACTGAGGCCCATCGACCGGCGGTCCGCGGCACTATTTTTTGTTGCAGTTGTCATTGTTGTTTAGCTGGCCGGGGATGGGTCTGAACCAGTGTATGTGGCCAGTGCTGTAACCACTGTGCTACGGGCACCAAGCCAGAAATGATTCTGATATTAAAATATCTGCAAGGAAAACCCAACTACTATGTACAAAACAATAAAGGCCACCCTGCTTTTCCACAGGAGGTTCTGGTCGAGAATCTCCTTTATCTGATACACACTTTACAAACATTTTTTGAGTAGCAACTACACGTAAGACATTGAGTCTTCACAGATGAGTGAGACGAATTCAAGTCCTAACCTGGAAGCATTCGCTGTCTTCCAGGAAGACAGGCATGCAAACAACTTCCCAGTGAAGGTGCTAATCCAAAGGCATGGACAGAGAGCTGGACAGACACAGGCAATATCCCCTGACTTTGCCCAGAGAAGTTAGCTGGATGAGAAGTTCATGACAGGCAGAAGTCACAGTCAAAGGCCTCTGCTCCAAAAAGGCTCCGTGTTGCCGGTGAACAGATGGTAACGATGGCAGTGTTGATGACGACGAGGACAGCAAATGCATGGAGACCCAGGCGCTCTCCCAGGCCTTGTGTGTGTGGAATCATGTAACTCTCACAGTAACTTTGTTGGTATTACCAGTAACCCAATGTTCTAGATACTGAACTGAGGCTGTATCTACAAAGAGATTAAATAACTCACTCGAGATAACACAGCTCAGAAGGGGCAGAGTGAAGATCAGAACTCCGGCCTGGGTCATGCTCCTGCCCACTGCACCCAGAAGCCTCTCCCTGGTGTGAATACAGGGGATTTGTGGAGACAAAGCTCCCTGGAACGTGATGTCAGGATCATTGTCACAATGGAGACGCAACATTGTGGAATGGGTAAGCCGTGGCATTTCTATGAGCCCGTGGCAATGTGGGCAGCAGTCAGCCCAGGGAGAGGAGGTGGGAGGCTCTTGCCAGAGAAGAACGTCCAGACCAAGGCAAGGTTACAGCCGAAAGATCTTTCTGAGATTTAAGCATCAGAGTTTGGCACATGATTAGCTAGAGAGAACTGGAGGAATCATGAAGGGTGACACGCCGGTTTCTGATATGGGAGGTTTGTCAGAGAGTGAAGGGAATTCAGGAGCAGCAAAAACTAGAATCAGGAAGGGGAAGGATAATGAGCTCCAGTCTGAAGGAAGCTGAGGGACACCAGGTTTGTACACGTGGGTGTTAGGCATCTGTGAATATCAGCACAGGTCTGGAACTTGCCAAAAGGGGTTGCCGTACGCTAGTCCAGGAGAACCCAGGGGTGAGCTTCTGTCACATAACTAGAGGAGTTGCAGACACAGGACGCTGGGCAGACAAAGACAGGGCATGAAGGAGCCAGAACCTGAGAGGAAACAGGAGGCAGAGGAGAACCAGAAGTGAAGATGCGGGGAGCTCACAGGACAGCAGCCAGGAGTCGGTGGGTGGCAGTAACAGCCCAGAGAGGACTCCAGGAGGGTGAGGACTGAAGGTTTTTAACATGATCTCACCATTAGAAGACACTTCACAGGAGCAAGGGGGCAGATGCCAAATTGAAGTGGGTTGAAAAGAGAATAGATTGAGTAATGAAGACCATGGGTATTTTCAGAGTTTCGTGAGGAGAGGGGAAAAGGACAGTGAGTGTTTAGAGTTTGTGCTCAAGTTGGGGGAAGAGATACTGAGTCCCTTTGTTGAACCACTGACACCTTGATTTCTCTATTTTCTCCCAAAGAATTCTGTTCCCTTCTGCTTTCCCGTGTGCTGACTTTTACATCAGTCTCCAAGGTATCTGTTCCCAGAATCTTTTTAGAAGCAGGCAAGGCATGAATAACCAATAAATGTTGACCCACAGTTGGGTGGCTCCTCCCACCAAACTGGGCACCAGCTCAGCTTCTGGAAGCATCTCTTCAAGTGCCTCGATGGGAGAGTCTCAGCAGCAGCCACTGGGGAAAGGAGGAAGCCCATTGCCAAGGAAATCATCCCTTTTCCTGGTCAGGTCAACTTCTCAAGGAGAGGGCAGCTTGTTTTCTACTTCCACCAGGAAAACTGGGAACAGCATTTCAAGAATTCACTCCCATTTTTGTTATGCTATTGCTCTGGTTTACATGTTTACCAACATTTTTCCAGCTCAGACAATAATTTTTTACCAGTGCTTTTAGTCATACTGCTAAATCACCCATTCTCACCACCTAATAACACGGTGAGTAGAATCTATAAGTTTCTGGACTCTTTGCTGAAATGTGTTTCTGTCCAGCGTGTCCCCCCCGGCTGAGAGCATGCCCTCCCTGTGACCTGCTCTGGCTCCTCTGGAGGGGGGAGGTGAGAGACTCAGCCAAGGCCTGGGACCACAGAGCGATTCCTGACCCCTTCCAGGTCACAGGCCTCCCTGAAAACTATGGAACCTTTCCCACTAAATATGAGAACACATAAAAAACATGTTTTCAAAATGTTTTTTAAAACATTTTTAACATGTTTTCTTAAACCCAATTCAGAGGGTTTAAGCACCCTGAATCTTACCCCATGTTAAGGATTCTAAGCACAGAGTAACTTTTTCTAAGAAAAAATAATAAATAGAAATTAATATCAGGTAGATGTGATGGTAAAAGTCTACAGATTGATTTTTTTTTTTTTTTGAGGCAGAGTCTCACTTTGTCACCCCTGGTAGAGCGCCGTGGCATCACAGCTCACAGCAATCTCAGACTCCTGGGCTCAAGCAATTCTCTTGCCTCAGCCTCCCAAGTAGCTGGGACCACAGGCGCCCACCACAACACCCAGCTATTTTTAGAGCCAGGGTCTCACTTTAGCTTAGGCTGGTCTCGAACTCGTGAGCTCAGGCAATCTGCCCGCCTCAGCCTCCCAGAGCACTGGGATTACAGGAGTGAGTCACTGTGCCAGGCTCTGATTTTTTTTTTTTTAATAAATTTCCCATCAGGCAATTTGGCAACACTTAGAAAGACCTAACATTTTTTAAAATTCCTATGTGCCAATACTTCACTTTTGGGGAAATCCATCCAAAGTAAATAAAAATTGGGCAGGAAAATTCCATCACGGTATACGTATAACAGGTATAAATATAGAGTGAACTGCAATGTCCAACAGTAAGAAGAAATGGTTAAATTATGGAGCATGTCAAGTAGAGGTTGTATTTTTTCTCTCTCACAGGTTCCCAGAACCTGATTAGGAGCTGTGTCCTCCTTCCTCCTCCTTACTGTCCCAGAGTGACCTTCCCTCTCTCTACTTCACAAGCTGCAGTTCATTCCAAGTGTGTGCCTAACGTCCAGCTACCTCCTGGGCATGGCCTTTGCCAACCTCGTGGTCACTGTCCCTTTCTCATTGAAGCCCTCAGCGTCCCGTTTCTCTCTTCTTCTGTCCAGCACGACTCACCATCTCTGCTGGTTGTTCCAGTGTCCACCAGTAACACCCCAGCCTCTCTGCCGTAAACTCCTCAACTCCAACCATGTCGTGTCCACCTCACCTAGCCACCTGCTCTCATGACCCTTTCCTGGACATCAGCGTCACCAATAACAGCAACACCACCTACAATCTCCCAAAAAGATTTTTTTACTCTCTGTACTTACATGAAAAGTGGTCCCCCACAGATATGTCCATCCAGAAATGGTAAATGAGGCCTTACTTAGAACAGGGGTCATAAAGTTAAGGATCTTAAAATGAGATTATCGGGGATGAGGTTGGTCCAAGGACGAGTGTCTTAGGAAGCCGAGAGGAGGGGAAAGGGATCACAGGGAGTGAGCTGGTGAAGAAGGAGGCCCAGGGCAGAGTGAGGTGTCTGCAAGTTGAGAAACATGAGGAGTCCCAGCCGCCACAGAGCAAGGAGAGAGGCGAGGAACAGACTCCCCACAGCCACAGAGGGAGGGGAATGGACTCCCCACAGCCCCAGGGGGAGGGGAACGGACTCCCCACAGCCCCAGAGGGAGGGAACGGACTCCCCACAGCCCCAGAGGGAGGGAACGGACTCCCCACAGCCCCAGGGGAAGCTCAGCCTTGTCGCATCTTATTTTCAGACTTCTGGCCTTCAGAACTATGAAAGAATAAATTTCTGCTGTTTTAAGTCACCAAGTTTGCATGAACTTGTTACGGCAGCCCTAGGAAGCTAGCGTACTCTCTCAGATAATATCATAACTTACTTTCCCTCCTCCAGTCCCCAAATGGCCCTTGCCACAGTCTCCCCCCAGCCCCTTCTCAGGCACTTGGGACTTCAGAGGCAAAGCGTGAGTGATCTCGGTTCCCACCCTAAGATGTTTGCTGCACCTGCTCCAGCTACTCTGCCACGTTTCTTGTGAGGACAGAGGACGTCTGTGTTTCTGCTACCGAAGGACATGCAGAAAGGTGCTCTGGGTCTGCCCTCGCCCACCTTCTCAAGGCCCCTCCCACGATCACCCTGTCTTCTGCACTGTGCGTTTATTCCTCTGACTCAATCTTCTCCATCAGCCAGCTATGCTTTTGCATCTCCCCCATGAAATTAAAAGCAAACAAATGAGCAAATAAAAACTCTCAGCTCTGTACCCTGCCATCCATTTCTCTCTTCCTAGAACAGCAAAGCTTCTCAAAAGCACTGTCAATTCTCACCCCTCATCTTCTATTCTCTCCTCAACCCCAGGACCAGGCTTTCTTTTCCACTGCAGGAAAACCACTTGTGAAGGTCACACACGCACTATTTCCCCCAAATTATCTGGTATTTCAGAAACATTTGAAACATTGGCCATATGTCTTCTTGAAACACTTGGTTTACTAGTTTAACCCCACCCTCACTTAGTTTGCCCCCTGCCTCACTTAATATTCCTTTGCTAGCTGCTCTCCCTTGGACCCCAAAGTGTCACAAGTGGTCCTCTTCTCTATTTGTACCACCTTCTGGGTAGGCCCATCCAGTCTCAGGGACTTTAAACACTATTTGTACACTGGTGACTTCCAAACTGACATAAACAGCCCCCCACCGATGCCTTCCTTGGGTTTCAGATTTGATAACCAATTGCCTCCTCCTCATTTCTATTTGTTTTCTGTTGCTGTTGTTTTGTTTTTTGGTTTGGGGGAGTTTTGAGACAGAGTATCACTCTACTGCCCTGGGTAGAGTGCTGTGGCATCATCATAGCTCACAGCAACTTCAAATTCTGGGGCTTGAGCAATGCTCCCACCTCAGCCTCTGAGTAGCTGGGACTGCAGGCTACACCACCACGCCTGGCTGGTTTTTCTATTTTTAGTAAAGATGGGGTCTCACTCTTGCCCAGGTTGGTCTCCAACTCCTGAGCTAAAGGGATCCACCCACCTCGGCCTCCCAGAGTGCTGGGATTACAGGCGTGAGCCCCTACAGCTGGCCATCATCATTTCCATTTGGTTGTCTAAAAGCTATTGCAAACGTGAGATATCCCAAACAAATTCATAATCACACACACACAACTTGACTTTCTCACAGCCCTCCACATCTGAATGCACCACCACAGATGGCTAAAGCCGACACCCAGGCAGCATGTTACGGGTTCCTCTCTGTTCCCCGCGCCACATCCCTTGGGTGTGCGAGTCCTCTTGCCTCCCAGCTTAGACCCCAGCGCTGGATTCCCATCGCACTGAGAACGGTACTCCAGATTCCAAAGCCATCTCCCACCCCTCCCCATCATAACTCTCTGCACTCCAGTCATCTCCACCTGACGGTTCCTTCCCAACCCCACAGCACTCCAAACTCAGTGCCTTTGCGCTGGTTCTCTCTCTGCCAGGAACGGTCTTCCTTCAGACTTGCACCGTGTTCCTGGTCATTCTTCCGGCCTCAGCTTAAATGTCACCTTCTCAAAAACCTTTCCTGAGGGCCTTAGCTCATGTAACTCACTTCCTGCTTTCAACAAACTCTCTCTGCACCATTGTCTGCTTTCTTTTGTTTTTTGGGTTTTTGTTTTTGAGACAGAGTCTCACTATGTTGCTCTCAGTAGAGTGCTGTGACATCACAGCTCAGGGCAACCTCAAAACTCTTGGACTTAAGTGATTCTCTTGCCTCCGCCTCCCAAGTAGTTGGGACGACAGGCACCCACCACAACGCCCAGCTATTTTATTGTTGTTGTAGTTGGCATTGTTGTTTAGCAGGCCCAGGCCAGGTTCGAACCTGCCAGCCCTGGTGTATGTGGCTGGTGCCCTAACCACTGAGCTACAGGTGCTGACCCCATTGTCTAGTTTTATTTTCTTCATAACTAATAACTTTTTGAAATCATCATTTTTATGTACCTCCTTTTGGTCCACCATCAATTAGAAAAGGAGCTCCTATGGGACAAGGACTCTGCTTGTTCATCATGGAATTCCTGGCCACCAGGACAGCAGCTGGCTGATGAGAGACGCTCCAATATTTTTTGACTGTGTGAAAGTTTATCATTACAAATTGAGTCTTCCTTGTCATACCCAATTAAAACAGAGTTGAAACCCAGGGGGAAAATGTACTCAGAGCCAATAATATTGCTCTAAGAATATAATTCTCTGCAAGCATCAGTTGCTGAAACTGCCTGATGGAACCTGAAATCAGTTTTATCCAATAGCTACTAAAACCTGTTGCAGCTCAAAGACCAATTTCACCCACTGCCCTCACTCACCAGTCAGCACCTGCCAGCTCCCAAACTGTGCTGGTACCAGTGAACGTTCTCAAAGAGCAACACGCAGCTTTTCTCCGTGTTATGAAATCTCCACACCAAAGACCACTCAGTCTGTGTCAATTCCCCACACTAAGACTTTTTTTCTCCCCAAAAAAACATTAAATTTAGAGACTCAACTTTACATTTCTATTTTGACTTCAACAATTGACAATTTATACAAATTATTCAAAAAGAGAAGGAATAGGCCAGGTGCAGTGGCTCACACCCGTAATCCTAGCTCTTTGGGAAGACAAGGCAGGTAGATTGCTTGAGCCCAGGATTTCAAGACCAGCCTGAGCAAAAGTGAAACCCTGTCTCCACTAAAAATAGAAAAATGAGCCAGGTGTTGTGGCACACACCTATAGTCCCAGACACCGGGGAGGCTGAGAGAAGAGGATCGTTTGATCCCAGGAATGTGAGTTGCAGTGAGTTACAATAACACCACAGCACTCTACCTTGGGCGACAGAGTGAGACTCTGTCTCAAAAAAGAAAAAATAAAGGAAAAAAAATAAATGATGACCTTATAACCACTTACTGTCTGGATGACCCTTAAGCAAGTTACTTCATCTCTGTCAGACTTTTGTTTCTTTGGGAAGGATAAAAAAACCCACAGCGCTGCTTCGAAGCTAAATAGAGAATTTAGTAAGTAGCAATGAAATTAATAACCAAAGATTACTGGCCTCTCTGAGCCAGGGAGAGTGTTCCACAACCGCATTTTGAAATAATACGATTACCAGGGCTGCAGAAGTCCACTCGCCCCCCCATCTCAGAGGCAGTCAGCAGCACAGCTCTGGCTCACAGCCAGGATGACTGACCCAGAATCCACGTTCCTGAGTGCTAAGCTATGCTCAGAACCTAATAGTATTTGACAGATAATAGTATTATTATTAATGAGATTATAGATCAGGGTTGGCAAACATTTTCTGTAAAGAGCCAGATAGTAAATATTTTAGGTTTTGCAGGCTGGATGGTCTCTGTTGCAACTCTATCTCACAGCATCAAAGTGGCCAGAGAGGATCCATGCATGAATAGCGTGCTCCATTCGTGAATAGCATGCTTCGTTCACGAATAGCATGTTCCATGCATGAATAGCGTGCTCCATGAATGAATAGCATGCTCTGTGCATGAAGAGTGCTCTGTGCATGAATAGCGTGCTCTGTGTATGAACAGGCGAGCTCTGATGAAACTGCATGTGCAAAGATCTGGCCTGTGGGCCACAGCTCTGACCCCTGTTGTAGATGAAGAACTGTTACTAAGAGATGTTCACTCCATGTTCTATGAAAAATGCTGTTACTAAAGAGTACAGACAATAAAATCCCATCTTTGTTTTAAAAAACATACACAATCAACGCTAAACTGAAAATCGTTAAGTACTAAATGCTAAGGTTACTAGTGATAATTATCTTCTTTTAGGTCATTTTTTTTCTTTTTTTTTTTTTTATTAAATCATAGCTGTGTACATTGATACGATCATGGGGCATCATTCACTAGCTTCACAGACCGTTTACCAAGTTTCACATATACCCTTGTAAGATGCACCGCTGGTGAAATCCCACCAATCCCCTTCCCTCTACCATCTACTTCTCTGTTTTTGTGCCAATACCATGCTATTTTGATCACTATTGATTTGTAGTATAGTCTGAGGTCTGGTAGGGTGATTCCTCCTGCTTTGTTTTTATTTCTGAGTAATGTCTTGGCTATTTGAGGTTTTTTTCTGATTCCATATAAAACGAAGTATTGTTTTTTCAAGATCTTTAAAGTATGACAGTGGAGCTTTAATAGGGATTGCATTGAAATTATATATTGCTTTGGGTAGTATGGACATTTTAACAATGTTGATTCTTCCCAGCCATGAGCATGATATGTTTTTTCCATTTGTTAATATTTTCAGCTATTTCTTTTCTTAGAGTTTCATAGTTCTTTTTATAGAGATCTTTCACATCCTTTGTTAGATAAATTCCCAAATACTTCATCTTCTTTGGCACTACTGTAAATGGGATAGAGGCCTTAACTGTTTTTTCAACTTGACTATTGTTGGTATATATAAAGGCTACCAATTTATGAATGTTGATTTTGTAACCTGAGACGCTGCTATATTCCTTGATCACTTCTAAGAGTTTTGTAGTGTTTTAGGTCATTTGTATTTTCCAAATGTACCCATGTATCAGATGTTTAGCTTACAAGACACTGTGGAGTCTTCCAAAAACACAAATGTAACTTCAAAGTTGAAAAGATATCACCACCAAAGAAGGTCATGGGAGCTTCCTTGAGGGAGGGTTTGTCTGGGTGATTTTGCTTCAGGGCTCCCCAGAGGTGGTAATAAGCCTGGTAGGTAGCAAATGTAGCTGGTGTACAGGACCCTTTGTGTCCCACTTTAAATTATAATTAAATGGCCTTCACCTTGGGGAGCCTAGCATGATAAAAAGAAAAATACTTCTCTGATGGCACCAAGCCATCAGTCACTTTGTTATGGATCCTCCATGCCAACGCAGCATGGCCTCCAACCACCTGTCAACATCACACAGAAATACTCAGATAACCCGAAATTGCTTGCATAGTCTTTCTGGTCCTCCCGAACATTGACATGCTCTGTTCCCAAACTCCTGGAAAGTCCATGCTATTTCCACACAGACATGGAGGCTGCCTCACAAATAAACAACCAGCTCCTGCCTCAGGGGGGTGATTTCAAAGACACTGGAGGCAACATGACTTCCGAAATTCCACCTTCAGAGATTAACCAAACCTGCCCTTTGAGGAGGGAATCTTTCTGCTCCATTTGACAAAAACAATCAATCTTCTATGAAAACACTGCACAAGTGCAAGGCAGTCACATTGTTCACCATTTGCTCCTTCTGAGCATGCTCAGGTTTTGCTGGGACAGAAATAAACTGCCATAATGGTACCTGTTGTCTGAGAGAGGGAGAATGGTGTGGTCCCTAAGTGAAAGAAAGATGGAGAACTGAGAGATGGCCAGAGGCCGGGGATACTCTTTACCTGCCAGCCAGCCTCACCTGGGGCGGCCCTCCCACTGGCCAGTCTCTGTCCTCTGCGCAGCAGGTCAGAGCTTCTGCTGCTTCTCTCAGAATTTCAGAAACATCAACCAATCAGAGCTGGTTTCACATTTTGGTGGAGGGACCACATAAGACATACATCATTCTATCTCTGGCAATAGTGGCATATGAGGCTTCCCCCCACCCCCAGCTGGCGACACTTTGCCTCAACTGCCTCTTCTCGTCCTACTGCCTGGATCTCTGTGCTGCTGGGAAAGTTCTCCTCCTTCATGCCTTCATGCATTTGAACTTGCTTGGTGCCTCAAAACTAGCTGCAATTCAGTAACTGTTGAGGGGAACAATCTATTGCACAGTCCTTCACCTATTCATTCTCTAACTGTCTCTAAGTGCCTACTGCAGACACCAAGACCACAGGGGTGCTTTCCCCAAGCTGCACCTGCCTTCTGCTCAGCCGCTCTGCTTAGGCTTCCTCACAGCCTTTCGACATCAATCCCACCTGGGCCGGCGCCTTCGGCACTATCTCCATTTTCCTGACCATTGGCACCTCCATGGTGTTCCTGAACAGCTCAGGGATGGAGGGCAGATGTTTTTGACTTCCCTGCATGCTGCTTCCTTCTTCTGATAGTAGTTACCTGGGGAATTTTAATCTTAAGCAGAGAGACAGGACAAGAAAATGTTCAAAACTTGTTCGACAGCAGCTGCCTGATGGCCAGTTCTTCTGCAGGGTCTCAGGAGCTACCTGGCAGTTTCTGCCCTTCCACCAGTTCTAGGAGCTACCGCCACCAACCCCAAGGGGCGAGCCAGAGGCCCAGTCTGCCAGCTTCCTTCCTGCTTCTCCTGCGATCTGCCCTTAGATGCATCTTCCCCACTGTGCTCAGTCTGGGCAGGGGTCTCCTCTTTGCCTCGTGCTAAGTCAAAAAGCATTTGAGAACCTGCTTCAGGGTACTGTGAGGAGGATGGAGAGTAAATAGCTTCTCATCACTTCAAAAAATTTGCTCTTTAGGGATTAAATATAATGAGCAATATTCTTTTCGAATCAGTTCTAACAAACTATTCTTGTAAAACTCAGCAAAAAGACCCCTAAAGGCCCCTAACTGGTTCAGCCTGAGTCCCCGTCCGTCTCAGACCCCACTTATTAGTTTAATTCTGAGAACAGGTTTCAAGGAAGTTCTCTTTGAGTTCCCTGGCTCCCTTGCCAAACAATAGTGAAAACTCACTCAAGCAGAATTTCCCAGGTTCTGTAACCCCCCCCGAACTTACCCCAATCCCCTACAGTGTCTAAACAATGGTGGAATTTCCCAAGCCAAGTTCATCCCCATGCCAGCTGCCACAAACCCCCTAACTCTCTGTAAGCAGTGCCAAATCCCCTGATTTGCTGTAACCCCACCATCATGCCAACCGCCATGCTGTAGCCCCCCCTGAGCCAACTCTGTAACCCCGCCCCTAAACTAACCAACCACCACGTTCTACTTCTGTGCTCACCAGCTTGCCTGCCAACGCAGCACAAAAAAGGTATGAAAGACAACCTGCTTTTCTCTTCGAGGCCGTTCGCCTTTGGGCGGCAGCCTGCCTGCGCAGGTGTAATAAATCACCATCTGATTTATACCTGAAGTGGGGTCCGAGTCTTTCTTACAGGTGGCAAATAATTACAACATTCTAAAAAGCTTGGAAACAAATGTGAGTCCTCTGATATCAAGGTAGCTCCCCCCCAAAAAACCCACCCCTTTTTGGAGGGAAACACATTAAGAGTAAGTTTACAGCTACCAAAGATAATTGAAGTAAAATAAGGAATGCTACTTATTGTACTTCCTTTTCCTTCCCTTCTATCCAGAGAGTTATTCTCAGAATTAACTGACATGATATAAAGTGAACAGCATAGAGCTTGGCACACAGCAAATACTCAGTGTCTTTATTAATCTGGTTCAAACTTGAGGTGAAATTGACAGTGTTTCTAAGTTAACTAACTTAAAACTGCAAACACCAAAGAATATAGATTTTTAAGGATAAAACCATGACTCTCATACAAATATAAATGCATGTCAAAATTTTTACTTAACTACTTAATGAAGGAGCCAGGAGGATGTTACAACTATTTCAAAGGAGAATTTAAACAGGAGAGAAAGAGAGATGATAGATAGATAGATAGATAGATAGATAGATAGATAGATAGATAGATGATAGTTAGATAGAAATGCAAAACTGGCTTTTACTGAAACTATCGGTTCCCTAAGACATAATTCATTACATATCCATAGATAAAAATCATTTGCATTGATATCAGTTGTCTACAATTTATAGAATTTTAAAACAGCTCTGGGTGGCACCTGTGGCTCAGTGAGTAGGGCGTGGGCCCCATATACCGAGGTGGTGGGTTCAAACCTGGCCCCGGCCAAACTGCAACAACAAAAAAAATAGCCCGGCATTGTGGTGGGTGCCTGTCGTCACAGCTACTCGGGAGGCTGAGGCAAGAGAATCGCCTAAACCCAGGAGTTGGAGGTTGCTGTGAGCTGTGTGACGCCACAGCACTCTATAGAGGTCAATAAAGTGAGACTCTGTCTGTACCAAAAAAAATAAATAAATAAATACAAAAAAACAGCTCAAACACAAGGAAAGGTGAAAACCCCATAGACTCCAATAGCCCAGCATGGTCTGGGCATGGTTGTCTATGGATGACATCCAGTTACCTATCATTTAATCTGCACCAAAGTGTTTTGCGATTTTTCTTGACAACAGATCTCAACCAGAAACATATTGCTGAATTAAACCCATTTTCCTTTACTTAAGATAAATTTTTACTGGATTATGACATTATACATTCCAATTATGAAGCACTCAAATAATACAGTGTAACAAAATAAAAATCCTCATGATCTTACCACTCAGAGGTAGCTACTGTTAATACCCAATGCACATTCATTTAGTTTTTCTCTATGTATTTGTGTGTGTTTATAAATATATTAACTGTTTTCATTGGTTTTAATAAAAGGTTGTTCTAGAAAGCTATCTATATATATACAATTGTGTTATGTATTCCGAGTTGTAATCCACTTTTACCTTTAATCAACGTTTTTCCTTCTCATCATCACTTTCAATAGCTCTAAAATATTCCATTATATGTATAGAAGAACCATAATGAACTAACCCACCACTATTAGAACTCTAGATTGCAACCAATTTTTAGCTATATTAGATGAAACAATGTGCCTCTCATCTGACAGCCTTTATCTTGCAGTCGTACCAGTCTTGCTGACAAGGCCAAACATTTCAAATGCTGTCTGAGTTTGCAGAAGGCGTTGAGATCCCTGAAGCTCTTTGCCTGCCTCTTTTCCTTCAGCTGTATCAGTGGCAGATGGGGGATCTGAATTATAGTAAGAATTGTCAGCTACAAAGAACTGCCCTATTGTCCTGAGACACATCATAAACCTTTTGTCGTATTTGAAAATGTAAAATAAAAACTAAAGTCATCATGAGCTTGGACAAAAACATATGTAAGAAAAAATACATTATTTAGGCCTTGGTATTTTAGAATAAAGTCTGAGGAAATGGAGAAAAATAGCACTGGGGTGATTAAAAAGTTGCCAAAACTTTTTTTGATTTTCAGACCTTGAGTTTTGAATAAGAGATTGTTTTGGATTAGGAACAGTGACATATTAACAGAAGCGTGCCATGCACCATTGGCCCTCCTCATTAGGATGTCATATTTAGTTTTGCTATCCCTGGACAACGCCTCCATGGCCACTGTCAGAGACACAGTGGGACAGATCAGAGGACTCAGACAACATGACCGTTCTCTCCCTCTCACACTTCTTTTGCCACTTCTGGCGAACTCCAAGCCACAGAAACTACCCTTTGTGGTGGTTCTTACAGAGTGGCTGAGAATCTCGCTTTTCTTCCCCCCCCCACCCCCACCCCCAGGGGTAAGATAGAACTTTTATTACAAGTTAGAAAGGGACACAGAAAAAGTAAAAAGCACCAGAGTTTCTGGAAGGGGGAAAGAACTGAAGGACTCCTTTGGGAGTCTCCACATGGGCTCTTTTATCTAGGGGTCTTGCAGGGGTCCTCAAACTACGGCCTACGGGCCACATGCGGCAGTGTGATTGTATTTGTTCCCGTTTTGTTTTTTTACTTCAAAATAAGATATGTTCAGTGTGCATAGGAATTTGTTCATAGTTTTTTTTAAACTATAGTCCGGCCCTCCAACAGTCTGAGGGACAGTGACCTGGCCCCCTGTTTAAAAAGTTTGAGGACCCCTGGATGGCTGGAATCTCGCTTTTCTATGGTCAGACCTGTCACTCTTCATGTTTGGTGTGTTTACTCAGCGGCTCCACATGCCTTGAAAGACCTATGATTTGTCCAGAACTTACAAAGCATGAGAAGCACTGACAACTCTTCCTCGGTGGGCTGTGGCTGCTCTCTGGATTTGGTAATTAATAGGTCTGCCCGCAATTCTGCCCACACTTTCTCCTCGCAAATACCTTGAAATGTGTGAAAGCTGTGGCCACACTTCCCTCTGCATGGGATCTGAGCATGGCTGACCGACCAGAGACTAAAGCCACACTGGCGTGAAGTCCCCAGGGCCACCTGACAGACACGACAACAGGACAAGTCCCCACTCACATTTTCAGTGAGCCCGCCATTAAGACTATCAAGCTAATTCATATGAGAATGTGGCTATACTGCCATTTGGGGATTTGAGAAGGAAGAAAACCCAGGTGACCATGGTCAACAGCATGCCTCTCCCTTGGGAAAAAAATATTCAAGTTCAAAAACACATCCTAGTTTAGTTACACATTTTTAAAACATGGTGAAAAACAGAAAGATGGGCATGGGGCAGTGTTCCTTCTGTTTTAAGCTGTTTTAATTATATTAAGCAAACAAAACGTTTTAAGTAAAATCTTACATTTATAATTTTTTGTGCTATATTTATAATTTTAGAGATAAGGCACAGCTATAATTTTTTTTAAACATGGGGGATTAGAAGGAATGAAACTCGCACAGGATAGGGACAAGTAATAGTAGCATAAATATGCTGAGTCCTCGATTCTTAAACAGCCAACCTATAAGATGGAAATCCCCCATTTTGTTAAATCACCATCCATACCATTGATTTTTACTACTAGTGTAGCAAATAAACCTCCACTTCCAATTTCAGGAGAGTTATCTAAATATGACAGCATTTCTTTCCAGATGAAGTTTAAGTGAATTCAGAAAAGGTGAAAGAGTGACAGCGAGCATGTCTCCACCTGTCGCAAACTGACCTCTTACCTTCCAAGAACTGCTGCAGGACCTCGTCCTCACCTGCCACATCCATGGCGCTGTGGTCCTGGTGCCGTCTGCTCAGACAGCAGGATCCTCAGACCTCAGGAAGTTAAGTGCTGTCCTCTCCACGCAAAGCCTGTGAATGTTCTTGAAAACTCTTCATCTCCTTTTTACCAGAGCGAAGAGTATCGTATCTTCAGCCATCAAATGGTGCCGGAAAGATGGTAAGTTCTCAGTGTGATAACACCAGAAGGATACGAAACTGCGTGAAGAGGAAGGTGGGGACAAATTCATCTGTCTTATCGCAGGGAACTGTTTCTACTCCGCCATTCGTCTTTGTTAAGGACCTTTGCCCTTAGTGACACATGTAATTACATAAATGGGCAATAAATACATACTCTTATCTCTTATTTGTCCTTTTATACTGATATATTTATATCTCCACCTTAATCAACCAGACCCATTTAGCCATCACCAAGCAAAGCTATAGTTATTTTTTTAACCTAGAAAAAGGGGGCAAATCAGTACCATGCCCTTCGTAGATCCCTGGAAGAGCAGGTGATTTTAAAAGGCTTGTGATAATGAAAGCTAGGATGTGTTAAATAATTCCAAACTTACAGCAAAACTTTACATTCCTCAATACACACCTAGTCTATTTTCCCCAGAGCTTGTTTTCTTTCAGAGTATAAATCATAAAGAATGAGAAGTCTCTCTAACAAGTGACAAATTACATCACCAATTTATTTCTCCTTCAACTGGGTACCCAGTGCCCTGCTAGCTGCTCCACCCCTAAACAGAGAACCATACCCTAGTAAACGTCTTCTTTTCACTGCTTAGCTATAGTTCATTTAATAATAGCCTAAGAAAAATATAATTAAGAAATTAAACTTCCTTTTAGCCCCTTTTCTCCTTTTCCTAACTTTTTATTTTGAAAAAAGTCATGAACCTACAGAAAAATGGAAAGAATTACACCACAAACTATCCATATATTCTTAGTCCAGAATTACCAGTTATTATTGTCTTAACACTTTTGTTTTTTTTTTTCTGAATACAGACATGTCCTTCATTTGGTTGAGCCATTTGAAAATAAGTTGCTACACCCTGACATATTCACCCCTACCTAACTCAGTGCACGGCTCCTAACACTCAGGCCATTCTCCACACCCTCACAACAGCGTGTTACAGCTAAGAAGTGTGATATGGACTCAGTGCTATCACCTGGTGTACAATCGCTAACATTCCAAAAATATCTTTTATGACTTCGTTTTCTGACTAAGGATCAGATGAATGAATGCTCATACACTGCTTTTGGTTATGTCTTTTTTTTTCTTACCAAATATGATTTTTTTTATTCAATAAATGTTTAGTTTTATACTTTGAGTTCACCTAAAGAGACAACATTTATCTAACACTTAGTTTTCTAGGAATTTTATAAAGTCTCTGTACCATATATGTATGAATTAAGTAAAATCTAGTTATTCAATAAATCTCAAATTATACTACTAGGATAATTATCCCTTTTTGTTTTCCAACGTGGCATTGAGTTTTTACAGTAATAATCTTTTTTATTTTTTTATTTTTTTATTAAATCATAGCTGTGTACATTAATGCGATCATGGGGCACCATACATTGTTTTTATAGACCGTTTGACACATTTTCGTCACACGGGTTAACATAGCCTTCCTGCCATTTTCTTAGTTGTTGTGTTAAGACATTTACATTCTACATTTACTAAGTTTCACATATACCCTTCTAAGATGCACTGCAGGTGTAATCCCACCAATCACCCTCCCTCCGCCCCCCTCCCCCCTCCCTCTGTCCCTCCCCCCCTTCTCCCTTTCCCCTATTCTTGGGATATAACTGGGTTATAGCTTTCATGTGAAAGCTTTAAATTAGGTTCATAGTAGGGCTGAGTATATTGGATACTTTTTCTTCCATTCTTCAGATACTTAACTAAGAAGAATATGTTCTAGCTCCATCCATGTAAACATGAAAGAGGTAAAGTCTCCATCTTTGTTTAAAGCTGCATAATATTCCATGGTGAAAATATACCACAATTGATTAATCCATTCGTGGATCGATGGGCACTTGGGCTTTTTCCATGACTAAGCAATTAAGAACTGGGCTGCGGAGGCAGAGCAAGATGGCAGCCGAGTAACAGCTTCCTTGCATCTGGGCACTGTGAGTCTGGGGATATAGGACTCCAGGCATCTCTGGCTGGTGGGATCTGCCTATCATCACCCCTGAGAGGATACAGGGAGTCAGCGAGAGACTTCTGGACCCCAAGAGGAGGACTAAAACAGTGGAAAACCGGCAAGTGGTCGCGTGTGTTCAATCCGTCTAAACCCGCCCACAACTGTAAATTCAGTAGCAGCGAGACTGCAACCAGAAAGGCCTTACCTGTGAACTGTTTTGGTGTCTTTGGACTTGGCACTCAGCTGAACTGCCTTGGGGAGAGCCTGAGCGGGAGTGCGGAGAACTTTGGCCTTTGTCTAGGGCCCCAGTCTGAGCGGCTGAGCCAGAAAGAGCTAATAGTGTTTGGCTCTGGGTCACAGGAAGACATTGTGAGCGATCTGCCCGGGCAAGCTCCGCCCTCAGGGTCACAGAGCTAGAATTGGGTGGGAGCTGGTAACCCAGTGACCAAGTAGCCTAAGGGCGGGGTCTGAGCCGCCTTGCAGCCCTAACCCTCGGGGGCAGAGGGAGACCAGTTTTGGCACACAGGGTAAGTGGATAGCCACTTCAGCAGTGATTCCAGCGACAAGCACTTCCCCTGGGAAAGCTTCTGCTCAGTAAGTGAACAAGTTCAAAGTGGCTTTTAAGTGGGCTGAAGAGAGATTTAGGGTGTCTACCTGCTGGGGTTTGAGAAACTAGCAGCCTCCAGTCATATCAGAACTGTGATTAACATCTCATACCCCAGAAGACCACATGTTGCCCAGACAATATTCAATAACATATACATACTGCTTTGTTTTTGGTTGTGTTTTTTTTTCTTTTTTTTTTTTTTTTGGTTTGGTTGTTTTTTTTGTTTATTTTTATGTTGTTGATTGTTGTTTTGTTTTTTTAAGTTCAACGTTTTCCATACAGATCCTTTTTCTTTCTCAATTTTTCTAGTTTAATTATAATTTCCCCTTGCTGCCTATTTCAATAATTAGAACTTCATCTTTTGTTAGTGTTTCTACCGTTATTATTTGGTTTTTCCAGCCAATTTTATCCCGTAAAGTTTTCTGTTTGCTTGTTTTGGTTTGCTTTATAGCATTTTTGTCTTTCCTCTCTACTTGGTGGAGGTGGGGTACTGTGTCTGATGAGGTTAGCAAAGAGCTGCTGACCTCAAGGGAACCACCCAACTGGGCACCCCCAGAAGGTGGTTTTTTTTAAGGTTGTATCAAAGTACCCTACTGTAAACCTATATTGCTCTGTCTCCCTCTTTCTGTGCCTCTCTTCTTTTTGTCAATATTCCTTTTACCCACCCCCTCTCCTTTCTCTATTTTTCTTTTTCTCTTTCTTATCACTCGGTCCTCCTTTCTTTCATCCCTTTTTTGCTGTTAAACCTTCTCACCCTTCTGGTCCTGTAACCCTTAGTCCACAGGCATGAGAACTTAAAGAGCAAGAGGAAGTGAAAGGAAAATTAGGGTAAGGAAACAGATAAAAGAAATCACCCACGAGGAAGAATCAGCAGAAAACTCCAGGCAACATGAAGAATCACTCCAGAACAACCCCGCCACGGGACCATGAGGTAGCTACTGCAGAGGATTCCACCTATAAAGAAATGTTAGGAATGACAGAAAGGGAATTTAGAATACACATGTTGAAAACAATGAAAGAAATGATGGAAACAATGAAGGAAACTGCTAATAAAGTGGAAAATAACCAAAAGGAAATCCAAAAACAGAATCAAATAAGAGATGAACAACATGAAGAATATAAAATGATATAGCAGAGCTGAAGGAAATGAAACAGTCAATCAGGGAACTTAAAGATGCAATGGAAAGTATCAGCAACAGATGCAGAAGAAAGACTTTCAGAGGTAGAAGACAAAGTTCTTCAGATAACTCAGATAGTAAAAGAGGCAGAAAAGAAGAGAGAGAAAGCAGAACGTTCACTGTCAGAATTATGGGACTTTATGAAGCGTTCCAACATATGAGTTGTAGGAATTCCAGAAGGGGAAAAAGAATGCCCCAGAGGAATGGAAGCCATACTAGAGAATATTATAAAAGAAAATTTCCCAAATATCACCAAAGATTCTGACACACTGCTTTCAGAGGGATATCGGACCCCAGGTCGCCTCAACTCTAACCGAGCTTCTCCAAGACACATTGTGATGAACCTGTCCAAAGTCAAGACCAAAGAAAAGATTCTGCAAGCTGCCAGGAGTAAGCGCCAGTTGACCTACAGGGGCAAATCTATCAGATTGACCGCAGACTTTTCTAATGAAACTTTCCAAGCAAGAAGACAATGGTCATCTACCTTTAATCTACTTAAACAGAACAATTTCCAGCCCAGAATTCTGTACCCTGCTAAGCTAAGCTTCAAAATTGATGGAGAAATCAAATCATTTACGGATATACAAACATTGAGGAAATTCGTCACAACAAGACCAGCTCTACAGGAAATACTTCAACCTGTTCTGCACACTGACCACCACAATGGATCAGCAGCAAAGTAAGAACTCAGAAACCAAAGGACAGAACCTAACCTCCACACTGATGCAAAAGATAAAACTAAGCAATGGACCCTCACAAAATAAGACGAACAGAATACTACCACACTTATCAATTACCTCAATAAATGTGAATGGCTTGAATTCCCCAATGAAGAGACGTAGATTGGTTGACTGGATTAAAAAACACAAGCCATCCATTTGCTGTCTGCAAGAAACACACCTGGCTTCAAAAGACAAATTAAAACTCCGAGTCAAGGGTTGGAAGACAATTTTTCAGACAAATGGAATTCAAAAGAAAAGAGGAGTTGCAATCTTACTTTCAGATACATGTGGATTTAAAGCAACTAAAGTCAAAAAAGACAAAGATGGTCACTTTATATTGGTCAAGGGAAAAATACAACAAGAAGACATTTCAATACTAAATATCTATGCACCCAATTTAAATGCTCCCAGATTCTTGAAACAGACCTTACTCAGTCTGAGCAATATGATATCTGATAATACCATAATAACAGGGGACCTTAACACTCCTCTTACAGAGCTGGACAGATCCTCTAAACAGAAATGAAACAAGGATATAAGAGACTTAAATGAGACCCTAGAACAACTGTGCTTGATAGACGCATATAGAACATTCCATACCAAAGATAAAGAATATACATTCTTCTCATCACCCCATGGAACATTCTCCAAAATTGATCATATCCTGGGACACAAAACAAATATCAACAGAATCAAAAGAATTGAAATTTTACCTTGTATCTTCTCAGACCATAAGGCACTAAAGGTGGAACTCAACTCTAACAAAAATGCTCGACCCCACCCAAAGGCATGGAAATTAAACAATCTTCTGTTGAATAACAGATGGGTACAGGAAGAAATAAAACAGGAAATCATTAACTTCCTTGAGCATAACAACAATGAAGACACAAGCTACCAAAACCTGTGGGATACTGCAAAAGCAGTTTTGAGAGGAAAATTCATCACTTTAGATGCCTACATTCGAAAAACAGAAAAAGAGCGCATCAACAATCTCACAAGAGATCTTATGGAATTGGAAAAAGAACAATGTAAGCCTAAACTCACTAGAAGAAAAGAAATATCCAAAATCAAATCAGAGATCAATGAAATTGAAAACAAAGGAATCATTCAGAAAATTAATGAAACAAGGAGTTGGCTTTTTGAAAAAATAAATAAAATAGATAAACCATTGGCCAGACTAACAAGGAATAGAAAAGTAAAATCTCTAGTAACCTCAATCCGAAATGATAAAGGGGAAATAACAACTGATCCCACAGAGTTACAAGAGATCATCTCTGAATACTACCAGAAACTCTATGCCCAGAAATTTGACAATGTGAAAGAAATGGATCAATATTTGGAATCACACCCTCTCTCTAGACTCAGCCAGGAAGAAATAGAGCTCCTGAACAGACCAATTTCAAGCACTGAGATCAAAGACACAATAAAAAATCTTCCAACCAAAAAATGCCCTGGTCCAGATGGCTTCACTCCAGAATTCTATCAAACCTTCAAGGAAGAGCTTATTCCTGTACTGCACAAATTATTCCAAAAAATTGAGGAAGAAGGAATCTTCCCCAACACATTCTATGAGGCAAACATCACCCTGATATCAAAACCAGGAAAAGACCCAACCAAAAAGGAGAATTTCAGACCAATCTCACTCATGAACATAGACGCAAAAATTCTGAACAAAATCCTAGCCAATAGATTACAGCTTATCATCAAAAAAGTCATTCATCATGATCAAGTAGGCTTCATCCCAGGGATGCAAGGCTGGTTTAACAAACGCAAGTCTATAAACGTTATCCACCATATTAAGAAAGACAAAAATAAAGATCACATGATCCTCTCAATAGATGCAGAAAAAGCATTTGATAAAATCCAGCATCCTTTTCTAATTAGAACACTGAACAGTATAGGCATAGGTGGCACATTTCTAAAACTGATTGAAGCTATCTATGACAAACCCACAGCCAATATTTTCCTGAATGTAGTAAAACTGAAAGCTTTTCCTCTTAGAACTGGAACCAGACAAGGTTGTCCTCTGTCACCTTTACTATTCAACGTAGCGCTGGAAGTTCTAGCCAATACAATTAGGCAAGACAAGGAAATAAAGGGAATCCAAATGGGAGCAGAGGAGGTCAAACTCTCCCTCTTTGCTGACGACATGATCTTATACTTAGAGAACCCCAAAGACTCAACCACAAGACTCCTAGAAGTCATCAAAAAATACAGTAATGTTTCAGGATAGAAAATCAATGTCCACAAGGCAGTAGCCTTTATATACACCAATAACAGTCAAGATGAGAAGCTAATTAAGAACACAACTTCCTTCACCATAGTGTCAAAGAAAATGAAATACCTAGGAATATACCTAACGAAGGAGGTGAAGGACCTCTATAAAGAAAACTATGAAATCCTCAGAAAGGAAATAGCAGAGGATATTAACAAATGGAAGAACATACCATGCTCATGGATGGGAAGAATCAACATTGTTAAAATGTCTATACTTCCCAAAGCAATCTACCTATTCAATGCCATTCCTATCAAAATACCAACATCGTACTTTCAAGATTTGGAAAAAATGATTCTGCGTTTTGTATGGAACTGGAAAAAACCCTGTATAGCTAAGGCAGTTCTCTGTAACAAAAATAAAGCTGGGGGCATCAGCATACCAGATTTTATTCTGTACTACAAAGCCATAGTGCTCAAGACAGCATGGTACTGGCACAAAAACAGAGACATAGACACTTGGAATCGAATTGAAAACCAAGAATTGAAACTAACATCTTACAACCACCTAATCTTTCATAAACCAAACAAGAACATACCTTGGAGGAAAGACACCCTATTCAATAAATGGTGTTGGGAGAACTGGATGTCTACATGTGAAAGACTGAAACTGGACCCACACCTTTCCCCACTCACAAAAATTGATTCAAGATGGATAAAGGACTTAAACTTAAGGCATGAAACAATAAAAATCCTCCAAGAAAACATAGGAAAAACACTGGAAGATATTGGTCTGGGGAAAGACTTCATGAAGAAATCTGCCATGGCAATTGCAACAACAACAAAAATAAACAAATGGGACTTCATTAAACTGAAAAGCTTCTGTACAGCTAAGGACACAATAACCAAA
Organism: Nycticebus coucang; assembly: GCF_027406575.1. Classification (NCBI taxonomy): domain Eukaryota; kingdom Metazoa; phylum Chordata; class Mammalia; order Primates; family Lorisidae; genus Nycticebus; species Nycticebus coucang. The sequence continues at coordinate 53,395,216 of NC_069782.1, forward strand.
GCAAAGAGACAACCTACACAATGGGAAAGGATATTTGCATATTTTCAATCAGACAAAAGCTTGATAATTAGGATCTATAGAGAACTCAAATTAATCCATATGAAAAAAGCCAACAATCCCTTATATCGATGGGCAAGAGACATGAATAGAACTTTCCCTAAAGACGACAGATGAATGGCTAACAAACACATGAAAAAATGTTCATCATCTCTATATGTTAAAGAAATGCAAATCAAAACAATCCTGAGATATCATCTAACCCCATTGAGAATGGCCCACATCACAAAATCTCAAAACTGCAGATGCTGGCGTGGATGTGGAGAGAAGGGAACACTTTTACACTGCTGGTGGGACTGCAAACTAGTACAACCTTTCTGGAAGGAAGTATGGAGAAACCTCAAAGCACTCAAGCTAGACCTCCCATTTGATCCTGCAATCCCATTACTGGGCATCTACCCAGAAGGAAAGAAATCCTTTTATATAGGGACACATGTACTAGACTGTTTATTGCAGCTCAATTTATAGTTGCCAAAATGTGGAAACAGCCTAAATGCCCACCAACCCAGGAATGGATTAACAAGCTGTGGTATATGTATACCATGGAATACTATTCAGCCATTAAAAAAAATGGAGACTTTACATCCTTCGTATTAACCTGGATGGACGTGGAAGACATTATTCTTAGTAAAGCATCACAAGAATGGAGAAGCATGAATCCTATGTACTCAATTTTTATATGAGGACAATTAATGACAATTATGGTTATGGGGGGGGAAGCAGAAAGAGGGAAGGAGGGAGGTGGGTGGGGCCTTGGTGTGTGTCACACTTTATGGGGGCAAGACATGATTGCAAGAGGGACTTTACCTAACAATTGCAATCAGTGTAACCTGGCTTATTGTACCCTCAATGAATCCCCAACGATAAAAAAAAAAAAAAAGAATTGGGCTGCAATAAACATTCTGGTACAAATATCTTTGTTATGATGTGATTTTTGGTCTTCTGGGTATATGCTCAGTACAGGGATTACAGGATTGAATGGCAGAACTATTTTTAGATCTCTAAGTGTTCTCCAGACATCTTTCCAAAAGGAATGAATTAATTTGCATTCCCACCAGCAGTGTAGAAGTGTTCCCTTTTCTCCACATCCATGCCAACATCTCTGGTCTTGGGATTTTCTGATATGGGCTAATCTTACTGGAGTTAGATGATATCTCAAAGTAGTTTTGATTTGCATTTCTCTGATGATTAAAGATGATGAGTATTTTTTCGTATTTCTGTGGGCCGTGCCCCTGTCTTCATCAGAGAAGTTTCTCTTCAAGTCCCTTGCCAAGCTTACGATGCGATCACTTGTTCTTTTCTTGCTTATACGTTTGAGTTCTCGGTGGATTCTGGTTATTAAACCTTTGTCGAAAACATTACCTGCAAATATCTTCTCACATTCTGAGGGCTGTTTGCTTGCTTTACTTACTGTGTTCTTGGCTGTGCAGAAGCTTTTTAGTTTGATCAGGTCCCAGTAGTGTATTTTTGAAGCTGCTTCAGTTGCCCAGGGGGTCCTCCTCATAAAATACTCGCCCAGACCGATTTCTTCAAGGGTTTGTCCTGCACTCTCTTCTAGTATTTTTATAGTTTTATGTCTTAAGTTTAAATCTTTGATCCAGTGAGAGTCTATCTTAGTTAATGGTGAAAGTTGTGGGTCCACTTTCAGTCTTCTACAGATTGTCAGCCAGTTCACCCAGCACCATTTGTTAAATAGGGAATCTTTACCCCACTGAATGTTTTTAATTGGCTTGTCAAAGATCAAATAATGGTAAGTAGCTTGATTCATCTCTTGGTTCTCTATTCTATTCTAGACATCTACTTCTCTGTTTTTGTGCCAGTACCATGCTGTTTTGATTACTATCGATTTGTAGTATAGTCTGAGGTCTGGTAGCATGATTCCTCCTGCTTTGTTTTTATTTCTGAGTAATGTCTTGGCTATTTGAGGTTTTTTCTGATTCCATATAAAATGAAGTATTATTTTTTCAAGATCTATAAAGTGTGACAGTGGAGCTTTAATAGGGATTGCATTAAAATTGTATATTGCTTTGGGTAGTATGGACATTTTAACAATGTTGATTCTTCCCAGCCATGAGCATGGTATGTTTTTCCATTTGTTAACATTTTCAGCTATTTCTTTTCTTAGAGTTTCATAGTTCTCTTTATAAAGATCTTTAACGTCCTTTGTTAGATAAACTCCCAAATATTTCATCTTCTTTGGCACTACTGTGAAAGGAATAGAGTCCTTAACTGTTTTTCAGCTTGACTATTGTTGGTATATATAAAGGCTACCGATTTATGAATGTTGATTTTGTAACCTGAGACACTGCTATATTCCTTGATCACTTCTAAGAGTTTTGTAGTAGAATCCCTGGTGTTTTCCAGATATACAATTATATCATCTGCAAAGAGCAAAAGTTTGATCTCTTCTGGCCTTATATGGATACCCTTGATTGCCTTTTCTTCCCTAATTGCAGAGGCTAAAACTTCCATTACAATGTTACAGAGCAGTGGAGACAGGAGCAGCCTTGTCTGGTTCCTGATCTGAGTGGAAATGATTTCAATTTAATTCCATTCCATATGATATTGGCTGTGGGTTTGCTGTAGATGGTCTCTATCAGTTTAAGAAATGTCCCTTCTATACCGATTTTCTCAAGTGTTCTGATCATGAAGGGATGCTGGATATTATCAAAAGCTTTTTCTGCATCAATTGAGAGAATCATATGGTCTTTGTTTTTTAATTTGTTTATTGTGCTGAATCATACTTATAGATTCATGGATATTGAACCAGCCTTGAGACCCTGGGATAAAACTGACTTGGTCATGATGTATAATTTGTTTGCTGTGTTGCTGGATACTGTTTGTTAGGATCTTGTTGAATATTTTTGCATCTATATTCATTAGTGATATTGGTCTATAATTTTCTTTTCTTGTTGTGTCTTTTCCTGGTTTGGGTATCAGGGTGATGTTTGCTTCATAGAACGTGTTGTGTAGTCTTCCTTCTTTTTCTACGTTTTGGAACAGGTTGAGTAATATGGGTACTAGGTCCTCCTTAAAGGTTTGGTAGAATTCTGACGTGAAGCCATTTGTTCCCGGACTTTTCTTTTTAGGGAGATTTTGTATGGTTGATGCTATTTCAGAACTTGATATTGGCCTGTTCAACATTTTCACTTGATTCTGGCTGTCTTGGAAGGTGACATGCTTCCAAGTATTGGTCAATTTCCTTCAGATTTTTATATTTCTGAGAATAAAGTTTCTTGTAATATTCATTAAGGATTTTTTTTAATTTCTAAGGAGTCTGTTGTTATTTCCTCTTTGTCATTTCTGATTGATCAGATTAGAGATTTTACTCTTTTTTTCCTGGTTAGGTTAGCCAAAGGTTTATCCATTTTATTGACCTTTTCAAAAAACCAACTTTTTAATTTATTTATCTGTTGTATAATTCTTTTGTTTTCAATTTCATTTAATTCTGCTCTAATTTTGGTTATTTCTTTTCTTCTACTGGGTTTGGGGTTGGAATATTCTTCCTTTTCCAGTTGCTTGAGATGTCCCATTAAGTTGTTTACTTCTTCTCTTTCTGTTCGCTTGAGGAAGGCTTGCAGTGCTATAAATTTTCCTCTTAGGACTGCATTTGTGGTATCCCAGAGGTTCTGATAATTCATGTCTTCATTGTCATTTTGTTCCAAAAATTTGGCAATTTCCTTCTTAATCTCATCTATAACCCAGCTATCATTCAGCATAGTGTTATATAACTTCCAAGTTTTTGTATGAGTATGCAGATTCCTGTTGTTACTGAGTTCAACATTTATTCCATGGTGGTCTGAGAAGATGCAAGGAATAATTTCTATTCCTTTAAATTTACTGAGGTTAGACTTGTGGCCTAAGATGTGATCGAATTTGGAGTGTGTTCCATGAGCTGATGAGAAGTATGTGTATTCAATTTTGTTGGGATAAAATGTTCTGTAGATGTCTGCTAAATCCAAATGTTGTATGGTTAGGTTTAAATCTAGCATTTCTTTGCTCAGCTTCTTATTGGAGGATCAATCCAACACTGCCAAAGGAGTGTTGAAATCTCTGACTATTATGGAGCTGGAGGAAATCAAGTTGCTCATGTCTGTTAGAGTTTCTCTTATAAATTGAGGTGCATTCTGGTTGGGTGCATAGATATTAATAATTGAGATCTCCTCATAGTGAGTATTACCCTTAACAAATATGAAGTGACCATTCTTATCCTTCCCTACTTTTGTTGGTTTAAAGCCTATTGTGTCTGCAAATAGAATTGCAACACCTGCTTTTTTCTGATTACCATTTGCCTGAAATATGGATGACCATCCTTTCACCCTGAGTCTACATTTATCTTTTACAGTAAGATGTGACTCTGGTATGCACAAAATATCTGGCCTGAGTTTTTTTTTTTTTTTTTTGTATCCAGTCAGCTAACCTGTGCCTCTTTAGAGGATGGTTTAAGCCATTCACATTAATGGAGAATAGTGATAAGTCTGGTAAACTTTGGGTATTGAGTTTTTCGAAAGTCCAGTGGACATTTTAAATCCTTTCACCCCTGTGGAAGTTGTAGTTTGATCAAAAGTTTCTGAGTGAGTTTACTTTTGTGGTAGAGGATTGGGCTGCTCATTATGGAGGATAGGCCTGAGAATATCCTGAAGAGCTGATTTGGTTATTGCAAATTTCTTCAACATATGAATGTCTTTAAAGTATTTAATTTCTCCATCACAAATGAAACTCAGTTTAGCTGGACACAGGCTCCAGGGTTATAATTATTTTGCTTTAGGAGATTAAAAGTTGATGACCACCCTCTTTTGGCTTGAAAAGTTTCAGCAGAGAGATCTGCACTCATTCTAATATTCTTCCCTTTGTCAGTAATGGATTTCTTACGTCTGGCTGCTTTCAGAATTTTCTCCTTCAGATTAACTTTAGTGAAGTTAATTATGATATGCCTGGGGAATGTCTTATTCAGATTGAGTCATGCTGGGTTTCTAAAACTGTCTTCTATCTGAATTTCAGAATCTCTTGGCATGTCTGGAAAATTCTCTTTCATAATTTCATGGAGGGGAAGAGACAAGATGGCTGACTGAAGCCAGCTTTCCACAGAGGCTCCCGTTCAGAAGGAGAGTTAAAGGACAAAAATTCAGCAAGTAACCTGGTGGATTTGAGCTGCACAAAGAGAGAAGGTTGTAGAACGCATGTTAACCCCACTGAGGCGAGCTGTGACCACAAGGATACAAACAAAAGGTACAAAATCCATCACCAAGCGGACGGGAGTCCCCTCCCCCATGAGAATGGCTCAGAGTGCCCCACAAACAACCGGGCAGAGTTCAAAAGTCGTCCCACTACAGTCCATGGGAGAGACCCTCTAAAAACTGGACCTACCTCCCCTACAAGGGTGCCACGGTCTCCTCCTGCCAAGCATAAAACTGTATAAACTGTATATAGACTCTGCCTGGAATTCTGAGCTCCCAGCGCTCCCCTTCGCTCACACTGGTGTCTGGAGGCCAGTCCCGGTCAGTCGGCGCAGAGTGGACTGCACCAGAGTGGCAGTTCCCTGAGGCACAGTGCGACAGCCGTTTTTCGGTGACAATACGGCCAGGCATAAAACTGAGTAAAGCTGTGTGTGTTCTCTGCCCACAGCCCCAGGCTTCCAGCATTCCCCGCGCTCCCCTCTGCTCTCGCTCCAAGGTCTGGAGGGCTGTCCCCCAGGGGTCCAGACTCTTGGGCAATTGCTCAAGGGGTGTAGACAGTGCTGGGCTGCAGCCGGTCGGTGCAGACTCTGGGATACGGGAGCAGAGAGAGGATGGTTGGCCGAGGGGAGCTACACTGGAGCAACGGTTGCCTGAGCCATGGGGCAGCAGCCCTCTTTTGCTAGCAATACAGCTCACTACAGAATATTCTGAAGCCACACCCCCTGTCTCCCTGGGCAACCAGAGACTCTGAGTTTGCCTGAGGCAACTCCAACTTGCAAACCAGGGAAACTCCCAGGGCAGGGCTGACTCAGAGGTCCGCTTTACTAAACCTAAGAAGCACCTGGCCCTCAGGGGATCGTCAGCCTATAGACAATACAAGAGCAAAGACAAGCTGATTTGGAACTCAATTCAGCTTCTCTTCTGCAGGGGAAACGCAGAGTTGTCCTGTTCTGTTCTGTTCTGTTCTGTTCTGTTCTGTCAGTAACATTAATCAGGGCCGAGACTGGACCTGAGTGAAAACCCCTCAACCTTCATCTAGCGCCCGAGGTTGTCAGGCCTCACCTCCTCCTGCTGGAGAGAGGCAGAGTGCAGCGGCCTGGCAGACTTCCTTGTGATTCAGGTAGGTACAAACTCCTGGAGTACCGATTCACTACAGGCAACTGGGTCAGCCAACTGCAGGGCTATCAGTGACTGGATGTGAAGTGGTACAAGGTGGGGAAGGAGGCAGCAACCTTCCCAGACTGATTTATAGGCTGGGTGGCTTCTCCTGACTCCACGCAGCACTGGAGCAAGCCACACCAGAGTAGTCACCAGACCCCTGAGATCCAGTTCCCAGAGACCTCTTAAACTCTCTCACCCAAGACAGGTGCAGACTGAGACAATTGATTTGGACATTTTTGAACTGAACCAATCACCTGAGGACAAATCAGGTGGTGCCCTGGGTGCACAGTGGTAGGAAGGTTTGATTTTTCTTTTCCAATTGTTTGCCGGTGGGGGGCAGGGTGACTTAATTGCTGATATTTCTCCACAGCTGAGACTTCAATCCAAAGTATCTGATTCACTAGGGTGGAACAGAAACCAGCTGAAAACAAGGCAGAACCACTTAGCCCCACCACACCAGACAGGGCCCCAGTTTCTCAGGCCACAACACTGTACGGGCCTTTGACAAAGCCCCAGGTGAAAAAATCAGAGGGAGTAAAACAACCATGGGGCGGAATCAGTGGAAAAAGTCTGGTAACATGAATAACCAGAATAGATCAACTCCCCCAAGGAAAAATATGGCAGATGCAATTGAAGATCCCATTCATAAACAACTGGATGAGATGTCAGAAATCGAATTCAGAATTTGGATTGCAGACAAGATTAACAAAGTGGAATTAGGAATTCGAAGAGAAATTCCAAACTTGTCTCAAGAATTTAACGAATTTAAAGACAAAACTACCAAAGACTTAGACACACTGAAGCAAGAATTTGCAGCCCTCAAAGATATGAAAAATACAGTAGAATCCCTCAGTAACAGAATGGAGCAAGCAGAAGAAAGGATTTCTGACATTGAAGATAAAGCCTTTGAACACTCCCAAACTCTCAAAGAGGAAGAGAAATGGAGAGCAAAAATGGATCACTCTCTCAGAGAGCTCTGGGATAATTCGAAGAAGGCGAATATTTGAATCATAGGAGTTCCAGAAACAGATGAAGTGGCCTCACTGGGCACAGAGGCCCTTCTGCATGAAATTATGAAAAGAATTTTCCAGACATGACTAGAGATTCTGAAATTCAGATAGTGGACAGCTTCAGAACCCCATATATATATATAAAAATATATATATATATATATATAAGAAAGAAAAAAGAACCCCAGCACGACTCAATCCCAATAAGAGATCCCCAAGGCATATCATAATTAACTTCACTAAAGTTAATATGAAGGAGAAAATCCTCAAAGCTGCCAGGAGAAAGAAAACAATTACCTTCAAAAGGAAGTATATTAGAATGACTGCAGATCTCTCTGCTGAAACTTTTCAAGCCAGAAGAGGGTGGTCATCAACTTTTAATCTCCTAAAGCAAAATAATTTTCAACCCCAGATCTTATATCCAGCTAAACTTAGTTTCATTTATGATGGAGAAATTAAATACTCTAATGACATTCATATGTTGAAGAAATTTGCCATAACCAAACAAGCTGTTCAGGATATTCTCAGACCTATCCTCCATAATGACCAACCCAATCCTATACCACAAAGGTAAACTCACTCAGAAACTTCGGATCAAACTCCAATTTCCACACTGGCAAAAGGATTAAAAATGGCCACTGGACTTTTGAAAAACTCGATACCCAAAACTTCACCAGACTTATCAATATTCTCCATTAATGTGAACGGCTTAAAGTGTCCTCTAAAGAGGCATAGGTTAGCTGACTGGATACAAAAACTCAGGCCAGATATCTTTTGCATACAAGAGTCACATATTAACCTAAAAGACAAATACAGACTCAGGGTGAAAGGATGGTCATCCATATTTCAGGCAAATGGTAATCAGAAAAAAGCAGGTGTTGCAATTTTATTTGCAGATACAATAGGGTTTAAACCAATAAAAGTAAGGAACGACAAGAATGGTCACTTCATATTTGTTAAGGGTAATACTCACTATGAGGAGATCTCAATTATTAATATCTATGCACCCAACCAGAATGCACCTCAATTTATAAGAGAAACTCTAACAGACGTGAGCAACTTGATTTCCTCCAGCTCCATAATCATCGGAGATTTCAACACTTCTTTGGCAGTGTTGGATCCATCCTCGAACAAGAAGCTGAGCAAAGAAATGCTAGATTTAAACCTAACCATCCAACATTTGGATTTAGCAGACATCTACAGAACATTTCATCCCAACAAAACTGAATACACATACTTCTCATCAGCCCACGGAACTTACTCCAAAATCGATCACATCTTAGGTCACAAGTCTAACCTCAGTAAATTTAAAGGAATAGAAATTGTTCCATGCATCTTCTCGGACCACCATGGAATAAAACTTGAGCTGAGTAACAACAGGAATCTGCATACTCACACAAAAACATGGAAGATAAATAACCTTATGCTGAATGATAGCTGGGTCAGAGATGAGATTAAGAAAGAAATCGCCAATTTTTTGGAACACAACAACAATGAAGACACGAACTATCAGAACCTCTGGGACACCGCAAAGGCAGTTCTAAGAGGGAAATTTATAGCACTGCAAGCCTTCCTCAAGAGAACAGTATGAGAGGAAGTTAACAATTTAATGGGACATCTCAAGCAACTGGAAAAGGAAGAATATTCAAACCCCAAACCCAGTAGAAGAAAAGAAATAACCAAAATTAGAACAGAATTAAAAGAAATTGAAAACAAGAGAATAATACAACAGATCATTAAATCAAAAAGCTGGTTTTTCAAAAAGGTCTATAAAATAGATAAACCTTTGGCCAACCTAATCAGGAAAAATAGAGTAAAATCTCTAATCTCATCAATCAGAAACAACAAAGACGAAATAACAACAGACTCCTCAGAAATCCAAAAAATCCTTAATGAATATTACAAGAAACCTTATTCTCAGAAATATGAAAATCTGAAGGAAATTGACCAATACTTGGAAGCACGTCACCTTCCAAGACTTAGCCAGAATCAAGTGGAAATGTTGAACAGACCCATATCAAGTTCAGAAATAGAATCAACCATACAAAACCTCCCTAAATGGGCGGCGCCTGTGGCTCAAGGAGTAGGGCGCAGGTCCCATATGCCAGAGGTGGCAGGTTCAAACCCAGCCCCGGCCAAAAAAAAAAAAAAAAAAGAAAACCTCCCTAAAAATAAAAGCCCGGGACCAGATGGTTTCACGTCTGAATTCTACCAAACCTTTAAAGAGGAATTAGTACCTATATTACTTAACTGTTCCAAAAGGTAGAAAAAGAAGGAAGACTACACAACACGTTCTATGAAGCAAACATCACCCTGATACCCAAAACAGGGAAAGACCCAACAAGAAAAGAAAATTATAGACCGATATGACTAATGAATATAGATGCAAAAATATTCAACAAGATCTTAACAAACAAAATCCAGCAACACATCAAACAAATTATACATCATGACCAAGTCAGTTTTATCCCAGGATCTCCAGGCTGGTTCAATATATGTAAATCTATAAATGTAATCCAGCACATAAACAAATTAAAAAACAAAGACAATATGATTCTCTCAATCGATGCAGAAAAAGCTTTTGATAATATCCAGCATCACTGCATGATCAGAACACTTAAGAAAATCGGTATAGAAGGGACATTTCTTAAACTGATAGAGACCATCTACAGCAAACCCACAGTCAATATTATATTGAATGGAGTTAAATTGGAATCATTTCCACTCAGATCAGGAACCAGACAAGGATGCCCATTGTCTCCATTGCTTTTTAACATTGTAATGGAAGTTTTAGCCACTGCAATTAGGGAAGAAAAGGCGATCAAGGGTATCCATATAGGGTCAGAAGAAATCAAACTTTCACTCTTCGCGGATGATATGATAGTATGTCTGGAAAACACTAGGGACTCTACTACAAAACTCTTAGACGTGATCAAGGAATACAGCAGCGTCTCAGGTTACAAAATCAACATTCATAAATCGCTAGCCTTTATATATACCAACAACAGTCAAGTTGAAAAAACCGTTAAGGACTCTATCCCATTCACAGTAGTGCCAAAGAAGATGAAATATTTGGGAGTTTATCTAACAAAGGACGTGAAAGATCTCTATAAAGAGAACTATGAAACTCTAAGAAAAGAAATAGCTGAAAATATTAACAAATGGAAAAACATACCATGCTCATGGCTGGGAGGAATCAACATTGTTAAAATGTCTATACTACCCAAAGCAATATATAATTTCAATGCAATCCCTATTAAAGCTCCACTGTCATACTTTAAAGATCTGGAAAAAACAATACTTCATTTTATATGGAATCAGAAAAAACCTCGAATAGCAAAGACATTACTCAGAAATAAAAACAAAGCAGGAGGAATTACGCTACCAGACCTCAGACTATACTTCAAATCAATGGTGATCAAAACAGCATGGTATTGGCACAAAAACAGAGAAGTAGATGTCTGGAATAGAATAGAGAATCAAGAGATGAATCAAGCTACTTACCATTATTTAATCTTTGACAAGCCAATTAAAAACATACAGTGGGGAAAAGATTCCCTATTTAACAAATGGTGCTGGGTGAACTGGCTGGCAACCAGTAAAAGACTGAAAGTGGACCCACAACTTTCACCATTAACTAAGATAGACTCTCACTGGATCAAAGACTTAAACTTAAGACATGAAACTATAAAAATACTAGAGGAGAGTGCAGGGAAAACCCTTGAAGAAATCCATTTCGGTGAGTATTTTATGAGGCGGACCCCCCAGGCAATTGAAGCAGCTTCAAAAATACACTACTGGGACTTGATCAAACTAAAAAGCTTCTGCACAGCCAAGAACACAGTAAGTAAAGCAAGCAAACAGCCCTCAGAATGGGAGAAGATATTTGTAGGTTATGTCTCCGACAAAGGTTTAATAATGAGGATCCATGGAGAACTCAAACGCATTAGCAAGAATAGAACAAGGGATCCCATCGCAGGCTGGGCAAGGGACTTGAAGAGAAACTTCTCTGAAGACGACAGGCGTGCGGCCTTCAGACATATGAAAAAATGCTCATCATCTTCAATCATCAGAGAAATGCAAATCAAAACTACTTTGAGATAACATCTAACTCCAGTGAGACTAGCCTATATCACCAAATCCCAAGACCAGAGATGTTGGTGTGGATGTGGAGAAAAGGGAACACTTTTGCACTGCTGGTGGGAATGCAAATTAATACATTCCTTTTGGAAAGAGATATGGAGAACACTTAGAGATCTAAAAATAGATCTGGTATTCAATCCTGTAATTCCTCTACTGGGCATATACCCAGAAGACCAAAAATCACATCATAACTAAGATATTTGTACCAGAATGTTTATTGCAGCCCAATTCATAATTGCTAAGTCATGGAAAAAGCCCAAGTGCCCATCGATCCACGAATGGATAAATAAATTGTGGTATATGTACACCATGGAATATTATGCAGCCTTAAAGAAAGATGGAGACTTTACCTCTTTCATATTTACATGGATGGAGCTGGAACATATTCTTAGTAAAGTATCTCAAAAATGGAAGGAAAAGTACCCAATGTATTCAGCCCTACTATGAAACTAATTTAGGGTTTTCACATGAAAGCTATAACCCAGTTACAACCTAAGAATAGGGGTAAGGGGGAAAGGGAGGGGAGGGAGGGGGAAGGTGGGTAGAGGGAAGGGGATTGGTGGGATTACACCAGTGGTGCATCTTACAATGGTATATGTGAAACTTGGTAAACGGTCTGTGAAGCTAGTAAATGATGCCCCATGATCATATCAATGTACACAGCTATGATTTAATAAAAAAAAAAAAAAGAAAGAAAGAACGAAAATAATTTCACGGAGAAGGGCCTCTGTGCCCAACGTGGCCACTTCATCACTTTCAGGGATTCAATGAGGTGGATATTAGCCTTCTTCGAATTATCCCAGAGCTCTCTGAGAGAATGATTCATTTTTGCTCTCCATTTCTCTTCCTCTTTGAGAGTTTGGGAGTGTTCAAAGGCTTTGTCTTCAATGTCAGAAATCCTTTCTTCTGCTTGCTCCACTCTGCTACTGAGGGATTCTACTGTATTTTTCAGATCTTTGAAGGCTGCAAATTCTTGCTTCCACGCATCAATATCTTTTGTGGTTTTGTCTTTAAATTCGTTAAATTCTTGACACAACTTTTGAATTTCTCCTCGGATTTCTAATTCTGACTTTTGAATTTCTCCTCTAATTTCTAATTCCAAATTTTCCTCCATTCTATTACTCTTGTTTGCAATGCAAATTCTGAATTCGATTTCTGACATCTCGGCTAGCTGTTTATGAAAGAGATCTTCATTTACATCTGACATATCTCCTCTTGGGGGGGGTTCATCTATTCTAGTTATTCATATTAGCAGAGTTTTTCCATTGATTCTGCCCCATGATTGTTTTACACGGTTTGGTTTTTCCCCTGGAGCGTTGTCAAGGACCCATACAGCACTATGGCCTCAGAAACTGGGGACCTGTTTGGTGTGGTTAGGCTAAGTGGTTCTGTCTTGTTTGCAGCTGGTCTCTGTTTGACCCTAGTGAAACAGTTACTCTGGGTTGAAGTCTCAGCTTTGGAGAAATACCAGCAATTAAGTCACCCCGCCCCTCTCAGGCAACCATTGCAAAAGGAAAATCAAACCTTCCTACAAACACACACCCAGGGCACCACCTGAATAGTCCTCAGGCAATTGGCTCAGTTCAAAAGGTCGAAATCAATTGTCTCAGTCAGCACATGTCTCATGTGGGAGAGTTTAAAAGGTCTCTGGCAACTGGATCACAGGGATCTGGTAACTACTCTGATATGGCTTGGTCCAGTGCTCCGTGGAGTCAGGAGGACCCACCCAGCAAATAGATCAGTCTGGGAAGGTTGATGTCTCCTTCCCCACCTTGCACCTCTGTCACATCCAGTCACTGACAGTCCTGCTGGGCTTTGACCCAGTTGCCTGTAGTGAATAGATCCTCCAGGGATTTGCACCTGCCTGAATCAAAAGGAAACCTATTTCTGCTCAGCCAGGACGCTGCACCATTCTGCCTCTATCTAGCAGGGGGAGGTGAGGCCTGACAACCTGGGGTGCTTGATGGAGGCTAAAGGGTGTTCACTCAGTTCCAACCCCCCCCCCATTTGATGCTACTGACAGAACAGAACAGAACAACTTTGTGGGAATTTGTTTCTATCCCTGCTAAATTCCCCTGCAGAAGAGAAGCTGTTTTGAGTTCCCAGAGCCTGCACTTCATGCCCTGTCTTTGCTCTTCCAGCTTTTATTTGGTTAGGTCAGTTCTAGCCTCCTGTCTTCCTGTGCCTATAAGCTGACGATCCTCTGATGGCAGGGTGCATCTTAGGCTCAGTAAAGCTGTCCTCTGGGTCAGCCCCGCCCTGGGAACTTCCAGGCTCTGCACACACTCCACCCAGGCTGGTACTGCTTCAGGGAAACCCTTTACTCATGGGGCCTGCATTTCCGTCCCAGATCTGTTTTGTGGTGGTTGCCACCTGAGTAGATGCCCAGCCTCCTCTGGTTGCCCAGGGAGACAGGGGTGTGGCTTCAGAATATCCGGGAGCGAGCCCTATTGTTCCTAAAAGACGGATGCTGCTCTGCACCTCGGGACACTGCAGCTCCAGTGTGGTTCCCTCTCAGCAGACCGACATCTCCTCACTCCTGTGCCGTAGAGTCAGCACTGACCAGCTGCAGGTTTGGCACTGTCCACACCTCTCAAGAAAGCACCCGTCAAGACCACTGCAGCCTGAGCGGAAGGACTAGACTGCAGCGAGAAAGGAGGCACGAGAACTTAAAGAGCAAGAGGAAGTGAAATGAAAATTAGGGCAAGGAAACAGATAAAAGAAATCACTCATGAGGAAGAATCAGCAGAAAACTCCAGGCAACATGAAGAACCAGTCCAGAACAACCCCGCCAAGGGACCATGAGGTAGCTACTGCAGAGGATTCCACCTATAAAGAAATGTTAGGAATGACAGAAAGGGAATTTAGAATACACATGTTGAAAACAATGAAAGAAATGATGGAAACAATGAAGGAAACTGCTAATAAAGTGGAAAATAACCAAAAGGAAATCCAAAAACAGAATCAAATAAGAGATGAACGATATGAAGAATATAAAAAATATATAGCAGAGCTGAAGGAACTGAAACAGTCAATTAGGGAACATAAAGATGCAATGGAAAGTATCAGCAACAGGTTAGACCATGCAGAAGAAAGAATTTCAGAGGTAGAAGACAAAGTTCTTGAGATAACTTAGATAGTAAAAGAGGCAGAAAAGAAGAGAGAGAAAGCAGAACGTTCAATGTCAGAATTATGGGACTTTATGAAGCGTTCCAACATATGAGTTGCAGGAATCCCAGAAGGGGAAGAACAATGACCCAGAGGAATGGAAGCCATACTAGAGAATATTATAAAAGAAAATTTCCCAAAAATCACCAAAGATTCTGACACACTGCTTTCAGAGGGATATCGGACCCCAGGTCACCTCAACTCTAACCGAGCTTCTCCAAGACACATTGTGATGAACCTGTCCAAAGTTAAGACAAAAGAAAAGATTCTGCAAGCTGCCAGGAGTAAGCGCCAGTTGACCTACAGGGGCAAATCCATCAGAGTGACCACAGACTTCTCTAATGAAACTTTCCAAGCAAGAAGACAATGGTCATCTACCTTTAATCTACTTAAACAGAACAATTTCCAGCCCAGAATTCTGTACCCCTAAACTAAGCTTAAAAATTGACAGAGAAATCAAAACATTTACGAATATACAAACATTGAGGAAATTCGCCACAACAAGACCAGCTCTACAGGAAATACTTCAACCTGTTCTGCATACTGACCACCACAATGGATCAACAGCAAAGTAAGAACTCAGAAATTAAAAGACAGAACCTAACCTCCACACTGATGCAAAAGATAAAACTAAGCAATGGACTCTCACAAAATAAGATGAATAGAATACTACCACACTTATCAATTATCTCAATAAATGTTTTTTTTTTTTTTGTAGAGACAGAGTCTCATTGTACCACCCTCAGTAGAGTGCCGTGGCGTCACACGGATCACAGCAACCTCCAGCTCTTGGGCTTACGTGATTCTCTTGCCTCAGCCTCCTGAGCAGCTGGGACTACAGGCGCCCGGCACAATGCCTGGCTATTTTTTTGTTGCAGTTTGGCCGGGGCCGGGTTTGAACCCGCCACCCTCGGTATATGGGGCCGGCGCCCTACTCACTGAGCCACAGGCGCCGCCCAATCTCAATAAATGTTAATGGCTTGAATTCCCCAATGAAGAGACATAGATTAGCTGATTGGATTAAAAAACACAAGCCATCCATTTGCTGTCTGCAAGAAACACACCTGGCTTCAAAAGACAAATTGAAGCTCCGAGTCAAGGATTGGAAGACAATTTTTCAGGCAAATGGAATTCAGAAGAAAAGAAGAGTTGCAGTCTTATTTTCAGATACATGTGGATTTAAAGCAACTAAAGTCAAAAAAGACAAAGATGGTCACTTTATATTGGTCAAGGGAAAAATACAACAAGAAGACGTTTCAATTCTAAATATTTATGCACCCAATTTAAATGCTCCCAGATTCTTGAAACAGACCTTACTCACTCTGAACAATATGATATCTGATAATACCATAATAACAGGGGACTTTAACACACCTCTTACAGAGCTGGACAGATCCTCTAAACAGAAATTAAACAAAGATATAAGAAATTTAAATAAGACCCTAGAACAACTGTGCTTGATAGACGCATATAGAACACTCCACACCAAAGATAAAGAATATACATTCTTCTCATCACCCCATGGAACATTCTCCAAAATTGATCATATCCTGGGACACAAAACAAATATCAACAGAATCAAAAGAATTGAAATTTTACCTTGTATCTTCTCAGACCATAAGGCACTAAAGGTGGAACTCAACTCTAACAAAAATGCTCGACCCCACCCAAAGGCATGGAAATTAAACAATCTTCTGTTGAATAACAGATGGGTACAGGAAGAAATAAAACAGGAAACATTAACTTCCTTGAGCATAACAACAATGAAGACACAAGCTACCAAAACCTGTGGGATACTGCAAAAGCAGTTTTGAGAGGAAAATTCATCGCTTTAGATGCCTACATTCGAAAAACAGAAAGAGAGCGCATCAACAATCTCACAAGAGATCTTATGGAATTGGAAAAAGAAGAACAATGTAAGCCTAAACTCACTAGAAGAAAAGAAACATCCAAAATCAAATCAGAGGGCGGCGCCTGTAGCTCAAAGTGGTAGGGCGCCAGTCCCATATGCCGAAGGTGGCAGGTTCAAACCCAGCCCTGGCCAAAAACCACAAAAAAAAAAAAAAAAAAAAAAAATCAAATCAGAGATCAATGAAATTGAAAACAAAAGAATCATTCAGAAAATTAATGAAACAAGGAGTTGGTTTTTTGAAAAAAATAAATAAAATAGATAAACCATTGGCCAGACTAATTAGGAATAGAAAAGTAAAATCTCTAGTAACCTCAATCCGAAATGATAAAGGGGAAATAACAACTGATCCCACAGAGATACTAGAGATCATCTCTGAATACTACCAGAAACTCTATGCCCAGAAATTTGACAATGTGAAGGAAATGGATAAATATTTAGAATCACACCCTCTCCCTAGACTTAGCCAGGAAGAAACAGAGCTCCTAAACAGACCAATTTCAAGTACTGAGATCAAAGAAACAATAAAAAATCTTCCAACCAAAAAATGCCCTGGTCCAGATGGCTTCACACCAGAATTCTATCAAACCTTCAAGAAAGAGCTTATTCCTGTACTGCACAAATTATTCCAAAAAATTGAGGAAGAAGGAATCTTCCCCAACACATTTTATGAAGCAAACATCACCCTGTTACCAAAACCAGGACAAGACCCAAACAAAAAGGAGAATTTCAGACCAATCTCACTCATGAATATAGATGCAAAAATTCTCAACAAAATCCTAGCCAATAGATTACAGCTTATCATCAAAAAAGTCATTCATCATTATCAAGTAGGCTTCATCCCAGGGATGCAAGGCTGGTTTAACATACGCAAGTCCATGAACGTTATCCACCATATTAACAGAGGCAAAAATAAAGATCACATGATCCTCTCAATAGATGCAGAAAAAGCATTTGATAAAATCCAGCATCCTTTTCTAATTAGAACACTGAAGAGTATAGGCATAGGTGGCACATTTCTAAAACTGATTGAAGCTATCTATGATAAACCCACAGCTAGTATTTTACTGGATGGAGTAAAACTGAAAGCTTTTCCTCTTAGAACTGGAACCAGACAAGGTTGTCCTCTGTCACCTTTACTATTCAACGTAGTGCTGGAAGTTCTAGCCAATACAATTAGGTAAGACAAGGAAATCAAGGGAATCCAAATGGGAGCAGAGGAGGTCAAACTCTCCCTCTTTGCTGACGACATGATCTTATACTTAGAGAACCCCAAAGACTCAACCACAAGACTCCTAGAAGTCATCAAAAAATACAGTAATGTTTCAGGATAGAAAATCAATGTCCACAAGGCAGTAGCCTTTGTGTACACCAATAACAGTCAAGATGAGAAGCTAATTAAGGACACAACTCCCTTCACCATAGTCTCAAAGAAAATGAAATACCTAGGAATATACCTGACGAAGGAGGTGAAGGACCTCTATAAAGAAAACTATGAAATCCTCAGAAAGAAAATAGCAGAGGATATTAACAAATGGAAGAACATACCATGCTCGTGGATGGGAAGAATCAACATTGTTAAAATGTCTATACTTCCCAAAGCAATCTACCTATTCAATGCCATTCCTATCAAAACATCAACATCGTACTTTCAAGATTTGGAGAAAATGATTCTGTGTTTTCTATGGAACCAGAAAAAAACCTGTATAGCTAAGGCAGTTCTTAGTAATAAAAATAAAGCTGGGGGCATCAGCAAACCAGACTTTAGTCTGTACTACAAAGCCATAGTGCTCAAGACAGCATGGTACTGGCCCAAAAACAGAGACATAGACACTTGGAATCGAATTGAAAACCAAGAAATGAAACTAACATCTTACAACCACCTAATCTTCAATAAACCAAACAAGAACATACCTTGGGGGAAAGACTCCCTATTCAATAAATGGTGTTGGGAGAACTGGATGTCTACATGTAAAAGACTGAAACTGGACCTGCACCTTTCCCCACTCACAAAAATTGATTCAAGATGGATAAAGGACTTAAATTTAAGGCATGAAACAATAAAAATCCTCCAAGAAAACATTGGAAAAACACTGGAAGATATTGGTCTGGGGAAAGACTTCATGAAGAAGTCTGCCATGGCAATTGCAACAACAACAAAAATAAACAAATGGGACTTCATTAAACTGAAAAGCTTCTGTACAGTTAAGGAGACAATAATCAAAGCAAAGAGACAACCTACACAATGGGAAAGGATATTTGCGTATTTTCAATCAGACAAAAGCTTGATAACTAGAATCTATAGAGAACTCAAATTAATCCACATGAAAAAAGCCAACAATCCCATATATCAATGGGCAAGATACATGAATAGAACCTTCTCTAAAGACGACAGACAAATGGCTAAATGTTCATCATCTCTATATGTTAGAGAAATGCAAATCAAAACAACCCTGAGATATCATCTAACCCCAGTGAGAATGGCCCACATCACAAAATCTCAAAACTGCAGATGCTGGTGTGGATGTGGAGAGAAGGGAATACTTTTACACTGCTGGTGGGCCTGCAAACTAGTACAACCTTTCTGGAAGGAAGTATGGAGAAACCTCAAAGCACTCAAGCTAGACCTCCCATTTGATCCTGCAATCCCATTACTGGGCATCTACCCAGAAGGAAAAAAATCCTTTTATCATAAGGACACTTGTACTAGACTGTTTATTGCAGATCAATTTACAATCGCCAAAATGTGGAAACAGCCTAAATGCCCACCAACCCAGGAATGGATTAACAAGCTGTGGTATATGTATACCATGGAATACTATTCAGCCATTAAAGAAAATGGAGACTTTACATCCTTCGTATTAACCTGGATGGAAGTGGAAGACATTATTTTTAGTAAAGCATCACAAGAATGGAGAAGCATGAATCCTATGTACTCGATTTTGATATGAGGACAATTAATGACAATTAAGGGTATGGGGGCGAGGAAAAGCAGAAAGAGGGACAGAGGGAGGGGGAGGGGCCTTGGTGTGTGTCACACTTTAAGGGGGCAAAACATGATTGCAAGAGGGACTTTGCCTAACAATTGCAATCAGTGTAACCTGGCTTATTGTACCCTCAATGAATCCCCAACAATTAAAAAAAAAAAAAAGAATAGAACCAACCAAATTAGCAAATAACAAAACACATCAAAATAAAACAAAAAAAAATGATTGGGAGGATGATTGGTTCTCTTTGGGCATTATTGACTTGAGATATCAACGAGACATTCAAATGGAGCAGTTAAAAATGTCTTTTCAGGATTTATCCCTTATCTCTCAGTCTCTTTGTGGGAACATAAAATTTCTTGTTAGTTTAATGGCCAGTTCTCTAACAATGTGTAATTCAATATGTGTCCCTTTACCTTGAAATTTCTCATTTTCCTTGATTCTTCAGCCCTCCTAAGTTATGAGACCAGTCTCCAACAATAGGACTGTACAGTCTTAACTCTTAAAAAGTGACCGAGACTTTTTTAAAAAAGTAATAACAATGCTTTACATTTCCATAAAGTGTTCAATTTACAGAGCACTTTTTTTTTTTTTGAGACAGAGTCTCAAGCTGTCACCCTGGTTAGAGTAGAGTGCTGTGGTGTCATAGCTCACAGCAACCTCAAAGTCTTGGGCTTAAGCAATTCTCTTAGCTCAGCCTCCCAAGTAGCTGGGAGTACAGGTGCCCACCACAATGCCCACCTGTTGTTGTTGTTGTTGCAATTGTCATTGTTGTTTTCACTGTTCCAGGCCGGGTTCGAACCCACCAGCCTCAGTATATGTGGCCACTGAGCTATGGTCGCCACCTACAGAGCACTTTCATACACTGTTTTAAGTAGGCCATTGTTCAGATCTGTAGCAGGAGGTATACTTGTATGTCTCCCTGTGCCCTCTACATCCTTTTTTTTTTAACTGCATAAAATAACCTGGTCCAGGCATAGAAGTACTCAGCAACCAGTGTTTATATTCGTGTCTATTTTATTTTCGCCACACTTGGATCTCTATTGGTTGGGAAGGTGGTCCATGCAATCACTGGGTTCTGGAGAAGCTAGGATGAAAGTGAGTTGATTGATGCTGGATATGAGGGAAAGGTACCCATATCCAGTCTTCTCAGATTTACCCAAGTTACTGTCCCATTTTGGTCAGAGCTCTGTAACCTTGTTTGTAGGGCTTTTGGGTATTGACTAACATCTTATCATTTGATGATAATAATAAGTATTACACTTTTTGAATGGTTATATCAGTCAAAGTTTTAAGTGCTTAATAGTATTAATTCATTTGATGTAGTAGGTATTGTTTTTGTCACCATTTGATAGGAAATGGGGCAAGGAAAGAACAGGTAACTGGCCTAGGATCACACAACACACCAACAAATATTATATCATCTTCATTACATTCAAATTTTTCTAATGTATAATTTCAATACTTGTTACTGCTATTTTTATTCTAATGAGATATGTTATACTTCCTGAGTCTATGGATTCATGTTTTTAATCACTTCTAGAATATTATCACCATTATCTCATCAAATATTACCTCTCCTTGATTCTCTACCAAGAATTCTGATTAGAATTATGTTAAACACGGTACATGTGAAACTTACTAAATGTAGAATATAAATGTCTTAACACAATAACTAAGAAAATGCCATGAAGGCTATGTTAACCAGTTTGATGAAAATATTTCAAGTTGTATATAAAACCAGTACCTTGTATCCCATGATTACATTAATGTACACAGCTATGATTTAATAAAAAAAACAATTATGTTAAAAAAAAAAAAGAAATCACCCAAGAATCTGGACTCCTGGGGAACAGGCCTCCAGACCACAGAGTCAGAGTGGAGGGGAGTGCTGGGAGCTCAGAGTTGCAGGTAGAGAATATATACAGTTTTATATAGTTTTATGCCTGACAGGAGAAGGCCGTGGCACCCTAGTAGGGGAGGTAGGTCCAGTTTTTAGAGGGTCTCTCCTGTGGAGTGTAGTGGGAGGACCTTTGAACTCTGCTCGTTTGTTTGTGGGGCACTCCAAGCTGTTCTCATGGGGGAGGGGACTCCCGTCCACTTGGTGATGGATTTTGTACCTTTTGTTTGTATCCTTGGGGTCGCAGCTTGCCTCAGCAGGGTTGATGTGCGTTCTTCAACCTTCTCTCTTGGTGTAGCTCAAATCCACCAGGTTACTTGCTAAATTTCTGTCCTTTAAACTCTCCTTCTGGATGGGAGCCTCTGTGGAAAGCTGGCTTCAGTCAGCCATCTTGTCTCCGTCCCGGTTGTGTCTTTTTAAAATATAGAACAGCTACCTTGTCATTTTGGTTGGTTTGTTTGCTTTTCATGATTTTGGTCTTTTTTTTTTTTCTTTTAACCATCTAGGCCCATTGTCTCATAGGATGTCTAACATTCTGAATTTGTCTATTTTTTCATTATTAGAATTAATATAGGAGATGCAGCATACTTCCAAATAAGTATTTTAAAATTTCACACATATATACCATTTCTTGAAAATGACCAAACTGACTTTAGCTTAGAAAAACCAACAGAGATTTAAGAGCATCTATTTTTTTTTTTTTTTGGCAGTTTTTGACCAGGGCCAGGTTTGAACCCACCACCTCTGGTATATGGGGCCAGTGCCCTACTCCTTTAGCCACGGGTGCTGCCCTAAGAGCGTCTTTTGAAGGTCACATTGAGCCCCAGATCTATAAGGACAAATCATCACATTGCTTAAAGAAATTAATCTTCTATTTGTTTCAAATCAGCTGTGTAAAGCTGAGTGCTAGGTGCAGAAAATAAAAATGTGAGTAAATGATAATCCCTGTTCTGCATAAGCTCAAATACAGGTATGAGAAAACCACAAATAACTATAACTCAATGCAGACTGATAAGAGCTGGGAAAATGTCTTAAGAGAACAGAGAAGGAAAATAATAATTTAATCTTGGAGGATCTGGAAAGGTGCCACAAAGAGGCAGAGTTTCCAGAGACAATCAATGGATGTGTCTTTCTAAACATGACAATGGCTGGGAGGGGACAGCACAGGTGCATTGCCTGGTACCAGGAGAGGGCATTGGAAAGGAGGCTGAGGATGAATGGTGGTAGTTTTATTTTATTTTTACATTTTTATGGATATGTAATAATTAAACATGTAATATGTTAATAATTAAGCAAGTGATTTGTTAATAATTAAACATACGTAGTATGCTTAATTTTTAATGGCTATGTATGGGGTGTATGTGATATCTTCACACAAGCATGCAATGTGGACGGGTAATTTGGATATCCATTCCCTCAAACATCTATCATTTCTTGTGCTGGGAACATTCCAAATGCACTCCTTTGGTTATTTTGAAATATAGTATACAGTAAATTATTATTAGTCACCATCCTCCTGTTGTACCACTGAACACTGGCCCTTATTCTTTCCCTCTACCTGTATTTTTGGGCCTATTAACCAGCTCCTCCCTATCCTGCCTCCCACCACCCTTCCCCTCCTAATAACCACCTGGTGCTGGCAGATTTTGGATATAATTTGATTCCAGGCATATTTATTCTAAGTGTATCTATTGATGGTTTCTGTTTGGGTGGACATGGGGCATGATGTAATCCTATCTGGGAAGACAGCTGTGTTTGAATGTGTTGTCTAGAGCAGTAACCAAAGTTAGAAGAGTTCAAGAAGCCAGGTGGGCAGTCATGAAGCCTGATGTAAGACAACGTAGAACCAAGATCTGGCTACTGGATGGATATCGGAAGCAAGGACAAAGTCAGAGATGTTTTGAAGTTTATATGCCTTTAGGTAAAATATGAATTAAGATGCCCAAAACACGTAGCCTCTGGCTAACCCTAGACTCCAAAGGAAGCTCCCAGCCAAGTTTTCTGGAGGCCATTCAAGGCATCATAGTGTGTGCCTCATAGCAGACACCACTGCCAAATGGTGATTCTGCGTCCTACCCAACAGTTCGCCCAGAGACTTCAGCAGCAGAGTAGGAGTGACAGGAAACATCAGAGAAGGGAGTTAGATTTCACTTAACGGCCTGAAACAGTAAGGTTAGAATTGGGGTCCCAAGCTCAAGCACTTCACAGCCGGGCATGAAGTGAGTACGATGGGTCACAATAGG
Source organism: Nycticebus coucang (assembly GCF_027406575.1). NCBI lineage: Eukaryota > Metazoa > Chordata > Mammalia > Primates > Lorisidae > Nycticebus > Nycticebus coucang. Next base: position 53,418,971 of record NC_069782.1, read on the forward strand.
CAAAAGCCAACCACATGGGCAGGTTGAGGACTGACAATTGCCCCTTGTCAAGGAGACCTCTGGAGGCAGGGCAGACGGCAAGCCTGGGTGGCAGGGGGGTGCGTGCTGGCACCCAGCAGATGGAGAAACTCAACCTCACTAAGGGTCCTCACTCAAGAATTCATGCTTAAATGTTGTCAAACTGGCCAATTTGAAAAAAGAAGCTTGAAATACAGATTTTAATTTTAAACCTCTTCATTTTTAAATGTCAGCAACTAATGTGGCTAAAAACAAGCACAAAAACAAACCAAAAATTTGCTGAGGACATGCGCACGCCTGCGAAAGCACAGGCGACCCTGCTCCGGGACGCAGCCTCGGGGTCTGCGGAGGGCAGAGAGAGGTGACAGCAAGTTGTGGGGAGGACGGGAAGATACGTCCGTATTCATTTGAGTCCAGAGCTCTCAGCTAAGAGCACAAGCCAGCTGGGGGCAAATGGAATTTAAGTGGAATTTTCTCTCTGTCAGTGAATGACAAATGTCACCATATTTCCTTAATTACAATCTTCACATCGCCTGGCACGTGCGAGCTCTCCTGATGTCCCCAATTGAGATTCAGTGGAGATGCGTCCTCTTGAATAGTGATCTAACTCAGTTGCGGTTGGGTTTCACTACTGACATTTCCTGGAGAATTTGATAGGTGAAAACTGAGCTGCTGTGGTTAAATCCGGGGATGTGGTTACAGTGGGAGGTGGGGAAAGGGACCTGAACCCCTCTGGAGACACCCCGAGGCCTACAGCTCCTCCAGGATCTGCCCTCAAATGGCCAAAGCAAATTGTGTGTGGAGGCTCACCCCTGCCAGGCCGCCTGTGGGAAGGCTCTGTCCTGCCCCACTGGCAAGTCTGGGCCTCTGGCACAGTATTACCCCTCTCTATATTTTAAATTTTAAAAATTTTCATGAAATTCTTTTTAAAGCTTATTTTTGTTATTTCTTTGTTAACAACTGTCACTGTGAAAATTTAATGAAGATTTCTGATGAGTTTGGATTTTCTTTTGAGATAGAGTCTTGCTCTGTTTCCCGTGGCACCATAGCTCACAGCAACCTCAAATTCATGAGGCAATCCTCTGCCTCAGCCTCCCAAGTAGCTGGGACTATGGGCACCCACCACAACACCCAGCTAGTTTTTGTATTTTTAGTAGAGACAGGGTCTTGCTTTTGCTCAGGCTGGTCTAGAATCCTGAGCTCCAGGGATCCACCTGCCTCAGCCTCCCAGAGTGCTGGGATTATAGGCAAAGCCTCTGTACCCGGTCAGGGTTTGCTACTCTTTAAATATAGAGTCTTTCTTCCTCTGACTACATGCAGCCCTCAGATGCTCCCCCGCTTTCTCCTTTCAAGGGACTGGGTCTTTCCAGAGCCCTGCGTAAAATGTCACCTCCCAAAATGCAGCCTTTCTGACCACCCGATCTGAAGTAGTCACCCATTCCCTCCCTAGCCCATCTCCCCATGTTAAGTACCCACACTAGGACCCATAGGCCGTGTTTTAACCTGTCTTTGCCATCCATTCCTCATTAGACCAGGAGCTTCTTGAGCACTGGAACAGTGCCTGGCCCACACAGAACTGCACCTATTCCTGGCACACATTCAAATAACATGCGAGTGAAAGAAAGACCAAATGAATTGGGTGAGAGGGTCCCTGTTCCTAGAAGTTCTACACAAAAATTATAGACACTACTGGGCCTTTATCTGTCTACATATCAAAGACAAGAAACTTAGCTGTCCATTGAAATGTTAATTGTATTTGCATTCTATGATCAAAATGAAGGCCTACTTCCTGGCACAAAAATTAAACACACATACAAATTCACACTGCTTGGGATTCTTTTTATGTTTTAAACATTGTGTCATAGAAAAAAAGAAAACATTTATCTAGGGAAAAATGCAACAAAAGCCTCTGAACAAAAGCAGACTTGCAGGCTGGATGCACAGACCAAAAACAGAGTTCATATGGTGGGGATGGTGGTGAGTGGGTAGGCAGGCTGCTGCCAAGTGCTTCTAAAGACTGAGACCCAAGGTTCCAGACCAGATCTTGATCCTTCAGTGTAGATGATCAGAGGCTGGGGACTCTTAGATGTAAGAGAAACCTTCCTTGAGGAGGCCAGGGAGGAGTGGCAACCTGCCTGACCTCCCAGTCTTTTGGGAGCCAAACCTGGACCAGATGGTAGGTCTCCTGCGTGACATCCAGCCCAGAGCTCTCTCCACTAGGCCAGGCCCTCATTCCAGCTGTGAACCTATTTATAAAAACTTCTCATAGCTGAATGCAGTGGGCTCATGCCTGTAATCCTAACTCTCTGGGAGGCTGAGGCTTGAGGATTCATTCAGCTCAGGAGTTCAAGACCAGCCTGAACAAGAGTGAGACCATCTCTACCAAAAATAGAAAAACTAGCTAGGTGTTGTGGCAGGTGCCTGCAGGCCCAGCTACTCAGGAGACTAAGACAAGAGGATGGCTTGAGCCTGGGAGTTTGAGGTTGATGTGACGACCTACAATGCCACGGCACTCTACCTAGGGTGACAGAGTGAGACTCTGTCTCAAAAAAACCCCACAATTTCTCCTAAAGTCTCCTCATTTCGAGAATTATTAATCTTGGCAATTCTGTCTGGAAATACTACCCTGAATGTAAGGTTTTTTTTAATTTTTCATTTTTTAAATTGTTATAGATTACACGTGATAATTTGATACATTTGTATCATCAAATCAGTAATTGGATATTCATCACCTTAAATATTTCTACACTAGGAACATTCAAATCATTCTCTTCTATCTTGAAATGTACAATTGATTAATGTTAACTACAGTCACCCTACTGACATATCAACACCAGATCTTGTTTTTTCTAAGTCTGTATCCATTAATCAACCTCTCCTGAGAACAGATTATCAGCACACTTTCTCTCCCTCCTTTGTTCTTCTTTAGTCTTTGGAGGCTTTTTCTCTCTATCACAGGGCCTCAGGGCTCAGCCCTGTATTTCTGTCTCCAGAGCATCTCCAAACTTCCATCTGATCCTCTCCTGGCTGGACCTGACTGAATTTAGCCTTCTGCGTCGAGCACCTGCTGAACACCAACGTGACGCTTCATGGAGTCTGACAATCGATGGGTCACAGATTGCGCCCTCATCTGTTTCACAAACACCACATTAGCCCTTACTATAAATGTCCTCACCTTAATAAATTGCAATAGCTCAAGTCAAAAGCCTAGGATTCAAACTTAAATTCTTTCCTCTCAAATGCAACTTGCAAATAGTCTTCCCATCTTTTTTGTTTTGGAAGGCAGTGTCTATAACTAAATTAATCATAATTTTATAACTTTTATAACTTTGTAACACACTCTTCTTCATTCATTCACTCATTTACATTTTTTCTTAATTAGAAAAAAAAATTAGAGATGGGGTCTCCCTATGTTGCCCAGGCTGGAGGGCAGTGGCTATTCACCTAGCATACTACAGCCTTGAACTCCTGACCTCAAGCAACTCACCCTCTGCTCCCTCCTAAGTAGCTGGGACCACAGGCACAGGCCAGCACACGGTGCTCATGTATTTACTTTTCAGTTTGTTTTTTAGAGACAGGGTCCCATTCTGTCGCACAGGCTGGAGTGCAGTGGCACAGCCAGAGTCCACTCCAACTCCTGGGCTCAAGTTATCCTCCCACCTCAGCCCACACCCCATAGTAGCTAGGACTAAAGGCTTGCACCACCACACTCATCTTATCTTTTTATATTTTTTAGAGACACGATGGTCTTGAACTCCTGGCCTCAAGCCATCCTCCCACAGGTGCTCTCCAATCACTGGGATTACAGACATGAGCCACTGCACTCAGACTGTATTTACTTTAAATGACAAATGAACACCTGTGAGCCCACAATCCAACCCAGGGACTAGAACCTTAGCAGTAACATACTCATATATTTGTTCCTCTCCTTCCTCTCTCCCTAGCTTTCTCACAGGGGAGATAATCACTATCTTGAACATTATTTCTATCTTGTACTTTAGTTTTGTCACATATATACAAATGCCTAAACAGCTGTTTTAGTTTAGTAATTTTTGACCTTCACGAGAGCATGTCATCACACGTGGTGCTGAGTTGCTTTTTCCCTGCTGTTACTGTGCTTCCTGGAGGTAGTGTTCGTTCTGCTGCCCACAACCTCCTATAGAAAGACATTTGGATTTATTCCAGAACTTTCTCATGCCAGTGTTCTGGGACACCTTGTGCAAGCATTTTACCCGAGTATACACTTAAAAGTGAACTCACTGGGCCACGGACATGCCACGCACACGTGTTCAACTTCTCAAACGGCTTTTCATGATTAAGTGTACCAATTAGCTCTCCCATCAGCAACATGTGAGTGGTCCCAGGGACTAATCCTCTCCAAAACTTGACTTAACTTCCTAAACTTTACCTTTATTGGTACCTTTAAGGACCTCCTTCCTTAACTTTACCTTTATTGTTATCTTAATTTTTGCCAATTGGATAAACTTAAACACGTCACTGTGGTCTTGATTTACACTTTCCTGATTAACGGAGATGGAAACCTCCGTTAATGAACCTCTGAATGTTTATCGGTCCATATACACTTCTAATGTTGTGGAACACTTATTTCAGTCTTTTGCCCATTTTGCTGTGAGGTTGTTCTTTTCCTATACTAATTATTGATTATATGTGTTGCAAATATCTTCTGATAGTCTGTAGTTTGGATTTCATATTTTTTGACAAGCAGAAGTTCAAAACTGAGAACTTATCACATAATCCAACATGCTTTCCTTCATGGTTCATTACATTTTATGCTTTCTGCTTCCAGCTTAAGCTCTTAAAGCAAGCAGGAACAGAAAGATATTCACCTGTATTTTCTAAATATATGACACCCACACTTTTAATCTATAATTTCACCTGTACTTTCTACCTCAGAAGTTCTGAAGTTTAAGGACACTTTAAAGTCTTTTTGTTATGGTGTGAGGAAGAGATCTTATTTCCTATTTTCCCTTCTCTTTTTTTGTTGGCTACATTTAATGAATAGTGGTGCCATTAATCCTCTGTCTATATGACGTTAACGCAGTTGAATCTGCTGTGCAGAGCCCTCATCTCCATGGGCCGTTCCGTCTATTCCTGCACTAGCGCCCCACTCTCTTAAATACTTCAGCCTAGTGAAAAGATCTACGAGGGTAAGTTCCCTCTCCTTTCTTTTTCTTTAGAAATGCCTCATTCTTTATACTTTACTCTGCCACATTTCTAATCGGTTTGTCACTCGCAGGAGAAATGTCGGAATCTAGTTTGGAGACAAACTAATCTGTCTACAGATTACCTTGAAGAGAGTTGACTTTTTTTTATATTGCTTTTCTACTCATGAATGTAGGATCACTCTAAGCCTCTTCAACATCTTTTGGCAAAGGTTTTGTAACCCTGTACACAAGTCTGTGATATTTTATCATATATTTACTTGTACTATTAGGCACTTTAGAATTGTTTTTAAAATGGTGTCTTTTACAAAATTCTATCTTCTAATTGTGGAGGGTGTAAGAAGCACAATTCACAATTATATATTGATTCTCTATTTAAACACCTTACCAAACACTAAAATCTAGTACATTGATGGAAGACTTCTCTATGTAGACAATCACGTCAATCTGCACACGGCAGTTTTAATCTCTTTTATGATCATTATACTTCTATTTCCCTTCTCTCACTGCACCAGGTAACAGTTTTATTACAATGTTACATGAACAGTGAAGACAGGGCTCTTCCTGTCTCTCTGATGTTAAAGAGGATGCTTCTAAGGCTTCTCCCCCCCCTCCCCGGAGTATGGTGATTATTATAGCATTTTGGTAAATTTCCTTATCAGACTGAAAAGTATTCATCCACTTATAGATTAGTAGGAGTTATTATTACTAATGGGTATTGATTTTATCAAATGTTTGCATCTATTGATCAGATGTCTTTTCACTTTTATTCTACAAATGTTGTGAATGAGATTTATAAATTTTCTCACACACCATCTTTGCATTCCTGGAGTAAACACCACTGGGCCAATGTGTGAGATTCAGTTTGCGTTTGCACGTGTTAATGCCTAGAACAGACCCGCCATTCTCCTTTCTTGCATTGCCCCTCTCCGGTTTTACTATCAAGGTTATCATAGGTACTGATGTTGAGAGATGTCTTTGAAAAAATTATATATTAGAATACCCAATTCATTAATATTTGGTAAAACCATCTAAGTCTAGTTTTTCCTTCGTGGGAAAAATTTTTAATGTCTTCCTTTAACATAAAAACAAACAGTACTGCTCAGGCTTCTGGGTCCTTATTAATCTGACTTTTTCTAGGAATTTTCCCACTTTCCTAAATTTTCAAGTTTGTTAGCATGCTATTTATAATATTCTTTTTATCTGTTTAATATCTACGGCATCTGTAGTGACATACCCATTTTCATTCCAAATACTGGGGACTCCCGTGCATTTTTTTCTCCTAAGTTTGCCAGATAATCTTTCCAAAAAGTCAGCTAATCGCTTGTCATTAGTCACCTCCTTGTTTTCTATTTATTCCTGCCCTCACCTCCTTCCTTAACTTTACCTTTATTGTATCTTATTACTTATCCGTGCCTTGGACACATAGCTCATTTTAAAAATGTAAATGACTTAAAAAAAATAGCCAGGCATTGTGGTGGGAACCTGTAGTCCCAGTTACTAGGGAGGCGGAGGCAAGGGAATCGCTGGAGCCCAAGAGTTGGAGGTTGCTGTGAGCTGTGACGCCACAGCACTCTACCCAGGGTGACATTTTTTTTTTTAAGGAAAAAATGTAAATGACTTAAAAGTTACACAATATTATCTTGAAGAACAACTTTATTTGCATCCTGTAAGTTTTAATATTCATTATTGTATCAGCCCTTAGAATTTTTAAATTTCTTTGTATCATTTTCATTATCTTCAATTTTTAATCATGTTCTTAGAGAATCCAACTTTTAGCGTTATGCGGTCCCCATCTTCATCCCTGAAGTTTTTTGTCTTAATCCACCCCAGTTTTCTTCTGGTATTCTCCTGGTTATCTTTTTTCCTTCTTTTATTTTCAACCTTTCTGTGACTTTATGCTTTAGGTATAAATATACTTTTAATCCAACTTGACTGTCCATGTTACCCTACTTGATCTTTTAATTTCCATATCACACTATTTTCTACCTGGTCATTATTTGGTCATTCTTTTTTTAATTTTTTCTCACTTTTAGTCAATACCTCTGTTTTCCCTCTAACAAGGTAAGGACTCTAATACACCCTTGTGCTCTGTGTCCTCTGCCCACTGCCACCATTCTGGTACCATAAAGAATTCCAATTCTGGATTATTATGAATATACACTATTTTCTTTAGTTTTAATTTTAACTCTTTTTAAGTCATCAACAAACTTTCCCTAAGTATCTGGCCATCTTTTTTTCAAATCTCAGGTCTTGTATTTATTTTTCTTCTGAGTACTTTCTCTAAAAGTGTTTTTAATTTGTGTGGAAAATCTTCTGGTGCCTGAGTGAGAATATTTTTACCATGCTCTCCTATTAGGATAAGTTTATTAGAACATAAAATTCTAAATTTAAACTTTTTTGCATGTTTGATTTTGGATTCTTGAGCAAGGCACGGTAATGATGGTTTTTACTATGTCATACTCAGATGTCCTTTTGTCTGAGGGCTCCCTTCAGCCTCAGAGCTGAGTCTTGTACAGGCAGTGTTAACCAAATCTCTGTACAGCACTGGGAAAAAGTCATCTTCAGAAAACCAGCTCTCTCATACACTGCTGCTGTGAATATCAGTTGGTCCACCTTTTCTAGACAGCAAATTAGCAATGCAGATCAAACATCAGTAAGATCAAACAGACATACTCAGACTCAACAATTTTACTTTCAGGAAATTAACCGGCAATGTTCAAAGAAATGCACGTGGAGACACTCATCACAGCATCATAATAAAAAAACTGGAAATAACCCAACCTCCAAACACAATTAGTTAAATTATGTTAAAATTCTATAATCATCACACAGTGATTAGGATGTATAGATTTATCAGTAGGGAAAAATTGTTTTAAAAAGCAAGAAAGTCTACTTTTTGTTTCAAAAATATGCGTATACAGGTAGAAAAATATCTGAAAGCTGAATGGTATTCTCTAAAAATATTAACAGTAGCTTTCTCCAGATGGAGATGATGAAGTGGTTTCTCCTTTCTTCTTTTTGCTTTTCTATACTTATTTCCACCATGAACCTCTTTGCTTCCACAAATAATTTTAATAAATAGTTTCTCCCTCATTAAGTCAGTTTTACAACTTGGAATTTACAGATCAAGTGGTTCTACCAACAGGGTATATACCATTCTTTCACATCCTTTTAAAACTCCTTGACACAAATCAAACTTACTTATCATTATACCCCTCCCGTGTCACTGTAGTGCTCAACATATGTAAAATGTGAATACATCCCAAGATGCTCAAGAACACCTCTCGGGGATAAACTCTGACTACCTCCTATTTGTTATATTTTACAAGTCACCATAATAAAGTGATTCTTTAAATTATAGAGAGCACAATGATTAAAACAGTAACTTTCAAACCTGTTAGCAGCAGAAGTCTGTCTTCACATAAAATCTTGTTTACAATCTAACATGTAAATCAGAGAAAACTAGAGCCATTCCAGTGGTGGTGAGCAGGGCAGGTGAGTCCTGCCCATCCAGCCTTCTTCCTTGCCTCTCACAAGGCACCTGCTATGCAATTTGAAAATTACTATTTAATACATTCTGCTGACCCGGAATGCCATGTCAGAGCTAGGAGAGAAAACAGACACACACATTCAGTCTAACATGTATTTATTTTGTTTTCTTTTTTCGCCTATAAATGACAGTCACTAGTACACCTGTTATTCTTTAGAGTGTGTTCAACTAAAGAGTAAGCAGACGGCGTAAGTCATCTGAAAAGAAATCTCGGAGCTTCTTAGAGTGATTTGCAAAAAGAGGAGAAAGTCTTGCTTGGGCCCACTCCTTGGAAATAAATATCCAGTAACCATAAAAATATTCAGCTATTTCTCAGTTGTTCAGGGAGGTTCATGTGTGGTCCCACGCAGAGCGTCAGAGTTCCTCTTTGAAATATCCCAGTTTTGCCAATGACATCTCTTTCCTCAACTGCATAACTTCCCAAAACATCTGATCAACTAACAGAGAAGAGAGAGACGTTTAAATCATAAAATGCCATCTTACTTTTAATGTTTTGCATCAATTTTAAGACGAACTGAACGTCAGTCAGGTGTTTCCTGATGATGTACCTGACGCCCAGACATTCTTTACTTTACACAAACTCTTCCATGAACTGGTGAGAATCCGTAAATAAGATTTACCAGTTTTGTCCAATTACTTGTTAGATACATCAAAGGCTATCATTTTAGCTCAAAAAAAACAATAGACACTTCAGTGAGCTGAGTCAGTGGTAATGCCGCTTTGCGAGTGAGTCCACTCTGTTCACGCATTCTAGACTCATCACCTAACTTAGGAGCCCTCATGCTCTACTTTGCATGATTTACCCTGCCCATTTTACTCCTCATTTACACTCACAGAGCATGAACAGGAAAGCAGGGAAACAAGAGACAAGCCAGAAAACTCAATATTCTTTGTCATGACAGGAAAAGATTTTACGTCTGATGAAAATTAGAAATAAAAATAAATGTAGTGGAGCTATGAATTCATTACCCATACCTCTGTAAGTTCCCACTCTCAGTGAAAAGATGTGGCTCTATATTTCAGACATGAAAAGGTCTTCATTTGATGTAAGAGCAGATTAGATTCCTTTAGATCAGCAGTTCTTGACCAGGGGAGATTTGCCCCCCAAGGGATTTGGGAATCTCTGCTACTGACAACGTGTAACAAGCTCTACACACAGAAAATAGCCAGCTGCAAACACCAACAGCATCAAGGTTGAAACACCTGTTTTACATTTAGCTTCCCTAAATCCTTTTTTGGCACAAGGCAGATAATATAATAAATAGATTTTAAAGTTAATAATATTTGTTACTACAAAGCTGCAAGGTGTATCCTATATAACAAATCCTGTGAAGTGGAAGAGTGACAGAATCCAGGGGGGACCCTCACCATCACCACCACATGACACTTCCTTCAGTCTTCCCTACAAAACTTTTTAACAAGAGAAAAACATGCTTGACAATTTAACTTCACACGAATCATCTGTTCTCCAGTTTAAATCATATTACCTGCTAACAGGTATTCAAAAAAGATTTCAATTTTATTAAAGTCACAACAAGCTTTACACAGTGTAAAGACTACTTTTACGTTGCCCAGCCTTTTGAAACTAAATGTAAGTCAGAGACAGGTTTTAGCCCTATTCTTTTAGGTATTAAAAATCCAATTATATTGGAATCTAAATACATATGACTTTTTCAACCTACCAGAGCTTGAAAAAGGCTAAATTAAGTTTTTATGAGCATGATTAATTTTTCCATGGAGTTAAGATTCACTGTGACTGAAGGACAGGAGGCTTCTAACAGCTTTAAAGCACAAGAATATTTTCAGTGCTTATAAAAATATAATCAGGAAAATGCCCTACAACTTCGAACACAAGACCTGTCCTTAGCCCAGTATCTGCTGTTTCTATCTTAAAACAATCAAGTGTACTCAAGAAATACCATTTTGGGGCTATCAGGCCATATGAGGTTTTATGCCTGATATTTAAAGATTTTTTTAATACGAAACTGTATTAAAAATGTTAACACCCTTGCACGAGGTCGGCTCTCCTGACACAGCAGGATCTTCTGCACACGTGTGCTGATTTAGCATACAACGATCTTCATTCCATTCAGAATTACTCTCACAACCATTTTATTAATTCACACGTGAAAGCAGAACATACAGGAAAAACTTATTGTTAGCTCCTTTGTGGTTTCCAGACATTAAAATAAATCTGACCACTTGTTTTCATCTCTTAAGGAGTAAATTCAACAAGCTTTGTACTCTGCCCACACTGACTGTCAAAGGTTGATCACGTAGCCCTGGTCCTGCTTAAAATTCAAAAGGAAGAGGAAAATGAGGCAAGAAAAAGATTAAATACAGTATTTTTTAAAAGAGACATTTATTCTTGAGGTCTCTACACATTTTCTATAAAACTATAAAACGAAGTCTATGCAAATGAGCCGACACTGATTCTATGTGAGCATCGCCACAGGTCCGGTGCCTTTTGCTGAACTTTCAGGTAAGAATTTACAAAAACTTAAGAACACTCACCATCCTGCTGTTTCACGAGTCCCTGCTGAATGTATCGAATGTATGTAAAAAAGTTACACACAGAAGTGATCTAGGCCAAAAGGAAAAAAAATGTCATGAATGGTTAAATGTCTCAAATCAAAGCAAGCTTTATGAAAATTCATGATTAAGTCACTTACCCTGTATCTGCAAAAAGGAGAAATATAATAATAGTTGCTTGAGTCCCCTAATTTAATTCTGTGTTTACAGGACTTACTCTGGCCAGTGAGAGCACATTTTCTGCGAAATAATGGTAAATTTTAGTTTTTTGTAATGAAAAACTTCTATGCAAGTTGTCTGTTCATTCAATTAAGAAAACAAATGTTTCAGAACCCACTGCACACCAAGCACCTCTCGGTGCTGGGAGACAAAGTTCCTGCCTTTAGGGGACTTAGGTTCCACCACAAGCTTAACACTCTGACATTGACCCTGGTTCTGTTTCTGACCAGGTGTCGGTCCAGGTCCTGCCCCAGGGTAAATTACTAATGAGACCAGCTTTCCACCAGGACTCCAACTTCTCAGTTGACAACACCCTAATGGTGACAGCAAGTCTCAGAACAAGCTGTGGACAGCCCACAGGGTGAGAGCTTTCAGAGCAGGCACCTTCCTGTCTGGCCGCTGCCTTCAGATACGCGAACGTGAGGCCTCGGGAGGCGAACGAGGGGTAACACGCAGAAGACCCCACTTTTCATACCATCCTTTCTATCTGCATACCACGAAGTCTAAAATTTGGCACAAGAACTTTTTTATAGGAATTAGGCTACAGCCCCTTGAGGGCAGCAACTGTGTCTTATTCTTCTTTAAATGCCTGGCACCAAGAATGTGCCCAACACAGGGCAGACATTCGATACCTGCTGAATAAGTGACCAGGCACCTGTCCCAGCCTATGGCTCCGTGAGATCAAGCTGTGTTATCGATGGGACTGGAATTGAACCATTCCAGCAGCTTCTCTCCCATGCAGGAACTTGGCTAAGCACAAGTACCTCATCCCATCAATGCAAAATTAACACAACTCTAAGTAAAATAAAGTGGCCAATAGCATTGTATGTGACATTATAAATTAAATGACCATTACATTTCACATTACTTATAAGAAATAAGATACAAATATGCCCCCCATATTAAGAAAACACAAAAATGTGTATCTGAAACAGAGTAATTTTGGAGGTAGCTACTCAAATCACAAACCAATTCCTAGCTTTTCGAAGAGATTTCTTCATTCTTTTATTAGAAAATTCCTTTAATCATCTGTAGCAATATTTAGAAGAAGAAGTTTAAGGTCCAAGTGTTGGAAATGTTTGGAAATTTCCAAAGTATAACTTACACAAGAGGAAAAAGTTCCATCAAACTCATAAAAATCAACTTACATATTATTGTTCTGGAAAAATACATAAATCTGTGTTTGTCTATTGCTTTGTCTAATTTTGAAAGAGCTCTGCTGAGGTGGTTGTAAATATCAGCTTTTAAAATAATAAAGAAGTATTTCGTAAATGAAGTCATTTCTAAAACCATTCTGTAAACTGGCCACACCTAATATATTTTCATTTGAGTCAGAATTCAATGTTAAGATTTCCAATTATTTCCAACACACTATAGCACCTCTTTACAGCTCTAGTCCCAAGATGTCGAATCCTCGCTGGCCACTGTTAGGTGGGGATACTGACATGTCTAAATCTGGACCCATAATCTTCTTTCTCAAACCAGAGCCTTTCCTCTTAATCTCCTAAACCGTTTCAAACCCCTCTTCCAGTCAGACATCTCTGAACCCTTCCTCTCTTGCCCGTCCCCCGACCCCATCTGATCTTCCTTTCTTGCCATCGGCCGCATCTCTCTTCTCCGTCCATTCACGCTCCCCTCAGCACACTGTTCACTTGTTCCTAGGACCTCCGCTGTCTGCACCGTTCTTTACCCAAATTCCACCCAAGCTTCCAAAACCCAGATCAGATTTCCCTCCCTTCAAAGAATGTCCCTGGTCACAACAGGAACGACCTTGGCTTCCTCAAAATCCCTACAGCACTGTGCCATTCGTTTAGTCGTTATCTTCAATGCCGAGGTCCCAGGAGCTGCGGCCAGGGCACCTTACCTCTCACGACAGGATCCCTGGGGACAGTTTCCCTCTCCAGGCTTTCCCGCATGAGACACACTATAAACACCTGGGCTTCTGGCCCCATTCTCACAAAGCACAGTATCTTACACTCTGTGAATTGCTTGCTAAAAGTAAACCAGATAATTATTCTACTAAAATACTGTAAGACCACTTTAGCTGTTAATTCCCATTTTTCATCAGTTGATGATATTTGCAAGTGCATTAATATATGTGATATATAATGTAAACAAAATTTTTAAATTCTGCAATAAAAACTATTATATGCTATATTTAAAATAAGGTATGACACAGACCTAAAAAGTATGAAAACTGCTATCACTGATTTAATTCTCCATTTTGGGAGGTTGAAAGGTCACGATAAAACCTCTTAGGTGTTTGTAGAATTTTAACAAAGTAAATCCTTTCGCTAAAATTCTAAGCTGTTGGGCCAACTTGTGGCACCGTGGGGGGAAGTACATGTGTAGCCTATGAAGCAAACATGTGATCTGTACCCTCCACAAGCAGTCACCTACATACCAACATTCTGTAACTTAGCTGGGGACGAACGGTGGGTGAACAGGAAGCAGGAAGAACCACACGACTCCTACAACAGGTTTTAACACAGATCTGTTTAGTTCATCTCAACCCAGCTATTGCCTTCTGGCTTCAAAATAACCCTAAATGGGTCAATTATTGCCTTCTGTGAGCTGTCTCTGGCTTCCCAGTCCCCCTTATTGATCTGCCTCTTAACCACTTAACAAGCATACTTTGTCTTTTTTTCTATAATAGACAAGGTCTCACTCTGTCACCCAGAGTGGTACAACCACAGCTCACAGCAACCTCAAACTCCTGGCTCAAGTGAACCTCCTGCTCTGCCTCCCAACTAGCTGGGACTACAGGTGCACACCACCATGCCTGGCTAGAACTTAAATTTTTTGTAGAGACAGGATCTCACTGTGTTGCCTAGACTGGTCTTGAACTCCTGGCATCGAGTGGTTTTTTTTTTTTTTGTAGAGACAGAGTCTCATTGTACAGCCCTCAGGTAGAGTGACGTGGCGTCACACGGCTCACAGCAACCTCTAACTCTTGGGCTTACGCGATTCTCTTGCCTCAGCCTCCAGAGCAGCTGGGACTACAGGCGCACGCCACAACACCCGGCTATTCCGAGTGGTTTTTTAAACAGAGGCCAAGGCACAACTGTGCCTTAGTTTTAGGCAAAATCTTTTCCTCTGCCAAAGGTTTTAGGTACTGTTGAGGTCACTCTTTTCTCCTCATAGGACTGATGGATGGACAGGCCTGCCCTGCTGTGGACTGTGGGAGCCTTACCTCTGAAGGGTTATTCCCAAATTCCGCAAGCCTCTCAAGAGAAAGGCAGAACTGTTTATCCAAGTGAGACGCTTTATAACAATATGAAAGGAGAAAATCAGCCAAGTCTTCTGGGTACCCTGTTCTCATGTCTGATCAGACCTAGTATTATCTTACTCTTATCTTAGTTTCTTCCCAAAGTGCTTTTGATGGCCACCCTCAGAAAGAAGTATTTTGCACAGAAACTCAGTACCCATGGCAATACATTTATGCATAATAAACAAAGATTCTACTTATGCCCTACTAAACTGATTTCACAATCCACTAATAAGTCAAGAAATGTCATTTAAAAAAAGAAGTTCTGAATCACAAGCCTGCACAGACCCTACCACACGCGCACATCTGGGACCACAAGGCTCTTCTCTGACACTGAATCTGACCGGCTCCATCCCACAGTGTCCAGGGATTTTTTTTTTTTTTGACCACATGGACTCTAACCAGCACTCTGAGGAGACTTAGAGCTAGGAAAACTAACTGTAACACATAAAAATTATAAAGATTCGGAAAAACGTCACGGATGTGAAAACCTACTTTGGTCCTCCACATTCCACAGCAGACGCTTTCACAAATCGAATAGGTTGTAACCCCACCGGCTCGATGCTTAGCGTGTTGTTCTCCACAGCCTCCAGAACCGCTGAAGCCAACTTAAAAAAAAATAAAAAGTATTAAATGCCACATATTGTACAGTAAGCTAATCTTACAAATTATTCTTTCCCCAAGTTCCATTAGCGTGGCACTGACCAATTAAAAAGGAAGAAATCATGTAATCTTGGTTTGATTTCTTTCATAATTCAAACACTGTTATGAAAGGCAATTCAGTCAGAGGGAAGTAACTTTTCCCATTATCTGGAAGAGGATTAAAGGCATTAATTCCAGCATCTATTCACTCCTCACCCACAAGTAAAATCTACTGTTAATGGCACTTCAAATTGAATATCCTAATGCTTTATTCTGATAAATTTATGTAATATTTTTTAATATTGGTCATTTACAACAGCAACACATACTAATTATAACTATATATTTTCTAAACTTGTATTTATGTGCACAAAAGTGAGTCTATAAAAGAATTAGCTGCATTATCAAATAATTATATGCCCAGATGAAGAAGA
The DNA here is from genome assembly GCF_027406575.1 of Nycticebus coucang. Classification (NCBI taxonomy): domain Eukaryota; kingdom Metazoa; phylum Chordata; class Mammalia; order Primates; family Lorisidae; genus Nycticebus; species Nycticebus coucang. Next base: position 53,434,820 of record NC_069782.1, read on the forward strand.
TAGCAACTGATATACAACAGATGATATAGGCAAACTTCTTCAGTCTGGCAAGATCACTCTTACTGAATGGCCTACCGGAAGCCAGGTACAAACCCACAATAAACAACACTCACTCCTATCAAGACTTGGCTCAGAGCCTGCAGCTCAGCAGCTAGGGCACCGAGAACATACACCAGGCTGATGGATTCGACCCGGCCTGTGCCTGCCAAACAACAATGACAGCTACAACCAAAAAACAGCCGGGCACTGTGTCGGGCACCTGTAGTCCAAGCTACTTGGGAGGCTGAGGCAAGAGAATCGTTTAAACCTAAGAGTTGGAGGTTGCTGTGAGCTGTGATGCCACAGCACTCTACCGAGGGTGCCATAGTAAGATTTGTCTCAGAAAAAAAAAAAAGACTTAAAAGACTTAACATAAGATTCTTAATATTAAAATTCCTTAAATATTAATTGTGGACAAACTTTTCACATGTAAACCAAATTACAATTATGACTTTAATTTTTTATTTTGTTTTAAGACGTAGGGTCTCCCTCTCACCCAGGCTGGAGTGCAGTGAGGTGATGACTTTATATAGTGCCTAAAAATTGTTTAAAGTTTTTTTATCTACTAATCTACTTCATTTTATCCTCTTAACAACCCTATGGCATAGACAAGAAGGTATTATTTTTCCTCTTTTAAAGATAAAGAAACTAAATATTACTTTTATTATCACATACAGGTAAACTCAACAAACATCTTTAAAAGAATGTGAAGAGAACTTCCCCTTACACTGAACCTTGGACTGAGAAACAAGAAATAAACCCTGTGCCCCACAGATCCTTCAAACTTCACTCCAGTGTAATACACATGCTAATGCAAATGGTGTTCTGCTCAACTAAGGAAACATATTCAATAACTGAATGCTAAGAAATTACTATGATCCTAATATGGAATGGAGAAAGTGGTAAAACACGACATTTTACAACAACTTATTTAGGCAAGAGATACTGAAATACACAACATGATTTACTAAAAAGCATATAAACAACTATAATGCATTCATATGAAAATGAAAAAAAATTACCTCACTTTTTGAGAACGTTAAACATGGAAAGATATCTTCCTGATAAATTTTGTCTAAGAAAGGACATGTTCTGTCCATGGTGGGCTCATCCTTCCAAGATCTGAACTCATTATACAGAGATAAATCAGCCTAGCAAACAAACCAAAAGAAAACACAAAAAAAGTGTTAAAAAGTACAAACATAAAACCACTTTATAAAACCAAAACCAAATTTAAACATTACAGAAGGAAGAAGTTCTTCATTTAAAAATAATAAATCAAACTGTTCTTGATTAGTTATAACACCTGGTAGCAATTTTTCTACTAAAAGAAATGACCCCCAAAGGGCGGCCTGGCCCTTTTCAGTGTACCCACTACCGTGTCCACTGTTGCTGTGACTATCCTCACCTGCACCCCAAGCCCCTTGAAACGCTGGAGCTCTGCTCAAGACACAGGTACACAATGTACTGGATATAACAACTGACAAGTCTTTTCCAAAAATAATCATAAAGTAATTTTGAGCCAAGTTAATGCAATAAAGAATTTGAATAAAGTAAGACAGACTGAATTATGAAACTTAACATGAGATAAAAAATGACAGGAATTGTTCTGCTATCATCTGAAGGCAAGCCCAAACGAACTGACAAAAAAAGGTTTATTGTATAAGCAAAGAGATTAAAAAAGAAGTCCACATATAGCCTCCTACATCAACTATCAGAAAAAATACAACATTTATGTAGGTGATTCTGGAATATCTTAGGCATCCAGTAACTACCATCTGAGATATTAATAACCACCCACACTCACAGCTGCCTTTTATTCACTCCTCTAATCGTCCCCCTTGTCCCCTCTCCCTAATAAAGTTTCCCTAAAAGCATTCTTCCCTGCAGACCCTCAGCTCCCTCAGCTCCCTCAGCGCAGTGCCACATGCTGGGATTCAAAGCTGCCCCTCCCTCTGTCCCCCACAGCAGTCTCTGTTCCCTCCTAGACGCTAGGCTGCTCCTCTCCCCCACTCCCGGTGCACCCCCGCGGCTCCAACTTTCCTCTAGCACAGCTCACTCAGGCAGTCTACAGGGAAGTAACAGAGGTCCCAGCCGTGAGCATGGCATATTCTTCCATTTGTTAACATCTCCAGCTATTTCTTTTTTTCAGAGTTTCATAGCTCTCTCTATAGAGATCTTTCATGTCCTTTGTTAGATACACTCCCAGATATTTCATCTTCTTTGGCACTATTATAAAGGGAATAGAGTCCTTGATTGTTTTTCCCCCTTGACTATTGTTGGTGTATATAAAGGCTACAGATTTGTGAGTTTTGATTTTGCATCCTGAGACGCTGCTATATTCCTTGATCACTTCTAGGAGTTTTGTAGTTGAGTCCCTGGGGTTTTCCAGATACACATGCTTATCATCTGCAAAGAGTGACAAGTTTGATCTCCTCTGACCCTATTTGGATACCCTTGATTGCCTTCTCATGCCTGATTGCCAAGGCTAAGACTTCCATTACAAGGTTAAAAAGCAGGGGAGACAATAGGCCACCTTGCCTAGGTCCTGATCTGAGTGGAAATGATTTCAATTTTACTCCATTCAATACAATATTGGCTGTGGGTTTGCTGTAGATGGCCTCTATCAGTTTAAGAAATGTTCCTTCTATACCTATTTTCTTAAGCATTCTGATCAAGAAAGGATGCTGGATTATTATCAAAAGCTTTTTCTGCATCAATAGAGAGAATCATATGGTCTTTGTTTTTCATTTTGTTTATGTGATGTATTATATTTATAGATTTGCATATATTGAACCATCCTTGGGACCCTGGGATGAAACCCACCTGGTCATGATGTATAATTTGTTTGATGTGTTGCTGGATTCTGTTTGCTAGGATCTTATTCAATATTTTTGCATCAATATTCATTAGAGATATTGGTCTATAATTTTCTTTAGAATCAACATTGTTAAAATGTCTCCACTTCCCAAAGCAATCTACAAATTTAATGCAATCCCTATTAAAGTACCTCTGTCATACTTTAAAGATCTGGAAAAATTAGTACTTCGTGGGCAGCGCCTGTGGCTCAGAGGAGTAGGGCGCCGGCCCCATATACCAGAGGTATTGGGTTCAAACCTGGCCCTGGCCAAAAATTGCAAAAAAAAAAAAAATTAACCCTTTGTTTTACATGAAAACAGAAAAAACCTCAAATAGCTAAGACATTACTGAGAAATAAAAACAAATCAGGAGGTATCACACTTCCAGACTTCAGACTATACTATAAATCTATAGTGATCAAAACAGCATGGTACTGGCACAAAAATAAAGAGGTAGATTTATGATAGAATTGAAAACCCAGACACTTATCATCATATGATTTTTGATAAGCCTATCAAAAACATAAATTGGGGAAAAGATTGCCTATTTAACAAATGGTGCTGAGTAAATTGGCTGGCAACTTGTAGAAGCCTGAAATTGGACCCACACTTTTCTCTTCTAACAAAAATTGACTCTCACTGGTTAATGGACTTAAGACATGAAACTATAAAAATTCTTGGAGAGAGTGCAGGGAAACAACTTGAAAAAATTGGCCTGGGAGAATACTTTACAAGGAGGACCCCCCCAGGCAATTGAAGCAACATCAAAAATACATTACTGGGATCAAACTAAAAACCTTCTGCACAGCCAAGAACACACAGTAAGTAAAGCAAGTCGACAACCCTCAGAATGGTAGAGGATTTTTGTAGGTTATATTTCCAACAGAGGTCTAATAACCAGAATCCACAGAGAACTCAAACTTAGTAATAACAAAAGAACAAGTGATCCCATTTCATCGTGGGCAAGAGACATGAACAGAAGCTTCTCTGAAGAAGGCAGGTGCATGGTCTATAGACACATGAAAAAATGCTCATCATCTTTAATCATCAGAAAAATGCAAACCAAAACCACTTCGAGATATCACCTAACTCCAGTAAGATTAGCCCACATCACAAAATCCCAAAACTACAGATGTTGACGTGGATGTGGAGAAAAGGGAACATTTCTGCACTGCTGGTGGGAATGCAAGCTAGTATGTTCTTTTTGGAAAGAAGTTTGGAGAACACTCAGGGATCTAAATGTAGACCCGCTGTTCCTCTACTAGGTTTATATCCCAAAGACCAAAAACCACTTGGCAACAAAGATATTTGAACCAGATTGTTCTCTGCAGCTCAATTCATAATTGCCAAGTCTTGGAAGAAGCCCAAGTGCCCATCGACCCATGAATGGATTAATAAATTATGTTATATGTATACCATGGAATACTATGCAGCATTAAAAAACTTTATCTCTTTTATGCTTACATGGATGGAGCTGGAACATATTCTTCTTAGTAAAGTATCTCAGGAATGGAAAAAAAATATCTAATGTACTCAGTACTACTATGAAACCAGTTTATAAGCACTCACACTTTCATATGAGAGATGATTCACAACTATAGCCCAGGATGAAGGAGGGAAGGAGAGGGGGATGGGAAGGGAGGGGGTGGTTTGATAGAGGGAGGGGGGTGGTTTGGTAGAGGGAGGGTTAATGGTGGGACCACACCTATGGAGCATATTGCAAGGGTACAAGTCAAATCTATCAAGAATAGAACACAAATGTCTTAACACTGTGATTAAGCAAATGAGGTGAAAGCTATGTTAATTAGTAGGATGTAAGCACTTTAATTTGTACAAATAACCCATTGAATCCCATAAAGGCATAAATGTGTTCATGATCTATGTATATATGACTTTAAAAAAAAGTTAAAAAAAAGAAGTAACAAAGGTCGAGTGCATCCAAGCTTTCCTACATACTTTGTTTTAAGGTGTATGATGGCAATCTCAATGGGAGTATTTTTTTCCATCCCAATTCATAAATTCCTTGAACCAAAACTAAAGGCAGAAGGATAAATAGTAATATTACCATATAAGCACTACTCACATTTTCAAATTCATTTTCTTTGTAAAGTTTACTGAAAAAATGAACACAGATCCTACAGCAGGTAAATAGTATTGTAAGAAAAGGTCTTAGTTTAAAAGTGGGAATTTAAACCACATATTAACAGCTGATTCTTCCAGGAACTACATATGGCAAGCTCTTTATAAACATTTAACCTTTACAACTGTGCAAGACAGTTATAATCCCCAGCGGAACTTGCTCAAGTTTACACAGGAAGAAAGCTGTAAAGTTCAAATTTAAAACTAAGTGGCTTGATCCGGAAGCCTTGATGGTGGTGTCCGTATGTAAGCATGCAATGTTTTAAAAATGAGGAGGCAAGAGGATCGCCTGAGCCTGAGTTTGAGGTTGCTGTGAGCTATGAGGATAGGTCACCCTACTGAGGGCGACAAAGTGAGACCTTGTCTCAAAAAAAGAAGAAAAAAAATGTGTCTCAAAAAAAGAAAAAAAATGTATGGAAGATGTTGTAAGGTCATGGCTGAGTGCTTTCCCTACAAAACATGGAAATGTTTCCATTTCCTTCAGATTGTTACATCTTTTTCTAAAACTCGCACAGGTCAAATTTGTGTTTCCTTTATCTAATAAGACTTTTTGACAAGCTTTTCACAAAACATCAGAATATACTTGGAAAGCAAAGGTCATTATTTTGATGTTCATATGCTCCCTATTCATATTTTAAGGGATTTCAAAAACTAAAAATGAACCTTTAAATGTTCCATGAGAAGAACATTTAAAGTTTTTAGTGTAAGTAATAGGGGGAAAGAATAGGTATTTACACATAATGAATTGAGAAACAAGAACAAAAATATAAGTTGTGGCTCAGCACCCCTAGCACAGTTGTTACAGTGCCGGCCACATGAACCCCCACCCAGGCCAGCTAAAAAAAGCAATGACAACTGCAACTAAAAATAGCTGGGCGTTGTGACGGGTGCCTGTAGTCCCAGCTACTTGGGAAGCTAAGGCAAGAGAATCACTTAAGCCCAACAGTTAGAGGTTGCTGTGAGCTGTGACACCATGGCACTCTACCAAGGGTGACATTGTGAGACACTCTCAAAAAAAAAAATAAATATATACACACATGTATATATATATATGTAAGTTATACAAGCAATTTCAAATGCTATTTAAATTCAAAGAATTTAGAATTAAAGTTACAACTAAAAAAACTTACCTATTTAACAGAAACCATCGTGAATCTAAAATTTTGTTACATTCAGATTTGATCAAGTACTGAAACTTCTCACTAGCATCTTTTTATTTAATAACTAATCAAAATGCAATTCAATTACCATAGGCAATAAAGTTAGTTATTCAATTTAATAAACCCCTGGCTTCCATGCAAAAATTTAACTAAGTAAATTCACATATCTTCTTCAAGATCAATGGTAAACTGCAATTTAATAACGTAGCATACAGCTTTTAAGAAAAAGCAAGAGGTCCCAATCTGTGGTTCATGCCTGTAATCCCCGCACTCTGGGAGGCTGAGGTGAGGGGATTGCTTGAGGTCAGGAGTTTGAGACCAGTCTTAGCAAGAGTGAGACCCCATCTCTACTAAAAATAGGAAAATTAGCCAGGAACAGTGATGTGTGCCTGCAGTCCTAGCTACTCAGGAGGCTGAAGGCAGGGTGATCGCTTGGGCCCCCAGAAGTTTGAGGTTGCTGTGAGCTATGATGTCACTACACTCTAGGCAAAGCAACAGAAACTCTGTGTCCAAAAAAAAAGAGAGAGAGAGAGAGAAAGAAAAGAAAAAACACGAGAGTGGTACTCTGTGAATTACTGATCATTCCCCTTGGGAAAAGTTCCTCATACTGCAAGGATTAAATTTAAAAATATTTTACAATTATACAATTTTTACTCTAAACAGTTCAAAATACTTACATTGTCTCAGTAATCTTAGTATCTTTGAAAATGATGAAGTTACCATTATTTCTACTTTTTATTGCTTAATTATCTGAATGACCTCTAGGATTCCTTTATAAAGGAGCAGATATGAAAGTCTGCTTCCACCAGAATTTAAATAAAAGCCACTATGGGCGGCACCTGTGACTCAAAGGAGTTGGGGGCCGGCCCCATATGCCAGAGGTGTGGGGTTCAAACCCAGCCCCGGCCAAAAAAATAAAAAAATAAATAATAAATAAAGCCATTTCTTACATGCTTACTTTTTAAGAGCACTCTAGCAACACCTTTTGACTGGGCAGGTAATAAAAGCCACTCACTCTCCTTTATACAACTCAGACTGCTCCCTTAGTGAAATATTGAAAGTAAGAAACCTGCCAAGTCTCCAGCAGGTACTCCAAGATCAGCCAGGTAGAGAACAGAATTCAAGAATCCCTGAAAGTAGCCAGCTCTAGACAAAGCGTCCCCCATCTTAATATCTCATTTATTTTGTACTGAAAATTTTGCTGGTAAAAATAACTGACACCTCAGTGACGAGAATGAACAAGTGTCAACAGAGTCAGAAGGAACGGTCCTGGACCAGCTACCTCTTTGCTGTCTTTTACAATTGGCTGCATCACATTGAGGTCCTGATGACTGGCACTCATAGCACTGCTTGTGCTTTTATTTCTCGTATGCCCCTTTTTAAAAGGTGTCTTTCCTCCTGGCAGAGGCTCCTGCATAGGTGACGTTGGAGAGCTGGACAATACGAGTGTCTTCAACGCAGCCACCTCAGCTTGAAGGACGTCAATCTAGAAAAGACATCAACATAGTCCCGTATAGACTTTGTTTCATGACAGATGCAGCTAAGTGTCAGCCATTCTCTCAAAACACTTACAAAGATAGAGAAAATTTTAACTTGTATTTCTAAAAATCAAGTTTTTTGATGTTTCCATATAGTTTGGATTCAGCTACTACTCACAGTGTCAAATGAAATTTTTAAATTATCAAAATATCTAACATTTAACTTATGTAAATATTTTAAATCTTCAAAATATAATAGCTTATGATTACTTATAGTAGCTCATTTCTAGAATGGTAAAATCCAATAGCATTTAGATGGCTTTTCTCAGTGAATTAAGAAAATAATTTTAAAATGTACTTATATAATCCTTTTTATAACGTGATTTATAGGCTTTCAATTATTTGGCTCTAATATAAATGGATATTAATTATATCTATGTAGTAGATACAATTATTTCTTCTTTCAAAAGTTTCCAAATCTAAAGTACTACTTTTACATCAGAACAAAATCCAATAGACATTAAAGTATTTTTAAAACAATAATTACTAAATGTAGAATATAAATGTTTTAACACAATAACTAAGAAAAAGCCAGGAAGGCTGTGTTAACCAGTGTGATGAAAATATTTCAAATTGTATATAAAACCAGCGCATGATACCCCCATGATTGCATTAATGTACACAGCTATGATTTAATAAAAAATAAATAAATAAAACAATAATTACAAATTTATTTGAATTTTATACTATTGAAAGCAGCAAAAACCTACTTTTCCTTGTGCTTCTTTCAGCTGTTTTTCTGCCGTCGCCTGCTTGACATTCGCTTCTCTCACCATTTTATGAGCTTCCTGGAAAACGTAACGACTCCAATTACGGAAACCAAGGATTCAGCACTTGTTTTCTAAAATCTTTTGCCAAGTGTCTATGACTGAATCAAAGTGTGCTGCCCTAAGTCAGCCTGAGAAAAGGTACTGAATGTCAACTACACAAACAGCAGTGGACAAGAGATGAGACCCAGTCCTCAGGACAGGCGCCGTCCTTTCGTCCTCTTACCACTGAGGGAGGCACACTGGGCTCCATCATTCAGATCAATGTGTGTGCAAGGACTGTAAACGTGATGAAGGAAAACAAGACAACAGCCCATGTGTCAAAGCCAACTGCCTCTGTCATTAGGTTTTTGTAATTTGGTCACTATATTCACATTATTAATATTAGTCACAGCAAAGACACAGAGGAAGGACGAGTCAAAATATTAACACATCAGTAAAGCCGCAATTTACAGGAATGACAGCTAAAAAGCCTTGAAGCATCCAAAACAAATGTCCATATCTAGGGATGGTTTGGGGCAAAGCAACCTGAAAAAGAAATCAGAGTTCACCCTTTTATAGGCTCTTCATTTTTTAGTACCACAAATACGAAACTCTAAGTATTTAACACATTTTATTCATATAGCATTTATTCATCATTTATTCATGACATCTCTGTGCTTGGTGCTGATTATATATTGAGAAAAAGGTAAGGTCCCTGGCTCTCAGGAAGCTTACGTTCTGATTACATTCTAATGATCAAATAAGTGTTAGGGTCAGAACTGTGAGTTTTATCCTAAGTACAATATAAAGCCTTACCTTTTTTTAAGGAAGAAAATGATACCTTACTCATATTTTTAAAAACTTATGCTGCTGTATAGAATAATTCCTATAAAAGATTAAGACTGAATTGGAGAGTGCTTAAGTTAATCCCCTGAGATGTAAGAACTTACATTTTGGAATTTCAATGTACAGTTTATTGTAAAGAAGAAAGGAAAGAAATGAGCTTCAGAGATTATCTGACAATGGCACTCTCACGAGGTCTGTGAACTGCCCAGAAGCAGAGTGGAAGAGTGGACATTCTCCAGATCAGAGTCGGGCAGCTGGTTTCCCGTTGGTTCGAGATCAGAGTCGGGCAGCTGGTTTCTCGTTGGTTCATGTTGCTCTTATAGCACAATAATGAATTACAGTCTGTGTGTGCCCATGAATGTGAATTTACAGATCACAATAGTTTAAATCAGAGTCTTTACTATAGTGATGTATGAAATTAACCATTAAAATATTCCATGTGCACAAGAAGAGAGAAGCATGAATCCTATGTACTCAATTTTGATATGAAGACAATTAATGACAATTAAGGACATGGTGGGGTGGGGGAAGGGGAGAGCAGAGAGAGAAAGGAGGAGGGAGGGGTGGGGAAAGGAAGAGCAGAGAGAGGGAAGGAGGGAGGGGGTGGGGCCTTGGTGTATGCCACACCTTTTGGGGAAAAAGAAGGAAAAAGAAAAAAAAAGGAAAAAAATATTCCATGTGCCATTATGCTGCTCATCTTGGCAAAGTCCTTAAGAGCTACCAAACTTAACAGTGAGTCAAACATGTTCCTTAAAAATAACAAATGCTTCAAATTTGCTTAATTTTTTTATAATGATAAGTGGCTATCAACTTAAGACTATTTGGCAGATACACAATAAACATTTCTAATCTTACCTTTCCAGGCAAGAAGCATTTTAACCATAAATGCAAAAGTAACTCACTATGGAGAGAAAATCTATTTAAATGTTTAGAAAACGGGCTCTGCTTTCATTAGTAGTGGACTACGCAATTTGGACCAAACTTCCAATGGAGAACAATTAGAAAAGCTGGACGAGCATTTTTTAATGTGTGAGAAGGAATCAGAGAGCTAACAAAATGGTGAAGAATTAGGGGTGAAGATCCAGGAGAAGTAAACCCAGAAAAGCGAGGTGGGGTTTTACGTGACTCTTCCACTAGAGATCTAAGGGATACAGTGAAAGGTACAACACGCATGTAATGGGGGTCCCAAAAGGAAAGGGGAGAGCTAGCTGGAGATGAAGCAACATTTAAAGAGTGACAAACTGGGGAGGCGCCTGTGGCTCAGAGTAGTACGGTGCCAGCCCCATATGCTGGAGGTGGTGGTTCAAGCCCAGCCCCAGCAAACAAACAAACAAAAAAAAAAGTTGACAAACAGGATTTTACAAACTGACAAAGACATCAAAAGGTAGATTCAAAGAAGTCTGAAAATTTTCCCATCACTCTGTTCTTCTGAAACTGAGTAAGATTTGTAAGTATCATCTGTACCAGGCACCAGCCACCTTCTGCTGTAAAGGACCAAGTACTGTATATTTTTGCACTCCAGGCCACATATAGTCTCTGTTGCAACTACTGGGCTTTGCTCTTGTGGTGTGAGAACAGCCACAGACAATACATAAACAGATGTGGCTGTTCCAGTAAAAATTTATAAACACTGAAATATGCATTTTATATATTTTGTGTTCTTTTAACATAGCCATCACCTCATAGATACGTTTTTTTTTTTTTTGGTAGTGGTAGTGACAATACTTAAGATCTAACTTCTAGTAAATTTCAAGCATACAACACTGTCAACAAGCTATACATTAGCTCTTCAGAACTTATTTCTCCTGCGTAACTGAAACTTTGTACCACTGACCAACAACTCCCACTTTCCCCACCTCTGAACCCCTGGGAACTGCCAATCTACTCTGTGCTGCTGTGAATTCAACTATTTCAGATTTAATACGTAAGGAAGATCATGCCTTTGTCTTTCTGTATCCAGCTTACTTCTTCTAGCATAATGTCCCTCTGGTCCATCCACGTTGTCCCCAATGGCAGGATTTCCTTCCTAAGGCTGAATAATATGCCCACATGTGCGCACACACACACACACTTTCTGTATCCATTCATCGATGGACATCTAAGTTGTTTCCATGTCTTGGCTATTGTAAATACAGCTGAAATGAACATGGACGTACAGCTACCTCATCAAGATACTGATTTGTTTCCTTCAGATATACACCCACAAGTACACCTGCTAGATCATAGTAGCTCTATTTTTAACTTTTTGAAGAAGAACCTCCATACTGTTTTCCACAACAGTTGTACCAACTTACATTCCCTCCAACAGCATACAAGGGTTCCTTTTCCCCACATCCTTGCCAACACGTGTCATCTTTTGTGGTTTGATGTCAGTCATTCTAACAGGTGTAAGGTGTTACTTCCTGGGAGAGTCATATGCATTTACCTGATAAGTTAGGGATGGTGAGCACCTTTTCATATACCTGTGGGCCATTTGTATGTCTTCTTAGGAGTAATGTCTGTTCAGCCTCCCCCTCCCCTTTTTAATAGGATTTGCTATTGAATTCCTTACATGTTTTGGATACTAACCCTTTATCAGATATATAGTTTGCAAATATTTTCTCCCATTCAATAGGCTGCCTTTTCATTTTGTTGACTTCTGTGCAGTAGCTTTTGAATTTGATTAAGTCCCACTTGCCCATTTTTGCTTTTGTTGCCTATGCTTTGGTGTCATCTAAAAAACTCAATACACATCTGAGCTTTTTATCCCTGTTACCCATTAATTAAAAAAAAAAAAAATTCCCAGACCAAGGTCAAAAAGTTTTTTCCTTGTTTCTTCTAGAAATTTTATAGTTTCAGGTCTTAATTTAAGCCTTTAATCCAATTTGATTTGATTTTTGTTTATAGTGTGAGGTAAAGTCCAATTTCATTCATCTGCATATGAATGTACTATTTTCCCAGCATCTTTGTTAAGAAGACTATCCTCTCCCCACTGGATATTTTTAGCATGTTAAATATCAATTGTAAAGCATGGACTTATTTTTGGGCTCTCTATTCTGTTCTATGGGTCTATATGTCTGTTTTTATACCAGTGCACACTGTTTTGATTATTGTAGCTTTGTGATACACTTTGAAATCATAAAATGTGATGCATCCAGTTTTATTTTTCTTGCTCAAGATTGATTCGGCTTTTCTTTTATGGTTCCATACAAATTTTAGAATTATTTTTTCCTATATCTGTAAAATAATTCCATTGGGATTTTTATAGAGATTGCACTGTATTTGGAGATCACTTTGGGTAGTATGGACATATTACTATTAATACAGTATATCATAGTGATTGATTGGCCTATGTTGAACCATTCTTGCAACCCAGGAATAAATATTCTTTTTTTTCCTACCCAGTTCACAAATATTAATTCTTTCACTCAATGAACACAATGTCTTCCCACCTGTGTCTTCTTCAATTCCCTTCACCAACGTATTATGATGTTCAGCGTGCAAGTCTTTCATCTCTTTGGTTACGTTTATTCCTAAGTATTTTATTCTCCTGATGTTTTTGTAAATGGGACTGTTGTCTTGATTTTCTTTTCAGATAGATCATTGTTTGTGTATAGAAATGTCCCTGGATTCTGTATCCTGCAAATCTACTATTAATAAATTTATTAGTTTTAACTTTTGTTGTTGTTGAATCTTTAGAATTTTCCACATTTGCAATCACAACATCAACACATAGAGATCACTTTACTTTTTCTTCTCCAATCTGGTGGCTTTTTCCTTTTCTTGTCTAATTGCTCTCTCTGGAAATTGAAGTACTGTGTTGAATAGAACAGAACACTTCCATGGTACCAGATCTTAGAGGGAAGGCTTTCAATTTTCCATGAATTACGATGTTAGCTTTGGGTTTTTCCACAGTCTTATTTGTCTTGAGGTAAGTTCTTTCTACATCACCTATACCTTTCTTGAGAGTTTGTATCATAAATGGATGTGAAATTTTGTAAAATGTTTTTTCTGCATCTATGAAGATGATCGTGTGATTTATACAATATTCTATTAATACAGTATATCATAGTGATTGATTGGCCTATGTTGAACCATTCTTGCAACCCAGGAATAAATCCCATTTGGTCGAGCTGTGTCATCCTTTTAATGTGTTACTAAACTTGGTTCACTAGTATTTTATTGATGATTTTTGCACCTATGTTCATCAGGGATAGTCACCCTGCAGTTTTTTCTTGTTATGTCTTTGCTGGCTTTGGTACCAGGGTGATACTGCCTCATAAAATGAGTTTGGAAATGTTCTCCCATCTACCTTTGAAAGACTTGGAGGAGAATTGATAGTAATTCTTCTCTGAATGTTTGGTAGAATTCACCTGTGAAGCCGTGGGTTTTGTTGGTAGGTTTTTGATCACTGACTCAATCTTGTGTTTGTCATTGATCTATTCAGGCTATTTCTTCTTGGTTCACTATGTTACCTTGTATGTTTTCAGGAATTTATCCGTTTCTTCTAGATTATCCAATTAATTGGATATAGTTGTTTCCAAAATCCCTTATCATCTTTTTTATTGAACCACCCATTGTAATGTCTCTTTTTCCTTTCTCATTCTGTGGGTCCCCCCCCCCTTAGTTAATCTAGCTAAGTTTGTTGGTTTTATTTTCTTCAATAAAAATTCTTAAGTTTTGTTTCCATTTTCTATAATCTTCCTATTCTCCGTATCTACTCTAATCTTACCAGTTTCTTCCCTCTGCTGACTTTGGACTAAGTATGGTTCTTTCCCCAGTTTCCTGAGAGATAAAAAGCTGTTCGAGACCCTTTCATAACATAGGCACTCAGACACAAATTCCCTCTTAGCTGCTTTTGCTGCAGTTCATAAATTTTGGTACATTATGTTTTCATTTTTATTTGTCTCAAGATATTTTTCCAATTCCCTTTTGACTTCCTCTTTGACCTAAGGCTTGTTCAAGTGTACTGTTATTTAGTTTCCACATATGTGTGGATTTTCCTCTTTTCTTGCTGTTACTGATTTCTACTTTGATTCCACTGTGGGTGGAAAAGTTTCTTCAAGCGATTTTGATCTTAAATTCAAGACCTGCTTTGGGACCTAACATGAACTGTTTCCATGTGAACTTCAGAAGAACATGCATTCTTTTGTTTTGTATGGAAAGTTGTACATGTACTCTGCTAGGGCCACTTGGGCTACAGTATTATTCAGTTCTGCTGTTTTCCTATTGATTTTCTGTCTGAATGATCTATCCATTAGGGACAGTGAGGTACTGCAGTTCCCTTATATTACTGCATTGCTCTTTCTCCAATCAGATTTGTCAGTGTTTGCTTTATATATTCAGGTGCTCTGATGTTGGGTGAACATATACAGCCATGTACCATTTATTATGCCAGTCAACAATGGACTGAATATACAATGTGATTTCATGAAATCATAAGATAGTATTTTTACTATACTTTTTCTATACTTACATATGTTTAAATACACAAATATTTACCACTGTGTTATAACGGCCTTTAGCTTTCAGTGCACTAACTTGCTGTACAGGCATGTAGCCTAGGAGCAATAGGTTGTACTATACAGCCTGGCGTGTAATAGGCTCCACCCTCTGGGTCTGTGTAATTAAGTACACGCTACGTTGTTCACCTAAGGATGAAACTACATGGTGACAAAACTGCCTAGCGATGTATTTCTCAGAACACATCCCCATCAGCAAGTAATACAAAACTGTATTTATCATTGTTTTGTCTTCCTGTTCAATCTCCCCCTTTGACATTATGTAATGACAATCTTTGTCTCTTCTGAGAGTTATGACTTAACATCTCTCATTTGCTTGCCCTGCTTTCTTTGTTACCAATTTCATGAAAATGTTTCTCCACTCCTTCACTTTCAGCCTATAAGTAACCATATCTAAAGTGAGTCTCTTGTAGACAACAGTTGATTGTTCTTCAATCCATTCAGCCACTCTATACCTTTTGATAGAGAAGTTTAGTTCATTTACATCTGAAGTAATTACTGAAAGGTAAGGACTTACTCTTGCCATTCTGGTGGGGGGGGGCTGTCTTTTTTATAGTTTTCTTATTCTTCTCTTGCTGCCTTTTATTGTGACTATGATGATTTTTGTAGCGGTGTACTTTACTTCCCTTTCTTTGTATCTTTTGTGTATCTACTGTACCTGTGTTTTTGTGGTCATCATGGGGTTCACGTTGAACATTTTTGAGTTACACCAGTCCGTCTGAGCTGATAACAACTTCAGGCACATGCAAATACTCTAAACTCTGCTTCCCCCATGCACAACTTTACGTAATGTAAGATTTTATTTCTATAGTTCTCTACTGTGTTTCCATTAACAAACTTCTGTGGTTATAATTATTCTTACTGTATTTGTCCTATAATTTATACAGTAATGTTAAAAATTTCACGTAATTATCATGTCACAGAGCATTCTTCTTTTATTTTCTCCAACCATTTAAGAATGTAAAAACCATTGTTAGCTCACAAACTAGACTAAAGTAAACATAAGCTGGTTTCACCCTGCAGGCTGTAGTCTGCAGACCTCTGCTCTATACATTTACATGTATATACTTACAAACTTTGAAACAGAACCTTTTCCTGCCTGGTTAGTTGTAATCCAAATAAAGGTGGGTTTTCTTCTTTTCTCTCTTTTTTAAAAATAATATTTGCATGCAACATCTTTTGATTAATCTGCAGAAACAATTTGTTAGTATTTGGGAAGATGGAACTTTGCTAGATGATTTTCTGGAAAAACCTTCACATAACTGACACTGCAACTGGAAACTGAGTATAATGATATAGGGATAGATGTACTTCTTACACACAGATCTGTGAGTTAGCAGCAGCATTACATCTAACTTTAGAGACAGAGTCTCACTTCGTTACTCTCAGTAGAGTGCTGTGTTGTCACAGCTCACAGCAACCTCCAGCTCTTGGGCTTAGGCAATTCTCTTGCCTCAGTCTCCTGAGTAGTTGGGACCACAGACACCTGCCACAACGCCCAGCTATTTTTCATTGCAGTTTGGCCTGGGCCAGGTTTGAACCCACCACCCTCAGTATATGGGGCTGGCACCCTACCCACTGAGCCACAGGCACCGCCCCATTTAACTTTAAATGCAGAACTTAGACCAGACGTACACCTGGACCACAAATTGATAAAAACTAAATTTTCAGAAACAAAGTAACATTCATTCAAATGCCTCTCATTAAGTATATGTAAAATATATATGTGTGTATAACTTATTTATTAATGAGAATAAAATAATTTTGCATTATAAAAATTGTTCAGCATTTTTATCTCACCTTTTAAAACTTTCGTGTTTTGTAATATATGTAACACATTAGCATGCACATTAGGAAATACATATAATTTATAATTATGTATATATGCACAAAAACAGTACCTATATTATAGGGAACGCTCAATAAATATTAGGTTATTTTCATCATAATGGAGGTGCCTGTTAATTTTCCTTTTACTGAACAAGTACAGGATCTAAAAGTTTGGCATCCATAGATTAAGGTACCATATGACAGTGGCTTGGAAGATGATTTGCTTCATGTTCTAGAGGTAGCTTCACAAGATCGTACTGATAATTTGAGTGTGGGATGAAGGAATGAGATGCCTCCATGCTGACTCCTTTTCTAAAAGTGCTTGCAACAAACAGAAAAGGCATTTATTATTTTCATAGTACACAAAGCAAGACTTAGGACCATGAATGTGAGTACCAGTGTTGTTCCTGGGTCTTTCTCTACCTTGCTCTTCTTCCCAGGATGAAATGGTAACTGTCTGCCCTAACTGCCTCATCATACAGTTGAGGTATGCCACAGACATTTACAAAACTGGCTGAGAAAACTTAAAAATCATCTTAAGATTCTCTTTTTTTCCTCCACATTACTTTGTAAAGCATGCTTTCAACTTACTTTGTTTTATATTATCTCAAAATTGAAGGATAAAAATACATAACTTTAGAGTTTTCGTAAGTATTCAATGCTTTTAAAACTCAACTTTGTTGCATACAAAATATAACTACATTCAAGATTATTCATCATACATAGTAATAAACTACTAATTTGAATTTACAATGTGTGTTTACCAAGTGTGCAAACTGAGTTTATTCCCGAACAATCTTTAATTCTCAAAAATTATGCATCCATATACACACAATGAAGGTAAGAAAAATATCTTTCCGTACAGCAATGGTAAACAGATCATAAAGGCATAACTAAGACCACAAAAAACCTTGTATCACTTTTCCCACAATTCATAAATGATTTGTTTGAATACAACTTTCTTCATTACTGATTGTCTTTGAAGAATCAAGGTACTTTCTTTCACTGAAAGCATTCACTGTGTCATGTCTATTGGGTTAGGGATAGGTCAGAGACCAAAAAGTTGTATTTTTAAATTTCACAAACTACATTTCTGGCTCTTCTTGCCTTGCTACAGAAAGGGGAGCATTTCTTTCTGTTTATTCTCCTTCATCTAATAGACATACATACATATGCTGAAACTAAGCTGGGCTAAAATTAAATGGAAGCAGACAGAAAATCAAAATTAACATAAGCAGCTTAATGTATGTTTTTCTTACCTAATGTCCATATCATTACAACATTTTCTTCTAGCTAGACAATACTGGAAAAAAAAACCTCATGTTTCTGTATATTCTTTTACATATAAAAATGTAACAAGTCACATAGCTCTTATTCTAGATCTTTAACTTCCCACTCTTTCCATCCTTAAATTTATTTTCCTCTCATATTTGATGACCAGCTAACAAAAGAAATAAAGTTTTAAAAAGTTCATGAAGAAAATGATCCAGGAAAGAGAGCAAAGGGTATGGTGCAGAGACATCATGGAAAGCCCCAGATGTCTAAAGATGTTCTTTGCAATGTTACTTGTGATGATAAAAATAGTGGAACATGCAGGTGATATGACTACCATTAGTGACTTTGTAGCAACACGGGAAGTGTCATTTGAAAAAAAATACAAAACTGTTAAAATTGCAATTATGTAAAAAATATGCACACCTCAGGGCGGCGCCTGTGGCTCAGTGAGTAGGGCACCGGCCTCACATGGCGAGGGTGGCGGGTTCAAACCCAGCCCCGGCCAAACTGCAACAAAAAAATAGCCAGGTGTTGTGGCAGGCACCTGTAGTCCCAGCTGCTCAGGAGGCTGAGGCAAGAGAATCGCGTAAGCTCAAGAGTTAGAGGTGGCTGTGAGCCGTGTGACGTCATGGCACTCTACCTGAGGGCAGTACAGTGAGACTCTGTCTCTACAAAAAAAAAAAAAAAAAAGCACACCTCTAAAACTAGAATAGATGTTGCATAAATAAAAATGAAAAAAGGAGTTGAAAAACTTCCTTTATAACTTATTATAATAAAAATTTTAAGAACGAATCTTTGGGAAAAAATATATATTGCCAAGTGATAATGGCATTAGCTTTTATTAAGGAACTTCTGAAGACTCAAAATCTTAATCCAAAGAAGATACTTAAAACAATGATTCTTAACAATGAAAAGGCTATCTTTCACCTGCCCCTGAAATATTTGTAAATTGTCAAAATGATTAGGGGGTATTACTAGCACTTTGGGGGCAAAGCCTTGCATGACGGCTACTTTTATGTGCCAACCTGATGGAATCACAGGGTGCCTAAACATTTGGTCAAACATCATATTGGGTGTTTCTGGATGAGATTAACATTTAAATCAGTAAACGGAGTAAAGCAGATTGCCCTCCCTAATGTGTACTTCAAGACCTGAAAAGGCTGACCCTCCCCCAAGTAACAGAATTCTTTCTGCCTTAGATTCAAACTGAAACATCAGCTCTCTTAGTTCCCAGGCCTTAGGTCAGACTGGAACTGCACCACGGGCCCTCCCAGCTGCTGACCCCCCCTGAAGCTCCTGGGATCCTGCCTGCTGATCCCCCCTGCAGCTCCAGGGATCCCACCTGCTGACCCCCTGTAGCTCCTGGGATCTCACCTGCTGAACCCCCTGTAGCTCCCAAGATCCCACCTGCTGACCCCCTGCAGCTCCTGGGATCTGCCCACTGACCCCCCAACCCCGGCCCTGTAGCTCCTGGAATCCACCCACTGACCCCCATGTAACTCCAGGGATCCGCCCACTGACCCCCTGTAGCTCCTGGGATCCACCCACTGACCCCCCTGCAGCCCTGGGATCTGCCCACTGACCCCCTGCAGCTCCTGGGACTGACTCCACAATGACATGACTCAATTCCGACAACAGTAAGTGCCCACCCCGCCCTCCCTCCCTCTCTCTCTCAGCACACACACACAACCCCTCTATTGGTTCCATTTCTTTGGAGAACTCTCACTAAAACACCAAGGAAACTAAATGTCCTTCAATGTCGATGGCCTCCCTGTTGAGAAACCCTGCTCTAGTCGGGTGGAAACTTGAATGCTGGTGGCAGGCGGGAAATAAGGAGGCGCACCACCCAACAAGGAGGCGTGCTGTCCAACACGCGCACAACACCCCACATCAGATGACTGCCCACAAGGGCTTGCCCTCCCAGTTAACAGACTCCTATAAATTACTCTCAAGCAGCCAGTAAATTATTTGGTAAAATTAAAATCATTGGCAAAATTTTCTACACACTTATTTTTAAACAATCTGATACTGGTAGCCCACAGTGTTTTTCTTTCTTTTCGCACTTTAAGTTGCAGGCTACATTGCTTAAACATTTGGATTTATCTTTTGCTTAGAGGACTTATATAAATACGCACAAAACTAAGCATATCTTTTTCAAGATTCCCTCAAAAACAATTCTCTCAACATGTAAGAATGAAGATGCTGCTGTTGGCCAAGACGTAAGCAGACCGACCTCAAACAGACCAGCTGTGAGCTCTTCCAGTTCCTGTCCAAGTTCATCTCGCACCTTTGAAAGCCTCTCACATTCTTCATCTTTTAACTTCAGTTCCTATGAGAAATTGATAATTTTATTTTGGATCTCCAGCATTTGAGGTTGGACACAGCAAACTATATCACGTTTACTAATAAAATCACAAAATATTAACACCGTCTCTTCCTATAATGTTTACTCTGCAAACGTCTACTGAGCACTTATGTGGGAGACAGTCAGGCAAGTCTAAACCTATAAATAACCCAACCAAGATTAAATGTTCGCATTTCTTTCATAAAACACTGAAGACTGAATGTGAATATATTACATATAAAACTGACAATAAATGACTTCATTCTTTTTTCCCTTAACTTTCCTCTGAACCTTTTTTTTTGCAGTCAAACACAGAATTTCTTCAATTATGCTTATTAAATTCAATAGAAGTTCAGTAGGTTTTTCATATTTACTTTAAAAATTATTACTTATAGATAACATCATGTACCATACTGCAATAAATCTAAAACTTCCATTAGGCTCTACCCACTTAACACTGCAGCCAGAGTTAAACGGTGCAAATTTGCATTTAAGAACAATACTAGTGACAAAAATCACATCCTACATTTATATATGATTCCTCAGCAGGTAATAAACAGATTTTTATATATTAAAGTAGCCTTAAATTAAATTAATCTTTCAAACAGAGATAAAATAAGCCAACAACAAAACCACATTAATAACATAATGAGTTAGTTGTGCTGTAATCGTGGTAGGAGCATAGCTTTTTAATTCTGCCAAAGACAATCCTGAAAACTCAAATACACTAACTAGGATATCAAAGACCTCAACGACTACATCTTCAACAAAATTGGTAAAGACAATTCCTACAAATCTCAGAATAGAAGAGAATGTGGCTGAATTGCCCACAGCACAAGCTCAGTTCTGGGCCGAAGGGACCCACAGGGGTGAGAGGGGACCACAGGGGCACCCGGAACGCATCAAACCCCACGTCACTAACAAATAATCCACAAGCAGAGGGTGCTATCCTTGGATAAAACTGGAAAACAAATCTGAGAATAAATAGAGAAAAAGGGAAAGATTTTCACAGACCCAAGCTGTAGGGTGAATGTAAGAACCTGTATAGCCCGTCCTGTAGGCAGCAAACACTTCCACGAGGCTCCAAATCCTCAAGCATCCAGCAAAGGTGCCTCTGCAGAAGGACCCGTCTCGCCCCAGGAAAAACTCCTGAAGTCTGAAGCAAAACTGCAGGACAGAACAATGGAGACAGCGAGAGAGAAGACCTCTGAGTAAAAGGAAGAGGGTGTCAGGGCTCCACAGAAAGCCCCATAAAGAGAAAACATGCATCTCACGATGCAACGCCAGGCTGTGAAGCTCTAACAGATGCTGTGCTGCAAGCAGAAACCTTCCTAAATGCCTCCAGGAGACAGAGGGCTACACAGATGCTCCAGTAATGCCAGAGGGGAAAGCCACCCATCCTGGCTTATCCTGTCCTTCACAAGAACTTCCTCCTGACAGCCCAGGAAAATCCAATTCATTAAGCATAGGTACCAAAAACAAACGTGAAGTCCTCACAGTAAAAAGTTCAAACAGAGCAAGGGAAAGAAAATCTGGTCAGAATTAAAAATGGACAGCAACATTTTATGTTAGATACAGTAAAGTAACATTTTTAAGATAACGAAGGAGAAAAATGTGACTTGAGCATTTTATAACCAGCCCATGTGTTATTCGCATGTATGTCACGGAGAGTTATAAACTGGAAGGAGTTTAGTCTCTCCCAAGAGCCTCCCTAAGTGAGAGAGCGGACAGTAGGTTTCAGACAATCAAGGAAAACTGGAGAAGCCTTAACATTAAGAATGGAGGTGAGTAAAACCACCTAATCTTCCATAAATCAAACAAGAACATACCCTGGGGGAAAGACTCCCTATTCAATACATGGTGTTGGGAGAACTGGATATCCACATGTAAAAGACTGAAACTGGACCCACACCTTTCTCCACTCACAAAAATTGATTCAAGATGGATAAAGGACTTAAATGTAAGGCATGAAACAATAAAAATCCTCAAAGAAAGCATAGGAAGAACACTGGAAGATATTGGCCTGGGGAAAGACTTCATGAAGAAGACTGCCATGGCAATTCCAACAACAAAATAAACAAATGGGACTTAATTAACCTGAAAAGCTTCTGTACAGCTAAGGAGACGACAACCAAAGCAGACAACGTACACAATGGGAAAAGATATTTGCATATTTTGAATCAAACAAAACCTTGATAACTAGGATCTACAGAGAACTCAAATTAATCCACATGAAAAAAGCCAACAATCCCATATATCAATGGGCAAGAGACATGAACAGAACTTTCTTTAAAGAAGACAGATGAATGGCTAACAAACATATAAAAAATGTTCATCATCCCTATCTATTAGAGAAATGCAAATCAAAACCACCCTGAGATACCATCTAACCCCAGTGAGAATGGCCCACATCACAAAATCTCAAAACTGCAGATGCTGGCGTGGATGTGGAGAGAAGGGAACACCTTTACACTGCTGGTGGGACTCCAAACTGATACAACCTTTTTGGAAGGAAGTATGGAGAACCCTCAAAGAACTCAAGCTAGACCTCCCATTTGATCCTGCAATCCCATTACTGGGCATCTACCCAGAAGGAAAAAAACCCTTTTATCATAAGGACACTTGCACTAGACTATTGCAGCTCAATTTACAATCGCCAAAATGTGGAAACAGCCTAAATGCCCACCAACCCAGGAACAGATTAACAAGCTGTGGTATACATACAACATGGAATACTATTCAGCCATTAAAAAAAAAATGGAGACTTTACATCCTTTGTATTAACCTGGATGGAAGTGGAACATATTATTCTTAGTAAAGCATCACAAGAATGGAGAAGCACGAATCCTATGTACTCAATTTTGATATGAGGACAATTAATGACAATTAAGGTCACGGTGGAGGAAGGGGAAAGCAGAGAGAGAAAGAAGGAGGGAGGAGTGGGGGAAAGGAAGAGCAGAGAGAGGAAAGGAGGGCGAGGGGTGGGGCCTTGGTGTGTGCCACACCTTTGGGGGTCAAGACAAGATTGCAAGAGAGACTTTGCCTAACAAATGCAATCAGTGTAACCTGGTTTCTTGTATACTCAATGAATCCCCAACAATAAAAAAAAATTAAAAAAGAATGGAGGTGAGAAGAAAATAAATCTAATTATAGTAGGGCTGCAACTAAAAGACTGGGGACATCAGGAGAGAGAAGACAGGTCGCAAAGTCAGGGGACACACGTGCCAATGACACAGCTGATAAATGGCTTCTCCAAAATAAAGAACTCTTCAAACTCAACAATAAGAACCACCTGATTAAAGAAATGAGCAAGGGCGGCGCCTGTGGCTCAATCGGTAAGGCGCCGGCCCCATATACCAAGGGTGGCGGGTTCAAACCCGGCCCCGGCCAAACTGCAACCAAAAAATAGCTGAGCGTTGTGGCGGGCGCCTGTAGTCCCAGCTTCTCGGGAGGCTGAGGCAAGAGAATCCCCTAGGCCCAGGAGTTGGAGGTTGCTGTGAGCTATGTGAGGCCATGGCACTCTACCGAGGGCCATAAAGTGAGACTCTGTCTCTACAAAAAAAAAAAGAAAGAAAGAAATGAGCAAACAACCAGGACAGACACTTCGCCAAAGAGAACACACAAATGACAAGTGTGTGAAAGGCACTCAACATCACATCTCACAAATCACCACCGAGACACCACTACACACCCATTAAAATGGCCAAAATCCAGAACCCCGATAACCCCCTGAGGCTGGTGAGGATGGGGAGCACCAGGAGCCCTCATTCACTGCTGATGGGAATGTGAAATGCTGCACCACTCTGGAGACAGTTTGGCAGTTTCCTACAAAGTTCTTACCATATGATCAGCAGTCATACTCCTTGGAATTTACTCAAGTGAGCTGAAAACTCATGCCCACACAAACACCTGCACATAGGTTCATAGTGGCTTATTTATAATTGCCAAAAGTTAGAAGCAACCAGATGTCCTGCATAACCTGTTGTCCATCCAGACAATGGAAATCATTCAGTGCTAAAAGAAAACGAGCTGTCAAGCCGTGGAGACACAGAGGAGCCATAAGTGCATGCTGCTAATCCAAGAAGCCAGGCTTAGATGGTACACACTGTATGATTCCAACTCTGTGACAATCTGGAAAAGACAAAACTATGGGGATGATAAAGATCTGCGTGACTGTCAGGGTTTACAGAGAGCAAGGGGCAAACAGGAAGAACACTGAGGACTTTCAGGACAAACTGTTTGTATGATGCTGTAAGGGTAGAGCCATGTCACTGTACAGCTGTCAAAACCCACAGAATGTCCAGCACCAAGACCCAATGCAAACTACAGACTCCAGGAGGTAATGGGCCACTCTGGAGGGTATGACAGTGGGGGGACAGGAGACACATGGGAACTCTGTACTTTCTCTCAATTGTGCTTTGAACCCAAAACTGCTCGAAATAATAGTGTGTATCTTTTAATAAGCAGAGATAAAACTGACAAACAGTATATAAACAGCATCTCAAGAAATATAAAAATAATACATGAAAGTAAACAAAAATCGAAGAAATAAGAGAAAGAAGAAACTAAGTTCACTAATTTCTTAAGTATTAGAAGGGAAAAAAGGGTTACAATTTGAAGCTTACAAATAAATTTGTATAAAAACTTAAACATATTTAAGACCATAAAGATTAGCATTAAGATAATACTCATAACTAAAATTAAATGATACAAAAAAAGAAAAAGTTACTAGATAATTTCAGTATCATTTGTGGTAGGGAACAAAAGCAGTGACTAAAGAAGAGATAAGGTATATAAATATCTTTGATGAAAAGTACCTACTAAAACAAGAATCAAACCTTCCAGAATACCGAAGGAAAGAAAAGAGACACAGGAGGGACCACGCATACTAGCACCTCAGCAGGAAGGCTCTCCAGCCTGATGGCAATGACCTTGGCAGTGCAACAAAAGTTACCCTAAAACTTAGCTCCAGCCCCCCTCAGCCATGGTCCCAGCTTATTACTGCTCACAAAAGGACCCAGAGGGAGACTCACCCACATTTTGCAACCCAGAAACAACCCATCCATCTGAGCCTCCCTGATAGGTCTGCCGGCCTCTATCCCAAAGCAGATCCTGAGGGCCTTCTCTCCACCTGCTGCAATTGTAGAACTGCCCTAACTGCAGAGGAAACTGCACACATCTGGGCCTCTAGGGTGGTGTAACAACCTCCACTCCACAGAAGATTCTAAGGGGGCCCAGTCTTGCTGCCCAGTCTGCCCTGTGCAGGAAACTGCTGAAAACCCTACCTGTACTGGCCAATGGACGAGGCTCCCAGACTCAGGTCTTTGGCCTGCCTTCTCACATAGCCAGAGCATCCCCTTCCTCAGTCTTTCTCAGGTATGTTCTGGCTAAGGCACCACGCCAACCTTGAATTCCACCACGCCAACCTTGAATTCCACCACACCAATCCTGAATTCCACCATGCCAACCTTGAATCCCTCATGAGGTTCAAAGCAAATGTTGTCTAAAAGTGTCTTCTAGTGCTTAAATGATGCAGTAACCACAAAATCTTACAACAGGCAGTCTACTAAGATGCCTACATGTGCCCACTGAAGGACACACATAAGGCAAAGTGCAAAGACTAGAAAAAAATACTTAAGGTTGGGGGAAGGGAGAACAGAGAGAGGGAAGGGAGGAGGGGGGTGGGGTCTTGGTGTGTGCCACATCTTTTGAGGGCAAGACACAATAGTAAGAGGGACTTTACCTAACAAATGCAATCAGTGTAACCTGGTTTCTTGTACTCGCAATGAATCCCCAACAATAAATTTAAAAAAAAATTTTAAATAAAATAAAAATAAAAAGAAGCAGGAGAGAAAAAAAAATCTTCATTCTTTTCTTTTCAGTAAATATTTTGTGGTTTTGTGGACCATACAGTATCTCCTTTTTAAATGTTTTGATTACATAAGCTGCTTTTGTACAGTCTGAGTCAAAGTTATAAGTGTGCCCCTCACCCAGATAAGGTACTGTACCCCTTAGGTGTGATGCACCCTCCCACCTGCTTGCTTTTTTTGATTTCTGAGTTTTACTACCAAATGTGTACATGGCAGTAGACTGGCAGTAGACTGGCAGAAACCTTGCAGGCCAGGAAAAAATGGAGGGAAAAAGACTATAGCCAAGAACACTGCACACCTACCAAAGCCAGCCTTCAGAAATTAAGGGAAGAGAAATATTTTCCTAGATAAACCAAAACTAAGGGAATTCACCACCATCAGAGCTATCTTACCAAAAATGTTAAAGTGAGTTCTTCAATCTGAAAGAAAAGCATACTAACATGTAACAAGAAAACATCTGAAAGTATAAAAATCACTAGCAAAAGTAAATTCAGAATACTGCCAGTCTACTGCCACTCGTATTGGAATTTCCTTCTAGGTCATTTGCTTCTTTTCCGCTACTGCTTTTTCCTCTTTGTCTTTGACTTCTGAAAGTTTGATTGTGTCTTAAGATAGTCATGGTTGAATCTGATTGGTAATCTTTTGGCCTTCATCTATGTGGATATTTATATTTTTCTCTGGGTTTGGAAACTGTTCTGTTACTTTTTCTTTGGATAATCCTTCTATCCCTTTGACTTTTTCTGTTTCCTCTTGAATGCCAATAATATTTGCCCTTTTGATAATATCCTGTAGATCTGGTAAGCTTTCCTCATTTCTCAGGAATATGGTAATTACGGTGTATAAACTACTTCTATCTTTAGTATGAAGTCTAAAAGACAAAACTACTAAAAATAATAATTATAATAAATTGCTGAGAGAGGTAATATAAAAAGACAAACTATATAAATTGTGGCATCAAAAATTTAAAATATGGAAATATAATGGAGTAAAGTGTATAGGGCTTTTTGGTTTCATTTTTTCCTTTGTGATCAAGTTAAGTTGTCCTTAGTTTAAAACAAGTTGTTTAACTAGAAGATGTTTTTTGTAAAACTTGTGGTAACCACAAAGCAAAAACCTATAATAGGTACATTAAAAATAAAAAGCAAGGCATATTATCAGAAAAACATACTATTAGGAAAAAATCACTTAACTGCAAAAGAAGCAAAGGTCTGCAAAACAACTAGAAAAAAATAACAAAATGGCAAGAGTAACTGCTTACATATTAATAATTATTTTGAATGAAATGGATTAAAGTCTCAGAGTGACTGAATGAAGAAAACAAGATCCAACTACATGCTGCCTACAAGAAATTCACTTCCCTGTAAGGACCAGCACAGACTGAAAGTGAAGGGATGGACAAACACATCCCTTGAAATATCAACCGAAAAAAAGCAGAAGCAGCTACACTTGTATTGGATAAAAGATTTAAAGTCAAGAACCGTAGAGAGACAAGGCCATTATATAATGATAAAGGGAGTCAACATAGCAAAAGGATATAACAAGTGTAACAGTATATATGTACCCAACAAAGGAGCACCTAAATATATAAAGCAAATCTTAATAAACCTAAAAAGCAAGACAGACTGCAATATAGTAATAGTAAAAAACTTCAACATCTCACTTTCAGCAATAGACAGATCATCCAGGCAGAAAACAAACAAAGATATTTTGGAGTTAAACTACACTATGGATCAAATGTACCATGTGCAGAATCCACATTTTTCTCAACAGCACATGACACATTCTCAAGGCCAGACCATATGTTAGGCCACAAAACAAGTCTCAACAAATATATAAAAACTGAAATCACATCAAATATCTGACTACAATGGAGTAAAACTAGAAATCAGTAACAGGAAAAACTTTAGAAACTACACAAATACATGCAAATTAAACAACCCGCTCCTGAACAACCAATGGACCAAAGAAGAAATTTTAAAGTAAATTTTAGAATTTCTTGAAACAAATGAAAATGGAAACACACTACACCAAAACATGTGGGATGCAGCAAAAGCCATTCTAGGAGTAAAGTGTATAACAAGCAACACCTACAACAAAAAGTAGAACGACATCAAATAAACAAAACATTCCAACTCAAGTAAGTAGAAAAATAAGAATAACCTAAACTCAAAATTAGTAAAAGAAAAAATACTGAGATAACAGCAGAAATAAAGTAAATACTTAAAAAAATACAAACATCAACATGAGGAGTTAGTTCTCTAAAAAGATAAACAAAATCAACAAACCCTTAGCAAACCCAACGAAAAAAGACAAGATGAATGAAATAAAATCAGAGATGAACAAGGAGACATTACAACTAATACTACAAAAATACAAAGGATCATGAGAGACTATTATGAACAACTACAGGCCAACCTCAAATGGGGAAAACCTCACATGGGTATCTTCCTGGACATGTGCATTCTAACAAGAGCAAATCATGAAGAAACAGAAAATCTGAACAGACCAACAATGGGTAACAACATTGGATCAGCCATAAAAAGTCTTCCATCAAAAAAAAAAAAAGAAAGAACAGTCTTTCATCAAAGGAAAACCCAGGACCTCATGGCTTCACTGCTAAATTCCACCATTTGAAGAAAAACTAATACCAATTCTTCTCTATTCCAAAAAATTGAAGGCAACAGAATTCTTCTGGACTCATTATTTGAGGCAAGCATTACCCTGACACCAAGACCAGACATGGACACTCAAGGACACCACCACAACAAAAAGATGCAAGCCAATATCCCTGATGAACACACCTGCAAAAATCTTCAACAAAATACAAGCAAACCAAATGTTAGCAGCACACTGAAAAGCTCACCATTACTAAGTAGAATTCATCAAAAAGATGCAAGATAGTTCAACATATGCAAATTAATAAATGTGATACATCACCTTGATGGAGTCAAAGACAAAAACCATACAATCATTTCAACAGATGCAGAAAAACAGCATTTGATAAAACTCAACATCCCTGCATGACAAAAACTCTCAACCAATTAGGTATAAAGGAACATACCTCAACACAATAAAGATCACACAGCATAAACCCAAAGCCAACTTAATACTGACCAAGGAAAAGTTGAAAGGTTTTCCTCTAAGATCTGGAAAGACAAAAGAAAGCCACTTTCACTTCTATTCAACATAGTTCTAGAAGTCCTGGCAAGAAAAAGAAATAAAGTTCATCCAAATCAGAAAGGAGGAAGTCAAACTGTCCCTGATTATAGATGACATGCTCTTAAATATAGAAAACCCTACAGATTCCACCCAAAAACTATTAGAACAAACTAAGTAAAGTTGCAGAATACAAAATCAACATACAAATAGTCGTGTTTCTATACACTAACAGAAAGCTATGTAAAATAATATCAAGAAAATAATCCCATTTACAATAGCTTTAAAAAAACTAAAAATGTAGGATTAAATTTAACTAAAGAGGTAAAAGATCTCTACAATAAAAGCTATAAATCATTAATGAAAGAAACTGGAAGATTTCCTGTGTTCAATATCAATTGGAAGAATTGATATTGTTAAAATTTCCACACTATCAAAAACCTCTACAGATACAATGCAACGTGCCTATCAAAATGCCAACGATTCTCTTCACAGAAAATAAACAATTCTAAAATTGTATGGAAGCACAAAAGACCCCAAATAGCCAAAGCAATCTTAAGCAAAAAGAACAAAGGTGGAGACCACACCACCTGACTTTCAAATATACTACAAAGCTATAGTAATCAAAACAACATGGGTACACAGAACAATGGAACAGAAGAGAGACCCAGAAATAAATCCATACATGTCCAACCAAATGATTTTCAACAAAGGTGCCAAGAACACACACTGGGGAAAGTCTCTTTAATAAATGGTGCTGAAAAAACTGAAAATCCGCATGCAAAAGAATGAACAGACCCCTTTATTCCTCACCATGTGCAAAATCAATTCAAAATAGACTAAAGACTTAAATGTAAGACTCAAATCTATGAAACAACTAGAAGAAAACATAGGGGAATGTCTCATGACATTGGTTTGGGAAAAGATTTTAGGGATAAGAACTCAAAAAGCACAGGCAACCAAAGCAAAACTACATCAAGGGGATTGTATCAAACTAAAAAGCTTTTGCATGGCAAAAGAAATAAACAGAGTGAAAAAGGGAGAAAATATTTGCAACTATGTATCTGACAAGTGATTAATATCCATAGTATTTGAGAAAATTAACAACTCAATAGCAAAAAAAAAAAAGGCAAAGACCTGAATAAACACTTCTCAAAAGGAGATACATAAATGGCCAAAAGGTATATGAAAAAAAGCTCAGTATCACTAATCATCAAGGGAAACACAAATGAAAACCATAGCAAAGTTTTCAACCAAGGTTTTCTAACTCAACCCAGTTAGAATAGCTATTATCAGAAAGACAAAAAATAATAAATAACAAATGTTGGGAAGATGTGGAGAAAAGTAAACTCTTATACAGGCTGGCAGGAATGTAAATCAGTACACTCCCTACAGACAACAGGATGGAGGGGCCTCAAAAAATTTTTAAAAAAGAATGATACTTCAACAACCCCACTAACTGGGAATAAGGAAATAAAATCAGCATATCAAAGAGTTATCTCACTCCCAAGTTTACTGTGGCACCATTCACAATACTCAAGATGCGTAATAAACTGAAGTGTCCATCAAAGAATGAGTGAACTTTTTGAAATGTGGTATGTATGATATACAATAGAATTCTATTCATCCATAAACAAGAATGAAATCTTGTCATTTGCAGCAGCATAGAAAAGCCTGAAGGACATTATGTTAAGTGAAATAAGCCAAGAAGGAGAAAAGACCCACGACCTCACTCATATATGGAGTCTTAAAAAGCTGCTCACACAGAAGTAAAGAGTAGAGTAGTGATTATCACAGGCCAGGGAAGGAAAAAGGAGGAGAGCGGGAGAAGACAGGACATGGGAGGCTGGTCAACCAGAATAAAGTTACAGTTAGGGGAACTAAGTTCTGGTGTTCAACTGCACAAAAGAGTAAATAGTTAATAGTATGTATTATATATTGCAAAATGGCTAAAAGAAATGATTTTAAATGTCCTCACCACAAAGTGGTAATGTTTGAGATGATGGATATGCTAATTACCCTGATTTGATCATTACACAATATATACATACATCAAAACACCACACTGTATCCCATAAATACGTACAATTATTATGTGTCAATTAAAAATAAAACTTTATGGAGCCAGGCACAGTGCTTCATACCTGTAATCCTAGCACTTTGGGAGGCCAAGGCAGGTGGAATGCTTGGGCCCAGGAATTTGAGACCAATGTGGGCAAGAGCAAGACCCTCTCTCTACTAAAAATAGAAAACTCAGTGGGGCACAGTGACAGGCACCTGTAGTCCCAACTACTTGGAAGGCTCAGGCAGAAAGATCACCTGAGCCCAGAAATTTGAGGTTACTTTGTGAACCATGACAGGCAACTGTACTCCAGCCTGGGCAACAGAGCAAGAACCTGTCTCTCAAAAATAAAAGTAAAATAAGACTTCTTTCAAAATGATAACTTGGACAGTTTGCCTATGTTTAAAAACAAAAACGGAGAGAGAAAACAATAATCACTGTCATATTTTTGGGCAAAAGGTAAGGATTCAGAGTGGCATCCTGATGAAAACAGATTTGAGGCCTACAGTCAGCTCTGCACAGTTGCAATTCTGCATCTGCGCAGTCAACTGAAATGTGAGGGGGCTGGGGAAGGGGGGAACAGTAAAAAGTAATACGAATTTTAAAAAACAGTATAACTATTTGCATAGCATTTCCATTGTATTAGGTACTATAAGTAATCCAGAGATGATATGAAATTTATAGCAGAATCTGTACAGATTATATGCAAATACTGTAACAGTCCATACAAGGGACTTGAGCATCCATGGGGTTTAGTGTCCATGGTAGGGGTAGAGGGTGGTTAAACCAACCCCCACAGATACCAAGTGACAGACTGTATTCAGAATACAGAATATCAGGACTCTGATCAAGTATATGTCATCACATTTATGACTTCTTTTTTTGATTCTTTTTATACATTTAGGGGTACAACTGCAATTCTGTTACTTGATATATTGTGTAGCCATGAAGGTTGGGCTATATGTGTAACCATCATCCAAATCGTGTACAGAGTACTCACAGGGTAATATCTCATCCCACACTCCCCTCCCACCCACCCCATCCCCAATGTCTATTATTCTACTCTCTACAGGAGACTTTACCATAATTATAAGATATACCTTTTACAAAAGAAAATGAAAAAGTGCTGTTAATGAATATAATATAATGCCTTTCCCTGCCCCCACTTAGAATTTTCCTTTTAAACTTTCAGGCAGAACTCTTTCGAACTCATGGAGACACAGAT
Organism: Nycticebus coucang; assembly: GCF_027406575.1. NCBI lineage: Eukaryota > Metazoa > Chordata > Mammalia > Primates > Lorisidae > Nycticebus > Nycticebus coucang. The sequence goes on from NC_069782.1 coordinate 53,467,412, forward strand.
TTTTACATGTTACTGGGCTTTTATGTTCCTTTCTTTTTGCTTTGTGTCATATAGTATTAAGGCCTTTTTGAAGAAACTTCACCCAGTCATTAATATCAAATACAGCACCCAACAAACACGATTCAATTAAATTAATAACAGGGACAGCTATGAACAGGTTCACATACAAGTAGGCAGACAGCTGCCTCAGCTAGTTGCCTCACTGACTGCAAGTTTAAACCTCATAAAGATTTCAGAGATATTAAGAGAAAAAATGTATAACCAGAATGAATGAAATGTTACTATTTACAACTTGGATGTATGACTTTTCTCCCCAGCTAGTAAACTCCATAAGAGCAGGTTCACATCTAATTTAGTTCTGCCGCCTTTGCAACCTAGTACAATGCTGCGAGTGCACTGGGTATTCAAGAAATATTTCTTTTTTTTTTTTCTTTTTTTTTTTTATTAAATCATAACTGTATACAATGATATGATTATGGGGCATCATACACTCACTTCATAAGCCATTTGACACATTTTTATCACAGTGGTTAACATAGCCTTTCTGGCGTTATCTCAGTTACTGTGCCAAAACATTTACATTCTACATTTACCAAGTTTCGCAAATACCCCTGTAATATGCACCACAGGGGTATTTGATGTGTGATCCCTCCGATTCCCCTCCCTCTACCCACCCCCCCCTTTCCAACTTCCCCCTATTGTTAAGTTGTAACTGGGTTATAGCTTTCATGTGAGAGTCCCAAATTAGTTTCATAGTAGGGCTGTGTACATTGGGTATTTTTTCTTCCATTCTTGGGATACTTTACTAAGAAGAATATGTTCCAGCTCCATCCATGTAAACATGAAAGAGGTAAAGTCTCCATCTTTCTTTAAGGCTGCATAGTATTCCATGGTATACATATACCACAATTTATTAATCCATTCGTGGATCGATGGGCACTTGGGCTTTTTCCATGACTTAGCTATTATGAATTGGGCTGCAATAAACATTCTGGTACAAATATCTTTGTTATGTTGTGATTTTTGGTCTTCTGGGTATATGCCCAGCAGAGGCATTACAGGATTGAATGGCAGATCTATTTTTAGATCTCTGAGTGTTCTCCATATAGCTTTCCAAAAGGAATGTATTAATTTGCATTCCCACCAGCAGTGCAGAAGTGTTCCCTTTTCTCCGCATCCACGCCAACATCTCTGGTCTTGAGATTTTATGATATAGGCTAGTCTCACTGGAGTTAGATGATATCTCAAAGTAGTTTTGATTTGCATTTCTCTGATGATTAAAGATGATGAGCATTTTTTCATATGTCTGAAGGCCGTGCGCCTGTCTTCTTCAGAGAAGTTTCTCTTCAAATCCCTTGCCCAGCCTGCGATGGGATCCCTTGTTTTTTTCTTGCTGATGCGTTTGAGTTCTCTGTGGATTCTGGTTATTAAACCTTTGTCAGAGATATATCCTGCAAATATCTTCTCCCATTCTGAGGGCTGTCTGCTTGCTCTGCTTACTGTGTTCTTAGCTGTGCAGAAGCTTTTTAGTTTGATCAAGTCCCAGTAGTGTATTTTTGAAGCTGCTTCAATTGCCCGGGGGGTTCTCCTCATGAAATACTCACCCAGACCAATTTCTTCAAGGGTTTTCCCTGCATTCTCCTCTAGTATTTTTATAGTTTCATGTCTTAAGTTTAAATCTTTAATCCAATGAGAGTCTATCTTAGTTAATGGTGAAAGGTGTGGGTCCAATTTCAGTCTTCTGCAGGTTGCCAGCCAGTTCACCCAGCACCATTTGTTAAATAGGGAATCTTTTCCCCACTGAATGTTTTTAATTGGCTTGTCAAAAATCAAATAGCAGTAAGTAGCTGGATTCATGTCTTGGTTCTCTATTCTGTTCCAGATATCTACTTCTCTGTTTTTGTGCCAATAGCATGCTGTTTTGATCACTATCGATTTGTAGTAAAGTCTGAGGTCTGGTAGTGTGATTCCTCCTGTTTTGTTTTTATTTCTGAGTAATGTCTTGGCTATTCGAGGTTTTTTCTGATTCCATATAAAACGAAGTAATGTTTTTTCAAGATCTTTAAAATATGACAGTGGAGCTTTAATAGGGAGTGCGTTGAAATTATATATTGCTTTGGGTAGTATGGACATTTTGATAATGTTGATTCTTCCTAGCCATGAGCATGGTATGTTTTTCCATTTGTTAACATTTTCAGCTATTTCTTTTCTTAGAGTTTCATAGTTCTCTTTATAGAGATCTTTCACGTCTTTTGTTAGGTAAATTCCCAAATATTTCATCTTCTTTGGCACTACTGTGAATGGGATAGAGTCCTTAACTACTTTTTCAATTTGACTGTTGTTGGTGTATATAAAGGCTACCGATTTATGAATGTTGATTTTGTAACCTGAGACGCTGCTGTATTCCTTGATCACTTCTAGGAGTTTTGTAGTAGAGTCCCTAGTGTTTTCCAGATACACAATCATATCATCTGCGAAGAGCGAGAGTTCAAGAAATATTTCTTAATAAACCAGCACAGGAAATGTTTGCAAACATCTCTGGCTACAGTTAGAGCCAGTGCTGAATATGGACTTGGCAGAGGGGTTTCTGAGGGACTTTCTGTGGCTGCAAACTGTCCCACTGGGTTTTATTGTCTAAGTTATTTCATTCTCTTTTTAAGAAAGATAAAAGTTGAAAATCATACACCAGTAGATTTCAACCTTTGGGGAATGTAAAGATTTGACAAGGCACTCTGTTGAAAATGTATATTCCCAAACATCAACACAATAATTTTGTTTCAGTGGATCTGAGGTGGAGTGCAGTAACCTACATTTGGATGAGACGGTACCAAAACCCAACTTCCACCTAAGAATTCCACCAAACCTAACTCTTCAGCAACAATCTGTGGAAGGCCCCACAGCTACAGGACTACATCATAACCTCTGGCATCCCTACACCTGAAAACCAGCGGCCACATGTGTGCTCCCCCCAACACTGCACAAATGTTGCTGACTACACCTAGCCCCCCACACATCTGGGTGTCAGCATGGAACAGATCCACACGGTTGGAATGTGAGCAAAAGTAATGTGTGTACCACTTCTAAGCCAAGGCTTCTCAGAAGCAGCCGTGCTTTCTCTAAGCTTTCTTTCATCTCACTGGTTAAACACAAATAACAATAAAACCCTTAGAGACCATAAGGGCCTAAAACAGAAGAAACACAGAGCCCCAAATTATTTCACAGAGAAGAACTTCCTATTAAACTGTGAACATCTGCTTTGCAGTATAAATGAATAGAAATTCCTATTAGACTAAGCCACTAAAATTTTGGAGTTGCCTATAAGCAGCTAGCCTTAACCTAACTGAAACATTATTCATGTATGTATATTCATATACCAGTATAACTGCATATACCTGCACAGAATCATTTAATCAACAAAATGTATTTAGAATCTATTATATGCTCAAGATACAATCCTAAGCAAAAACATGTGCAACTTTTATCCTCATGAAGCTCAAAATCATTGAATCATGTGTAAATGTAGGTTTTTGTGTGTGGGCTATTTGAATGGAGTAGTTAATCAAATAAAACAAATTAAAAGTAGAACTTTCGATTCCAATCAAGATAGAGCAGTGGTTCTCAACCTTCCTAACGACGTGATATATTTTCACTGTTACAAAGGGGGCGTGACCCACAAGTTGAGAACCTCTGAGATAGAGTAACAGGAATCAGATTTAACTTAACCGAAAATCTGAAAAAACATGGAACAGCAATTTGGGACACTGGACAATAGACAACAAAAGCCTCGTAGCCTAATGACACTCCCGGAACAGTAAACAAGGAAGGTGAGCCCTGGATCCCCGACTTACCATCTGATGAAATGAAGACTTATGAGAAACAAACTCATTATTAATCTGTTCTCCACATGCTCAAGAAGCTAGAGAGAGAGAAGCATGTTAAGCAGAGCAAACAAAATATAAAAATTACCCAAGTCAAAACCTAGATTAAATATTGCACCATATGATATTAACAAATACTGCAGAAGAAAAGAATGGTGACACTGAAGACATACGAGAAACTATAGACACTATTCAAAATGAAATAGAGAGAAAAAAAGATTAAAAAATAAATTCAACCCCCATGAGCTGTGGGACTTTAAGCAGTCAGATGTATATGTCATACGAGTCCAGAGGAGAGGAGAGCTAGAAAAGGAACATAAAACTTCTCGAAGAAATAATGGGCCAAAATTTCCCAAATTTTATGAAAACAACTTACAGATTCAAAAAGCTCAATAAATCTCAAGCACAAGAAATATGAAGAAAACTATATTAAGGTAAAGTATAATAGAATTGGTTATAAAACCAGTGACAAAAGACTCTTATAAGCAGCTGAAGAGAAAAGGCTTTGGATAACAGCAGACTTCTTGTGAGGAACAACGCTCGCTGGAGATGCTGAAGCAACATCTTCACGTTTTTAAGATAAAAATCTAGCACATATAATTCTTTACCTAGTGAAGGTATCTTTCAAAAAACAGAAGTGAAAATAAACCTTTTTAGATAAGCAAAAGCTAAAAGAATTTATCATCAGCGAACACAATAAAAAATGTAAGAGACTCAGTGCCTGTAGCTCAGTGGTAAGAGGACAAGCCACGTACACCTGAGCTGGCGGGTTCAAATCCAGCCCAGACCTGCCAAACAACAATGACATCTATAACAAAAAAATAGCTGGGCATTGTGGCAGGCACCTGTAGTCCCAGCTACTTGGGAGGCTAAGGTAAGAGAATCGCTTAAGCCCAGGAGTTTCAGATTGTGAGCTGTGATGCCACAGCACTCTACCGAGGGTGAAAAAGTAAGACTTTCTCAAAAAAAAAAAAAAAAAGGAAAAAGTAAAAGAATATCTTCTAAGAAGAAGGAAAGGATACCAGCCAGAAATCTGGATTCAGGTGAAGGAATGAACAGCACTGGAAATATTAGGTACATGTTTATCTATGTGAAGAAACACAGACCAGGTGCAGTGGCTCACGCCTGTAGCACCAGCACTGTGGGAAGCCAATGTGGGAAGACTGCTTGAGATCAAGAGTTTTAGACTAACCTAGGCAACAAAGTAAGTCCTGTCTCTACAAAAATTAAAAATAAAAAATAAGCCAGCATGATAACATGCCTGTGGTCCCAGCTACTCAAGAGGCTGAGGGAGGAAAACTGCTTGAGCCCAGGATTCAAGGGTACGGTGAGCTATGGCCACATCACTGCACTCCAGCCAGGGTGACAGAGTAAGACCCTGTCTCTAAAAAAACTAAAAATTAAAAAAAAAAAAATTTAATAAAAAAAATATATAAAGATTCTTTAGAGGCCAGGCACAATGGCTCACACCTGTAATCCTAGCACTCTGGGAGGCTGCAGTAGATGAAATGCTTGACCTCAGGAGTTTAAGACCAGCCTGAGCAAGAGTAAGATCCCATCTCTACTAAAAATAGAAAAATTAGCCAGGCATTGTGGTGGGGGAGGCTGAGGCCAGAGGATCGCTTGAGTCCAAGAGTTTGATGTTGCTGTGAAATATGATGCCAGGGTACTCTACTCAGGGGAAACAGAGTGAGATTCTGAAAAAAAAAAATCCATTTAAAAGGTAATCAACTGTTTAATGGAAAATATGAGAATGTTTTACAGAGTTTAAAACATAGGAAGACGTAAAATATATGACAACCATTACACAATGGCTGGGAAGGGAAAAATAAAGAGTATACTTATTCTTACAGTGTACATAAAGCAGTATATTATCACTGAAAGGCAGAAAGTGAGAAGTTATAGATGAATAGTATAATCTCCACAGCAATCATTAAATTAACACAACAAAGATATGTATGTAGCTAATAAGCCAAAGGAAATTAAATGAAATAATCAAAAAATATGAAATTAATCCAAAAGAAGGCATAAAGGAAAAAGAGGAAAAGAAACAGATGGGACAAATAGAAAACAAATAGTAGCATGGTAGATTTAGACCAAATCATATTAATATCACATTAAATGTAAATGGCCTAAACACACCAATTAAAAGGCAGAGATCATTAGAAAAGATTAAAAAACAAGACCTAACTATACACTATGTAACTATACACTTTAAACAAACAAGTTAAGACATTAAAGGAGGGAACAAGGCACCTATCTGTCTTCTCTTAAAATAACCAGGGCCAGGCGTCGTGGCTCATACCTGTAATCCTAGCACTCTGGAAGGCCAAGGCGGGTGGATTATTTGAGCTCACGAGTTGGAGACCAGCCTGAGCAAAGGAGAGAATCCCTGCTAAATAGAAAAACTAAGGCAAGAGAATCACTTGAGCCCAAGAGTTGGAGGTTGATGTGAGCTGTGATACCACAACACTCTACCCAAGGCAACAGCTTGAGACACTGTCTCAAAAAAAATAAAAGAAGAAAGAAAGAATAACCAGACTAAAGAAAATGGCCACAGGCTTAGTTCTGATTCATGAGTTGTCATAATTCAGGAAACATTTTCATATTCAAGAATCCTTTTCAGGCCTTGAGATTTAAGTAAATACTAATACTATCAAATACTCAGAATAAAATTCACTGTATGTAGTGTTCACACATCATTTTTTTTTTTTTTTGATACAGAGTCTCACAATGGCATCACAGCTCACAGCAACCTCAAACTCTTGGGCTTAGAGATTCTCTTCCCTCAACCTCCCAAGTAGCTGAGACTACAGGCGCCCATCACAATGCCCAGCTATTTTTTGTTGTTGTTCAGCAGGCCCAGGCTGAGCTCAAACCCGCCAGCCCTGGTGCATGTGACTGGCACCCTACCCACTGAGCTGTAGGCGCAGAGCCTCACACATCATTTTCCTTTCACTTATCTCAACAGTACCTCTGAACACAGCAAGTTAAAGATTTCAAGAGAAATTCCCAACTGAGCTAAGGCAGTTCTAATCAATAAATAACCCTATGTATAGTCACAGATGAGTTCACATGCTCACAGTTTCGCCTCTATAATTTGTGATTTCACTAAAATACTATGCATTAAGACAACAGAGTCTGAGCCAAACAGCAGAATCAAAATGTACCCACTCCCCTGGGGATTTAAAAGACTTGATTTTTCTTCCTGATAAAATGTATGCTAAAAAAAAAAAAAAATGGTAACATATCTACATGGCTGGTTAACCATTAGCCATTCATGGAAGCATTTAGAAAGATACACACGCCAGGCATTGTGCTATGTTATGCAAGGCACTGGGGATTAAAAAAAGAATTTACAGGGAGAGATTAAAGATGGCGGCCGGGTAACAGCTTCCCTGCAACTGGGAACAGCGAGTCTGGGGAGACAAGACTCCAGGCATCTCTGGCCGGTGGGATCTGCCTATAATCATCCCTTTGAGAATACAGGGAGCCAGCAAGGGACTTCTAGACCCCAAGAGGAGGACAAAAACAGTGGAAAACTGGCAAGTGGTTGCGTGTGTTCCATCGACCTAATCACGCCGGCAACCGTAAGTACAAACAGCAGTGAGACTGCAAACTGGGAAGGCCTTAGCCATGAAACGTTTTGGTGTTCTTGAACTTGGCACTCAGTTGAACTGCCTAGGGGAGAGGTTGAGCAGGAGTGTGGAGAACTTTGGGCATTGTCTGGGACCGGAGACTGAGCCACAGTGCTGGGTGCAGGAAGCCATTATGAAAGAACTGCCCCGGCAAGCTCCGCCCTCAGGGTCTCAGAGCAAGGATTGGGTGGGTCAAAATAACCTAAAGACTGAGCAGCCTAAAGGCGGGGACTCAGCTGCCTTACAGCCTTAATACTTAGGAGCAGAGTGAGATGGTTTTGGCACACTGGAGCCCTGGGCTGTTGCCCTGGGTAGAGTGCCGTGACGTCACAGCTCATAGCAACCTCAAACTCCTGGGCTTGGTGCCTCCCAGACCTCCATAAGAGCTGTGCAGCGACCCCCGACCGCTGACCCGCACCCACCAGGCCTCCACATTCCCTGACCAGGAACTGTGGGAGCCATGCAACCCTGCGTCCTCCCTCCTGTGTCCTCCCAGCTTCCACACTAGCCCACTCATCTGGACAGGGACTCTGCATGCCCTTTGGAGACCTCCCTGCCTCTGCGCAGAGCTCTTCTCCTGACCAGAGATGGCTGGAGCCTTGGGCTCTCTGTGCCAAACTCAATGGGCGCCTGGCACTCCCAGAACCGTGAGCACCACCCCCAGCCCTGTTGCTGGATCCAGGTCTGTCACAAACCAGAGCTGCTTCAACAACCAGACCTCGCTAGCTAGAGCAGCCCCAGAGTAACTATACTCCCTACAAAGATCCAGCAACAATAGAGTGATCCCACTGGGGTCAATCTTGGAGAGACACCTCCCCAACTCTGAGGACAGCCAGAGGCAACGGTGAAAAACAATCATGAGGCGAAATCAACAGAAAAACTCTGGCAATATGAATAATCAGAGTAGATCAACTTCCCCAAGGATCAATGGGGCAGAAACAGCACAAGACCCCATGCACAAACAAATAGCTGAGATGTCAGAAATGGAATTCAGGATCTGGATAGCAAATAAGATCGAATTAGAATTCCAAAAGTTATCCCAAGAATTCAACGGATTCAAAGACCAAATGACCAAAGATTTCGACACATTGAGATAAGAAGTTGCATCCCTCAAAGATCTGAGAAACACAGTAGAATTCCTCAGTAACAGAATGGAGCAAGCAGAAGAAAGGATTTCTGACATTGAAGACAAAGCTTTCGAACGCTCCCAAACCCTCAAACAAGAAGAGAAATGGAGAGCAAAAACAGACCACTTTCTCAGAGAGCTCTCGGATAATTTGAAGAAAACCAAAATTTGTCTTCTAAGGATCCCCGAAAGTGACGAAGTGGCTTCACAAGGCACAGAGTCTCTTCTCCATGAGATTATGAAGGAGAACTTTCCAGACATGCCAAGAGATTCTGAAATTCAGATAGCAGACAGTTTCAGAACTCCAGCACGACTCAACCCGAATAAGACATCCCCCAGACACATCATACTCAATTTCACTAAAGTTAATATGAAGGAGAAAGCAGCCAGATGAAAGAAAACCATTACCTACAAGGGGAAGAATATTAGAATAACTGCAGATCTCTCTGCTGAAACCTTCCAAGCTAGAAGAGGATGGTCATTGACTTTTAATCTCCTAAAACAAAATACCTTTCAACCCAGGATCCTGTACCCAGCTAAACTGAGCTTCATTTATGACAGAGAAATTAAAATTAAAAACATTCAGTGGGGAAAAGATTCCCTATTTAACAAATGGTGCTGGGGGCGGCGCCTGTGGCTCAAGGTGTAGGGCGCCAGTCCCATATGCCGGAGGTGGCGGGTTCAAACCTAGCCCCCGCCAAAAAAAAAATGGTGCTGGGTAAACTGGCAGGCAACCTGTAGAAGATTGAAACTGGACCCACACCTTTCTCCATTAACTAAGATAGACTCTCACAGGTAAAAGATTTAAACTTAAGACATGAAACTATAAAAATACTTGAAGAAAGTGCAGGGAAAACTCTTGAAGGAATCGGCCTGGGTGAATATTTTATGAGGAGGACTCCCCAGGCAATTGAAGCAGTATCAAAAATACACTACTGGGACCTGATCAAACTGAAAAGCTTCTGCACAGCCAAGAACATAGTGAGTAAAGCAAGCAGACAGCCCTCAGAATGGGAGAAAATATTTGCAGGTTATACCTTCGATAAAGGTCTAATAACCAGAATCCACAGTGAACCCAAATTTATTAGCAAGAAAAGAACACGTGACCCCATTTCAGGGTGGGCAAGGGACTTAAAGAGAAACTTCTCTAAAGAAGACCAATGCACAATCTACAAACACATGAAAAAAAGCTCATCATCCTTAATCATCAGAGAAATGCAAATCAAAACTACTCTGAGATATCACCTAACCCCAGTAAGAGTAGCCCACATAACAAAATCCCAAAACCAGAAATGTTGGCATGGGTGTGGAGGAAAGGGCACACTTCTACACTGCTGGTGGGAATGCACACTAATACGTTCCTTCTGGAAGGATGTTTGGAGAATACTTAGAGACCTAAAAATAGACCTGCCATTTGAACCTATAATTCCTTTACTAGGTTTATACCCAGAAGACCAAAAGTCACAATATAACGAAGATATCTGTACCAGAATGTTTATTGCAGCCCAATTCATAATTGCTAAGTCATGGAAGAAGCCCAAGTGCCCATTGTCCCACGAATGGACTAGCAAATTATGGTACATGTATACCATGGAATACTATGCAGCCTTAAAGAAAGATGGAGACTTTACCTCTTTCATGTTTACATGGATGGAGCTAGAACATATTCTTCTTAGCGAAGTATCTCAGGAATGGAAGAAAAAGTATCCAATGTACTCAGCCCTACTATGAAGCTAAATTATAGCTTTCACATAAAGACTATAACCCAACTATAGCACAAGACTATGGGGAAAGGGCCAAGGAAGGGGAAGGGAGGGAGGAGGTTTTGGTGGAAGGAAGGTAATAGGTGGGGCCACATATATGGTGCATCTTAGAATGGGTACAGGCGATTGCACTAATGTACACAGCTATGATTTAACAATAAAAAAAAATGACCTTTATTGTTAAAAAAATAAATAAAATAAAATTGTATGGATTCATAAAAAAAAAAAAAAAAAAAGAATTTACTATGATCCTGGGAAATAAGTATGGTAGGGAGAGGGTGGGAATCTATGTTTGTGAAATGTCACAGGATGCTGGAAGTTACACCTATACAGGATGTTTGCCCCATCTTCTCTATTTCCTAAATGTAAAGTGGCATTTCACCTGAATTGTCTCTAGTGATATCCCACAGCAATCCTACTATCGATAATGTATCTTCTGTGTTTTTTTTCCTTAATCTGTCTTGACAGATTTGTCAATTTCATCACTCTTTTTAAAGAGCCAGCATTTTGTTTCATTCATTTTCTCTATCTTTTTAATCAATTTCATGGACTACTTCCCTTATCTATATTATTTCCTTTCTTCCACTTGCTCTGGTTTTGTTTTACTCTTCTTTCTTAGGTTCTTAAAATAGGAGCTTAGACTGTTCATTTGAGACTTTTCCTGTTTTCATTATAATGTCTGCATGTTGTCCTATAAATTTCCCTCTGAAATTTAACTGCGGTCTCAGAAAAATAATAAGATATGGCCACAAATTTGGAAATAAATAGCAGAAATTTTAAAGAAGACCAAATGGGAAACAGAATTATTACCAAGAAAATTCTCCAAGGCAAGATACAGATGATGGTTAAATTCAGCTGAGTAACAAAGAGACATGACGAGATCAAATCCTCAAAACAACTGGGAATGCCAGAGTCCAGGTGGAGCACGCCACACCAACTACACGAGGGGAAAATCCAGGGGAGGAGCAGGACCTGCTGGCCTTGCATGCTGAATCACACCAGATGGGGAGCAGGCAATGGAGAGTTACAGGAGAGTTCCAGAATCTCATTTCTCCAGTCAGTATTCTGAAGTGAACTTTGTGACTACCCAGCCAATTTCACAGACTCCTAAATGATGCTCAGCAGGAAATAAGGCTGGGCATACATGAAGCATATGCATAGAATTATAAGGACTTCATTTACTGAAGTTGCCCCGCCCATGGAGAAATACTAATTTCTAAAATAATACATGGAAAAATAAACATCTTTTTTTCTTACCCTCTGAGCTTTTGCCAGTTCTTCTTTTAATCGTTCATATCCCTTTTCTCTAACTTCCAAAACAGATGGGCTTCGTAAACGGGACAGACTATCGGCACTCAACCCAAAAATATCATCACTGCCATCACAAGCCTCTGTTACAGTAGCACCCTGTAAAAACTCCCTCTCAGCATTACAGTCGTCCTTTCTTGTAGTTAATTTAGTTAACCCAGCTGTGACTCCAGAGGTAGAACAAGGTGCTGGGTCTGTAACATGAGTGCTGTAAAGGAGAGAAACATTTTTCAGAAAATATCAGCATACGCTCAAACAGAACTGGCACAAACACACAACTCTAGAACTGCACTGTCCTGTTTGGTAGCCTCAGTCACACCAGCCACAAGGCAAGTGCTCAGCAGCCACATGTGGCTAATGGCTATCATTCATGTCAGACAGCACAGACCCAGAACGGGTTCATCCCAGGAAGCTCTGCTGGACAGCACTTTTCAAGAACAGGGGCGACAAATCACAGCACACAGGCTAAACCACGCCTGCCACCTGCCTTGACAAGGCCCATGAGACAGGAATGTTTTTTACATTTTTCAAATGGTTAAAATAGATCAAATAATATTTTTTGGCATGTGAAAATTATATGAAATTCAAAATTCTGCACTCATAAAGGAAGTTTCTTGGAACATAGCCACACTCTTCCATCCTGCTCATAGCTGCTTACAGACTCTGAGACTGAGTGGAAAAGCTCCAAGAGAGACTGTATGGCCTGCAAAGCCTAAAACATTTACTCTCTGGTCCGTCACATAGAAAGTTTGCCAGCCCCTGCTCCAGAATATTAACATGTATTACCCTACATGGATAAGTTTATGCTATTCAAATTTCCTAAAATAGTAAAACTTAAAATACAGTAACCAAGCAAAACATACTGTCCATTTTATAGAAACAATAATCTAGAAAAAGTGTTCTGATGACCCCCTTACCTGACAGTGGAGTCTTCTGCACAATTCAGGCATCTGGGGGATGAATACACAGGTTGTTTAGGAAGCTCAGAAACATCTAATGTGTTAGCCTGGAGAGCAGCAGAGCACAAAGCTGCAGGTAGATGCGGCCGGTAGATGACACTTGGTGAGGTAGTCTGCTCCTGAGTCCGTGGTTCACACACACCAAGGAGGTCCGGGGAAGTAGGTGAAGCAAGGTTTACTTCATGAAAGCCTTCCAAGGGGTCATTAGCCATAGCAAAAGCCTCATCATAAAATAACCTATGTCAAAACAAAAAGCAGGTAATTATTTTTAGACAGTGACATTTAAAACTAAATTAAGATGGATAAATAATAAGCCCATTATAAAGTATAAGCTAACAATAAAAGATGATATAAAGAAGATAAACATTTAACATTTATTAACATCGTTTAACATTCAGGAAGTGACCTCAAGGTATAACTAGTAAACAGTCTGATTTGGAAGAGATAAAGTGATAGCTTTGAAAGTGGCAGCTAAATCTGGTAAAGTGAGAATAATTAATAAGCATAAGGAATGAATAAAAATTTAATATTATTACTTTAAAATTACTATTTAAATGTCCACCTTAAACTAATTTCTCTGAGTATACTATTTAAATATGAAAATAACATGTTATCAATACATAGTATAATCTAACAGTATAATCTCAGGCTCAATAACAATTATTAGGCTATAAAATTCTTAAAACAATGTTTTTTTTAATTTGACAGATTAATACTGCATGTATTTATCATGTACAACATGATGTTTCGAGGTGCATACCCACTGTAGAATGGTAACTAGCTAATTAATAAATGCATTATCTCACAGTTATCTCTGTGATAAGAATGCTTGGCACCCACTCCTGGCATTTTCAAGAATACAATATATCAGCATTAACTACAGCCGCCCTGCTTTAGAATACATCACTTGAATTTATATTTAACTTTGCTATCATACGTGACCTGGGTTAGCACAGGTAGAAAAGGCAGTGAAGATGTATTTCACACATACTCACACACATTAAGAATGAAACAGACCTTAGTCCAGCTACCTATTCTGTCTGCGTCCTATCAGCTATATGATTTTGGATGAGTCAGTGTTTTTTATTTTCCTTTTTATTTGGAAATTATTTTAAATTTACATTGGGATTGCAGAGTTCCTGTATAGCTTTCACCCAGATTATGAAACAGTTAACATTTTTGAGCTACCTGAAAATAGGTTTCAGATATGATATCCATTAACCATTAGTATCTCCAGGGATACATATACACACACCATCTATATATCCCCAAAATTCAAGGACATTCTCCTATCTAACCACAAAACCATGTTCAAAATCTAGAAGTTAACAGTGATCAAAATTACCATCTAGTCAATAGGTCCCATTTGTTTGTGTCAGCTTTAAATTCTCCTGTGATGGCATGAAAATGGGGGTAGAGTATTTGCTCCCTGTCCTTGTAGCTGTAAAGACTAAAGAAACAACTCACACAAAGTCCTTTGTAGAGTACCATGCACCTGGCATAGAGTCGGGCCATTTATTACCACTGCCATCCGTTAACAATAACATGTATGCCTCAGTTTCTCCATATGCAAAAAATATTTCATTTAACTACTCGATCACATCACAAAGTCTACTAAAAACTAGAATGTGTACCACTCAAGTTTTCCACTTGAAGAATTTAAAGCTAGAAGAATTCTTATAAATGCTTTATTGATTTCCCTTCAGTATGAAATCCAAACTTTTTCTTATAGACTAAAAAATAAGGTCTCCCATGATCTGAACCCAAACTTTCCTCCTAATTTTTTCCTATCTACAATAGTACTTTGATAATTGTGAAGGACCCTTTCCCAGAACTTCAAAATTCCCAAACACAAGAACTAACATAGCGTATAATTTCTTCCACAAAGTACAAAAGTATTCATTGATTTGTTAAACTAAAAAATTTAACTCTCTCATCCTAACAAGAAGTGTTTGAAAATAAGAACAAAAAGGTTGCAGTAAACTTGAGAAATTCCATATTTGCATACTTTCAAAATCAGAAATTACTGCATGTCTAAGACCTTCCAGAATATACAAACAAAACTGTAACAAGTAAATCTACATATAAAAATGAATTTCAAATCCAATAAACTATTGCAAGTAAACAGTAATTTCAGTCTCAAAATGAAAGTAATCTTTGGCTTTTCCCACATGAAATACTATGCCAAGTGAAAAAAAAATTTAACATTAAACACTACATAATTTTTTATCCAAAATAACCTTCATGTTTTACATTATCCACATACACAACACACACCAAGAAAACAGCTATATTCAAAGTACATAATTCATTTTCACTTGAATATAATAATTCACTAATCAATTCACTTTAACACAGAATACCTTTGCAGTAGGTTTTCATTAAACTTTGACATGTTATCAGTAAGTGTGTATGATAATTCCTTTCTTCCACATATTCCTAATTCATCTCTGTATGCACTGATGGTTCACGGAATCAGAAAATATAAAAGCATTTGCAATACTGGAAACACAAAATGGTACAAATCCTGACGGGAAGCTCCATGCTATCGAGCAAAACGACACAGTCATTAAACTGTGCCCCGCACATCACTCTATGTGACAAACTTTACCCAAAGACAAACTGTCAGAATGAAAAGAAAAGATACATTAATGAGACAAGCAGCATCGTTTGTAATAGCCCAAGACTGACTGAATGAACTAGAGCACACCTTCATAAGGAAGCTCTGCACGGCTGTGAAAGGAACAATCCATCTGCATACTTCTACAAGGGGACCTTGAAGCAGGAACAGTAACGTGTATAGTAAGCTACCTTTTGCCTAAGGTATAGATACACCAACTTACTTAAATGCATACATGTATTTATATGTACATATAAGTATTGTTAAAAATGGAAGGATAAACCAAAAACTAATAAAAATGGTTTACATTTTTACAGGAAGAGAGAGAGAACAGGTAGAGTGAAAACTAGACTTTTCTAAATGTATCCTGCTTTAGAGATTTTAATGTGAGCTTAGAATCACAAAAGTGATAAATTTTAAAAGGAATCCCTAAAAATAAGTTAATCTGTATAATGAGACAGTAGTTTAATCACTAATAGAAAAGAACTATTTCAAATGATTTAAAAACGAGTAATATTCTAAAAAAAGAAAAACTAACAAAAAAAGGGGAAATACAGCCAGGCACAGAGGTGCGTGCGTCTAGTCCCAGCTACTTGGGAGGCTGAAACAGGAGAATCGCTTGAGTCCACGAGTTCTGGGCTGTAGTGCACTATGCCAACCAGGTGTCTGAAATAAGTTGGGCATCAATATGGTGCCTCCCAGAAGGGGAAGCAACCAGGTTGTCTAAAGAGGGGTGAACTGGCCCAGGGCAGAAATGGAGCAGGTCAAAGCTCCGGTGCTGATCAGCAGTGGGATCACACCTGTGAACAGCCACTGCATTGCAGCCTGGGCAACACAGTGAGACCCTGTCTCTTAAAAATAAAATAAATAAAGGGCAGCACCTATGGCTCAAAGGAGTAGGGCACCAGCCCCATATACCAGAGGTGGTGGGTTCAAACTCAGCCCCGGCCAAAAAAATAAAATAAAATAAATAAAAAACAAGTAATATAAATATATATCCCTAATAGAAAGTATTCTAAGAACAAAAGGAAGTTAAAAAATCAGAAACTATTTTCAGTGATAACAACAGTGGCCATGTTGATATAAAACTAGTATCTATAAGATGAAGCAAGTAAGTTATGGTAATGTCATTTGGAACCAAGATTTTCAGCATGTGAAAAAAATATATAAATATAAAATCAAAGAAGTTAAAATCCTGGAGTCCTTAATTAGAAATACCAGAAAAACCTTCCTATTAAAATAAAATCCCCAACTTCATCCAATGAAAAGGTATAGCAACAATGACCAATTTGGAAGCAACGAGTACCACCTGCTCACAGTAATACCATTTCCTACAAAAAAGAACATGAGCTCCTTGGAAAAAAAGGCCAATTCAAGGCCTGGGGCAGAAACATATCAAAAGACCTGGAACATCCTGTTATACTATCAAAAGCGGTATCAAAAGGACTCCCACTAATTAAAGATGGGACAATTTGAACACCACAAAGGATAATATCTGCCAAGAACTGGAACCCAAATGTTTTTAGATCCTTGAGTTCATAATGATACCAAAAATTAAAAAAAAAAAACAACCCTTTGATCAGTGCTATGGAAACAATTCTTTATTTTCAGAACTGGTAAACAGGTAGAAAGAGTGAATATTAATCTTGACTTTTAGGAAGGGTGGGAGGGTAGGTGTGGGATAAAAACCATCCTAGTGGGTGTATAAACACTATTCTGGTGAAAGGCACAACAAAAGCCCTAACTTAAGCCTAATACAGGATATCTGTGTAACAAACATTTGTACCCCTTTAATTTTGTTTTGAAATAAAAACAAAAAAACCAATGAAATAGTTCATCAGAAAAAGTTCTTTTTAAAAGAACTCCACTTACAGGCGGCGCCTGTAGCTCAAGGAGTAGGGCGCCGGTCCCATATGCCGGAGGTGGCGGGTTCAAACCCAGCCCCGGCCAAAAACCACAAAAAAAAAAAAAAAAAAGAACTCCACTTACTAAAAATAAATTCACAATCCTAATGAAATTTAAGTTTAAGCAATTTAATTTAATTTAAGTTTAAGCAATAATTATTAATAGGTATTAAACTCATAAAATAAAAGCTACCTGAAGAACTTTTTAATGGATTAGAATAAACTAACTGATCACATCTTATCAAAAAAAGGAGACATTCATGCATTATTTTTATTTATTATGTGGTAAATAAGAAAGAACCACCACCCCCATTCGTGAAGCATTCTTGCCCCCCAAGAAGAAAAAGGACCCCAAATCAATGAAGACTCTTGATTCATCAGAGGAGAAAGAAACATGATAAATCACACCACAGGGTCAAGAACAGCAAAATCAAGGTTTCAGGACACTCTCATAGACAAACTACCTTATTTTTTCAATAAATAAACTGGGGGGGGGGGAAGAGGCAGAGTTAATTAACAGACTTACAACAGAGACTAAAGAGAGAAAACTAAACACAATGTCTGGCCTTGTTTGAGTTCTTATTTTTAATAAGCCAACAATAAAAATGAATGATGTTAGGAATTACATTTAATTTTAGGGGTAATAATGGTATTGTGCTTATATAAAAAAAATCTATATATTTTAAAGATATACACTGAAGTATTTATAGATGAAATAAGACTACTCAGATTTGCTTCAAAATAATTCAGGAGAAGAGGGGGGAACTGAGGAGCTGAGCTATCCAAACACCAGTGGCAATCACATAGGTAGGTGGCTTCTCCCGTAACAACAATAGCTAATATTTATTGAACACTTAACTAAACATTCGGTACAGCTCCACCACATTTATAGTTTAAGAAATTCCATCATAGTACAGCCAGAATTAACACATATGCCTGTCAGACTCCACAGGCCAAACTCCTAACCACCAGGACATACTCTGCCACTGTAATAGCTTTGCCACTCCACCAATAAGACCTTTCTACCAAAAAATGTTTCTCTTTGGTTAAAATCCAACATCCCTGCAACAGCAGCCCTATTTTCCCATATTTAAATACAACATTTTAGCCATTGTCTCAAGAAATTTTTACTGAGGACCTACTGCATGCCAAATGCTACTGAAAGATGAAAATCTAATCTGACCTCAAACAGACTCAATGCAATAGAAGCCGATGACAAGGAGAGAGGCTGACACCCTGTGCGAAAAGCCACAGAAGACACGGAGAGTGCATAGACCACAAGCGACAGGTATATAAACCATGGGCAAAGGACTCCCAGAAAAAATAAGACCAAAGAACAGACCCAAACAACAAGTAGGACACAATAAGAAAGACAAAGCCTTGGCCGGGCCTTCCAGGCACGGCTCAGGTGAGGAAGCAAAGCATTTATGGAAATACAAACACTTCCCTAAGCTGGAGCGCAGCCTCTGAACACAGGAGACAAGTCTCCAAGAAAGGCAAAAGGGTCGAATCCTGCTTTTGTCGAATTATTGGGACATTTGTGCCCAGCTTCTCTCATCTGGAAATCTGTGCCTTGGTTTTCCATCGCATGGGATAAAAATTTTCAAACATAAGGCTTCATAGCATTTAGGACACCACCTCTGAGTAGTCCCTCCATTCTGGAAGATACATTTAAATACAGTTTAAATTCAAGTTACTTCTGAAAAGAAGATTATTTTGAGATTAAATTCAGTCCCTTTTTCAAGCATGTAAAATTTCCATAAAATATAATTTAGCTGGCAATGAGTTGCCAACCTCACTGGTCTAAAATCTTTTGCTCTTTAAAATGCAAGAAAACTTAAAAGATTTCACATCCAAAGTCTTCATATGAGTAAAATAAACTGCTATTTTTAAGCAGTCATACTCTTTGCATTAAGCAATGAGTGACTAAAAAAGAACTTTCAGTTGGAGATTATCCCAATTCATCAACTAAACTTGTGCAGATCACTACCAGCATGTGAAAGAGAGGACCACATTAAACTCCTATGGGTGAACTACCAACACGACTTGGCTGGCCTTACTAATCAGCTCCAAGTAATACAGCTGGTTTCCAATCGTAAGGAAAAGTTGATCAAAACAATTTGCTTCTGATCCCTAACATGCATTTTACGTTATGTCATTCTCTCTGGACATCAGTCTTATCACAGCAAAAACAGCAGCCAATCTTTGCTAAAAGTCACCTGTAGGAGGCACCTGTGAGAAATACCATGGCAATGAGGGGTTAGGGAAGGGACTTAACACTCTGGCTCTCATCAGCAAGACGCAAAAGAGCAGGAAAGCATGTACCTTATTGGTTAGCAGTCTCTGCACCTGTTGCGTAGGTGGCGGGGGGGTGTCACTTCTATAAATAGACGAGGCCCTGGGCCTGCGGGAGACACAGCATCCCCAGCCCGACAGTCACCTACGTGTCAGATGTTGACACTAAGAATTTCATACATATTGACTCATTTAATGAATACCTACAAAAATCCTAATAACGTCTTACAAAAATCATTTTTTCTAATTAAATTGGATTTTCTAATTAAAAACTAAAGGCATTCATAGGACAACTCAAGAAAATAGCATGGATTTACTCGTTAAGTATTTTCAGTGGAAACATCTGAAGGGCACGAATAAAATAGAAATACACAATTTAAATGAAATTTAGGAACTTGTTTTAATTCAGTGTCAAAAAACTCAAATAAAATCCATCTTCCCACAAAAGTACCTTCCCCTGGTTTCACTTACCTTGATAAAGAGGAAACAGAATTTACTTCTAGAAAAGAATGTTAAAGCTGTTTTTATCTTTTCCCTATCAACTTAATATATGTGAAAATTGAACAGTTTGATTTGTATACGTAATAAAATTCCTCAAAAACACTTTAGAAAGTAAATCATTTCCAACACAGGAAGTAATCTGGCGTCACAGTCCGGCAGAAACCAAAGTAGCAGAAGAAAGCTCAGGTTCCGATTCGGACCAAGCTCTAAAGCCACATCTACAAACATGGTCAGGCCACTTAGCCTGTCTAAGGCTAAATATCTTCATCTAATTCACACTGGACATGGATCCAATAATTGTGGATGATAAAGTAGTTGAGGGCACCCGTCTACTGGAAGAAAGGCCAGTGGGATGACATAACCAGAATTCGCTGCCTCACCAAAAAGCTCGCACTGTGGAAGGAGGCTCACATTTTAGCTTGCCCAGTAATCAATAATGTGATCCTGGAGGTTTAAGTCTAAACTTCTCATCTGAAAAACGGAGATGATTACCACACTTATCTCATAAGGGTGTCACACAAATTAAGTCAGGAATACCCATAAAGAGCTCAGCACTATATCTGGCACTTAACAATTAAAATGAATTATTATAATGATCTCTCAGGCATTTTCTGACTAATGTTTGCCAAACATTGTTCTCATACGGCATCAGCACAAACACCATCAGTAAGAACAAAAAACAAGGGTTGCTTGGTTTAAATACAGCATTAAAAATTAAAGACTTTTTGTTCTGAATGTTTTTCCTCAACAAAGCAAACATCTACATATTATACAGTAATTTTTTTACTCTTATCACAATAATAAAAATTAAATATTCCAAGGTAGGTCAAAAGAAAAGGTTTAAAGATTATGTAAATATCATTGTCTTCTTTCAATTTATACATAGACTACTGGGTGATGGAGGGCAGGGAAGGAGGTCCAGATGTTTTTAAAATTCCCAAATGACTTCTTAATTGAGCATGAATTATGGAAGAAATTGTTTCTGACACTAAAAATTTGATTGTTACTTCAATAGCATATAATGAACTGAGTGTTAACCAATTCCATCAATTAGTTCACTTCTTTAAAAACCTCCAACACTTACTACATATATTTATTAAATATATTTATTTATACATACATATAAAAAATTTGTTGAGAGAGAGTCTCACTCAGTCGCAATGGGCATCACAGCTCACAGCAACCTCAAACTCCTGGGCTGAAGACATCCTCCTGCCTCAGCCTCCGGAGCAGCTGGGACTAAAGGCACCACCACAACACCTGGCTATTTTTTTTTTTTTAGAGACAGGGCCTCACTCAGGCTGGTGATAAATATTTATTCTTCTTGAAATGGAAGAATGACTGCCAGCTTCTACTCCTCAGGGCAAAATTCTGGTACTAAGTTCTAAGAACGTGCAACCAATGGAGTACAGATGGTACACAGCCTGTTACAGGCCACGGCAAGACCACCCTGAGGGTGTGGGGGAGGGGGAAGAGCATGCTTTAAGGGGAAATCAGATTTTAAATGTTGGATATAATTCAAATGGATGGGCACAGTGATACAGCAGCCAAGGAATGAGGGTCTGGCACTAAAGAAACAAACAGAAGAGTGAAAGAAAACCTGACTGTGCAGGCAGACATGTGACTGACCATTAACAAGACTCTTTTAAGGTATGTGTCTGCAGTCCCAGCTACTCAGGAGGCTAAGAGAGGAGGATCATTTAAGCCCAGGAGTTTAAGGCTGCAGTGAGCTGTGATCATACAACTGCACTCTGTCTCTCAATAATAATTAAATAAAATAAAAATTAAAAATAAATTTATAAAGTGGGAGGTAGCCAGGTGCAGTGACATGCACTTGTTGCCCCAGGAGGCTGTGGTGGGAGATTTGCTTGAACCCAGGAGGTCAAGGCTGCAGTGAGATGTGATCATGCAACTGCATTCCAGCCTGGGCCACAGTGTAAGACCCAATCTCTCTCTCTCTCTTTTTTTTTTTTTTTTTTTGTAGAGACAGAGTCTCACTTTACCACCCTCAGTAGAGTGCCATGATGTCACAGAACTCACAGCAACCTCCAGCTCTTTGGCTTACGCGATTCTTTTTTTTTTTTTTTTTGGCACAGACGAAGTGTCCCAGTGTTGCCTAGGCTGATCTTGAACTCCTGACCTCAAGCCATTCTCCCATCTCAGTTTCCCAAAGTGCTGGGTTTACAGGCATGAATCACTGTGCCTGGCTTCCCTTCTCTCTCTCTTTTTTTTTTAAAGCCTCCTTTTACTTAGAAAATGACCCTGAAAAAACCGTAAGGTCTACATTTTAAAAAGTGTATTTTAATGCAGTCATTAAAGAATTTGTAACAACATCTCTAAATAAGTCACATTGGACATTCAAGTACTGAGGAGATACACTGGAGTCGTTAGAGAAATGAGAAGTTTACTACGGAGACCACGGCAATTGGTTAGACGATCACTGCATCAAGCTGCACAGGAGATTATGAAGGTCTGGTCTGAGGCCAAGGCCATGCACTGGGAGTGCAGGGATGGAGGCATATATATGCACATACACATATATATGCACACATGCACACACATATATATATACACACACACATCTGGAAAACACTCAGAACAACAGCTTCACTTATATTTACACACACACAATTATTCCACTTAATCCTCATAGCATCCCTTTGAAATGATTCTCATCCCTATTTACAGATATAGAAACCAAGGCTCAGACAGATTAAATACTTTAATCAAGATTAAACAACAGACCCTGGATTCACACTCTGGTATGTCTGATTTCTAATACCTAACTCCACTACCCCTGAGATATGCTTAGAAGATAAAACTGACTGGGGGACGGTGGGAATAAAGGCTAGATTAAAGCCAAAGATCTCTAAGAAATGAACAATCCAAACAGAAGAATACTCCTTCATCTCTGAACCCTTGTCTTACTTTCAAAAAGAGAAAACTGAAGTTTCTCTAAAGCACAGCTACTGAAATGGGCATCTGCTCATTTTGGATCCTTCCTATTCGTTTTCCTACATTCTTTTTACTATCATCATTTCCTCTTTCACTTTGTTGCTATGCTGGGATTTAAAATCCTTATTCTCCTTATTCAATTGCTCCTCAACCTCTTGACTAAGATCAAGTAGAAAATACTTAAATACTTACTTGGCTCCTTAGAGGACTTAACAGGAAAAATGCACAGAAGCTTGATTTTACTGTAAAAGCTCTACTCCTATAGATTTTTAAAAATACAGATATTTGATATGAAGGACTTAAGTGTTAATTTAAAATTTGTACATACTGTAGTTACTTAAATATTTACAGATGAAATTATACAATGCCAACAATTGTCTAAAAGTGGATGGGTCAGGACTGACACTGTTTATGGTTACCGGGCCAGGTGACGGAAACCCACAGGTTCTTATACTATTGTGTCTACTTATTACTTGAAATTCTCCATAATCAGAATGTTCTCAAAAAGAAGGCCTAAGATTTATCTGAATACTATGTAAGTAAAGGAGGAAAAAGGGAAACAAAAAAGTATAAATAGACACATAGATTATGTTTCATTAACTTTCATTATAAATTTAAAGTTGGCTTTCCAAACTAACATTCTGGTTAAAAGCTGCATTTAATTTTAGGAAGCATTCTATGTTTATAAGTGTGAATAAGGAGAAAAAATCAGCCAAATGGTTAATCAAGGAACACAACGCTCCATTTTTATTAAAACTGACCACAGATGAATTTCCACTAATTTCACAGTATTTGAATGTACAACCTCACACACTTAGCGATGTTATTACAGATTCTTACATGGAGAATTTTCAGAAAATGCTCTGAACTTATGGGTTACTAGCATTGCATTATATTTCATCACAAATCCTTGGAACAGAAATATAAAAATATACATAGTCGTCCAAATTTCTTTTCTGTAACAGTGGAAGCCCCCTTATCCTGTGTATCCTCTTCAGAATAAACGCCAATAAACATGCATTAGGCGCTGAAGTGTGCACTGACTAGGTAAACAAACAAGAACCTCTGGAAAAGGAACGACAAAGCAGGCGCTGAAGAGTGGAGACAGTTACTCTAGGTTACCTCTGCTGGCAAATACAGAAATTAAACAGTAAGTACCTTGAGAAAATATCAACACTGGAGAGATTTCACTTTTAACGTCTGAGAAAACCCAAGCACTTTATCAGACCTGCTGCAGACAGCCCTCCCTCCAATTCAGATCTGATGCTGAGCAGCTGGTGAACCCGGGCAAGTCACTTCATCTGAGCTCAGTTTCCACATCTGTGACAGTAGTGACACACATATTACATCCCCTGCCCACATTTAAGAAAATCAAATGGCTTATCACTATAAAAATGTGTTACAAACTATAAGGCAGGAAACAAATGTATGATTTTATAAAAATCTAAGAAAGAAAAAGTAATGGGACACTAACAAGAGCATACAAGGGATCTGCCTTATGAATCAGAAGGGTTTCCCAGAACAAGATAAAAGAGAAGAAAAACAAGCTTTCTGAGGTATACAGTTCAAACATGATTCTCTTCCCAACCGGGAATTAATTAGTGCATTTACTATTTTTCAAACTTATTTGTTGTTCTTTTACACTTTATTTTCATCTGTCAACCAGAGCCCCCAAACAAACTCAATACCACTACTCTCATCTGGACACATCTAATTACAACTCACTCACTTTACTGGTTCTAAGCTATCAGGCCTCCAGGGCACGAGTCTATGTGTGAATGGAGTTTCCACGGAGTTGTCAATGCGCATGCTCTTCTGTCTCTAGCCACACCCACAGGGGAGTTTCATCAATCTCCACTATGCTTGTATTTACCATCCTGCTGTTAAACTAAAGCAGCACATCTCCCATGAACTTGAACCATTTCCGTAATTTTCATTCATTTTCTCTATGTAATCTGAACTTAATTTTGTGTTGCCTATATTCTAAAATAAATCAAGACTGAGAAGGGGGGGAGGGGAGGGGTGCTCCCACCATTAGGGCACAACATAAGGGTACACGGCACACGTCCTGGGTGTGGGACACGACTACCACAGGGATTTTACCTAACAAACACAAACACTGTAAGCTAATTGTACCCTCACGTTAATCTGAAACAAAAAAATTTAAATTAATCAAAATCACTTTTTCCACCTTTGTCTAACCATGACTACATACAATTTAAGCTTAGAAAAATACCTTTTAGTTGTAAGTTGAAAAAGAAAGCAGAAGGGAGAACAGAGACACCACGTTAATGCTGCCTGTGTGTGTTGAGTGTCCCCCCCCCCTTCCTCAGTCCCCGATTCTCACTCACAGAACTCTTTTCAGTTTACATGGCTAGACCAATTTCATATATCCTAACATTTTTCAACTGACCACCCAGTACTAAGCACAGCACGGTGATGACCAGGACCAATTTAAGGGCAGTGCCTGTGACTCAAAGGAGTAGGGCGCCGGCCCCAAATGCCAGAGGTGGTGGGTTCAAACTCGGCCCTGGCCAAAAACCGTAAAAAAAAAAAAATCAAGTATTTAATAGTCAATATACCGGGCGGCGCCTGTGGCTCAGTTGGTAAGGCGCCAGCCCCATATACCGAGGGTGGTGGGTTCAAACCCGGCCCCGGCTGAACTGCAACCAAAAAATAGCTGGGCGTTGTGGCGGGCGCCTGTAGTCCCAGCTACTCGGGAGGCTGAGGCAAGAGAATCGCTTAAGCCCAGGAGTTGGAGGTTGCTGGGAACTGTGTGATGCCATGGCACTCTACTGAGGGCCATAAAGTGAGACTCTGTCTCTACAAAAAAAAAAAAAAAATAGTCAATATACCACCCTTAACCATCTTTTGTTGAACCACATCTTAAGCAGAATTATGTTGCACAAAAGTTTAGTTTTACTGTACTCAATCATAATACCCGCAAAGCATTCCCTCATTACTTTGATGCACAAGTATCTCTACCCACTACTCAACCTGCCTTCCTCCTCACTACTCAACAATTGTAGCCATTTTCTCATTCAGCACTCATTAAAATATATGGATAGGCTCAGTTCTATAACCCTAGCACTTTGGGAGGCCAAGACAGAAGGACTGTTTGAAATTAGCAGTTTGAGACCAGCCTGGACAATATAGCAAGACTTCATCTCTATGAAAAATATTTTAAAAATTAGCCAGGTAGAGTGGTGTGCACCTGTATTCCTAGCTACTTGGGAGGCTAAAGCAGGAGGATCACTTGAGCCCAGGTGTCTGAGGCTGCATTAAGCTGTGATCTCACCAACGCACTCTAGCCTAGGCAAAAGAGTAAGATCCTGTCCCAAAAATGAAAAAAAAAATAAATAAATATGTATATACTGTATATATACATATACAGAGAGACAGAGAGCCTTTTGAAGAACTCGTAAAAGAATGTAGTAGGAATGATTATATGACCCTACCTTCCAGACTCCTGGAAGTTAACAATTCTTCAGCATTACACCTGTACGTGAAGAAGCGACATAGTGGTTACAAGCACAAACTCAGGACCCAGTACAGGCCGTAATCCTCACACTCTGGGAAGCCAAGGCAGGCGGATCGCTTAAACTCAAGAGTTCAAGACCAGCCTGAGCAAGAATGAGACCCTATCTCTATGAAAAACAGAAAAATTAGCCAGGCATGGTGGCAGGCTCCTGTAGTCCCAGTTACTTGGGAAGCTGAGGCAGGATCTCCTGAGCCTAGGAGTCTGAGGTTGCAGCAAGCTGTAATACCACCACTGCATTCTACCTGGGGAACAGCCTATGTCTTAAAAATGAAAAAAGCACAAACATGGACGACAAACTGCCTTCTAATCTAGATCTGCCATTTAATCAACTACGTGACCTTGGACAAATGACATAATCTCTCAGGGCCTCAGTTTTCTCAACAATAAAATAGGGATAAAGTATCACCTAGGTCCTAGCTCACTGTGACAGTGAATGAGTTAGAACAGAGCTCATATCAGGCCTGGGCACACGGCAAACACTGGATTCAGCAGCAGCAGGAACAGTGGTGGCATCACCATTATCAGAAAACTTGGGAATTTTCAACCAGAAATACAAACAACAACCACACCTTTCATCTGTGTATCTCCTTATAGTTGCAAAGCTCTTCTACAAAAAAGATGTAGATCAGGAACTTTCACTACGAGTCACACAGAATCTTAATCCTGGCTCCACCATTAGCCAGCCATAGGATCGCTGACAACTACCCTGTTTCCCCAAAAATAAGACATCCTCCGAAAATAAGACCTACTTACAGGAAAGATAAGACGTCCCCTGAAAATAAGACCTAGCGCATCTTTGGGAGCACACCTTAAAATAAGACACTGTCTTATTTTCGGGGAAACAGGGTAGATAACCACAGGCGAATTATCTCAGCTTTCAACTTAAGGGGCCTCAACTTCTTGATTTGTAAAGTTTGACAAACCATATATATTCCAGGAACGTCCTGGGGACTAAAGAGTCAAAGAACCTAAACCAACACGCACAATGCTAAACACTGTCAGTTTAACATTTTGTTCCTTCTCCCCCCCACCACATCTCACGTAGAACACCTCATTAAATCCTCATCCCACTATTCTTAAGTTTGTATTAGATTGAAACATACAAAAAAACTTGCATGCGAAGAAGCAAATACTGGCAATTTCATGTTTCAACCTAATACTATTTCCATTTACAAATAGAGACAATAGCTCTGTGGTTAAATGATTTATTCCAGACTATATGCATGTAAGTAAGGGACCTGAAAGTTAAATAATTTCTCATTCAGCCAGTTCACTAATTTTTTCAGTGTGTCTTGCTCAGAAGGGGAAAAAATATTTACTACCCACTATAAAGCATGTGAAACTACTATAACCTACCAGGTTTTGTTTTGCTATTTTTAAAAATGAGAAGGGAGGGCTGGGCACCTGCAGCTCAAGTGGCTAGGGCGCCAGCCACATACACTGGAGTTGGAGGTTTCAAATCCAGCCCAGGCCGCCAAACAACAATAACAACTATAACCAAAAATAGCCAGGCCTCGTGGCAGGCACGTGTAGTCCCAGCTACTTGGGAGGCTGAGGCAAGAAGATAGCTTAAGCCCAAGAGTGGAGGTTGCTGTCAGCTGTGACACCATGGCACTCTACCCAGGGCGACAGCTTGAGACTTTGTCTCAAAAAAATAAATAAAAATGAGAAGGGAGCCAGATTTCTAAGAACCCTTTGATTTTAAAAGTTATTTGTAGAACATCTATGTGCGCTGGAGGAGGTTAAGGGTTTAGGAAAAATCAAAGGAAAGAAATATTAAAAGAAGCATATACATAATTAACACTAATTCAAAAAGCAAAACTGGATCTAATTAGAAATCCCACTAGTTAGAAATTCCACAAAGCAGCCAGACATCAAATATCTATCCTGGTGAACGGTTAAAGGTGTTCAATACCACAGATAAGTTGTATGACAAACACACAAGGAAGAGTTGTATTTAACACTTTGCTGCTCAAAGGTATGGATTAATAATACAACATTACTGTAATGGAAAAAATCTGGAAGACTTTTCGTCTAATGGAGACTACTTTAGTAGAACTGTGTAAGTGCTAAATGTATTTCTATAAAATCCACAATCCTAAATTTAGGATTAAATCGCATAAACCATATCTGGAACACAGTGTGTGTCCAAACATGAAAAGTCCTATCAAAATGCACAGTACTAGTAAATAAATAACAAACGGTAACAGAACAAGGCCCCATAAAACTGGTGAAATATTTAACAGCATCAGATATTTACTGTAATCGGTCTACAGTCCTAGTCTACCTCTTTTCTCCTTCATTTCTCATTAACCTTTTTTTTTTTTAACTGCATGAGCAACAAAATAAGGATAATAAATAGAAACTGGTTCTTTCAATAGATTTACAATAGAACAGTTTTGTTTTAATCCTCTTACTGGCCTCTCCTCCAATTACGCAATCAGCCTACAGCAAGAGATTACAAAGCTCCCCCACCACCCCCACACACACAGAGAGAAAGGAAGGAGTTGGGGGAAACGAAGAGTGAATAACAGGTAGCCTCCACACACCACTTTCTGTTTCCCCCCCATAACCATAATTGTCATTAATTGTCCTCATATCAAAATTGAGTACATAGGATTCATGCTTCTCCATTCTTGTGATGCTTTACTAAGAATAATATCTTCCACGTCCATCCAGGTTAATACGAAGGATGTAAAGTCTCCATTTTTTTTAATGGCTGAATAGTATTCCATGGTATACATATACCACAGCTTGTTAATCCATTCCTGGGTTGGTGGGCATTTAGGCTGTTTCCACATTTTGGCGACTGTAAATTGAGCTGCAATAAACAGTCTAGTACAAGTGTCCTTATGATAAAAGGATTTTTTTCCTTCTGGGTAGATGCCCAGTAATGGGATTGCAGTTGGTGTGTGTCACACTTTATGGGGGCAAGACATGATTGCAAGAGGGACTTTACCTAACAATTGCAATCAGTGTAACCTGGCTTATTGTACCCTCAATGAATCCCCAACAATAAAAAAAAATAAATAAATAAATAAATAAATAAAAAAAAAAAAGAAAATGGTAAGGGAAATTAAAAAAAAAAAAAAAAAAAACAGGTAGCCTCCAAATAAGCAGCATTTCCACGAAACTTAATTGCCTCTCAGGAATCAGGATTAATTCAGCGCTCTTATTTTTCAAGACCTTACCCTTCAGCCATTACAGATAAATGTTTTCTTAATCCCATAACAAGTGGCAACTCTTCACGTGCTGGGGCTCCCATCTAGCATCATCGTCACTTCTGGAACCATTAAGCTGGCTGTCCCCGGCGGTGGGGGCGCAGTGTCACTACCACGGCGTCTGAGCGGCTCCTCTCAACTCCCCCAAACAAAAGTCCCGGCGAACTGAGCTCCCTCGCGGGGCGCGTCTCTGGCGCTGGCTCTTCCCATCGGGTTTCTCCGGAACCTCCCACGGGTGACCGACCCCTACGGCTCGGCGCCGGCCTCGCGCGTCGCTCCCTCAGCCTGGGGCAAGAACGAACCCCGGGTGCCCAGCGCGGCTCCACCCCGCACCGCTCCCGCGGGCTCCCGACTCGCCCGGGAACTCCCGTACCGCCTCCACGACCCCAGGTCCCCAGCTCCGGCAGCGCTCGCCAGTCGCCAGGTAACCGGGCTCGGGGCCGCGCAGTTAATGAGTAACGCGCCCGTGCACGGGAGGCGGCCGGGGGAGGGGCCGCCGCCCGACACCCACCAGCAGCCTGGGGAAGGCCCGATGAGCAGAGGAGTCAAGCCGCCCTCACCGCGCCGCTGGGGACCCCGGAGCCCCGGTGCCCAGCCGGGGAGTGCGCTGGCCAGGCCGAGGCAGCCTCCGCTGGGTCCCCGCGCGCCGCGCCGGCTCCTGCACCTGCCGCTACCGCCCCTCCGGGCCGGCTCTCGGGAGGCCGCGCGCGGTCGCCGAGGGTGGGGGGCGGCGCTCCACGCCTGTCCCTCCCCCGGCCGCACTCACCTGCCGAACCCACCGCGGCCGCTGCCCTCTCTCAGAGGCGCTCGCAGAGCCGCACAGCGCGCCGCGAAGCAGCAAGAGGCAGAGGACAGCGGGTCGAGGCCGCTACACTCCGCCACTGCGGGCGTACTGAGATGGGAGCCGCCACGGAGACGCGAGACTGCGCCTGCGTTGGGAGTGAGACTGGGGGCCGGCAGCCGGGAGCGGCTGGTCCCGGAGGAGGGAAGGCGGGGCCGGGGGCGGGGCCGGAGGGGCCGACGCGCTTCTGTGCCTCCTGGCGCCAGGCGGGGCTAGTCGCAGGTGCGGCGGCGCTGACCACGGGTTCCGGCGCGGATGGTTTCCTTGGGAACCAGCTGGAGTCCACGCTGGGCAGGGCTTAGCGGGCGGTAGACGCGACCTCGAGTTAACTTCGGGCTTGTTGGGCTTGAGAGTGGGAAGAGGCATCTTCGCCATGAGTTGAGGATTGCTGGAACCGACCTGAGACTCGGCATCCAAATGCCCCTTACAACGGGTGTGTGTGTGTGTGTGTGTGGTGTGTGTCTGCGCGGAGGCGGGGGGGGGGTGGTTCTGATGGAACACAGAGTCCATCGTTCTAGCAGCTGCCAAAGCGTTCGAGAATGTTGCTTCGCCTTCTCTCATCTTTTGAGTCAACTGTTTTATCCAACCTCCGCCCCAGTTTAGGTCCTCTAGGTAGGAAAAGTGAAAATACAGGAAGAACCAAACTTCTAAAATTCTCACAAAAAAGAGGCACTCTCCATATGTGTCTGTATGTTTAGTAACAGAGAGAAGCGATTTATGTGATACACATATTGAATGGGACCGTCATTCTGTTTATTAATCACATCTAGTAGAGGCAGTGAATATCAGAAATCTTGGGTTTGAATCTGTGACCTTGGGCAAGTTCATCTCTAATAGCCCCAATTTTAATTGGTATAAGATTCATTCATTGAGCTTTGAGTTGTTGGGAGATTAAATGAATGAATAAATACTTAGTGCACTGCATAACACATCATGCCTAATGAATATTGACTATTAATAACATTACTATTGTCCTCCACCTATAATCCAACCATAAATTTAGAAAGTTCTTTTTTTTTGAAGACAGAGTCTCACTATGTCGCCCTGGGTAGAGTGCTGTCGTGTCACAGCTCACAGCAACCTCAAACTCTTGGGATTAAGAGATTCTCTTGCCTCAGCCTCCCAAGAAAATCCTTTTTTTATTCAATTATACCGCATCTCCAACACATCACCAAGTCCTACCCATTCTAATTCCCAAATAATTCTTAACTCCAGCTCATCTCATATTCACTGGCACTAGATATGGTCTTCCTCATCAACAGACTCCCTAACACCATGTAGTTGGTCATTCATCATAAAATATAGTGTTGCCTACATCTACATAACTACATGGGGGCAGAAGTCATTACAAAGTCCCCACCACCCAAGGATTCAAGTGTAGGGAAACAAGTATATCAGTGATAACTAAGGAATGAATAAATTCAATGCACAGCAAACCCCTTTGTTCCCCAGTCTTGCCACACTCTCATACATCCCCGCCTGTCTTTACATATGCTGTTTCTTTTTCTTGTTATGCCATGATACCCTACCTTTTCCTTGCCTAGCTAATTTTTTATTATGCTTTGTTATTCTTTCTAGGCATCAATTCTGTCATGAGCCCTTCCCTGCTGTTCACCACCCAGCCCTATGCCACTCACTCTAGTATGGGATCAGTGCCCCCACTTGTGTTCCCATAGCACCTTATTTCTTCATAGCACACAATTATAATTGTAGCTATTTATCCATTTTCCTAATTAGACTGTGAGTGTCTTGAGAACAGACACAAGCCCTGACATGCAGCATGACTGGCTCCATAAATGCAGAATGAGTGAATGACAGAGTTGCAGAGTGCCCTGTCTTGGCATATGAATAGTTAGAGGACAAACCTATGATACATCCCATAAGACCTAGGATACAGTGCATCTACCGGAAAAACTCAGCAGTAGCCGTAGGCCTGAGTCTTTTGTTGCTCGATTTACAAATCACCTATCGTCCGTGAGGCTTTTTGGAATATACTTAGAGGTGTCTCCTCCTGAATACTTAACCCGCTAGCTCAATTTGAGAATGAGAAGAGTGGTAAGTAGAGTGGTAAGTAGTTGTTACCTGTAACAACATTTCAGTATCCTTGCAGCAGAGACCAAGGTATATTACAGGATGTTAGACACTCAGAGTCTCAGCCTGCAAAATGTAGAAAGTGCTGGTAGCATTCTCAGTTAGACTGCTTGTGAATATGTCGAAGGACAGACGCTTCAAACCTTTAAAAAGATGACAAGTTTTAATGTCCTCAAGTTTGCCCTTATTCATCTTTGTAAAAAAAATAAATTATATAATTATGTCAAAACAACATATAGAATGAGGTTGATTTTTTTTAAAAATCTTAAGTCTTTCCCATTCATATCTGGGGCCATAAAATAAAGGAAATGAGCACAAAGATATAGAAATTTTAAATTGAACAAGTCATTTGAAGGTTGTTACCTTAGTTATAACTTTTGTTGTGTTTGCCACTATTTTGTTTACAAAGTTAAGAAAATGCATATTTGCATAGTACGTTCCACTTTCAAACGGACTTTATGTTAATTATCTCCTGAATCCTTTACAAAAAACACTTTGCCACGGGGAAAGGTGGTTTTTCTTAACCTTTAAGCTTCTGAGCCTTTTGGCTAAGATCAAGTATGTTCTTCATCTTGAAGATGGAAAACTAGCCCACCCAAGTTAGGGTGTTGGTCTTTAAAATGCAGATTTATATCTTACAAACAATGGAATTTCAAACTCCTAAAAAAGTATATTGGACTTTCATATTTTCATGTCTGGGAGTATGGCAGATGAGACTCTGAGTCATTGTCCCACCAAAAATGCTAGATAAAATATAGAAAATGTTTATCAAATATATATCAATGAACAGGCAAGAGCATAGGAAACCAATGGCAAACACTAGGTTAAAGTGGGAACCCAGACTATATGTAACACTCCAAAACTGGAAAAGAAAAATGTTACAAGGGAACATTTTAGTTCTAGTTACTAGGGAAAACGTACCAAAAATAGTCTACCATTTTCCTATCTAGTGAAATAGTTGCTTGTTCAGTGCCTGCATTCCTATAAAAATTGGCTTTTGCAACTCCTATACAAAAACAACTGTCTCTAAAGTGTCTTTCACTAGATCAAGTGATGTTGGAATATGATGTCTGAATAATCAATTGAGGGAAATTGGATGGCTGGTACAAAAGGTTAACAGGGAAAAAAAGTATGATTCCCTTCAAGCAAATCACCTTAACAAATGTTTTGAGAATTGACTTCAGATGCAGTTTATCATGGGCACACACAAATTGCCATCAATTTTAGACCAGTATTTATTTATTGCTTCTCTGTGCCAAGTACATAACAAAGTAATCTTCGGTCAGAAGGAAGAGAGGAGGCATGAGACACAATGGGAGGACTTCCCGCCTTCTCCTTAAGTGTTTCAGTTCTAAGTTCTAGTCTATACCTGAGGCTTCCTTTATCCCTTCCCATAGGTTCTGGGAGAAATCCTTGTATCCTGAAAATATTTTGCCCAATAAATGGTATAGCTTTGAATGCATTCCTGTTACTGGCCACTAGAAATTATCCTAAACAATATATGTTCATGGAGGGATTGATTTCTGCAGCAGTTAAGAAACTCAAAGTAACAATAGCTTAATCAAAATAAAATTTATTCCTCTCACTTAAGTGCAGGTGGTCTGAGGTTGGTGGGGTGGCCTGAGGTTGGTGGGGTGGCCTCTAATCAGCAGGGATGCAGGCCCCTTGCATTGTGTGGCTTCACCATCCTGAAATGCAGCTCCCACATTATGGTCAAGCCATCACATCCTTTGGCCAGCCAGCAAAAAGGATATAGGGCAGAAAAAGGACACTTGTGGAAGCCGTGTACATCCCCTATGCTTACACCTTTCAGTCAAGTGTAGTCTTTATTGGGTAGACATATGCCCAGCTGGGTGATTCTAACACTACCGAGAAAGGGCAAAGAGATTTTGGAGATAAATAATAGTCTTTAGCTCACGATAAGAGGTGAGACTCAGGATGGGAGAAATGATGACAAGATAGGACATAAGAGTAGAGCAAAGGCAATGTTAGAAAACACGCAGTGTGTTCAGAGACGGTGAGCAGCACAGACAAGTTGGCACATGGAACAGGTGCAGGTGGACAGATAAACCTGGAGAGATAAGTAGGAGCCAGAATGCAGGAAGATCATAAAAGCCAGATTGAAGAATGTTGAATTTGAAAGAAGAGAGTTAATGGAAGATTTGCGAGCTGGAGAGTGAAATGATCAAAACAGTGTTTGGGGAAATACTAATGTGGCAGCAGTGTCTAGACTGTATTTGAAGGGAGTAGCTATAGGCAAGGAAATTAGGTAGGAAGTCATTGTGAGATAGTGCCCATAGCAGGGTCCAAACAGAAAAGAGAAACATTCCAATGGGTGCACTTGTCTACTGCAACAAGTGATTAGACACTTTGTCCCTCCCTCCCCACACACACCCCCACATGCTCAGCACTCACTGCACACTGTGATTTTACTCAGGAAGCATCTGCCGCCATGTTCAGTCTGTATCATTCAAGTGGAACTGAGTGCCCCCAGCTCCAGGGCTGAGCATGTGGCCCCAAGATTGACCAATCATGGAATCCTCCTGATCCCTGTGATTGGTTCAGTGACAAGCAGATGACTCAAGCAGAGCAAATAAGAATCAGTTCTGAGTCTTTGGGGTTACTGTCAAGAAAAGTGAATCTCTCTGAGGATCAAATGTAGGCCTCAAGCTTCTGGGGACAACCTCACCCCTTCAGTGGAGAATGTGCCTAAGGGTGGAGCTAACATGAAGAAGGGGGACCTGACCAACAGGAAGACCCAGTGTACCACCTGATGAGATCATTGGACTTCCTACACCAAGCTGTGCTTGAAGCCCGAGACCCCATACTTTTTGGTTATACACATGTGAACCTGCGATTTTCTATTTGCTGAGCCAATTTATGTTGGGTTCTCCGCCAATTGGCAACTGAATATACAGAAATAAAGGAAAGAAAGGAGTGACTGTTAATTCCAAGTTTTGAAGACAGTATGATCTGCCTTTGCCATACGAGGTATACGTGTCTATACATTCCATACCTGACTGATAAATTTCATCTTTTCCAAAAAAACAAATCTGCATTCAAAGAGAAGATGTTTGATATGACTGTGATTGCTCACAACGATGTCATGAAGGCTCTGAGACTACAGAGTTGTACATCATTGGCACTGGTTGAGGCCTTTAATCACCTCACCTCACCACCTGTTTTCACAAATGAGAAAACTGAGGCCCAAGAAGACTGATCCAGAGTCACAAAGCTAAGCCTTGAACCCAGGTCTTTGGAATACTAGTCTGCATATTTCCTGATGTATCTATGATTTCTATTATATTGATACTTCAAAACCAGACACCTAAAAAAAGTTGTCAAGTACATTTGAAATGCATATAATACAAGTGTAGACAACTTCCTAGGAAGCTACTACCTGAAAGTACAGTGTTCATTTGGGAAGCATAGGAGTGTAGTGATGCCACATTCTTGTGAGGACAGATGGCCAGTCTGCACAGTATGGTGCAACTCATGTCACTGTATACTCAGTGACACCAGTCATGCTCTGTTAACCACTAAAGACTGGACCTGGATAGATACCCGAGCCAAAAGCAACCCATGTGGCTAGGCAGATCAACTTTCTGAAAGGGCACGAACCTGTCTGCAATAGAGATCCTTCATTCTGTCTTGTGAAATCAACCCAATCAGTTTCCCCCTTTGCAAATGTGAATGGTATGTCCACAGAGAGGGTGGCCATTTAAGTCCAGCTGGTAACCCAAGTCAAGATAAGCCACCCTTCAAGAGACCTACTACTCAACCTCATTACAGAAATACTAGCGTGTAACTACACCTACATAGCGTGTAACATCTAATCTCTATATCTTTGCAACAATTCTTTTATGCATTTATTACTTTATTTATCAAGGGTCCTTTACATGCTAGATACTTTTTAGACACTGGGAATATGACAAAATAAGGCGATGTCCTTGCCTTTTACATTCCGGTGAAGGAGATGGTTAACATCATCCAGAAACACCTTCACAGAGATACCCAGAATGATGTTTGATGCAACATCTGGGCAACTTGGCCTGCAGAAGTTGACACCTAAAATGAACCATCAAAAACATGCTGCAGTTAGAAACAGCTGAGGAGAGGGCCACCAAGCAACATGCGTGGACCTTACACATACAATTCTAAGTTTTAAAAAATTTGGTATATGAATATATGATGAAGACCACACATGCACATTTAGAACTGGACTAAGGCAGATGCTTAGGAAACTGAGGCAGGAGGATTACTTGAGCCCAGGAGTTTGGGGCCAACCTGGGCAAGATAAAAAGACAGCATCTCTAAAAATATTTATTTTTAAGACAATACACATTTTATAAAAATAAAAATGTATGCAAATAAGAGGGACTTTACCTAACAATTGCAATCAGTGTAACCTGGCTTATTGTACCCACAATGAATCCCCAACAATAAAAAAAAAGAAAAAAAAGAAAAAAAAATGTATGCAAATAAAAATATACTTAACAATTTATATGTTTGTGTATTCAGAAGACAGGAATAGGAACACATGTAAATCAATTATGATATTCTGCATCAACTGGTAAGTATTAACTAAACTTTTTTTTTTTTTTTATTGTTGGGGATTCATTGAGGGTACAATAAGCCAGGTTACGCTGATTGCAACTGTTAGGTAAAGTCCCTCTTGCAATCATGTCTTGCCCCCATAAAGTGTGACACACACCAAAGCCCCACCCCCCTCCCTCCATCCCTCTTTCTGTTCCTCCCCCCATAACCTTAATTGTCATTAATTGTCCTCATATCAAAATTGAGTACATAAGATTCATGCTTCTCCATTCTTGTGATGCTTTACTAAGAATAATGTCTTCCATGTCCATCCAGGTTAATACGAAGGATGTAAAGTCTCCATTTTTTTTAATGGCTGAATAGTATTCCATGGTATATACCACAGCTTGTTAATCCATTCCGGGTTGGTGGGCATTTAGGCTGTTTCCACATTTTGGCGATTGTAAATTGAGCTGCAATAAACAGTCTAGTACAAGTGTCCTTATGATAAAAGGATTTCTTTCCTTCCGGGTAGATGCCCAGTAATGGGATTGCAGGATCAAATGGGAGGTCTAGCTTGAGTGCTTTGAGGTTTCTCCATACTTCCTTCCAGAAAGGTTGTACTAGTTCGCAGTCCCACCAGCAGTGTAAAAGTGTTCCCTTCTCTCCACATCCTTGCCAGCATCTGCAGTTTTGAGATTTTGTGATGTGGGCCATTCTCACTGGGGTTAGATGATATCTCAGGGTTGTTTTGAATTGCATTTCTCTAATATATAGATATGATGAACATTTTTCATGTCTTTGTTAGCCATTCGTCTGTCATCTTTAGAGAAAGTTCTATTCATGTCTCCTGCCCATTGATATATGGGATTGTTGGCTTTTTTCATGTGGATTAATTTGAGTTCTCTATAGATCCTAGTAATCAAGCTTTTGTCTGATTGAAAATATGCAAATATCCTTTCCCATTGTGTAGGTTGTCTCTTTGCTTTGGTTATTGTCTCCTTAGCTATACAGAAGCTTTTCAGTTTAATGAAGTCCCATTTGTTTATTTTTGTTGTTGTTACAATTGCCATGGCAGTCTTCTTCATGAAGTCTTTCCCCAGGCCGATATCTTCCAGTGTTTTTCCTATGCTTTCTTTGAGGATTTTTATTGTTTCATGCCTTAAATTTAAGTCCTTTATCCATCTTGAATCAATTTTTGTGAGTGGGGAAAGGTGTGGATCCAGTGTCAGTCTTTTACATGTAGACATCCAGTTCTCCCAACACCATTTATTGAATAGGGAGTCTTTCCCCCAAGGTATGTTCTTGTTTTGTTTATCGAAGATTAGGTGGTTGTAAGATGTTAGTTTCATTTCTTGGTTTTCAATTCGATTCCAAGTGTCTATGTCTCTGTTTTTGGGCCAGTACCATGCTGTCTTGACCACTATGGCTTTGTAGTACAGACTAAAATCTAGTATGCTGATGCCCCCAGCTTTATTTTTATTACTAAGAACTGCCTTAGCTATACGGGGTTTTTTCCGGTTCCATACAAAACGCAGAATCATTTTTTCCAAATCTTGAAAGTACGATGTTGGTATTTTAATAGGCATGGCATTGAATAGGCAGATTGCTTGAGGAAGTATAGACACTTTAACAATGTTGATTCTTCCCAACCATGAGCATGGTATGTTATTCCATTTGTTAATATCCTCTGCTATTTCCTTTCTGAGGATTTCATAGTTTTCTTTATAGAGGTCCTTCACCTCCTTCGTTAGGTATATTCCTAGGTATTTCATTTTCTTTGAGACTATGGTGAAGGGAGTTGTGTCCTTAATTAGCTTCTCATCTTGACTGGTATTGGTGCATACAAAGGCTACTGACTTGTGGACATTGATTTTATATCCTTAAACATTTTTTGATGACTTCTAGGAGTCTTGTGGTTGAGTCTTTGGGGTTCTCTAAGTATAAGATCATGTCGTCAGCAAAGAGGGAGAGTTTGACCTCCTCTGCTCCCATTTGGATTCCCTTTATTTCCTTGTCTTGCCTAATTGGATTGGCTAGAACTTCCAGCACTATGTTGAATAGTAAAGGTGACAGAGGACAACCTTGTCTGGTTCCAGTTCTAAGAGGAAAAGCTTTCAGTTTTACTCCATTCAGTATAATATTGGCGGTAAGTTTGTCATAGATAGCTTCAATCAGTTTTAGAAATGTGCCACCTATGCCTATACTCTTCAGTGTTCTAATTAGAAAAGGATGCTGGATTTTATCAAATGCTTTTTCTGCATCTCTTGAGAGGATCATGTGATCTTTATTTTTGCCTCTGTTATTATGATGGATAACGTTTATGGACTTGCGTATGTTAAACCAGCCTTGCATCCCTGGGATGAAGCCTACTTGATCATGATGAATGACTTTTTTGATGATAAGCTGTAATCTATTGGACTTTTTTGATGATAAGCTGTAATCTATAGGATTTTGTTGAGAATTTTTGCATCTATATTCATGAGTGAGATTGGTCTGAAATTCTCCTTTTTGTTCGGGACTTTTCCTGGTTTTGGTATCAGGGTGATGTTTGCTTCATAGAATGTGTTGGGGAAGATTCCTTCTTCCTCAATTTTTTGGAATAATTTCTGCAGTACAGGAATAAGCTCTTCCTTGAAGGTTTGATAGAATTCTGGAGTGAAGCCATCTGGACCAGGGCATTTTTTGGTTGGAAGATTTTTTATTGTTTCTTTGATTTCAGTGCTTTAAATGGGTCTGTTCAGGAGCTCTATTTCTTCCTGGCTGAGTCTAAGGAGAGGGTGTGATTCCAAATATTGACCCATTTCCTTCACATTGTCAAATTTCTGGGCATACAGTTTCTCTTGTATCTCTGTGGGATCAGTTGTTATTTCCCCTTTATCATTACTGATTGAGGTTACTAGAGATTTTACTTTTCTATTCCTAGTTAGTCTGGCCAATGGTATATCTATTTTATTTATTTTTTCAAAAAAACAACTCCTTATTTCATTAATTTTCTGAATGATTCTTTTGTTTTCAATTTCATTGATCTCTGATTTGATTTTGGATATTTCTTTTCTTCTACTAGGTTTAGGCTTAGATGTTAGTCTTTTGCGAATTCCATATGACCTCTTGTGAGATTGTTGATGCGCTCTCTTTCTGTTTTTCGAATGTAGGCATCTAAAGCGATGAATTTTCCTCTCAAAACTGCTTTTGCAGAATCCCACAGGTAGCTTGTGTCTTCAATGTTGTTATGCTCAAAGAAGTTAATGATTTCCTGTTTTATTTCTTCCTGCACCCATCTGTTATGCAACAGAAGATTGTTTAATTTCCATGCCTTTGGGTGGGGTCGAGCATTTTTGTTAGAGTTGAGTTCCACCTTTAGTGCCTTATGGTCTGAGAAGATACAAGGTAAAATTTCAATTCTTTTGATTCTGTTGATATTTGTTTTGTGTCCCAGGATATGATCAATTTTGGAGAATGTTCCATGGGGTGATGAGAAGAATGTATGTTCTTTATCTTTGGCATGGAGTGTTCTATATGCGTCTATCAAGCACAGTTGTTCTAGGGTCTCATTTAAATCTCTTATATCCTTGTTTAATTTCTGTTTAGAGGATCTGTCCAGCTCTGTAAGAGGAGTGTTAAGGTCCCCTGTTATTATGGTATTATCAGATATCATATTGCTCAGACTGAGTAAGGTCTGTTTCAAGAATCTGGGAGCATTTAAATTGGGTGCATAAATATTTAGAATTGAAATGTCTTCTTGTTGTATTTTTCCCTTGACCAATATAAAGTGACCATCTTTGTCTTTTTTGACTTTAGTTGCTTTAAATCCACATGTATCTGAAAATAAGATTGCAACTCCTCTTTTCTTCTGAATTCCATTTGCCTGAAAAATTGTCTTCCAACCCTGGACTTGGAGCTTTAATTTGTCTTTTGAAGCCAGGTGTGTTTCTTGCAGACAGCAAATGGATGGCTTGTGTTTTTTAATCCAGTCAACCAATCTATGTCTCTTCAGTGGGGAATTCAAGCCATTAACATTTATTGAGATAATTGATAAGAGTGGTAGTATTCTATTCATCTTATTTTGAGAGAATCCATTGCTTAGTTTTATCTTTTGCATCAGTATGGAGGTTAAGTTCTGTCCATTAATTTCTGAGTTCTTACTTTGCTGTTAATCCATTGTGGTGGTCAGTGTGCAGAACAGGTTGAAGTATTTCCTGTAGAGCTGGTCTTGTTGTGGCGAATTTCCTCAATGTTTGTATATCCGTAAATGAGTTGATTTCTCCATCAATTTTGAAGCTTAGCTTAGCAGGGTACAGAATTCTGGGCTGAAAATTGTTCTGTTTAAGCAGATGAAAGGTAGATGACCATTGTCTTCTTGCTTGGAAAGTTTCATTAGAGAAGTCTGCGGTCACTCTGATGGATTTGCCCCTGTAGGTCAACTGGCGCTTACTCCTGGCAGCTTGCAGAATCTTTTCTTTTGTCTTGACTTTGGACAGGTTCATCACAATGTGTCTTGGAGAAGCTCGGTTAGAGTTGAGGCGACCTGGGGTCCGATATCCCTCTGATAGCAGTGTGTCAGAATCTTTGGTGATATTTGGGAAATTTTCTTTTATAATATTCTCTAGTATGGCTTCCATTCCTCTGGGTAATTCTTCTTCCCCTTCTGGGATTCCTATAACTCGCATGTTGGAATGCTTCATAAAGTCCCATAATTCTGACAGTGAACGTTCTGCTTTCTCTCTCTTCTTTTCTGCCTCTTTTACTATCTGAGTTATCTCAAAAACTTTGTCTTCTACCTCTGAAATTCTTTCTTCTGCATGGTCTAACCTGTTGCTGATACTTTCCATTGCATCTTTAAGTTCCCTAATTGACTGTTTCAGTTCCTTCAGCTCTGCTATATCCTTTTTATATTCTTCATATCGTTCATCTCTTATTTGATTCTGTTTTTGGATTTCCTTTTGGTTATTTTCCACTTTATTAGCAGTTTCCTTCATTGTTTCGATAATTTCTTTCATTGTTTTCATCCTGTGTATTCTAAATTCCCTTTCTGTCATTCCTAACATTTCCTTATAGGTGGAATCATCTGCAGTAGCTACATCATGGTCCCTTGGCGGGGTTGTTCTAGACTGGTTCTTCATGTTGCCTGGAGTTTTCTGCTGATTCTTCCTCATGAGTGATTTCTTTTATCTGTTTCATTGCCCTAATTTTCCTTCACTTCCTCTTGCTCTTTAAGTTCTTGTGCTTGTGGACTAAGGGTTACAGGACCAGAAGGGTGAGAAGGTTGAAGAGCAAAAAAGGGATGAAAGAAAGGAGGACAGAGTGATAAGAAAAAAAAAAAAGAAAAATAGAGAAAGGAGAGAGGGTGGGTAAAAGGAATATTGACAAAAAGAAGAGAGGCACAGAAAGATGGAGACAGACCAATATAGGTGTACAGTAGGGTACTTTGACACAACCTTAAAAAAAAAAACCACCTTCTGGGGGTGCCCAGTTGCGTGGTTCCCTTGAGGTCAGCAGCTCTTTGCTAACCTAATCAGACACAGTACCCCACCTCCACCAAGTAGAGAGGAAGGAGAAAAATGCTATAAATCAAACCAAAACAAGCAAACAGAAAACTTTACAGGATAAAATTGCGTGAAAAACCAAATAATAGCAGTAGAAACACTAGCAAAAATGAAGTTCTAGTTATTGAAAAAGGCAGCAATAGGAAATTATAATTAAACTAGAAAAATTGAGAAAGAAAAAGGATCAGTATGGAAAAGGTTGAAATTAAAAACAAAACAACATCAACAACATCAAAATAAACAAAAAAAAAACAACCAAACCAAAAAAAGAACAAAAAACAAAAAAAAAAAAACACAACCAAAAACCAAGTAGTATGTATATGTTATTGAATATTGTCTGGGCAACACATGGTCTTCTGGGGTATGAGATGTTAATCACAGTTCTGATACGACTGGAGGCTGCTGATTTCTCAAACCCCAGCAGGTAGACAGCCTAAATCTCTCTTCAGCCCACTTAAAAGGCACTTTGAACTTGTAAACTTTCTGAGCAGAAGCTTTCCCAGGAAAGTACTTTTCGCTGGAATCACTGCTGAAGTGGCTATCCACTTACCCTGTGTGCCAAAACCGGTCTTACTCTACCCCTGAGGGTTAGGGCTGCAAGGCAGCTCAGACCCCACCCTTAGGCTATTTGGTCGCTGGGTTACCAGCTCCCACCCGATTCTTGCTCTGTGACCCTGAGGGCAGAGCTTGCCGGGGCAGATCGCTCACAATGGCTCCCTGTGACCCACAGCCAAACACTATTAGTTCCGTCTGGCTCAGCGGCTCAGATTGGGGCCCTAGACAACGGCCAAAGTTCTCAGCACTCCCACTCAGGTTCTCCCTAAGGCAGTTCAACTGAGTGCCAAGTCCAAAGACACCAAAACAGTTCACAGGTAAGGCCTTTCTGGTTTGCAGTCTCGCTGTTACTGAACTTACAGTTGCGGGCGGGTTTAGACGGATTGAACACATGCGACCACTTGCCGTTTTTCCACTGTTTTAGTCCTCCTCTTGGGGTCCAGAAGTCTCTCGCTGACTCCCTGTATCCTCACAGGGGCGATGATAGGCAGATCCCACCAGCCAGAGCTGCCTGGAGTCCTATCTCCCCAGACTCACGGTGCCCAGATGCAAGGAAGCTGTTACTCGGCCACCATCTTGCTCTAACTAAACTTTCTTAAGTTTCTTCCCTTTAAAAAAGAAAAAAAAGGCATGGCCAAAGTTTCCTCTGTAGCAGAGCAGTAGTCTATGGAAGATTAACAAGAGAGT
Organism: Nycticebus coucang; assembly: GCF_027406575.1. Classification (NCBI taxonomy): domain Eukaryota; kingdom Metazoa; phylum Chordata; class Mammalia; order Primates; family Lorisidae; genus Nycticebus; species Nycticebus coucang. Next base: position 53,511,377 of record NC_069782.1, read on the forward strand.
TTGTTTTAAAAAAAAAAAATGAATAAAAAAAGGAAAGCAAGATACCACCTCATCTCAATGAGAATGGCCCACATTATAAGATCTCAAAGTAAAAGATGCTGGTGAGGCAAGGACAGAAGGGAACACTCCTGCACTGTTGATGGGACTACGAACTAGTGCAGCCTCTATGGAAAGACGATGGAGAATCCCCAGAGAACTTCCATTTGATCCTGCGATCCCATGACTAGGTATCTACCCAAAAGAAAAGCAGTCATTTTATAATAAGGACATTTGCACTAGGTTGTTTATTGCAGCTCAGTTTACAGTCGCAACAATGTGGAATCAACCCAAGTGCCCATCAACCTATGAATGGATTAATAAACTGTGGTATATGTATACCATGGAATACTGTTCAGCCATAAAAAAGATGGAGAGGGGCAGCGCCTGTGGCTCAGTCGGTAAGGCACCGGCCCCATATACCGAGGGTTGCGGGTTCAAACCTGGCCCCGGCCAAACTGCAACCAAAAAATAGCCGGGCGTTGTGGTGGGCGCCTGTAGTCCCAGCTACTCGGGAGGCTGAGGCAAGAGAATCGCTTAAGCCCAGGAGTTGTAGGTTGCTGTGAGCTGTGTGAGGCCACGGCACTCTACCGAGGGCCATAAAGTGAGACTCTGTCTCTACAAAAAATAAAAAAAATAAAATAAAAAAGATGGAGATTTTTGTATCTTTTGTTACAACTTGGATGGATTTGGAGAACACTTTCCTAAATAAAGTATCACAAGAATGAAAAATCAAGCATCCCACGTACTCAATACTAATTTGAAATTTGTGGATTAACAATTTACTTGCATGAGAGAAAGACTCAAATTCAGGGAAGGGAGACAGGGTTTGGTTAAGTTCCCACGTAACACATACAATGTTTGGGCACATGGCACACTTCCTCAACACACCTTGAGTTGAAGGTCACAACTACAACTCGGATTATACCTTACAAATGCAAACAATGTCACCTAATCATATGTACCCTTATATTAATCTGAAATAAATAAATAAAGGAAAGCAAACCAAAAAGCAACAAAATCACAAAAGGAACTTAAACATGAATTTAAAAAAGAGGAGGAAAAATGTTAAACTGTCTCAGAAATTAAGACAAAGTTAGAATAACACAAACTTGGAGTAGACATTTGTTAAGATAAAAATAAAAACATTTAAAGTATCACAGAATATTAGATTGAAAAAAGCAAGTTAAACAAAATGGAAATGAAAAAAGCTGTTTTAAAAAGATTAGAGAGAAAATTATGCAAATGAGAGACAAGAAATCTCCTATGTGCACAATCTAGCAAAAGAATATGGGAGTTGGAGCTTGGGGAGAAAGTAGGCAAGTATTTTGAGAAACTTTCCAGAAATAAAAGATGTATATCTATAGATTGAAAGAATACACCATATCCAAAAGAAAAAAGTGGCACAGAATAGGCAAACCAAGACCTAGCCTAGTATAGCTACTAGATTCCAAAGCTAATGAAAGAATCTTCTGGGCATTCAGAACAGAATGGTCAACATGTGTATAAAGGGGAAAAATTAAAAATAAGACTCAAGTGGAACAAGATGGCACTGAGTAACAGCTTCCCTGCAACTGGGCACGGTGAGTCTGGGGAGATAAGACTCCAGGCATCTCTGGCTGGTGGGATATGCCTGTAATCATCCCTTTGAGGATACAGGGAGTCAGCAAGGGACTTCTGGACCCCAAGAGGAGGACAAAAACAGTGGAAAACTGGCAAGTGGTTGTGTGTGTTCAATCGACCTAATTCCACCGGCAACTGTAAGTACAAGCAGCAGTGAGACTGCAAACCAGAAAGGGCTTACCTGTGAACTTTTTCGGTGTTTTTGGACTTGGCACTCAGTTGAACTGCCTTGAGGAGAGCTTGAGCAGAGGTGCAGACAACTTTGGACATTGTCTAGGGCCCCAGACTGAGCCGCTGAGCTGGACAGAGTTAATACTGTTCGGCTGTGGGCTGCAGGGAGCCATTTTGAGACAACTGCCCCGGCAAGCTACACCCTCAGGGTCGCAGAGCAAGGATCAGGTAGGAGCTAGTAACCTAGGGACTGAGCTGCCTTATAGCCTTAACCCTTAGTGGCAGAGTGAGACCAGTTTTGACACACTAGAGCCTAGGGCTGTTGCCCTGGGTGGAGTGCCGTGGCATCACAGCTCATAGCAACCTCAAACTCCTGGGCTTCATGCCGCCCGGACATCCATAAGAGCTGCACCGTGAACCCAACACTCGACACACGCCCGCCGGGCCTCCACATGACCTAACCAGGAACTGCAGGAGCCGCGCAACCCCGTGTCCTCCCTCAGGTAACCGCCCAGCCTCCACACTGGCCCACTCATCAGGCCAGGGACACTGATAGCCGCGTGCCCTCTGGAGCCCTCCCTGCCTCTGCACAGAGCCCATCTCCTGGCCAGAAACTGCTGGAGCCTTTGGCTCTCTGTGTAAAAGTCACTGGGCACCAGGCACTCCCAGGACTACCCCCTGCCCTGTTGCTGGATACAGGTGTGTCACACACCAGAGCTGCTTCCATAACCAGAATTCCCTAGCTGGGGCAGCACCAGAGGAACTACACAGGTACATGCCTTACAAAGATCCAGCAACAATAGAGTGATCCCACTGGGGTCTCATGTTGGAGAGACACCTCCCCAACTCTGAGGATGGCCACAGGCAAAGATGAAAAACAATAATGAAGTGAAATCAAGGGAAAAACCCTGGCAATATGAATAATCAGAATAGATCAACTCCCACAGGAATCAATGGGGCAGACACAGCACAAGATCTCATGCACAAACAAATAGCTGAGATGTCAGAAATCGAATTCAGAATCTGGATAGCAAACAAGATCGAATTAGAATTCCAAGCAGCAACCCAAAAGATATCTCAAGAATTCAACGAAATCAAAGACCAAATGACCAAAGATTTTGACACATTTAGACAAGAAGTTGCAGCCCTCAAAGATCTGAGAAACAGAGTAGAATCCCTCAGTAACAGAATGGAGCAAGCAGAAGAAAGGATTTATGACATTGAAGACAAAGCTTTCGAATGCCCCCAAACTCTCAAAGAGGAAGAGAAATGGAGGGCAAAAACAGATCACTCTCTCAGAGAACTCTGGGATAATTCAAAGAAAAACAATATTCATCTTATAGGGATCCCCGAAAGTAATGCAGTGGCTTCTCAAGGCACAGAGTCTCTTCTCTCTGAGATTATAAAGGAGAACTTTCCAGACATGCCAAGAGATTCTGAAATTCAGATACCAGACAGTTTCAGAACTCCAGCAAGACTCAACCTGAATAAGACAGCCCCCAGACACATCATAATCAATTTCACTAAAGTTAATATGAAGGAGAAAATTCTGAAAGCTGCCAGACGACAGAAAACCATTACCTACAAGGGGAAGAATATCAGAATAACCACAGATCTCTCTGCTGAAACCTTTCAAGCTAGAAGAGGATGGTCATCAACTTTTAATCTCCTAAAACAAAATAACTTCCAAGCCAGGATCCTATACCCAATTAAACTGAGTTTCATTTATGACAGAGAAATTAAATACTTCAATGACATTCACATGTTGAAGAAATTTCCCATAACTAAACCAACTCTCCAGGACATTCTCAGACCTATCTTTCATAAAGACCAGCATAATCCTCCACCACAAAAGTAAACCCACCCAGAAAATTTTGATCAAAGTCCAACTTCCGGGCTCAGTGCCTGTGTCTCAAGTGGCTAAGGCACCAGCCACATACACGTGAGCTGGCAGGTTCAAATCCAGCCCAGGCCCGCCAAACAATGACAGCTGCAACCAAATTCCAACTTCCACAGTCCCAAAAGGATTAAAAATGTCCACCGGACTCTCAAAAGGATTATCGATATTCTCAATTAATGTGAATGGTTCAAACTCTCCTCTAAAGAGGCACAGGTTGGCTGACTGTATACAAAAACTCAAGCCAGATATCTGCTGCATACAAGAATCACATCTTACATTAAAAGACAAATATAGACTCAAGGTGAAGGGATGGTCATCTATATTCCAGGCAAATGGAAAGCAGAAAAAAGCAGGCGTAGCAATCCTATTTGCAGACACAATAGGCTTTAAACCAACCAAAATAAGGAAGGATAAGGATGGACACTTCTGAGGGAGACAAGATGGCAGACTGAAGCCAGCTTTCAACAGAGGCTCCCGTCCACAAGGAGAGTTAAGGGACAGGAATTTAGTAAGTATCCTGGTGGACTTGAGCCACACCAAGAGAGAAGGTTGAAGAACGCACATCAACACCGCTGAGGCAAGCTGATCACAAGGACGCAAACAAAAGGTACAAAATCCACCACCAAGCGGACGGGAGTCCCTCTCCCCCATGAGACCGGCTCAAGAGCCCCACGATTAAACAAACGGGCAGAAATTAAAGGCCCTCCCACTACACTCCACGGAAGAGACCTTCTAAAAACTGGACCTACCTCCCCTACTGGGGTGCCGTGGGGTTCTCCTGCTGGGCATAAAACTTTAAAAATCCTTTGCCGGCAACCCTGAATCCCCAACACTCCCCTCCCGCCCACTGAGGTCTGGAGGCCTGTCCCCCAGGAGTTCGAATTCTTGAGTGATTTCTCAAGGGGAGTGGACAGTCCCCGAGTTGCGACTGGTCAGCATTGACTCTGAGGCACGCGAGTGAGGAGAGGGCACCGGGCTGAGGGGGAGTCACACCTCGGCGGCACTTCCCTGTGGTGCAGTGCATCAATACGGCCAGGCATAAAACTGAATGAAACTCTAGCTTCCCCCCCACTCTCACTCAGGGTCTGGGGGCCTGTCCCCCAGGAGTTCGGATCCTTGGGTGATTTCTCGAGGGGAGCGCACAGTGCCCGAGCCGCGACTGGTCAGCGCAGACCCTGAGACACGAGAGCGAGGAGAGGGCACCGGGCTGAGGGGGAGTCACGCCTCGGCGGCACTTCCCTGCGGTGCGGTGAGCAGCCCTCCCCGGGCAACATTACTACACAAAACTGAATAAAACTCTAGCTTACTCACTGAGCGCCCCTACTCTCACTCAGGGTCTGGAGGCCTATCCCCCAGGTGTTCGGATCCTTGGGTGATTTCTCGAGGGGAGTGCACAGTGCCCGAGCTGCATCAGGTCAGCGCTGACTCTGAGACACGTGAGCGAGGAGAGAGCACTCTACCGAGGTGAAATCAAGCCTTGGTGGCACTTCCCTGCGGTGCGGTGCAGCAGCCCTCCCCGGGCGGGCAACAGTACGGCCAGGAATAAAATTGAATGAAACTCCAGCTTCCCCCCCACTCCCACTCGGGGTCTGGGGACCTGTCCCCCAAGAATTCGGATTCTTGGGGGATCTCTCGAGGGGTATGGACCCAGCATAAACTGCGGCTGCTCAGTGCTGACTCTGGGGCGCGAGACAGAGGAGAAAAGGGTCGGCTGAGTGCCTCCACCAGAGCGGTAGTTCCCTAGAGGCAGAGCAACAGCCGTTTTTTCTTTAACGGCAGAACGGCTCACTTCTGGATATTCTGAGGCCACACCCCCTGTCTCTCTGGGCAACCAGAGGAGGCCACCGGTGAGCGGGGGATTTCCTGACACTGCTCACAAACCCGGGAAGCTTCCAGGGCGGGGCCGACCCAGAGAGGTGATTGGACACAAGCCTTCAGCAGCAAAGAGGACACAAACCTCCAGCAGCAAAGACGTTTGAACTCAGAACAGCCCATCTTCTGTAGGCGATTTCAGCAGGAACAGAGACAGAACCCCGCAAAGTTGTCTGTTCTGTTCTGTTCTGTTAACAGCACCCATCAGGGACGGGGCTAAGCCTGAGTGAACACCTCCTTCCCATCACCTGCATCAAGCACTCCAAGATGTCAGGCCCCATCTCCTCCTGCTACATAGCGGCAGTCTGCGGGGGCCTGCCAGACTTCCTTGCGATTCAGGCAGGTGCAAACCCCTAGAGTATCTGCTCACTGCAGGCAACTGGGTTAGCCATCTGCAGAGATACCAGTGACTGGGTCCGATGGAGGGGCAAAGTGGGGAAGGAGACGTCAACCTTCCCAGACTGCTCTGTTTGCTGGGTGGCTCCTCCTGACTTCACGCTGCACTGTGATGAGCTATGTCAGAGGAGTCACCAGGCCCCTGTGATCCAGTTCCCAGAGACCTCTTGAACTCTCCCACCTGAGACAGGTGCCGATTGAGACAGTTGATTTGGACATTTTGAACTGGGCTAAAAGACTGAGGACTTTTCAGGTGGTGCCCTGAGTGTGCGGTTGTAGGAAGGTTTGATTCTCCTTTTCCAACTGGGGCCAGAGGGGGGCAGGCGGGGTGACTTAATTGCTTAATTTTCCACACAGCTGAGACTTCAAGCCAGAGTAGAAGTCGCAATAGGATCGAACAGAAACCAGCTGAAAACAAGACAGAACCACTTAACTCCACCACACCAGACAGGGCCCCAGTTTCTCAGGCCACAACACTGTACGGGCCCTTGATAAAGCCCCAGGGGAAAAATCAAAGGGAGTAAAATAACCATGGTGCGGAATCAGCGGAAAAACTCTGATAACATGAATAACCAGAATATATCAACCCCCCCAAGAAAAGATACGGCAGATGTGTTTGAAGATCCCATTCATAAACAACTGGCTGAGATGTCAGAAATTGAATTCAGAATTTGGATTGCAGACAAGATTAATAAAATGGAATTAGGAATTCGAGGAGAAACCCAAAAGTTGTCTCAAGAATTTAACGAATTTGAAGACAAAACCACCAAAGACTTAGACACACAGAAGCAAGAATTTACAGCCCTCAAAGATATGAAAAATACAGTAGAATCCCTCAGCAACAGAATGGAGCAAGCAGAAGAAAGGATTTCTGACATTGAAGATGAAGTCTTCGAACGCTCCCAATCTCTCAAAGACGAAGAGAAATGGAGAGCGAAAATGGATCACTCACTCAGAGAGCTCTCAGATAATTCGAAAAAAAACAACATAAGGGTTATAGGAATTTCGGAGAATGATGAAGTGGCTGCCAAGGACACAGAGGCCCTTCTACATGAAATTATGAAAGAAAATTTTCCAGACATGCCTAGAGAATCTGAAATTCAGATAGCAGACAGCTTCAGAACCCCAGCACGATTCAACCCCAATAAGTCATCCCCCAGACATATCATAATTAGCTTCACTAAAGTTAACATGAAAGAGAAGATTCTCAAAGCAGCCCGGCGAAAGAAAACTATTACGTACAAAGGTAAGAATATTAGAATAACTGCAGATCTCTCTGCTGAAACTTTTCAAGCCACAAGAGAATGGTCATCAACTTTTAATCTCCTAAAGCAAAATAACTTTCAACCCAGGAACATGTATCCAGCTAAACTGAGTTTCATCTATGATGGAGAAATTAAATACTTCAATGACATTCATATGTTGAAAAAATTTGCCATAGGAGGCGGAGCAAGATGGCAGCCGAGTAACAGCTTCCTGGCATCTGGGCACCGTGAGTCTGGGGAGATAGGACTCCAGGCATCTCTGGCTGGTGGGAACTGCCTATCATCACTCCTATGAAGATACAGGGAGTCAGCGAGAGACTTCTGGACCCCAAGAGGAGGACTAAAACAGTGGAAAACCGGCAAGTGGTCTCGTGTGTTCAATCCGTCTAAACCCGCCCACAACTGTAAGTTCAGCAGCAGCGAGACTGCAAACCAGAAAGGCCTTACCTGTGAACTGTTTTGATGTCCTTGGACTTGGCACTGAGTTGAACTGCCTTGGGGAAGGCCTGAGCAGGAGTGCGGAGAACTTTGGCCGTTGTCTAGGGCCCCAGTCTGAGCCGCTGAGCCAGACGGAGCTAATAGTGTTTGGCGGTGGGTCACACGGATCCATTGTCAGTGATCTGCCCCGGCAAGCTCCGCCCTCAGGGTCGCAGAGCTAGAAACGGGTGGGAGCTGGTAACCCAGCAACCAAGTAGCCTAAGGGTGGGGTCTGAGCCGCCTTGCAGCCCTAACCCTCAGGGGCAGAGTGAGACCGGTTTTGGCACACTGGGTAAGTGGATAGCCACTTCAGCAGCGATTCCAGCGAGAAAGCTGGGAAAGCTTCTGCTCAGCAAGTTTACAAGTTCAAAGTGCCTTTTAAGTAGGCTGAAGAGAGATTTAGAGTGTCTACCTGCTGGGGTTTGAGAAATCAGCAGCCTCCAGTCGTATCAGAACTGTGACTAACATCTCATACCCCAGAAGACCACGTGTTGCCCAGACAATATTCAATAACATATACAAACTGCTTTGTTTTTGGTTGTGCATTTTTTTCCTTTTTTTCTTTTGTTTGGTTGTTTTTTTTGTTTGTTTGTTTGTTTATTTTGACGTTGCTGATGTTCTTTTGTTTTTTTAATTTCAATCTTTTCCACACAGATCCCTTTTTCTTTCTCAATTTTCCTAGTTTAACTATAATTTCCCATTGCTGCCTTTTTTAATAACTTAAACTTCATTTTTGCTAGTGTTTCTACCGATATAATTTGGTTTTTCACCCAATTTTATCCCTGTAAAGTTTTCTGTTTGCTTCTTTTGGTTTGATTTATAGCATTTTTGTCTTTCCTCTCTACTTGGTGGAGGTGGGGTACTGTGTCTGATCAGGTTAGCAAAGAGCTGCTGACCTCAAGGGAACCACGCAACTGGGAACCCCCAGAAGCTGGGGTTTCTTAAGGTTGTGTCAAAGTACCCTACTGTACACCTATATTGCCCTGTCTCCCTCTTTCTGTGCCTCTCTTCTTTTTGTCAATATTCCTTATACCCACCCCCTCTCCTTTCTCTATCTTTCTTTTTTTCTTATCACTCAGTCCTCCTTTCTTTCATCCCCTTTTTTTGCTCTTCAACCTTCTCACGCTTCTGGTCCTGTAACCCTTAGTCCACAGGCACAAGAACTAAAAGAGCAAGAGGAAGTGAAAGGAAAATTAGGGCAAGGAAACAGATAAAAGAAATCACTCATGAGGAAGAATCAGCAGAAAACTCCAGGCAACATGAAGAACCAGTCTAGAACAACCCCACCAAGGGACCATGAGGTACCTACTGCAGATGATTCCACCTATACAGAAATGTTAGGAATGACAGAAAGGGAATTTAGAATACACATGTTGAAAACAATGAAAGAAATGATGGAAACAATGAAGGAAATTGCTAATAAAGTGGAAAATAACCAAAAGGAAATCCAAAAACAGAATCAAATAAGAGATGAACGATATGAAGAATATAAAAAGGATATAGCAGACCTGAAGGAACTGAAACAGTCAATTAGGGAACTTAAAGATACAATGGAAAGTATCAGCAACAGGTTAGACCATGCACAAGAAAGAATTTCAGAGGTAGAAGACAAAGTTCTTGAGATAACTCAGACAGTAAAAGAGGCAGAAAAGAAGAGAGAGAAAGCAGAATGTTCACTGTCAGAATTATGGGACTTTATGAAGCGTTCCAACATACGAGTTATAGGAATTCCAGAAAGGGAAGAAGAATGCCCCAGAGGAATGGAAGCCATACTAGAGAATATTATAAAAGAAAATTTCCCAAACATCACCAAAGAGTCTGACACACTGCTGTCAGAGGGATATCGGACCCCGGGTCGCCTCAACTCTAACCGAGCTTCTCCAAGACACATTGTGATGAACCTGTCCAAAGTCAAGACAAAAGAAAAGATTCTGCAAGCTGCCAGGAGTAAGCGCCAGTTGACCTATAGGGGCAAATCCATCAGAGTTACCGCAGACTTCTCTAATGAAACTTTCCAAGCAAGAAGACAATGGTCATCTACCATTAATCTACTTAAACAGAACAATTTTCAGCCCAGAATTCTGTACCCTGCTAAGCTAAGCTTCAAAATTGACGGAGAAATCAAATTATTTACGGATATACAAACATTGAGGAAATTCGCCACAACAAGACCAGCTCTACAGGAAATACTTCAACCTGTTCTGCACACTGACCACCACAATGGATCAGCAGCAAAGTAAGAACTCAGAAATCAAAGGACAGAACCTAACCTCCACACTGATGCAAGAGATAAAACTAAGCAATGGACTCTTACCAAATAAGACGAATAGAATACTACCACACTTATCAATTATCTCAATAAATGTTAATGGCTTGAATTCCCCACTGAAGAGACAGATTGGCTGACTGGATTAAAAAACACAAGCCATCCATTTGGTGTCTGCAAGAAACACACCTGGCTTCAAAAGACAAATTAAAGCTCCAAGTCAAGGGTTGGAAGACAATTTTTCAGGCAAATGGAATTCAGAAGAAAAGAGGAGTTGCAATCTTATTTTCAGATACATGTGGATTTAAAGCAACTAAAGTCAAAAAAGACAAAGATGGGGCGGCGCCTGTGGCTCAAGGAGTAGGGCGCCGGTCCCATATGCTGGAGGTGGCGGGTTCAAACCTAGCCCCGGCCAAAAACAAAAAAAAAAAAAAAAAACAAAAAAAGACAAAGATGGTCACTTTATATTGGTCAAGGGAAAAATACAACAAGAAGACATTTCCATTCTAAATATTTATGCACCCAATTTAAATGCTCCCAGATTCTTGAAGCAGACCTTACTCAGTCTGACCAATATGATATCTGATAATGCCATCATAACACGGGACTTTAACACACCTCTTACAGAGCTGGACAGATCCTCTAAACAGAAATTAAACAAAGACGTAAGAGATTTAAATGAGACCCTAGAACAACTGTGCTTGATAGACGCATATAGAACACTCCACCCCAAAGATAAAGAATATACATTCTTCGCATCACCACATGGAACATTCTCCAAAATTGATCATATCCTGGGACACAAAACAAATATCAACAGAATCAAAAGAATTGAAATTTTACCTTGTATCCTTTCAGACCATAAGGTACTAAAGGTGGAACTCAACTCTAACAAAAATGCTCAAGCCCACCCAAAGGCATGGAAATTAAACAGTCTTCTGTTGAATAACAGATGGGTGAAGGAAGGAATAAAACAGGAAATCATTAACTTCCTTGAGCATAACAACAATGAAGACACAAGCTACCAAAACCTGTGGGATACTGCAAAAGCAGTTTTGAGAGGAAAATTCATCGCTTTAGATGCCTACATTCGAAAAACAGAAAGAGAGCACATCAACAATCTCACAAGAGATCTTATGGAATTGGAAAAAGAAGAACAATCTAAGCCTAAACTCAGAAGAAAAGAAATATCCAAAATCAAATCAGAGATCAATGAAATTGAAAACAAAAGAATCATTCAGAAAATTAATGAAACAAGGAGTTGGTTTTTTGAAAAAATAAATAAAATAGATAAACCATTGGCCAGACTAACTAGAAATAGAAAAGTAAAATCTCTAATAACCTCAATCAGAAACGATAAAGGGGAAATAACAACTGATCCCACAGAGATACAAGAGATCATCTCTGAATACTACCAGAAACTCTATGCCCAGTAATTTGACAATGTGAAGGAAATGGATCAATATTTGGAATCACACCCTCTCCCTAGACTTAGCCAGGATGAAATAGACCTCCTGAACAGACCAATTTCAAGGACTGAGATCAAAGAAACAATAAAAAAGCTTCCAACCAAAAAATGCTCTGGTCCAGATGGCTTCACTCCAGAATTCTATCAAACTTTCAAGGAAGAGCTTATTCCTGTACTGGAGAAATTATTCCAAAAAACTGAGGAAGAAGGAATATTCCCCAACACATTCTATGAAGCAAACATCACCCTGATACCAAAACCAGGAAAAGACCCAAACAAAAAGGAGAATTTCAGACCAATCTCACTCATGAACATAGACGCAAAAATTCTCAACAAAATCCTAGCCAATAGATTACAGCTTATCATCAAAAAAGTCATTCATCATGATCAAGTAGGCTTCATCCCAGGGATGCAAGGCTGGTTTAACAAACACAAGTCTATAAATGTTATCCACCATATTAACAGAGGCAAAAATAAAGATCACATGATCCTCTCAATAGATGCAGAAAAAGCATTTGATAAAATCCAGTATCCTTTTCTAATTAGAACACTGAAAAGTATAGGCATAGGTGGCACATTTCTAAAACTGATTGAAGCTATCTATGGCAAACCCACAGCCAAAATTTTCCTGAATGGAATAAAACTGAAAGCTTTTCCTCTTAGAACTGGAACCAGACAAGGTTGTCCTCTGTCACCTTTACTATTCAACGTAGTGCTGGAAGTTCTAGCCAATACAATTAGGCAAGACAAGGAAATAAAGGGAATCCAAACGGGAGCAGAGGAGGTCAAACTCTCCCTCTTTGCTGATGAGACGATCTTATACTTAGAGAACCCCAAAGACTCAACCACAAGACTCCTAGAAGTCATCAAAATATACAGTAATGTTTCAGGATATAAAATCAATGTCCACAAGTCAGTAGCCTTTGTATACACCAATAACAGTCAAGATGAGAAGCTAATTAAGGACACAACTCCCTTCACCATAGTCTCAAAGAACATGAAATATCTAGGAATATACCTAACGAAGGAGGTGAAGGACCTCTATAAAGAAAACTATGAACTCCTCAGAAAGGAAATAGCAGAGGATATTAACAAATGGAAGAACATACCATGCTCATGGATGGGAAGAATCAACATTGTTAAAATGTCTATACTTCCCAAAGCTATCTACCTTTTCAATGCCATTCCTATCAAAATACCTACATCGTACTTTCAAGATTTGCAAAAAATGATTCTGCGTTTTGTATGGAACCAGAAAAAACCCCGTATAGCTAAGGCAGTTCTTAGTAACAAAAATAAAGCTGGGGGCATCAGCATACCAGATTTTAGTCTGTACTACAAAGCCATAGTGGTCAAGACAGCATGGTACTGGCACAAAAACAGAGACATAGACACTTGGAATCAAATTGAACACCAAGAAATGAAACTAACATCTTGCAACCACCTAATCTTCGATAAACAAAACAAGAACTTATCTTGGGGGAAAGACTCCCTATTCAATAAATGGTGTTGGGAGAACTGGATGTCTACATGTAAAAGACTGAAACTGGACCCACACCTTTCTCCACTCACAAAAATTGATTCAAGATGGATAAAGGACTTAAATTTAAGGCATGAAACAATAAAAATCCTCAAAGAAAGCATAGGAAAAACACTGGAAGATATTGGTCTGGGGGAAGACTTCATGAAGAAGACTGCCATGGCAATTGCAACAACAACAAAAATAAACAAATGGGACTTCATTAAACTGAAAAGCTTCTGTACAGCTAAGGACACAATAACCAAAACAAAGAGACAACCTACACAATGGGAAAGGATATTTGCATATTTTCAATCAGACAAAAGCTTGATAACCAGGATCTATAGAGAACTCAAATTAATCCACATGAAAAAAGCCAACAATCCCTTATATCAATGGGCAAGAGACATGAATAGAACTTTCTCTAAAGATGACAGACGAATGGCTAACAAACACATGAAAAAATGTTCATCATCTCTATATATTAGAGAAATGCAAATCAAAACAACCCTGAGATATCATCTAACCCCAGTGAGAATGGCCCACATCACAAAATCTCAAAACTGCAGATGCTGGCGTCGATGTGGAGAGAAGGGAACACTTTTACACTGCTGGTGGGACTGCAAACTAGTACAACCTTTCTGGAAGGAAGTATGGAGAAACCTCAAAGCACTCAAGCTAGACCTCCCATTTGATCCTGCAATCCCATTACTGGGCATCTACCCAGAAGGAAAAAAATCCTTTTATCATAAGGACACTTGTACTAGACTGTTTATTGCAGTTCAATTTACCATTGCCAAAATGTGGAAACAGCCTAAATGCCCACCAACCCAGGAATGGATTAACAAGCTGTGGTATATGTATACCATGGAATACTATTCAGCTATTTAAAATAATGGAGACTTTACATCCTTCGTATTAACCTGGATGGAAGTGGAAGACATTATTCTTAGTAAAGCATCACAAAAATGGAGAAGCATGAATCCTATGTACTCAATCTTGATATGAGGACAATTAATGACAATTAAGTTTATGGGGGGGGAAGCAGAAAGAGGGATGGAGGGAGGAGGGTGGGGCCTTAGTGTGTGTCACACTTTATGGGGGCAAGACATGATTGCAAGAGGGACTTTACCTAACAATTGCAATCAGTGTAACTGGCTTATTGTACCCTCAATGAATCCCCAACAATAAAAAAAAGAAAAAGAAAAAATTTGCCATAAGTAAACCAGCTCTTCAGGATATTCTCAGACCTATCCTCCACAATGACCAACCCAATCCTATACCACAAAAGTAAACTCACTAAGAAACTTCGGATCAAACTCCAACTTCCACACTGGTGAAAGGATTAAAAATGTCCACTTGACCTTTGAAAAACTCGATACCCAAAATTCCACCAGACTTATCAATACTCTCCATCAATGTGAATGGCTTAAACTGTCCTCTAAAGAGGCATAGGTTAGCTGACTGGATACAAAAACTCAAGCCAGATATTTGTTGCATACAAGAGTCACATCTTAACATAAAAGACAAATACAGACTCAGGGTGAAAGGATGGTCATCCATATTTCAGGCAAATGGTAATCAGAAAAAAGCAGGTGTTGCAATTTTATTTGCAGATACAGTAGGCTTTAAACCATCAAAAGTAAGGAAGGACAAGAATGGTCACTTCATATTTGTTAAGGGTAATACTCAACATGATGAGATCTCAATTATTAATATCTATGCACCCAACCAGAGTACACCTCAATTTATAAGAGAAACTCTAACAGACATGAGTAACTTGATTTCCTCCAGCTCCATAATCGTCGGAGATTTCAACACTCCTTTGGCAGTGTTGGATCGATCCTCCAGCAAGAAGCTAAGCAAAGAAATCTTAGATTTAAACCTAACCATCCAATATTTAGATTTAGCAGACATCTACAGAACATTTCATCCCAACAAAACTGAATACACACACTTCTCATCAGCCCACGGAACTTGCTCCAAAATTGACCACATTTTAGGTCACGAGTCTAACCTCAGTAAATTTAAAGGAATAGAAATTATTCCATGCATCTTCTCGGACTATCCTGGAATAAAACTTGACTTGAGTAACAACAGGAATCTGCATACTCATACAAAAACATGGAAGTTAAATAACCTTATGCTGAATGATAGCTGGGTCAGAGATGAGATTAAGAAAGAAATCGCCAATTTTTTGGAACAAAACGACAATGAAGACACAAACTATCAGAACCTCTGGGACACCGCTAAGGCAGTTCTAAGAGGGAAATTTATAGCACTGCAAGCCTTCCTCAAGAGAACGGAAAGACAGGAAGTTAACAACTTAATGGGACATCTCAAGCAACTGGAAAAGGAAGAATATTCCAACCCCAAACCCAGTAGAAGAAAAGAAATAACCAAAATTAGAGCAGAATTAAATGAAATTGAAAGCAAAAGAATAATACAACAGATAAATAAACCAAAAAGCTGGTTTTTTGAAAAGGTCAATAAAATAGATAAACCTCTGGCCAACCAAATCAGAAAAAAAAGAGTAAAACCTCTAATATCATCAATCAGAAACAACAAAGACGAAATAACAACAGACTCATCAGAAATCAAAAAAATCCTTAATGAATATTACAAGAAACTTTATTCTCAGAAATATGAAAATCTGAAGGAAATTGACCGATACTTGGAAGCACGCCACCTTCCAAGACTTAACCAGAATCGAGTGGAAATGTTGAACAGACCCATATCAAGTTCAGAAATAGCATCAACTATACAAAACCTCCCTAAAAAGAAAAGCCCGGGACCAGATGGTTTCACGTCAGAATTCTACCAAACCTTTAAAGAGGAATTAGTACCTATATTACTTAACTGTTCCAAAAGGTAGAAAAAGAAGGAAGACTACCCAACATGTTCTATGAAGCAAATATCACCCTGATCCCCAAACCAGGAAAAGATCCAACAAGAAAAGAAAATTATAGACCAATATCACTAATGAATATAGATGCAAACATATTCAACAAGATCCTAACAAGCAGAATCCAGCAAGACATCAAACAAATTATACATCATGACCAAGTTGGTTTTATCCCAGGGTGTCAAGGCTGGTTCAATATACGTAAATCTATAAATGTAATTCAGCACATAAACAAATTAAAAAACAAAGACCATATGATTCTCTCAATTGATGCAGAAAAAGCTTTTGATAATATCCAGCATCCCTTCATGATCAGAACACTCAAGAAAATTGGTCTAGAAGGGACTTTTCTTAAACTGATAGAGGCCATCTACAGCAAACCCACAGCCAATATCATATTGAATGGAGTTAAATTGGAATCATTTCCACTCAGATCAGGAACCAGACAAGGCTGCCCATTGTCTCCATTGCTTTTCAACATTGTAATGGAAGTTTTAGCCACCGCAATTAGGGAAGAAAAGGCAATCAAGGGTATCCATATAGGGTGAGAAGAGATCAAACTATCACTCTTCGCAGATGATATGATTGTGTATCTGGAAAACACTAGGGACTCTACTACAAAACTCCTAGAAGTGATCAAGGAATACAGCAGCGTCTCAGGTTACAAAATCAACATCCATAAATCGGTAGCCTTTATATACACCAACAACAGTCAAGTTCAAAAAGCAGGTAAGGACTCTATCCCATTCACAGTAGTGCCAAAGAAGATGAAATATTTGGGAATTTACCTAACAAAAGACGTGAAAGATCTCTATAAAGACAACTATGAAACTCTAAGAAAAGAAATAGCTGAAAATGTTAACAAATGGAAAAACATACCATGCTCATGGCTGGGAATAATCAACATTGTCAAAATGTCCATACTACCCAAAGCAATATATAATTTCAACGCACTCCCTATTAAAGTTCCACTGTCATATTTTAAAGATCTTGAAAAAACAATACTTCGTTTTATATGGAATCAGAAAAAACCTCGAATAGCCAAAACATTACTCAGAAATAAAAACAAAACAGGAGGAATCACACTACCAGACCTCAGACATTACTACAAATAGATAGTGATCAAAACAGCATGCTATTGGCACAAAAACAGAGAAGTAGATATCTGGAACAGAATAGAGAACCAAGAGATGAATCCAGCTACTTACCGCTATTTGATTTTTGACAAGCCAATTAAAAACATTCAGTGGGGAAAAGATTCCCTATTTAACAAATGCTGCTGGGTGAACTGGCTCGCAACCTGCAGAAGACTGAAATTGGACCCACACCTTTCACCATTAACTAAGATAGACTCTCATTGGATTAAAGATTTAAACTTAAAACATGAAACTATAAAAATACTAGAGGAGAATGCAGGGAAAACCCTTGAAGAAATTGGTCTGGGTGAGTATTTCATGAGGAGAACCCCCCGGGCAATTGAAGCAGCTTCAAAAATACACTACTGGGACTTGATCAAACTAAAAAGCTTCTGCACAGCTAAGAACACTGTAAGGAAAGCAAGCAAACAGCCCTCAGAATGGGAGAAGATATTTGCAGGGTATATCTCTGACAAAGGTTTAGTAACCAGAATCCACAGAAAGCTCAAACGCATCAGCAAGAAAAAAACAAGGGATCCCATCGTAGGCTGGGGAAGGGATTTGAAGAGAAACTTCTCTGAAGAAGATAGGCGCACGGCCTTCAGACATATGAAAAAATGCTCATCATCTTTAATCATCAGAGAAATGCAAATCAAAACTACTTTGAGATATCATCTAACTCCACTGAGACTAGCCTATATCACAAAATCTCAAGACCAGAGATGTTGGCGTGGATGCGGAGAAAAGGGAACACTTCTGCACTGCTGGTGGGAATGCAAATTAATACATTCCTTTTGGAAAGATATATGGAGAACACTCAGAGATCTAAAAATAGATCTGCCATTCAATCCTGTAATCCCTCTGCTGGGCGTATACCCAGAAGACCAAAAATCACAACATAACAAAGATATTTGTACCAGAATGTTTATTGCAGCCCAATTCATAATTGCTAAGTCATGGAAAAAGCCCAAGTGCCCATCGATCCATGAATGGATTAATAAATTGTGGTATATGTACACCATGGAATACTATGCAGCCTTAAAGAAAGATGGAGACTTTACCTCTTTCATGTTTACATGGATGGAGCTGGAACATATTCTTCTTAGTAAAGTATCTCAAGAATGGAAGAAAAAGTACCTAATGTACTCAGCCCTACTATGAAACTAATTTGGGGCTCTCACATGAAAGCTATAATCCAGTTACAACCTAACAATAGGGGGAAGTGGGAAAGGGAGGGGGGGTGGGTAGAGGGAGGGGAATCGGTGGGATCACACCTGTGGTGCATCTTACAGGGGTATTTGCAAAACTTGGTAAATGTAGAATGTAAATGTTTTGGCACAGTAACTGAGATAACGCCGGAAAGGCTATGTTAACTTTTGTGATAAAAATGTGTCAAATGGTCTATGAAGCGAGTGTATGATGCCCCATGATCATATCAATGTATACAGTTATGATTTAATAAAAAAAATAAAATAAAAAGGATGGACACTTCATATTTGTTAAAGGTAATACTCAATATGATGAGATCTCAATTATTAATATTTATGCACCCAACCAGAATGCACCTCAATTTGTAAGAGAAACTCTATCAGACGTGAGCAACTCGATTTCCTCCAGTTCCATAGTAGATTGAGATTTTAACACCTCTTTAGCAGTCCTGGATAGATACTCCAAAAAGAAGCTAAGCAAAGAAATTTTAGATTTAAACTCAACCATTCAACATCTGGACTTAACAGACATCAACAGAGCATTTCATCCCAAAAAAACTGTATACACATTCTTCTCATCAGCCCATGGAACATACTCCAAAATCGACCACATCCTAGGCCACAAATCTAACCTCAGCAAATTTTAAAAAATAGAAATTATTCCTTGCATCTTCTCAGATCATAATGGAATAAAAGTTGAACTCAATAACAACAGGAACCTGCATACCCATACAAAAACATGGAAGCTAAACAAACTTATGCTGAAGGATAGATGGGTTATAGACGAGATTAAGAAGGAAATCACCGGGCGGCGCCTGTGGCTCAGTGAGTAGGGCGCTGGCCCCATACGCCAATGGTGGTGGGTTCAAAATCCAGCCCCGGACAAACTGCAACAACAAAAAAATAGCCGGGCATTGTGGCGGGCGCCTGTAGTCCCAGCTGCTCTGGAGGCTGAGGCAAGAGAATCACATAAGCCCAAGAGCTGGAGGTTGCTGTGAGCCATGTGACGCCATGGCACTCTACCAAGGGCAGTAAAGTGAGACTCTGTCTCTACAAAAAAGAAAAAAAAGAAAAAAAGGAAATCACTACATTTTTGGAACGAAACAACAATGAAGACACAAATTATCAGAACCTCTGTGATACTGCAAAGGCAGTCCAAAGAGGGAAATTTATAGCACTGCAAGCCTTCCACAAGAAAACAGAAAGAGAAGAAGTCAATAACTTAATGGGACATCTCAAGCAACTGGAGAAAGAAGAACACTCCAACCCCAAACCCAGCAGAAGAAAAGAAGTAACCAAAATCAGAGCAGAATTAAATGAAATTGAAAACAAAAGAATCATACAACAGATCAATAAATCCAAAAGTTGGTTTTTTGAAAAGATGAATAAAATAGATAAACCTTTGGCCAACCTAACCAGGAAAAAAAAGAGTAAAATCTCTAATTTCATCAATCAGAAATGGTAATGATGATATAACAGACCCCTCAGAAATTCAAAAAATCCTTAACAAATACTATAAGAAACTCTACTCTCAGAAATATGAAAATCTGAAAGAAATCGACCAATACCTGGAAGCACACCACCTACCAAGACTTAGCCAGAACGAAGTGGAAATGTTGAACAGGCCTATATCAAGTTCTGAAATAGCATCAACTATACAAAATCTCCCTAAAAAGAAAAGCCCAGGACCAGATGGCTTTACGTCAGAATTCTACCAAACCTTTAAAGAAGAACTAGTACCTATATTACTAAACCTCTTCAAAAATATAGAAAAAGAAGAAATATTACCCAACACATTCTATGAAGCAAACATCACCTTGATCCCCAAACCAGGGAAAGACCCAACAAGCAAAGAAAATTATAGACCTATATCACTAATGAGTATTGATGCTAAAATACTTAATAAGATCCTAACAAACAGAATCCAACAACACATCAAAAAAATTATACACCATGACCAAGTGGGATTTATCCCAGGGTCTCAAGGCTGGTTCAATATATGTAAATCTATAAATGTAATTCAGCACATAAACAAACTAAAATATAAGGACCATATGATTCTTTCAATTGATGCAGAAAAAGCTTTTGATAATATCCAGCACCCTTTCATGATCAGAACACTTAAGAAAATTGGTATAGAAGGGACATTTCTTAAACTAATAGAGGCCATCTACAGCAAACCCACAGCCAATATCATATTCAATGGAGTTAAATTGAAATCATTTCCACTTAGATCAGGAACCAGGCAAGGTTGCCCATTGTCTCCATTGCTCTTTAACATTGTAATGGAAGTTTTAGCAATTGCAATTAGGGAAGAAAAGGCGATCAAGGGTATCCACATAGGGTCAGAAGAGATCAAACTTTCACTCTACTCAGATGATATGATCGTATATCTGAAAAACACTAGGTATTCTACTACAAAATTTTTAAAAGTGATCAAGGAATACAGCAATGTCTCAGGCTACAAAATCAATACCCATAAATCTGTAGCCTTTATATATACCAACAATAACCAAGCCAAAAAAACAGTCAAGAACTCTATGCCTTTCATAGTAGTGCCAAAGAAGATGAAATATTTGGGAGTATACCTAACAGAGCACATGAAAGATCCCTACAAAGAGAACTATGAAACTTTAAGAAAAGAAAGAGCTGAAGATGTTAACAAATGGAAAAACATACTATGCTCATGGCTGGGAAGAATCAACATAGCTAAAATGTCTATACTACCCAAAGCAATATATAATTTAATGCAATTCCTATTAAAGCTCCATTGTCATATTTTAAAGATCTTGAAAAAAATCATACTTCATTTTATACGGAATCAGAAAAAAACCTCGAATAGCCAAAACATTACTGAGCAATAAAAACAAAGCAGGAGGAATCACACTACCAGACCTGAGACTGTACTATAAATTGATAGTGATCAAAACAGCATGGTACTGGCACAAAAACAGAGAAGTAGATGTCTGGAACAGAATAGAGAACCAAGAGATGAATCCAGCTACTTACCGTTATTTGTTCCTTAACAAGCCAATTAAAAACATTCAGTGGGGAAAAGATTCCCTATTTAACATATAGTGCTGGGTAAACTGGCTGGCAACCTGTAGAAGATTGAAACTGGACCCACATCTTTCACCATTAACTAAGATAAACTCTCACAGGAGAAAAGATTTAAACTTAAGACATGAAACTTAAAAAGACATAAAAATACTTGAAGAAAGTGCAGGCAAGGAGGGAGACAAGATGGCGGACTGAAGCCAGCTTTCAACAAAGGCTCCCGTCCAGAAGGAGAGTTAAGGGACAGGAATTTAGTAAGTATCCTGGTGGACTTGAGCCTCACCAAGAGAGAAGGCTGAAGAACGCACATCAACACCGCTGAGGCAAGTTGTGATCACAAGGACGCAAACAAAAGGTACAAAATCCACCACCAAGCGGACGGGAGTCCCCCTCCCCCATGAGACCGGCTCTAGAGCCCCACAATTGAACAAGCGGGCAGAAATTAAAGGCCCTCCCACTACACTCCAGGGAGGGACCTTCTAAAAACTGGACCTACCTCCCCTACTGGGGTGCCGTGGCGTTCTCCTGCCGGACATAGGGCTGAATAAAACTTTGGGAATCCTTTGCCGGCAACCCTGAATCCCCGGCGCTCCCCTCCCGCCCACTGAGGTCTGGAGGCCTGTCCCCCAGGACTTCGGATCCTTGGGTGATTTCTCAAGGGGAGTGGACAGTCCCCGAGTTGCGACTGGTCAGCATTGACTCTGAGGCGCGCCGAGTGAGGAGAGGGCACCGGGCTGAGGAGGAGTCACGCCTCGCGGCACTTCCCTGCGGTGCAGTGCAGCAACCCTCCCCGGGCATACGGGGCCCAAGACTGAATCAGACTCTGGCCTCCCCGCTGAGAGCTGAGAACCCCTACTCTCACTCGGGGTCTGAGGGCCTATCCCCCAGAAGTTCGGCTCCTTGGGTGATTTCTCGAGGGGAGTGCACAGTGCCTGAGCTGCGTCAGGTCAGCGCTGACTCTGGAATACGTGAGTGAGGAGAGGGCACTCTGCTGAGGGGAAATCAAGCCTTGGCGGCACTTCCCTGCGGTGCAGTGCAGGAGCCCTCCCCGGACCGTAGTATTGCGTGAAACTGAATGAAACTCTAGCTTCCCCCCGCCCCACTCCCAATCGGGGTCTGGGGGCCCATCCCCCAAGAGTTCTGATTCTTGGGGGATCTCTTAAGGGGTGTGGACCCAGCACAAACTGCGGCCGCTCAGTGCTGACTCTGGGGCGCGGGACAGAGGAGAAAAGGGTCGCCTGAGTGCCCACACCAGAGCAGCAGTTCCCTGGAGGTAGATCAACAGCCGTTTTTTCTTTAACGGCAGAACGCTCACTTCTGGATATTCTGAGGCCACACCCCCTGTCTCCCTGGGCAACCAGAGGAGGCCACCGGTGACACGGCTCACAAACCCGGAAGCCTCCAGGGCGGGGCCGACCCAGAGAAGTGTTCAGACGCAATTCTCCAGCAGCAAAGACGTTTGAACTCAAAACAGCCCGTCTCCTGTAGGCGACGACAGGAACAGAGACAGAACCTCACAAAGTTGTCTGTTCTGTTCTGTTCTGTTAGCAGCATGCATCAGGGACGGGGCTAAGCCTGAGTGAACACCTCCTTCCCATCACCTGCATCAAACACTCAAAGATGTCAGGCCCCATCTCCTCCTGCTAGATATCGGCAGTCTGCGGGGGCCTGGCAGACTTCCTTGCGATTCAGGCAGGTGCAAACCCCTGGAGTGTCTGTTCACTGCAGGCAACTGGGTTAGCCATCTGCAGAGATGCCAGTGACTGGGTCCGACGGAGGGGCAAAGTGGGGAAGGAGACGTCAACCTTCCCAGACTGCTCTGTTTGCTGGGTGGCTCCTCCTGACTCCACGCTGCACTGGGGTGAGCTGTGTCAGAGGAGTCACCAGGCCCCTGTGATCCAGTTCCCAGAGACCTCTTGAACCCTTCCACCCGAGACAAGTGCCGATTGAGACAGTTGATTCGGACCTTTTGAACTGGGCTAATAGACTGAGGACTCTTCAGGCGGTGCCCTGGGTGTGCGATTGTAGGAAGGTTTGATTCTCCTTTTCCAACTGGGGCCAGAGGTGGGCGGGCGGGGTGACTTAATTGCTGATTTTTCCACACAGCTGAGACTTCAAGCCAGAGTAGAAGTTGCAATAGGATCGAACAGAAACCAGCTGAAAACAAGACAGAACCACTTTGCTCCACCACACCAGACAGGGCCCCAGTTTCTCAGGCCACAACACTGTACGGGCCCTCGATAAAACCCCAGGGGAAAAACCAAAGGGAGTAAAATAACCATGGGGCGGAATCAGCGGAAAAACTCTGGTAACATGAATAACCAGAATAGATCAACCCCCCCCAAGAAAAGATACAGCAGATGTGATTGAAGATCCCATTCATAAACAACTGGCTGAGATGTCAGAAGTCGAATTCAGAATTTGGTTTGCAGACAAGATTAATAAAATGAAATTAGTAATTCGAGGAGAAATTCAAAAATTGTCTCAAGAATTTAACGAATTTAAAGACAAAACCACCAAAGACTGCCACGGACCGCCCTGTCGGTGGGCTCCAGTCCGAGGGAAAGTAGGGAGAAGGAACGAGGAAGGTTGAGAGGTCGGCGCAGGAATGACAGTCTGGCACACTACGGGTGAAGTATGCAGCTGCAAATTTACTGGGTACACATGTTGGTATTTATACATTTTTATAGAGCTTACATAATGCAATTTTTTGCTTACGTGCGCGGGTTATCTTTGTGTTTGTAAGTGTGATTTATCATGTATTGTTATGTCTTAAGGTTCCGCTTCCCGGAGGGTAGCGGTTATTAGTCAACTCTGCCCGCTTCTTCCTATCTCAGGAATGTTACTGCCTCTAACTCTTTTCTTAGTTTCTTATTATCTTTTTAGAACAGCTTGATATTTTCTTTATGTTAATGCTTGACTAATTCTACATTTACTATTTGATCTTATTGTTATTGATAATTATAATTTTGATTTAGAGTAAATTTCTTGACAAGTATTAGTTTTTTTATTGATTTTTATTATGCGTGACAGTTGGTGAAGTAAGATGTTCTGAACAGGACTTCATGGTGGGTGGATGTGTTTTAGTGACTTTGTAACTTATGTAGATAATTTGTATTTTGTGTCCTTAGGCTTATCGTCTTAGCTCACTGGTATTTATGGTGGGAAAACATCTTTATGTGCTTATTGTTGGTGCCACTGAGTCTAATAGCTCATGAGGTGGCGTTATATCTGGATCAACAGTGTATTGTGTTCATTCTTAAGAAAGTACATATTGATAGTTTATCAGAACAAACAGACTTCTGGTACAGAATGACAAACACATGAGTAGACGCCACAATCTTTAAACTTAAGCGGGTAACTGAGCATGCTAGGCAACATTTCTGATGCTGTGCATACTGGGGGCGCTGGGGGCAAAGCTCCGGGGAGCACAAACCACCTTCCCGTCGTTCTATAACGCGGACAGCACTGCCTCACTACGGCTATATGCCGTGGGCGCGGCATTTCCCCCTTTTTTGTTTTTAAACTGCAGTTCAAAGATTTCTTGGCGTATAGAGTTAATAGAGGAAAACAGACACCGTATGAGACATGGCAACAACAACACAACACAAAATGACAAACAACCAATAATGGTTATGAGTACAATATACTGGATCCAGTTAAGAGGATTGAGTGCTTTAAATTCACTAGTTAAAGATTGAGTCAATGTGTTAAGAGAAGTTATTGGTAAATGAGTTTGACTCATGGCTGTAATATCTTGTTGTAAGCTGTGTAAATTATGTGTTATATTATTGTCTCTTCAAACACCTTGTAAATGTGTTTGTACTTTACTCCATGAGTTAGATACATTATATGGTAAAGGTGTAATGCAAATGGCTTGAAATGCTGAGTGACACTTTGTTTGTAGCTTCTGTTGTATGTACTTAATGTTCTGATCTAAAGTTAAGACTACCTTTTTTTTTAACACATTTAATTTAGTTTTAAGCTTATTATTAATACTAGCTTGTGTCATTAACGTTAAAGTTACATTATTGCTAAGAGTATTGACACAGTGTGCTGTATGCATTTGTTGCACTAAAGCTGTAGTAGCTACAGCAAAAGTAGTGATTATAGAAATTAAAGCTGTAATGCTTAAAATTAAACTTGTTACAAATCTCTTAGGTCTAATTAATTCATTAAGTGTTTCTAACACTTGTAATGCTGTATTATCATACTATGGATCACTTTGTAAGTCTACAGGCAACATCATATAAGAAGGTTTTTTTACAATTAACATAACATTTACTTGTTTATCATGTTGCATATCAAAGGACGCAATACAATTAGTTATTTTTACAAGTTAAAAGATTTTAAAGGAAATACATAGTTAACTGGATCACATGTAAATTCTTTCACAAATTTTCTTTTATGAGTTTCATTTAACCTGCACAGACCATCTACAAACATTCTAAACTTTCTTGAACTTTTGTTCTGCCTTTTACTTTCTTACATAACTATTCTGTTTCAGGACAAAATTTATCACACAAGATTCTTTCTTTACACAATGTCATTCTCCTTTCTGTTTAATTTCTCTTACTCTCAAAAACTCACTTTTCACTAAACAGGATCCCAGTTTACCATGAAGTTACTTATTTACTCAGCTAAACTGATAATTAGAAGGTTTAAAAGGCAAGAATCTTATCTGTTGACAAAGATTCAGTTTGTAAAAATATTTTTCTTATTTATACAAATTACTAGTGGCGAAGGGCCAATAATAAAGGTTCTAAACCTCACCCTTGGGATTCCGCCAGTGCTGCTGTCTGGGGGCTGTAACACTTGGGAGGCAGGCCCGCCCCACGAAGGGCAGGGGGGCCCCCAGCTTCCTTCCCCACTGGGCTTTTTCAGCCGTCTTGGAGTTAGTGGAAATGCGCTCGGTGGTTTTGTTCGCTATCGGCGAGTGTACTTTCATTTTCTACAAGCGGCGGGTGAGATCTTGCAGCGGCCGCTGGCGCCTCCTTCTGCGTTGTCTTTTCCGAATCTGAGTTAACTACTCCTGGAATAACTTCAAAGTTTTTAGTATAATTTGAACTTCTACTAATTATAATTCCAACCGTTCCAGGCAAAAGTTGCCTTTTCATTGCAGTGGGGATTAAAGTAACACCGTCCCATTTGGATAATAAGACATTCTTTTCACTTGCTAAATTTAAACCTGCACTTTCAGGCGTGTTTCTTTGGAGATTATGAATAGTGAATTCAGGCGTCTGAGGATTTAAAGTGGACGGTTGCTGCGTGCTCTGCAGTGCAGCACGATCTCCCTTGGGGTCAGGGCTGGGAGAACGCCCCCTCTCTAGTTTTTTGATTTTCTCATTTCCTGTTCCTCAGGATCTGAGTCACCCTTGTCATTATTCAAGGGGGTCCCATCCTTATGAAATTTTGATTTACATTCATTTTTCCAATGTCGCCCCTTTTTATAATGGGGGCATAAGCCGGGTGGGTCTCCCCTCGGCTTATTGGCATGGGACTGTTTACAGTCCTTCTGCATATGTCCTGGCTTGCCACAATTGTAGCAAGTGTTAGCAGGAGCTCTTGGCCCCTTACCTCCTTTATTGAAGGTATTTTTAACATAGGCGCTGAATTTCTGTCCTTGCATTGCTGCAGCATAGGCCATATTTTGGACTATAGCTGGTGAGGCATCCATGCATGCTTTAATATAATCTGGTAAAGTACCTGTTTTTCTTAGAGGACGTATAAGGTCCTGACACAGCGTGTTGGCATTTTCCCATGCTAACTGTTTGAGCAACAGTGATGTGCCCTCAGACGGGGGGAGCATTCTGTTAATGGCCTTTTCCAGCCTTGAAATAAAGTCTTGGTACGGTTCTTCAGTACCTTGTCTAATGTTAGTTAAAGTGCCACCCTTGGCACCTGGAGGAGGGATTTTGCGCCAGGCGCTAACAGACCCCTCCTCCACGAACCAAGGGCTGACAAGCTTAATAAAATGCATAAGATCCTCCAGCCGTTTGAGGGACACACTGAACCCGTTTTTAGCCAACATACGCTGTAACATAATACTCAGCATTTTTTCTTCCTTAGTTAGTGCGTGCCCCATGAATTCTGTGATTACTTACACTTAACCGGTCAGCCTTTACCGGCGGGACTGCAGCTCCCTGGTAAGAGCCGCCCTCAACCTTGAAAAAGAAAGAAAAGGAGAGAAGATTACCTGTCCTTCAGGTCCCTGTTCGAGGCGCCACCTGCCACGGACCGCCCTGTCGGTGGGCTCCAGTCCGAGGGAAAGTAGGGAGAAGGAACGAGGAAGGTTGAGAGGTCGGCGCAGGAATGACAGTCTGGCACACTACGGGTGAAGTATGCAGCTGCAAATTTACTGGGTACACATGTTGGTATTTATACATTTTTATAGAGCTTACATAATGCAATTTTTTGCTTACGTGCGCGGGTTATCTTTGTGTTTGTAAGTGTGATTTATCATGCATTGTTATGTCTTAAGGTTCCGCTTCCCGGAGGGTAGCGGTTATTAGTCAACTCTGCCCGCTTCTTCCTATCTCAGGAATGTTACTGCCTCTAACTCTTTTCTTAGTTTCTTATTATCTTTTTAGAACAGCTTGATATTTTCTTTATGTTAATGCTTGACTAATTCTACATTTACTATTTGATCTTATTGTTATTGATAATTATAATTTTGATTTAGAGTAAATTTCTTGACAAGTATTAGTTTTTTTATTGATTTTTATTATGCGTGACAGTTGGTGAAGTAAGATGTTCTGAACAGGACTTCATGGTGGGTGGATGTGTTTTAGTGACTTTGTAACTTATGTAGATAATTTGTATTTTGTGTCCTTAGGCTTATCGTCTTAGCTCACTGGTATTTATGGTGGGAAAACATCTTTATGTGCTTATTGTTGGTGCCACTGAGTCTAATAGCTCATGAGGTGGCGTTATATCTGGATCAACAGTGTATTGTGTTCATTCTTAAGAAAGTACATATTGATAGTTTATCAGAACAAACAGACTTCTGGTACAGAATGACAAACACATGAGTAGACGCCACAATCTTTAAACTTAAGCGGGTAACTGAGCATGCTAGGCAACATTTCTGATGCTGTGCATACGGGGGGCGCTGGGGGCAAAGCTCCGGGGAGCACAAACCACCTTCCCGTCGTTCTATAACGCGGACAGCACTGCCTCACTACGGCTACATGCCGTGGGCGCGGCAAAAGACTTAGACACACTGAAACAAGAACTTACAGCCCTCAAAGATGTGAAAAATACAGTAGAATCCCTCAGTAACAGAATGGAGCAAGCAGAAGAAAGGATTTCTGACATTGAAGATAAAGTCTTCGAACGCTCCCAATCTCTCAAAGAGGAAGAGAAATGGAGAGCAAAAACGGATCACTCACTCAGAGAGCTCTCAGATAATTCGAAAAAAAACAACATAAGGGTTATAGGAATTTCGGAGAATGATGAAGTGGCTGCCAAGGACACAGAGGCCCTTCTACATGAAATTATGAAAGAAAATTTTCCAGACATGCCTAGAGAATCTGAAATTCAGATAGCAGACAGCTTCAGAACCCCAGCACGATTCAACCCCAATAAGCCATCTCCCAGACATATCATAATTAGCTTCACTAAAGTTCACATGAAAGAGAAGATTCTCAAAGCAGCCCGGCGAAAGAAAACTATAACGTACAAAGGTAAGAATATTAGAATAACTGCAGATCTCTCTGCTGAAACTTTTCAAGCAAGAAGAGGCTGGTCATCAACTTTTAATCTCCTAAAGCAAAAAAACTTTCAACCCAGGAACATGTATCCAGCTAAACTGAGTTTCATCTATGATGGAGAAATTAAATACTTCAATGACATTCATATGTTGAAAAAATTTGCCAAGAGTAAACCAGCTCTTCAGGATGTTCTCAGACCTATCCTCCACAATGACCAACCCAATCCTATACCACAAAAGTAAACTGACTCAGAAACTTCGGATCAAACTCCAACTTCCACACTGGCGAAAGGATTAAAAATGTCCACTGGACCTTTGAAAAACTCAATACCCAAAATTCCACCAGACTTATCAATAATCTCCATCAATGTGAATGGCTTAAACTGTCCTCTAAAGAGGCATAGGTTAGCTGACTGGATACAAAAACTCAAGCCAGATATTTGTTGCATACAAGAGTCACATCTCAACTTAAAAGACAAATACAGACTCAGGGTCAAAGGATGGTCATCCATATTTCAGGCAAATGGTAATCAGAAAAAAGCAGGTGTTGCAATTTTATTTGCAGATACAGTAGGCTTTAAACCATCAAAAGTAAGGAAGGACAAGAATGGTCACTTCATATTTGTTAAGGGTAATACTCAATATGACAAGATCTCAATTATTAATATCTATGCACCCAACCAGAATGCACCTCAATTTATAAGAGAAACTCTAACAGACATGAGCAACTTGATTTCCTCCAGCTCCATAATCGTTGGAGATTTCAACACTCCCTTGGCAGTGTTGGATCGATCCTCCAGAAAGAAGCTGAGCAAAGAAATCTTAGATTTAAACCTAACCATCCAATATTTAGATTTAGCAGACATCTACAGAACATTTCATCCCAACAAAACTGAATACACATACTTCTCATCAGCCCACGGAACTTACTCCAAAATTGATCACATTTTAGGTCACAAGTCTAACCTCAGTAAATTTAAAGGAATAGAAATTATTCCATGCATCTTCTCGGACCATCCTGGAATAAAACTTGAATTGAGTAACAACAGGAATCTGCATACCCATACAAAAACATGGAAGTTAAATAACCTTATGCTGAATGATAGCTGGGTCAGAGATGAGATTAAGAAAGAAATCACCAATTTTTTGGAACAAAATGACACTGAAGACACAAGCTATCAGAACCTCTGGGACACTGCAAAGGCAGTTCTAAGAGGGAAATTTATAGCACTGCAAGCCTTCCTCAAGAGAACGGAAAGAGAGGAAGTTAACAACTTAATGGGACATCTCACGCAACTGGAAAAGGAAGAACATTCCAACCCCAAACCCAGTAGAAGAAAAGAAATAACCAAAATTAGAGCAGAATTAAATGAAATTGAAAACAAAAGAATAATACAACAGATCAATAAATCAAAAAGCTGGTTTTTTGAAAAGGTCAATAAAATAGATAAACCTCTGGCCAACCTAATCAGGAAAAAAAGAGTAAAATCTCTAATATCATCAATCAGAAACAACAAAGACGAAATAACCACAGACTCATCAGAAATCCAAAAAATCCTTAATGAATATTACAAGAAACTTTATTCTCAGAAATATAAAAATCTGAAGGAAATAGACCGATACTTGGAAGCACGCCACCTTCCAAGACTTAACCAGAATCAAGTGGAAATGTTGAACAGACCCATATCAAGTTCAGAAATAGCATCAACTATACAAAACCTCCCTAAAAAGAAAAGCCCGGGACCAAATGGTTTCACGTCAGAATTCTACCAAACCTTTAAAGAGGAATTAGTACCTATATTACTCAACCTGTTCCAAAATGTAGAAAAAGAAGGAAGACTACCCAACATGTTCTATGAAGCAAATATCACCCTGATCCCCAAACCAGGAAAAGACCCAACAAGAAAAGAAAATTATAGACCAATATCACTAATGAATATAGATGCAAAAATATTCAACAAGATCCTAACAAACAGAATCCAACAACACATCAAACAAATTATACATCATGACCAAGTTGGTTTTATCCCAGGGTCTCAAGGCTGGTTCAATATACGTAAATCTATAAATGTAATTCAGCACATAAACAAAGTAAAAAACAAAGACCATATGATTCTCTCAATTGATGCAGAAAAAGCTTTTGATAATATCCAGCATCCCTTCATGATCAGAACACTCAAGAAAATTGGTCTAGAAGGGACTTTTCTTAAACTGATAGCGGCTATCTACAGCAAACCCACAGCCAATATCATATTGAATGGAGTTAAATTGGAATCATTTCCACTCAGATCAGGAACCAGACAAGGCTGCCCATTGTCTCCATTGCTTTTCAACATTGTAATGGAAGTTTTAGCCACCGCAATTAGGGAAGAAAAGGCGATCAAGGGTATCCATATAGGGTCAGAAGAGATCAAACTCTCGCTCTTCGCAGATGATATGATTGTGTATCTGGAAAACACTAGGGACTCTACTACAAAACTCCTAGAAGTGATCAAGGATTACAGCAGCGTCTCAGGTTACAAAATCAACATTCATAAATCGGTAGCCTTTATATACACCAACAACAGTCAAATTGAAAAAGCAGTTAAGGACTCTATCCCATTCACAGTAGTGCCAAAGAAGATGAAATATTTGGGAATTTAACAAAAGACGTGAAAGATCTCTATAAAGAGAACTATGAAACTCTAAGAAAAGAAATAGCTGAAAATGTTAACAAATGGAAAAACATACCATGCTCATGGCTGGGAATAATCAACATTATCAAAATGTCCATACTACCCAAAGCAATATATAATTTCAACGCACTCCCTATTAAAGCTCCACTGTCATATTTTAAAGATCTTGAAAAAACATTACTTCGTTTTATATGGAATCAGAAAAAACCTCGAATAGCCAAGACATTACTCAGAAATAAAAACAAAACAGGAGGAATCACACTACCAGACCTCAGACATTACTACAAATAGATAGTGATCAAAACAGCATGGTATTGGCACAAAAACAGAGAAGTAGATATCTGGAATAGAATAGAGAACCAAGAGATGAATCCAGCTACTTACCGCTATTTGATTTTTGACAAGCCAATTAAAAACATTCAGTGGGGAAAAGATTCCCTATTTAACAAATGCTGCTGGGTGAACTGGCTGGCAACCTGCAGAAGACTGAAATTGGACCCACACCTTTCACCATTAACTAAGATAGACTCTCACTGGATTAAAGATTTAAACTTAAGACATGAAACTATAAAAATACTAGAGGAGAATGCAGGGAAAACCCTTGAAGAAATTGGTCTGGGTGAGTATTTCATGAGGAGAACCCCCCGGGCAATTGAAGCAGCTTCAAAAATACACTACTGGGACTTGATCAAACTAAAAAGCTTCTGCACAGCTAAGAACACAGTAAGCAGAGCAAGCAGACAGCCCTCAGAATGGGAGAAGATATTTGCAGGGTATAACTCTGACAAAGGTTTAATAACCAGAATCCACAGAGAACTCAAACGCATCAGCAAGAAAAAAACAAGGGATCCCATCGCAGGCTGGGCAAGGGATTTGAAGAGAAACTTCTCTGAAGAAGACAGGCGCACGGCCTTCAGACATATGAAAAAATGCTCATCATCTTTAATCATCAGAGAAATGCAAATCAAAACTACTTTGAGATATCATCTAACTCCAATGAGACTAGCCTATATCACAAAATCTCCAGACCAGAGATGTTGGCGTGGATGCGGAGAAAAGGGAACACTTCTGCACTGCTGGTGGGAATGCAAATTAATACATTCCTTTTGGAAAGCTATATGGAGAACACTCAGAGATCTAAAAATAGATCTGCCATTCAATCCTGTAATTCCTCTGCTGGGCATATACCCAGAAGACCAAAAATCACAACATAACAAAGATATTTGTACCAGAATGTTTATTGCAGCCCAATTCATAATTGCTAAGTCATGGAAAAAGCCCAAGTGCCCATCGATCCATGAATGGATTAATAAATTGTGGTATATGTATACCATGGAATACTATGCAGCCTTAAAGAAAGATGGAGACTTTACCTCTTTCATGTTTACATGGATGGAGCTGGAACATATTCTTCTTAGTAAAGTATCCCAAGAATGGAAGAAAAAATACCCAATGTACACAGCCCTACTATGAAACTAATTTGGGACTCTCACATGAAAGCTATAACCCAGCTACAACTTAACAATAAGGGGAAGTGGGAAGGGGGGGTGGGGAGAGGGAGGGGAATCGGTGGGATCACACCTGTGGTGCATATTACAGGGGTATTTGCGAAACTTGGTAAATGTAGAATGTAAATGTTTTGGCACAGTAACTGAGATAACGCCGGAAAGGCTATGTTAACCACTGTGATAAAAATGTGTCAAATGGTTTATGAAGTGAGTGTATGATGCCCCATAATCATATCATTGTATACAGTTATGATTTAATAAAAAAATTAAAAAAAAAAAAAAAGAAAGTGCAGGGAAAACTCTTGAAGGAATCGGCCTGGGTGAATATTTTATGAGGAGGACTCCCCAGGCAATTGAAGCAGTATCAAAAATACACTACTGGGACCTGATCAAACTAAAAAGCTTCTGCACAGCCAAGAACATAGTAAGTAAAACAAGCAGACAACCCTCAGAATGGGAGAAAATATTTGCAGGTTATACCATCGATAAAGGTCTAATAACCAGAATCCACAGAGAACTCAAATGTATTAGCAAGGAAAGAACACGTGACCCCATCTGAGGTTGGGCAAGTGACTTGAAGAGAAACTTCTCTAGAGAGGACAGACACAAGATTTACAAACACATGAAAAAAAGCTTATCATCCTTAATCATCAGAGAAACGCAAATCAAAAATACTTTGAGATATCACCTAACCCCAGTAAGAGTAGCCCACATAACAAAATCCCAAAACCAGAGATGTTGGCGTGGATGTGGAGAAAAGGGCACACTTCTACACTGCTGGTAGGAATGCACACTAATACGTTCCTTCTGGAAGGATGTTTGGAGAATAATTAGAGACCTAAAAATAGACCTGCCATTTGATCCTATAATTTCTTTACTAGGTTTATATCCAGAAGACCAAAAATCACAATATAACAAAGACACCTGTACCAGAATGTTTATTGCAGCCCAATTCATAATTGCTAATTCGAAGAAGCCCAAGTGCCCATCGACCCACGAATGGACTAGCAAATTGTAGTACATGTATACCATGGAATATTATGCAGCCTTAAAGAAAGATGGAGACTTTACCTCTTTCATGTTTACGTGGATGGAGCTGGAACATATTCTTCTTAGCAAAGTATCTCAGGAATGGAAGAAAAAGTATCCAATGTACTCAGCCCTACTATGAAGCTAAATTATAGCTTTCACATGAAGGCTATAACCCAAGTATAGCACAAGACTATGAGGAAAGGGCCAAGGAGGGGGAAAGGAGGGGGGAGGTTAGGGTGGAGGGAGGCTAATGGGTGGGGCCACACCTACCGTGCATCTTAGAATGGGTACGGGCGAAACTTACTAAAGACAGAATACAAATGTCTACATACAATAACTAAGAAAATGCCATGAAGGCTACGTTGAACAGTTTGATGAGAATATTTCAGATTGTATATGAAACTAGCACATTGTACCCCTTGCTTGCACTAATGTACACAGCTATGATTTAACAATAAAAAAATAAAATTAATTAAAAAAAACCAGAAAATAAAAAAAGAAAAAATAAGACTCAAAAGATTTTATATGCAAGGATTTTTTATTTATTTATCTATTTATATTGAGACCGAGTCTCACTTTGTCATCCTGAGTAGAGTGCTGTGGCATCATAGCTCACAACAACCTCAAACTCCTGGGCTCAAGCGATCCTCCTGCCTCAGCCTCCTGAGTAGGTGGGACTACAGGCACCCACCTCGATTCCTGGCTAGTTTTTCTATTTTTATTAGAGATGGGGTCTCACTCTTGCTCAGGCTGGTCTTGAACTCCTGAGCTCAAGTGATCTGCCTCGGCCCCACAGAGTGCTAGGATTACCCAAGGATTTTATACCAAAGAAAGTTGTTCAAATAAAAATATAATGGAAAAATATCTTTGAATATACAGGCAACACAGTTTCCATATTGCCCATTTCAAGAATGAATTTCAGCCACAAAGAGATGAATTTAGAAATACAGAGGAGAGGGAGGAAACTGGCAGTAACCATTAAATCCATTTATGTACAGAATCATTCTAAAACAAATGTGAGATTTATGGTCATAGAACAAAGAGCTATAAGTCCTGACAATATAGCAATGAAATAACTAGCAAAAGTTGAAAGAGAAAAGAAATAAGGTAATCCTAAAAAATATATATATACCTAGGGGAAGAGATGAGGAACAGGAAAGATACTGCTCATTGCTTTGAATAATACCTTACAACATCATTTGAAAGTTATTAAGATGACCATTGGAACAAAAATGCAAACCTTCCAAGTTCAAAATATATGGATACACAAAGAATATACATAAAGTGGAAAAAAGAAAAAATTAAATTACCAATACAAACTGAAAGTGTAACCAAAAAAAGACAGGGAGACATAACTTTCTTTTCAATATGCATAAAAAATATTTTACTGACCATTTAATTGAAATTGTTTGATTCATTTTTTCAGCTGAGATACAAAAGCAAATCCCAACCATCTGCTAGATAGATATAAGATATGGTAAAAACTGTGATTTGGAAAGGTGGAAAATGAAAGAACAGATGAAGGCATACCAAGCAAAGCAAATCCAAGATCAAGGTTTTTATCTCAAAACAAAATTCAGGGAAAAAGCATGAAATGAAGCAAAGACACTTTGTAACAATAATGCAGAAGACACGAAATTAAGATTTAACTCTTATAAATATAAGAGCATAACATAGCATTAAATTTATAAAGCAAAACTATAACAAATTCAAAGAGAAATCAACAAAAGACATGACTAGTTAATTTCTCTCTCTCCTGGAAGAGCTCAAGTAGTCAAAAATAAAATAAGCAAGGATAGAGAAGGCCTAAATAACATAATTAACAAGGTTGCTTGTTACCTTGTAATATACATTTAAATAAAATATATGAGCAAGAATACATTTTCTTTTAATGTACCATAGACTGTTCACAAAATCTCCTAGGCCTCAGAAAGTCCTTAAGACAGGCGGACAGATTTTGTCTCTCAGAGGCATCGGATGTTCCTTTATTCTCACCTCCCTTTAACTCCAGCTGGGTTCTCTCTTGTTTGCTTTACAGTCTAGTTTGGTAAAACAAAGTTTGAAAAACATCTCTTTCATGTTTACATGGATGGAGCTGGAACATACTCTTCTTAGCAAAGTATCTCAAGAATGGAAGAAAAAGTATCCAATGTACTCAGCCCAACTATGAAACTAATTTATAGCTTTTATATGAAAGCTATAACCCAATTATAGCCCAAGAATATGGGGAAAGGGGAAAGGGAGGGAAGGGGAGGGGGGAGGATGAATGGAGGGAGAGTGATTGGTGGGATCACACCTCCGGTGTATCTTACAAGGGTACATGTGAAACTTACTAAATGTAGAATATAAATCTCTTAACACAATAACTAAGAAAATGCCATAAAAGCTATGTTAACCGGTTTGATGAAAATATTTCAAATTGTATATAAAACCAGCACATTGTACCCCATGACTGCATTAATGTACATAGCTATGATTTAATAAAAAAAATTTTTTAAACTTTGAAAACCATTATGATGCATACATACTCCTACCCAAAAATGTAAAAATGTTTATAGTATTTTTAATTTAAAATGTACATCACATGTGCCAAATACACAGGATGGAATTTTTCAAAGCAGCAGATCAGTAGCTGATCTAAGTGACCTGAATTAGCTAGAAATTTTGCAAGAGCTCTCTCTGCCAGTGAGGAATTTGAGACGTTTGGTATAAACATGGATATTTACTGTGGGTGCGGTGCTTGCAGTGAAAGAGGAGGAAGGCTTCAGTATGAATTGGTTTGCTGCTCTGTGCATCATTCATCGAGTGTGTTTGGGATTTCAGCTTCATAAGACAGATGCTTCTCCTGGTGTAAGAATGGACGTCATCCTGGTCGTCAACACTCTTCATGCCTGTGCTCTTAACCATCACAGTTTGGACAAACACAAGGCAGTGTCTGAAGTTTTGGCTTATTCTAATACAGTTAGAAAGCTAAGTTATGAGAGCTTGTTAAAGAGTTGCTTTGAGGTCAAGAACTTTGGAAAATTAAAGAGCTCTCAGAGGCCCAACTTATTCAACATGCAGAGGCCCAAGAGATTGTACTTTCTTGCTGTTTTGATGAAACATCTGAATATACTTGAAACCATAGGGAAAGGGAAGAGCTTTTGTTTCAGGAAGTAACAGTCTCAGGCTTAAAACCAGGCTGTTGCCCTGAACTTAAGCGAATTATAGATTCTGAGAAGTTGCTATATGATTTTGGTAGAAATAAAATCCAAATTTCAGAAGATCCATTTTGATGAACATGCATCACACTTCAAGCTTCTGCAGCTGCTTTTGGCGTGCAAACCTCAAGGTGTGTTTGAATTAACAAGTATCTCTTCTATCTGTGCAGTGTAGTTGCAAGAGGAGTTCAATTTCACAGATTAAGAGAACTGTGCTAACAAAAAGAATTTAATTAGAATTTGAGAAGTGGCATATGAGTCACAAAATTATCCTAAATTTCAGTCTGCTTGGCTCTCTTTCATGAAACTGCTGAAATCCAGGCTTATCACAACCAATCATCAGTAACAAAAATTTGGAGTAGGTATTCAGCTACATGTTGCTAAAGACGGTTCAGACATCTCAAGAATTGTTTAGTACATACATGACTATATTGTCCTTGACATAACAAAATTAATCAACAAGTTTCTGTTTTAGGTAAATACCTTTTAGGGCCAAAAATACTCTTTCATCATTCTTGCCTGAAATAATTCTTGCTAGACAAGCAGGCACTTTTGGCTGCAAGGAATGGGCATCTGTGCCCAATTCAATGCTGGCAATGCGAGCTCAGGACCCAGATGATCCAGATAATTGTAGAATATGACCTTGAGGTAAAGACCTGGAAACAGTGTAAGAAATATCTAAATATTGCTTTTTTTATAAGGTGTAAATGAACAATAGAAACTCTTAATTGGTCTATCTCTAGGGGTCCTGAAATTTCCAGCATATCATAATTACAAGGCTTCAGGTAAAACTTTGCCAAGAGATATGACCTATGCCTAGTTTGGGTAGGGGCTATATGTGCATTTTTATTAACAGATGACTACTTTTTGAAAGATTCCTTTTATATCATTCTAAAAATCTGTAAGTTTAAACATCATTAGGAGAGAGAATTCAGGCCCCCTGCATACAGATTTCCAATTATCCCTAAAATGTGAACATTATTAGTCTACAGAATTAGAATGGACTTCAGGTGTGAAGATGACTGAGCGTATCAATGTTTTCTATTCATTCAAGAGCTAAAAGGATCAAAACATAAATCTGATGCCCCCAAATCCACAAACCTGTTTTTTTTCTTTTTTTCTTGCACAGATTAGGACGTAAACATATTGCCCGGATTCCAAAACATTTATAAGAATTGACAAAAAAAAAAAAAAAAAAAACTGCTGAGGTTGACCAGAAGTTGTGTGGGAGAAAGTAGATAGAAAAAAGAAAAAGAAAAAAGAGAACGGCCTTCGCAGCAAGAAGGTTCAGCTGGACAATGCTAGCAAAAGCATAACTCCTGAAGGTGAGAAATGCACTCTGAGTCCCACAGATTACTCTGCAAAGGGGGTTTGGGGGGTCCTGGGGCAAGCCATGCTGACAACAAAAGCCTCTACGCCCAGGTGGATTCAAAAAGACGGTACCAGGGAGGTTGTACAAACAGTCACACAGATAAGCCTCGTTCACAGAAAGCGGTCTGTTGGCAGGGAAGTGAGTCTATACTTCATGAAAAACAGCTCCTTCCTACCCTTACTCCCACCTACACTGGAACTTGTGCAAACAGCTGGTCCAGGAAAACGCACTTGACTCAAGGATGAGAAACCAGAGAGGAAGCAGCACTGTCAGAACCTTCCTGTGGGTGTGCAGGGACCTGGCTGCTCCAGCCTCTGGGCCAGTTCCAACCTTTCAGCCTGCTACCAGCAGAGAGAAAAAAAAAAAGTATACTTTTGTTTGTTTGTTTTTGGCACTGTACATAACTTCAGGCAACCAAGAAAATTAAAATAAAATTTAACCTTGAGGGAAATCGTGCACACTGAGGCCAGTCAGTGTGATGACCAGATCTGCGCCAAGTTCCTGGCGGTGATGAGTGATGCACAGGGTTTGGAGTCCACTGGTCCCTTCCAGGGGGACAGTGATCTGCAGCTGGACCGAATCCCTTTGCACTTCAGTGAAGCGACAGGTGGCAAGTAGGTTCCTGGTGGATCTAGAATCTGGGACAATGGACTCTGTGTGCCCGAACCCTGGGCCCTGGGCCCTGGGCCCTGGGCGGAGGGCCCCGTACAGAAGGGCCGAGCTGGCTGATGCCGTTCCCGACGTGGCGCAGAAGAGGGCCGAGAGCTGCAACGGCCTGCAGGCTTCCCGATCGCTGGGTGGGGGCATGGGCTCTGGAATGGGCACCCTCCTTGTCAGAAAGATCCATGAAGAGTGTCCTGACTGCACTGCGAACACGTTCTGTGAGGCGCCGTAGTCCAATGCCTCCGACACGGTGGTGGAGCCGGACAGCTCCACCCTCCCCGTCCGTCAGCTGGTTGGTGGAGAACCTGATGAGACAGGTGACAAGGAGGCCCCTTCACAACACCTGCTCCCGCGCCCTCGAGCTGACCACGCCAACTTACCTGAGCCCCCCTCTCAGCCGTCACTGGCGGTGTCTCCACTTGTCTCCGGGTCCCTGGCCAGGTCAGTGCGGCCCCCGAGCTGGCAGTGGATGAGGCACCCTCCCTGCGGCTGCGCCCTCTCCCCAGCTGGGGGTGCCTCAGTAATCCTTTGAGACCAAATCAAGGAAAAAAAGGATTTATACACAAATTATTTATTACAGCATTATTACTGGTAGAAGAATATTGTAAAATACCAAATGTACATCTTTAAAGGCCTGCTTGAAAAGGTGGTTTAAGGAAAAGAAAAGTTACTTGAACCAGGAAACAGAAATATACAGAGAGCACTGCCGGACAGGAGCTGTCACCTTCAGACCGGGAGCGCAGCCAGCCCGGTGACTTAACAAGGGAGGAGCTAGGAAAATAAAGACCCAGTCCCGCTCTTACCACCCCCTCCTGTCTTCTGCCATTGACTGGTAAATTGAATAATAATTATTAGGCCACTTTGAGAATATATGGGTATCAAACAGCTACTACTATTGGGTGGCATAGATGTCCCAATATTAGTGCCTCTGAGAAACCACGTGGACCCCTGGCTAAGAAAGCAGCTCCCAACCTGCCAGTCTCTGAATCCCGGAGAGTTCGCAAACGTGTGGAGCTCGCTGAACTATTTTCTTTTCTTTCTTTTTTTTATTAAGTCATTTGTACATAGATCATGAATACATTTATGCCATTATGGGATTCGATGTGTTAATTATTTATACAAATTGGAGTGCTTACAACCTACTAATTAACATAGCCTTCACCTCATTTACCCAATTACAGTGTTAAGACATTTGTGTTCTACACCTGATAGATCCAACTTGTACTTGCAATATGCTCCATAGATGTGGTCCCCCTACTAATCCTCCCTCTATCTATACACACCCTTCTCCCTTCCCCTTCCCTTCCCTCCTTCATCCTAGGCTATAGTTGTGATTCATCTTTCATATAAAAGTGTGAGTGATTATAAATTGGTTTGACAGTAGTACTGAGTACATTGGATATTTTTTTCCATTCCTGAGATATTTTCCAACTCCATTCAAGTAAACATAAAAGAAGTAAAGTCTCCATTTTTTTTAATGATCCATAGTATTCCATGGTGTATATAAACCATAATTTATTAATCCATTCATGGGCCAGTGGGCATTTGGGCTTCTTCCATGACTTGGCAATTACGAATTGAGCTGCAATGAACAATCTGGTGCAAATATCTTTGTTGCCAAGTGATTTTTGGTCTTTTGGATATACACCTAGTAGAGGAATTGCAGGATCAAACGGCAGGTCTACATTTAGATCCCTGAGTGTTCTCCAAACTTCCTTCCAAAAGTAACGTACTAGCTTGCATTCCCACCAGCAATGCAGAAGTGTTTCAATCTTCAAAATATGTGACATGGAAATTATACATCTATTCTTGATAAGGCTGCACATCAAACTGACATGTCATATGTTCCAGGTACAGTATGAGCTCACACTGATCAGAAGTGTGATAGGTGGTTTTATGCCACTTTGATTAATAAAGGAGCAGCATTTTCAGGAAAAATGACCCCAAGTGCAGATTCCAAGAATAGAAGAGACCTAGGCTGATAGAGTCGAAAGGAGAGACCCGCCTAAATAGAACCCGCTGGCCAAAATAGGATGCCCCACCGAGGGAAGAAAGAATGTGCCCATCCCCTCCCTTTTGACCCCTTAAAGCCCCCATCCACCTTAACCCACATGCTGACTTCCTTCTCGAGCTCAGCTCACCCACACCCGGGTGGAAATAAAGGCCAATGTTGCCCACACAGAACCTGAACTCCATTTCCTTGCATTCACATTTCAGAATACTCTTTTTTTATTATTATTAAATCATAGCTGTGTACATTAACGCAATCATGGGGTACAATGTGCTGGTTTTATATACAATTTGAAATATTTTCATCTAGGACCAAGATGGCAGCCGAGTAACAGCTTCCTTGCATCTGGGCACCGTGAGTCTGGGGAGATAGGACTCCAGGCATCTCTGGCTGGTGGGATCTGCCTATCATCACCCCTGACAGGATACAGGGAGTCAGCGAGAGACTTCTGGACCCCAACAGGAGGACTAAAACAGTGGAAAACCAGCAAGTGGTCGCATGTGTTCAATCCATCTCAACCCGCCCGCAACTGTAAGTTCAGTAGCAGCGAGACTGCAAACCAGAAAGGCCTTACCTGTGAACTGTTTTGGTGTCTTTGGACTTGGCACTCAGCTGAACTGCCTTGGGGAGAGCCTGAGCGGGAGTGCGGAGAACTTTGGCCTTTGTCTAGGGCCCCAGTCTGAGCGGCTGAGCCAGAAAGAGCTAATAGTGTTTGGCTCTGGGTCGCAGGCAGCCATTGTGAGTGATCTGCCCCGGCAAGTTCCGCCCTCAGGGTCGCAGAGCTAGAATTGGGTGGGAGCTGGTAACCCAGCCACCAAGTGGCCTAAGGGCGGGGTCTGAGCCACCTTGCAGCCCTAACCCTCGGCGGCAGAGGGAGACCACTTTTGACACACAGGGTAAGTGGATAGCCACTTCAGCAGTGATTCCAGTGACAAGCACTTCCTTGGGAAAGCTTCTGCTCAGCAAGTGAACAAGTTCAAAGTGCCTTTTAAGTGGGCTGAAGAGAGATTTAGGGTGTCTACCTGCTGGGGTTTGAGAAACTAGCAGCCTCCAGTCATATCAGAACTGTGATTAACATCTCATACCCCAGAAGACCACATGTTGCCCAGACAATATTCAATAACATATACATACTGCTTTGTTTTTGGTTGTGTTTTTTTTTGGGG
Organism: Nycticebus coucang; assembly: GCF_027406575.1. NCBI lineage: Eukaryota > Metazoa > Chordata > Mammalia > Primates > Lorisidae > Nycticebus > Nycticebus coucang. The sequence goes on from NC_069782.1 coordinate 53,554,014, forward strand.
GGGGGGGGGTTGGTTGGGTTTTTTTATTTATTTTGATGTTGTTGCTTGTTGTTTTGTTTTTTAAGTTCAACCTTTTCCATACAGATCCTTTTTCTTTCTCAATTTTTCTAGTTTAATTATAATTTCCCATTGCTGCCTATTTCAATAATTAGAACTTAATTTTTGTTAGTGTTTCTACCGCTATTATTTGGTTTTCCACCCAATTTTATCCCGTAAAGTTTTCTGTTTGCTTGTTTTGGTTTGATTTATAGCATTTTTGTCTTTCCTCTCTACTTGGTGGAGGTGGGGTACTGTGTCTGATTAGGTTAGCAAAGACTGCTGACCTCAAGGAAACCACCCAACTGGGCACAACCAGAAGGTGGTTTTTTTTTTAAGGTTGTATCAAAGTACCATACTGTACACCTATATTGCTCTGTCTCCCTCTTTCTGTGCCTCTCTTCTTTTCGTCAATATTCCTTTTACCCACCCCCTCCCCTTTCTCTATTTTTCTTTTTTTTTCTTAACACTCGGTCCTCCTTTCTTTCATCCCTTTTTTGCTCTTCAACCTTCTCACCCTTCTGGTCCTGTAACCCTTAGTCCACAGGCACGAGAACTTAAAGAGCAAGAGGAAGTGAAAGAAAATTAGGGCAATGAAACAGATAAAAGAAATCACTCATGAGGCAGAATCAGCAGAAAACTCCAGGCAACATGAAGAACCAGCCCAGAACAACCCCGCCAAGGGACCATGAGGTAGCTACTGCAGAGGATTCCACCTATAAAGAAATGTTAGGAATGACAGAAAGGGAATTTAGAATACACAGGATGAAAACAATGAAAGAAATGATGGAAATAATGAAGGAAACTGCTAATAAAGTGGAAAATAACCAAAGGAAATTCAAAAACAGAATCAAATAAGAGATGAACGATATGAAGAATATAAAAAGGATATAGCAGAGCTGAAGGAACTGAAACAGTCAATTAGGGAACTTAAAGATGCAATGGAAAGTATCAGCAACAGGTTAGGCCATGCAGAAGAAAGAATTTCAGAGGTAGAAGACAAAGTTCTTGAGATAACTCAGATAGTAAAAGAGGCAGAAAAGAAGAGAGAGAAAGCAGAATGTTCACTGTCAGAATTATGGGACTTTATGAAGCGTTCCAACATACGAGTTATAGGAATTCCAGAAGGGGAAGAAGAATGCCCCGGAGGAATGGAAGCCATACTAGAGAATATTATAAAAGAAAATTTCCCAAATATCACCAAAGATTCTGACACACTGCTTTCAGAGGGATATCGGACCCCAGGTCACCTCAAATCTAACCGAGCTTCTTCAAGACACATTGTGATGAACCTGTCCAAAGTCAAGACAAAAGAAAAGATTCTGCAAGCTACCAGGAGTAAGCGCCAGTTGACCTACAGGGGCAAATCCATCAGAGTGACCGCAGACTTCTCTAATGAAACTTTCCAAGCAAGAAGACAATGGTCATCTACCTTTAATCTACATAAACAGAACAATTTCCAGCCCAGAATTCTGTACCCTGCTAAGCTAAGCTTCAAAATTGATGGAGAAATCAACTCATTTACGGATATACAAACATTGAGGAAATTCGCCACAACAAGACCAGCTCTACAGGAAATACTTCAACCTGTTCTGCACACTGACCACCACAATGGATCAGCAGCAAAGTAAGAACTCAGAAATTAAAGGACAGAACCTAACCTCCACACTGATGCAAAAGATAAAACTAAGCAATGGACTCTCACAAAATAAGATGAATAGAATACTACCACACTTATCAATTATCTCAATAAATGTTAATGGCTTGAATTCCCCACTGAAGAGACATAGATTGGTTGACTGGATTAAAAAACACAAGCCATCCATTTGCTGTCTGCAAGAAACACACCTGGCTTCAAAAGACAAATTAAAGCTCCAAGTCCAGGGTTGGAAGACAATTTTTCAGGCAAATGGAATTCAGAAGAAAAGAGGAGTTGCAATCTTATTTTCAGATACATGTGGATTTAAAGCAACTAAAGTCAAAAAAGACAAAGATGGTCACTTTATATTGGTCAAGGGAAAAATACAACAAGAAGACATTTCAATTCTAAATATTTATGCACCCAATTTAAATGCTCCCAGATTCTTGAAACAGACCTTACTCAGTCTGAGCAATATGATATCTGATAATACCATAATAACAGGGGACCTTAACACTCCTCTTACAGAGCTGGACAGATCCTCTAAACAGAAATTAAACAAGGATAAAAGAGATTTAAATGAGACCCTAGAACAACTGTGCTTGATAGACGCATATAGAACACTCCATGCCAAAGATAAAGAACATACATTCTTCTCATCACCCCATGGAACATTCTCCAAAATTGATCATATCCTGGGACACAAAACAAATATCAACAGAATCAAAAGAATTGAAATTCTACCTTGTATCTTCTCAGACCATAAGGCACTAAAGGTGGAACTCAACTCTAACAAAAATGCTCGACCCCACCCAAAGGCATGGAAATTAAACAATCTTCTGTTGAATAACAGATGGGTGCAGGAAGAAATAAAACAGGAAATCATTAACTTCCTTGAGCATAACAACAATGAAGACACAAGCTACCAAAACCTGTGGGATACTGCAAAAGCAGTTTTAGAGGAAAATTCATCGCTTTAGATGCCTACATTCAAAAAACAGAAAGAGAGCGCATCAACAATCTCACAAGAGATCTTATGGAATTGGAAAAAGAAGAACAATCTAAGCCTAAACTCACTAGAAGAAAAGAAATATCCAAAATCAAATCAGAGATCAATGAAATTGAAAACAAAAGAATCATTCAGAAAATTAATGAAACAAGGAGTTGGTTTTTTGAAAAAATAAATAAAATAGATAAACCATTGGCCAGACTAACGAGGAATAGAAAAGAAATATCTCTAGTAACCTCAATCCGAAATGATAAAGGGGAAATAACAACTGATCCCACAGAGATACAAGAGATCATCTCTGAATACTACCAGAAACTCTATGCCCAGAAATTTAACAATGTGAAGGAAATGGATCAATATTTGGAATCAAACCCTCTCCCTAGACTCAGCCAGGAAGAAATAGAGCTCCTGAACAGACCAATTTCAAGCACTGAGATCAAAGAAACAATAAAAAATCTTCCAACCAAAAAATGCCCTGGTCCAGATGGCTTCACTCCAGAATTCTATCAAACCTTCAAGGAAGAGCTTATTCCTGTACTGCAGAAATTATTCCAAAAAAATGAGGAAGAAGGAATCTTCCCCAACACATTCTATGAAGCAAACATCACCCTGATACCAAAACCAGGAAAAGACCCAAACAAAAAGGAGAATTTCAGACCAATCTCACTCATGAACATAGATGCAAAAATTCTCAACAAAATCCTAGCCAATAGATTACAGCTTATCATCAAAAAAGTCATTCATCATGATCAAGTAGGCTTCATCCCAGGGATGCAAGGCTGGTTTAACATACGCAAGTCTATAAACGTTATCCACCATATTAACAGAGGCAAAAATAAAGATCACATGATCCTCTCAATAGATGCAGAAAAAGCATTTGATAAAATCCAGCATCCTTTTCTAATTAGAACACTGAAGAGTATAGGCATAGGTGGCACATTTCTAAAACTGATTGAAGCTATCTATGACAAACCCACAGCCAATGTTTTACTGAATGGAGTAAAACTCAAAGCTTTTCCTCTTAGAACTGGAACCAGACAAGGTTGTCCTCTGTCACCTTTACTATTCAACGTAGTGCTGGAAGTTCTAGCCAATCCAATTAGGCAAGACAAGGAAATAAAGGGAATCCAAATGGGAGCAGAGGTGGTCAAACTCTCCCTCTTTGCTGACGACATGATCTTATACTTAGAGAACCCCAAAGACTCAACCACAAGACTCCTAGAAGTCATCAAAAAATACAATAATGTTTCAGGATATAAAATCAATGTCCACAAGTCAGTAGCCTTTGTGTACACCAATAACAGTCAAGATGAGAAGCTAATTAAGGGCACAACTCCCTTCACCATAGTCTCAAAGAAAATGAAATACCTAGGAATATACCTAACGAAGGAGGTGAAGGACCTCTATAAAGAAAACTATGAAATCCTCAGAAAGGAAATAGCGGAGGATATTAACAAATGGAAGAACATACCATGCTCATGGATGGAAAGAATCAACATTGTTAAAATGTCTATACTTCCCAAAGCAATCTACCTATTCAATGCCATTCCTATCAAAATACCAACATCGTACTTTCAAGATTTGGAAAAAATTATTCTGCGTTTTGTATGGAACCGGAAAAAACCCCGTATAGCTAAGGCAGTTCTCTGTAACAAAAATAAAGCTGGGGGCATCAGCATACCAGATTTAAATCTGAACTACAAAGCCATAGTGCTCAAGACAGCATGGTACTGGCACAAAAACAGAGACATAGACACTTGGAATCGAATTGAAAACCAAGAAATGAAACTAACATTTTACAACCACCTAATCTTTGATAAACCAAACAAGAACTTACCTTGGGGGAAAGACTCCCTATTCAATAAATGATGTTGGGAGAACTGGATGTCTACATATAAAAGACTGAAACTGGACCCACACCTTTCCCCACTCACAAAAATTGATTCAAGATGGATAAAGGACTTAAATTTAAGGCATGAAACAATAAAAATCCTCCAAGAAAGCATAGGAAATACACTGGAAGATATTGACCTGGGGAAATACTTCATGAAGAAGACTGCCATGGCAATTGCAACAACAACAAAAATAAACAAATGGGACTTCATTAAACTGAAAAGCTTCTGTACAGCTAAGGAGACAATAACCAAAGCAAAGAGACAACCTACACAATGGGAAAGGATATTTGCATATTTTCAATCAGACAAAAGCTTGATAACTAGGATCTATAGAGAACTCAAATTAATCCACATGAAAAAAGCCAACAATCCCATATATCAATGGGCAAGAGACATGAATAGAACTTTCTCTAAAGACGACAGACGAATGGCTAACAAACACATGAAAAAATGTTCATCATCTCTATGTATTAGAGATGCAAATCAAAACAACCCTGAGATATCATCTAAGCCCAGTGAGAATGGCCCACATCACAAAATCTCAAAACTGCAGATGCTGGCGAGGATGTGGAGAGAAGGGAACACTTTTACACTGCTGGTGGGACTGCAAACTAGTACAACCTTTCTGGAATGAAGTATGGAGAGACCTCAAAGCACTCAAGCTAGACCTCCTATTTGATCCTGCAATCCCATTACTGGGCATCTACCCAGAAGGAAGAAAATCCTTTTATCATAAGGACACTTGTAATAGACTGTTTATTGCAGCTCAATTTACAATCGCCAAAATGTGGAAACAGCCTAAATGCCCACCAACCCAGGAATGGATTAACAAGCTGTGGTATATGTATACCATGGAATACTATTCAGCCATTAAAAAAAATGGAGACTTTACATCCTTTATATTAACCTGGATGGACATGGAAGACATTATTCTTAGTAAAGCATCACAAGAATGGAGAAGCATGAATCCTATGTACTCAATTTTGATATGAGGACAATTAATGACAATTATGATTGGGGGGGAACAGAAAGAGGGAAGGAGGGAGGTGGGTGGGGCCTTGGTGTGTGTCACACTTTATGGGGGCAAGACATGATTGCAAGAGGGACTTTACCTAACAATTGAAAGCAGTGTAACCTGGCTTATTGTACCCTCAATGAATCCCCAACAATAAAAATAAATAAATAAAATAAAAATTAAAAAAAAATGAGCCTTGCATCCCTGGGATGAAACCTACTGGATCATGATGTATGACTTTTTCGATGATAAGCTATAATCTATTGGTTAGGATTTTGTTGAGAATTTTTGCATCTATATTCATTAGTGAAATTGGTCTGAAATTCTCCTTTTTAGTTGGGTCTTTTCCTGGTTTTGGTATCAGGGTGATGTTTGCTTCATAGAACGTGTTGGGGAAGATTCCTTCTTCCTCAATTTTTTGGAATGAAAAAAAATTGAACAAGCAGTACAGGAACAAGCTCTTCCTTGAAGGTCTGATAGAATTCTGGTGTGAAGCTGTCTGGACCAGGGCACTTTTTGTTGTTGTTGTTTTTGTTGTTGTTGTTGTTGTTGTTGTTACCTGTTTTATTGTTTCTTTAATCTCAGTGCTTGAAATTGGTCTGTTCAAGAGATCTATTTCTTTCTGGCTAAGTCTAGGGAGAGGGTGTGATTCCAAATATTGATCCATTTCCTTCACATTGTCAAATTTCTGGGCATAGTGTTTCTGGAGTATTCAGAGATTATCTCTTGTATCTCTGTGGCATCAGTTGTTATTTCCCTTTATCATTTCTGATTGACGTTATCAGAGATTTTACTTTTCTATTTCTAGCTAGTCTGGCCAAAGGTTTATCTATTTTATTTATTTGTTAAAAAAACTAAGTCCTTGTTTTATTAATTTTCTGAATGATTCTTTTGTTTTGCATTTCATTAATCTCTGATTTGATTTTGGATATTTCTATTCTTCCACTGAATTTAGGCTTAGATTGTTCTTCTTTTTCCAATTCCCTACGATGGCTTGTGAGTTTGTTGATGTGCTCTCTTTCTGTTTTTCAAATGCAGGCATCTAAAGTGATAAATTTTTCTCTCAAAACTGCTTTTGCAGTATCCCACGTTTTGGTAGCTTGTGTCTTCATTGTTGTTATGCTCAAGGAAGTTAATGATTTCCTGTTTTATTTCTTCCAGCACCCATCTGTCATTCAACAGAGGTTTTTTAATTTCCATGCCCTTGTGTCGGGTTGAATGTTTTTGTTAAAGTTGAGTTCCACCTTTAGTGCCTTATGGTCTGAGAAGATACAAGGTAAAATTTCAATTCTTTTGATTCTGTTGAGGTTTGTTTTGTGGCCTAGGATATGATCAATTTTGGAGAATGTTCCCTGGGGTGATAAGAATAATGTATATTCTTTATCTTTGGGATGGAGTGTTCTATATGAGTCTATCAAGCACAGTTGTTCTAGGGTCTCATTTAAATTTCTTATATCTTTAATTTCTGTTTAGAGGATCTGTCCAGCTCTGTAAGAGAGGTGTTAAAGTCCCCTGTTATTATGGTATTATCGGATATCATATTGGTCAGACTGAGTAAGGTCTGTTTCAAGAATCTGGGAGCGTTTAAATTGGGTGCATGAATGTTTAGAATTGAAATGTCTTCTGGTTGTATTTTTCCCTTGACCAATATAAAGTGACCATCTTTGTCTTTTTTGACTTTGGTTGCTTCAAATCCACATGTATCTGAAAATAAGATTACAACTCCTCTTTTCTTCTGAATTCCATTTGCCTAAAAAATTGTCTTCCACCCTTGACTCAGAGTTTTAATTTATCTTTTGAAGCCAGTGTGTTTCCTGCAGACAGCAAATGGATGGCTGTGTTTTTTAATCCAGTCGGCCAATCTATGTCTTTTCAGTGGGGAATTCAAGCCATTAACATTTATTGCGATAATTGATAAGTGTGGTAGTGTTCTATTCATCTTATTTTGTGAGAGTCCATTGCTTTGTTTTATCTTTTGCATCAGTGCAGAAGTTAGTTTAAGTCCTTTAGTTTCTGAGTTCTTACTTTGCTGCTGATCCATTGTGATGATCAGTGTGTAGAACAGGTTGAAGTATTTTCTATAGAGTTGGTCTTGTTGTAGCAAATTTCCTCAATGTTTGTATGTCAGTAAATGATTTGATTTCTCTGTCAAATTTAAAGCTTAGCTTAGCAGGATATAGAATTCTGGGTTGGAAATTGTTCTGTTTAAGTAAATTAAATGTAGATGACCATTGCCTTCTTGCTTGAAAAGTTTCATTAGAGAAGTCTGCAGTCACTCTGATGGATTTGCCCCTGTAGGTCAACTGGCGCTTACTCCTGGCAGCTTGCAGAATCTTTTCTTTTGTCTTGACTTTGGACAGGTTCATCACAATGTGTCTTGGAGAAGCTCAGTTACAGTTGAGGTGACCTGGGGTCCAATATCCCTCTGAAATCAGTGGTCAGAATCTTTGGTGATATTTGGGAAATTTTCTTTTATAATATTCTCTAGTATGGCTTCCATTCCCCTGGGGCATTCTTCTTCCCCTTCTGGGATTCCTATAACTCATATGTTGGAACGCTTCATAAAGTCCCATAATTCTGTCAGTGAATGTTCTGCTTTCTCTCTCTTCTTTTCTGCATCTTTAACTGAGTTATCTCAAGAACTTTGCCCTCTACCTCTGAAATTCTTTCTTCTGCAAGGTTTAACCTGTTGCTGATACTTTCCATTGCATCTTTAAGTTCCCTAATTGACTGTTTCAGTTCCTTTCAGCTCTGCTATATCCTTTCTATATTCTTCATATCATTCATCTCTTATTTGATTCTGGTTTTTTATTTCCTTTTGGTTATTTTCCACTTCATTAGCAGTTTCCTTCATTGTTTTCATCATGTGTATTCTAAATTCCCTTTCTGTCATTCCTAATATTTCTTTATAGGTGGAATCCTCTGCAGTAGCTACCTCATGGTCCCTTGGAGGAGTTGCTCTGGACTGGTTCTTCATGTTGCCAGGAGTTTTCTGCTGATTCTTCCTCATGAGTGATTTCTTTTATCAGTTTCCTTGCCCTAATTTTCCTTTCACTTCCTCTTGCTCTTTAACTTGCTGTGCCTGTCGGGGATCAAGCTTTATCCATCTACATATCCACAGCTTTTAGCCCCAGGACCAGCACAAAACTATCATCTTTTTATGGAATGAAGAAACCAAATGCTTGAATATATTTTTTCCTTACTTTATAAAACTTTTTTACCTAATATAACTTTCTGACTTAGGAAACTTTCTTTCTTTTTTTTTTTTTTTTTTTTGAGACAGAGTCTCACTATTTTGCTCTTGGTAGAGTGCCGTGCATCACAGCATTCTCAAACACTCGGGTGCAAGTGATTCTCTTGCCTCAGCCTTCTGATTAGCTGGGACTACAGGCACCCACCACAACTCCCGGCTATTTTTTGGTTGCAATTGTCATTGTTGTTTAGTAGGCCTGGCCTGGGCTCGAACCCACCCGCTCTGGTGTATGTGGCTGGTGCCCTACTCACTGTGCTACAGGCTCTGAACCATGACTTAGGAAACTTTCATAAAAGCTATAAAGTAAAGTAGAATGCGTTGTTTGTGCTCAAAACCCCTTTACTCCCTGAGATACTCAAGGAAAATGTATGTAATTTGATTACTCATCATGTCACCCAAACTTCACAGTTGGACACAGACTGGAGAATAGACCTACCCATGAAAAAAGCAGAGGGATATAGAAGTAGCACATTAATATAAATTAATTTAAAGGTTATTAAAGATTCAGATGTCTTGAAATAAATTCTAAAGTCATGGATCATAATTTCAGGTCCATGGATCCTTAGTGAGCCCCAAGAAAACCTTCAGGGGGCATACCTATGAACTACACACACACAAATCAAAGACAAAGTATAAGAACACATGTATTTTGGAAGGCAGGTGATCCATAGGTCTCATTAGATTCCTGAAGCAGTCTATGATTCAACCGTAATATAATGTAATACTTCAAAGAGATATTTGCAGAAGTATAAAAAGAAACATGCACAAGGATGTTTACCATGACATTAAGAGAGTGGAAAACTGGAGACACTCTCGATGGATGTCGGTAAGGGAGTATATGCTGCTGTCGCACACTGCATGTGACAGCAGCGTACAGGTCACAGCCCTGCTGGGTGAGAGAGCAGGAGACCGCACAGCAGGGGGAGGGGGAGAATTACACCCATGTGCTTCTAAGCATAGGACGTGTCTGGGCACAGGAAGATGGCCACCAAATGTTAGCAGTTATTAATGACTGGTAGAATTTGGGATGTTTTTGTCCTTCCTTTTAACACTTTTTCTAAATAGTTGGAATCTTTACAATGGGAATGTTGTCATTTTAACAAAACAATTATAGCATCTTTAAGATTTGGAGGGGCTATTATAGAGGAGGGTAAGGAAAGAAGAGCTGTAATTGACAAGTCATAGAAACTCGAATATTATTAACCCTCAGGTTGGCACTCAGGCGACCACTGCTCTCTCCAAGTAGATCACACAGTGGAAAGAATCATAAATACGGTTGACTCAGTGTGGCAGCTCCTGTGTCCCAGCTTAAACTTGTTCAAAGGGAAGTAACAACTGGTCTTGGAAGCCCCTGGCCCCAGCTGTGAACTGTCTTTCTGTGAAGACAGAGCACTGCAGGAGAGTAAAACCATGTGTAAGTAAGAGAGGTAACTGCACATTGTCACTCATGGTTGCACCAGTCAGCCTGGTATGTGGCACAACCAGTTCTTGGAAGAGCTGAGCTGCTCTCATCTGAATTAGATTAGAATCTTCTTTCCTTCTAAATGGACAAAGACCCATTCAGGGTTTTATTTTTGAAATGTGAAAAACTGATTTGAGAGGTTCAAACCCTTCTCAGAAAGACAATGTCTCACACATGAGCCCCAGTGAGTGCCGGGCCTTCGATAGTTCTTACTTGAAGCTCTCTGTTGCACTGTCTCAGGAACATGCCTCAAAAGCTATGAACTTTCAAAGCCTTCCTTTATTTGGTGGCCCAGAAGTTTCCACTCCCTGGGGAAATACACTTTGGTAATACTCATAATATGTCAAGTGGGAGAAGGATAATTATGAAAAGAAAAAAAGCAGATTCATTTTAGGAGAGGAAAGCTGTGGGTCTTGCAAATGGTTCACTTACAATTATCTTTCCCCATATACCTCCTAGAAACTCTTCTGAATGTCCAGGGGCATGGGCACCCCAGTTTGAACACTGCTGCCTTAGTCTACCCCACATATTCATAGACATGGAAACCAAAGCCCATTGCTGTAGCCCAGCCAAGACCAGAACCTAAGTTTCCCATGTTGCAGACCAACAGATTTGAACTCTACCAAACTTCTTTTATTGTGACCTTGGATTAATCTTTTCACTTCTTTGAGTCTTAATTTTCTTAACTGCAAAAGGTGGTCTGTTTTTCTTCCTCCAGATCTACTCTCCCATCTTTTCCACCCTGCTCTGGGCCACGAGAGGCGGCTGTTTCACTTGCCTCTGGGCTAGGAGAGGCAACTGTTTCAGTTGCATCAATGGGCTCCCTTGTCCTCTGGGTTCTGATTGGATGCAGTCAATGGAAGGCCTTGGCAAGAGCTTGGAAGGCAGAAAGGGATCCTTCACATGTCTGCCCTGCTTGTTTGGGCGTGCCCAACACCCCAAGGCCACAGGTCCTGTCCAGTGTTCTTTCGATTCAGCTACCCTCTCTGGGTTCCGGTAACTTCTCCCTCTTCTCTCCCATTCAGAATAGGGGTGGTGCCATTTTTCCAGATAGTCCCATCCCACTGGCTCCACACCAAACCCTCCCATCAGCATCCTGCCCCACCATTTCCCTGTGTAGATTGAGACAGTTCAATATTCTCAATTTCCTTAAGCCCTTAAAATTTTTTTGAAAACAAAAAGTTAATGATATCACTCTAAATATATTTTTTAAATCTAGGCCCAGTTAAACATCAAAGTAAGTAAAATGAACCAAAAATATTTTTAAGTGAAAAGCACCTTTTTATGTTAATTTTTATTTTGAAAAATTTTAGGCATAGAGAAAACCTGCAAAAATAGTCCAGAGTTGCCAGACACCCTTCACTCAGCTTCCTTCATTGTTAACATCTTAACCTAAACCACAGCAAGATAATCAAAACCAGGAAGTCAGTACCAATACAGAACTGTCCACTGCTCTGCAGACCTCGGCCAGATGCTACCACTGGCCCCGGAGTGTGGGACCTGGTCTAAGATCCAGTTGGCACATCTCCTTAGTCTTCTCCAATCGGTGAGAGTTCCTTAATCTTTTTTTCTCTATCTTTCATTGCCCTGGCACTTCTAAAGAGTATTGGTTCATTTCTTACAGAATATCTCTCAGTGTATGTTTGTTTCCTTGTGATTTGCATTTTGGGTGAGCACATCACAAAAGTGACGTTGTGCCCTTCCCAGTACACCCTCTGTCTTATTCCTGGAGAAGGTAACCTTGGTCACTCAGTTATGCTGTAGTTGACTAGGTTTCATCTCTACAAAGTTATTACTTTTCCCTTTAATAACCAAAAGCATCTTGTGGGGAGATACTCTGACACTGTGCAAATGGCCTCTTCTCAGCCCGACGTCCCCTTTCCGTGCTTAGTGTTTGCTTATTAATGATTCTCGTCTTTTCCTGACGCTGACTTTCTATCTCCGTCATTCCTTCTATATGTACTGTGGTAGAGCTGGCCCTTCTCTCTATTTATTTATCCAATTACTTATTTATATAAGTAAGGACTTAGGAATATTTACTTTCTGGGTTATAATATGTTACTCTCATTACTTATTCTTTAGCTTGGTTTGTTCCAAATTTCCCTGGACACTCCTTCAGTTTCACTCCTGTTTCATTTTGGCATAACCCATCATTTTTTAGTACTTCCTTAGTTTCTAGCACCACAAAATGCGCAAGTTATTCCTGGAATCAGCTGTGTCTTCAGTGAACCCTTTACTTAGTTCCTCAATCCTGACATATATATAAAGTAGTTTCAAAATTGTTAACCCATACCTGTCTGTGAAAAACAAATTTGCTAACTAGACCATAATATGTGTGTATGGTTCTTATGTCTTTAGCTTTATGTTATATGATCACAACACTGTTTTCCAAAGTTAGTTGGTTCTTCCTCAACTCCTTAAGTACGGTTTGGATATTCATTTGTTGTACAGTTAGAACGATTTGTTACTCTTTGTATTCTAATTAGGCTCTTTCTCTATTCTGCAGTTTTGGGTGTTTTTTAGCAGTTTTTGGCCAGGGCTGGGTTTGAACCCACCACCTTCGGCATATGGAGCTGGCGCCCTACTCTGTTGAGCCACAGGCACCACCCGATTCTGTAGATTTTTATTATTTGTAAAGGAGGTACTATGTGAAACATTACCACAGTTCTAATATCCAAAAAGTGCATCAGTTCAAAGTCACCCCTCCTCCATCCCTCCCACCTCATTCTCTCCTACCCCTCTCTGAGGAACCAAGCTCCTTAAGTTTACCTTTCTAAAATGTCTTTTGTACAAATGAACAGGTGAGTGTATATTTTGTTTCTTCTATTTTCCTTTTGTTTTTTATTGATTGGGATTCATTGGGGGTACAAAGAATTAGGTTACACTGATTGTGTTTGTTAGGTAAAGTCCCTCTTATAACTGTGTCCCACTGTTTCTTCTATTTTTCTTTCATGCAAGGTAGCACACTGTAGGTACTCTCTGTTTTTTCGTTAAGGTCCAATTCACACAATATGAAATTAACCATTTTAAAGTGTACAGCTCTATACCATTAAGCACATCCACCGTGTTGTCTGACCACATGTCTGTCCAGTAGCTCCACAACATCTCCATCATCACCAACAAAGCCCTGTACTCATCACATGTTGCTTCTGTTTCTCCCTATTTGTTGTTCCTGGACTAACGATGTTTCCAAGGTTCATCCACAATGCAGCCTGTATTGGTACTTTATTCCTTTTCGTGGCTGAATAATATTCCATTATATGGATACAGCTCATTTTGTTTATCTGTCCATCAGGTGATGGACATTTCGGGTGTTTCCGCCTTTTGACTATTTGAATATTGCCATGAACACTCATGTACAAGTGTTTGTTTGAATATCTGTTTGAATATCTGTTTTCAGTATTTTGGGGTCTATACCTAGCAGTAGAATTGCTGGGTCATGTAATAACTTTATGTGTAACTTTCTGAGGAGCCACCAAACCATTTTCTGGGGTAGCTGTACCATTTCACATTCATACCAACAATTTACAAGTGCCCTGATTTCTCATCCTCACCTCATGTTATTTTCTGTTTTGATTGTTTGTTTACAGCCATCCTAGGGGGTGAAAGTGGTATCTCATTGTCATTTTTGTTTACATTGACAATGATGTTGAGCATCTTTTTGTGTGCTTATTGACTACAAGTATTCCTTTTATTTTTTTCTGAGACAGTGTCTTGCTCTGTCTCCTAGGCTGGAGTACAGTGGTGAGATCATAGCTCATGGCATGCTCAAACTTAGACTCAAGTTATCCTCACACTTCAACCTCCCAAGTAGCTGGGACTACAGGCACATGCCACTAGACCTACTTAATGTTTAAAAAAATTTTTTTTGTAAAGACAGGTTCTCACTATGTTGAGCAGGCTGGTCTTGAACTCCTAGCTTCAGGTAATCCTCCCACCTTAGCCTCCCAATTTGCTAGGATTATAGGCGGACTATAAGTAGTGTTTTATAGTTTTTCCACCCATCCATATACCGTGAAAATCACTGCATCTCACACGGATCTTCCTTGTCACTTTCTGCAGCTACGTAGTACTCCATTTTGTGGCTATCCTGTGGTTTATTCCACCACCATTTTGAGTACAAGCACTTAGGTTTTGTCCAACGTCCAGCATTTTGGTTTGGTTTTATCCAGCATTTTGCAATCATAGTGCTGCAATTAACTTGGCACATTTTTTTTTTTATTATTGGAGTGTACTTTGGATGGATTCCTGGAAATAGTATTCCTGGGTCAAAAGGTCAGTTCATAAATTTGTATGTAATTTATTAGCTATTAATGAATGAACTAGGAACAATCATCATTCTCTTATGATAAATATAAAATCATAAATTTATCCTAAAAGGGTTTTCAAAAGGGAAGCCCAAGAGAAAGAAACAACCACTAAGTTTTTTACCAGGAGGGAATGGAAATTTGTCTAAAATTTACCTTTTTCTTTTTTCCTCTTATAGTAAGATAAAACTATGCTAAGTGGCCTTGTCCACTCTCAACCTACCTTACGTTGCTAGAGAGGAGTAAATGTCTTGGTAGGAGACCCTAAGGTCTGGGAGAAGCTGAGCCCAATGAACATCCTTTATGCAACTTATTTATTTTTATTTTTATCAATTTAGGGGACACAGTGGCAGTTTTGTTACATAGATATAGTGAGGGGGGTTTTGTTTATTTGTTTTTGAGACAGGGTCTCACTCTGTTACCCTGGGCAGAGTGTCCTGGCCTCCTAGCTCACAGAAACCTCAAACAATCCTCTTGCCTCAGTCTCCTGTGTAGCTGGGACTACAGGCATGCCTCACAAGGCCCAGCTAGCTTTTGGGATTTTTTGTTAATTTTTAGTTGAGCCGGGGTCTCACTCTTGCTCAAGCTGTTCTTGAACTTCTGAGTTCAAGCCATCCACCTTCCTTGGCCTCCCAGAGTGTTGGGATTATAGGTGTGAGCCCCACCCCCGGCCACATGGATATATTGTATAGTGGCGGAGTCTGAGCTTTTGGTGTATCCATCACCTGAATAGTGTACCCTGTACCCAATAAGAAATTTTTTCTCCTGCCTCCCTTTTGGGCTCCAATTTCTTTTATCCTACTCTGTGTAGCCAAGCAGCCCCATTTCTTAGCTCCCACTTATAAATGAGAACATGTGGTACTTAATTTTTCCATTCTTGAGTTACTTCACTCAAGATGTTTGACTCCAGTTCCATCCGAGTTGCTGTAAAAGATACTATTTTATTCTTTTGACAGCTGAGAAGTATTCCACATATACCATATATATCACATTTTCTTTGTCAGCTCATGTACTGACAGACACTTAGGTTAATATCATATCTTTGCTGTTGTAAATCGTGCTTATGCAACTTGTTTTGGTGCTTTAAATTTAATCTAATTATGTATCTGTGAGAAAAACAGGATTAGGAAGAACATGAGTGTTCCCAAAACTATCAGGGTGTGAAGGGAGTGGTGAGGCATGAAGAGAAGTATATTTAATTCCCAATTCGCTTCCATTTTTCTCTCATAGGAATATTAAAATACATCAGAATATGCTGTAGATACCACTTTAATCGTGGATCTGAGCATCTACATGTCTTATGCTGTTGAAATGTAGTCATTAAAATTTCACTAATGGGCCTTTGTCATTTATTCTTTACCAAGACTCATATCACCTAACACAGAAGGGCATTCAAGGTCAAAAACCCAGAGGTCTCTCTGAGCCGCAGACTGACATCACATCACCGTCTTTCAACAATGAACATGCACTGTGTTCGTCCCTCCATCATTATTGAAGGGTTGTCCAGTGCCTTTGTCACTCGCCACCTGAGTGCTCAGTCTGACACCTGTAACATACTGTGGAGTGACTTAGTCAGCAGGAAGTGGGAGGCATTCATCTAAGCTTCTGCCCATTCACCTGTTATATTGCTGTTTAATGTGCAATAGTCTCTAGTCTGGATCTCCTAGAGGTCAGTTAGAAAAAAAAAAAAGAAGGTAAGAGTCAGTGTTCTGGGTGGAGTGGCTGGAGGAGGCCGCTCACATCCCTCATCTAAGTCCCTGGTTTACTTTGCTCAGGACACAAAGTCTGTGTGACAGTGCAGCGGGAATGCCCACACTGCCCAGGGGCGTCAGCATCCTGGAGTGCCGTAAAACCTCTGCCTCTGCTGGGAAAATGTTGAGCCTTTGAGTCTTTCTAAAATTATTCAATAAAAACCATTTGTATGAAAAAGATGGGCTATACATCTAAATACAAATGTATGTTCAGGCTCGGTGCCTGTGGCTCCAGCAGCTAAGGCACCAGCCACATACACCTGAGCTGGCGGGTTCAAATCCAGCCCGGCCAGCCAAACAACAATGATGGCTGCAACCAAAAATAGCTGGGCGTTTTGGCCAGCGCCTGTAGTCACAGCTACTAGGGAGGCTGAGGCAGGAGAATCGCTTGAGCCCACAAGTTGGAGGTTGCTGTGAGCTATGATGCCATAGCACTCTACCCAGGGTGACAGCTTGAGGCTCTGTCTCAAAAAAAAAAAAAGAAAGTATGTTCACTTATCATGCCACAAATACCTATTGGGTGCCTATTAGATGCCAGATACTATACTGGTCATGGGATTCAAAGCAATTAATAAAAATTTAAAAAGGATCTTGTTCTCATAAAATTGACATTCCTAAGAGATAGTGGAAGCTCCTCCTACCTCTTTTTAAATCTATTCACTCAATAAATATTTCATGAACTAGGCACTATTTGAAGCACTTTTCATCAGTGAACACAACAGACAGCGCCCTGCCCTCACGGAACTTCCATTCTAGTAGAGAGGAAGAGAAAATAAACACAAGTGTGTCCGCGAGATGGCAGCCTCAGAGGAGACAGTAGGGTGGCTAAGGAGCAAGAACAGAGCGGCACCGGGAGCAGCAGCGCCGGGGGCGGGAGGTGTGCAGGGCGGCGTGCAGTTTTAAGCACGCAATCAGCTCCTTCGGAAGATACGTGAGCAAAGACTTGACAGAGGTGGGGCAGACAGCACCTCAGATATCTGGAGGAAGAACATTCCAGCAGGAAGATTCACCACTACTAAGGCTAGGGTCATTCCTGACGCCTCCAAGGGAAGAAAGAAGACAGGTGTGGCTGGAGACGGGATATATTGTATAGTGGCGGAGTCTGGGCTTTTGGTGTATCCATCACCTGAATAGTGTACCCTGTACCCAATAAGAAATTTTTTCTCCTGCCTCCCTTTTGGGCTCCAATTTCTTTTATCCTACTCTGTGTAGCCAAGCAGCCCCATTTCTTAGCTCCCACTTATAAATGAGAACATGTGGTACTTAATTTTTCCACATGTGAGACCAGAGGGAAAGGGGCCAAGTCCTGTAAGACCTCGCAGGCCACTGAAGGGCTCAGGCTTCTCTGAGGGGAACAGGGAGCCATGGCAGGGTTCCGAGCAGAGGAGCTGCGTGACTATGAATAAGATCATTCAGCCCGCCCGAGCCAACTGCAGGAGACAAGTGCAGGTTGGAGAAGACCTGTGGGAAGCTGCTGTGAGGACCCGGAACCACAGCGGGCTCTGGAGCAGCAGGGGCCGTGGAGGTGGGGCGGTGAGGCACAGATCCGGGGTTCATTCTGACGAAAGAGCCCGTGAGATTTGCTGGAAGATTGGATGGTCGTGGGAAAGCAAGCAAGGAGATGAGGCTGACTCTAAAGTTTTTGGCCTTTTGGAAATAAGGAATGTTCATCAGTTGAGACGGGAAAGGTTGCAGATGGAGCATGTTTGAGCAAGGAGATGAGAAGTTCAGCTCTGGGCTTGTTGATCTTGGGATACTTATAGAAATATCCAATGTAAGTCTGGAGTTGGGTGAAAAGTCTGGACTGGAGGTATAAGGGTGGGAGTGGTGTCAAATCGGACTTTTTTTTATTACATATGGTTAAATATGAAAATATGGATGTTATCCTAAAAATAAAACTTTATATACAGCACTAGATGAAATTTTTCCTTTACCTTCTTATTCCAAACCCACTACTCTTCCTGTTGGTGCCACCGTTAAGAAGCTGTTAAGGAACTACAAAGATCCTCAAAGAATGTTCTATACACCACATTAGAGAGGTACAGCCGACAATTTTCATTTGCACATGCATTTAGCACATAAGAAAAGGTGTTTTAGGGTGGCGCCTGTGGCTCAGGGAGTAGGGCGCCGGTCCCATATGCCGGAGGTGGCGGGTTCAAACCTAGCCCTGGCCAAAAACCAAAAAAAAAAAAAAGAAAGAAAGAAAAGGTGTTTTAGCATTTTCCACGTATTTATGTCTAATTTTTTTCTGTTTACCTACATTTTCCCTTGCCCACACAGTAGTGTAATTTCTACCACCTTCTACCATAATGGTGATGAAATAACAGAATTTCACAGCTGCTTGGAATAAACCAGATACTTGGATTGGTACATCTTCTTTTATGAAATTAAACTGATTTTTAGTTAATTTTGTGTTGCATTGTTTTTCTTTAGTCATCTGGGATGTATTTACTGAATGACACCCTCCATTTAGGAGAGCTCATCAATTATAGAGTACAGGATATACTTTCAGCACCATAGTAATAATTCTCTAGACTCTAAGCTTTCATCTCTAAAATAGAGCCGTTTCCATACCTTCCATTAGAAAAAGATAACCTTTAAAATTTTAGCTAATGCATTTCTGTTTTGTTGAGTTAGCAATTTATGCAAGAAAGTGATGATGACTCCTCAAATATCCAGTCTCTTAGGAGTTTAGAGCATCAGCTGTAATAAAACTCAATAACCTTTCTAGTCCAAAGAGTTGGCCATTTCTACCCTGAAATCAAACAGAAAAAAAAAATTAAGTGAAGAGATTTCCCACCCTCTTTGGTTTGATTTTTGGCAGAGTTCTACATCCAGTGACATGTAGCAGAAACCTTCGTACACCTGGAGTGCCCATGACTTTATTCCAACCAGCTACTTACTACGCAGCAATTGCATCCATCATAGCAGCCAATAAAAACAAAAACAAAAACAAAAAAGAGCAGAACATGAGTTCTCAAAAAGCTTACCATCTAACTGGACCAGTAAAATTTACTTGTAGGAAAAAAAAATCACTATAAGTGATGCTCAAACCAACCAAACCAATATATTCTGCTGTAAGAAAAAAAAAAAAAAAACAATTAATGACTGTTTTCTATGTTTTACGCTATGAATTTTTCTTAAACCCTGGGCACTGAACACTGCCTTTTCTTTCTGGACAGATCTAGCACATATCAAAATGAATAAGTGCCAGAAACAAGCATTAACAGAAAAACTGAGCACCAGCCAATCATGTTTAATTCAATCACTTGATTCTTTATGGGCCAGTGAGCTTCCCCTTGTGATTTTTGCTGGTAAATTGTTCCTATTTTCACAATCAAATAACACATACCAAAATTACATGGTGCTCCATCAAGAACTGTGGGGTACCTGAACAAATTTGAGAAACATGTATTGTAGTGTCCGTTCTTTATTCACAAATAGGTTCAAAGGCCAACTGAGGAGTGAGACCTGTTCTGCTCTCTCTTTCTCTCCTCCCCTCCTCTCCTGCTCTCTCCTCCTCTCCTCCCCACCCCTCCTGCTCTCTCTTCCTCTCCTCCCCACCTCTTCTCCTCTCTCCTCCTCTCTCTTCCCCACCTCTCCTGCTCTCTCCTCCTCTCTTCCCCACCTCTCCTGCTCTCTCCTCCTCTATACCCACCTCGCCTGCTCTCCCCTCCTCTCCTCCCCACCTCTCCTGCTCTCTCCTTCTCTCCTCCCCACCTCTCCTGCTCTCTCCTCCTCTCCTCCCCACCTCTCCTGCTCTCTCCTCCTCTCCTCCCCACCTCTCCTGCTCTCCCCTCCTCTCCTCCCCACCTCTCCTGCTCTCCCCTCCTCTCCTCCCCACCTCTCCTGCTCTCTCCTCCTCTCCTCCCCACCTCTCCTGCTCTCCCCTCCTCTCCTCCCCACCTCTCCTGCTCTCTTCTCCTCTCCTCCCCACCTCTCCTGCTCTCTCCTCCTCTCTTCACCACCTCTCCTCCTCTCTTTCCCACCTCTCCTGCTCTTTCCTGCTCTCATCTCCACCACTTCTGTTTCTCCTCCCTCCCGTGGGATTTTCCCTGGCAGGAGGGACTCTCTCACCATCCTTCCTGTCTCTGCACACCCCTCACTCACCATCCCAGTTCATGCCAGATCAAATGTGAAAGCTTCAACTGGATTCCCTTTCTATGGATCCTGTTCACTCCACACTCTTCTCATAGATACCCATCTTTCTGCAATATAGTTTTTTCAACTGTTTTTTCAGAAACATTTACTGATTCCTCATTCCCCATTTAATGATGTCCAAAAGTCTTAGGTTCAGAATCAAATCCTCCAAAATACAACAATATCTCATCTCTCATTAATATTTCAATTCAAAGTTTTTTTCTACACATGACTATGTTCAACTAAGCACTCAGAAGAACCCTGGCAAGAGATTTCTCACATCAGTGGAGAGGTAAGTCAGTTTCAAATGAATGTGGGGACTTTTTTGTTGTTAAATCATAGTTGTGTACATTAGTGCAGTTAAGGGGTACAAAGTGCTGTTTTCATATACAATCTGAAATATTCTCATCAAACTGTTTAACGTAGCCTTCATGGCATTTTCTTAGTTATTGTATGTAGACATTTGTATTCTGCATTTAGTAAGTTTCGCCTGTACCCATTCTAAGATGCACCGTAGGTGTGGCCCCATCCATTACCCTCCCTACACCCTAACCTCCCCCCTCTCTTCCCCTCCCTTGGCCCCTTCCTCTGTGCTATAGTTGGATTATAGCCTTCATGTGAAAGCTATAAATTAGCTTCATAGTAGGGCTGAGTACATTGGATACCTTTTCTTCCATTCTTGAGATACTTTGCTAAGAAGAATATGTTCCAGCTCCATTCATATAAACATGAAAGAGGTAAAGTCTCCATCTTTCTTTAAGGCTACATAATATTCCATGGTATACATGTACCACAATTTATTAATCCATTCGTGGGTTGATGGGCACTTGGGATTCTTCCATGACTTAGCAATTATGAATTGGGCAGCAATAAACATTCTGGTACAGATGTCTTTGTTATATTGTGATTTTTGGTCTTCTAAATAGCTGGTTCTCACTTAGGAGGCAGTAGTGGCTACCTAAATTTGTCATCACTGCTACTATTTTCTGTTTCCTTAGGAACAAAGGGTGATTTATCTTGACATCTATGGATGAATATCAGTATTCCCTTTGCTTTTAAATGATCACTTGTTCTTTTCTACAAATTGTCCTGTCGCTGGAGGTCTGCTGAAACCAAAGACAAATATGTTCATCTGGACTGTTGAAAATCATCATAACTTGATGTTTGCTGTCAAAAGAAATATTAGCCAGGTGTATGGCAGGCACCTGTAGCCCCAGCTACTCGGTAGACTGAGGCAAGAGAATTGCTTGAGCCCAAGAGTTTGAGGTTGCTGTGAGCTAAGACACCATGGCACTCTACCCAGGGTGACAGAGTGAGACTCTGTCTCAAAAAAAAAGGGGGGGGGAATATGACTGGCCATAGAGCCCTGAAATTGCTTAAGAGCCTGTCATACTGTTTGCTAGTAATTACAGGAGTTAAAATATTTTCCGCAAAAGTCTACAGAAAGATAATTTTTATTCCAAATGATAGCACCCCCTAGTGTAGCATGATAGACTCTGTTATTTGTATGTTGTTTTCCTTTTTATTTTGTAATAATCATGTGTTACCTTTAGACTCTGGAAAACCTTTTTCTTTTTCTTTTTTTTTTAGTCAGATACTCACTCTGTCACCCTGGGGAGAGTGCTGTGGCATCATAGCTGACAAGGACCTCAAACACTCTAACTTGAGCAGTCCTCTTCCCTGAGTCTCCCACTAGCTAGGACTACAGGATCCTGCCACCACGTTTGGCTGGTTTTTCTATTTTTAGTAGAGACAGGGTCTCACTCATGCTCAGGCTGGTCTCCAACTTCTGAGCTCAGGTGATCCACCGCCTCAGCCTCCCAGAGGGTTTGGATTACAGGTGTGAGCCACCATACCTGGCCAAAAATATTTTATATTTTATATGAGAAACTCTAAAGTTTCTTTGAAAAAGTCAACATTTGTTGTTTGTTGCATATTTTGAAATTAACTGCAGCTGCTTGTCTACCCTAAGGAGTTAATTTCTACCTGGCTTCTTTCAATACCTGCTAGAAATAACCAGGAGATTCAGAGCTGAATGAGAGTATTCATTCAATCTAATCATTATTGACTAATTCGCATTTAGAATGCTACCCCCAACCATTAATCAGTCAGTCCTCAAAACAATCCAGCAGGAGATATGAACATGATTAGCCCCGTGTAAACAGGAAACCTGCTCACAATGCTCACAGCGCCCGCCAGAGGCAGCGGAAGCCCCTTCCTGCAGTCGTCACTGCTAGAAATTACACCCAGTTTCAGGCTGACACACTCCAACAGACATTAAGAGTAAGGATTTTACAGAATACCTCCCATGTTTCTGTGTCATAACTACTTGGGTTTAGATCTGATCAAATTCAACAACTTCGATGAGTTTTGCAAACCTTTAATAAATGTAACGTCTGATCTATCTGACCATTTTTCATGGCAACCCCAAAATAAGACGTGTGGCATTGCAGATATATATTTTAAATGTTCACAAATTCTCCCAAATGTACTAACAGAAGTAGAATAGTGAAGATAATGTGATACTTGAGTATCAAACATATATAGAACCTCCATTCCTTCACAGAGCTGGAAGTACGAACAGGAGTGGAGGCAAGAAATAAAGACACCTATATCTCTGGCTTTAATAAAGTTTTGATAAAGCATATAATATGCAAAAATACTTCAGAAAAATATGTAAATACATGCATTGTCAACTTTAGAACAAGCATTTTTCTATGTCTTTCTCCACAAAGACACAGTTTTTTGGTAGTAATTTTCTTTAAGCTTAAGGTACAAAGCTTTCTTTAAGCTTGACGTACAAGTGACTTTAGAGATTAGAAAGGTCCCAGAAAATGGCCCTGACATTATTTATTCCATTATTGAAAAAAGGCTAGTGAACTCACTAAGAATGAATAAATGTAGGTATATCAACCTGTAGAAAACATTTTTTTTTTTTTTTTGTAGAGACAGAGTCTCACTTTATGGCCCTTGGTAGAGTGCCGTGGCGTCACACGGCTCACAGCAACCTCCAACTCCTGGGCTTACGCGATTCTCCTGCTTCAGCCTCCCGAGTAGCTGGGACTACAGGCACCCGCCACAACGCCCGGCTATTTTTTTTTTGGTTGCAGTTCAGCCGGGGCTGGGTTTGAACCCGCCACCCTGGGTATATGGGGCCGGCGCCTTACCGACTGAGCCACAGGCGCCGCCCCCTGTAGAAAACATTTTTAGTAATTTAAAATTGTTCCTAGCTGGCCGTGGAAGGGTAACGAATGTAATGGATCTGTGCCTGATCGTTCCCACTGCACTGAGTCACTGCTCTTCATAATTCTCTGTGCTCTTCTAAAACACACACACACATAAACACGTGCTTATTACTTTTAATTGAAAAGCATTCTCAATACCTCTCAAATAAACAAAAATCCTGTTTATATTCTTGTCTGCTCCAGTTTATGGCTTCTTAAGAATTTATTCTTCTTTTCAAGCCCAGAAAGTCTTTTTATGTATGTATTTATTTACTTGGCTGGCAGAGACTCCTCCTTGACCTTTTTGGAACTCTTTAGGGTCAAACGGACTTTTCTTCCTTAATCCCAGGGTAGAGACAAAATAAATCTGACAGATTTAAATGGTCAACACCCTTCATGTCACTGCCGACTTCTCATTCAAAGAGGCACTTTAGACAGCAGGTGGAGTTATAATTATAGATTAGAAAAAAGCCACATCAGCAGCTGTTGCTTCTGTTTGTTCCCAGCTATAACTGTCATCAGTGGGCAAACCAGCATAAACAGGCCTCCACCAGTGGAAAAACATTTAACCCCTGTGCTTGTCACACTCTGAGTCTTCTCCATAGCCAAAGAACAGAGAGAAAAATCTATCTGTGCATGAGCGAGTGGTGAAACCAAAGAGGAAAGCACCAACCTGAAGGCACCTCTTCCAGGGGGGACCAAAAATCTGAAGATTCTCTTTCCTGCCAGAAACTCCAAAGGAGATACATAGGTTAGTGTGCAGAGTAAAGCTATGCATTTTAATTCTGTTCTCTGCTCTGTTAGATTTTGGTTGTTCTGACATAGCTTAAAAGGAAGATTGAACTACTAAATGAAAGAAAGTTATTTTGTTATTTAAAACTACCATGCCTGTGAGAACAAATTGTGAAATGGGCTTAATTTTATTGTGCTACTCTGCCAATTTTAGCTGTATTCACATTAGACAAATAGACAAGGTAAAGATGGAAAAATTAAACCAGTTTTTGTGGTATGAGTCTCATCCTTTTGCAATGTCACTTACTTATGCCAAAAGGCCCTGGTTTCTTTATTAAAATCAGTGATGTTGAAGGCCAAGTTTATGATTTTTAAAAAATGCTGTCACATAGCTCCAGAGTTTCATTTCCTTAAGGAAAACATGCAAATTAGAGCTGGATTGTTTTCCCAGTGCCAAATAAAGACAGTTTTCCTGTTTATGATAAAATGTGTGATGTAGGTTACTTTATATAAGGAATCTGCTGTGGCATTTATTTTTTGTGTATAGCACATCTCTACTTAAAAGCTCCATGATTTCAGTCTAGGTTGATCTATAGGACTCTCATATCCTTTGGAGAAAACCAAATTTTTGAAGAAATCTCCTTTTATCTGCATATGCTCCGTGTTAGCTAGTAGTCAAGCAGGATTTTCAAAGATTAGCTTTTGGCCATCTATGTCAAAATCTGAATGGCTAATGTCTTGGTGAAAAGGGATGGGATTCCAAAAAACTCACTGAAAAGGAGGTTTGGGGGCCACTGTAATTGGTAACCACATCCATGAAACAGATTTTGTTCAGCTCCAAACAGAAAGTGAATCAGCCACAGCATATTATTAAAGACTTTTCATGAGAAAACTGACCCAGCTTCTGGCCATCTTTTGAAGTACAGTAGAATGCTGGCTGTGCACTCAGAGCTCCTCCAGGGAGACACCAATATCCATCTAAACTCACCAAAAGTAACCCATCAATTAAATTTCTGTGGGGGCCTTGCTTCTCCTTATAACAGCATCTCCTGATTTCTAAGAAAAGAGCCAAAGCTGAAGGCAGTGGCTCACACTTGTAGTCCTAGCACTCTGGGAGGCTGAGGCAGGAGGATCCCTGGAGCTTGGGAGTTTGAGACCAGCCTGAGCAAAAAGTGAGACTCCACCTCTACTAAAAATAGAAAAACTAGCCAGGCATTGTGGTGGGCACCTGTAGTCCCAGCTACTTGGGAAGCTGAGGCAGGAGGATTTCTTGAGCTCAAGAGTTTGAGGTTGCTGTGAGCTGTGATGCCAGTGACACTCTACCCAGGATGACAGAGTGAGACTCTGTCTCAAAAAGAAAGAAAGAGAAAGAAGGAAGGAAAGAAGGAAAGAAAAAAGGAAGGAAGGAAGGAGGGGAGGGGTCAGGGAGGGAGGGAAGAAGAGAAAGAAGAAAAGAAAGAAAGCCAAATATCCCTTAGGAAGTTTAAGGGTGAAATAAGAACCTCTTTACATACTTTGGTAAGTAGAGGCCCCAATTATAAGTTTGGCCACTGCTTTTGACAGTGTCAGTTAACACAGCATATCAATACCCTAAATCCTCCCGTAGATTAAGAAAATACATGGTAGGTGATATCACAACATATGTCATATGATTCATTTATTCATTTAGTATTTATGAGCAATGGTTACATAACCTAAAAAATAATACTTAGCCATTAAGGCCAGTTTAAAGCTTCTACCTCACTACCTCCAGAGGCCCCTTTTCTCCTTTTTCCTGCTGAAAGATCCAGCACTGGGATGGTGGTTATCTGCAAGTTCCAAATTATACAAACTGAGAAAGACAAAACAGGGATATGGCTGACTGGCTGCTGGCTTGCATTTCCTTTGACATACAGATTTATGACCTATCTTAAATATTACTTTTTCCTTATGCTTTGTCTTCTTGCTCTTCTAGAAAAAAATATCCACGATGACTGTGACTTACTCCAGTAAAGTAGCAAATGCAACTTTTTTTGGATTTCATAGGTTACTCTTCAAGTGGAGAGGCAGCATCTACAAACTCCTGTACAGGGAATTCATTGTTTTTGCTGTTCTTTACACTGCAATAAGTCTGGTGTACAGGTACTTTCCTTTGTATGTCTCTTCACATGGCCGTCCAACATCGTGTAAGAATACAGTCTCAAAAATCTGAACCCCTTGGTTGCCACTGACTCATGTCACCTCCTCCTTTGCATGATCCTCTTTTTGTCTCCCTTCAGGACAGGGTATTTTAAGCCATACCTGTTTTTAGGATGCTCAGTAGACTCTGTTGGTTTCAGGGGGCTTTCATTCCAGCCCCACATGAATTGATCAGAATGAGATATAGTTCGTGTTTTAAGAACGTTGCTATAGGCTCGGCACCTGTAGCTCAGCAGCTAGGGCACCAGCCACAGACACCGGAGCTGGTGGGTTCAAATCCAGCCCAGGCCTGCCAAACAGCGATGACAACTACAACCAAAAACCAGCCAGGCGTTTTGGCAGGCACCTGTAGTCCCAGCTCCTTGGGAGGCTGAGGCAAGAGAATCGCTTAAGCCCAAGAGTTTGAGATTGCTATGAGTTGTGATGCTACGGCACTCTACCAAGGGCAACATAGTGAAACTCTGTCTTACAAAAAAAAAGAAAAAAGAACGTTGCTATAAATTGGAAGATGTATATTTGACTCCTTACTATGTGAAGATTTTGAAGGGCAAAGTCCACAGACAATCATTTGTGCCTCTCTCCACTACCTCATTCATTGTTGGAATTTGAGATTGGATGGCTTGCAGCAACTACTGTGTATGTGATTAACTATTCACAAATTGTATATACCAGGTAGCTTCCCTTGCTTCTGCTGGAATGACAAGGTCTTGCAGTGCCTGCAACCCTTACCTGTACCTCAACCGAAGAGAAAGCCTGAAGACTCCTTATATCTTCTGAGTTCAGAGCATGCTTTGTTCACAAAAGGAGGTGCTTATAACATCACAACATTCGCCTGCAGATTGACAGGAAATTTTAGCAATATCAAATCAAAGAAAAACTTCTGTGACTAAAAATTGTAGTCAGTACGATTTTATGGGCATGATGAAAGGGAAGCTTTATGAGTCTTTTCTTTACAATTAAATGCATACTTTTCTTCGCTGGAGGAAACTAAAATTTGAAACAGAAAACTAAAGGTTTTTGAGGCTGTATTTTCACCTTTTCTATGTCCATCAGTTTGTTATTTTTCTTACACATACAGATGAACACATGAGTGTATCACTGCTCTCTCCCATGTTCTTCCTTGCAGCAACAGGACCCCATGTGGAAAAAGTTAATAACTTAGCTGGCTGACAATTATCAAAAGTAAAATAGCAAAAGCTATTTTGCTATACATCAAAACTCCCATTCCAAACAAGTATATATATTGGTGTACATTTTGAGAAAATATCTTTAGAGAAAACGTCTACCTCTAATAATTTTTCAGATGTGTCATATAATATGAGATTATTTTGATTCTTTATGTGTCACCTAAGCCTTCACAATAGTAAGTGAATGAAGACACAATGGTGTTTCATGATAATTATCTCTTTATGGCTCGGTGCCCATAGGTCAGTGATTAGGGCGCTGGCCACATACACCAGGGCTGGCAGGTTCAAAAACTGGCCCGTGTCTGCTAAACAATGACCAAAATATAGTCAGGCTTTGTGGCAGCAGTCCCAGATATTTGGGAGCCTGAGGCAAGAGAATCACTTAAGTTTGAGGTTGCTGTGAGCTGTGATGTCACAGCACTCTACCAAGGGCAACATAGTAAGACTCTATCTCAAATAAATAAATAAATAAATACCAGCATAAAAAAAATTATCTCGTTAGTCTATTTTTACTTGTGAGTTTACTGCTGCTACTGATGTTTAGAAGAGAACATCCCTTTACAACAGTTGTAATGTAGCCAGAAACGCTCCTTGGGGCCTCAGCCCTTGCTCTAATACCGTACTTACACCCCACAAAATTGTATTGGTTGTATTGCATTTGGTTTTCTGAAAACCAAAGAGTGCTTACATTTATAACAATAATGATTGTTAGTTTAAGTCATCCTTCATTTTTTAAAGCTCAACTGTAAAATCTTGTTAAAATAGATCCTCATATTTTAACCAAAAGTATACCAACAACTATAGGAAAAATTTGTCAAGAAAGTCAAACATATCTTTGGAAAAATACAGACATCATTCCATTCTCATGTCTACTTATGATCCTAAGTGGGTTTCTCAATTAATCCCATTATAAACAAATAATTATACTTAACAAAAATCAAAAGGCAAAACAAGAATTCATTAATTTGATTATATTTCTATTTTTGACAAAATAATCTCTGTAGTATTTTCTAGCTACTAAAATTTCTATGTGTCTATTATCTAAGTATGTTTTCTTTGGCCAATTAATACCAACCATTTATTATTAATGAAGTAGGGAGCCATATTTTAAGTAGTTATATATAATAGTATTTAATCTTTATGACATCCCTGACATATAGTATTATTATCCCCATTTACAAGGCAGAAACCCAAAGGCTTAGAGAGATTTAAAAATACGCTCAAAGTCTAAATCTGTAAGTATTAATAGTAGCAATGGGATTTAAAAATATGGCTTTCTCTGATTCTAAGGTTCATGTTTTGCACATTTAAAGCCTCTTGACCATTTCTATTTGAGGATCAGAAAGCATTCTGGCTATAATTTGTCATCAGTATGACCCTGATAGGCCTGTACAACCATTTGGCGCCTCTCCTGCCAGCTCTCCCTATTTCTGTAATTCAGATCCTCTCTCCAAAGCTGGGGCAGGAGCTCCAAGCCCACCCTGTACCCTGTACTCCTTCTCTGTCAATGTCAGCTCCCAGTGATTTCCCATCTGCAGTCTGATCGGTTGCTCACTATCTCAGTACCCCTTGGCTTTCTTTCTCAAAGTTCTACCTACCCAAATGGGCTTTGAAACTTGCTATGATGGATCTTTCCCTGGGTTCCTTCCTCCTTCAGAACAGCTACACTATTGATTTATGCAAGTTCATCTATTTGGCTTTTCTTTCCGTACACATATTTTGATCATATTAACGGATCTTAAAATATTTCTTCTGACTCTGAATACCCTCCCTAACAATGTAAATTACAATAACAATCTTGTTAAATGCATTTATTGCTAAATCTAGAAAGTGGATTTGGGCAGTTTGGGTTATATATATCATGTAAATTTTGAGATAGTTACTAAATTTAAAATTAAAGTTTTCACTCTTGTTAAATCTGTCTTATATTTCAAATAATTCTGATCTTTAAAATGAAGTAATAATAGCCCTTGAAGTATGGATGTGACATGTATAATCAAGAATGCACAAAGTAGCATATTCAGGAGAAAATAAAATCAAGATGTCAAAATCAGGGTTATTCTTCAACAATTAATAATGCTAATCCACACATCGTCAATACACTTTTTTAAGTATTCCTGACTGATAACTGAAAAATGGAATATTTTATAACATACCTTGCTTCAAATCCAATGAATAAATCATATAAAACTTTACAAACATAAAAATCTTTTAAATAAAATGGTTAATAAATCCCACTATATAATGGCCAATAACATTTGGGTACCAAAAATGTCAATGTTCAAAGTACTAAGCAACTTAAAAGCTTTTGAAACACATCAGCTTAGGAAAAAGTTATTGCTCCTTTAAAAATAAAGCAGATTATTTGTGCTTAGTTGTTTGCACTTAATGTCACTTGCAAAGCAGGTGCAGAAGAATCATATAAAGGGCTGTGCATTTTATTTTCGCTCCAGATTGTTACTTACAGGAGCCCAAAAACGTTACTTTGAAAAATTATCAATTTACTGTGACAGATATGCTGAACAAATTCCAGTAACCTTTGTGCTTGGTAAGTATAGGTCACACGCAGAATGCAGCCACACAGCTGTCTCTGTTAGGGCGACATTGATGATTCTGCATGGGAGTGTTTCTGAGCTGAGAGGCATGCCTGGAAAGCCGCTGCTTGCCATAGGACCAGAATCATCCCCCAGGTTTGCCTTCCAGAGCTGCTTTCGTTCATTAACACCCAACGAGTCTGAGGTAACAATCTGCTGCTGGACGATGAAGCTTTCTCTTCACTAACGCGCCCATTTTGCAGTCGCTATTTGAGATCTAATACCCACCTACTGGGTGCTCTGGCAGGGCCAGGCACAGTGACGTTAATTTCTGGAGGGCAACATCGTAAGGTGTGGGTTAACAACAGTCCCATCAAAGTCTGCTAAACTCATCAGTGTCCCCGACGGGCCTGCCGAGAGAAACTGCTCTGTGCCATCATTTCCTGTTACCCTACAGGGTTCTACGTGACCCTGGTGGTGAACCGATGGTGGAACCAGTTCGTGAACCTGCCCTGGCCGGACCGGCTGATGTTCCTCATCTCCAGCAGCGTGCAGGGCGGTGACGAGCACGGGCGCATGCTCAGACGCACGCTGATGCGCTACGTCAACCTGACGTCGCTGCTCATCTTCCGCTCCGTCAGCACCGCGGTCTACAAGCGGTTTCCCACCATGGACCACGTGGTGGAAGCAGGTACCAGGCGGGCTCTCCGTGGGTGTTTCTCGGGTGAAATAGGGCCTCACCAATTGCCTTTGGAAATTCCTTGTATTTAATTTATTTAATTACTTGCTCAAACATTTATTGAAACAGTCTTAACAGGCAAAGAAGAGTAAGACGCGGTGCCGGCCCTCAAGAAGTTGGCTTAGTGGGAGGGGGAGGGGAAGTGGGCAGCAGCAGGTAGTCACGTTGCCTAAAGAAAATATGATAATTATCATGTTTATTGAAACAGTCTGTCATAGTCTCCTACAGTTTTCTAGTACTTTATGTCTTTTTGTAACTATTTCAGTTGAATGTCAAGAAAACATGAAAAGGCCAGGTGTGGCGGTTCACACCTGTAATCCTAGTGCTCTGGGAAGCCAGGGCGGGTGGTTTGCCCCAGCTCAGAAGGTCAAGACCAGCCTGAGAAAGAGTGAGACCCAATCTCTAATAAAAATAGAAAACACTAACTGGACGTGGTGGTGCAGCCTGTAGTCCCTGGTATTCGGTGGGCTGAGGCAAGAGGATCTCTTGAGCCCAAGAGTTGGGAGGTTGCTGTGAGCTATGATGCCACAGCACTCTAGCAGGGCAACAGAATGAGACTCTGTTCAAAAAAAAAGAGGTAACATGAAAAAGATAGAGAACAGATTCAGAGACGTTACCAGCTGCCCTGAATTGCACAAATGATTTATGAGGGCAGAATTAAAATTCAGTGGTGGAACTCCTGAATTAATACTTTTCCTAAAACAGATGCTGGTAGGAGCCAGCAGACTCTGAAAAGTAGCAGGAAAGGCCTGTTTCAGTGGGGACCTGTGTCCCTCTCCTAGAGTCAAACTAGACACAGTTACTCTGTCTGGGCTTCTGGAGACACTGAACTGAGAACAGATCACATCTGAAGGGTGGTTCTCTTGTATGGGTAAATACTTAGCAAAGAAGCTGTTAAATCACCCTTCAAGTGAAGATTAAATGAGATAATTCTTGGTACATAGAGGCAATAATAAGAACCATGAAATGATTTTGCTTTTATACTGAGTACAGTGAGTATACTAACTCTAATATTAGGGTGCAGTACTTAGTCTACTTTTCTGAAATGTCCTTGAAAATAGTTTTTTTTTCTTTTTTATTTTTTGGGATTCATTGAGTGTACAAAGAATTAGGTTACACTGATTGCTTTTGTTAGATAAAATCCCTCTTATAATTGTGTCCCACTCCCAAGAGGTGTGCCATACACCATGACCCCCCAGCCTTCCCCCTCCTCCTCTTTCTCCACTTGCTCATTCCCCTACCTACCCACACTTATATTAGCTCATCTGCTGCCTTTATATTAGAACAGAGTGCATTGGATTCTTGGTTCTCTATTCATGCGATGCTTTAAAAAAGAATGTGTTCCACTTCCATCCAGGCTGATACAAAAGATGTAAAGTCTCCATATTTTTAATGGCTGAATAGTATTCCATGGTATACGTATACCACAGCTTGTTAATTCATTCCTGGGTCAGTGGGCATTTAGACTGTTTCTACTTTTTGGCAATTGTAAATTGAGCTTTGATAAACAGTCTAGTGCAAATGACCTTATGATAAAAGGATTTTTTTTCTTCTAGGTAGATACCTAGTAATGGAAATGCAGGATCAAATGGGAGGTCTAATTTGAGTTCTTTGAGGATTCTCCATACTTCCCTCCAAAAAGGTTGTATTAGTTTGCAGTCCCACCAGCAGTGTAAAAGTGTTCCCTTATCTCCACGTCCACACCAACATCTGCAGCTTTGAGACTTTGTGATGTGGGCCATTCTCACTGGGGTTAGGTGGTATCTCAGGGTAGTTTTGATTTGCATTTCTCTGATGATTAGGGAAGATGAGCATTTTTTCGTATGTTTGTTAGCAATTCATCTGTCTTTAGAGAAGGTTCTATTCATGTCTCTTGCCCAGAGATATATGGGATTGTTGAGTCTTTTTTTATTGATTAATTTGAGTTCTTGATATATCCTAGTTATCAAGCTTTTGTCGGATTCATAATATGCAAATCTCTTTTCCCACGCTGAAGGTTGTCTGGTTTGGTTGTTGTTTCCTTAACTGTACAGAAGCTTTTTACTTTAATTAAGTCCCATTTATTTATTTTTGTTGTTGCAATTGCCAGAAAATAGATTATTTAAGGATAATATTTTTTGTTCATTTTTTGAGGGGATTTTTGGCTTACTTTATTTTGAATTCTTAGATGGACAATACAGATAGTGACTATCAAAGTCAAAATGAAAATGTGGAGATGAATCTCTAAATTAAATGTTTTATTTGGGAAGAAAGAATTGCAACTTGGGACTTACATGCAGACTGGATGGTCTCTGGTATATTTGAAGAACAAGAGAAGGCTGGAAGTTTTTTTAAAAAGAGAAATGTTGCATATTGCTCTCTGAAAAAGTTCACTGGCACTACTATGGTTCTGGGGGGTGGGCAGGTTTTGACTGCTGAGGGGTGGCAGTGAGTAAAATCACTTCTAGAGCTGCAGCAAGTCCTTTCAGCAACTATTAGAGAAAACAGTTTTCAGGTCTTAGCAGGTAGTTTCAGCAGCCAGGCTTGCAGTGAATTACATTCTTGGAGCAACATTATGTGTCCTGAGTCTTTTTCCCACCGGATTCTCCACTCCATTTTCGTTGCATATCATGAGACAACTTTCACAGTGACTAAAAGCACAGAGTAAGGGTTTGAATCCTTACTCCACCACTTCTAGCTACATGGCTTTAAGTTGGTTAACCTTTCCACACCTCAGTTTCCTCATCTGTAAAATGGCCTTATCATAACACCCACCTCATATATTGCACAGGTTTTTTTATGAGGAGTAAGTAAGTTAATATTCACAAAGTATTTAGAGCATTTCTGACATATGGTTAGCACTGTGTAACTTCTCACTGTTAGAACAAAATCACCTGGAACAGCATAAATAGCACTTTGATCACTTTAGAAGACTCATGTTAACATGAATCAAGTATGTCTCCTTGATGTACTTTGGCCAGGAGTTTGTGAAAGCGAAGGTGGAAGTAAGGGAGGAGGGATGTAGATGACTTTGTCAGGGACACAGAATCAGTCATGAGGAAGTAATGGTGTACAAGGCGTCGATTAAGGCTATAGGTGAAGGGCCTGACTAGCTCGGCAAATGGCACAGGTGTGTTATTATATAAACCAGTAGGAACTTTAAAAAACAATTAGCTGACACCCTCCTCCAAATGCAAAAGTAGAACACTGCTTCAGAAAGACCATGTTGAAAATACTTGTTGAGGGCGGTGCCTGTGGCTCAGTGAGTAGGGTGTCGGCCCCATATGCTGAGGGTGGCAGGTTCAAACCCAGCCCTGGCCAAACTGCAACCAAAAAATAGCCGGGCGTTGTGGCGGGCGCCTGTAGTCCCGGCTGCTTGGGAGGCGGAGGCAAGAGAATCGTGTAAGCCCAAGAGATAGAGGTTGCTGTGAGCCGTGTGACATCATGGCACTCTACCGAGGGCGGTACAGTGAGACTCTGTCTCTACAAAAAAAAAAAAAAATACTTGTTGACAACTTAATTTTCTTACCCTAATATCTAGCCAAGTGTCCTTTTTTTTTCTACCACACATTGGAAGAAGAGTTGCCTTGGGCCACACGTTAAATACACAACACTAACAAAAGCTGATGAGCAAAAAAAGGTCCCTGCATTCTTTTTGTGATATCTGACACCACAGGTAAACAAAAAGGTCCTCACAAAATCAGCATGTGGATTGGACACCCCCAGCAGGATCAAGCACATTAAGAATTACCACCTCTGAAAAAAGATCTAAAAACAAACAGGAAGCTCTACCCATTCCAAATTGATGAGGTAAAGTTTACTTGTGTAACAGAGGTGATATTTCTCTATTTCTGACACACCCTTGGAATGAAGAAAGTGCATTCTGACAGTAGTCAGGCACTGAAGCCTCAAAGCAAATCTTGTCTTCTCAGCATCACATTCATATTAAAAGTTCCTCCGGATAAAGCCAGGTCGGCTAGTAATGGACCAGCCTTTAGGGCCTCTAGTCAGACGTAAGCTGAGAGGGCTGAGCTGTGCTCAGGTCTGAACAGCAAGTAGAGGTGAGGAGGCAGATAGGAGAATGATAGAATTCCATTTCCTTTGGGTGTATTTTTCAGAATACCAAGGCCTACTATTTGTTTTTTGTTTGTTTGTTTGTTTGTTTTTTTGAGAAAGAATCTCACTCTGTCACCCTGGGTAGAGTGCCATGGTGTCATAGCTTACAGCAACCTCAAACTCCTGGGCTCAAGCAATCCTCCTGCCTTAGCCTCCCAAATAGCTAGGATATAGGTGCCCACCCTAACACTGGCTATGTTTTCTACTTGGAGTAGGGACGGTGCCTGGCTCTTGCTCAGGCTGGTCTCTGAACTTCTGAGCTCAGGGGATCCCCCCACCTCACCAAGGCTCTTTGTGAATCTTGTACAAACGTCTGTCATGTGCTCGCATCTGACTTTTCCCCTGTTGAAGGCTTCTGGAATATTGGAAGACTTTTCTCTCCCCAGCCATCAATCCCCACCATTCCGAGGGAATCTTAAAATGAGTCATTGCTCCTTGAGGTGCATTTAAACCAGTGTGCACTAGATGTTATCTGCAGACCCATAGCCCCTCTGCATCTTGAATAACGTATTACTTATTTTAAATGAGTATTTCTGCCCCATTTCAGACCTACTGAATCAGAACCTGTGGATATATGATGCAGGAATCTGCAGTTAAACGTGCTCCTTTTTTCATATGTATACACACTGAGATTTGAGAAGTGTTGAGTCTTTCCTGCAATGCTTATTTTTAAAACCTTTTTTCTCACCCTGAGGTTAAAGCCTTTGGCAAATACCATTATTAATAACAAAATATAATAGTGATAATTAGGAAGGAGCAGATTCAAGGGTCCAGCCATACTAGAGGCTCGGGAATCAATGAGGAGATTCAGCACAGCAGCCCAGTCAGGCTACCGTCCAGGGGAGTTGAATTAGGCTCACCTGGATGGAACAAGCATTGTTTTGACTTAAATGTTTTGATTGTTTGGTGTGGCTGAAGGAGGCAGAGATCTAGGGAGATCTGATGTGGCTAACCACCCTCCCAAGCATCCCATGGTTATCTGGTTATGGGGGCGGTTAAAAGGCCCCAGTTGCTCTTGGTAATCCCTAAATTTTTTCTCAAAAGGCAAGAAAAGCATGGCTTGTGCTTTTTTTCCTCAAAAGGCAGGGACAGCACAGCTTGTGCCCACGGGAATAAGTTTTGTGTATTAAGCAGTAAGGCAAAGATTCCAAGCCACGATCCTCTAAGGTGGCAGAGACGCTCCAAAGGTCCATTCTTTCCAACTGCCACATGACCAGCACCCTCTGTCATGGCAGCGCTGACATGGAACTTCCTGCTTCCATCCCCAGTGGAGAGGGCTGACTCAGAGTCTGCACACGAGTCTGCGTCCAAGTTCTCCTAGCTGGGCACATGCCTCCACCACTCCCTGACTGTCCTTTGCCTGTGCCAAGGCTTCTGGGAAGAACAGGAAGCTTGAGGACGGCGGAAAATATCTGGCAGATCCCCTGAGCCCAGAGCCAGGACACCTGCTGCTGCCCAAGGGCAGTGAGGGCTGGTCAGCAAAGCACTGGGGGTCCCTCAGGGCTGGGAACAAAATGGGGTAATGCTTCCTTCTAGTCAGTTGAGTCCTTTACGTAAAATCATCTGTCAGGAAAAGTACTTGATCTCAAACTTCTGCGTGCATCGAATATTGTTAAAATCAATTTTGCTGAAAATTTGGATCCCACCCTCAAAGATTCTGATGCAGTAGGTCTGCAGGGTCCAGCAAACAGCATGTTTAACAAACTCCTGGGGACTCTAAGGCAGGTGGGCTTTTAGGCCGTGGGAGTCTCCCTCCAGCTTCTTCTGGCTTTTGCTTCAGGCAGGGTTCGTGTCCAGTAGATGCAGTGCTGGCTGGGAGGAAACAGGGGCTGAGGGAGGGAAGACCAGCACCTCCTTCTGGACCAGGGGTCCTCAAACTGTGGCCCGCAGGCCACATGAGGCAGTGTGATTATATTTTTTCCCGTTTTGTTTTTTTACTTCAAAATAAGATATGTGCAGTGTGCATAGGAATTTGTTCATAGTTTTGTTTTTTTTTTTTAAACTAGAGTCCGACCCTCCAGCGGTCTGAGGGACAGTGAATTGGCTCCCTGTTTAAAAAGTTTGAGGATGCC
This sequence comes from Nycticebus coucang, assembly GCF_027406575.1. Taxonomy (NCBI): domain Eukaryota; kingdom Metazoa; phylum Chordata; class Mammalia; order Primates; family Lorisidae; genus Nycticebus; species Nycticebus coucang. The sequence continues at coordinate 53,591,282 of NC_069782.1, forward strand.
TGTTCTGGACTTTCCATCAGTTCCTTCCCTGGAGTTGGATGAGCTAGGTCACTTACGTGGTGGTCCCTGAACTTGTCTTGCTTTTAAGTCAGACAATCTAGTTACATTATTCTGGGAAATAAAAATATCAAAAGGCATGTTGCCAAAGAAATAGATATGATCTGATATTACAGGTTGGATTTCTCAAAAATAAAAAGCTTTTTATTTCTGCTCATAAGAACATAGAAATACCACTGAATTCAGAATAATGCTGAAGAGTTCCTGAACTGGTGTGCGACAGGTCATTTGCTAAAGCATCTGCAATATAGCCTCTGTCTGTGACAAGTTATTTGCGAGAGCATCTGCAATTACAGCCTCTGTTATTTTGCTTTATTGGCTAGGCCCCTCCCTGACCTGAAAAATTTTAGTCATTTCAATCACCTGCCCTGAGAGCTGTCACTCATTCCACATCAAGTCAGGAGCATGATTCCAGATCTTTGCTGATTCAAGAGATGACCTTAACTGAGTGCATTTAATGTGGTTTCAGACTGAATCTAAACATCTATCTCCTGTTTCACAGACATCAGGAGGAGAAAATAGTTCTTCCAGAAGCACAAAGATAGGAAATTATATACATTCCTCCAAAAGAAACATTTATCAAAGTGATGCTAGACCTGGCATGCCTCTGTGTGTGTGCCGTGTGTGGACACCGAGCCAGCGTGAAGCCCGGTGTGAGTAGGTGTGGCCCCTGCCCTCAGGGACCAGTAAAGGTCACACACATCTTTCTTACATTAATCATCATCAGGGCAAGCACAAGTATATTTACAGTTAAACTTCACATCTCTGCTTTGCATTTCTGTCTCTCTAAAGTACATAGTTTCTATGTTTGCTGATTCTTAAGAGTAGTTAGCAAATAGTGAACTTTGAGAAAAAGGTACCCTTACTTAAAGTTCTGGAATCTTAATGTGGAGGTTCTTGGTCTTCTACGACTTGAGAAGTTCCATTGGAATTTTTAGTGACATCTAAGGTTGACAGACATGGGTATAACTAAACAAACCCTCATCGTCAAGTTAATGATGAGGTTAGCATTCTGACTTTGGATGCATTGGCCATGAGACGAGCCCCATTTGAGTTTCTGGCACACACAGATCGCTTAATCTGTGATGTTCTCTGTGTAAAATCAAATGAATTTTCTATAACATTTTAGGAACATTCATAAAATCCATTGGCTTTTGCTTAGCATTCCTGCTGTGGGTATGCCATTGGTTTTTCCCAAAGCATTCCCTGGCTTTGGGGCTCCTTGGTCTCAGAAATCTGCCACCACCCTGTGTTACGGGAGAAAGGACTGAGTGGTATTCATGGCTGTGCCAGTTTTTCCTCCATTGGCTGAACTTTCAGAGGCTGAGTCAGTCACCCCTGTATTCTCACATGATAAGCCCAGGACAGACAGAATGTCATCCAGTGAGTGAAACTTGACTCACCTATGCTCTGCACAAGGGAGAAAGCACATGGCAGAACCAGCCCTCCCTGAATCAATGCCACTGACTGGCAGCTCCATTGGCCCCTGCCTGAAGGCTGCCACACAGTTCTGTTTAGGAGCTAAAGAAAGGTTGGCTATCCACTCAGTGTTTGTCAAAGTATGAGTGTAGACCACATTCAGTGTTTATTTAAATTGCAGCTTGCTGGGCAGCCTAAGATCTCAGGATCTAGGAATCCACAGTATGAACAGGCTCCCCAGAAGTACCCTGTTTCCCCGAAAATAAGACAGTGTCTTATTTTAAGGTGGTGCTCCCAAAGATGCGCTAGGTCTTATTTTCAGGGGACGTCTTATCTTTCCTGTAAGTAGGTCTTATTTTCGGAGGATGTCTTATTTTCGGGAAAACGGGGTACTTCAGGGTATTTGAATTAAGATTAGAAATGCTGAGATGGCCAGCACTGGGGCACTTGATCCTAATTGTGTCTCAAGATGGAGTCATTGGGAACTTTCTGAAATGCTGGCACGTGGCTGTGTCTTCAGACATTAGTATTACATAGACACGCAGTGCGACCCAGGCATCAGGAGTTTCTGAAGCCTCCCGGACAAGTCTAACATACACACATGGGGGTGTGTCCATTAATTTGTGCAGTTTTATCTGCAAATTGCCTCAGGTCTGTTCACCAGGAGGAAATGCAATTCTGGACCACTGTGCAGATAAGGAGTCAAGAGCACTGGTTTTGTGTACATTATTTCTTGTTATTAAATAGAAGGCAGTGAAATAGCACATGGGATACTAATTTAGGGACAGGGATATGGGTGATTAGACATTTGCTCATACCAATAAAATAGAGAAATATCTCTGTCTCATTCTTCATTGCTATCCCAGAAATTGATTTTACTTTACCATATCCTGTTTCAAGATTTTCAGACTGTGACTTATTGGGTTCTTAAATCATTTTAAAGGCTTATAACCAGCATTCGTAATGGAATGGAGTGGAGGATAGGATAGGGTAGGATAGGATAATAAACTATCACAGAGCACATCATGGAGAAAGACCAATCATTGTTTTGAAAACTGCGTGTATCTTCATGTGGTTTGTGGTGACGAATGTCTGAGCACTGCCCTACACAAGACTATCACACTGGAACTTCGCCCCTCTCTCAATTGCATTTGCTCCCCATTGGTTGGGATTTCTAAACCTCTTCAACTACATTTACACGACAGCTATAACTGAAGTTGGTGGCTTCGTTCCATTCATTTGGAAAATACAGAGATAAAAATGAGGCAGGCACCTTGCACTCTTCCTGAAGAAGCCATCCCTCTGAGGACTCAGATGCTGAATGCACCATATTCTCTTTCAGCAGGAACTGACATCAAACCATTCTGCTGGTGAGCTTTGAGACAGGGAGCTTTTAGTTCTCCTGCTAAAAGAGCTTCATTTAAATCCTGTATGTTAAGGGCAAAACATATCTGCCTCAATCAAGGGGAAAAGGACCAACGGTACAGCAGGCAGAATCTGTGCCAAGTGGAATCTTGTTCGTCAATGACTTCAACTAATCCTGTGGATTTAGGGCAATAAAATTTTGCCTTAAGGTAGCAGAACTCATTCCATCAAACCACAACTCGAGTTGCAGGTGTATGCAAACGTGAACCTAAATGTCTCAATACAGATATTTTACTCTGATTAGAAATAGGAAGGAGGGTTTAGGGGATAAGCAATATGAACAGTGCTGAACAGAGCTGAGTCAGCCAGATGGAAAAGAGACAGTAAGGGAAGCCCCAGGCCGACGCAGTGGGAGGATGAAATAACAGTGCCAGGGTGTAGAGGGGCGTGAGGACGCAGGGCAGGAGACTGGGCGGCTGGAGGAACAGCCAACTGGAGCACTTCAGTAACTGTAATTAAACATAGTCTTAGATGTGAGGATAATGACCATATTAAAAAGATTATCAATCTCTGGATAAAATGGTTTAAAGTGCTGATGAGAGTAACATTCTATTTCATAATGTATATTCTTTGAATGGAACTGACCAACAGTCAAGAGATTTCCATTCAATTGACCGACAACTTGATTTCCAAAGACAAAGTTACTCTGGCTAAGATGTGTGACATGCAGGGAATGACAAAAATCATTCTGCCCCCCCTCTCCTGGAGGATACATCAACGTCAGATTCCCTCATCATTCATTTTCTTAGCACCCAGCGAAGCACTTGGTAAATCTGGGCGGAAAACTTAAAGCTACCAGCTTTCCTCACTCTACATGTCCCCTTCCAAGCAATAGATGTTTCACATGGAGGGAAGAGCCTAACTTTTACTTTAGTATTTGCACTAAATAAACCCTCTCTCTGCATATTTGCTTTCTGCTTACAAGCCAAGAAAAGACTTGCTAGCACAATTTGATCCGTACTCCTGAATAAAAAATAACCAAAGGCAAAGTTATTCTTTGGTCAAATGACAGACATTGCTGCCAGCATATAAGTGGGGTTATTTTTGAAAATTGTTCTATAGATCTCAAGAATATAACTGCTAGACAATTGATATGGAATATGTGAGAATAGGCTACAAGCCAAGATAGGTCAGGTTCATCTATTAACTTCTTGTAGTAAGACTTTATCATGTTCTGCAAGTCCTAAAAAAAAAAAAAAAAGGATTATCTGGATCATGAAACAACTTTGAGATGCACTGAGAAACAGAAGAGATTTACCAGGCTTGTTTTTATTTTTTACCTCCAGAGAGAGTACCATTCTCTACCCACGGACATAATCCTTCTAAGCTAGTGTAAGTAGCCAGAGTATTGACTATAACTAAACTCTTGTTGGTAAATATTGTTTTTGTAGTTGTTATTTTGTTTATTCCAAATCCTAAATAAACAGAACCTTCATTCAGTGGAACAGCAATTTGCAAATACTGCTTTATGTCAGAATTTTCTGCAGAGTTTCGTAAACATGCAACTGCTTCAATCCAATTAAGTCAGCCAAGAAAAAAATTTTTAAATGCTGATGCCGGGCAGCGCCTGTAGCTCAGTGAGTAGGGCGCAGGCCCCATATACCAAGGGTGGCAGGTTCAAACTTGGCCCTAGCCAAACTGCAAACAAAAAATAGCCTGGCATTGTGGCCGATGCCTGTAGTCCCAGCTACCTGAGAGGCTGAGGTAAGAGAATCGCCTAAGCCCAAGAGCTGGAGGTTGCTGTGAGCTGTGACACCACAGTACTCTACTAGGGTGATAAAGTAAGACTCTGTCTCTAAAAAAAAAAAGTGCTGATGCCTAACCTTATCCCAGATCAAATGATTCAGAATCTCCAAGGTTAAGACCCAGGCATTAGTATGTTCTAAAAGTACCCCCGTGAGATTCTAAGGTGCAGACCTGACTTGAGGACTCCTGTGCCACTGGGTCTCACTTAGCATGGCAGGGTGGGGCCAGCCCTCTCCCTGTTAATAGATGTCACCAGTGATTCAGACCCATGGTCTGTGGACCTTATTCTTTAAAACAATGGCCTCGGTCAGGTCAAAGATCAGTAACTCCAGAACTCCAGGAACCGACGACTCTCAAAATGGGCACATCTTGTTTCTCCCTTGACATCTTTGCCATTATAACAACATCTGTTAAATTAAATTTGGCTTACAGGGTAAGGAGGAAGATTTGTTAACTGATTGCAGGTGGTTAAAGATATAAACCATGTTACATTGGGGCAAAAGTTGATTTTCATCTGATGTATTATCAGAATTTCATGAACAAATGATTGCATTTCTGAGACAAAAAATAACTCAAAGTTAATACCTAATAAAAATCCAGTTTAGAAATAAGCTTTAAGCTGCCACTATATCTCAGTGGTTAGCACACCGGCTCCACACACCAGAGGTGGTGATTTTGAGCCTTGCCAGTGCCTGATCAACAACAACAACAAAAAAGTAAGCTTTAATTCAGAAAATACTATTTATATTAAATCATAATTAAAATTTAAAAGCTACTTAAAGAGTTAAAGGGGTAGGTACAACAGGGAGTCATTGCAGCATTCTTTTTAGCAGCCAAAACTTAAAAAACAACTTAAATGTCTATTCAGAAGGGAAGTAGCTAAATAAAATATTATATACAATTAACTGTTAATTAGTAGGTTAATTAATATAGAGAAAGCAGCCATTAAAAAGAATACTGCTGCTTTCTCTATATAAATTTTTTAAACCTCCAAGATAAACTGAAAAATAGAAGCACATGGCAGATATGTATGTAGTATAAAATCATTTGTGTTTAAGAAAGAATAACCCTTTGTGAAAATTTATGACATTTGTCTGAAAAGACACACAATAAATTCATTATAGAGATTTCCCCCAGGGAGGGAAATTTTGTGGCTGAGAAAAAGAGGCTTTTTCGTTAATAGTCCTTTGCCCTTTTGGATTTTTGCATCATTTAAATTATTCAATCAAAAAAAATTTTTTTGAGACAGAGTCTCACTTTGCCACCCTTGCTAGTGTGCTGTGGCATCACAGCTCACAGCAACCTCAAACTCTTGAACTTAAGCAATTCTCTTGCTTCAGCCTCCCAAATAGCTGGGACTACAGGTGCCGCCACAACACCTGGCTATTTTTAGAGATGGGGTCTTGCTCTTGCTCAGGCTGGTTTCCAACTCCTGAGCTCAGGCCATCCACCCTCATCAGCCTCCCAAAGTGCTAGGATTATAGGCATGACCATCACACTTGGCCTTTCGATCAAAATTTTTTAAAACAAGACAGATTTGCTGGCTCTCTCCTCTAATCCCAGTATTTGGGGAAGTCAAGGCAAGAAGATCACTTGACGCCAAGGAGTTCAAGATCAACCTAGGCAACATAGCAAAACCTCATGTCTACAAAAACTTAAAAAATTATCCAGGCATAGTGATGCACACCCAGAAAAAGGTTTAAAAAGTAAAAAAGTTTAAAAATTCAACTTTAAGATTTTTTTCTTTTTTTGAGACTAAGTCTCAACTCTCACCCAGACTAGAAAGAAATGCTGTGATCATAACTCACAACAACTTCAAACTCTTGGGTATGAGTGATCCTCCTGCCTCTGCCTCCCCTACAGGCCTGCACTAACCACACTCAACTAATTTTTCTGTTTTTGTAGAGCTGGGGTCTCACTCTTGCTAAGGCTGGTCTCAAACTTTTGGCCTCAAGCAATCCTCTTGCCTTCACCTCCAAGGTGACTGGGATTACAGGCATGAGCCATCACACCCAACCTATATAAACTTTAAGCTTTTAAAGTGTGTCTTTGGTGGCCGGGCATGGTGGCTCATGCCTAGTGAGGCTAAGGTGGGTGGATTCCTTGAGCTCAGGAGTTCAAGAGCAGCCTGAGCAAGGGCATGACCCCATCCCTACTAAAAACAGAAAAACTAGCAAGGCATTGTGATGGTGCCGATAGTCCTAGCTACTTAGGAGGCTGAGGCAAGAGGATCACTTGAGCCCAAGAGTTTGAGGTTGCTGTGGGCTATAATGACACCACAACACTCTACCCAGAACAGGGAGTGAGATTCTGTCTCAAATTAAATAAATAAATAAAGTCCATCTTTGTGTGAACAAACATTCAATAAATGTTTGCTAATTAAATAAACCTGATAACTTATTCCTCTTCTATTCAAATTTCTTTTCTCTGGTGTTCAGGGAGAGAGAAGAGGCAGAGATAGCTGAAGTTTCCCGTAATTCATCATGCCTTAGCCCTTACTGTGTGCTCGGGGTGTGCCAGGCATCATGCTAGCTTTTTTTTTTTTTTTTGGAGATAGAGTTTCACTTTGTCACCCTCGGTAGAGTGCGTGGTGTCATAGCTCACAGCAACCTCATACTCACTCTTGGGTTCAAGTGATTCCCTTGGCTCAGCCTCCCAAATAGCTGGGACTACAGGCGCCCGCCATGACACCCAGCTATTTTTAGAGGCAGAGGTCTCCCTCTTGCTCAGGCTGGTTTCAAAGCAAAGTTTCAAACCTATGAGCTCAAGCTGTCCACCCGCCTCGGCCTCCCACAGTGCTGTGATTACAGGCATGAGCCACCATGCCTGGCCTCACGCTAGCATTTGACATATGTTGATTATTCCAGGTAATTCTACAACACCTGCCAGGTAGACAGTATCAGCTCTCTTTTACAGCTGAGACTCAGGTCACTGCAAGCTCACACAAATCACATTTTATACACACACCAAAACACTTAAAGAAGCACTTTAAAAGTACACACAAAATCCTATGGGGACTTTGAAGAAGAATATGCCCTATGCCTTTGAAAAGGGTCATAGCAGGGGAAACATTGAAGTATAATATTGCTATGATGCAAGCCAAAACTGGGGACCATGTGAGAGCTTTTTTTTTTTTTTTTTTTTTTTTTTTTTTGAGACAGAGTCTCACTTTGTAGCCATGGGTAGAGTGTCGTGGCATCATCATAGGTCACAGCAACCTCAAACTTTTGAGCTTAAGTGATTCTCTTGCCTCAGTCTCCTGAGTAACTGGGACTACAGGTACCCCACACAACGCCAGCTATTTTGTAGAGACAAGGTCTCGCTCTGGCTCAGGCTGGTCTCAAACCTGTGAGCTCAGGCAATCCACCTGCCTCGACCTCCCAGAGTGCTGGGATTATAGGCATGAGCCACTCATGTGAGAGCTTTACCAAGGAGAAATATCAGGGGAAAGAGAAGGAAGGACTCAAGGAAGGCTTCACAGAAGAAGATGCCATTAAATAAGACTCTGAAAGGAGAGGCCATGAGGAAGAGTGATGTGAAGATGGTTCATTTTAGGATTCAACTTGACCAGATTAAGGGATACCCAGAGAGCTGGTAAACCATTGTTTCTGGGTGTGTCTGTGAGGATGTGTCTGGAAGAGACTGGCTTTTGAATAAGTAGATTGAGTAAGGAAGAGCTGCCGACACATAGCAGGTACCATCCATCCCCCTGAGAACCCAGACAGAACTAGAAGACAGAGGAAAGGTGAATTCACTCTCTCTTCTGGAGATAGGATAGCCTTTTTCTCTTGCCCTTCCATCTTGGAAGCACAGAGGGCCAGATCACACCATCCAGAACTTTCCAGTACCTTGATCTTGGGCAACCTGGCTTCCAGAACTATGAGGAAACAAATTTCAGTTCTTTATTTAAAATAAAGAAGAAGAAAGAAAGAAAGAAAGAAAAAGTAATGTGAATCCACCTGTGCTTGTGTACATCATCATATTTTATTCTTTTAATCCAACAACACTAAATAGAAACATTTCTAATTTTAGATGAATGAACCAAAACTTAAGGAATAAACTTCCCCAAATGATTTAGTTCAATTGAACATCTCCTTACTTTAGTATTTTTCAATCTTTTTAATCTCACAGCACATTTGAACCTATAGTTAAACTTCCGCAGTACACTTAAATTATGTTGATCAAAAAAAGGAGTAAAAGAACAAATATGCTTACTGTGCTTTGAACTTCTTTCAAACATAATTTAATTAAAGGTCTTTAAAAATTTTGGTGTCACACCTGAGATCCTCTCACGGCACACAGGTGCTGAGCATCATGGCCTCCCTTCCTCCTGGTCTTCTCCCACAGAGACCGACTGCCTCCTGGATGGTGGCACAGAACAACATTGCCTCATGCGTTGGGACACTTGTGTGCATCCTTGCAGGTGTGTGTGTGTGCATGCCCTCTCTCACACATGCATTTCTTTTTTTTTTTTTTTTTTTGTAGAGACAGAGTCTCACTTTATGGCCCTCGGTAGAGTGCCATGGCATCACACAGCTCACAGCAACCTCCAACTTGTGGGCTTAAGCGATTCTCTTGCCTCAGCCTCCCGAGTAGCTGGGACTACAGGCACCCGCCACAACACCCAGCTATTTTTTTTTGTTGGTGTTGCAGTTCAGCCGGGGCTGGGTTTGAACCCACCACCCTCGGTATATGGGGCCGGTGCCTTACCAACTGAGCCACAGGTGCCACCCACACACGCATTTCTTATCTCTCATGCAAGTATACACTACTAGAGACAGGAATCTTTATTTCCTATTTCTTGTTTTTGTTTTTGTTTTTCTTGAGACAGAATGTCACTCTGTCACCCTAGGTAGAGTGACATTCGGCATCATCATAACTCTTAGCAACCTCAAACTCTTGAGTGATCCTCCTGTCTCAGCCTCCCAAGTAACTGGGACTACAGGTGCCCACCACCACACCCAGCTAGTTTTTTCTGTTTTTAGTAGAGAAGTGGTCTCGCTCTTGCTCAGGCTAGTCTTGAACTCCTGAGCTCAAGCAATCCACCTGCCTCAGCCTCACAGAGTGCTAGGATTACAGGCATGAGCCACCCTGCCCAGACCATATTTACTTACATAGGAGATACTGAAATTTGCTATTGTATTAATACTAAACTAAGTCTGCAAATTGTAGCTATTTTTATCGCCCCATTACATGTATGGGGGGATAAGTATGCATACTGTAGCTATTTTATCCCCACGTTATATGCTTACATAGGAGATACTGAAATTTGCTAATGTATTAATGCTAAACTAAGTTTGCATATTGTAGCTATTTTTATTTTATGTAAAGGTTTTATGACAGCAGATGAAAGGAAATTATTCAACCACCTCAAATCTCCTCATCTGAAATATTGGGTTCCGTTTGTTTGGTTTGGAAATCTTGCAACTAAAGCCCGGAACGAAGGTAGAATCAGAGACAGTGTTGATCTGCAATCACTGATGACTGTAAGTACACTATCAACCCTTAGTAAAAGATGCTAATTAGAGACCAAGAAGAACCTGCATATAACAAGTCAGACCAGAAGGAGTCTCCTTTGTTTAATGCTGGTTCCAAAGGAACTGGAAAGACCAGGCTAGTAGGAGTGCCCTCAGCACACAAGTGAACTCAAGGTGGTGGTGGTGACTTGGCAGCAGTGTTTTAGACAGAATGATGCTTCTTTTTTTTTTTTTTTTTTTTTTGGTAGAGACAGAGTCTCACTTTATGGCCCTTGGTAGAGTGCCGTGGCATCACACAGCTCACGCAACCTCCAACTCCAGGGCTTAGGCGATTCTCCTGCCTCAGCCTCCCAAGTAGCTGGGACTACAGGCGCCCGCCACAACGCCCGGCTATTTTTTTGTTGCAGTTTGGCCGGGGCTGGGTTTGAACCCGCCACCCTCGGCATATGGGGCCGGCGCCCTGCTCACTGAGCCACAGGCGCCGCCCAGAATGATGCTTCTTAATAGTCTCTGTGAGTACGTGTCCCTTGATTGATTAGCCAAGACCTGCCCAGGGCTCTGAAGGATTTGGTGCCCACGCAGCATCTTTGCCATACCTGGCTCTAGGATCCTAGAAGAAAATCTAGAGGGAAAATAAGTCTCCCCAGCCATTTACGCCAAATTGGAATATTCTGAGGATAAGCCACCTTTTCAAATGCTCTAGTAAACAAAGCAGTGTTATTCCTAAACAAAATAATCCTGAATTCATGTAAAGGCTGGATGTATTTATGTAAAGGCTTGCATATATTTGTGCTGTGGCATCTCCTGCCTGGATCAAGCTAAAAGTAGTGAATGGGTTTTTTTTTTTTGCAGTTTTTTTTTTTTTTTTTTTTGCAGTTTTTTGGCCCAGGCCAGGTTTGAACCTGCCACCTCTGGTATATGGGGCCTGCCCCCTACTCCTTTGAGCCACAGGCAACCGCCCATAGTGAATGATTTTTTAAAAGCTCCAAAATTAATACGAACTCTTCTTTCTAGTTTTAGATAATACCTTAATGTGCAATAGAGAAAAATAGAAAAAAAAATCAAAGGATACCATCCCTTTTGCTTCAGAGAGATTTTCTGTCAAACTGAGTGTTCTAACGTCCTCTTCTGTTGGGGAAAGGGTTTGGGTTGTAGTTTACATCTCTTTTCTAGGATCTATAATAAGCTTGTTTTTAAAAGAGAGAAGCAAAAAAATTTTGCTTTGCACATTGTTTAGCAAAATAGCTAAAAGTTACTTACATAAAATATTAACTATTGCCTTCCCATCATCACTGTGGGCCAATATACATCTGGGATCTATTTTTACAAAGTCCTGGCTTATTTTAACATTAAAAAAAAACATAATGTCCAAATGTCCTCATCCTTTTCGCACCATTTTCAATGATGTTCTTTGCTTGTCATTTTTGGAACTTCCCTTTTGTGGTGGTCTTGGAAACCAACTTACTAGACTCACACAGTCAGTCCCATCATTTCACGAACGTGTTGGTCAAAGCCGTGGCCCATTCTGAATCTCGGGGTGTCCGCTGAGCGCCCGTAGCTCTAACTAGTCGCTTTGATCTGTCTCCGGTTTAGGAAATGAACCGGTTCCGCTCCTGGTGCAGCCTCTTGTTCGGCTACGACTGGGTGGGGATCCCGCTGGTCTACACGCAGGTACCGGACCTTGGGCCCGGACCCCTGGTTCCTGCGCCCGCTTGCCCGCCCGCCGGGTGGCGCTGCCGCCCGCTCACCCGTCTCTCTGTCCCAGGTGGTCACTCTGGCCGTCTATGCTTTCTTCTTCACGTGCCTGATTGGACGCCAGTTTCTGGATCCCACCAGGGGCTACGCCGGGCACGACCTGGACCTCTACGTCCCCATCTTCACGCTGCTGCAGTTCTTCTTTTACGCGGGATGGCTCAAGGTAGCCCTGGGCCCGGGCCCAAGCCCCCCGCCAAAACCTGCCAGTTCCCAACCCCTCGCCCTGGGCCTGCACCGAGTCTTCAGCAGATGGTTCACGAATGGGTCAGGGGCAGAGGGAACCGTGACGGCTGGGAGAGTGAGGTGACAGGCAGGTGTCTGCGCTGTGCTGCGGCGTCTGAGCAGCTCCTCTGTGCAGAGATGGGAAGAGGCCTCTGTCACGGCTGTTGGTCTGCTCAGGCCTCTGTGTGCCCCGACAGGATTACCACAATGTAACTAATGGAGTAACTGTGCCTGCCTTCATATTTTATACCTCAGTGAGCAGTAGGCAGAGTAGAGTGAACGAGGCCTCTGCTCCCGTAGCACAGTGGTTGCGGCGCCAGCCACGTACACTGGAGGTGGCGGATTTGAACCCGGCCTGGGCCAGCTAACCAACAATGACAACTGCAGCAAAAGAGGGACAGCAGGGCGTGGCGGGCGCCTGTGGGCGCAGCCTCTCTGGAGGCTGAAACAGGAGAATCGCTTGAGCCCAGGAGTCGGAGGTTGCTGTGAGCTGTGACGACACAGCACTCTACCAAGAGAGACATAAGTGAGACTGTCTCAAAAAAATAAGAGTGAACAAGAAGCCTTGTCTATCAGATTTTAGCCTCTAAGCACTCATATTGTAGTAGTGTCTTGGTTCTGCTCAACTCTATAAATAGTTACTTGCAACTCCCAGAAATCCTACTCGCTATCCCATAATATTAAATGCTTTCCATTTTCAAAACCAAGACTGAAACTCGGGGAAAAAAATCATCAGAATCAAAATTAGAAACACTAGGATTAATGATGGCTTTGGGTTTGCCAGGAAATTAAAAACAGGTCTGACCAGTGAGAACAGCTTGTCTAATTACCATTGTAGAATGTTCTGTGTTCCCCACTCCCACCCCCTCACTTCTCTCAAACTTCCTCAGATGACTCTGTGTGAATTTCACAGGCCTGATTCTCCCATCTCTTTTGTGAACTTCCAAAAGGGACACAGGTGATAGAAAAAAAAAAAAAATTCAAAGACAGTGGTTTCCTTAAGTTAACTGAAAACTAAAAATAGCCTGAAGATGACATCAATAAAGTAGAATTTTCAAAGTCTGGCCTTCCAAACAGCCACATGTCGTGGGGCACCATCAAGGCCTTCAGGCTGTAGCAAAATGGTCCCTGCAGAAGCCTTTCCTTTCACTGGTTTGAATCTCAACCAGGAAAAATAAATGAATTGACATTTCCAATTATACTACAAAGAGGAAAGGCATGTCCCTTAAAAATGCCAAAAGTATTTTTAACCCAATGACAGTGATTCTTAATTATTTTTACCCATTTAACAGCAAAAAAGAGCAAGAGCAACTAATAGCTTTCATTTCTCATTAGAGGTAAACTTTGTAGTTTACCTTTGTGTATATAAAATTGCCACAGTTGCCCCAAATGCTCAGTCATTCTGGGTTTTTTTTTCTTTGCCCTGTGTAGTGCTAAGCTTTATTTTCTTTGCTTTGTGACCACATCAGGTACTTAACCAGCCCATAAAGAGTAAATAGTGTTTCTTTCCTTCTGATGTGCTTTCTGAAATATGAACATCGTTTTCCTTTTTAAAAGGCAAAATATGAAAAGGCATGATCTTAGCTCTGTTAACAGACCAGCAAACTAGACACCAGTGGACTGAGTTTCAATATCTAAACAGCTGCTCCATCATGACAACTCAGACATGAACAAATCTTTTCAAGGTGTAGAAAAACCATCTTAACTTTATAAACAGTATATTACTCGGTTTCTTGCTAGAAATGGAGCCTCCGATGGAGTAAAGGATATCTTCGGAAATCGTCAATTCAGAAATATAAATTCCTATAAAAAATATGCAGAACTCATCCCATAAAAGTAAAAATCTGGATATAACAAAAAATATTTTCAGGACCTAGTTAAGTAGTCCAATTAGTTTAAGTCAAACACCAGGTAAGAAATGGTAGCTAACTCCTTGGAACTCATAATAAAGGACTTTGATACGGATATCACGTGAGGCTCAGAGGTTCTTAACCCAGGCTTCACATTACAATCTCCTGGGACCTTTACCCAGTACTAATGCCTGAGTGCAACCTCACACTGGGTAAAGCAGAATCCCTGGGGGATGGACTCAGTCACCCTTTGTTTATTTTTAAGAGCTCTCCCCCAGGTAATTTTAATGTGTAGCCAAGGTTGAAAACAACTGCTTTAAGAAACTTATCTTAAATCCTAAAAAGTAAGTATGTAGATTTTCTCCTGAATATTCTCAGGATCTAGAATATCCAGACTCTGGAGACTTATCACATAGAGCCTTTATTTTATATACTTACATGTTTCTTCCCATCTCACACATACACATACGCACACACATGTACGTTCACAGATGTCCAGATAACAAAAATCAAAGGAAATTATTCAAAAAGGAGAATGGTGAGTCATAGTTGACACATTAACCTTGCATCAAAAAAGCTATTGGGAACATGATAAGAATATTTCATATTGACCAAATATTCGAAGATATGTGATGATAAGCTACCTAAATTTTCCTCTGCAAGATAACTAATTTACTAGGTAAGGGTCAATTCTTTAGGGTAAAACTAAGTAACCCTCAATTTCTAGCTTTGTAACTTACCAGCTCTCTGTCCCATTCACTCAGCAGTTATGTCCAATGAGTGTAGCAGCTCTTTGTATTATTTTCTATAATCTGTGACTTAAGTCCTTTCTGCTTACCCTTCTCCTTGTCTACCTTTGTCTTATCATGTGGGCCCTGAGAACTCCTTGAAGGCACAGGCTATGCGTCCCTCACAGGGCCGCCCAGGCTTTGTGCTTCTTCTGTATCCATTGGTGTACTGGGCTCCTAAACAGTGCGCGGCTTCTCCTAGGTGAGGCCCGCACTATCTCCAGTGGGATGGGCGGGTACATTCAGCAAGCGGACCCATTCCTCGTGACTTGGAGCTCAAGTCTCAATTGCTGATAAGCATCTGTATCTGTAGAACAATCCACTCCCCCCTAGGCTTCCTATGATGAAAGTGACAAAATGAAGGAGAGAGCAAAACCGGAATCGTTTCAATGTCTATTCTCAGTCTTCACAGGTATCATGATGGATTTATTCCATGTTCTCACCTGCAGGTAGCTGAACAACTCATCAATCCTTTTGGAGAAGATGATGATGATTTTGAAACTAACTGGTGCATTGATAGAAATTTGCAGGTTAGGAAAACTTCTTTCCTTTACAAACATTGATAATAAATCGCTAATGATGTTTCAAATCTAAACAGGCCGTGGATACAGGCACCCTGGACTTCTGAGCTGTAGCCACAAACAAAAGAGGTTTGGCCGTTTAGTATGTAAGTTACCCCAGGTCCTCCTGAAACCTCAGTCCCAGTGAAAGTTAGTTCCTTCTAAGTGGAATTTCAAGCCAATTTTGTTTGTAAGTTTCTCTGTTAGCTTTACCCAGTCTGTCTGTCTAAATACATAGAAATAATTTAACTTATTCTTCCCTTTGTTTTCTATTGCCACCAATAGAGGTGGCAAAACGTGATGTGAATTCCCAAGGTCACCTCACAGGGACCCCAGCAGCCAAATGTCCAGTAGCTGGACACTGCGAGCCTGGGCCATGACAGCTTGTATCTCAGCTCTTCCTGAAACACATCACCTGGGCCCACAGCCCTTATTCTAAAGCCCTGTCCCAGAAGGCTTTTCATGAACAACGAGCACACGGGAGTTTTCATTTCAAGCAAGGCTCTCCTCAGACCATTCTTTTCCCCAGGAACCACAGAGGGAGTAAAAGCCTTTACCTTGCTCCCTTGTTGCAAGCCCTTACTCAGCTCTTAGATAAGCACAGACATTCCACAGTTGATCTCATCAGTCTGTGTAGAGAGAAAATGTAAGGTCTTGGTCACTCACTCTTTGTCAAAATTGGGTTCCCAAAGGATTAATACTTCATTCGTGCATAGATTTTTCAAAGCCAGGAGGAGCGATCACTGTAGTTTCAAGCCATGAGGACTTGTTGATAAGCTTTTCCAAGCAAACAAACAAGAAACCAAAGAATTTAAGAAGTGATACCAAGTAAAAATGTGTTCATGGGGTTAGCAGGTTGGAAGGCCGAGACGCTTCACCTTCCTCTATTCTGTCTGGGGTGCAGTGGGTGCTGTTGGGGCTGCCACTAGGACAGCAGCTCCGAGCAAAGAAGAAAGGTGGCTTTTCTCCCTCCCGGTGAGCAGCGGCTCCACACAGGCCCATGGCTTGTTGAAAGGAGGATGGGCGGATTTCAGCCCCACTTACCCTCATTGCCAAACACTCTTGCACAGTAAAGGATGGGTGCAACTCTTCAGTAGCCCCGGTTGTGACAGATGTGAGCTATAGAAATGTGTATACTCACTCACTTAGGCCATGTCCCAGGCCTTTCCGCATGCACCCACCCACTGGAACTTCTCTTTTTCTATATAGTAGTATCTGAGTTATTCTAACATATCACGTTGATTTTTAGGTCTCTCTTTTAGCTGTGGATGAAATGCACATGAGCCTACCCAAAATGAAGAAGGACATTTACTGGGACGACTCTGCCGCCCGCCCGCCCTACACGCTGGCAGCTGCTGAATACTGCATACCCTCATTTCTGGGGTCAACTGTCCAAATGGGGTGAGTGTGTTTGAGTCTACAGTATTAAGGAAATAAAGTAGATGACTGTTTTGCTTTTTTACTTTCTTTAACTTTTTTTCTACCTGGTCTTAGTACTGTCCGTCTCTGTTGGGTGGTTTTAACATAACATTGGGTCCCTGTAGACTCAGGGCCTTGAATAAATGGGCAGAGGCCCAAAGTAAACTAGGCACAGCTCTAGAATAATTTTATTAAGTCTCATGATATATTTGATTTTGAAGAAATGTGTGGATGTGGGGAAAGTTTAAGTACACCTGTATTTGCTGAAAGCAGATGTCACAGTTTCCAAGTAAATTAATAAAGAGAATATAAACAAATTTAGAAAGTAAAAACCATTTCCCCTTCCACCCTCCCCCCAAAGGGAAAAAATGTGGAATTTTTCTTATAACTTTTGGCAAAACTGTGGTTTAGGATCCCCTGAGGCCACCTCTCATCAAATTTGAGAAGCTGTCCTGTGACCACCACTTGTGACCTCCCTCTCCCTCCTCCCAGAACTGGTCTGCCCTCCTCTTTCCCTGCCCTCACAACACGTGGCTTCAGTCCCATTCCTGTGAAGCTTTACCCTCAGCTGAGTATCTCCTAATCCTCATAAATAATGGTACTCCTCTTCTGAAGGAGGCTGAAAACCTTTCCAGACTCCAAAAAAAGATGACAGGACTGAAGGTGGAATTTGTGTCAGATAATGAGGAAGATTAAGGAGCCAGACTTTCCTTGTTGCCCTCAAGGTCACCTTAGAGAAGGCTGCCCCCTAGAGGGGAAGGCTGCCGCCTGCAGGCGAGACCTGCTGCTGCTTCTAGGCAGCCTTCTAGACTCACCAACCCAGAGCCCTTCCAGGCCAGGAGACTCAGCCCTCCGCCTATCCCCTTCCCCGTGAAAAGTAGCTTTCTATTGTATACACATCTCAGCCTTTGTAACACCCTCTGCAGGGCAGCTTCATAGGCCTTTGGCAGCCTTCTCAGTTTTTTGTTTGTTTGTTTGTTTTATTAAATCATAGCTGTGTACATTAATGCAACCATGGGGTACAATGTACTGGTTTTATATACCATTTGAAATATTTTCATCAAACTAGTTAACATAGCCTTCCTTAGTTATTGTGTTAAGACATTTATACTCTACACTTAGTAAATTTAACATATACCTTGTAAAATGCACAGTAGGTGTAATCCCACCAATTACCCTCCCCCCTCCCCTCCCCTTCCTCTCCTCTTTCCCCTTTTTCTTGGGCTATAGTTGGGTTATACCTTTCATATGAAAGCCATAAATTGGTTTCATAGTAGGGCTGAGCACATTGGATACTTTTTCTTCCATTCTTGAGATACTTTACTAAGAAGAATATGTTCCAGCTCCATTCATGTAAACATGAAAGAGGTAAAGTCTCCATCTTTCTTTAAGGCTGCATAATATTCCATGGTGTACATATACCACAATTTATTAATCCATTCATGGATCGATGGGCACTTGGGCTTTTTCCATGACTTAGCAATTATGAATTGGGCTGCAATAAACATTCTGATGCAAATATCTTTGTTATAAAGTGATTTTTGGTCTTCTGGATATATACCTAGTAGAGGAATTGCAGGATCAAATGGCAGGTCTATTTTTAGATTCTTAAGTGATCTCCAAACATCTTTCCAAAAGGAATGTATTAGTTTGCATTCCCACCAGCAGTTCAGAAGTACTCCCTTTTCTCCACATCCATGCCAACATCTCTGGTTTGGGGATTTTGTGATATGGGCTAATCTTACGGAAGTTAGATGATATCTCAAAGTGGTTTTGATTTGCATTTCTCTGATGATGAAGGATGAGGGGCATTTTTTTCATGTGTCCATAGGCCATGCTCCTGTCTTCCTCAGAGAAGTTTCTCTTCAAGTCCCTCGCCCAGCCTGCGATGGAATCACTTATTTTCTTGCTAATACATTTGAGTTCTCTGTGGATTCTGGTTATTAAACCTTTGTGGGAGACATAACCTGCAAATATCTTCTCCCATTCTGAAAGCTGTCTGCTTGCTTTACTTACTGTGTTTTTGGCTGTGCAGAAGCTTTTTAGTTTGATCAGATCCCAGTAATGTATTTTTGATGTTGCTTCAATTGCCCAGGGGGTCCTCCTCATAAAATATTTGCCCAGGCTGCGGCGGAGCAAGATGGCAGCCGAGTAACAGCTTCCTTGTATCTGGGCACCGTGAGTCTGGGGAGATAGGACTCCAGGCATCTCTGGCTAGTGGGATCTGCCTATCATCACCCGTGAGAGAATACAGGGAGTCAGCGAGAGACTTCTGGACCCCAAGAGGAGGACTAAAACAGTGGAAAACCAGCAAGTGGTCACGTGTGTTCAATCCGTCTAAACCCGCCGCAAATTCCACAGGCACGAGAACTTAAAGAGCAAGAGGAAGTGAAAGGAAAATTAGGGCAATGAAACAGATAAAAGAAATCACCCAAGAGGAAGAATCAGCAGAAAACTTCAGGCAACATGAAGAACCAGCCCAGAACAACGCCGCCAAGGGACCATGAGGTAGCTACTGCAGAGGATTCCACCTATAAAGAAATGTTAGGAATGACAGAAAGGGAATTTAGAATACACATGTTGAAAACAATGAAAGAAATGATGGAAACAATGAAGGAAACTGCTAATAAAGTGGAAAATAACCAAAAGGAAATTCAAAAACAGAATCAAATAAGAGATGAACAATATGAAGAATATAAAAAGGATATAGCAGAGCTGAAGGATCTGAAACAGTCAATTAGGGAACTTAAAGATGCAATGGAAAGTATCAGCAACAAGTTAGACCATGCAGAAGAAAGAATTTCAGAGGTAGAAGACAAAGTTCTTGAGATAACTCAGATAGTAAAAGAGGCAGAAAAGAAGAGAGAGAAAGCAGAATGTTCACTGTCAGAATTATGGGACTTTATGAAGCGTTCCAACATACAAGTTATAGGAATTCCAGAAGGGGAAGAAGAATGCCCCAGAGGAATGGAGACCATACTAGAGAATATTATAAAAGAAAATTTACCAACTATCACCAAAGATTCTGACACACTGCTTTCAGAGGGATATCGGACCCCAGGTCACCTCAACTCTAACCGAGCTTCTCCAAGACACATTGTGATGAACCTGTCCAAAGTCAAGACAAAAGAAAAGATTCTGCAAGCTGCCAGGAGTAAGCGCCAGTTGACCTACAGGGGCAAATCCATCAGAGTCACCGCAGAATTCTCTACTGAGACTTTCCAAGCAAGAAGACAATGGTCATCTACCTTTAATCTACTTAAACAGAACAATTTCCAGCCCAGAATTCTGTACCCTACTAAGCTAAGCTTCAAAATTGACGGAGAAATCAAATCATTTACGGATATACAAACATTGAGGAAATTCACCACAACAAGACCAGCTGTACAGGAAATACTTCAACCTGTTCTGCACACTGACCACCACAGTGGATCAACAGCAAAGTAAGAACTCAGAAATTAAAGGACAGAACCTAAACTCCACACTGATGCAAAAGATAAAACTAAGCAATGGACTCTCACCAAATAAGACAAATAGAATACTACCACACTTATCAATTGTCTCAATAAAAGTTAATGGCTTGAAGTCCCCACTGAAGAGACATAGATTGGTTGACTGGATTAAAAAACACAAGCCATCCATTTGCTGTCTACAAGAAACACACCTGGCTTCAAAAGACAAATTAAGGCTCCGAGTCAAGGGTTGGAAGACAATTTTTCAGGCAAATGGAATTCAGAAGAAAAGAGGAGTTGCGATCTTATTTTCAGATACATGTGGATTTAAAGCAACTAAAGTCAAAAAAGACAAAGATGGTCACTTTATATTGGTCAAGGGAAAAATACAACAAGAAGACATTTCAATTCTAAATATTTATGCACCCAATTTAAATGCTCCCAGATTCTTGAAACAGACCTTACTCAGTCTGAGCAATATGATATCTGATAATACCATAATAACAGGGGACCTTAACACTCCTCTCACAGAGCTGGACAGATCCTCTAAACAGAAATTAAACAAGGATATAAGAGATTTAAATGAGACCCTAGAACAACTGTGCTTGATAGACGCATATAGAACACTCCATCCCAAAGATAAAGAATATACATTCTTCTCATCACCCCATGGAACATTCTCCAAAATTGATCATATCCTGGGACACAAATATCAACAGAATCAAAAGAATTGAAATTTTACCTTGTATCTTCTCAGACCATAAGGCACTAAAGGTGGAACTCAACTCTAACAAAAATGCTCGACCCCACCCAAAGGCATGGAAATTAAACAATCTTCTGTTGAATAACAGATGGGTGCAGGAAGAAATAAAACAGGAAATCATTAACTTCCTTGAGCATAACAACAATGAAGACACAAGCTACCAAAACCTGTGGGATACTGCAAAAGCAGTTTTGAGAGGAAAATTCATCGCTTTAGATGCCTACATTCGAAAAACAGAAAGAGAGCGCATCAACAATCTCACAAGAGAGCTTATGGAATTGGAAAAAGAAGAACAATCTAAGCCTAAACTCAGTAGAAGAAAAGAAATATCCAAAATCAAATCAGAGATCAATGAAATTGAAAACAAAAGAATCATTCAGAAAATTAATGAAACAAGGAGTTGGTTTTTTGAAAAAATAAATAAAATAGATAAACCATTGGCCAGACTAACGAGGAATAGAAAAGTAAAATCTCTAGTAACCTCAATCCGAAATGATAAAGGGGAAATAACAACTGATCCCACAGAGATACAAGAGATCATCTCTGAATACTACCAGAAACTCCATGCCCAGAAATTTGACAATGTGAAAGAAATGGATCAATATTTGGAATCACACCCTCTCCCTAGACTCAGCCAGGAAGAAATAGAGCTCCTGAACAGACCAAATTCAAGCACTGAGATCAAAGAAACAATAAAAAATCTTCCAACCAAAAAATGCCCTGGTCCAGATGGCTTCACTCCAGAATTCTATCAAACCTTCAAGGAAGAGCTTATTCCTGTACTGCAGAAATTATTCCAAAAAATTGAGGAAGAAGGAATCTTCCCCAACACATTCTATGAAGCAAACATCACCCTGATACCAAAACCAGGAAAAGTCCCAAACAAAAAGGAGAATTTCAGACCAATCTCACTCATGAACATAGATGCAAAAATTCTCAACAAAATCCTAGCCAATAGATTACAGCTTATCATCAAAAAAGTCATTCATCATGATCAAGTAGGCTTCATCCCAGGGATGCAAGGCTGGTTTAACATACGCAAGTCTATAACCGTTATCCACCATATTAACAGAGGCAAAAATAAAGATCACATGATCCTCTCAATAGATGCAGAAAAAGCATTTGATAAAATCCAGCATCCTTTTCTAATTAGAACACTGAAGAGTATAGGCATAGGTGGCACATTTCTAAAACTGATTGAAGCTATCTACGACAAACCCACAGCCAATATTTTACTGAATGGAGTAAAACTGAAAGCTTTTCCTCTTAGAACTGGAACCAGACAAGGTTGTCCTCTGTCACCTTTACTGTTCAACGTAGTGCTGGAAGTTCTAGCCAATACAATTAGGCAAGACAAGGAAATAAAGGGAATCCAAATGGGAGCAGAGGAGGTCAAACTCTCCCTTTTTGCTGACGACATGATCTTATACTTAGAGAACCCCAAAGACTCAACCACAAGACTCCTAGAAGTCATGAAAAAATACAGTAATGTTTCAGGATATAAAATCAATGTCCACAAGTCAGTAGCCTTGTGTACACCAATAACAGTCAAGATGAGAAGCTAATTAAGGACACAACTCCCTTCACCATAGTTTCAAAAAGAATGAAATACCTAGGAATATACCTAACAAAGGAGGTGAAGGACCTCTATAAAGAAAACTATGAACTCCTCAGAAAGGAAATAGCAGAGGATATTAACAAATGGAAGAACATACCATGCTCATGGATGGGAAGAATCAACATTGTCAAAATGTCTATGCTTCCCAAAGCAATCTACCTATTCAATGCCATTCCTATCAAAATACCAACATTGTACTTTCAAGATTTGGAAAAAATGATTCTGCGTTTTGTATGGAACCGGAAAAAACCCCATATAGCTACGGCAGTTCTCTGTAACAAAAATAAAGCTGGGGGCATCAGCATACCAGATTTTAGTCTGTACTACAAAGCCATAGTGCTCAAGACAGCATGGTACTGGCACAAAAACAGAGACATAGACACTTGGAATGGAATTGAAAACCAAGAAATGAAACTTACATTTTACAACCACCTAATCTTTTATAAACCAAACAAGAACATATCTTGCGGGAAAGACTTCCTATTCAATAAATGGTGTTGGGAGAACTGGATGTCTACATGTAAAAGACTGAAACTGGACCCACACCTTTCCCCACTCACAAAATTGATTCAAGATGGAAAAAGGACTTAAATTTAAGGCATGAAACAATAAAAATCCTCCAAGAAAGCATAGGAAAAACACGGGAAGATATTGGCCTGGGAAAAGACTTCATGAAGAAGATTGCCATGGCAATTGCAACAACAACAAAAATAAACAAATGGGACTTCATTAAACTGAAAATCTTCTGTACAGCTAAGGAGACAATAACCAAAGCAAAGAGACAACCTACACAATGGGAAAGGATATTTGCATATTTTCAATCAGACAAAAGCTTGATAACTAGGATCTATAGAGAACTCAAATTAATCCACATGAAAAAAGCCAACAATCCGATATATCAATGGGCAAGAGACATGAATAGAACTTTCTCTAAAAATGACAGACGAATGGCTAACAAACACATGAAAAAATGTTCATCATCTCTATATATTAGAGAAATGCAAATCAAAACAACCCTGAGATATCATCTAACCCCAGTGAGAATGGCCCACACACAAAATCTCAAAACTGCAGATGCTGGCGTGGATGTGGAGAGAAGGGAACACTTTTACACTGCTGGTGGGACTGCAAACTAGTACAACCTTTCTGGAAGGAAGTATGGAGAAACCTCAAAGCACTCAAGCTACACCTCCCATTTGATCCTGCAATCCCATTACTGGGCATCTACCCAGAAGGAAAAAAATCCTTTTATCATAAGGACACTTGTACTAGACTGTTTATTGCAGCTCAATTTACAATTGCCAAAATGTGGAAACAGCCTAAATGCCCACCAACCCAGGAATGGATTAACAAGCTGTGGTATATGTATACCATGGAATACTATTCAGCCATTAAAAAAAAATGGAGACTTTACATCCTTCGTATTAACCTGGATGGAAGTGGAAGACATTATTTTTAGTAAAGCATCACAAGAATGGAGAAGCATGAATCCTGTGTACTCAATTTTGATATGAGGACAATTAATGACAATTATGGTTATGGGGGGGAAGCAGAAAGAGGGAAGGAGGGAGGTGGGTGGGGCCTTGGTGTGTGTCACACTTTATGGGAGCAAGACATGATTGCAAGAGGGACTTTACCTAACAATTGCAATCAGTGTAACGTGGCTTATTGTACCCTCAATGAATTCCCAACAATAAAAAAAAAAAAAATATTTGCCCAGGCTGATTTCTTCAAGTTTTTTCCCTGTACTTTCTTCTAGTATTTTTATAGCTTCATGTCTTAAGTTTAAATCTTTAATCCAGTGAGAGTCTATCTTAGTTAATGGTGAAAGGTGTGGGTCCAGTTTCAGTCTTCTACAGGTCACCAGCCAGTTCACCTAGAACCATTTATTAAGTAGGGAATCTTTTCCCCACTGAACATTTTTAATTGGCTTATCAAAGATCAAAGAACGATAAGTAGCTGGGTTCATCTCTTGGTTCTCTATTCTGTTCCATACATCTACCTCTCTGTTTTTGTGCCAGTACCATGCTGTTTTGATCACTATTGATTTATAGTATAATCTGAGGTCTGGTAGCATGATTCCTCCTGTTTTGTTTTTATTTCTGAGCAGTGCCTTGCCTATTCGAGGTTTTTTCTGATTTCATATAAAATGAAGTATTATTTTTTTGAGATCTTTAAAGTATGACAGTGGAGTTTTAATAGGGATTCATTAAAATTGTATATTGCTTTGGGTAGTATGGACATTTTAGCAATGTTAATTCTTCCCAACCATGAGTATGGTATGTTTTTCCATTTGTTAACATCTTCAGCTATTTCTTTCCTTAGAGTTTCATAGTTCTCTTTATAGAGATCTTTCACGTCCTTTGTTAGATAAACTCCCAAAATTTCATCTTCTTTGGTGTTACTGTGAAAGGAATAGAGTCCTTGACTGTTTTTTTAGCTTGACTATTGTTGGTAAATATAAAGGCTACAGATTTATGAGTGTTGATTTTGTAACCTGAAACACTGCTGTATTCCTTGATCACTTCTAAGAGTTTTGTAGTAGAATCCCTGGTATTTTCCATACATACAATCATATCATCTGCAAAGAGTGAAAGTTCGATTTCCTCGACCCTATATGGATACCCTTGATCACCTTTTCTTGCCTAATTGCAATGGCTAAGACTTCCATTACAATGATGAAAAGCAGTGGAGAAAATGGGCAATCTTGCCTGGTTCCTGATTTGAGTGGAAATGATTTCATTTGAACTCCATTCAGTACAATATTGGCTGTGGGTTTGCTGCAGATGGCCTCTATCAGTTTAAGAAATATCCCTTCTATACCAATTTTCTTAAGTGTTCTGATCATGAAAGGATGCTGGATATTATCAAAAACTTTTTCCACATCAATTGAGAGAATCATATGGTCTTTGTTTTTTATTTTGTTTATGTGATGAATTATATTTATAGATTTACACATATTGAACCAGCTTTGAGACCCTGGGATAAAACCCACTTGGTCATGGTGTATAATTTGTTTGATGTGTTGCTGGATTCTGTTTGCTAGGATCTTGTTGAATATTTTTGCATCAATATTCATTAGTGATATTGGTCTATAATTTTCTTTTCTTTTTGGGTCTTTTCCTGGTTTGGGGATCAAGGTGATGTTTGCTTCATAGAATGTGTTGGGGCAGTATTCCTTCTTTTTCGATATTTTGGAAAAGGTTGAGTAATATAGATACTAGTTCCTCTTTAAAGGTTTAGTAGAATTCTGATGTGAAGCCATCTGGTCCTGGGCTTTTCTTTTCAGGGAGCTTTTGTATGGTTGATGCTATTTCAGAACTTGATATGGGCCTGTTCCACATTTCCACTTCATTCTGGCTAAGTCTAGAAAGGTGGCATGCTTCCAAGTAATGGTCTATTTCCTTCAAATTTTCGTATTTCTGAGAATAGAGTTTCTTGTAATATTCATTAAGGATTTTTTGAATTTCTGAGGAGTCTGTTGTTTCTTTGTCTTTGCCATTTATGATTGATGAAATTAGAGATTTTACTCTTTTTTTCCTGGTTAGGTTAGCCAAAGGTTTAACTATTTTATTGACCTTTTCCAAAAACCAACTTTTGGATTTATTGATCTGTTGTATAATCCTTTTGTTTTCAAATTCATTTAATTCTGCTCTAATTTTGGTTATTTATTTTCTTCTGCTGGATTTGGGATTGGAATATTCTTCCTTTTCTAGTTGCTTGAGATGTCCCATTAAGTTTTTAACTTCCTCTCTTTCCATTCTCTTGAAGAAGGCTTGCAGTGCTACCAATTTCCCTCTTAGGAGTGCCTTTGTGGTATCCCAGACGTTCTGGTTTGTGTCTTCATTATCATTTTGTTCCAAAAATTTGGTAATTTCCTTCTTAATCTTATCATTCAGCATAAGGTTATTTAGTTTCCATGTTTTTTTATGAGTATGCAGATTCCTTTTGTTACTGAGTTCAACTTTTATTCCATGATGGTCTAAGAAGATACAAGGAATAATTTTTATTCTTTTAAATTTGCTGAGGTTAGACTTGTGACCTAAGATGTGATCAGTTTTGGAGGATGTTCCATGGGCTGATGAGAAGAATGTGTATTCAATTATCAGAGTATGAAATGTTCTGTAGATGTCTGTTAAATCCAATTGTTGAATGGTTAATTTTAAGTCTAAAATGTCTTTGCTGAGCTTCTTATTGAAGGATCTATCCAACAATGCCAAAGGAGTGTTAAAATCTCCAACTATTATGGAGCTGGAGGAAATCAAGTTGCTCATGTCTGTTAGAGTTTCTCTTATAAATTGAGGCACATTCTGGTTGGGTGCATAAATGTTAATAATTGAAATCTCTTGAGACAAGATGGCGAACTGAACCCAGCTTTCAACAGAGGCTCCCGTCCAGAAGGAGAGTTAAGGGACAGGAATTTAGTAAGTATCCTGGTGGACTTGAGCCTCACCAAGAGAGAAGGTTGAAGAACGCACATCAACACCACTGAGGCAAGCTGTGATCACAAGGACGCAAACAAAAGGTACAAAATCCACCACCAAGCGGACGGGAGTCCCCCTCCCCCATGGGACCGGCTCAAGAGCCCCACTATTAAACAAGCGGGCAGAAATTAAAGGCCCTCCCACTACACTCCACGGGAGAGACCTTCTAAAAACTGGACCTACCTCCCCTACTGGGGTGCCGTGGCGTTCTCCTGCCGGGCATAAAACTGAATAAAACTTTAAAAATCCTTTGCCGGCAACCCTGAATCCCCAACAATCCCCTCCCGCCCACTGAGGTCTGGAGGCCTGTCCCCCAGGAGTTTGGATCCTTGAGTGATTTCTCAAGGGGAGTGGACAGTCCCCGAGTTGCAACTGGTCAGCATTGACTCTGAGGCACGCGAGTGAGGAGAGGGCCCGGGGCTGAGGGGGAGTCACGCCTCGGCGGCACTTCCCTGTGGTGCGGTGCAGCACCCCTCCCCGTGCATCAATACAGCCAGACATAAAACTGAATGAAACTCTAGCTTCCCCCCCACTCTCACTCGGGGTCTGGGGACCTGTCCCCAAGGAGTTCGGATCCTTGGGTGATTTCTCGAGGGGAGCGCACAGTGCCCGAGCCGCGACTGGTCAGCACTGACTCGGAGACACGCGCGCGAGGAGAAAGCACTCTACTGAGGGGGAGTCACGCCTCAGCGGCACTTCCCTGTGTGGATTAGGTGCAGCAGCCCTCCCCGGGCAACATTACGGGGCTGGGCACAAAACTGAATAAAACTCTAGCTTCCCCTCTGAGAGCTGAGAGCCCCTACTCTCACTCAGGGTCTGGAGGCCTATCCCCCAGGAGATCGGATCCTTGGGTGCTCTCGAGGGGAGTGCACAGTGCCCAAGCTGCGTCAGGACAGCACTGACTCTGAGACACGTGAGCAAGGAGAGAGCACTCTGCTGAGGGGAAATCAAGCCTTGGCGGCACTTCCCTGTGGTGCGGTGCAACAGCCCTCCCCGGGCGGGGGTAAAACTGAATGAAACTCTAGCTTCCTCCCCACTCCCAATCAGGGTCTGGGGGCCTATCCCCCAAGAGTTCGGATTCTTGGGGGATCTCTTGAGGGGTCTGGACCCAGCATAAACTGTGGCCACTCAGTGCTGACTCTGGGGCGCCAGACAGAGGAGAAAAGGGTCGGCTGAGTGCCCACACCAGAGCAGCATTTCCCGGGGGATAGATCAACAGCCGTTTTTTCTTTAACGGAAGAACGCTCAGTTCTGGATATTCTGAGGCCACACCCCCTGCCTCCCTGGGCAACCAGAGGAGGCCACCGGTGAGCGAGGGATTTCCTGACACTGCTCACAAACCCGGGAAGCTTCCAGGGCAGGGCCGACCCAGAGAGGTGATCGGACGCAAACCTCCAGTAGCAAAGAGGACACAAACCTCCAGCAGCAAAGACGTTTGAACTCAGAACAGCCCATCTTCTGTAGGCGATTTCGGCAGGAACAGAGACAGAACCCCGCAAAGTTGTCTGTTCTGTTCTGTTCTGTTAGCAGCATCCATCAGGGACGGGGCTAAGCCTGAGTGAACACCTCCTTCCCATCACCTGCATCAAGCACTCAAAGATGTCAGGCCCCATCTCCTCCTGCTAGATAGCGGCAGTCTGCGGGGGCCTGGCAGACTTCCTTGCAATTCAGGCAGGTGCAAACCCCTGGAATGTCTGTTCACTGCAGGCAACTGGGTAGGCCATCTGCAGAGATACCAGTGACTGGGTCCGACGGAGGGGCAAAGTGGGGAAGGAGACGTCAACCTTCCCAGACTGCTCTGTTTGCTGGGTGGCTCCTCCTGACTCCACGCTGCACTGGGGTGAGCTGTGTCAGAGGAGTCACCAGGCCCCTGTGATCCAGTTCCCAGAGACCTCTTGAACTCTCCCACCCGAGACAGGTGCTGATTGAGACAGTTGATTTGGAACTTTTGAACTGGGCTAATAGACTGAGGACTTTTCAGGCGGTGCCCTGGGTCTGCGGTTGTAGGAAGGTTTGATTCTCCTTTTCCAACTGGGGCCAGAGGTGGGCGGGCGGGGTGACTTAATTGCTGATTTTTCCACACAGCTGAGACTTCAAGCCAGAGTAGAAGTTGCAATAGGATCGAACAGAAACCAGCTGAAAACAAGACAGAACCACTTTGCTCCACCAAACCAGACAGGGCCCCAGTTTCTCAGGCCACAACACTGTACGGCCCCTCGATAAAGCCCCAGGGGAAAAACCAAAGGGAGTAAAATAACCATGGGACGGAATCAGCGGAAAAACTCTGGTAACATGAATAACCAGAATAGATCAACCCCCCCAAGAAAAGATACGGCAGATGTGATTGAAGATCCCATTCATAAACAACTGGCTGAGATGTCAGAAATCGAATTCAGAATTTGGATTGCAGACAAGATTAATAAAATGGAATTAGGAATTCGAGGAGAAATTCAAAAGTTGTCTCAAGAATTTAACAAATTTAAAGACAAAACCACCAAAGACTTAGACACATTGAAGCAAGAATTTACAGCCCTCAAAGATATGAAAAATACAGTAGAATCCCAAAGCAACAGATTGGAGCAAGCAGAAGAAAGGATTTCTGACATTGAAGATAAAGTCTTCGAACGCTCCCAATCTCTCAAAGAGGAAGAGAAATGGAGAGCAAAAACGGATCACTCACTCAGAGAGCTGTCAGATAATTGGAAAAAAAGCAATATAAGAATTATAGGGATTTCTGAGAACGATGAAGTGGCCTCGCTGGGCACAGAGGCCCTACTGCATGAAATTATGAAAGAAAATTTTCCAGACATGCCTAGAGAATCTGAAATTCAGATAGCAGACAGCTTCAGAACCCCAGCACGATTCAACCCCAATAAGTCATCCCCCAGACATATCATAATTAGCTTCACTAAAGTTAACATGAAAGAGAAGATTCTCAAAGCAGTCCGGCGAAAGAAAACTATTACGTACAAAGGTAAGAATATTAGAATAACTGCAGATCTCTCTGCTGAAACTTTTCAAGCCAGAACAGGGTGGTCATGAACTTTTAATCTCCTAAAGCAAAATAACTTTCAACCCAGGATCTTGTATCCAGCTAAACTGAGTTTCATCTATGATGGAGAAATTAAATACTTCAATGACATTCATATGTTGAAAAATTTTGCCATAAGTAAACCAGCTCTTCAGGATGTTCTCAGACCTATCCTCCACAATGACCAACCCAATCCTATACCACAAAAGTAAACTGACTCAGAAACTTCGGATCAAACTCCAACTTCCACACTGGCGAAAGGATTAAAAATGTCCACTGGACCTTTGAAAAACTCGATACCCAAAATTCCACCAGACTTATCAATACTCTCCATCAATGTGAATGGCTTAAACTGTACTCTAAAGAGGCATAGGTTAGCTGACTGGATTCAAAAACTCAAGCCAGATATTTGTTGCATACAAGAGTCACATCTCAACTTAAAAGACAAATACAGACTCAAGGTGAAAGGATAGTCATCCATATTTCAGGCAAATGGTAATCAGAAAAAAGCAGGTGTTGCAATTTTATTTGCAGATACAGTAGGCTTTAAACCATCAAAAGTAAGGAAGGACAAGAATGGTCACTTCATATTTAAGGGTAATACTCAATATGATGAGATCTCAATTATTAATATCTATGCACCCAACCAGAATGCACCTCAATTTATAAGAGAAACTCTAACAGACATGAGTAACTTGATTTCCTCCAGCTCCATAATCATCAGAGATTTCAACACTCCCTTGGCAGTGTTGGATCGATCCTCCAGAAAGAAGCTGAGCAAAGAAATCTTAGATTTAAACCTAACCATCCAATATTTAGATTTAGCAGACATCTACAGAACATTTCATCCCAACAAAACTGAATACACATACTTCTCATCAGCCCACAGAACTTACTCCAAAATTGACCACATTTTAGGTCACAAGTCTAACCTCAGTAAATTGAAAGGAATAGAAATTATTCCATGCATCTTCTCGGACCATCATGGAATAAAACTTGAATTGAGTAACAACAGGAATCTGCATACTCATACAAAAACATGGAAGTTAAATAACCTTATGCTGAATGATAGCTGGGTCAGAGATGAGATTAAGAAAGAAATCGCCAATTTTTTGGAACAAAACGACAATGAAGACACAAAGTATCAGAACCTCTGGGACACTGCAAAGGCAGTTCTAAGAGGGAAATTTATAGCACTGCAAGCCTTCCTCAAGAGAACGGAAAGACAGGAAGTTAACAACTTAATGGGACATCTCAAGCAACTGGAAAAGGAAGAACATTCCAACCCCAAACCCAGTAGAAGAAAAGAAATAACCAAAATTAAAGCAGAATTAAATGAAATTGAAAACAAAAGAATAATACAACAGATCAATAAATCAAAAAGTTGGTTTTTTGAAAAGGTCAATAAAATAGATAAACCTCTGGCCAACCTAATCAGGAAAAAAAGAGGAAAATCTCTAATCTCATCAATCAGAAACAACAAAGATGAAATAACAACAGACTCATCAGAAATCAAAAAAATCCTTAATGAATATTACAAGAAACTTTATTCTCAGAAATATGAAAATCTGAAGGAAATTGACCGATACTTGGAAGCACGTCACCTTCCAAGACTTAACCAGAATCGAGTGGAAATGTTGAACAGACCCATATCAAGTTCAGAAATAGCATCAACTATACAAAACCTCCCTAAAAAGAAAAGCCCGGGACCAGATGGTTTCACGTCAGAATTCTACCAAACCTTTAAAGAGGAATTAGTACCTATACTACTCAACCTGTTCCAAAATGTAGAAAAAGAAGGAAGACTACCCAACACGGTCTATGAAGCAAACATCACCCTGATCCCCAAACCAGGAAAAGACCCAACAAGAAAAGAAAATTATAGACCAATATCACTAATGAATATAGATGCAAAAATATTCAACAAGATCCTAACAAACAGAATCCACCAACACATCAAACAAATTATACATCATGACCAAGTTGATTTTATCCCAGGGTGTCAAGGCTGGTTCAATATATGTAAATCTATAAATGTAATTCAGCACATAAACAAATTAAAAAACAAAGACCATATGATTCTCTCAATTGATGCAGAAAAAGCTTTTGATAATATCCAGCATCCCTTCATGATCAGAACACTCAAGAAAATTAGTCTAGAAGGGACTTTTCTTAAACTGATAGAGGCCATCTACAGCAAACCCACAGCCAATATCATATTGAATGGAGTTAAATTGGAATCATTTCCACTCAGATCAGGAACCAGACAAGGCTGCCCATTGTTTCCATTGCTTTTCAACATTGTAATGGAAGTTTTAGCCACCGCAATTAGGGAAGAAAAGGCGATCAATGGTATCCATATAGGGTCAGAAGAGATCAAACTTTCACTCTTCGCAGATGATATGATTGTGTATCTGGAAAACACTAGGGACTCTACTACAAAACTCCTAGAAGTGATCAAGGAATACAGCAGCGTCTCAGGTTACAAAATCAACATCCATAAATCAGTAGCCTTTATATACACCAACAACAGTCAAGTTGAAAAAGCAATTAAGGACTCTATCCCATTCACAGTAGTGCCAAAGAAGATGAAATATTTGGGAATTTACCTAACAAAAGACGTGAAAGATCTCTATAAAGAGAACTATGAAACTCTAAGAAAAGGAATAGCTGAAAATGTTAACAAATGGAAAAACATACCATGCTCATGGCTAGGAAGAATCAACATTATTAAAATGTCCATACTACCCAACGCAATATAT
The DNA here is from genome assembly GCF_027406575.1 of Nycticebus coucang. Taxonomy (NCBI): domain Eukaryota; kingdom Metazoa; phylum Chordata; class Mammalia; order Primates; family Lorisidae; genus Nycticebus; species Nycticebus coucang. The sequence goes on from NC_069782.1 coordinate 53,624,110, forward strand.
AATTTCAAGGCACTCCCTATTAAAGCTCCACTGTCATATTTTAAAGATCTTGAAAAAACATTACTTCATTTTATATGGAATCAGAAAAAACCTCGAATAGCCAAGACATTACTCAGAAATAAAAACAAAACAGGAGGAATCACACTACCAGACCTCAGACTTTACTACAAATCGATAGTGATCAAAACAGCATGGTATTGGCACAAAAACAGAGAAGTAGATATCTGGAACAAAATAGAGAACCAAGACATGAATCCAGCTACTTACCGCTATTTGATTTTTGACAAGCCAATTAAAAACATTCAGTGGGGAAAAGATTCCCTATTTAACAAATGGTGCTGGGTGAACTGGCTGGCAACCTGCAGAAGACTGAGATTGGACCCACACCTTTCACCATTAACTAAGATAGACTCTCATTGGATTAAAGATTTAAACTTAAAACATGAAACTATAAAAATACTAGAGGAGAATGCAGGGAAAACCCTTGAAGAAATTGGTCTGGGTGAGTATTTCATGAGGAGAACCCCCCTGGCAATTGAAGCAGCTTCAAAAATACACTACTGGGACTTGATCAAACTAAAAAGCTTCTGCACAGCTAAGAACACAGTAAGCAGAGCAAGCAGACAGCCCTCAGAATGGGAGAAGATATTTGCAGGGTATATCTCTGACAAAGGTTTAATAACCAGAATCCACAGAGAACTCAAACGCATCAGCAAGAAAAAAACAAGGGATCCCATCGCAGGCTGGGCAAGGGATTTGAAGAGAAACTTCTCTGAAGAAGATAGGCGCCCAGCCTTCAAACATATGAAAAAATGCTCATCATCTTTAATCATCAGAGAAATGCAAATCAAAACTACTTTGAGATATCATCTAACTCCAATGAGACTAGCCTATATCACAAAATCTCAAGACCAGAGATGTTGGCGTGGATGCGGAGAAAAGGGAACACTTCTGCACTGCTGGTGGGAATGCAAATTAATACATTCCTTTTGGAAAGATATATGGAGAACACTCAGAGATCTAAAAATAGATCTGCCATTCAATCCTGTAATTCCTCTGCTGGGCATATACCCAGAAGACCAAAAATCACAACATAACAAAGATATTTGTACCAGAATGTTTATTGCAGCCCAATTCACAATAGCTAAGTCATGGAAAAAGCCCAAGTGCCCATCGATCCACGAATGGATTAATAAATTGTGGTATATGTATACCATGGAATACTATGCAGCCTTAAAGAAAGATGGAGACTTTACCTCTTTCATGTTTACATGGATGGAGCTGGAACATATTCTTCTTAGTAAAGTATCCCAAGAATGGAAGAAAAAATACCCAATGTACACAGCCCTACTATGAAACTAATTTGGGACTCTCACATGAAAGCTATAACCCAGCTACAACTTAACAATAGGGGGAAGTGGGAGGGAGGGGGTGGGTAGAGGGAGGGGGATCGGTGGGATCACACCTGTGGTGCATCTTACAAGGGTATTTGCGAAACTTGGTAAAGGTAGAATGTAAATGTTTTGGCACAGTAACTGAGATAACGCCAGAAAGGCTATGTTAACCACTGTGATAAAAATGTGTCAAATGGTTTATGAAGCGAGTGTATGATGCCCCATGATCATATCAATGTATACAGTTGTGATTTAAAATTAAAAATAAAAAAAAAAAGATATTTGTACCAGAATGTTTATTGCAGCCCAATTCATAATAGCTAAGTCATGGAAAAAGCCTAAGTGCCCATCGATCCATGAATGGATTAATAAATTGTGGTATATGGGCGGCGCCTGTGGCTCAGCAGGTAGGGCGCCGGTCCCATATGCCGGAGGTGGCAGGTTCAAACCCAGCCCCAGCCAAAAAAAATAAAAAATAAAAGAAATAAATTGTGGTATATGTATACCATGGAATACTATGCAGCCTTAAAGAAAGATGGAGACTTTACCTCTTTCATGTTTACATGGATGGAGCTGGAACATATTCTTCTTAGTAAAGTATCTCAAGAATGGAAGAAAAAGTACCCAATGTACTCAGCCCTACTATGAAACTAATTTGGGGCTCTCACATGAAAGTTATAACCCAGTTACAACTTAACAATAGGGGGATGTGGCAAAGGGAGGGGGTGGATAGAGGGAGGGGGATCGGTGGGATCACACCTGTGGTGCATCTTACAGGGATATTTGCGAAACTTGGTAGATGTAGAATGTAAAGGTTTTGGCACAGTAACTGAGATAATGCCGGAAAGGCTATGTTAACCACTGTGATAAAAATGTGTCAAATGGTCTATGAAGTGAGTGTATGATGCCCCATGATCATATCAATGTATACAGTTATGATTTAATAAAAAAAATAATAATTGAAATCTCATCATGTTGAGTGTTACCCTTAACAAATATGAAGTGACCATCCTTATCTTCTTACTTTTTTTTTTTTTTTGACAGAATCTCACTTTATTGCCCTGGGTAGAGTGCTGTGGCATCACAGCTCACAGCAACCTCCAACTCCTGGGCTTAGGTGATTCTCTTGCCTCAGTCTCCCGAGTAGCTGGGACTACAGGCAACCACCACAACGCCCAGCTATTTTTGTTGGAATTTTGGCCGGGGCAGTGTTCGAACCCACCACCCTGAGTATATGGACTGAGTTTTTGTATCCAGTCAGCCAACCTGTGCCTCTTTAGAGGACAATTTAAACCATTCACATTAACTGAGAATATAGATAAGCCTGGTAGAATTTTGGGTATCAAATTTTTTGACAGTCCAGTGGACATTTTTAATCCTTTCACCACTACAGAAGTTAAAATTTGATCAAAAATTTCTGAGTTTACTTTGGTGGTAGAGGATTGCACTGGTCACTGGTCATTATGGAGGATAGGCCTGAGAATATCCTGGAGAGCTGGTTTATTTATGGCAAATTTCTTCAACATGTGAATGTCATTAAAGTATTTAATTTCTCCATCATAAATGAAACTCAGTTTAGCTGGATACAGGATCCTGGGTTGAAAATTATTTTGTTTTAGGAGATTAAAAGTCAATGATGACCCTCTTCTAGCTTGAAAGGTTTCAGCAGAGAGATCTACCATCATTCTAATATTCTTCCCCTTGTAGGTTATGGTTTTCTTACATGTGGCTGCTTACAGAATGTTCTCCTTCATATTAACTTTGGTGAAGTTAATTATAATGTGTCTGGGAGATGACTTATTCGGGTTGAATCATGCTGGGGTTCTGAAACTGCTATCTGAATTTCAGAATCTCTTGGCATGTCTGGGAATTTCTCTTTGATTGTCTCATGGAGCAGAGCATCAGGGCCTTTTGAAGCCACCTTGTCACCTTCAGGAATTCCTATAAGGTGAATATTAGCTTTTCTTTCAATTATCCCAGAGGTCTCTGAGAGAATGATCTGTTTTTGCTCTCCACTTCTCTTCCTCTTTGAGCATTTGGGAGCATTCAAAACCTTTGTCTCCCTGGGCTAGTGCTCACTGGGATGATGCTCAAGTACAGATCGTGTACGACTGGGTTATTTGTTTTAAAAGGGAAGGTAATTGTGAGTGAGAAAGAAGCAGAGAAAGAAGGGTATAAGAAGGGTATAAAAAGGCTTGAAACCAATATGAAGGCTATTGTGGAGGGAAGCGAGGATATTATGTGCTTGGAAGAAGGAAGAATAAATTTTCCCTGTTGAATGAAACATCCTCTCTGTGTGGGAAGATGCTGGTAATTGTTCTGTTCTTTCAGATGTATATACTGGAAAGAATTTATTGAAAGACAAGTACTGTCCTTCTGGGTGGGGGATGTTAGAGTGTTGTGCTTCCCATTTGGCTTCTATATCAGCTTTTTGGATGCCTTTGGAAATTGGATCTGTTTTGCTTTGGTGACCTTTACAGTGAACAATGGCAAATTTCCTTTGGGAGTGTAGCTGCATTTAGGAGGTCTTTAATGACTGTGGCATTGATGATAGAGAATCCCCTTTCTTTCCATATGGCTGCGTGGCGATGGATTATGTTGAAAGTGTACTTGGAATCTGTGTATACATTGATGGAGGAGTCTCATGCTAGTTTAGGGCTTTAGTGAGGGCTAAGAGTTCTGCCTGTCGTGAGGAGGTCAGAGTAACTGAGGTGATAATGAGGGAAGAAAACACAATAGCAAAACCTGCTTTGGCAATGGAGTGAGCAGTGGGCTTAGAGGAACTGCTGTCAATAAACCAGGTGTCTTGGAGTCAGGTAAGAAAAAGAGGGAGATGTTGGGGAAAGGGTATAATGTTACTGTGATGGAAGGCCGGCAATCATGTAATGTGTTCTAGGAAGTGTGAGTGTCATATGACTAGAGGGCAGCTAGTGGAATTTAGGGGTTATATGCCGGACCAGGAAGAAGCTAAAGGTCTGGGTTTTCTATGGAGAGGATGAAGAGCTGAAGTAAAAAAAATTAAGAGGTGCAGAGATTAAAGATGATAAGTGTTATTGTTTTAGAAGGGATGAAATATGGGGACATCGTGAGTTAGTTTCTGGCTTCTAGGATAAGGAGGGATGTGGCTGCTACTGTTCAGAGGCAAGGAGACATCCTAGGGTTGTGAATTCTATCTTTTTTGAGAGGAATGTTATTGGGAGGTAATCATGGTGAGGTCTTTGTGTTAGAACCCCTACTACACATCCTTTGTGTTCTGATACTGAGAGATAAAATGGATAGCAGGGAGATGAAGGAGAGTGCTTGGGACAGAGAGGATTATAGGGAATGGAAAGAACTTGACCAAAGCTGGTACAGGTCTAGGAAGTCAGTTGGGGAACCTTCAGCAGCAGTGTACAGAAGTTTAACTGAAACCACAAAATTGGGAATCCAGACTCTAAAATATCCTAAACCCCTAGGAAGGAAAGGAGGTCACCTTTTGTTTGGAGAAGGGGTAAGGAGGAGATAGCCTGAACACAATCAGGGGTAATGAGTTTTTCTTGCCCCTGTAAGAGAATGCCAAAGTATCAGACAGAGGGAGAGGTTAGCTGGACTTTGGAAGGCGACACCCTATATCCTTTGGTAGCAATGAAGGAGAGTAAGTGAATGCTATCTTGCCAGGAGGCATTGGGAGAGGGGCTGCCTAAAAGAAGATTGATCATCCATATACTGAAGAACTGTGGTATTTTCTGATAAAGTTAACTGCTAGAGGTCAGCCTGAAGTGCCTGCCCAAAGTAGTGAGAGCTATCTCTAAATACTTGTGGGAGAACTGTCTAAGTGAGCTGTTGGCTGACGGAGGAATTTGGGTCTGTCCAGGTGAAAACAAAGGAGAGTTCATGGATGGGAATGGTAAAAAAGGCACCTTAGAGATGTGTAGTGGCAGGTAAAGGGAGGAATGGTAGATAGGAGGGTATAGGGATTAGGCACTACTGGATGAATAGGCTGAACAATTTCATTGATAGCCTGTAAGTCTTGCACTAAGCAATATGACCCCATGGGTTTTTTCACAGGAAGGATAGGGGTATTGTAGGGTGAGTTGGTAGGTTTGAGAATAGCAGAGTTGGTAGGTTTGAGAATAGCAGCTGGCAGGAGTTTGAGGATGAGTGGTTTAACTCCCCTGAGGGTCACCATGGGGATTGGATATTGTTTAAGGGAAGGGTATGACTGTTGGGATTGGAGGGCAATGAGAATGGGTATATAATGAGAGGCTATAGAAGGAAGAAAGGTGTCCCACACGATGGGCTCTATGAGAGGTCGGATTGAGAGAATGGAGAGACCCCAGTAGGGGAGAGGTTGGAGAGGAGTAGGATGGGTAGTAAGAGGTGGGAACCAGCAAGAATTGTCAGGGTTGCTTGTAATTTTGAGAGAATATCTCTACCTAGTAGGGGAACACTACATGAAGTAATAGTAAGGAATGAATGTGAGAAAGAGTGTCCAGAAAGTGCACACCACAAAGGTTAAGTAGCGTGAGGGTGGATTACATTACCATCAATACCCACCACCATCTCTGTTCATTCTAGAAGACCTTTATAAGATGGTGGCATGAAAAGAGTTGCCCCTATGTCTATTAGAAAAGAAATTGGCTTACCTTCCACAACAATGTCAGGAGTTCAGATTTTGTAATTATCCAAGGGGTGCTCTGATCCTCTGGAAACTATCCATCTTCAGCAGGTAGACCCAGGAGATAGGGAAATTCAGGCATGTTTTGTGAATGTCTGAGAACCAGATCCTCAGAAGTACCTAGGCAGAATTCAGCCACATTCTGGGAGTGTCTGCAAACAAGATTCTCAGAAGGACCCGGGCAGCCAAACTTCCAGTAAGGGCCTTTGTAGGCTGGACATGGTTTGGGGAGAGGGTTTGGGTTCCTACATTGTCTTGACCAGTGACCTAAACTTAAACCCAGGGAAAATGTCGCACTTAAAACATGGTCCCAGGGGAAATCTCGGTCTTTTAGAGCACACCCTGGGGAATTCTGAGAAGTTGCCAGGTTTTGTCTAATGGTGGAAGCCAATAACTGGAGTTCTGAGAGCCACTGCATTTAGAAGCCTCCTCATGGCTATTAAAAGCCATGTCAATAAGATCTTAGTGGGGGGGTCTGAGGGCCCTGGGTGAGGGGTTGAAATTTTGTTTGTTTTGTTTTTTCCGGCTACCAGGCACAGACTGAGAGATAAAATGCATCTTAATAACAAGTCTGCCCTTGTTGCTCTCTGGCTATAGGGTGGTATATCTGTGGAGAGCTTTGTTAAGATGGGCTAAAAACTGGGCAGGATTTTTATCCTGTCCCTGGGTTATTTCCTTTAACTTATCAAAATTGACGGTCTTATGGGCTGCTTTTTTTAGTTTCTGTAAGAGACACTGGACCATGTGTCTATGGAGGTGGACCCCAGTAGTTTCGGGTTGGTAATTCCAATTGGAGTCTTCCTGGGGGATGGCCCTAGCACCCTCCAGCAGGGTCTGGTCTACTCTACATAGGTCTTTGGCATGAATCTTAGCCTGGGTCTAGACTTGCTCTCTCTCCTCTGAAGTTAGAGTGGAGGTGAGGATGACATATAAATCATACCAGGTTAGATTATATGATTTGATTAGATATCTAAATTCTCGAGAGTATTTTGTAGGATCTGTAGAGAATAAACCTAAGTCTCTGAGCTATGAGGGAGATGTCTGAGAGAGAAAAAGGGACAGGAACCCCAACAAAGCCTTCCATTCCTGCAACCTCTAGGAGGGGGTGTAAGGGTTATGGTATTATGGAAATGGGAGGGGTTCAAAGGTGTGGGCGGACCTAGTATGGGGCAGGGAAATTGGGTCTGTCATGTTTCCTTTCTCTCCTGAGTTGGCCATTTTTTTTCTTTACCATGTGCTATGGTAGGTGGGTAGGGGGTGATGAGGAAAGGGGGGATGGGGTGGCATTCTTCAGGTAGAGAGGAAGTTGCGTGCTGTGGAGGGGCAGAACAGGAAGGGTTATCTGCCGGATTGAAAGAAGACAGTGGAGATTCAGATGAGTCAGGAAAAGTTGGTGTTACCTGCTCAAGGAAAATGTGAGAGGGTTCATAAGACGAACGCAGGGAAGGAATATTTTGGAGTATGACAAATGCCTGGATGTAAGGGATCTCCAACCATTCACCTAATTTTTGACAGTAATTATTGAGATTAGTGAGAATGGAGATGTCAAAGGTGCCGTGTTTAGGCCAATGTGAGCCATTGTCCAGTTTGTAAATAGGCCAAGCAGTATTACAGAAAAAGAGGAGGCGTTTAGGTTTAAGAACAGGATACAGCCATAGATCCTTGAGGTGAGTTAAAAGATAGCTTAGAGGTGAAGAAGGAAGAATTCATGACTGAGCAGTGCCATATCAAAATTGGAAATAGAAAATAAACAAGAGTAAAGCAAAGACGTAAAGAGAACTTTCACGGAGGAAAGGGACGAAATGGCTGAGGCTGTAGCCAGAGAGGATCTGGCCTCGGCATGTGGCCATCAGCTGGAAAAAAGTGATCCATAGCCCCAGGAGGGCACTGGATGGGTGAGCCTGGCTTGCTGGAAGTGGTTCAGCCCACAGGAGGGCACTGGACCATTGAGCCTGGTTCACAAGGCTGGGATCAGGGAAAATACCCAGTCTCCGCATATGACTTTGGTCAATGAGGGCCTGGCCTCTGCATGTGACCTTAACCAGCCCAAAGAATCTAGGCCCACAGCAGGACACCAGATGAGCCAGCCTGGATCACCAAGGTTAGGAAGTGACCAGAAAAGACACAGATCACTGCAATTTTCAGCCTAAAATGGGAAGAGGGAAGGGAAGTTTTAGAAGGCGAGAGAGACTATATACGAATTCTCAAAGCTAAAAGAATAGCACAGAGATACTATATATCAATGCTTTTAAAAAGTGCAGAAATAGAGGGAGAGGAGAAGAGGAATTAGAGTAAGGATGGAAAGAGAAGAGAAATTCAGAGAAGAAGTTCTAGGCAAAGGCTCACCTCACCACTAAATGGATGGATTTTAGGCAGGGTTGGAGGGTGTCCTGTTTCACTTCATCTCATGGGAACAAGGGTTCATTTAGTTGGGTTCAATGGGGTATATTTTGGCCCCTCAAGGGGGCTTTTCCCCATCTAAGTCACGGCACCATGTAAGAGGTTAAGGATCCAAAATGAAATATTATTCTGTGACTTTAAATGAAAAGAAAACAGAGTCCCAGTTCTTACTGGGTGACGTGGTCTTATATTCTACCTGAGTGCAGATGGAGTGAAATCAGAAAGGAATTCCACACTTGGGCTATGGCGGATGGGGATTTGAAGGGTCAGGGGAACAGGGATGGGTGCATTCATTATTTCCTGGGTGGGACATGCACTTGATCCTTCCTGGGTTGGTCAGTTCTACCTGGGCAGGTCAGTACATTGGTTCTATCATGGACAGAGTCAGGAAATCACTGCAATGATTTTATTCAGACTGAAAGCGCTATGTGTGCTGGGCTCTAAGGTCCAGGGAATTGTCTTTCACAATGGTTAATGTGATGTTTTTACAAATCTCAAGGTTTTTATCCCAATCTATGTATCTGTCTTAATCATCATAATTTGAGGGATTCCTAAGTAAATGTCCATGTTCCTTAGAAAATATTAAAAACATCTGTTGCTCCAATTTCTAAATACAAAAACATAGAATTTTGGATTGATAAGATCCTGGAGAAAATTCCTTCCCCAAAAAAGTCATTGACATTGTAGGGAATCTGGGCGAAACCTTCCCTTTTTCCCTTGACCTGGTTCGCTGAGAGATCAGCTCACAATTTTGGTTGATTAATAAAAGAAAGATTTGTTTCCAAATGCTATGAGCATGGGAGAACCACAGAATGATTACAAAAGTCTCAGTGATAGACAGAGACCTTTATAAATATCTTTTGGAAGGGAGGGGGGAGAGTGTGGAAAGTATAGGTGCAGCAAGTAGTTTCTAGGGGGTTATGTGTGTAAATGGGTGGAAACAGATTGAATTGTAGATTAACCTGAGAGACAGGTATCAGTGCCTCAAATGGCCTTGGGGCCAGGTCTGTTAGTGTGCAATAAGGATACAGAGTCTCATTATGTCACCCTCGGTAGAGTGCCGTGGCATCACACTCACAGCAACTTCAAACTCTGGGCTTCAGCAGTTCTCTTGCCTCAGCCTCCCAAGTAGCTGAGACTATAGGCACCCGCCACAACACCTGGCTATTTTTTTTTGTTGTTATAGTTGTCATTGTGGTTTAGCTGGCCTGAGTCAGATTCAAACTTGCCACCCGTGGTATACGTGGCTGGCGCTGTAACCCCTGTGCTATGGGTGCCAAGCTGAGCCCCTTTTGATTTTCAATCAGATTACTCAGGTTTTATATAGACAGTGGAAAGGCCTCTTTAATGCTTCCTGATCATGAATGGCCCTTAATTCAAACTATTCTTTATACCAAGGAGTCATATTTTGGGGCAAAATTTTCTTAGCTCCTTCAGTGTGAACAAAAAAGAAGCAATATTCTGTAAAATGATTTAAAGAGTTTTATTCTGAGCCAAATTGAGGACAATGACCTGGAGCCACACCCAAGAAGCCTTGAGCACATGGACTCAGGTGGTGGGGTGACAATTTTTTTTTTTATTATTGTTAAATCATAGCTGTGTACATTTGTGCAATCAAGGGGTACGATGTGCTGCTTTCATATACAATCTGAAATATTCTCATCAAACTGTTCAACGTAGCCTTTGTGGCATTTTCTTAGTTATTGTATGTAGACATTTGTATTCTGCATTTAGTAGGTTTCACCTGTACCCATTCTAAGATGCACCGTAGGTGTGACCCCACCCATTACCCTCCCTCCACCCTAACCTCCCCCCCTTCCTTCTCCTCCCTTGGCCCTTTCCCCCATATTCTTGAGCTATAGTTGGGTTATAGCCTTCATACGAAAGCTATAAATTAGCTTCATAGTAGGGCTGAGTACATTGGATACTTTTTCTTCCATTCTTGAGATACTTTGCTAAGAAGAATATGTTCCAGCTCCATCCATGTAAACATGAAAGAGGTAAAGTCTCCATCTTTCTTTAAGGCTGCATAATATTCCATGGTGTACACGTACCACAGTTTGCTAGTCCATTTGTGAGTCGATGGGCACTTGGGCTTCTTCCGTGACTTAGCAATTGTGAATTGGGCTGCAGTAAACATTCTCGTACAGATGACTTTGTTATATTGTGATTTTTTGGTCTTCTGGGTATATACCTAGTAAAGGAATTATAGGATCGAATGGCAGGTCTATTTTTAGATCTCTAAGTATTCTCCAAACATCCTTCCAAAAGAAACATATTAGTGAGCATTCCCACCAGGAGTGTAGAAGTGTGCCCTTTTCTCCACATCCACGCCAACATCTCTGGTTTTGGGTTTGTTATGTGTGGGCTTCTCTTACTGGAGTTAGGTGATATCTTGAAGTAGTTTTGATTTGCATTTCTCTGATGATTAAGGATGATGAGCTTTTTTTCATGTGTCTGTAGATTGTGCATCTGACTTCTTTAGAGAAGGATCACTTCAAGTCCTTTGCCCACCCTGAGATGGGATCACTTGTTCTTTTCTTGCTAATACATTCGAGTTCTCTGTGGATTCTGGTTATTAAACCTTTATCGGAGGTATAACCTGCAAATATTTTCTCCCATTCTGAGGGCTGTCTGCTTGCTTTACTTACTATGTTCTTGGCTATGCAGAAGCTTTTTAGTTTGATCAGGTCCCAGTAATGTATTTTTGATACTGCTTCAATTGCCTGGGGAGTCCTCCTCATAAAATATTCACCCAGGCCGATTCCTTCAAGAGTTTTCCCTGCACTTTCTTCAAGTATTTTTATAGTTTCATGTCTTAAGTTTAAATCTTTTATCCAGTGAGAGTCTATCTTAGTTAATGGTGAAAGGTGTGGGTCCAGTTTCAGTCTTTTACAGATTGCCAGCCAGTTCACCCAGCACCATTTGTTAAATAGGGAATCTTTTCCCCACTGAATGTTTTTAATTGGCTTGTCAAAGATCAAATAACAGTAAGTAGCTGGATTCATGTCTTAGTTCTCTATTCTGTTCCAGACATCTACTACTCTGTTTTTGTGCCAGTACCATGCTGTTTTGATCACTGTCGATTTATGGTACAGTCTTAGGTCAGGTAGCGTGATTCCTCCTGCTGTGTTTTCATTTCTGAGTAATGTTTTGGCTATTCGAGGTTTTTTCTGATCCCATACAAAACAAAGTATTATTTTTTCAAGATCTTTAAAATATGACAATGGAGCTTTGATAGGAATTGCATTAAAATTGTATATTGCTTTGGGTAGTATAGACATTTTAACGATGTTGATTCTTCCCAGCCATGAGTGTGGTATGTTTTTCCATTTGTTAACATCTTCAGCTATTTCTTTTCTTAAAGTTGCATCGTTCTCTTTATAGAGATCTTTCACGTCTTTTGTTAGATAAACTCCCGAACATTTCATCTTCTTTGGTACTACTGTGAAAGGAATAGAGTTCTTGACTGTTTTTTCGGGTTGGCTATTGTTGGTATATATAAAGGCTACAGATTTATGGGTGTTGATTTTGTAGCCTGGGACATTGCTGTATTCCTTGATCACTTCTGAAAGTTTTGTAGTAGTGTTTTCCAGATATACGATCATGTCATCTGCGAAGAGTGAAAGTTTGATCTCTTCTGACCCTATGTTGATACCCTTGATTGCCTTTTCTTCCCTAATTGCAATTGCTAAAACTTCCATTACAATGTTAAAGAGCAATGGGGACAATGGGCAACCTTGTCTGGTTCATGATCTAAGTGGAAATGATTTCAATTTAACTCCATTGAATACAATATTGGTTGTGGGTTTGCTGTAGGCCTCTATCAGTTTAAGAAATGTCCCTTCTATACCAATTTTCTTAAGTGTTCTGATCATGAAGGGATGCTGGATGTTATTAAAAACTTTTTCTGGGCGGCACCTGTGACTCAGTTGGTAGGGTGCCGGCCCTATATACCAAGGGTGGCGGGTTCAAACCCGGCCCCGGCCAAACTGCAAAAACAAAAACAAAAAAAAATAGCCGGGTGTTGTGGCGGGCACCTGTAGTCCCAGCTACTTGGGAGACTGAGGCAAGAGAATCGCTCAAGCCCAAGAGTTGGAGGTTGCTGTGAGCTATGTGATGCCATGGCACTCTACCTAGGGCCATAAAGTGAAACTCTGTCTCTACAAAAAAAAATAAAAAATAAAAAATAAAAGCTTTTTCTGCATCAATTGAGAGAATCATGTGGTCTTTATTTTTTAGTTTGTTTATGTGTTGAATTACATTTATAGATTTACGTATATTGAACCAGCCTTGAGACCCGGGGATAAATCCCACTTGGTCATGGTGTATAATTTTTTTGAGGTGTTGTTGGATTCTGTTTGTTAGGATCTCATCGAGTATTTTTGCATGAATATTCATTAGTGATATTGGTCTATAATTTTCTTTTCTTGTTAGGTCTTTCCCTGGTTTAGGGATCAAGGTGATGTTTGCGTCATAGAATGTGTTGGGTAGTATTCCTTCTTTTTCTATATTTTGGAAGAGGTTTAGTAATATAGGTACTAGTTCTTCTTTAAATGTTTGGTAGAATTCTAACGTAAAGCCATCTGGTCCTGGGCTTTTCTTTTTAGGGAGATTTTGTATAGTTGATGCTATTTCAGAACTTAATATCGGCCTGCTCGACATTTCCACTTTGTTCTGGCTAAGTCTTGTTGGTGGTGTACTTCCAGGTGTTGGTCGATTTCTTTCAGATTTTCATATTTCTGAGAGTAAAGTTTCTTTTAATATTTGTTAAGGATGTTTTGAGTTTCTGAGGGATCTGCTGTTATTTTTTTTTTTTTTTTGGCCGGGGCTGGGCTTGAACCCACCACCTCCGGCATATGGGACCGGCGCCCTACCCGGATCTGCTGTTATTTCATCTTTACCTTTTCTGATTGATGAAATTAGAGATTTTACTCTTTTTTTCCTGGTTAGGTTGGCCAAAGTTTTATCTATTTTATTGATCTTTTCAAAAAAGCAACTTTTAGATTTATTGATCTGTTGTATAATTGTTTTGTTTTCAATTTCATCTAATTCTGCTCTGAGTTTGGTTATTTCTTTTCTTCTGTAGGTTTGGGGTTGGAATGTTCCTCCTTCTGCAGTTGCTTGAGATGTCCCATTAAGTTATTAACTTCCTCTCTTTCTGTTTTCTTGAGGAAGGCTTATAGTGCTATAAATTTCCCTCTTAGGACTGCCTTTGCCATGTTCCAGAGGTTCTGCTAATTCATGTCTTGATTGTTGTTTTGTTCCAAAAATTTGGTGATTTCCTTCTTAATCTCATCTATAACCCATCTATCCTTCAGCATAAGGTTATTTAGCTTCCATGTTCTTATATGGGTATGCAGATTCCTGTTGTTATTAAGTTCAACTTTTATTCATGATGGTCTGAGAAGATGCAAGGAATAATTTCTATTTTTTAAAATTTGCTGAGGTTAGGTTTGTGGCCTAGGATGTGGTTGATTTTGGAGTACGTTCCGTGGGCTAATGAGAAGAATGTGTATTCTTGTGTAATCTTCTTTCATTCTTGTTGGGATGAAATGTTCTGTAGATGTCCGTTAAGTCCAGATGGTGAATGGTTAAGTTTAAATCTAAGATTTCTTTGCTTAGCTTCTTTTTGGAGGATCTATCCAGCACTGCTAAAGGGGTGTTAAAATCTCCAACTACTATGGAACTGAAGGAAATAAAATTGCTCATGTCTGTTAGAGTTTCTCTTATAAAATGAGGTACATTCTGGTTGGGTGCATAAATATTAATAATTGAAATCTCATCATATTGAGTATAACCTTTAACAAATATGAAGTGTCCATCCTTATATGTCTTATTTTGGTTGGTTTCAAGCCTATTGCATCTGCAAATAGGATTGCAACGCCTGCTTTTTTCTGTTTTCCATTGCCTGGAGTATAGATGACCCTTCACCTTGAGTCTTTATTTTTCTTTTTTTTTTTTTTTTGTAGAGACAGGGTCTCACTTTATGGCCCTTGGTAAAGTGCCGTGGCCTCACACAGCTCACAGCAACCTCCAACTCCCGGGCTTAAGCGATTCTCTTGCCTCAGCCTCCCGAGTAGCTGGGACTACAGGCGCCCGCCACAACGCCCGGCTATTTATATTTGTCTTTTAATGTAAGATGAGATTGTTGTATGCAGCAGATATCTGGCTTGAGCTTTTGTATCCAGTCAGCCAACCTGTGCCTCTTTAGAGGACAATTTAAACCATTCACATTAATTGAGAACATTGATAAGCCTTTCGAGAGTCCAGTAGACATTTTTAATCCTTTTGGGACTGTGGAAGTTGGAATTTGATGAAAATTTTCTGGGTGGGTTTACTTTTGTGGTGAAGGATTATTCTGGTCTTTATGGAGGATAGGTCTGATAATATCCTGGAGAGCTGGTTTAGTTGTGGCAAATTTCTTCAACATGTGAATGTCATTAAAGTATTTAATTTCTCCATCATAAATGAAACTCAGTTTAGCTGGGTACAGGATCCTGGGTTGAAAGGTATTTTGTTTTGGGAGATTAAAAGTCAATGACCATCCTCTTCTAGCTTGAAAGGTTTCAGCAGAGAGATCTGCAGTTATTCTAATATTCTTCCCCTTGTAGGTAATGGTTTTCTTTCATCTGGCTGCTTTCTCCTTCATATTAACTTTAGTGAAATTGAGTATGATGTGTCTGGGGGATGTCTTATTCGGGTTGAGTCGTGCTGGAGTTCTGAAACTGTCCGCTATCTGAATTTCAGAATCTCTTGGCATGTCTGGAAAGTTCTCCTTCATAATCTCATGGAGAAGAGACTCTGTGCCTTGTGAAGCCACTTCATCACTTTCAGGGATTTCTATGAGAAGAATATTGATTTTCTTCGAATTATCCCAGAGCTCTCTGAGAGAGTGATCTGTTTTTTCCCTCCATTTCTCTTCCTCTTTGAGAGTGTGGGAGCGTTTGAAAGCTTTGTCTTCAATGTCAGAAATCCTTTCTTCTGCTTGCTCTGTTCTGTTACTGAGGGATTCTACTGTGTTTCTCAGATCTTTGAGGGCTGCAACATCTTGTTTCAATGTGTCAAAATCTTTGGTCATTTGGTCTTTGAATTCGGTGAATTCTTGAGACATCTTTTGGGTTACTGCTTGGAATTCTAATTCAATCTTATTTGCTATCCAGATTCTGAATTCGATTTCTGACATCTCAGCTATTTGTGCATGGGCTCTTGTGCTGTGTCTGCCCCATTGTTCCTTGGGGGAGTTGATCTACTCTGATTATTCATATTGCCAGAGTTTTTCCCTTGATTTCACCTCATGATTGTTTTTCACCATTGCCTCTGGCTGTCCTCAGAGTTGGGGAGGTGTCTCTACAAGATTAGACCCCAGCAGGATCACTCTATTGTTGCTGGATCTTTGTAGGGAGTGACCCTGTGTGGTTCCTCTAGGGCTTCCCCACCCAGGGAGTTCTGGTTGTGGAAGCAGCTCGGGAGTGTGACTCCCTTGGATCCAGCAACAGGGCAGGGGGTGGTGCACATGTTTCTGTGAGTGCCTGGTGCCCAGTGATTTTGGCACAGAGGTCTCAAGGCTCCAGCAGTCTCTGGCCAGGAGAAGGGCTCTGTGCAAAGGCAGGGAGAGCTCTGGAGGGCACCCAGCTACCAGAGTCCCTAGCCAGACAAGCAGGAGGGTACGGAGGCAGGGAGGGTACAGGAGGAAGGACGCGGGGTTGCGCAGCTCCCGGAGTTCCTGGTCAGGGCGTGGGGAGACCCGGCAGACGGGGTAGCAGGTCCCAGTGCAGCTTTTACCAGTCCAGGTGGGCACAGCTTTTCTGAAGGTCCGGGAGAGTGCTGATCACGGGTCCCGGCGCAGCTGTTCCAGAGGTCCGGGAGGGTGCCAATCACGGTCCCGGTACAGCTCTTCCAGAGGTCTGGGAGGGTGCTGATCACTGGTCCCAGTGCAGCTGACAGTGTGGTTTTATACATTTTAGGAGACAGGAATTACAGGTGAGATCGTAAATCAATACGTGGAAAGCATACATTGGTTAGGCCGCAAAAGGTGGGAGGTTTGGATGCAGGAGCTTACAGGTTACATACAGATGATTTTAAAGATTGTTTAGCTGATGATTGACTCTATCAAAAAGACCAGGAGTCAGTGAAAAGGAATGCTTAAGATAAAGGGTCTGCTAATTAGAGGCAAAGAACCGGACAGACTCAATGGTTTGTTTTGTATATTGAGGACCTGCAGGTAGGTCTTGCATAGCCTTAGGCCTGTTAGTGAGTCACTAGAATATCTCTAAGAAGGGAGGGGGCAAGATGAGGCAGGTCTGATCTCCTTTCTCGCGGCTAGAACTCAGTTTAGGGATCCCCTTGCCCAAAAGGAGGTCTAGTCAGTCAGTCAGTCAGTCAGTCAGTCACTGGGGTTGGAGGAGCCTTCAGATTTTATTTTAGTTCCCATTGGGAAGATGAAATGTGATCATAAACATAAAAACAGTCTAGATATAACTACAGAGCTCATTATTATCAGCTAGTCAATTCTCTTATTTGTGAATGTCAAACTGAAGCACAGAAAGATTAAACAAACCTCAACTATTTTTCATATTAAACTAACTCAGGAAATTTGGTACATAAAAAAACAACTGAGAGAAAATCATGAAATACGATATTTAAAACTGTAGCAAAAAATTATCAGTTGTCAAAGAGAAGTCTTCCGATTTAAATGGCAGGTTTAGGAGCAGGATGGAGAGGGGCGCAGACAAAGACCAGAGTCTGCGGGAGAGCTTCCTTTGAGGTACTGAACTGGACTTTGCTGGAACCACTTAAGCCAAAGAAACCATTGTCCCGGACATGGTGCCTCAGCCTGTAATACCAGCATTCTAGGAGACTGAGGTGGGTGGATTGCCTGAGCTCATGGGTTTGAGACTAGCCTAAGCCAGAGCAAGACCCCCATCTCTAAAAATAGCTGGGCATTGGGGTAGGCATTGTAGTCCCAGCTACTGGAAGGCTGAGACAAGAGGATCACTTGAGCCCATGAGTTTGAAGTTGCTGTGAGCTATGACACTACCACATCACTCTACCCAGGGTGACAAAGTGAGACTCTATATCAAAAAAAGAAAAAAAACAAGAGAGAAACCATTGGACAAAACTCAACTTCTTTTTTTTTTTTCTTTTGAGATAGTGATTTTCCTTTCTCAGCCTCCCAAGTAGCTGGGACTATATGTGCCCACACATGGCCAGTTTTCCTATTTTTAGTAGAGACAGGTTCTTGATCTTGCTCAGGCTGGCATCAAACTGCTGAGTTCAAGCGATCCACCACCTCGGCCTCCCAGAGTGCTGGGATTACAGGTGTGAGCTTCTCGAGAATGAGGACTTAAAGAAGTGAGCCCAGTCCAGGAAAATGCACCACAGGAAGGCAGACTATTGGAAGCATGTGTTCCCAGGAGTGTCCCTTTAGATCTGCTAGCATTGATTCTTTCTATGATCATGACATTAGACAAAATGCTGCCTGTGACAGAAAACCACACTCAAACCATCTTAAGCAAAAAGAGGCTTATGGGGGCCACCCCCAGAGACAGGCCTCGCTTTGGCTCAGAGAAGTGACCGGGACTCACTGTTGCCCTGTCTCCCTCAGTCCTGCTCTTCTCTCCAGGGGCTGAGATTTCAGACAGGTTCCCCCCTCCTGATAGCAAGCAGAACACACAGCCGGCAGCTTCAGGCTGACAGCCGCCTTCTCAGCAAACTGTGCAAAGAGCGCATCTTTCTTCCAATTCTTAAAACTAAAGTACTAAATTTGCTGTGATTGGCTGGGCTTGGCTAAATTATCCAATTCTGATCTAATCACTGTCATCAGGGAGACACAAAATTTTTTTGTGTGTGTGTGACAGAGTCTCACTATGTCACCCTGGGTAGAGTGCTATGGCGTCACAGCTCACAGCAACCTCAAACTCTTGGGCCTAAGCGATTCTCTTGCCTCAGCCTCCCAAGTAGCTGGGACTGAAGGCACCCGCCACAACTCCTGGCTATTTTGTTGTTGTTGTTGTTGTTGTTGCTGCAGTTTTCATTGTTGTGTAGCTGGGTTCAAACCCACCAGCCTCAGTGTATGTGGCTGGTGCCGTAATCACTGTGCTACAGGTGCCAAGCCAGAGACACAATATTCTGATTAGTTGAAGCTGCTTCAGGTACCATCTCTAAACCAAAGGATGCAGTCAGCCCTGTTGACCATATGGAGTATGTGATATCTCAAGAAAAATGAGGGCACTGATACCAGGAGAAGGATAAATGGCTTTGCTGAGCTGGTAAAAACAATAGACATCTTCCAGATTGTAGAAGGTAATTCCCTAACCAATGAATCATCCCCTCACCAAATACAAGGTCACCGTCAAGTGAGCCAGTTGAGATTTGGGGAAAGGCAAAAGTAAAAGTAAGTATTATTTCAGCACATGTGGTTTTGGTGGCAATGACAGAGCCAGTGAGCTCTTTGCATTAGGGTAAAGACCAGAGATCAAGATACTGTTACTGTGGACACAAGCATTTCGAAAAAGTGCTTGCTGAGTCCTGGCATACTGGCTCATGCCTATAATCCCAGCACCCTAGCAGGATGAGGCAGGAGGATCCCTTGAGCTCACAAATTTGAGACCAGCCTGGGCAAGAGTGAGAATCTATCTCTACTAAAAATAGAAAATTTATCTGGGAGTTGTGGCAGGTGCCTGTAGGCAGTCCCAGCAACTTAGGAGGCTGAGACAGGAAGATCGGTTGAGCCCAGGAGTTTAAGGTTGCTATGAGCTAGGCTGACACCGCAGTACTCTAGCCTGGGCAGTATAATGAGACTGTGTCTCCAAAAGAAAATGTGCTTGCTCCCTGATGAGCATATAAAACCCTTTCCTAGATGAGTACATTCTTTATTTTCTTATTCCATTTAAGCTATATGTTCCCAGCATATTTAAATCAGAAATCGAATTTCCCTTATCTTTTCATATCAACATTTCAGGTGTGTAGTCATAACCCAGAAATTCTACAATCAAGGCAGTGCCCCACAAAAACTAAGCAAAAGCACCACGCCAGGCAACCTGGGGAATGACTCTGCCTCAGCACGCTGCTCATTTCCACACAAGGGGAAATGCCTTGGAGACAATTCATCTGTTCTCTATATTAAGGAACATGTTCAAAACACAGTTCTGTTTTCTGTGTCTGTACTAAATGTATGTAACTTAAATTTAGTGTTTCTTCCTTTTCTTATCTCAAGCACAGATTTGAAATACATGGTATAATTCCCTTGAACTCTCATTCTCACATACAGAATGCTCCCATTTATTTATTCAGGTAAATTTTTTTTCAGGGTCTACTATGTGGCAGGTTCTATGCCAGATGCTTGAGGTGGTCAAAAAAAATAATAAACAAACAAAAAAGAAAAAGAGATAAAAGAGGAAAACAATACTTTAAGCTCACGGACATCAGGAGGAACAAGGGACCATCCAAAGACGTACGCGAGTAAATGCTCAGCGTCTCATGGGGACACACGGCGCTCAGCCTGCTGAGTCCAAGAAGTCTCCTTGGGTTGGGGAGTCTAATGTGCATCTTTAAGGATGAGTCAGAAGACCAGTGCAGTGGCTCACACCTTTAATCCCAACACTTGAGGGCTGAGGCAGGAGGATCACTTGAGGCCAGGAGTTTGAGACCAGCCCATCTCTGTGAAAAATAGAAAACTTAGCCAGGTGTGGTGGCAGACACTCGTGGTCCCACCTTCTCGGGAATGTGAGCCTGGAGGATGTCTAGAGCTCGGAAGTTTCAGGTTGCAGGGAGCTGTGATCACGCCGCAGCACTCCAGCTTGAGCGAAAGAGCGAGACCTTGTCTTACAAACAAGAGTCAGGAGCAAGCATGCAATTAGGAGTGGGTGGATTAGCAGAGGGTCCATTTTGGCCAACATGACCAAAGACAGAAAAGAATGATAAACAGTTTGTGTGGAGTAACTGAGAAATGCCTCTGGAGAGCAGGCAAGCGCACATTACGGAGGTTTCACAGGCTGGGTAAAGGCTTCAGTCTTGCTCTAAAGCCATTATATGATAGGAGCACATTTTTGCTTTCTGTTTTGGGGGTAGGGGGTTGTTTGTTTTTGTTTTTTGAGATAGGGGCTTACTCTTTCGACCCAGGTAGAGTACCCTGGCATCAGCCTAGCTCACAGCAACCTCAAACTCCTGCCTCAGCCTCCCCAGTAGCTGAGATCTACAGGCACACACCAAACCCGACTAATTTTTCTATTTTTAGTAGAGACGGGATCTCACTCTTGCTCAAACTGGTCTCAAACTCCTGAGCTCAAGGGATTCTCCTGCATTGGCCTCCCAGAGTGCTAGGATTACAGGTGTGAGCCACCACGCCTGGTAATTAACATTTTATTTCCAACAGTAGCTTGGCAGCTGGCTGAAAGATGGATTGCTGAGGATAAGGCTGGAGCCAGAGTTACCTATTGTTGTCATTTAAACAAGAGAGGATAAGGGCCTGAGCTCATTGGTATCATAGACAGTGGAGATGACAGAAGGGACAGATTCAAGAAAGGAGGAGTTGGGCGATGCCTGTGGCTCAAGGAGTAGGGCGCCGGTCCCATATGCCGGATGTGGCGGGTTCAAACCCAGCCCCGGCCAAAAATCACAAAAAAAAAAAAAAAAGAAAGAGGAGTTAAGAATGCCTGTGTGATAAAATCAAGGGTGATGGAGGATCAGAGTGGAGCTCCCTTGAGTCTGTGTGGAAGGCCAGGCTTCTGAGTCCCCCTGAAGGTGGCCAGCAGGCAAAGCACGCAGGGCAGAATGCCAAAAATAAAACACTATTGCTTTTTGTAAATTTCAAAACATTCAAAAAGGGTTCAAGTGTTTTTGTTATGTGGATACCTTGTATAAGGCTAAAGTCAGGGCTTCCGTGCGCTTGTCAAACCATAATAGCGTTCGGTCTACCCAGTAGGTATGTTTTTACCTCCCACCACCTTTCTTGGATTCTCATGCCCTTTATATCACTGAGTGCTGATGTATACTCATTGGCCAGCTCCCACTTGTGAGTTAGATAAGACAGGATGTTTGTTTTTCCATTCCTGAGATACTTCACAAAGAATAATGGTCTCCAGTTCCACCCAAGCTGCTGCCAACATCATTTCATTCTCTTTTGTGGCTGAGTAGCCCTCCATGGTAGTATATGCCACATTTTCTTTATCCACTCATGAAGTGATGGACATTTAGTTTGATTCCACATCTTTGCAATTATTAATTATATTGTGATAAACAATCAACTGCAGTTGTCTCTCTTAAAAAATGACTTCATTTCGGGCGGCGCCTGTGGCTCAGTGAGTAGGGCGCCGGCCCCACATACCAAGGGTGGCGGGTTCAAACCCAGCCCCGGCCAAACTGCAACAAAAAAATAGCCGGGCGCTGTGGCAGGCGCCTGTAGTCCCAGCTGCTCGGGAGGCTGAGGCAGGAGAATCGCGTAAGCCCAAGAGTTGGAGGTTGCTGTGAGCCGTGTGACACCACAGCACTCTACCGAGGGCGGTGCAGTGAGACTCTGTCTCTACAAAAAAAAAAAAAAAAAAATGACTT
This sequence comes from Nycticebus coucang, assembly GCF_027406575.1. Lineage (NCBI taxonomy): Eukaryota > Metazoa > Chordata > Mammalia > Primates > Lorisidae > Nycticebus > Nycticebus coucang. The sequence goes on from NC_069782.1 coordinate 53,646,112, forward strand.
CATTTCCTTTCAGTAAGTACCAGAAATTGGGTTGCTGGATCAAATGGTAGGTCCACATTTCTTTCTTTGAGGAATCTCCACACTGCTTTCCACAGCAGTTACACTAATTTGCAGTCCCACTGATAATGTATATGCATTCCTTTCTCTCTGCATCCATGACAACTTCTATTGTTTGTTGACCTTTTGTTTTATTTATTTTTTGAGACAGAGTCTCACTATGTCACCCTCTGTAGAGTAGGGGGTATCACAGCTCACAGCAACCTCAAACTCTTGGGCTTAAGCGGTTCTCTTGCCTCAGCCTCCCAGGTAGCTGGCACTTACGGGCGCCCGCCACAATACCTGGCTATTTTTTCTTGCAGTTGTCATTGTTGTTTAGCTGGCCCGGGCCAGCTTTGGTGTATATGGCTGGCACTGTAAACACTGTGCTACGGGCACCAAGCCTGTTGACTTTTTAGTAATAGCCATTCTGGGCTGGGCAGGGTGGCTCACGCCTGTAATCCTAGCACTCTGAGAGGCCAAGGCCAGTGGGTTGCTTGAGCTCACGAGTTCGAGAGCAGCCTGAGCAAAAAAAGCAAGACCCCATCTTTACTAAAAATAGAAAAACTGAGGCAAGAGGATTGCTTGAGCTGGAGAGTTGGACGTTGCTGGGAGCTATGTCTACCCAGGGTGACAGCTTGAGACTCTGTCTCAAAAACAAACAAACAAAAACAATAATGGCCCTGCTGACAGGGGTAAAGTGGTATCTCATTGTGGTTTTAATTTGCATTTCCCTGATGATTAGAAGTGTTAACGTATTTCTTCTTTTTGGCCATTTGTCTGCCTCAAAAAAATTTCTATTCATGTACCCTTGTAAAATGCACCATAGTTGTGGTCTGACCAATTGTCTAAAGAAACAGCACTGTATCCCATAAATGCGTTAATGTACACAGCTATGATTTAATTTTAAAAAAAATTTAAAGGGCGGCGCCTGTGGCTCAGTCGGTAAGGCGCCGGCCCCATATACCGAGGGTGGCGGGTTCAAACCCGGCCCCGGCCAAACTTCAACCAAAAAATAGCCGGGCGTCGTGGCGAGTGCCTGTAGTCCCAGCTACTCGGGAGGCTGAGGCAAGAGAATCGCTTAAGCCCAGGAGTTGGAGGTTGCTGTGAGCTGTGTGAGGCCACGGCACTCTACCCGAGGGCCATAAAGTGAGACTCTGTCTCTACAAAAAAAAAAAAAAAAATTTAAAAAGAAAAAAATTTCTATTCGTGTCTTTTGCTCACTTTTGATGGGGTTGTTTGGGTTTTTTCTTGCTGATTTGTTTGAGTTCTTTGTAGATTCTGGACCTTTATTGGATGTATAGTTTGCAAACATTTTCTGCTATATTATAGGGTATCTGTTCACACTGTTGATTATTTTCTTTGCTATGCAGAAGTTTTTTAATTTAATTAAGACCTATTTGTTTATGTTAGTCATAAATTCTTTGCCTACACAGATGATTAGAAGAATTTTTCCTACATTTTCTTGTAGAATTTTTATGGCTTCATACCTTACATCTAAGTCTTTTATCCATCTTGAATTAATTTCTGTATATGGCAAGAGATAGGTGTCCTGCTTCATTCTTCTGTATGTGGCTGCCCAGATTTCACAGTACCATTAACTGAGGGGGACTTCCTTTCCCCAGTGTGCGTTGCCATCTGTTTTGTTGAAGGTCAGTTGGTTGTAGATAGATGGTTCTGTATTTCTGGGTTCTCTATTCTGTTCCGTTGATCTGTGTCTCTACTTTCATAGCAGTACCATGCTGTTTGGGTTCCTATACTCTTACAGTATAATTTGAAGTCTGGTAATGTGATGCCTCCAGATTTGTTCTTTTTGCTTAAGATTGCTTTGGCTATTCAGATTTCTTTTTTGGTTCCAAATGAAGCTTAAGATTATTTTTCTAGATCTGTGTTATCTGATGTTGGCATTTTGATGGGGATTGCATTGAATCTGTAAATCACTGATGTCACAGTATGGACAGTTTTAACAATGTTGATTCTACCCACCCATGAGTAAAGGATGTTTTCCCCTGGTCTGTGTCACCTGTGATTTCTTTCCTCCGCATTTTGTAGTCCTCCTTATAGAGATTCTTCGCCTGATTAGCTAAGGATATTTCTAGGCATTTTATTTTCTTCATATTTATTGTGAATGGTATTACTTCCTTTATTTGACTCACAGTTTGATTGCTATTAGTATATAAAAATGCTCCTGAAAAACTGTCTTATGTGCATTGATTTTGTAACCTGAGATTTTGTTCAATTTATCAACTTCAGAGTCTTTTGGTGGAGTCTTTCTGGTTTTTTTAGATGCAACATCATACTGTCAGCACACAGGGATAGTTTGGCCTCACCACCTCTTTCCTGACTTGAATGCCCTTTATTCCTTTCTCCTGCCTGATTACTCTGGCTAGGACTTCCAATACTATGTTGAATAGAAGTGATGACAGTGAGCCCCTTTGTTCTTGTTCATATTCTTAGGGGCAATGCTTTTTTTTTTTTTTTTTGAGACAGCCTCACTATGTCACCCTTGATAGAGTACCGTAGCATCACAGCTCACAGCAACCTCCAACTCTTGGGATTAAGTGATTCTCTTGCCTCAGCCTCCCAAGTAGCTAGACTACAGGTGCCTGCCACAATGGTCAGCTATTTTTTTGTTGTTGTTGTAGTTGTCGTTGTTTAGCTGGCCCCGGGCCGGGTTCGAACCCGCCAGCCTCAATGCATGTGGCTAGCTCCATAACAACTGTGCTGCAGGCACTGAGCCAGGGGAATGCTTTTAACAGTATCATGTTGGCTGTGGGTTTGTCATATATGGCTTTTATAATTTTGAGGTATAGGCTCGGCGCCTGTAGCTCAGTGGCTAGAGCACCAGCCACGTATACTGGAGCTGGCAGGTTCAAATCCAGCCCAGGACTGCCAAACAACAATAACAACTACAAGCAAAAAAAAAAAAAATAGCCGGTGTTATGGTGGGCACCTATAGTCCAAGATACTTAGGAGGCTGAGGCAAGAGAATCGTTTAAGCCCAAGAGTTGGAGGTTGCTGTGAGCTGTGACATCATGGCACTCTACCCAGGATGACAGCTTGAGACTCTGTCTCAAAAAAAAAAAAAATTTTTTGAGACTCTGTCTCAAAAAAAAAATTTTTTTTTTTTTGAGGTATGTTCCTTCTATGCCTTTTTTGTTGAAGATTTTTATCATGAAAGGGTGCTGGATTTTATTGAATGCTTTTTTTGATATTATCATATGGTCTTCCTTTTTGTTCATGTTTATGTGGTGAATCACATTTATTGATTCGCATATATTAAACTATCTTTGCATCTCTGGGATGAAACCCAGTTGGTCATCGTGGATTATCTTTTTAATGTGCTGTTCAATTTAGTTTCCCAGTAGTTTGTTGAAGAGTCTTGTCTCTGTGCTCGTAAGGCATTTTGGTCTGTAGTCTCTTTTTCTGTTGTGCCCTTTCCTGGTTCTGGAACCAGGGTGACACTGGCTCACAGAGTGAGTCAGGGAGGAGTCCCTCCTTCCCGGGGTCACTGGCTGGTTTCTGTAGGGCAGATACGAGTTTTTCTTTGCAGGTCTGATAGAATTCGCCTGTGAATCTATCTGATCCAAAGGTTTTTGTTGTTTTTTGGAGACAGACATTTTATTACTTTTCAGTCTTGCTTCTCCTTACTGGTCTGTTCAAGATCTATTTCTCCCTGATTCAGGCTTGGGGTTGTGTTTCCAGGAATTTCTCCATTTCCTCCAGGTTTTCTAGTTTGTGTAGAGGTTTTCATATTATTGGTGCGTGATACTTTGTTATTTCTGAAGTATCAGTTGTAATGTCTCCTTGCTCTTTTCTGGTTAAGGTTATTTGAATCCTTTCTCTTCTATTACTAACTAATCCTACTAGTGGTCTACAGATTTTGTTTATTTTTTTAATAAAGACAACATTTTGTCTCATTGCTGCTTCTCACTGTGCTCTTGGTTTCCATTTCATTTCATTCTCTTCTGAGCTTTGTTATTTCTTTTCTTCAGCTTTGGGTTTGGTTTGTTCTTTTTCCAGTTCCTTGAGATGTGACATTAGGTTGTTACTTTGTGATCTTTCGTCTTTTTTTTTTTTTTTTTTGAGACAGTCTCATTATGTCGCCCTCAGTGGACTCACAACTGTCGCCTCACAACTCACAGCAACCTCAAACCCTTGGGCTTAAGCGATTCTCTTGCCTCAGCTTCCCAAGTAGCTAAGACTACAGGCACCCACAACGCCCAGCTATTTTTGTTTGTTGTTCTTGCAGTTGTCGTTATTTTAGCTGGCCCGGGCCAGGTTCAAACCCACCAGCCTCAGTGTATGTGGCCTATGCCCTACCCACTGAGCTATGGGTGTCACCCATGGCTATTTTTAGAGACAGGGTCAACAGTTTTTTTTGATGTAGACATTTAAAGCTATCAATTTCCACCTTACAGCTGCTTTTTCTGTCTCCCATAGATATTTGAAAGTTTGTGTCCCCTTTGTCATGCAGTTCAAGGAATCTTTTTATTTCCGTATCATTGACCACAGGATCATTCAGCAGCAGGTTGTTTAATTTCCATGATCTTGTGTAGAAATTACAACCACTTCATCAGAAATAATGATCTTTTCTTATCTGTCTTTATTCCGAAAATTCTAAGAGTATATAGCAATAATAAAATTACGTTTTTGATAATTATACATATATAGTCTTGTACTTAATGTGGACAAAACAATTAGGATAGTACAGTAGGTCAGAAGTATTTTCAGTGATATAAATTCAAATATACCAAAATACAAACTTCAGCAAGGAAAGACTATTCAAGTGTGGTTGAATATACTTCTAGACTGATGTTATTTGGTAGTCTTTTCCATGGTCATTTATGTTCAAATATTTTAGCTTTACAAGAAGATACATTGTCTGTTATATACTATTGCATGCTTATGCTATAAACTACCAAAATATCTCAAGTTCTGAATCACTATCTTTAAGAAAAATGTGTTCTTGGAACATTGATTTTTTTTTCACTCAATATACCAGAAAGGAAGGAGAAATGGAACCTCTGAAGGAGATGAATGTCCATTAAGTTCTTAATTTTAGAGCTTAAGGGTTCTTTCCTATGCTGACGTGGGGTCATCAGTGGTCTCAGTTTTAGTACTGGAAGGAGAGAGGTACATGGTTTAATTTCCTTTTCTAACAAAACATCTATAGAATGTAACAATATCAAAGGGGAGAGACTTTAAGTGAACCCTCCCTTTTGCCCACAATTTCTTTTTTGTTTTGTCAGCCAGTAAGGACAAAGTGGCATGAAGCTACATATGTTATCTTTAAAGGCCACTTCTTCAACCAGATTTGCCTTAATCCTTGGTCCAGTGGGAAGGTTTTCAGCTCTAAGTGCAGCTCTCCAGGCCACAAGTATCTCCCAAAATGCTCCACTAGCTTGAAACTGTCCCCCAGAAAGGGAAAAGACGGGAGGCCAAGTAGATGCAATGTTCAGTCCACTATGTCTCCTAACAACCCTCTGCCCCAAACCTCCCAGCTCAGGGTGAGGGTGACCCTGCCCATGTTGTAAATCTTCAGCTACAGCTTCGACAGCAATTCTGCAGTGCAGAAGGTTAAAAATAATGGCACTCACCATTAATAGTTTTGAAGAGAACATTTACTTTGCCCATGAATAAACTCTCCTCCATCTGACAGATACTCAGGTAAATTACCAAGGGAGCTGGCTGACTCTAAGTACACTGGCAATTTGAAAACAGTACATGAGATGTGATAGGTAGAACTCATCATAGTGAATATCATTCCCCTAAATTCCTTATTCATTTCTGTCTAAATGGCCTCTTCTTATTTGAATCTAACTTGTCAAACTATCACTTTAAAAGCAGAACAGAGAAAGGAGGGCAAACCTCATTCAGTTTTATCTTTCAATCTTTCTGAAGCTCTATATTTATCTAATCACCCTCTTGAGAAGGGGGTTGTTTGCAGAAAGCTTGCCTTGAAAAATATGCATTAAATCCTTCAAGGCATTGGGGCTATTTTAGTCTGTCCATTGTAGACAGACCCCAAGAAGTACGGAGTCTGCTGACACCTCCAGCCATCCCCTTCCTGCCTCTTCTGGTTACCACCACAGAGGCTGAAAGGCGTTCTTCTGCCCCTCACCAGTCCAGGCTTCTTCTAAAGAGTCCTTAATTAAAGCACAGTGCCTCATGCCCTCAGATGTTTGTCACTGAGAAGGGAGATATGTCATGGGCCTGATGGTTGTGCAAGTCTTCAATAGATATTTTGAAATTAAGGGTTTTTCTTTTTAACAACTGAGATCAAAATAATTCTGATCCAGACACTCTGACCTGTGGAGATAATGCTTGCCCTGCCTCCCCTAGACTCACCTAGACCGGCGGGTCCAGCTGGCTCCACAAAGCCTCTCCTCACTGTCCTCCTCCTGCCCTTTTTCTCCCTTTCAACAACAGCCCAGTAATGTGGCCCATGTGGCCCACGCTTTCTGTTGCTTGTGTTTTCTGTATTTCTGTGTTGATGATTTCCATCGCTCATAAATGTATACTGCAGGGTTTGGTAATGGTTAGCAAATGGCACAGAAAACAGCATTGCCAGGCAAGGTCAGGACAGAGCCTTCTCCGCCAGCCCTGCACATCATCTGACCCAGCACATCATCGCCCACTCACTTCACCGCCCAGCTTCTTCCTGTCCTTGCATTTGCTCCATACTCGCCACTGACCTCGTCTCACCATTAAGTGATTGAGTCATCCCTTCCCAGTGTTGATTGTTAGGTGGCTGCTTTTAGGTGTAATGACGTTTTTTTAAAGGATGATCTTGAAAGAAAAAAAGGAGTGACCTTCAGGTAGACGGTACTATTCCTCAAGCCCTGTACAAGAAATTGGTGTGGGCTTGGCGCCCGTAGCACAGTTAACGGTGCCAGCCACATACACCAAGGATGGTGGGCTCAAACCCAGCCCAGGCCTGCTAAACAACAATAACAATGGCAACAAAAAATAGCCGGACACTGTGGTGGGCACTTCTAGTCCCAGCTACTCAGGAGGCTAAGGCAAGAGTTGTCGCCTAAGCCCAGGATTTGGAGGTTGCTGTGAGCTATGATGCAATGGCACTCTACTGAGGGTGACAAAGTGAGACTCTGTCAAAAAATAAAAAAGAGAGAAAGAAAGAAGGGAGGGAGGGAGAGAAAGAAAGAAATCGGTGTGGACGTGGAACCCACCTCTGAAAGTTTGCCGGTCCTGGGCAGAGCCCTTCCCTATCTGTGGTCTTCAAAGCTGTTCTACATATTTCTTACCCCTTTTTAATTCACAACTAACCTGGAAGCCAGGATTGTCATCACCCATTTACTAAGGATGGCGCTAAGTCACAAGAGGTGAAATGAATCTCCAAAGGTCACCCAGCCTGGACAGCAGCCACCTGGCTTCTGCCAGCTCCCAAATCATTTTTCCTACCACAATGACAATTCTCAGATTCCATCCCTGGAAACTGATGGCAGCGTGGCACTTTCCATGAAAGTTGTCCTGTCTCCAATTACCTGCCTATCTCAGTCCAAATGAGCTCTGGAACATAAACCCAGGTCTCCAGCTGACTGTTGCTAATGTACAGGGATATGACGCTGCTGCTCATGTTGTAGTGTATCGTCTTTCTGCTCTTGTTGCTTAAGTGCTGTTATATTTGGGCCTTAGGACTGTACTAATCCTATAGCAGTGGTTCTCAACCTTCCTAATGTTGTAACCTTTTAATACAGTCCCTCATGTTGTGGTGACCCCCAACCATAAAATTATTTTCGTTGATGCATCATAACTGTAATTTTGCTACTGTTATGAATCGTAATGTAAATATCTGATATGCAGGATATATTTTCATTGTTACAAAGGGGTCATGACCCACAGGTTGAGAACCGCTGCCCTATAGAGGAAGGGTACACTTTAAAAATCAAACAAGAAGGAGGAGAAAGCATAGAAGCACCAAAAAGTACATCCAAGTCTCCCAATTGGGAAAGAAAAGCTATTTTAGAGTTTTCCATTCTGTGAGCTCTAAGGTTAAACCATTTTGTTCTTAAAGCACAGTTTCTGCTGTCATGTTGCGGTTATGAAAGATGACTCTCAGAAAAAGGGAGAGATGGACATGTGTGCGGACCATGAGACCTGCCGTAAAAGCATTTAGAGGAAAGGTCATTAGGCTCCTTATGCTGTGAGTTTGCCTACTGCTACCTTAGAGCATGAGACCAGGAGGGCACTGTTTGTCACTTCAAGGAGAGACACATAAAAACTGCCACTGCCCCCTGGTACAGACCATCAAGAGTCCTTCCAAAGACCTTTAGGTGTGGAAAGTTTCCAAGTCACTTTCTCATCCAAGGCATTCATCAGGTTGCTGTCAACTTGGGCACTGCTGCCAACACCCCCCAACTGCAGTGATGCCCTCTGTCCTCAAAGTCACTCTGTGATGAAGCACTCATCCCTCAGTCCTGGGCTGTCTTACCAGCCTCTGCCCAACACTCTTTGTGTGTGTCACACAGACACAGGTGTCTCTGTCCTCACACACACCTCAACTTCTCTGCTGCCTTATTTGCTCAAGTCGCTCCTTCCACCTGGAATGCACTGCCCCTTTTCTGTCCGACCAATCACAATTCTCTGTCAAAGCCAGCTCAAAATACCTACTCTGCCCAAAATGTGGTGACTTCTGTGCATGCTTCCTCCTCCTTTTCAGTAGGTTGTAAGGTGCTAATGTAAACACTTGCTCAATAAATTTGGCCAAGTAAATATGCAGATAAATCTCAAGGGTCCACAGCACAGTCTTGTGAGGCAGAAAGGGCAGCAGAGTCTCCTGGGCAGACCTTCCCAGGGCTGGAGAGTGAATCACCAGGCTGTCAGCAGGAGCACCAGCTTCTGTGCACTTTGGTCATTGCAACCTGTTTCTCTCCAACCTATGACCTGGGGCTTATTCCTCTCACTGCACTGAATGTATAAAAACCACACCAGTGGTTTCACAGTTTTTTACCTTTTGAGTCATAAAGTTTAAAGGAATGAAAATACAAACTCGTTTTCCTAGAAGATCTTCCCACTCTACAAGGTTGTGTGCTTCTGAGGTAATTAAGGAAAACAAATCCCAGATAAATAGTCAAGACCAGAAATGGGGACAGATGTTGGTCCAATGAGGAGAGATTGCCGGTGCACCCTGACTCCCGGGAACACACACAGTGGCAGTCTCAGTGATCATGGGGCACATCCAGAGTGGCAGTCTCAGTGATCATGGGGCACACCCAGAGTGGCAGTCTCAGGTATCATGGGGCACACCCAGAGTGGCAGTCTCAGCGATCAGGGGCACACCCAGAGTGGCAGTCTCAGTGATCGGGGGCACACCCAGAGTGACAGTCTCAGGGATCAGGGGGCACACTCAGAGTGGCAGTCTCAGTGATCAGGGGGCACACCCAGAGTGGCAGTCTCAGGGATCGGGGGCACACCCAGAGTGGCAGTCTCAGTGATCAGGGGCACACCCAGAGTGGCAGTCTTTGTGAACACTGGGCACACCCAGAGTGGCAGTCTCAGTGATCAGGGGGCACACCCAGAGTGGCAGTCTTTGTGAACACGGGGCACACCCAGAGTGGCAGTCTCAGTGATCAGGGGGCAACCCAGAGTGGCAGTCTCAGGGATCAGGGGGCGCACCCAGAGTGGCAGTCTCAGGGATCAGGTAGCACACCCAGAGTGGCAGTCTCAGGGATCAGGTAGCACACCCAGAGTGGCAGTCTCAGGGATCAGGGGGCACACCCAGAGTGGCAGTCTTTGTGAACACTGGGCACACCCAGAGTGGCACACTCAGTTATCAGGCGCACACCCAGAGTGGCAGTCTTTGTGAACACCGGGCACACCAGAGTGGCAGTCTCAGTGATCAGGAGGCACACCCAGAGTGGCAATCTCAGGGATCAGGGGGCACACCCAGAGTGGCAGTGTTTGTGAACACCAGGCACACCCAGAGTGGCAGTCTTTGTGAACATGGGGCACACCCAGAGTGGCAGTCTTTGTGAACCCGGGGCACACCCAGACTGGCAGTCTCAGGGATCAGGGGGCACACCCAGAGTGGCAGTCTCAGGGATCAGGGGGCACACCCAGAGTGGCAGTCTCAGGGATCAGTGGGCACAACCAGAGTAGCAGTCTCATGGATTAGGGGGCACACCCAGAGTGGCAGTCTCAGATATCAGGGGTACACCCAGAGTGGCAGGTTTTGTCAACACCGGGCACACCCAGAGTGGCAGTCTCAGTTATCAGGGGCACACCCAGAGTGGCAGTCTTTGTGAACACTGGGCACACCCAGAGTGGCAGTCTCAGGGATCAGGGGGCACACCCAGAGTGGCAGTCCTTGTGAACACTGGGAACACCCAGAGTGGCAGTTATCAGGGGCACACCCAGAGTGGCAGTCTCAGCGATCAGGAGGCACACCCAGAGTGGCAGTCTCAGTGATCAGGGGCACACCCAGAGTGGCAGTCTTTGTGAACACTGGGCACACCCAGAGTGGCAGTCTCAGTGATCAGGGGTACACCCAGAGTGGCAGTCTCAGGGATCAGGGGGCACACCCAGAGTGGCAGTCTTTGTGAACATGGGGCACACCCAGAGTGGCAGTCTCAGTGATCAGGGGCACACCCAGAGTGGCAGTCTTTGTGAACACCGGGCACACCCAGAGTGGCTGTCTCAGGGATCAGGGGGCACACCCAGAACGGCAGCCTCAGGGATCAGGGGGCACACCCAGAGTGGCAGTCTCAGGGATCAGGGGGCACACCCAGAGTGGCAGTCTCAGGGATCAGGGGCACACCCAGAGTGGCAGTCTTTGTGAACACTGGGCACACCCAGAGTGGAAGTCTCAGGGATCAGGGGGCACTCCCAGAGTGGCAGTCTCAGTGATCAGGGTCACACCCAGAATGGCAGTCTCAGTGATCAGGGGGCACACCCAGAGTGGCAGTCTCAGTGATCAGGTAGCACACCCAGAGTGGCAGTCTCAGTGATCAGGGGGCACACCCACAGTGGCAGTCTCAGGGATCAGGGGGCACACCCACAGTGGCAGTCTTTGTGAACACCGGGCACACCCAGAGTGGCAGTCTTAGCACCTGCACTCATCACTCCTCTGTTGTCCAGTATGACCACATGGGCTCCCATAAGTTGTGACTGGAGTCGCAGAGATTCACTTAATCCTGAGGCTGCGTTTCCCATGTCACTGTCACAGTCTGCTCATCACCTAGGTAAGAGGCGTCAGAGGGCTGCTGGTAGTCAAGGGCACTGTTGGGGCTTTAGAATAACAGCACAAGGTTGTAATCAAATGCCATCCCGGGACTTTCAGCCAACTAATCATGTCAATCATCCATCTTTTATCCATAAACATGAGAACCCACCTCTTCCGTGGCTGTTCACTCTACCCTTACAAGTCAAGCCAACAATGTACCATCCCGACTTTCTTGCCATTTCACTTGAAATGCACCTAGTGTAGTATAAGCGTCTTCTCACCAGAGATGGCAACACCAACATTAGACTGGGACAGCCCAATTACTGTTGTTCTCAGAGCCAGTGGAAGCATTTGTAGTTTCAATGCAAAACATTAAGTTCCTGGATCCCCATTAGGACTGTAAGTCTACAGAGATGTGGGACGAACAAGGCCGCAATCTGAGGCAGAAATGGGCCTCACTACCAGACAGACTTGTCGTTACTCAATTCATTTTACTTCAGCCTTGAAGCAGATTAAGATTATTCATGTTAGTAAGAAGTAAGATTGTTCATTTTAGTTTTAAAATGTTAAAAATGCAACAGGACATTCTTAGCCATAGCAAATCTATCAAACTTAATCACAAGGAAGCCCAACCACAATTTGAGTTCACCCACCTGGATAAATACATTCTTTCCACAAGTCACAATTCTCCTTGCTTAGCCCAACTGCACAGACAGAAGTGCAAACCATTCAGCACCAGTGTTCACAGATCACCTCTGGGCAAGGACCACACGTCGTCACTCATTACTCTGCCCAGAGCCCCAGTTCATCCCCTGACATCTAGGCAGCGCGCTTTATAACAAAGTGATTAAAACTGATGGTTTTGGAGTCATGCTTCCTAGTCTGTCTCTCTCTAGCTACTTAGGCTTAATGAACCTCTCTGGGCCTCAGTTTCTTCATTTGTAAAGAATAATAATAACTCAGGTAATTATTGTGATAATTAAATGAATTAACTCAAGGGAGGTGCTCCATCAATAAACGTTAGCTGTTACTTGCACTCTTGGATTTACTTGTGATCCATTGTTATGGGAGGTTTCATGGGTCCTGGGGACACCTGACTTCAGTTCGGCTGCATGTGTAATAAGGAAGAGAGAACACACACTGCATGAGCGTCCTCTTAATGTCCAAGTCTCTAGATCAGCAGTTCTCAAAGTGTGATCTGGGGACATCTAGGGATCCCTAAGACTTTTTTAGGGAGTTCCTAAGGTCAAAACTATTTTCATAATATCACTTCTAGAATCAAATAAATGACTGAGGTAAAAAATATCAATCAATGGAGGTTATTAGGCCAAGATTTCGAGGACACACCTGGGAAAAACCTGGGCAAATGTGGGAACTTTCAGTATTTTAAAGGCACACAGAGAGAAGGGAAGCGGGCGTGGGGGGAGGGGGCGGTGCTGATCAAGCAATGCTCACATTCTGTGAGACCCAAGAAATCTGCGTTCAGTTCAATGTGAAATGGGGAGTGAAGGAAGCCAAGCTGCCCGGGCAGGTGGAGGAACCCCAGTTCTTGTCTGCAAGTTGTCTGACCCGTAAGGTAAAACTAATTCAGGACCAGCGCAGAGTCCTCCGGGAGGCCTGAGTTAGGCAGCAGGTGTAAGTGGCTGCTCCCGGCGTAGCCAAGCGCAGCAAGAACATTTTTAAGGAATGATCTCTGGGCCCTGCTCCTCCAGATGCCCGAGGGTTTCCCCTGCACACTAAAATGTCATTTGCCTTTTTCTTTTTTTTCTTTTTTTTTTTTTTTTGTAGAGACAGAGTTTCACTTTATCACCCTCTGTAGAGTGCTGTGGCGTCACACAGCTCACAGCAACCTTCAACTCCTGGGCCTAGGCGATTCTCCTGCCTCAGCCTCCCGAGTAGCTGGGACTACAGGCACCCGCCACAATGCCCGGCTATTTCTTTTTGTTGTTGCAGTTTGGCCGGGGCCAGGTTTGAACCCGCCACCCTCGGTATATGGGGCCGGCGCCCTGCTCACTGAGCCACGCTCTTTCCCAAGTGTATAGTGGAACGTAAAATCTGTAATGTGTAAATACCACACTCATCTCTCGACGCAGAGGCTCTTCCCCTCCGGCGGGTCCCCGAGGCGACTCTGGGGCTTGTCCTTGTGTGTTCCAGGCTGTCTGAGTCCGACGCGCCTGACGAGCAGTGGCTGTGGGACGTGGAGAGGCTGGGCCACCGGCACTCGGTCATCGGCCGGGTCAAGAGGTTCCTGAGCGCGCACGAGCCCCAGTCCAGCGCCCTACGGAGGAGCTACCTGCGACAGAGCAGCGACAGCTCCGCCTTCCTCCCCCGAGGGGACCCGACCCCCGTCGGAGATCTGCTGGGGGTGCCCGCGGGGAGCCCCGGCCGGGCCTGGCCGGGGCAGAGGCGGCCGCGCTTGGAGGAGGCGAGCCCCAGGGCACACGCCAGCACGGGCGAGCTGTCCACCATCCGCGAGTCCAGCCGGACCAGCACGCTGCAGACCCTGACCCCGCAGCCCAGCGTGAGGCCGTCCCCCACCAAGATGCCCCAAGTCCCCGAGCTGCTGGTCACTGCGGCCCGAGCTCCAGAGCCCGCGCCCGACAGCAGCACCCACAGCCCGGCGACCTCGGTGGACAGCTCCGAGTTCACAGGGGTTCAGCCGAGCGGGCCCGGGCGGTGGGAGGGCCCAGGCGGGTCGCTGCTGTCCCCCTCAGAGGAGGGGACCCCTCCTAGGGGCTCCAGCCCCCAGACGTTTTCAGCCAACGCTGAGAGACACGCGTTCAAGTGCACAGATGGCCCCAGGGGTGGGGACAGGTCTCCAAAATGGTGGAGTCTCCCGGGGCTCCCCACCTCCCTAGGAACCCCGAGTCCGGAGGCCCCGAGCGCCCAGCCTGTCCTTCTCGTGGACACGGACTCATCTTCAGAGGCCAGCGGGATCAGCTTTGTGGCCGCCCCCCGAATCTCCCCTGAGCTGCTGTATTTGGTGGAAACCCCGGATGCCCGGGAGACGGACATCATCGAGCTGGACAGCCCGCCTGCCCAGGGCCCGCCCGGAGCAGCGCCACGGGCTCCCCGGACCTGGTTCTAGCTGTCCCCGGGGTCAGCTGTTAGGCAGGAACGTGCCTGGGAGCCGGTCAGTTTGTCTAAAAAGAGATGCTGCTGCCTGAGCTGCTGCCAGCATGGAAGGGCGTCACGATCCTGCCCTTGTGAGTGAGACCTTTGACTGCCAAACACACCGGGTCATCCGTCGCCCGGCTCCTGGCTCCAGTTCAAGTCACACAGACCACAGGGATGGTCTCGACCACATGAGGACTCTAAAAATACGTACGACGGGAAGGGCCTCACAGACCTGTCCAGAGGTTTCTGTCTTTTCTGTAGCTGTGAGGGCAGGAGATGGGTCCTGTGATGATGCCCCAAAGGCACGTTCCTGCCTAACAGCTCCTGGTTTGAGGCTTTCCAACATCTCGCTCCCGCTTTCTCTATCATTATTATTATTATTATTATCATTTCCGGATTCTTAAGCTTTATCAGCACCCAAAAGCTTCATCTCTCTTCAGTTTCCTTTTCTACTTTCACGGTTTCATTCTTCTCTCTTCCCTCTTTATTCTCTTGTCCTTTTTTCCTTCTTTCCCTTCTCTCTGGTTGTGCTGCTTCTCTAGAGACACTAATCTGACCCACCTTTCAGTTATAATACTTTTCTCTTGCCGACTCTGCTGCTCACTCCTGGCGTGGTTTTGAGAGGCCCAGGCGCTGCCACAGCCTCCTGCAGAGGAGCCCAGAGGTCAGCAGAGCAGCCGGGAGGTCAGCAGAGCAGCCCGGAGGTCAGCAGAGCAGCCCGGCCACCTCCGGCCTCACTTCCGGCAGAAGGGTGAGGGGGTGACGGTCCCCCTGCCCCTCCCAGACACTGCCATTTCTTTCTGCTTCTACTCTTTGGTCTTGGACACTGGAGAAAAATGAAAGATAAAAGGATATGAAACTTAGATAATCAAATGCTGTGTAACCCAAGAATATACAGCAGGTGCCAAAAAATATGTGGACATTTAAACTGTATTAAATTTGTAATACTCAAGCCACATTTGACTTCTGGAATTACAAGAGGTGCTCAACATGACTTGCATTCATCTTTTTTTATTGGTAAATATTGAGATATTGAGTATTACATATATATATATATATTTTTTTTTTTTTTTTTTTGAGCAGAGTCCCATTCTGTAGCCCTGAGTAAAGTGCCTTGGCATCATAGCTCACATCAACCTCAACCTCAAACTCTTGGGCTCAAGCGATCCTCCTTTCTCAGCCTCCCAAGTAGCTGGCACTATAGGTGCCTGGCCACAATGCCTGACTAGTTTTTCTGTTTCGTAGAAACAGGGTCTCACTCTGGCTTGTGCTGGTCTTGAACTCCTAAACTCAGGCAATCCACCTTCCATAGCCTCCCAGAATGCTAGGATTACAAGCATGAGCCACCATGCCCAGCTGAGCATTTTAATCTTAACATAGATTTTTTCCTTTCTTAAAATGTGTATACATTACTTGGCACTTGCTAAGAATCTGCTTAACTCAAACTCTTAAGCAGATATCCCAATCGTGTCACAACATGGGGCCAGTTACTGAGGCCTGATGCTGGAGGTGGTGGGTGCTGGAGTCCAGGACTGCATACCAGGGACTGGATGTCGGCTGACACGCTGCAAGGAGCTCTCAGGGTGGCTTGCTGTGGGCCCCCAGCTGTGTCTGGAAAGCCATGCCTTGTGTTGTTCTCACCATGCATTGTATGATGAAGCTTGACCACAGATGGCTTAAGAAATAAAATAATCCTAATAGCTACTGTGTACTGAGAGCTCGCTGTGTCCAGAAGAGGCGGCTCACACTTATAATCTCAGTACTTTGAGAGGTAGATTGCTTGAGCTCAGGAGTTTGAGACCAGCCTGAGCAATATAGCAAGACTCTGTCACTACAAAAAATTAAAAAAATAAAATTAGCCAGGTGTGGTGGTCTGTATCTTTAAGTCTTAGCTACTCAGATGTCTGAGGCAGGAGGATCACTTGAGCCCAGGAGTTGAGGTTGCTGTGAGCCACGATCTCACCACTGCACTCCACCTCAAGCAACAGAGTGAGATACTGTCTCTAAAAAAAAGAAGAAAATGGAGGCTTTGGGGAAGTAATTTGCCCAAAATCACATAGCCGTAAAGTGGCTGAGTTCAGACTTACCCTGTCAAGCCCAGGTTTACCCTGTACCCTTCACACTGTGCTCCACCTCCCTATGCTGCCTATAAGGCCCTGAACCCGCTGCCACTTTGTCCAGAATTCTGGAAGATGCCCCAGAGGAGCTATGCCCCAGGTACAGCCCTGGAAGCCTCCCTCCCGGCTGGAGTCTGCCTGTCTCTTTTATGCATTCATACAGGTGAATGATGCTCCAATTTTGACCCCCATGCAATGGTCCTCTTCATTTTGGGGCAGGACCCTCCGGCCCCTCTCCAACTCCTGCTGATACCTTGTAATTAGCACATTTTCACAAGACCTCAGATCTGCCCAGGCCTTCCGAGCTGTACAGCAGCGATGACATTTGACATTTGCTCTCACTGGCTTTTCTCAAAGGCCAGAAAGGAAATAGCATTAAAGGAAGTGCCAGACGCTGACAGTTCTCCAGGCTGGCTGAGAAAGCATTAGGTACAGATGTCACCCTTCTAAAAGGCAAGAACCAAACCACCTCATAGGCACCAGTCTCCCAAGGCTCTTTTCTTGGGGTTTCAACTTAAGTCCCTCTATTCTCTTTTTCTTTGGCTCTATGTGTTGCTCAAATTTAAATAAGTTGCTACTTAGCCAGCTGGGAGCAGTGCCTCAGCCTGTGATCCCAGCACTATGGGAGGCTGAGGCAGGTGGATCACTTGAGCTCAGGAGTTGGAGACCAGCCCGAGCAAGAGCAAGATCCCATTTCTACTAAAAATAGCAAAACTACCCAGGCATTGTGGCCAGCGCCTGTCCCAGCTGCTCGGGAGGCTGAGGCAAGAGAATCGCTTGAGCCCTAGAGTTTGAGGTTGCTGTCAGTTATGACACCAGGGCACTCTGGCCTGTACAACAAAGTGAGACTGTCTCAAAAAGAAAAAAAAAAAGTACTTAGCTATTTTAGAAATATGATCAGTTTTCATTCCTGCATCCAAGGTGACAAATTATACACAAATAAACTAATACATTTTATGGGGGGCTAGCAGAATGTTTGTTTATCTCTGCTTCCATTCACCCCTTATGTATCTTTATCCAGAGAATTTAATTTTCTCAATATTTCTTCAAAATTTGAAATGGCCTCTCATTTTCTCCTTGCACTGAAAACTAAATTATGACTCACTCAGTGAACCTATGTCATTGAAGTCAGCTACACATTCAAGGCAGCAATGGCCCAGAGAAAATGAAGAGATTCTCTCCTCATTCTAAAATGAGTTTTTACTCCACAACAACGAAGGTTGCAAAAACAAAATGATTTCTTCTCATGTGCCTGATTTCATTGCCTGCGGGGCCCGTTTTCTCCTGAGGTCTGGAATCTTCAACCATACAGATAAATAAATGGTCATATGGCCTGGTGGCTTAGCCTTTGGGGCTTACCCATTCCAAGAAGAGGCTCAGCTTGTCTGAGCATTAAATGTGACCCTCAAGTCAGAGAGGGCGGTGAGGCCAGAACATATCACTGCGTTCTCTCCCAGCCCAGCACATAGCTCCGCCCTGGCCCTGGGGCCTGCCCTTGAGGAAGGTCAGGGCTCAATAACTTTTTCTCTGTCATCCAGGAATTTAGAGATGACTGACCCCTAGCAAAACAAAGAGGGCAGCTCTCACCCCTGCTCTCACCATCCCAGCTAATTCTGGGCACATCACCATGCCAGCCATCCACTTTCAGCCTGGTTCAGCTAAGCTATCAAAAACAGGGTTTTGGGGTGTTTTTTTTTTTAAGACAGAGTCTCACTTTGTCGCCCTCAGTAGAGTGCTATGACATCACAGCTCACAGCAACATCCAGCTCTTGGGCTTAAGCGATTCTCGGGCCTCAGCCTCCCAAGTAGCTGGGACTACAGGTGCCCACCACAACACCAGCTATTTTTTGTTGCAGTTTGGCCGAGGGCCAGGTTCAAATCTGTCACCCTTGGTATATGGGGCTGGCCCCCTACTCACTAAGCAACAGGTGCTGCCCAATGTTTTAAAGGAATGAAGAAATGCAAAATTTATCATTAGTAGGGAAAAAAGGCTCCCTTAAACATGCACCCCTTCTTGCCAGTGTTTACTTCTCCAGCTTCTTCCTCCTTCAGAAGAATTGATTCAATCCTTTAACACTTTTCTGAGATCTTATTGTCATAACATCAACTCTCTGATGCCCACTGAGCTCAGGTGGCCATGTGGGGCGCAGGAAGAAGCACTGAAAAACCAGCGTGTGAACTTCTTTCGAATGGGTCCCCTCCTTCTGAATTTCATATTCTCATCAGTAAAGTGGGCTTTTCTCTGCATAGTTTCACTGGGCCATGGCAAGACGTTGGGAGAGAAGGCAAGGGACCCAGGCAGCGCTGTTGGCACACAGGCATGAGCTGGGACTGGGAGGAGCCACCATGAACTTCACAAAAGGCCTTCTCTCTGTCTCCTTCAGTTATTGGTCAGGATCCCCTTATTTTCCAGGATTCTAATCTCTTTCATTTAGGAGGCTTTGCTTTCTTCCTTCCTTTCTGGTTGGTTTTTTTGTTGTTGTTTGTTTGTTTTTTTTTTTTTTTTTGGCAAAGTCTCACTCTGTAGACCTCAGTAAAGTGCAGTGGCATCATGGCTCACAGCAACCTCAAACTTCTGGGCTCAAGCGATCCTCAGTCTCCCAGAGGATTACAGGGGTGAGCCACTGTGCCCAACTCTGTTTTTTTTAAAAAATAGAGATGAGGTCTCCATATGTTACCTAGCTGAACTTGAACCCCTGGGCTCAAATGATCCTCCTGCCTCAGCCTCTCAAGTAGCTGAGACTTGGGGCGCATGCCACTGCACCTGAATGAGAAAGCTTTCCTTCCAACACAGCATTAAGCTTCCAACTTAATCAGGAATAACAACTAAAAGTATAAAGTTCCTATGCAAGAGCAAGTTGGAGCCCCGCTCCCCTTGCAAGGGGAGCCCAGCCTTCACTCATCACAGCCACCTACATGAGCAGGAAATACTTTCTCATATGCTGTGTGAAAATAACAGTAATAACCAAAGATTTCCTCCTCCCATCTTATTAAACCGTTCGAGGTAGATCCTCAATCCCTTTTTACATGGTTTTTGTTTTTCTTGGTTCTATGAACCCTAATTTTTAGGACAGTCATTTCCACTGAGAACCAATTCAAGAATACCAGCTTCGTTCTCTTACTGCAAATCTACCACCACCCAGAGGAAGGATCCTGATCACTGGCAAAGCTTGAGAGTCAGGACCCCAACAAACCTTCCTGTCTCCAAACTCTCCCTCCGTCAGCTCCTCTTGGACAGCCGGCTCATCCCTGGCCATGGCAAATAGAAAACAAAGCAATTTCCCTACAAAAAAAGGGGGGGCGTATCAAAACCACATTTTTCTCAATACTCAGTTCAGGCTGGGGATTTAGTTTAGTTTTGTTTTGTTTCTGAATTAATTCAGAAACTGGGCCCACATTTAGCTTCTGCTGCAGGTGGGTTTGGCCAGATGGTCACCTGAAATCATCTCTGACCCTCCTTCTAAGTCTAGACATCTGCCTGAGAAAGGCAGTGAAGGGAATGTTGTATCTTGTATGCTGAAAATAAATAAGAACTTTTTAAAATAGGTTTTGCACAGAAATACTGGTATGTTTCAGGTTCTTTGTCTAAGCCAATGGTTCTCTCCCTTTGTCACCCTTGATAGAGTGCTGTGTCATCACAGCTCGCAGCAACCTCAAATTCCTGGGCTTAAGTGATTCTCTTGCCTCAGCCTCCAAAGTAACTGGGACTACAGGCGCCTGCCACAATGCCCAGCTATTTTAGAGATGAGGTCTCACTCTGGCTCAGGCTGGTCTCAAATCTGTGAGCTCAGGCCATCCACCCGCTTCAGCCTCCCAGGCATGAGCCAATGGTTCTCTTTCCTTTTTTTCTTTCTTTCTTTTTTTTTTTTTTTTTTTAGAGATAAGGTGTTACTCTGTTACTCAGCCTGGAGCATAGCAGCAGCCTTGAATTCCTGGCTCAAGCCATCTTCCTGCCTCGCCCTCCCCAGTCAATTTTTCTTTCTTTCTTTCTTTTATAGAGACAGAGTCTCACTGTGTTGCCCAGGCTGGTCTTAAATCCTGGCCTCAACCAATCCTCCTACCTTGGCCTCCCAGAATGCTGGGATTACAGGATTACTGCACCCCACCTGGTTCTCAATCAGAGGTGATTTTGTACCCCGGAGATATTTGGTCACACTTAAGGAGTGTTTCTCACATCTTAAAGACAAAGAATGCTTCGAAGCTTCCTGAAATGCACAGAACAGACACCCACAACTATTCTGCCCAAAATAGCAGTTTGAGAAACCTCATTTAGGCCAACAGGAAAGTAAAACTAAGACAACCATCAAGAAAATTAATGCAGAGGGATGAGCTAGAGAAATAAAGAGAACAGGCCAGTCCAGCAGGGGCTAAATCCCTGTGCTGAAGACAAGCTGTGAAATGATCGGCTTTTTTCCCTTGATGCTAGAGGATCTGATACCTCAAATCCAGAAAAACTGGATTTGAATCCTGAGGTTTACTCTGAGAAGATTCCTTGGATGGTTCAGTAAGTAGTGGTCAAATGCACTGTAATGACAACATATTCTACCAAATATTATTTTAAAACTTATGCCAAAAGGGCGGTGCCTGTGGCTCAAGGAGTAGGGCGCCAGTCCCATATGCCGGAGGTAGCGGGTTCAAACTTAGCCCCGGCCAAATACCACAAAAAAAAAAAAAAAAACTTATGCCAATAAAACTGCTACCAGCTTCAGTTTTTGTATATGTCTTACTTAGGACTAATCAAACTGTACCTTCTAGACAGATAATTTGGCTCTTTATTTTATGTAGACAAAACACTTTTTAATGGAAAATACATAGTTGCAATGGATAGGATCCGTTTACCTCCTCCCTGTGGGCCAAGCAAACTCATGGAGTCTCTGCCTCATGGATTCCTCAGACGGGAGAATGCCATCAGGTAGTGGGGGGTCCTGGATGATGTCACCAGCAGGACTGTGACTCATGGTTATTCAGGAAGCATTAAGCAGCCACTGAGATGCTCCCACCCTCCCTCCCAGTCTGTCCCTCTCTTCTGGAGGTCTAGGGAAATAAAATACCCCCAAGTTCATTCATGTTTGCTGGTAAGTTTGTTTGCTTCCTCCATCCCCAATCCTGTTCCTCCTCCC
The DNA here is from genome assembly GCF_027406575.1 of Nycticebus coucang. Lineage (NCBI taxonomy): Eukaryota > Metazoa > Chordata > Mammalia > Primates > Lorisidae > Nycticebus > Nycticebus coucang. Next base: position 53,667,687 of record NC_069782.1, read on the forward strand.
AGCTATTTTAGTTTGTTTAATGAGAAGCTCTTTATAGACATTCTTACAAAATGCCTATTACTGTTTTGTGTGCAAGTGCTTTAATATTATGGGTATCATTGTTGAAAAACAATTTCATTCAGTACTGTGCTTTTAAAATCCTCCTGGATTCCCTTGTGGGCATCTAATCCGTTGCTTCTGACAGCTGCATACTCTGAGATCTTCCCCTTGCTTACCTCCTCCCACACCGCCTGCACCTCCCTGCACGGTGACCATCCTTACAGGAGCTCCTTTACGGACCCATAGAAGAGTTTTGGGGGTAACCATAAGCCCACAAGGAGACTGGCCCCTCCCAGAAGCTCTGTGACTACCCTGCCCCGAACCTGGCATCCCTCAGTTTCTAATTTTTTCAGGCTAATAAATACAAAGTGACACCTAATTATTGTTTAGTTGGCATTTACCTGGTCACTGGGTGCTGTCTCTGAACTAATTACTCTTTAGATGGCATTTATCTGGTTACTATGTGCTGTCACTAAAGCATAGTATTAAGCATCTCTCCATATGCCTATTAATTCTTTTAGATTTCTCTTCTGAAAATCGCCTTTTCAAATTTTTCGCCTTTTATCTAATGGGGTTTCTATATTTTCCTGTTGATTTTCAGGAGTTCCTTCTATTTTCTACAAAGATAATAGACCCCTGTTGGTTTTGGACATTGTGATAATCTTTTCAGTTCCTTGTCTGTGAGGCCAATTGTTAAATAGAAATCCTTAATTTGGGGCGGCTTCTGTGGCTCAAAGGAGTAGGGCACCGGCCCCATATGTCAGAGGTGGTGGGTTCAAACCCAGCTCCGGCCAAAAACTGCAAAAAAAAAAAAAAAATTCCTAATTTGATAGTATCAAGATCATGAAGTTTTGCATTTTATGCTTTTGAAGTTTTGGACAAGAAGTCCTTCCCCTCCTTTGTCCTGTTCCCTTTACAGTAGGAGGTGGGGATCGGTTTCATTCCTCTCTGGAGAGTGAGTCAGGCTTTGCCCAAGCACCTCCTGCTAAGTGACCAGCTTATAAGTTCCACGTATTTCATGCAAATCAGACGCTCTGGCATAAAACAAAACAGCATCAGAGAGAGATGAAAGGTAGGGTAGTAAGAATAAAAAGCAAAAAAAAGCATAGATGGGTTTTAACCTCATAAAACTCGAGCTCAGTGGTTCTCAACCTTCCTAATGCTGCAATGTATTTTCATTGTTACAAAGGGCTCACGACCCCCAGGTTGAGAACCACTGGTCTGGCTCCTCCCCACCAAATACGGATTTTCTCCCAACTGCATCCTGTCCTGTTATCTATTGACTGGTGATTTCTTTTTTTCCCCTTTCAGCACTTGGGGAGTGTAAATTCTTTTAACACTTGTTTGCCCAAAAGCCTTCTAAAAATAGGCCTTCTATCAGACTAAACGCAAGAGTAAAGCCTGATGCATGTGGAGCTGTTGCTACGGAAGAAACAGAGGTGGTGTTACAAGGACAGCTGAGGACCTTTCAACACGCGAAAGAAGGTACAGTCCACGGTCAAGCTATATTTAGGCCTAGGAAGAGCAAAAGTGGAGGGTGTTACAGCCCAGGCCAGCCTCGATTGTTCCTGCAGGCCTTGAGGTGTCCCCAAAGACTCAGCCTTTACTTTTCTGTAACAGGCTGTGCCCAAAGATGGGTGAACATTGAGTATTTACTGCCTGCCTTGGACCTGGCCTTAGAGATCAGCTGCCATGCTTGGGACAGTTGCAGAAGGTTTCAAAAGAGAAGGAATCACATCTTCATTTCCCTAAGAAACAAAACCTCCTGAAAAGGGCATTATCCTTGAATGCTTCAAAGCATGTCCCCAAAAGTCTCCAGACCCAGAGAAAATGGAAAAAATGTAGCTAAATGTACCTGTGTTTACAAAAATACTCATGTTGAAGTTTTACAAAATATTTCGAAAATATCCTCTATGTGTTGACCACCTCTATGTAAAATGTTGTTGCCCAGGAGTTTGAGACCAACCTGGGCGAGACGGTAAGACCCTGTCTCTAAAACATTAAGCAATTAGCAGGGCATGATGGTGCACCCTGCAGTCTCCTACTCGGGAGGCTGAGGAAGGAGGCTTGCTTGAACCCAGGAGCTTGAGATTGCAGTGAGCTATGATTAGGACACTGCCCTCCCAGTGGGTGACAGATTAAGATCCTATCTCTTAAGAAAACAAAGTAAAGAAAGAAAGAGAAGGAAAGAGAAAAGGGGCAGTGAATGAAGCTGACGTTCCAGCAAGCTTCCTCCCCACCTTGGCCTCACAAAGCACTGGGGTTCCAGGTGTGAGCCACCGTGCCCAGCCTCACTGTCTTTTTCAACCCATCTGTCTTGGTGCTTAGAACAGTGCCTGACCCATCTCAAGAAAATATTAGATGAATGAATGCTTGAAAGAAAGAATAAACAAATGAAACCAAATCAGATCCACATCCAAAGTTAGAAAACCTGGCAATCCCAATGAAATGTCACCACAAACTTAGCTTTGTGCTGTCAATGAAGTGACTTCAACACACTGGCATTCATTCTGTTCATTTCTAAAATGAATGGTGAAATTAAGGGACTTACAGTCTCTCTCAAATGCTAGTTCCAATAGCATCTCTGGAGACTCTTCCTCTGGGAATGGAAGAGACAAGTCATTATGAACATTGAGAAAATGGACTCAAATGGCAGCAAGAAACAAGAGGAGGAGTGAGGCAGGGTCAGAGGATTAACACCTGCTGGGGGCTAGGGATGTGCCAGTTGTTTATGAGTATCCTTTCAATCAGTCCGCACAGCACCACACATGCTATTACCTATTTTATGGGAGAAATAGAGAAGTTAAATAACTTGCTAAAGGTTACACAACAATTACAGTTTCAATCTGGGCTTTGAACCAGGTCTCTGGGGCTCACTGCTGATTCCACCACCCCACAACGCATTTGTAGAGCAGTTTACTGGGTGGCTTAGCCTGTTTTGTGTTGCTGTAAAAGAATACCTGAGTCCAGGTAATGTATAAACAAAAGAGGTTTATTTTGGTTGTGGTTCTGCAGATTGTACAGGAGCAGGGCACCAGCATCTGCTGCTGCTAAGGGCCTTGAGAAGCTTCTGGCCCTGGCTGAAGGCTGCAGGCAGCCGGCGTGTCACCTGGCAAGACAGAGGAGGAGGTGCCAAGCTCTTTTTAGCAACCAGATCTCTCTGGGGGATCTAATAGCATCAGAATTCACTCACTACCACAAGGACAGCACCTCGCTACTCATAGAGATCCACCCTATGACCTAAACACCTCCCGTGAGGCCCCACCTCCAACACTAGGGATCAAATTTCAACTTGTGATTTGAAGAGACCAATACCCCAGAGAGCCAGATCTGTAGGCGATGAGAGAACTTCATATGTGCAGAACACAGCAGATGACCAGTCAGTCCCCATCACTGCTCAGCCACACCCACTGCCCTGCCCTCGGTGGTCTGAGGAGCAACTTCAGAACACCAACCTTCCCTGAGCACCTGTTAGGGGCCGGGCGCCCAGTGAGTGCCGTCCATACACATCACCACCCTGAACTCTCATAACACGCTGTGAGGTGCCGCACGGGAGTTCAGGGAAGTAAAATAGTGCACCCATGTCACAGAGCTGATAATTAGCAGACTTGGGACTCAAAATCCAGCCTGCACACAAATCATAATGCAAACATACCGTCTCCCTACAGGGGACCCGAGCCCGAGGGCTCTTCTCTCTGCAGGCGTCCCCACAGTTGTACTTGTTCTCCACCTGGTGGCCTTCTGATTTCAAGATTGTTCTTTTGTTAAGCACCAGCAGAGGCCAGAAAAGCTTCATCTTTCTCTGCTGCACCCCTTTTGATAAAAGGATTTGTTCTGTAAAATTTGGATTCAGTCAAAACGAAGGCTGCACTTAAGGCCACTGTGGCCTTCTGGCTACAGATTCCCCACCCCACTCACAGACTGTTTCAGGCACCCAAGTCATAGGAGAACCTCCACGGTTGGCCACCTCCCTACGCTGACCCCCTCCTGAAATTGACCTAATTTTCATGGCCTGGACATGCACCCCAGGTAGGTATCAGCACAATCGGCCTAGCTCCTTATGTCGGCCACCTCTGTGTGTTTACCAGCTTGTTACAGGCCCTCGGTGGGCAACTTACAGAGGTTTACTGTGCACAGGGTTGTACTTCGTCATTTGCCAAAGCTGGTTTGTGTGCCTGAAACCAATCTGTGAATCAGTCCCAAGGCCTCCAATTGTTTCTTCTGCGGACACACGTGAGGCTAGGTTCTGTGACCATCCTTCGGAACACTGAAATCATATTAAATGTGTGATGAGCCATGTGAATTCAGCTATCTGAGCCTGGCAAAGGAGGGAGACGCTCTTGTATCCGTGTCTAAAGAAAAGACCGCTCTCACTTCTCTCCCTCCCAGCAAACACGCCTGCATGCAAGTAGGAGACGGTGGTAGACGTTCCACCCCATCGGCCTCAGTCCCAGTGTGCTAAGAGGGATTCTGGTGTTTAAGGGCAAAAACTAGACTTTCTCCAACAACGTGGGTCCTACATGCCAGTCAACAATTTCATCTACTGCCTGAATTTGTAGGCAGAGATATGAACTTGCTGAGAAACCACCTTACTGGTGCTCAACATGCTATGCTCCTGTGAGATTTTAATGGTAATCTTCATTGTACCAGTTTTCTCATATGTGCTGGTTTTAGGGTCTAACCCCCATAGAAAGTCAATGGTCTTCACCCAAGGATTTATACTGGGGTGTCCCAGAAATAAGTAGTTTCCACAAAGAGCCCTGGAATAGGAGAAACACTTAAAACAATTTTACTGAATCTGATCTTTGCATTAAGCAAAGTAATATTGACCAATAAGTTCCTTAACTTAGTCTAAGACAATTAGATATACAACTTTGGCCTATAGTGGGAAACTGGTGGTGGGTAGTCCAGTTAATTCTCAGATCGCTCTTTTTGGGCCAGCATTCTCCATTTTACCACAGGCTCCACCACTCCCTATTGCCCTACACTAGCCTGGTCTACTCATGTGTTGCCTGCCTGGCCCTAGTATGCATCTTTAGTTTGCAATTCTTTTATTAAAGCCTCACTAACTCCATGGAGACCTCAACCATGATGGGTTCCATAAATGTGCAAAGAGGGAAAGAACAGAAAATATAGAAGCTAAAAGTTCTCACATCATCTTTCTACTTATTGCTGTAAACTCCCAGCAGCCCCTTACCAACGTGGAGACATGTGAGCCTTTTCTCTTTCCGACCTGCCTCTCCAAGTATTCTCCCCAGCTGGTGACTGTGCAAATCATAGGGGACACAAGGCCTCCCAGCCCAAACCAACCCTGCTTGACCAGGCCCCGTTGCCAGCAGGCCTTGTAGAGATGTCAGACCCCAGACCACTGAGGACAGCACGTCACTGCCGTGTCGTCCCCACTGAAGACACCCGAGCCTCTCCCTTCAGGTTCAGGCAGCCCCAGGGCTATTCAAGGCACCCAGCAGGCCGCGTGACACTTGCCATGGTCAGGGGCAGCCGGGGGCCCTCTGCTATTTCCATCCACTACCCTCAGGACCCGTCATCTACTCTGAGGCTAGCTCCAGAGCAACTGGCACGGGGCACAGAGTGACAGGAACAGCTCCACAGAAGGGGAAAGGAAAGAATGAGACGTCGTTAAAGCAGTGATTTTCAGTGTGCCGCAGCACACTGGTGTGCCATGACAAGATCTTAGGTGTGCCGCAAAAATGTGTAAAGATCATTAATTAAATTACTTTCTAAAGAAGTTCAAAGAACAGTAACTATATATAATATATGTATTCTTTATTCTTTTTCTTTTTTTTTCTTTTTTTTTGTAGAGACAGAGTCTCACTTTATGGCCCTCGGTAGAGTGCCGTGGCCTCACACAGCTCACAGCAACCTCCAACTCCTGGGCTTAAGTGATTCTCTTGCCTCAGCCTCCCGAGTAGCTGGGGCTACAGGCACCCGCCACAACACCCGGCTATTTTTTGGTTGCAGTTCAGCCGAGGCCGGGTTTGAACCCACCACCCTCCGTATATGGGGCCGGCGCCTTACCATCTGAGCCACAGGCGCCACCCCTACTCTTTTTCTTAATCAACATAATTTAAGTGTGCCACAGAAGTTTAATTATAGGTTCAAGTGTGTCCTGAGATTAAAAAAAAAGTTGAAAAACACTGCTTGAAAGCCTGAGGAAAGGGCAAGTCGGGAAGCCGAGGGAGAAGAAACAGCGAAGGCAGAGCTGGGAAACCCTCCTGGTGTGAGAAAGCGGTGACTACCAACAGGATCAAACCCGCTACTGCTTGGGAAATCAGACTTATTGTAAGGGGCCAGAGGCTGATAAAAGAGGAAGTTTCCAGGGGAAGAGCAAATACAAGAAGCAAGAATCCTCCTGCGTCCCTCAGTTCTCCCCTGACGGACACTGGTTTCAGGTTAGGACACACCAAGCCCAGAGTCACTTTCCTCTGAACACTGCAGGAGAGAGAGCTTTTGGGGAGCACTCAGAGGAGCTAGAGAGTAGGCAGCAGAACCCCCAAGGTCGGATGGGAGCCGCCCCCCTCTGGTGTTCCATCAAGGTCTGTGGGGTCTGCCCGCCTCCCCCCCCCAGGGCAGTTCTATGCAACCCCACTCTGTTGTTACCCCAGTTGAACCTGCAGTAAAATTCAGATGTAAGCGTGGCTCCAAACAAAGATCCAGCGCTGTCCAGAGTTGATGGTGACATCTAGAGCTAGAAAGCCAACAGCACATACAATCCCGTCCCTCTGGGCCTCCCAGAATCTCCTCCTCCCAGAAACGGGGCTGGCACTAACAGCCAGCCTTATATATTTTTTAGCAACAACCTGTTCTTCCCGTGGTCAGTGGTGAAGGCGGTAAGATGAGCACCACCGTCGTCTGCAGTCCACAGTACGCCCGGCGTGGAAGGCCCACAGCAGCTCTCGTTTTCACTTGTGTTCTGTGCATGAAAGCAAACGCCTAAGGTGGCCTAGTCAGCCTTTCTCAAGAAGAGGGGTCTTTGAACATCAAGGTAAGAAGACAAGCTTTGGGCTCAGATTTCACAGGTTCACACCCTGGATCTACCACTCTGTGACAAGTGAACTAGTGACTTAATCTTTCTGATTAAGATAAAATGAGGTTTCTTCCCAGATAAAATGAGGATAATAGTGATACCTATGATTGTGGGTATCAGTGAGTTAAGGCAGAACTCAGGGTACCCGGCTTGTCACATGGTAAACACGTGATGAATGTGTGCTATCTTCTTTCTTATCATCCTACCAGTAACAAGTATGGCTGAGACAAGGCTCTGCTCTGCTCAGCCTCAGACATTTACGAGCTGTGAGACCCCAAACAAGTTATTTAACATCCTTTCACCTCAACACCTTCAATTGCAAAACGGCGTTAATGCTGGAAGCTTCCTCATCGGGTTTCTTTAAAACTAAATGAAATTGTGAAGATAAAGCAATTATAAGAACCCAGGATGCAATGCAAAGTTATGGCACAATAACTGCTATTTGTATTATTATTTCATGAAATGGGCTTGACTTTGGAGCTAAAGATTTGAGAAATTTTAATGTATTTTTCCCTGAAAATATCTAAGTAACTATTTTGTTGCATCAAAGATCTATGTCTGTAACTTCTTAAATTTCCTGCCTTGGCCCGATTTAATAAAACAGCATGTAGCAAAGTCCACTTGGCAGAGGCAAAGGCTGAAGGGGGTAGCATCTTGGCAAGCTGAGCTTCAGAAAGTCGGACCCTCCAGTTAAATGTGTCTGAAACCAAGGGTGACAGTGACGTTCATCCCGGAGGGTGACAGGCAGTTCCAAGATGCACTTGACCTTGCTGCTGGAAAAGGAGGCTGGGACATGGACAGACAGGGCCACCCCAGGGTACGCAGGGCCCCTGTCTGTATAAATAATTTTATCCATTCCAAGCCAGCACATCAGCCCCTTTCTGGTGGCCTAATATTTCTCTCCCTCTCTCTCTCCCGCTCTCTCTCTCTCATACATACACACACACTCTACACCAGTCCCCAGAGTCATCAGCAATCCACAAATCAACCAGCCACGTCCCTCTGGAGCTGGGGAAAGCACCATAAGCCTTGGGACACCTTATCCAGATGTCACTGCCAGCCCCACCAGCCGCAGGCTCCAGGGAGGAGCTGGAACAGGACAAGCTTGGAGGAAGGTGCTCCAAAATGCATAGGGCCCTGGGAGGAGGAACAGATCTTCTGCATCCCTGGGGCTAAGGTGCTGAGGGGAAAGGAAAGGGGAGATGCATGGGGTGGGGCAGAAGGACAGGGAAAGGGCAGAAATGGAGAGGGGGTTCCTCATCGGCTCCCGGCATCACAGGTGCCCCAGCCTCTCCCTAAATTCTGGACAGCAGGCCAAAATACCACCACCACCCCTGCAAATCCATGGGTGTTATCAGATTGGCACTAAGGACAGCCCAAGCACATACACTTGAATTTGTTCTTAAAACTTTCATTGACATTTAAAATCCCTTCCAAATGGATTGCTTGCCAAAGACAAAATCTAAGAAATTTGTGGCTCAGGGTCTTACCAGGAGGAGAAATGGAGCAGCCAAGATGAATGTGCCATCTGCAGTCGGGAAGGGGACACAACGGCCCCCACCCAGGTGTATGCCGCCCCTGGGGACTCTGGGGACCTCGGCTGGGCTGAGGAGGGGAACCAGGGTGAGGCAAAGAAGGCAAGGCTGCACCAGGAAGACTGTGACGCTGAGCAGAGACTGGAAGCTCTGGCCCCAGCACACCTCGGGGGCCCTCTCTTTTCAAATCAGTGGGGAGTTTTGGGGTGAAGGGTTTCTTCATCTGCAGGTTACCAGGGAACAGCCCTCGGAGGCTGCCAATATCCACTGGCTCCAGGTTGGTCAGAAAAAGTGCATTTATGCAGGGCTGCCAGTCGCTGAGCACGGTGCTTAGAACCTCTGGGTGGGGCTTAGCGGCAGCTCATGCCCGTGATCCCAGCACTCCAGGAAGCCAAGCTCAGTGGATTGCCTGAGCTCAGGAGTTCAAGACCAGCCTGAGCAAAAGCGAGACCCCATCTCTACTAAAAATAGAAAAAGTAGCTGGGCATCATGGCAGGTGCCTGTAGTCTCAGCTGCTTGGGAGGCTGAGGCAGAAGGATCACTTAAGCCTAAGATTTTGAGGTTGCTGTGAGCTATGACACCATAGCTCTGTACTGAGGGCAACAAAGTGAGACTCTGCCTCACAAAAAAAAAGAACCTTGGGGTGGGAAGGAAGCTTTGGTGTGGCCTAGTTCAGGGACCCTCTGTGTGACAGAATTCTCTACAATGTCCCCGCCAAGATCCATCTGTCCAACATCCCTTTGGTGAAGGACAATTCACCTTTCCAGGATGACCCACTGTGCGCTTGCTGTCACACTAGGCAGCCTTCTCCATGCAGTGAGAGCTGCTTCCTGACAGCGGACCCTACAGCTCTCATTCGCCCCTGGGCCCACACTCAGGAAGCCCGTCCTTCTGCACACTCAGGACCAGCCTCAGCTTCTGCAGAGAGTGACGCTGCTGTACACGCCCAGCCCACAGCATGCACACACCAAACCTTGCCAAGCCGAGGCACCAAGTGGCTCTTCCCTTCTCAGGCTCCTGTGTCCTTCCCCTGCCCTGATCTATCTCTCTGCTGACAGTGTGAGCAGGTGTGGCTCCCCCAGAACGTGCACCCCGAAGCAGGCACAAAACTCCCCATATAGTTTTGGATGTTTTCACCAGTGTGCAGGACAGCGGCGTCATCAGCCTCCTTGTTAAGGTGCCCAGCTGCAGTTCATGTGGCCACGAGGGCAGGCCTCACACCTGTTCAGGGACTGCGGGACCTCCAGAGACTGGGCCCTACCTGACCCTGGGTGGTCGCTCTGGAAGTTTCTGTTAACGTATATGAATACTATCTGGGGAGTAAAACCTCGTTTTTCTGTTTTGTTTTGTTGCGGTGGTAGTTCCTGGTGGTGTTCACTGGCAGAGGAGCTGCCTCCACAGGCTTGGCTTCTGACTTGCCTCCTCCAATAAGCTGTGGGCCACTGTGCAGTGCATAGCAGAGGACACAGCACCCTGAGCTACAGACAGAGCAAACTTTCAAAGCCGCAGACCCCATCATTTCATCCATAACTTTTGAGACCTTTCCATGGACTAACCTCAAAGTGAAGTTCAAATTCCTCCAAACCAAGCACAAGGCCCGAGGCCCCGCCCCCACTGCTTCAGCCTTGCCTCTCCCCAGCGCGGCTCCTCCGTCTCCAAAGCATTCCCCAACCCCACTGAGTGCTTGCCTTTTCTAGCCAGTCTGCAAGTTCAGTTCCACAGATGGCCTTGTACCTTTTCGAGCAGAAGCGTTTGTTTTCCTTCGAGTGAAATCGCCAGGCCAGAGTGGCCTCCGTATGGTTAACTCCTTCCCTTCCCTGAGGATGAGGCCCTGATGTCCCTTCCTCTAGAAGGCTTTCGCCAGCCTCCCAGGACGGGGTCCCTGCTATAGGATCCCACAGCCTCCATGTTCCCTCTCATAGCATACATTCCCTGTTGAACCAACATTCTGCGACAGCTCCGGATGAAATGGTCGAGGCCCAGTACACAGCCGGATTTTAGTGACGATCTGTCTACTCTCTGCGGCCACGAGCTCTGTGGGGAGAGACGGCAGCCCAGGACCTAGCATGACGCCTTCCATGTACTACTCATTCATGAATGTTTTTAGATGAAAGCTTTTCCCTTTGTCCAGCTAAGAACCCATCATTACACGTTTCAGTTTCATTGGCTCCTGCTGAACCAAATGTGGGGTTGAATTCAAACTGACTCTCCTGCAGTGCGGCTTCCTGAGGAGACAGCTCCATAAGGTGACAAGAACTAATGGGGGTCTTATTTTACTACTAAGACATCCTCCAAAGTCAACCAACCGAACTTCCCAAGTTGCTCTCCCCCTTTGATTCCGTAAGAGTCTTGGAGAATCGCCGAGGCTTCCAGCAACCGAGGAGTCAGACAACAGTTGTGATTACTCTTAGCAATAAGGAGATACACAGGACATTTTCTGGACACATCTGAAAAAGGTGGGGCTGAAAACGCAAAAAATAAGAAGAGCCAAGGAGAGATCTGGAAGTGTTTCTATTCCCCTGGCTTTGTTCACACTTGTTCACAGTAACTTGTCAGTAACTTCTGTCAGGGACCTTCACCCAGTAGATGGATCCTGACTACAGGGAATAGTCAGCACTTCCCAGAAGCATCTCACCAGCATGATCTTGCCCTTCCTGAAAAGTAAAAAGAAAAAAGGCATCAGAAAGTTAAGTTGCGGGAGAGGGTGGGAGGGATAGTAGGGGGACCACAACTATGGGGCACATTGCAAGTACAAGTTGGTTCTATCATGTATAGAACACAAATGTCCTAATGCTATAATTGGGTAAATGAGGTGAAAGCTATGCTGATTAGTATGATGTAAGCACTCCAATTTGTACAAATAATCAACACACTGAAATGGGCATAAATGTATTTACGGTCTATTTACTTTTCACTTAATATGTACTATGATTTAATATCTATGTACTATGTATCTATGTACTATGACTTAATAAAAAAAAAAAACTATGAACAAGAAAAAAAGAAAGCCAAGTTGCATGGCTGCACCTGCCTCAGCAGTCAGCACACTGGCCCTGTGCACCAGGGGTGGTGAGTGGTAAGTTTGAACGCAGCCTGGACCTGCTTAAGAAAAAAAAAAAGCCAAATTGCTTGCAACAGTGGAAGAAAATGCAGAAAGGAAAACTCCCACTTTTTCATGACCATACATCTGAGCTGGGACTGTTTGTGTTTTGTGTCACGGGAAGGAAAATTTTAAATCAGAGTGATGCTCTTGATGCCTCTGATTCTGGGGCCTTTCCCGTCCAGGCTCCAGATCCCCGGGAAAGCCGCATTCTTGAGAATATAGCCAAGTTTGGAGACGCAGCACCGTGAGGAGAAAGCAGAGAATGTACATGGACAAGATTTGAGGCTTTGCCCCGCCGGGCCCCTAACGGTGTGACGATGGACAAGGCCTTCCGACCCTTCCTGGCCTCAGTGTTTCTTTCTCTTTTCCTTTTGAGACAGAGTCTCACTCCGTCACCCTGGGTGGAATGTTGTGGCATCATAGCTCACAGCAGCCTCAAACTCTTGGGTTCAAGAGATCCTCCTGCCTCAGCCTCCAGAGTGCTAGAATTGCAGGCTCAGCATTTCTTATATTAGAGGGTTGTGAGCAATCACTGAAATAAAGCATGTCAAACACTTTCAGAAAAGCAAAGAAAATGCATTAGTTACTGTGCGATTGCTAACTTTCTGCACTGACTTGGCTGGCCATGGTGCCCAGATATTTGGTGAAATAATACTCTAGTGTTTATTTTCTCACAATTCTAGATCATAGGAAAGGTGTAGAATTAAAAAGAGGAAAATCAAGAGGGCCGGAGAAGGAAACAAATTGTTTTCCACTGAGACAGCAACCCTAAGCTGTGGATCCAGATGGTAGGATTTACTCTGTGCCAAGAGGGAGGAAGTTCAGTAAATAAACTGAAAGACAGATGTTAGGTTAAAAAAAAAAAAGCATCTAGGCAAATCAACACCATCTTGCACACTGGATTGGTTACGAAACGTTAGCGTGGACTGAGGAACTTAAAGGACGTCTAGTCTAGTCTCTTCTCTATAGATGGGGACTCAACGGCTCACAGCTAGAAGGTGGCTAGCTTAAGGTCACACTGTGAGTTCTTAGGAACAAACTCTTTAGAATACACAACAGTCCTCATACGATTAGCACTATAACTTAAGTAGGCCACATCAACATCCAATATGCTACAGTCTTGTCTTGGTTTGGGCTGCTCGAACAAAACACCGAAGCCTGGGTGGCTTATAAACAACAGAAATTTATTTCCTGTAGTTCCAGCGGCTGGAAAGTCCAAAATCAAGATGTTGGCAAATCAGTGTCTGATGAGGGCTCTCTTGCTGGCTTGTAGATCAGTCCTGCTGCACCATCTAGCTGCACTGTCACGTGGTAGAAGGTGAACGCTCTCCTGTCGCTTGGTCTTCTAATGAGGTCTATCCTGAGAGATCCACCTTCATAACCTAATGCAACCCTGATCATCTCCAAAGGCCGCACCTCCAAATGCCATCACATTGGGATGAGAGTTTCAACATTTGAATTTGGAGGGAACACAATTATTCAATCCATAGCAACTATAAATTACTATAAGTGAGAAAACTTCTTTTTTAAATTCACTGTCTTTTTCAGTCTAAGTACCTTTGATTATAGCTCTGTTAATCCTAAAAGATATATAATTTGATAGCCCCGGGGTAGGTATTTAACCTCAGATGTTCAGTGTTTTGTTTTAAACTTTCATTTTTTGTGATAGCTCAGGTTTGATGTCATTTCTTATCAATATGGTTTGGCCCAGAAATTTTACACTCCATGACAGCCAGTGATTCTAATGCCCAAGCCTTTCTTCCTCCAACAGACATATATTAAGCAGGTGTGATGTGGCAAGCCCTGGGCTGGGTGCTGGAGGTTCCCAAGGAGCCAAAGAGACAAGAGCCTTCTCTGATGGAGCTTCCATCCGCTGGGGCAGATGATGAGCGCCTCACACAAGAAAGCACATAGCTCTGCAGAGGGTGGCAGTAGGCTGGAGAAAAATGAAGCAGGATAGATGAAAGAGAGCAACAGAACTACAATTTCTGAAAATGTTGTTGAGGAAGATCTCACCAAGAAGATGTTTGAGCAGACATATAAAGAACAGGATAGGAAATCATTTTATTTTTCTGTTACCCATTTTTATACCCTGTAAGTTAGGTATATAACAAAGATGGAAACAGAGCTTTAATTAGTACTTTTAAACTCATAAATCCTACCAAGAAAAACCAATATAAGTGGCGGCACCCATAGCTCAGTGGGTAGGGCACTAGCCTCATACATCGAGGCTGACGGGTTCAAACCAGGCCCAAGCCATCTAAAACAAGAATGATAACTGCAACAGAAGAAAAAGAAAGAATGAAAGGAAAAAAATAGCTGGGCATTGTGGCAGACACTTGTAGTTACAGCTACTTAGGGGGCTGAGGCAAGAGAATCATTTAAACCCAAGAGTTGGAGGTTGCTGTGAGCAGTGAGACTCTGTCTCAAAAAAAAAAAAAAAAAAACAATATAAGTGTTTAAATAAGATTTGTTATTTTGAACCATGTAACATCTTGTCTTAAGTTTTATAAATACAGTAGAGGGTTTAGGACATATCCTGTTTAAAGATGTTAACTAACTAGACCCTTCCAAAACACCACTTTCCAAAACAAAATCCATTGACATTTTAGGGATCAAAGGTCACTGCACCCCAAAGTTTAGTCAGACTGTAGGGAACAAAAGGCCACTGTCCCAAGGTTTGCTGAAAATTGACTGCCTTGAGGCAGACTGAGGCAGACTGATTAAGAGGAGGAAAAATTACGGACTTATACACAGGCACCTTCGGAACGAACACTCAAAGGTACAGGGGAAATTGTCCGTTTTTATGCTTAGGGTCAGCAAAGTAGGGACAGCTATGTAGAAACACGACACAGAGACTGTGACCTAACGCCAACTGGCTGGTGGGGCCCCAGCAAGGCTGCTCTTCCCGTCTGGATCCTGCCTGGCCTCCAGGTGTGCCTTCCTTCCTTCTGGGCCTGGGGCAGGGCCCTTTCTGGAATAGGGGGTGTTACAGGGAAACACAGCCGGCCAGTGTTTACCTAGAATATTTTAGAGTTTCCGGCTGGCTTTCAGAAGAAAGGGTTCTGGCTTTTGTGACCTGCCTTGGGTAAGCGGGATTTTGATTTCTACGGCTAGCTTCAAGGAAGGATGGGACAACTCCCCAACATTCTGGAAAAGGCAAAACTACAGGAACGGGGAAAAGATCAGTGGTTTCCAGAGATCTGGATGGGGGAGGGTTGAATAGACAGAGAATAGAGGATTTTAGAACAGTTAAAACCCCTTCCCACGTTACCCCAGGGACAGCCACATGGCAGTCAGTCCCCATCTGCCAGAACCCAGAGAGTCTCTAACACCAAGCGTGAACCCTGGGGTCAGTGAACTTTGGGCTTTGAATGACAGTGACACGTCAGGGTAGGTTCATGGACTGTAATAAACACACCTCTGTGCAGGGGCGTTAACAGCGAGGAAGGCCTGTATGTGGTGAACAGTGCCCGCAGGCCCTCTCTACTTTCTGCTCAGTTTTGCTGTGAACCTAAAATGGGCCTTAAAAAACTGTTTTGCTAATTTTAAAAACAAAAAGTAACAGGCTACGAACCCAGGAATTTGGCTCCAGAGCACAAGCCTTTATCCAGTACCCTGTAAGACCCACCAACTTGTAATGGAAGGAAAAATCCAGCTTTAGTTGAAAGTTAAAAAGAAAGAAAACCACATGCACAGCATAGACTAGGACAAGAAGACTGCTGCGTTTAGAACAGGTCGCAGCTCAGGCTGCCAACACCGCTGATCCTTTCCGGAGGCCCAGCTGGACTTGGAGCTGCCGTACCTCAGGGCAGTGTTTCATAACAAGCTCTGGACGGTGCGTGAAGCCAGCACCCCCCAAGCCCTTTGGTTTGGAAACAGCTGTGAATAACCTGGGGCATGGCAGAAATCTTTATCAGCTGGCCTGTCCCAAAGCTGCCAGGAAGCCTCTCTCTGTTGATGTAGCCAGCATCCAGCTGCCCTATTTTTGGAGAAAGGCATTCTCTCCAGGACGGTGCGTCTGACACAGGAGCCAGCTGGCTCCACGTCAAGGTGCGGTCAGCCTCAAGCCACTGCCATTCACTGGCTCATTTTCTGCGAGTTTGTGAACCACCTTCCACAGCATTAAACCAAAAGATTTAGTGAGCATTTTATGCACTGGAAAGGGGGACGTGACGCGTTATATGGTACTGCGCAAACAGCATCTTGCTAATATTTCAAAGAATGCCATCAAGGTCAATAAGATGGTGTTTGTGCTGTAAGGAAGCAAATATCTGCATAAGAGACACAGGAGTAATTTATATTTCTATGTTACGGCGGGAGGAGGAGCTGAGTTTGTGGGTAGTGAACCCAGAGTGGGCCCAGCCAGCTTCAGGTCTTTCTGACACTGACCCGGAGCACCACCAACCAGGTACGCCCGAGAGGATAAGGACGCAGGAGAAGTGGCTCAGGGCTGGGCCAGGCTCAGCTCCTGTGAGCGTCCCTCGGGGCTCCCTGGAGTGATCTCAGTGCAGCACCTGACTGTCACACTCATGAGAAGGAAGATTGATCCAAACCAGGTTGTCCTGCTGACTCTCTAAGCATCCTAGGGATTACACAAAAGGAAGGTTTTTGCCAATTTTAACTTTGTGGCCCAGCCTATAACTAAAATAAAACCATGTTTTTCTAAAGCAAAATCCCCACCTGCTGTGCCTACCCCTAACCTACATGTGCCACTGGGCCATGCATCATGTTTGGTGACACCAAAGTCACTTCATGGGAAGTGCATTCTGCAAAGCCCCGTGGGGTCCCTCAGATCAGTGGACCAGGCCTCTTGTTTCTAGGTCATGGAGGGAAAGGAGATCATGAAAAGTTAAAGAAGCCCAGCGTGGTGCCTCACACATGTAATCCTCACACCCTGGGAGGCCAAGGTGCGTGGATCGCTTGAGCTCAGAAGTTAGAAACCAGCCTGAGCCAGAGTGAGACCCCATCTCTACTAAAAATAGAAAAGCTAGTGAAGCCTCATGGCTGGTGCATGTAGTCCCAGCTACTTGAGAGGCTGACGGCCTGGGATTTTTTAGCCTGGACACTGTGGACATTTTGGGCCAGATAATGTTTTGCCCAGGAGACCTGCTTTGTGCATTGTGGAATGTGTAGGGTGACCTGGGCCCTACCCACTAGGTGCCAGGAACACCTGCTAATTTGTGACAAGCAAAAATGCCTTCAGATACTGCCAACCAACTGCCCCCGGGGGGACAAAATCACTAGTTAAGAACCGAGAACAGAGGCTGATAAATTCAGAGGACCTACTGACGAGACTGCTCACAACCTGACAGACCAGGGCAATGTGAAGTACATAGTGCTGACAGCAAGTCCTGCCTTTTTAAAGTAGGGAGCAGATGGTCATAAAAATGGTCTTCAGCTGTAATTATGGTCAAGGCCTTTCTCCAGACCATCAGGAAACCCTGCTGGAGAGAGCACATCCCCGCACAGAATATTCCTGGGGGGTCATAGGGCAGAATCCCTTCCAGGCCCAGTGTCCTGATCTTGGCTATTTTTGCTAACCCACATACCCACGTGGGCCCATCTTTCCCAGGCTTCCCACCCTGTGACCTGATGAAATCCCTGCAGCGGAATGGAAGAAAAAGTATCCAATGTATCCAGCCCTACTATGAAGCTAAATTATAGCTTTCACATGAAGACTATAACCCAACTATAGCACAAGACTATGGGGAAAGGGTCAAGGAAGGGGAAGGGAGGGGGGAGGTTTTGGTGGAGGGAGGGTAATGGGTGGGGCCACATCTATGGTGCATCTTAGAATGGGTACAGGCGATTGCACTAATGTACACAGCTATGATTTAACAATAAAAAATAAAATAAATAAAATAAAATATATAAAAAAAAGAAAGAAATCCCTGCAGCATTCATGTTTCATCTCACTATGAATTGCTGAAGCCCCTTTTTTCAAGTAATTAGCACAGCAGCTGCATTGAACAGATTCCAGAAATTTAAGATTAAAAGAAAATCTAACTTGCAGAGTATTTGGGGAGACATCTCTGGAATCTGGCTTTGGGCATGTCCACGACATGGGCTCAGCACATTGTCACAGTGGTTAGTTTCCCTCCCAGGACTGTGCTCTAGAAAGCCCCAAATTAGAGCTTATCTTACAGGTTACCAAGGCGATGTGAATTCCTTTCTGGGTTCTTCCAACACTCTCTATATCTTATTAACTCTTCTGAATAAATTCTGTGAGTTCTTCTCAGAACATCTCTCTGTTACCTTAATGATAGTGACTGGTAGGAAAAAATTGTTTATTCATAAATATATATTGTTAAGTCACTGGCTACCAGCAATTTGAGTTTACGTTACCAAAGCATCTTTCATTCATTCACACATTCACATGGTTTCAGAGGGAAGGGCATTTTATCCATTGTTCACCATGTATTTATTGAATAAATGAATGTTCAAGGTGCTATCATTGGTGCTAAAAATACAACAGGCCAGGCATAGTAGCTAGCACTTTGGGAGGTTGAGGTAGGAGGATAGCTTGAGGCCAAGAGTTGGAGTCCAGGCTGAGGTACACAGCAAGACCCCATCTCTACAGAAAGAAAAAATTATCTAGGCATGCTGTCACACACGTGCAGTCCTGGCTACTGAGGAGGCTGAGGCAAGAGGATTGCTGGAGCCCAGGACTTTGAAGCTATACTTGTTACAGGGCAAGATAAGGACCACCAACTCGAATTAGAATTTCATGAAGAAGTCTTTTATTAACCTTGGGGCTATCTTAGCAAAGTCTGATGCAAACTAAGTGAGGCAGCATTGAGGGGTCTGAAGTTGGGGTTTTTCTAGTCTGAACGTTGGCAAAGGGCCAAACAGTTGGGCTGAAAGTTAGCATTTAGAAGCAAAAAGAAAGTTGGCAAAAGAAGCAAAAAGCAAGCACAGGGCCATGATGACCCTTTTACAGAAGCGAACCTTGCAATTTAGTGGTTTAGTCAATAGGTAACATAAAGGGCAGTTAGATAACAATAAAGTAACATAATGCAGATCTAGCAACCAATGGGTAAGGAAAACAATTTGTCACAGCACTTAGCTCCTTAACTCTCATCATGACAGTACTTGGCCCATTTGTTCTTATCTTGTCCTATTCCGCCGGATCCAGACCAATCTAAGAGTAATGGTGCCTGTCATCATTTCAGAGTTATGGTATTCTCAGCTTTTTGTCCTTTCATCTTTTATCCTACACAGCCCCCTGGTGCAAGTCAGTGGCAGGCGATATCCATCTCGCGTGGGTGATGAGGCAGCTGGCACCCATCTCACATTGAGCTATGATGATGCCTGGTTGACAGACCAAGACCTTGTCTCAAAAAAAAAAAAAAGAATACAACAGTAAACAGAATTGGCACAATCTCTTACCTCAGGGAGTTTACAGTCTGGTGGGGAAGCAAAAGAATTAAGAAATAAAACGATCACGAAGTGCAATAGGAGCAAACGTGGAAAAAGAGTGGGATTGGAGGCAGCCCCACTCACACAGGCCGGCCAGGGGCCTGGAGGAGATGCCTGAGAAGGAGACGGCCTGGAAAGGTGTTCCAGGGATCACACACATGTGCACGCACAAATACATGTGCACACACGCACACGTGCATACACATAAATACATGTGTACACACATGTAAACACATGTAAGTACATGTACACATGTGTGTCTACACACATGAATACACATACACATGTGCACACACAATTTTCACAGTGGTAGGCTGCAAGGGAAATTTTAAGGTCTGAAGGGCAAAACTTCAGCACAGAAGCCCTGAGACTTACTCATTTGCACAACTCAGCAAAAAGAAAGGGAAAAGAGGTTCAGTGCCCATAGCTCAGTGGTTAGGGCACTGGTCACATACACCAGGGCTGGTGGGTTCGGGCCTGGGCCTACTAAACAACAATGACAACTGCAACAAGAAAATAGCTGGGTGTTGTGGTGGGCACCTGTAGTCCCAGCTACTTGGGAGGCTGAGGTAAGAGAATCACTCAAGCCCAAGAGTTTGAGGTTGCTGTGAGCTGTGATGCCAGAGCACTCTACCGAGGGTGACATAATAAGACTCTGTCTCAAAAAGGAAGGAAGGAAGGAAGGAAGGAAGGAAGGAAGGAAGGAAGGAAGGAAGGAAGGAAGGAAGGAAGGAAGGAAGGAAGGAAGGAAGGAAGGAAGGAAGGAAGGAAGGAAGGAAGGAAGGAAGGAAGGAAGGAAGGAAGGAAGGAAGGAAGGAAGGAAGGAAGGAAGGAAGGAAGGAAGGAAGGAAGGAAGGAAGGAAGGAAGGAAGGAAGGAAGGAAGGAAGGAAGGAAGGAAGGAAGGAAGGAAGGAAGGAAGGAAGGAAACAGACATTCTATCTCCCGTGACAATTGTATTTACCATAATGCTGGGTGACAGATATGTAAGAAAACCTTAAATTAGTGCTGGAGGCAAAAGGAAAAGTCTTTATTTCTGGGATTAACTCTATATTTTTCTCTCGAATGTATAGACTTTATGACTATGAGCTTAGAAGTATTTATTTAGAAAAAAAGAAGTGTGATTTAAATACCACCTAGAAAAGTAAATTTATTATCATTGATAAGTCTATGTCAAACCTATTTACCTCCCTTCCTCCTCTACTGATGAAACAGTAACTTTGATTATGTTAAGCTACATGTCATATTACGCGCAGTCCTGTCTAGAGTAGGGCTGAGGGGAAAATAAATTATCTATGTTCCTTCCTACATTGAGTGCTGTCCTTCGTAATCAAAACTCGTTCTCTGTGTGCAGATCAAGGCCTGCTCCCCTCCCCGGCAACCAGCGTCAGCTCATGGGCTGGTACTTGCTAACTGCCGTGTACCAGGCGTTGAGCTAGAGGCTGTCAGCTCAACCTCCCCAGGTCTGCACCTCGAAGATTACAGCCTGGGGGGAACAATGGGCAATCAACAGATGTTTATGGAGTTCAGATGCACATTAGAAAGCCTCTAACCCAGCCTGAAAGGTCAAGGAGTGACTTGCAAGTTGGGACCCCACAAACGAGTAAGAGTCAACGCCAATCAGTGAAGAGAGGCCATTTGGGGAGCTGATCCAGGCCAAGGGGCTGCATTTCGGAAGCCCTGGGCATGGGGGGTGGGATTCTGGGGTGGGTGATACTCGGCACATTTGCTGAACCCAGGGATGGTCAGAGTGACAGGAAGCCAGTGTAAAAGAAAAACAAGGCATAACAAAATTTCAAAGGGTTTATTTGAGTCAAAAGCAATTCATGAATTGGGGAACACCAGAGCACAGAGGTGTAGTGATGGATGACGGGCCTCCGGGGCAGGCGCACGCTGGAAAAACGCAGAGTGAAAAGTCTGATCCCTTTACGGTTATAGAATTCCTTTGGGGGGCTAACTTGGAAAGTCTCTCATCTCATAATTATATGTTAGTCAGCTGCTTGTGATTGGCCAGGATTAAGGCTTATTTCTGCCTAACAACATCTACCACAAATAACCCAAGTTTTGCTGATATTTGCAGTTATGATCCAAGTCAGGTTTCACTTACATTTGCAATTTAAGCTAGATTGAGGCTATTTTAAGGCTTCGCTGGTTTTTTCTTTTCTTTTCTTTTCTTTCTTTTTTCTTTTTTTTTTTTGAGACAGAGTCTCACTTTGTCACCCTGGGTAGAGTGCCATGGTGTAACTGCTCTCAGCAACCTCAAACTCTTGGGCTTAAGCAATTCTCTTGCCTCAGCCTCCCAAGTAGCTGGGACTACAGGCACCCGACACATCACCTGGCTATATTTGTTGTAGTTGTCATTGTTGTTTAGCTAGCCCGGGCCAGGTTCAAACCTGCCAGTCTCGGTGCATGTGGCTGGCGCCCCAACCACTGAGCTACAGGCACTGAGCTGGTTTTGTTTGCTCAGAAAATTTTCAGGCTCAATCTCCATTTTAGTCTTACTTTAAACCAGGAAATGAGGACCGGAGCGGCTGACGGGCTGGACGGATGGGCAGGAGTCTCACCGGAGCAGCTTGTGAGCCACGTCTAGAGTCTGGGCTCCATCTTCTGGGGAATCGGATGTCCCCTGCATGGGCTAGAGGGGGCATGCCCCCTGCGTGACACAGATTTGCACTCTGGGAAGATCCTGCAGACCCAGAGCTGCTCTAGAGCCCCCAAATAGACCCTGGAGTTGTGCTTGGCCATCCCGCACAGCCCACCAGGTGACATTGTCTGGCAGGTGGGAAATGGGTAGGGTGAGGCTAGAGATGGAGGCAAGGGGTGGCTTCTATTCGGAAGAGGTCAGACTCCCCCCTGCAGCCTGGAGATCCCATCCCTGCCCTCCTAGAGTGAGGGACACTGTAAAAGTAGAGCCTTTGGACACCTCCCAGGAGCCAGTCGTCAAGAGCATGTGGTCATAGCTGCCTCTTATCCACAGTTCCTGGCTGTGTCAGGCCCTGCACACCTTCCACAGGTCCCTTAGACAAACCAGTGAGGAACCCTCTGCGAACTGGAAAACCGGTCGTAGGTGGTAATCCAGGGTGACTGTCCCACAGGGGTCATCTGTCATGTTTGATACAGTCACAGACATCTAAGGGCAGAGAGGTTGCTGTCCCGCTGGTGACTTTGGGACATGTGGGTCTATGAAATGCCATGCAGCCAGCAGCCTGTCCCTCAGCCAAGCAACTGTCAACAGCTTAGGGTGAGTCAGTACACCAATCGTGGAATGATTAATGCTGACCCCACGACCCCACGAGGATGGCCAAGTGACCTTACTCACTGTCAGCCTGGTACAAATGCATCAAATGCACAGCGGGTAAAATGCCCTGGAGAGGGTTACGTTGTTTTGACTCCACAGAAGGAGGCTTGGGGGCTGAGGGAACCTTGGGGCTGCCCCTCTGCTAGGCCAGGAAAATACCCTTCACCAGGAAAGGTGCATTCCTTTTTTGTGCCAGAAAGTGGCTTCCTAGGAAATCTTGGTGTAACGCAGAGAAAAGAAGGGATGGGAGAAAGAGGAAAAAGTCAGTTGAGTGACAAGAGCCACACAGGACCTGCAAGACTTGCCTGGACGTGAGGGGTGCCACCTGTCCACGCTGGGTCTTTATAGAGCTCGCTGAGCCCACGAGGCTGGAGGAAGGCCTGTGGGGCTTCATGTGTTCGACTGCAAAGGAGTAGAGGTATCTGGGGGGAGAAAGAGTGCTTAGGAAAGGAGGCAGGACAGAGGAGCAGACGCCTCCTGGTGCCTGTCACCCCTGGAGCTCATGTCTTATTCTCTGTAAGCCCCTGGGGTGGCCCAGAGGCTGTACTTGAGGGGAGGGGCTTGGGGACACCTGCTCTGGGTGGGAGACAGAGGGAGAAGCAGACACGTACAGCAAGTCCTAGAAAGAATTGTTTGGCATCACAAAGTCACCTTACTTCATTTTCCCAAGTGACGGTGATAAAGGTTTTTGTTGTTGTTGTTTTTTGCAGGTTTTGGCCAGGGCCAGGGCCAGGTTTGAACCCGCCAACTCCGGCATATGGGGCCGGCGCCACCTAGTGATAAAGGTTTAAATTGCATTTCACAGGCCAGGCACAGCAGCTCCTGTTTGTAATCCCAGCACTCTGGGAAGCGGAGGTGGGTGGATCACTTGAGCTCAGGAGTTTGAGAAAAGCCTGAGCAAAAGTAAGACCCTGTCTCTACTAAAATAGAAAAACTAGCCGGGCACGGTGGTGGGCGCCTATAGTTGCAGCTACTCAGGAAGCTGAAACAGGAGTATTGTTTGAGCCCATGAGGTTGCTGTGAGCTAGGATGCCAAGGCACTCAATCTTTTTTTTTTTTTTTTTGGCCAGGGCTGGGTTTGAACCTGCCACCTCCGGCATATGGGGCTGGCGCCCTACCCACTTGACCACAGGTGCCACCCACAGGCACTCAATCTTTTAACACTACCCAATTGTTTAGAAAACCAGTCATATCCCAGTCATGCCCAGGTTGACAAAGTGAGATTCTGTTTCAAAAAAATATATAATAAAATGCATGTCATTTATTTTTGGATGTAATATCAAGTGAAAACAGAGGCCCAAGTTACTTGAGCTTTATGAGGCTTGCATGAGCATACACACATCTCTCATCAAACATTCCACTCACCCATTCCATCACTTCACCAGCACTCACAGCACCAAGTATGTGCTTGTTCTCTTCGTTTCCCACCTTCTTCCCACCTTCAGAAAACTGTAGCTAAGCTCCGGCTCTCAGGGTCACATAGGCCAGGCACCTGCCCAGCATTCATCCTTCCTGTAGAAAGAGCGCAGATTCCAGCTCCCTGGGAAGGAGCCTGCACGGCATCCTGAGTGAACAGCCCTTAAGCACAGCGATGGTTCCGGCTCCTGGTGAGCCCACCGTCAGCGTCTGTGCTGATTCCCTTAGGGACCTTATCCCATTCAGTCCTCACAGTGACCCAATGAAGCGGACACCCGGGCTGATCTCCAGCTAACAGATGAGGAGCCCAGGGCACAGAAACTTGGTTAAAGTCCTGAAACTATTAAACGCAGTAGAACTCTGTGAGTTGACCACCCAGGTCGAGTGTAACAAAACAACTCAACACACATAGAGGTGGTCAACACAGGGAACGAGGTCTACTGTACTGATATGTCCATTTGGAGCAGGTTGGGTCTATGAGAATTAGGCCAGCGTAAGGAAGAGGTTAGTGTAGGGAGGTGGTCAGCTATGAAGGTGCTTCTGTGTAGGGCAGAGTTCAGATTCAAACCATGAGTCTCTTTGAAGGACAAGGTCTTTGCTCATAATGCTAAATTCTGCTGTCACCTTGTTAACAAAAATACTATATGTACAGTAGAAGAGTCTGAATTAATCAAGCCGGAGTTACCAAATACAGTAAAACCTTCTCATTTTTGCTTTTAACCACATGCTATGAAGCAGTTCTGTATTTTGATGGATGACTTTCAATAAATGTTTATTAGTAACTGATAGAAATAATTATTTCCCATTAATGTTTAATTGATATGCCAAAGTAATACTGTCAACTGCTGATACAGCTCTCACACTGAATGTTCCTGGATTCTGTTGTAGGTCTTAAGAATATAAATCTTCCATTCAAAATCTTTTAACACTACCCAATTTTTTAGAAAACCAGTGATCTCCCAGCTCTAGGGAATCATCAGGTGTATGACATTAATTAAGCCTGCTTTAATAAACTGTTCACAATGGTCTCACAGGTATAGGAAGAAAGATTAACTGTGCAGTGTCGGCCCGCCAAGGGAGGGCGGGAGGAAAATGACAGGCTAGCAGTGGTGGGGATTAGTGATCCTTTTTGGCCATCAGTATACAGCTCACCTCCCCATGTTTGCAGAATTTATCACCTCGTGAATCTTGGTGGTAGGAAAATCCACTCTCCATTTTAGAATGTGAGAGCTTGACCTCAGCCTCCCTGTGACTGATGGATCCCCTCTCTTGACCCCTGATTCAACTGCCGATGACACAAAGAACCAGGATTTACACAACAACCATTCTGCAGAGCGGGCAGTGGCTCCACCCAAGTTCAGGGGCAGCAGCTGACAGCAATGGGGTCAGAGGGCAAGCAGCAGGGTCTGGGCCAGGCTGGGATTGTGGTACCTCACAGCACAGGTTCTGCATCGCAATTTAGGGCTGTGGTCCCAGCTACAGTGCCCAAGCCCAGTTCCCAGCACCCCCTGGTGAGCTTCCTAATATCTTATAATAAATTCCTTTTCATCCAAATTATCCAGACATGGATATTGCAGTGACATTAAGGACCACGGCACTGGAGCCTCACCTTGAAGCATTTGAAGCCCCATTGTCAGGTGTCTCTGGACCAAGGTTTGGACAAACACCTTGGGGGAGATTTAGAAAACCAGTGATTCACAGATTCAAAACCACCAGGTGCAGATGGTCCGATGCAGGTGTGGCCTTCTGAAGGCCCAGCTCCTGTGGGCCCCACTCTCCTCTTGCCCCATGATCACCATGAACTCAGACAGAGGACAAGCCACCTGCACCTCCAAGCCAGCAAGAAAACAAAACAGTCTGTTTTCAACGCATTTTCTTCTTTCTTTGCAACACTCTTCCCTTTGAGATGTGTAGTGTTTTCCTTTTGCTATAGGCTGTTGTCAGTTTTTCTAGGGGTCACCTTGGCCATTTTTTACCTGATTATGCCAGTTTATTATGAGGGCTGAACCTAGTGGATTGTAATCAACAATCAGTTTCCTCCTTCCCACCTCCTCTGTCACTCTATAATGTTCCTGCCCACCCTAACCCAGCTGGCATCTTGGGTAGAGCCTATGGCTTTCTTGACACTTTAAGGTATTAAAATTTTTGGTCAACCACAAAAAAAAAAAAATTTTTTTTGGTCAAATATATGTCAAAATGTTAACATTTCCTCCATTTAAAACTTCCTCCTGGGCCGGGTGCTATGGCTCACGCCTGTAATCCTAGCACTCTGAGAGGCTGAGGCGGGTGGATCACTTGAGCTCAGTTCAAAACCAGCCTGACCAAGAGTGAGACCCTGTCTCTGTTAAAAATAGAAAAACTAGACTGGCCATACTGGTGGGCACCTGTAGTCCCAGCTACTTTGGAGGCTGAGGCAAGAGGATCACTTCATCCCAAAAGTTTGAGGTTGCTGTGAGCTGTGATCATGCCATGAGATGAGCTATGAGATGACACTCTAGCCTGGGTGACAAAGTGAGACTCTGTCTAACAAACAAAACAACAATAACACCACCACCACAAAAGTTCCTTCTGGCCGGTGTGGTGGCTCACATTTATAACCCTAGTACTCTGGGAAGCCAAAGCAGGAGGATCACTTGAGGCCAGGAATTTGAGGCCAGCCCAGGCAACAGAGCAAGATCCCTGTCTCTGCAAAAAAACAGAAAATAATCTACACTTATAGTCTAAGCTACTCGAAAGGCTAAGGCAGGCAGATTCCTTGAGTCTGGGAGTTTGAGGCTGAGGCTACAGTGAGCTGTGGGCACCACGGTACTCCAGCCTATGTGACTCTGTCTCAAAAGAAGAAGAAAGAAAACAGGATAAAACAAAATAATAAAACTTCCATCTTTCTGCCCAGCTGGGGCCTGGCCTGTGGCTGGGGGTCCACATGAGAAAGGCGCTGGGGCAGGGAGGGGAGGCTGGGGCTGCTTCTTCCCCTCTTTTCTTCCCCCCGCTCCACGCCTAGAGACCCCAGGCTTGGGGGCAGAACCAGGAAGGATCATTTAACTCACAGTTCTGTTTTTGCCCTCCTTTGGCAGATACAGCCCTCCTGTCCCGGCAGACGTGCACACAGGGGCTCTCCTGGACGTGTCTGTGTGGTCCTCCAGAGACGCCCTCCAACCTGGACAGCCACCCTGCCCTCCCGAGGGTGGCTCACTCCCCTCCAGCCCCGATACTCTTTCTGCTGCTACCAAACTCCGTCTCCCTTTGTGCCTTCCTTTGTGAGGGCCACTGGTTCCTGGATTCTGCATCCTTCATGTTTTTTAATTTTTTTTTTTGTTTGAGACGGAGTCTCACTATGTCACCCTCAGCAGAGTGCTGTGCCGTCACAGCTCACACCAAGCTCAAACTCTTTATTTTTTTTTTTTTGCAGTTTTTGGCCGGGGCTGGGTTTGAACCCACCACCTCCAGCATATGGGTCCGGGGCCCTACTCTGTTGAGCCACAGGCGCTGCCCAACAAGCTCAAACTCTTGAGCTTAAGCGATTCTCTTGCCTCAGCCTCCCAAGTAGCTGGGACTAGAGGTGTCCACCACAATGCCCAGCTATTTTTTTGTTCTAGTTGTCATTGTTGTTTGGCAGGCCCCAGGCCTGGTTCAAACCCACCAGCCCCTGTGTATGTGGGTGGCGCCGTAACCACTGAGCTACGGGCACCAAGCCAAGTGTGTCCTCCATTTTGATAAAGCACATTCTTCAGTAGTTTTCTGAGAATTTGTACATGAAGTAAACTTTTTGAGACTTTTTCTGTTTGAAAAAAAAAAATCACCCTACATCCTATTTTGACTGGGTATAGGACTCTGTACTGCAAAACATCGCTCCAGTATCTTCCAGTTGCCAACAGTGCTATGAAAAAAATCTAGCAACATTCTAACTTCTGACTGTTTTTCTTCTATATAGAAAACTTTAGGCTTTTCTTTATTTGCAGTGTCCTGAAATTCTACAGTGGTGTGGTCTTTTTCATCGTGTTTAGGAAAGTCCATCAGAGAGCCTGTGCTCCTCAACCCTGCAGAGCTGCTTGCTGGGCCTCCCCCCTGCAGAGCTGCTTGCTAGGCCTCCCCCATGCAGAGCTGCCTGCCGGCCCTCTCCCCTGCAGAGCTGCTCGCTGGGCCTCTCCCCTGTGGAGCAGCTTGCTGGGCCTCTCCTCTGCAGAGCAGCTCGCTGGGCCTCTCCCATGCTGCCTCTTTTCTCCTTTCTTCATACTTACTGGGACTGTCATTATTTGGAGGTTGGATATTCCAGTTTGATCCCACAATTTTTTGAATTTTTGTATCTTTGTCTTTTCGTTCTTTTTCTAGGACACTTAACTTTTGATAAGACTTTCTCAAGCCTTCTATTATATGTTTTAAATATTATTTTTTAAATTGTGGTTAAATATGCATGCCATAAAATTCACCGTCTTCGCCATTTCTTTTTTTTATCTTTTATTTATTTATTTAATTATTTTGTGGTTTTTGGCCAGGGCTGGGTTTGAACCCGCCACCTCCGGCATATGGGACCGGCTCCCTACTCCTTGAGCCACAGGCGCCACCCAGTCTCTTTTTTTTTGGCAGGGGCCGGGTTTGAACCCGCCACCTCTGGTATATGGGGCTGGTGCCCTACTCGCTGAGCCACAGGCGCCGCCCATCTTCGCCATTTCTAAGGGTTCAGCTGAGTAATGTTCGGAACATCCATGTTGTTGTACAACCAGGTCGAGAATTCTCCATCTTGCAAAACTGAATCTCTACACCCATTGTCCCTCTCATTGGCCCTTGGTAACTGCTATTCCGTTTTCTGTTCTATAAATTTAGCCGCCCTCAGCCCCTCATCTGAGTGAAATCCCCCAGTGCTCATCTGTCTGTGACTGGCTTACTCCACTCAGCACCATGTCCTCAAGTTCATCCGTGCTGTAGCCTCTGTCGGAGTTTCCTTCCTTTTTAAGGCTGAGTAATACCCCACAGTGCATATCTGCCACATCGTGTGTCTCAGTCATCTGTGAGGGACAGTGGGTTGCTCCTGCCTTTCAGCCATTGTGAATAAAGCTGTTACAAACATGGGGTACAAATATCTCTTTAAGATCCTGCTTCCAACTTTTTGGATATATATCTAGAAGTGGAATTTTTAGGTTGTGTGGTAATTCTATTTTTAATTTGTTGAGGAACTACCATACTGTTTCCTTCTATCATATATATATATACTTTTTGAGACAGAGTTTCACTTGTCACCCCTGGTAAAGTACTGTGGCATCACAGCTCACAGCAATCTCAAATTCTTGGGCTTAAGTGATTCTCTTGCCTCAGCCTCCCAGTAGCTGTGACTACAGGTATATGCCACCATACCCAGCTAATTTTTCTACCTTATATAGAAACAGGATTTGACTCTTGCTCAGGCTGGTCTTGAACTCCTGGCCTCAAGCAATCCTCCTACTTCAACTTCCCAAAGTGTTAGAATTATGGACATGAGCCACCACACTCAGCCTCATAGTTTTATTTCTAAGAGCTTTCTCTCCCCCTCTCTCTCTCTCTCTCCCTTTTTCTTTCTGAGACAGAGTCCCACCAGGTCACTCTGGGTAGAATGTTGTGGCATCACAGCTCACAGCAACCTCCAAACTCTCGGAGTTAAGCGATTCTCTTGCCTCAGCCTCCCAAGTAGCTGGGACTATAGGCGCCCGCCACAACGCCTGGCTATTTTTTGGTTGTAGTTGTCATTATTGTTTGGCAGGCCCAGCTGCATTCGAACTCACCAGCTCTGGTGTATGCGGCTGGCACCTTAGCCACTAAGCTACAGATACTGAGCCTAAGAGCCCTTTCTTATTGTTAGAATCTGTTCTTTCTTTACTTATTTTCTTTCTTTCTCTTTCTTCTCGTATATTAAATGGGAACGATAATTGAGTGCCAGGCATGATGGCTCATGCCTGTAATTGTAGCACTTTGGGAGGCTGAGGTAGAAGGATCCCTTGAGCCCAGAGTCTGAGGTTGCTGTGTGTGAGCTAGGATCACAACATTATAGCCCAGGCAACAGAGTGAGACTGCCTAAAAAAAAAGGAAAAGAAAAAGGCAAGGAGCTAATAATACCAAGGTCTGCACACAAGAGTGATTATAGTGTAATTAACTGGGAATTTCATGATTTCTTGCTCCTGTTTCTGTTTCTGGATCTATCTATTCTGCCTATTCCGATCTCCGCCTTTCATGGAAGAGGCTGTCCTTAGCTGTGTGGTCACACTTACACTCACTCAGGCATTAACATGCTGAATGGGAATTCTGGGACAAAGGCTGTCGCCTGGTGTGTGACAGCAGCCCTCCCCCACCCTGATGGAGCAGGGCCCTGTCTGTCTTGTGAGTCACCTGCACCTGGAACATAGTAGCTGCCCATAAATTAGAGCCTCTGAGCCACAGTTTTCTTATCGGAAAGTGGAGTGAAACATTTACCTGGAAGATGTTGTAAGAATAGATGAGCAGCATCTGACACGGTGCTGGTGTTTAGCAGACACTTGGCAAATAACTGGCAGCAAAATAATAATAATTATTATTATTATCATCTTTGCTATGGATGGCATCAAGGCAGCTGCTCATAACCATTTGTGGTCCCCACTGGCCATGCAAAATACAGAGGCAAAGTACCGTTGAGAGGTCAATTGTTTTTGTTTTTGTTTTTGTTTTTTTGAGACAGAGTCTCACTTTGTCGCCCTTGGTAGAGTGCCATAATGTCACAGCTCACAGCAACCTCCAACTCTTGGGCTTAAGCGACCCGAGTAGCTGGGACCACAGACGTCCGCCACAATGCCCAGCTATTTTTATTTCAGTTACCACTGTTGTTTTACCTGGCTGGGGCCGGGTTCAAACCCACTACCCACAGCATATGGGGCCAGCGCCCTACCCACTGAGCCACGTGCGCCGCCAACCCGAGAGGTCAGTTGTAATAATGCAAATAAGCAAAGCTAGGAGAGGGCTGGAGAAAACAACTCTTGAAGTTCAATGTGTAAAAATTCCAAGAACACGGGCAGCACCTGTGGCTCAGAGGAGTAGGGTGCTGGCCCCATATGCCAGAGGTGGTGGGTTTAAACCCAGCCCCAGCCAAAAAATGTAAAAAAAAAAAAAAAATTCAATAACACTGACTTCAGTGTAACCTTGTGAGCAGGAAGTGGGTGGTGATGCCACATCTCCAAACAGCTCTGCAGAGCTGCCACTCCCGTGGAACGCTCCCGAACAAGTCTGCCTGCTCAGAGCGGTTTGGTAGCAAAGGCCTGGGAAAGCCAGTGAGATGTGCCAAGGCCCCCCACATGCCCAGACGCTCCGGCCAGAGAGCCAGCAGGTTGGGGCTGTTGGACTAGAGTATTTAAATTTAAAGTAATGTATGTCTATAGTTTTGGGTTTTGTTTTGTTTTTGAGCCAGAGTCTCACTCTGTCACCCTGGGTAGAGTGCTGTGGAGTCCTAGATCACAGCAAACTCAAACTTCTGGGCTCAAGAGATCCTCCTGCCTCAGCCTCACAAGTAGTTGGGACTACAGGTGCTCGCCTGCCTTGGCCTCCCAGAGTACTGGGATTATAGGCGTGTGCCACCATGCCTAGCCACCGTGCCCAGCCTATAGTGGTTTTTTGTTGTTTTTTTTTTTAATCAAACAGTGCACAAGGAGGTAAATGGAAAAGTCAGCATCCCTGCCACCCCCTGACTTTCAGGCAGATTCCCCAGAGTTAGTTATTTCTTACAGATATTTTTATGCATAGAAAGCTATATGCATATTTTTCCACAGATGGACCCATAAGAAACGGTGCTGAGATTTGCTTGTTTCCCGTCTCCACTTGATCTGCCTGAAGTAGCTTCCCATATTGGTGTGTGCAGATTTACCTCCTTATTTCTAACAACTGCTCTATTTATAAGACAACTTATTTTTCATTTACCTTAATTCAATTGCTGATCAAGTGGAGAATAGGGAAAGGGTTCTGCTCCTAGCACTGATTGAGAAATCAGTGACCAAGGCCCTGCCACTTTCAACATCTGACTTCCACATCCTTGTGGCTTCTAAAGTAACCCTGGGTAACACTGCCAGCCAGCAGATGGGGAAAGAATACGGAGAAGAGCAAGAAGTTTGTTTGTTTGTTTGTTTTTGAGACAGAGTCCCACTATGTTGCCCTGGGTAGAGTGCCGTGGCCTCACAGCTCACAGCAACCTCAAACTCTTGGGCTTAAGCAATTCTCTTGCCTCAACCTCCCAAGTAGCTGAGACTACAGGTGCCCGCCACAATTAGCTGACCTGGGCCAGGTTAGAACCCACCAACTTTGGTGTATGTGGCTGGTGCTGTAACCAGTGTGCTAAGGGCGCTGAGCCCAGAAGTTTGTTTTATAATGAGCCACATCTGGGCAGGGCATAATGACTCACTCCTGTAATCCCAGCACTCTGGGAGGCCAAGATGGGTGGATCCCTTGAGCTCAGGAGTTCAAGACCAGCCTGAGCAAGAGTGAAACCCACATCTCTACTAAAAATAAAATACTAGCTGGGCATGGTGATGGGCATCTGTAGTCCCAGCTACTCAGGAGGCTGAGGCAGGAGGGTTGTTCAAGCCCAAGAGTTTGAAGTTGCTATGAGCTATGATGTTAACAATACTCTACCCAGGGTGACAGTGTGAGGCTGTCTAAATAAATAAATCTAATTTTGCCATTTAAATCTATCTTCTGTCTCAAAAAAAAAAAAAACTGAGCCACATCTAGAGGTGACATCTCACACTTCTGCCCACACTCTGTTGGTCAGAACTTGAAGAGCCTCACCCTAGGCAAGTGCTAGACGTCCTGCTGGACAGCCGGGCTGCAACCAGGCTGCAGAGGGAGAACACAGACCTTAAACGGAAAGTCACTGCATCCAGCGCGGTGGCTCTGCAGGAAACTTCTGAATTCATTTAATCTTTAAAAAGCTAGTTTTCTTCTTTTTCTTTTGCTTTTCTACTTGTCTTTTCTCAAAGGCTAGTTTTTAAAGTATGGAAAGACACCACCTAATAAGAACGAAGAAATAAGAAAATGGGCACCTGTAATCGCTGCTAGTGGGCATATGCACTGGTTCAGATTTCATGGGGTAGGGAGGAGACTTCCATGAAAAAAACCCATAAAGGACGCATATCTTTACAACGAGTAAGGAGGTTTCCTAAAGAAATTAGTAGACCACAGCTCACATCTGTGTGTACAAGGATGTTTATGAACAGTCAGACAGCTGTTACATCGCTAACACCGTGCAGGTGTTTAAAGTAATTGTGTAGACGCCTGCAAATAAAAAGGTCCATGATAAGCCAGGCTCAGTAGCTCATGCCTATAATCCCAGCCAGCACGTGGGAGGCCAAGGCCGGTGAGCTCACAAGTTTGAGAACAGCCTAAGCCAGAGCGAGACCCCCATCTCTAAAACTAGCCAGGCGTCGTGGCAGGCGCCTGGAGTCCCAGCTACTCGGGAGGCTGAGGCAAGAGAATAGCTTAAGCCCAGGAGTTGGAGGCTGCTGTGAGCTGTGATGCCACCGTACTGTACCGAGGGCAACAAAGTGAGACTCTGTCTCAAAAGGAAAAAAAAATTGTCCATGCTATGTTATGATAAAAAAAATAAGACTCTAAATTGCAAATATTTAAAACAAATTGATACCTGTAGCAAAAAGGCCAGTTTGATACCTGTAGCAAAAAAATGCTCCCAGTATTTTTAACATAGGAAGTATATAATGAAGGGGGTTTTCCACTTTCTTCTTACACCTTTATGTAATGTATCAATATTTTGTCCTTAGTAAAAAGCCACCAAAGCTATTTTTATCTTGAAATTTTTTTTTAAGTAGATAAAGGAGCCTGGGGCTTAGGTGATTAAAGGCAGGCATGTGAGGCAGGCATGTGAGACAGACATGGCCTGCCACCCCCGCCTGTGTGTTGGGCCTGTCGCCGGACACTCAGGCTGCTATCAGGAGCACTTTTCTCTGTCAAGGAGACTGGTTTCTGTCACGAAGTCCCAGGTTATAATGGGGAAGGGCAGGTCCCAGAGCAGTAGCCGAGCCAGCCCCACTCGAGGCGGCCTCCTCATGGGGAACACCATCAGGGCCCTGGTGGCCTTCATCCCTGCTGAGCACTGCCAGAGCTTCGTGGTCGGAGATCTTCGCGAGATGCCGCTAGACAGGATGGTGGACCTGAGTGGGAGCCAGCTGCGCCGCCTCCCCCTGCACCTGTGCTCCTTCGGG
This sequence comes from Nycticebus coucang, assembly GCF_027406575.1. Lineage (NCBI taxonomy): Eukaryota > Metazoa > Chordata > Mammalia > Primates > Lorisidae > Nycticebus > Nycticebus coucang. Next base: position 53,701,745 of record NC_069782.1, read on the forward strand.
ACCCTGGTCAAGCTCTACCTGAGTGACAACCACCTGCACAGCCTGCCTCCGGAGCTGGGCCAGCTGCAGAACCTGCAGATCCTGGCCTTGGACTTCAACAACTTCAAGGCTCTGCCCCAGGTGGTGTGCACCCTGAAACAGCTCTGCATCCTCTACCTGGGCAACAACAAGCTCTGTGGCCTCCCCAGGGAGCTGAGCCTGCTCCAGAACTTGCGGACCCTGTGGATCGAGGCCAACCACCTCACCCAGCTGCCGGACGTGGTCTGCGAGCTGAGTCTCCTTAAGACTCTGCATGCCGGCTCCAATGGCCTGCGTCTGCTGCCAGGCCAGCTCCGGCGCCTCCAGGAGCTAAGGACCATCTGGCTGTCGGGCAACCGGCTGACCAGCTTCCCCCCGGTGCTGCTTCACATGCCCTTCCTGGAGGTGATCGATGTGGACCGGAACAGCATCCAGCACTTCCCCAGCCTGGCCCACCTCTCGAGCCTGAAGCTGGTCATCTATGACCACAATCCTTGCAGGAATGCACCCAAGGTGGCGAAAGGTGTGCGCCGAGTGGGAAGATGGGCAGAGGAGACACCGGAGCCCGACCCCAGAAAAGCCCGGCGTTATGCGCTAGTCAAAGAGGAAAGCCAGGAGCCACAGGCCCCTGCCCCATCTCCCCCAACCCCTCCTGCCAACTCCTGAGGAGCTTCACTTACAGGTCAATGCTGAGAATGTTCCAGAGATCTCCTCATTAGAGTGGACAGGACTATGCTGCGTCTCCTTGGGTGACTCTGCCAGCAGGGGCTTTTGGAAAGCTAGGTGACATGCCACAGTCACATCACACAGGGAAAAGCACATTTCTGGCCAACAGCATCTCTCCAGAGGGAAGTTGTCACGCTGCTGACGGCATATGACGACCCAGAGTAAGCATAACTTCTCTACAAGAAAGCGGCTTCTCCAGGCAGAAATTTTGAAATACTGAAGAGCCTGGGATGGGACACTTAGGTCCAGAGTGGCTGGTTGTGGGGCTCAAGAGCTCTTCAAATAAGATATTCTTTATAGAACTCACTAAATGCACAGGCGGCCTGCGCCTTGCAGGATATATTTTCTTTACCATGAATGACCATAAAGAGTATCAATGCATTGTTACTGATTCAGGCCATGGAAAAGGATATTTTTACCTAGTCCCTAAGTCAGACTCACAGAAAAAAGGATTTTGTTGCAAAAGCTCAAGATGAAACTTCTCCCGCAGCAGCTCAGCGCCTACTGCAAAGAGCCCTGACTGGGAACGCCTCTTGGTGGAATCCATCTGCCTCTGAATGTGACAGTGGTTCACATTGATTTAGTTATTTCCCCTAAAAGGTTTGACCCCAGGTCTGGTCCCAACAGTATCCTGTCACCGACATTGGAAGCTCTGGAAAGCAGACCCTCTCTGCGGCAGTGCAGGCTCCCTCCAGTCAAGCCTCGTCCTGGTCCCCCCAGGGGCTTCCCCGCAGAGCTGTTGCTTGTTCACACCAACAAGCCAGAAGGGAGCTGAACCAGCTCCACATCCTTAGAGGGAAACCACACTTCGAGATTCCTATTAGGTTAAAGGTAATAGGTGAGAAATCTGTTCACTTGAAACAAGCACTTTGAAATTTGAATCGCAAGGTTGTGGTGTATATATATGAAGTCTCTGCCTCTTTAGTCTAAGGAGCTCTGCCTTTGTTCTGATTTGATTTTTACAGGGTCTTTTCACAGTGCATAAACCTAGGTATTTTGGCCGTTGGTTTTTGGAAGTATGTAAACTGCGACTTTCCCATGAATATATGAACTTTAAAGAAATTGCTGTCAGTGGGTGATTTAATAACACAACCCTTCATGTGCTTGAACTTTTTCAGCAAACAAGGACACAAAAAGTATCATCTTAAATAAAATATATTACTGATGGGCAGCCCTATGGCTCAAAGGAGTAGGGTGCCGGCCCCATATGCCAGAGGTGGCAGGTTCAAGCCCAGCCCTGGCCAAAAATAGCAAAAAAATAATAATAATAAATGTATATATATGTATGTATATTACTGAGCTTTTAAGAAGTACTGTTCCCATTAAAGCATCTCAGCCCAGTAAAGTTTGTTTCCAAAATGACATTATACAGTAAGATTGTTTTCATGTCTGTCTTCCTACCAGAAATATTTCTTGCTAAACCAGAGGAAGAGAACAGCCCATGACATTGCACAACCCCTTCCTGCTGTCGCCTTCCACACACTGATCAGACTGCCAGAAGTCCCCTTCCATCACTGAATGTGTTATGTTTATTCCTGTAGGTCAGACATGTCTAACTCCTATAGTAACAAGTTCATATTTCTATTAGACACCTAGAATTCACACTACTTTCCATTCCTAGTGACTGAAACCAAACTATACTCAGCTGATGCCAGAAATGCTTGTCAACACAACTCGCCTTCCAAGCGCTATCTCCAGCAAGGGTCATGGACTGCTGGCTTTTTGACCCTCTCTTCCCCCTCTCCAGATTAATGGAGTGTCGCCTTTCCCAGTGTCGCGGAACTATAGCCATAGAACAGAGTAAAGCCAATTGATCATATATATAGAGAGAGTTCTCATCTAATAAGCTAATTGGTCTGAATTAAATGTCAAATTATAAACATTTTGACCCATAGTCAAGCTGTTTTTTTCTAAAACAATCAATATACGCCAAATCAACATATCTCAAACGAAATTTGCTTTTCAAAAATGTTTTCACTATAAACATTTCACTCTTATAAATGATATAAATGCACACTTACATTTCTTTTTCTTTGAGACATAGTCTCACGTGGTGTCATCATAGCTCACAGTTTCAAGCAATTCTCTTGTGTTAGCCTCCCAAGTAGCTGGCACTACAGGTTTCTGCCACAACGGCCTGACTAGTTTTTCTATTTTTAATAGAGACAGGGTCTCATTCTTGCTCAGGCTGGTCTTCAACTCCTGAGCTCAAGCAATCCACCTGCCTCAGTCCCCTGATGATCCCCCTGAGTAGCTGGAACTACAAGTATGTGCCATGATGTTGGGCTAGTTTTTTCTATTTTTAGTGCAGTGGGTTGTGCTCTTGCTCAGGCTGATCTCCGACTCTTGTGCTCAAGAGATCCACCTGCCTTGGCCTCCCACAGTGCTAGGATTATAGGCATGAACTACTGTGCTGGGCAATTACATTTCTATAACCCTTTTGATGTTTTCTAGAAATGTTGACATAATTACAAAGTAAAATAAGAAAAATAGAAGTTGAAGCACCAAATATATTTTGAAACCCAAAGTATTCCATTTGAAACCCAAGTATTCATCAAAGGGAAAATCTCTTCCAGTTTACAGAGTTTCAGCTTCCCTAAATGATACCCACTAAGTCCTCCTAACATGGCCCCACTGGAAAAGAATCAACAACTAAGTTTGCTTCTTTGTCCTAAAATGCAACATCACTCGTTTAATTTTACATTTAAAAAGTGGGCTTGTTCTCTAAAAATGAACTGAATTCAAACAACTTTAAAATTACATATCAGGCTTGGCGCCTGTGGCTCAAGCGGCTAAGGCACCAGCCACATACACCTGAGCTAGTGGGTTCGAATCCAGCCCAGGCCCACCAAACAACAATGATGGCTGCAACCAAAACTAGCCAGGCATTGTGGTGGACGTCTGTGGTCCCAGCTACTTGGGAGGCAGAGGCAGGAGAATCGCTTGAGCCCAGGAGTAAGAGGTTGCTGTGAGCTGGCACCGTGAGGATGACAGCTTGAGGCTGTGTCTCAAAAAAAAAAAAAAAAAAAATTACATATCAAAGGTATAGCGACCAGGGACAGTGAAGCCAAGTGGCTATTGGTGTGGCCCTTCAGACCGCCTGGGTTCAGATTTCAGCTTTGCAACTTACTGGTCAGTTATCTGTGTGCCTCAGTTTCCTGATCGGTTAAATGGTTAAGTTTCTACCTCCCAGGGCACTTTATACATTAAACGAATTACTGTGAATAAACTGCATAACAGTGCCTGAAATGTAAGAATGACTGTGCACACAACGCTTCTTGACTCAGTGCTACATGCAGCACAGCACTCAGAGGGCCCCAAAAATAGTGTAAAGAAACATAAATGGGAATAGAACAAAAAAGCAAAAGCATCCCCTCCAGTAAATTTTCAACCATTTTTTTTTTGTTTTTTTTTTTTTTGTAGAGACAGAGTCTCACCTTATCACCCTCGGTAGAGTGCCGTGGCGTCACACAGCTCACAGCAACCTCCAATTCCTGGGCTTAGGTGATTCTCTTAACTCAGCCTCCCAAGTAGCTGGGACTACAGGCACCCACCACAACGCCCAGCTATTTTTTTGTTGCAGTTTGGCCAGGGCTGGGTTTGAACCCACCACCCACGGCATATGGGGCTGGCGCCCTACCCGTTGAGCCACAGGCGCCGCCCAATTTTCAACCATTGTATATGTAGTCCTGAATATAAGAAATATAACAATTTGGTCAGATGTTCTAGGATTACCTAAATAAAAACACACAGAGACATGATTACCAAGGATACATTTATTTTATTTGTATTTATTTATTTACCTTTTTTTAATTAAGACAGAGTCTTAGGCTGTGGCTCAGAGTGCTGTGGCATCATAGTTCACAGCCACTTCAAGTCTTGGGCTCAGAAGACCCTCCAGCCTCAGCCGTCTGAGAAGCTGGACTCCAGCATGTGCCATGCTGCTCAGCTAGCTCTTCTCATTTTAATGGAGACTAGTTTCTCTCTTGCTTAGCCTGGTCTCCAACTCTTGAGCTCAAGCTGTCCACCCACCACTGCCTCCACAAGTACTTGAATTTCAGGCATGAGCCACTGTGCCCCACTTTTTTGTTTCTTTGAGACAGAGTCTCATTTTATAGCCCTGGGCACAGTGCTATGGTGTCATAGCTCACAGCAACTTCAAACTCTCGGGCTAAAGCGATTCTCTTGCCTCAGCCTCCCAAGTAGCTGGGACTACAGTAGCCCGCTACAACACCTGGCTCAGGCTGATCTCGAAACTGTGAGCTCAGGCAATCCACCCGCCGGGGCCACCCAGAATGCTGGGCTCACAGTTATGAGCCACCACACCCAACCTCTGTGACCCACTTTTGTTGGGGATTTTCCCATCTAACTTCCTCAGGAAGATTTTTTTTTCATGTATATTCTGTAGCTCTTTTATTTGCCGTTATCATGGGGATTACATTTAACATCCTAAAGTTATAACACTCTAATTTGAATTTATACCCTCTTAACTTCAATAACATACAAAATTCTACTCCTTTACTGCTCTGCTTCTAACCCTTTTAGTTATTTACCTCAAAAACTTACTTCTTTCTACACTGTGTCTGGCACCCCAAAACATAAAATAATAACTTACTCTTTTGGTGTTTCTGTTTGTTGCTTAGAGATGGACACTGTGTTGTCCACATTGGCCCTGAATTTCTGGGCTCTAGTAATTCTCCTGCCTCAGCCTCCTGAATAGCTAGGACTACAGACATGCACCACTGTGCTTGGCTTAATAATTTTTTTTTAATGCTATAGCCTCTCTCTTTCTTTCTTTTTTTTTTAAATTATTATTAAATCATAGCTGTGTACAGTAATATGATCATGGGGCACCATACATTGGTTTTATATACCTTTTGACATGTTTTCACCACACTGGTTAACACAGCCTTCCTGGCATTTTCTTAGTTATTGTGTTAAGACATTTATATTCCACATTTACTAAGTTTCACATGTACCCTTGTAAGATGCACTGTAGGTGTGGTCCCACCAATCACCCTCCCTCTGCCCATCCTCCCTCCTCCCCTCTCCTCCTTTTCCTCCTTCCCCATATTCTTAGGCTATAATTAACTTATAGCTTTCATATGAAAGCCATAAATTAGTTTCATAGTAGGGCTGAGTACATTGGATACTTTTTCTTCCACTCTTAAGATACTTTGCTAAGAAGATTATGTTCCAGCTCCATCCATGTAAACATGAAAGAGGTAAAGTCTCCATCTTTCTTTAAGGCTGCATAATATTTCATGGTGTACATATACCAAAATTTATTTTTTTTTTATTTTTTTTTTTTGTAGAGACAGAGTATCACTGTACTGCCCTCAGGTAGAGTGCCATGGCGTTACATGGCTCACAGCAACCCCTGACTCTTGGGCTTACGCGATTCTCTTGCCTCAGCCTCCCGAGCAGCTGGGACTACAGACGCCCGCCACAACGCCCGGCTATTTTTTTGTTGTTGTTGCAGTTTGGCTGGGGCTGGGTTTGAACCCGCCACCCTCGGCATATGGGGCCGGCGCCCTACTCACTGAGCCACAGGCGCCGCCCATATACCAAAATTTTTTTTTTTTTTTTATTTCAAGATACTTTATTCTTAAAACAGGTCACAACACTAAGCTTTTGGCCCATTCTGCCACTGTACAAGCTACAAATGCTTGCTGAGCAGCGGAGAGGCGCTCTTTCATAGCATGTCTGAAAAGTGAATAAAAATCCATATAAAACAAATATTCAAATAGTTTCCATAGGAACACAGATAAGTGTGACCCCATCTCCTAATCTTACATATTGCTGCATCAGTGCCAACTCTACTCTTACAAAGACATTTCAAAACTAGAAATAATTAAGTTAAATGGTCCCCCCAAATCCCTTCATTCAAGCTAAACTCGCAGTGAACAGCTACAGAATGATATCTACACATTAATACTGGCTGAAGCACAAGTTGCTGGGGGACGTTTCATTCCACTTTCCCAAGCACAAGACACAGGCAGAGTGCCAGCATCCTGCTCTTCTACTTCAGGTAGGGAGTTGGGGTTCTGGATTTGTTGCATGAGTTGCCACGTCAGTCCTGACATCACATAGTAGATAGTCGGCCTCTGGAATCCATTGAAAGTAGAAGCAGCAGCTACAGTGTAAGCACCCATATTTTCAAAGAGCATCCAGTCGCCCACATGCATTTCTGGCAGGTCACAGCGCTCAACAATCCGGTCAAGGCCATCACATGTTGGTCCCCATATGCTGGATGAATAATACTTCTCATCTGGTTTAGGTCTCTTTTGCAGAAGAGGCTTTACATGAGCATGATCATAAAGGATGCAATTAAATGATCCATATACTCCATCATTCACGTAATACATAAAGGTTTGTTCACTGGACTCATCTTCATCATCAGAGCCTATCTGTTCCTTTAATACAAGTTTTTTGGCAATGATATTAACTGCAAGTGTGAAAGCTGATGCAACATAATATCTGCCTGGCTCAGCTATGATTCTCACTCCAGAGTCTGATGGAAAGTACTTGTCCAATGCTGGGTTGATTACACCAGTGATCTCTTCAAATTTAAGCTTCACATCCTCAGATCCAGGAAAGCCACCGCCAATATCAAGCAGGTACATGCTGAAACCAACCTCAGCTCCCATGTCAAAGACACAGCGGGCATCAGAGATTGCCTGCACGAAGGTCTCAGGATCAGTACAGCCACTTCCTACGTGGAAGCTGACACCAATGACATCAATATTTAGCTCTTTTGCCCGTTCCAAAAGAAGTCTGCTGGCTTTGAGTGTGGCACCAAATTTAACACTGAGTCGACAGACTGCTTTGGAATCATCAGTGGCAATCCACAAAACCAACTTGGCCTTTGGATGTGCTCTGGCAACTTTCATCAACTCAACTTCACTGTCAAAAGTCATCATCTGGACTCCATTATTGGCAGCGTACTTAATTTGAGACACTTGTTTACAAGGATTTGCATAGATAATCCTCTCTGGAGGCACTCTGAGACTCTGCACCAATTGTATTTCAGTCTTGCTGGCACAGTCAAATCCTGTCCCAATGGCAGCGAGGGTCTTCACAATGGCTCTACTGTCATTACATTTGAAGAAGAGGAAACTTCATTGATTTTTTGGTCCAGAATATCCTTGGCAGTAAAACCTTCATCAAGCAAGTGGCAGTCAAACTCTTCATTACTAATGTTGTTCATGGTTTCTTGATGTTTCTTTGAAAAACTAAGAGATGGAATTTAAAAAGAAATACTTCCAGCTTCTCACAAAGGCAATTCTCCAGGAATTCTGAATCCCACTGCGTGTGTCCTCCGAGCAACAGCGGAAACATTCTCAGAGTATCCGGGCGCCGCAGGCCAGCCCCATGGAGAAGCCAGGAAGCCGCCGCCCGCGCAGAGCCGGAGCCGGAGCCGCAGGAGCGCTCGGCCGCCCCCGCCGCACCCGTCAGCGCCTGGCTCCCGCCTGCCGGAGACGCCGGCCCGAGGTGGCGCTGGAGCAGCTGGCAGAGGGGCGGCCGGGGCGGCGACTTCAGGGACTGACCCATATACCAAAATTTATTAATCCATTCGTGGATTGATGGGCACTTGGGCTTTTTCCATGACTTAGAAATTATTAGTTGGGCTTCAGTAAACATTCTGGTACAAATATCTTTGTTATAATGTGATTTGGGGTCTTCTGGGTATATACATAATAGAGGAATTATAGGATTGAATGGCAGGTCTATTTTCAGATCTCTAAGTGTTCTCCAAACATCTTTCCAAAAGGAATGTATTAATTTGCATTCCCACCAGCAGTGTAGAAGTGTTCCCTTTTCTCCACATCCACGCCAACATCTCTGGTCTTGGGATTTTGTAATATGGGCTAATCTTACTGGAGTTAGATGATATCTCAAAGTAGTTTTGATTTGCATTTCTCTGATGATTAAGGATGATGAGCATTTTTTCATGTGCATAGGCCATGCGCCTGTCTTCTTCAGAGAAGTTTCTCTTCAAGTCCCTTGCCCAGCCTGAGATGGGATCACTTGTTCTTTTCTTGCTAATACGTTTGAGTTCTCTGTGGATTCTTGTTATTAAACCTTTGTGGGAGACATAACCTGCAAATATCTTCTCCCATTCTGAGGGCTGTCTGCTTGCTTAACTTACTGTGTTCATGGCTGTGCAGAAGCTTTTTAGTTTGATCAGGTCCCAGTAGTGTATTTTTGAAGCTGCTTCAGTTGCTGGGGGGGGGGGGGGGATCCTCCTCATAAAATATTCTGCCAGTCTAATTTCTTCAAGAGTTTGCCCTGCAGTTTCATCTAGTATTTTTATAGTTTCATGTCTTGAGTTTAAATCTTTAATCCAGTGAGAGTCTATCTTAGTTAATGGTGAAAAGTGTGGGTCCAGTTTCAGTCTTCTACAGGTCACCAGCCAGTTCACCCAGCACCATTTGTTAAATACGGAATCATTTCCCCACTGAATGTTTTTAATTGGCTTGTCAAAGATCAAATAACGGTAAGTAGCTGGGTTCATCTCTTGGTTCTCTATTCTGTTCCAGACATCTACCTCTCTGTTTTTGTGCCAGTACCATGGTGTTTTGATCACTATTGATTTATAGTATAGTCTGAGGCCGGGAGCGTTATTCCTCCTGCTTTGTTTTTATTTCTGAGTAAAGTTTTGGCTATTCAAGGCTTTTTCTAATTCCATATAAAACAAAGTATTATTTTTTCAAGATCTTTAAAGTATGACAGTGGAGCTTTAATAGGGATTGCATTAAAATTGTATATTGCTTTGGGTAGTATGGACATTTTAACAATGTTGATTCTTCCCAGCCATTAGCATGGTGTGTTTTTCCATTTGTTAACATTTTCAGCTATTTCTTTTCTTAGAGTTTCATAGTTCTCTTTATAGAGATCTTTCACGTCCTTTGTTAGATAAACTCCCAAATATTTCATCTTCTTTGGCACTACTGTGAATGGGATAGAGTCCTTAACTGTTTTTTCAGCTTGACTATTATTGGTATATATAAAGGCTACCGATTTATGAATGTTGATTTTGTAACCTGAGACGCTGCTGTATTCCTTGATCACTTCTAAGAGTTTTGTAGTAGAATCCCTGGTGTTTTCCAGATATACAATCATATCATCTGTGAAGAGCAAAAGTTTGATCTCTTCTGACCCTATATGGATACCCTTGATTGCCTTTTCTTCCCTAATTGTGGAGGCTAAAACTTCCATTACAATGTTAAAGCACAGTGGAGACAATGGGCTACCTTGCCTGGTTCCTGATCTGAGTGGAAATGATTTCAATTTAACTCCATTCAATATGATATTGGCTGTGGGTTTGCTGTAGATGGTCTCTATCAGTTTAAGAAATGTCCCTTCTATAGCAATTTGCTTAAGTGTTCTGATCATGAAAGGATGCTGGATATTATCAAAAGCATTTTCTGCATCAATTGAGAGAATCATATGGTCTTTGTTTTTTAAATTGTTTATGTGCTGAATTATACTTATAGATTTACGGATATTGAACCAGCCTTGAGACCCTGGAATAAAACCGACTTGGTCATGATGTATAATTTGTTTGATGTGTTGCTGGATTCTGTTTGTTAGGATCTTGTTGAATATTTTTGCATCTATATTCATTAGTGATATTGGTCTATAATTTTCTTTTCTTGTTGGGTCTTTTCCTGTTTGGGGATCAGGATGATGTTTACTTCATAGAATGTGTTGGGTAGTCTTCCTTCTTTTTCTACATTTTGGAACAGGTTGAGTAATAGGTACTAATTCCTCTTTAAAGGTTTGGTAGAATTCTGACGTGAAGCCATCTGGTCCTGGGCTTTTCTTTTTAGGGATATTTTGTATGGTTGATGTTATTTCAGAACTCGATATAGGCCTGTTCAACATTTCCACTTCATTCTGGCTAAGTCTTAGAAGGTGGTGTGCTTCCAAGTATTGGTCAATTTCCTTCAGATTTTCATATTTCTGAGAATAAAGTTTCTTGTAATATTCATTAAGGATTTTTTGTATTTCTGAGGAGTCTCTTGTTATTTCGTCTTTGTCATTTCTGATTGATGAAATTAGAGATTTTACTCTTTTTTTTCCTGGTTAGGTTAGCCAAAGGTTTATCTATTTCATTGACTTTTTCAAAAAACCAACTTTTTGATTTATTGATCTGTTGTATAATCCTTTTGTTTTCAATTTCATTTAATTCTGTTCTAATTTTGTATTTCTTTTCTTTTACTGGGTTTGGATTGGAATGTTCTTCCTTTTCCAGTTGCTTGAGATGTCCTAGTAAGTTGTTAACTTCCTCTGTTTCTGTTCTCTTGAGGAAGGCTTGCAGTGCTATAAATTTCCCTCTTAGGACTGCCTTTACGGTATCCCAGAGGTTCTGATAATTCATGTCTTCATTGTTGTTTTGGTCCAAAAATTTGGTAATTTCCTTCTTAATCTCATCTATGACCCAGCTATCATTCAGCATAAGGGTATTTAACTACCATGTTTTTGTATGAATATGCAGATTCCTATTGTTACTGAGTTCAACTTTTATTCCATGGTGGTCCAAGAAGATGCAAGGAATAATTTCTATTCTTTTAAATTTACTGCGGTTAGACTTGTGACCTAAGATAAGATCGATTTTGGAGTATGTTCCATGGGCTGATGAGAAGAATGTGTATTCAGTTTTGTTAGGATGAAATGTTCTGGAGATGTCTGCTAAATCCAAATGTTGGATGGTTAGGTTTAAATCTAAAATTTCTTTGCTCAGCTTCTTATTGGAGGATCTATCCAACACTGCCAAAGAAGTGTTAAAATCTCTATTAGGGAGCTGGAGGAAATCAAGTTGCTCATGTCTGTTAGAGTTTCTCTTATAAATTGAGGTGCATTCTGGTTGGGTGCATAAATACTAATAATTGAAATCTCATCATATTGAGTTTTACCCTTAACAAATATGAAGTGACCCTTCTTATCCTTCCTTACTTTTGTTGGTTTAAAGCCTATTGTATCTGCAAATAGAATGCAACACCTGCTTTTTTCTGATTTCCGTTTGCCTGAAATATGGACAACCATCCCTTCACCCTGAGTCTATATTTAAGGTAAGATGAGATTCTTGTATGCAGCAAATATCTGGCCTGAGTTTTTGTATCCAGTCAGCAAACCTGTGCCTCTTTAGATGACAGTTTAAGGCATTCACATTAATGGAGAATATTGATAAGCCTGGTGAAATTTTGGGTATCGAGCTTTTCAAAAGTCCAGTGAACATTTTTAATCCTTTCACCACTGTGGAAGTTGAAGTTTGATCAAAAGTTTCTGAGTGAATTTACTTTTGTGGTAGAGGATTGTGCTGGTCATTATGGAGAATAGGTCTGAGAATATCCTGAAGAGCTGGTTTAGTTATGGCAAATTTCTTCAACATGTGAATGTCATTAAAGTATTTAGATTCTCCATCATAAATGAAACTGGGTTCAGGATCCTGGGTTGAAAGTTATTTTGTTTTAGGAGATTAAAAGTCAATGACCACCCTCTTCTGGCTTGAAAGGTTTCAGCAGAGAGATCTGCAGTCATTCTAATATTCTTCCCTTTGTAGATTATGGTTTTCTTACGTCTGGCTGCTTTCAGAATTTTCTCCTTCGTATTAACTTCTGTGAAGTTAATTATGATGTGCCTGGGGGATGTCTTATTTGGGTTGAGTTGTGCTGGTATTCTGAAACTGTCTGAATTTGATTCTGAATTTCAAATCTCTTGGCATGTCTGGAAAATTCTCTTTCTTAATTTCATGGAGAAGAGCCTCTGTGTCTTGTGAAGCCACTTCATCGCTTTCAGGGATTCCAATGAGGTGGGTATTAGCCTTCTTCAAATTATCCCAGAGCTCTTTGAGAGAATGATCCATTTTTGCTCTCCATTTCTCTTCCTCTTTGAAAGTTTGGGAGCATTCAAAGGCTTTGTCTTCAATGTCGGAAATACTTTCTTTTGCTTGCTCCACTCTGTTACTAAGGGATTCTACTGTATTTTTCAGATCTTTGACAGTTGCAAATTCTTGCTTCAATGTGTCAAAATCTTTGGTGCTTTTGTCTAAAATTTGTTAAATTCTTGAGACAACTTTTGAATTTCTCCTCGAATTTCTAATTCCAACTTTTCCTCCATTCCATTAATCTTGTTTGCAATCCAAATTCTGAATTCGGTTTCTGACATCTCGGCCATCTGTTTATGAAGGGGATCTTCAGTTACATCTGCCATCTTTCCTTGTGGAGGTTGATCTACTCTGGTTATTCATGTTACCAGAGTTTTTCCACTGATTCCACCCTATGATTATTTTACACCGTTTGACTAGATGAGTGGATAAAGAAAAGTTGGGTTTGGGGCTCCAGGAGTAGTGATTAACCAGCCCTTTGCCCAAAGGCTGGGACCGGTGTCTATACCTTTTCCCCTGGAGCTTTGCCGAGGACCCGTACAGTGCTACGGCCTGAGAAACTGGGGACCTGCTGTGTGTGGTGGGATTAAGGGGCTCTGTCTTGTTTTCAGCTGGTCTCTGTTTGACCCTAGTGAAACAGTTATTCTGGGTTGAAGTCTCAGCTGTGGAGAAATACCAGCAATTAAGTCACCCCACCCCCCCACAGGCAACAATTTGAAAAGGAAAATCAAACCTTACTACAACCACACACCCAGGGCACCACTTGGGTAGTCCTCAGGTGATTGGCCCAGTTCAAGAGGTCCAAATCAATTCTCTCAGTCAGCACCTGTCAGATGGGAGAGTTTAAAAGGTCTCTGGCAACTAGATCGCAGGGGTCTGCTGGCAACTCAAATATGACTTGCTCTGGTGTTCTGTGAAGTCAGGAGGATCCATCCAGCAAATAGATTAATCTGGGACAGTTGATGCCTCTTTCCCCACCTTGCACCTGTCACACCCAGTCACTGATAACCCCGCAGGGCTGTGACCCAGTTGCCTCCATTGAGCAGATACTCCAGGTGTTTGCACCTGCCTGAATCAGAAGGAGATCTATGTCTCCTCAGGCAGGCCACTGCTTTCTGCCACTATCCGGCAGGGGGAGGTCAGGCCTGACAACCTCGGGTGCTTAATGGAGGCTGGGGCTGTTCACTCAGTTCCATCCCCACCCCTTATTGATGTTACTGACAGAACAGAACAACTTTGCAGAATTTCTGTCCCAGCTAAATTTCCCTGCAGAAGAGAAGCTGTTTTGAGTTCACAGAACCTGCACCTCAGGCCCTGTCTGTGCTGATGTCCGGTCTCAGCTGTAGTTTGTATTCGCAGCATGGTTACCTGTCAGTTCCAGCCTCTGCTTGCCCTCCTTTGTCTGGGCTAATGATCCCCTGGGGGCCGGGTGCGTCTTAGGCTCAGTAAAGCGGTCCTCTGGGTCAGCCCCACCCTAGGAATCTGCCAGCTCTGCGCATGTGTTTTCTAGTCCCCGCACTCCACCCAGGCTGGTACTGCCTCAGGCAAACCCTTTACTCATGGGGTCTCCGTTTCCATCCCAGATCTGTTCCGCTGGTGGTCGCCACCTGAGAAGATGCCCAGCCTCCTCTTGTTGCCCAGAGAGACAGGGGGTGTGACTCCGGAATATCCAGGAGTGAGCCCTATTGTTGCCAAAAATGGCTGTTGCTCTGTGCCTCAGGGCACCGCCACTCCTGTGTGGTTCCCTCTCAGCTGACCATCCTCTCCTCACTCCTGTGCCACAGAATCAGCACTGACCAGCAGGTATATCTTTTGTTTGTATCTTTGGGGTTGCAGCTTGCCTCAGCAGGGTTGATATGTGTTCTTCAACCTTCTCTCTCCGCACAGCTCAAATCCACCAGGTTACTTGCTAAATTTCTGTTCTTTAACTCTCCTTCTGGATGGGAGCCTCTGTGGAAAGCTGGCTTCAGTCAGCCATCTTGTCTCTGCCTCCAGGAAGATTGATCTAAGTTTTCCTTTTTTGTAGAAGTGCCTTTTTCTGGCTTTTGTGTTAGTGTAATGATAGCTTCATCACATGAATTTGGAGCCAAGTGTGCTGGTTCATGCCTGTAATCCTTGCACTTTGGGAAGCTGAGGTGGAAGGATTGCTTGAAGCCAGCAGTTGGAGACCAGCAAGAGCGAGACCCCATTTAAGAAAATTAGCCAGCCATAGTGGCACATACCAACTAGTAGTCCCCGCTACATGGCAGGCTGAGGCAGGAGGATCATTGGAACCCAGGAATGGGAGGCTGCAGGGAGCCATGATGCTGCTGCTGCACTCCAGCCCAGGAGAAAGAGCAAAACTGTCTCAAAACATCAATCAATAAATGGAAACAAAAGGAGAATGAAGGCTCAGCAGCCATGCTCAGTGGGCAGGGTGCTGGCCACATACAAATACACCAGGGCTAGTGGGTTCAAACCTGATGTGGGCCTGCTAAAAACGACAACTACAACAAAAAAATGCCATGGCGTCACAGCTCACAGCAACCTCAAACTCCTGGGCTCAAGCAATCCTCTTGCCTCAGCCTCCCAAGTAGCTGGAACTATAGGCCCTTGCCACAAGGCCTGGCTGTTCTTTTTTAGAGATGGGGTCTCACTGATGCTCAGAGTCGTCTGCAACTCCTGAGCTCAAGCAATCCACTCACCTCCACCTCCCAGAATGCTAGGATTACCTGGCCATTTTTTCATTTCTAAATCAAAGCACTTTGCTGCTCCCTTGTTAGTCCTGCATTTCCAATCACCTAAATACTTGAAAGTCTCATTCCATGGCACCAAACCTGTGTGTTGTGAGAGCTGGTGCAATGTGACTGAAGTCAGGGGTCTTGATACTTTTACTCTCTGCCTTTTGTCATTATTTAAAACAAAACCAAAAAACACTCCTTGTTATGTCACTAACAAAACCAAAAAACACTCCTTGTTATGTCACTAACAAAACCAAAAAATACTCTTTATGTCAGAAAAAGGGTACTATTAAAAAAACAGTGAATTGGCAGAGCAGTGCCTCACACCTGTGATCCCAGCACTCCGGAAGGTGGGGCCCAGTGACTCACACCTGTGATCCCAGCACTCTGGGAGGTGGGGCCCAGTGACTCACACCTGTGATCCCAGCACTCCGGAAGGTGGGGCCCAGTGACTCACACCTGTGATCCCAGCACTCCGGAAGGTGGGGCCCAGTGACTCACACCTGTGATCCCAGCACTCTGGGAGGCCGGGTACAGTGACTCACCTATGATCCCAGCACTCCGGGAGGTGGGGCCCAGTGACTCACACCTGTGATCCCAGCACTCCGGGAGGTGGGGCCCAGTGACTCACACCTGTGATCCCAGCACTCTGGGAGGTGGGGCCCAGTGACTCACACCTGTGATCCCAGCACTCTGGGAGGCCGGGCACAGTGACTCACACCTATGATCCCAGCACTCCGGGAGGTGGGGCCCAGTGACTCACACCTATGATCCCAGCACTCAGGGAGGTGGCGCCCAGTGACTCACACCTGTGATCCCAGCACTCTGGGAGGCCGGGCATAGTGACTCACACCTATGATCCCTGCACTCTGAGAGGTGGGGCCCAGTGACTCACACCTGTGATCCCAGCACTCCGGGAGGTGGGGCCCAGTGACTCACACCTGTGATCCCAGCACTCTGGGAGGCCGGGTACAGTGACTCACACCTATGATCCCAGCACTCCGGGAGGTGGGGCGCAGTGACTCACACCTGTGATCCCAGCACACCGGGAGGTGGGGCCCAGTGACTCACACCTATGATCCCAGCACTCCAGGAGGTGGGGCCCAGTGACTCACACCTGTGATCCCAGCACTCCGGGAGGTGGGGCCCAGTGACTCACACCTGTGATCCCAGCACTCTGGGAGGCCAGGCATAGTGACTCACACCTATGATCCCTGCACTCTGGGAGGTGGGGCCCAGTGACTCACACCTGTGATCCCAGCACTCTGGGAGGCCGGGCACAGTGACTCACACCTATGATCCCAGTACTCCGGGAGGTGGGGCCCAGTGACTCACACCTGTGATCCCAGCACTCTGGGAGGCCGGGCACAGTGACTCACACCTATGATCCCAGTACTCCGGGAGGTGGGGCCCAGTGACTCACACCTGTGATCCCAGCACTCTGGGAGGCCGGGCACAGTGACTCACACCTATGACCCCAGCACTCTGGGAGGTGGGGCCCAGTGACTCACACCTGTGATCCCAGCACTCTGGGAGGCTGGGCACAGTGACTCACACCTATGATCCCAGCACTCTGGGAGGTGGGGCCCAGTGATTCACACTTGTGATCCTAGCATTCTGGGAGGCTGGGCCCAGTGACTCATACCTGTGATCCCAGCACTCTGAGAGGCTAATGTGAGTGGATCACTTGAGCTCAGGAGATGGAGACCAGCCTGAGCAAGAGAAATCCTGTCTATAAAAAAAATAAATTAGCCGGGTGTTGTAGTTGGCACCTGTACTCCCAACTACTCAGGAAGCTGAGGCAGGAGAATTACTTGAGCCCAGGAGTTTGAAGTTGCTGTAGGCTGTCATGAGGCCAAGAGCACTCTATCCAGCCAAGGCAACAGAGATTCTGCCTCCAAAAAACAAATAAAAAAAAAACACAACAAACAAAATTAAAAAAACCAATAAAACCGCACAAATTATGAATCACACATGCCTTTTTCCTTTCTGGAAAACAGGAAACATGTTACTAGATTATGGGAGATTTTATCACATACCTGGTCTAAAGATAGGGATAGGGATGGGTGGTGCCTGTGGCTCAAGGAGTAGGGAGCTGGCCCCATATATCGGGGGTGGTGGGTTCAAACCCAGCCCCGGCCAAAACTGCAAACGGGTGACATGGAACACTGCCAGAAGTGAGGTACTATCCTCAGGGTCATAATTCACACAAACTTTTCAATACTCCTTTATAAAGAGGTGTTATATACAGCTCACAACTTAAAACTCAGGAACTGAAATAAGGATGTCTTTATTCATACTGTATTTTCTACAGTGATTCTGTGATTAAATAGGTTCTCTTTACACTTCTGTTGTTTTAACACAAGAGTAGGGTAGAAG
The DNA here is from genome assembly GCF_027406575.1 of Nycticebus coucang. Taxonomy (NCBI): domain Eukaryota; kingdom Metazoa; phylum Chordata; class Mammalia; order Primates; family Lorisidae; genus Nycticebus; species Nycticebus coucang. The sequence goes on from NC_069782.1 coordinate 53,719,481, forward strand.
AGGCTGACTTCAATAAAGGGTTTAATTCAAAGTATTCTGTTGACTTTTGTTATTAAGGTCTTGGCTACATTCACTTTAACAAAGAGACTATATCTACACAAGATGAAGTGGGGGGAAAAAACAAGGTAAAAGTAACCCAGACACTAGCAATAACACTTGTTACCACCCGTAAAACTGAGTAAATAGTTTTAAACAGAAAAGTAAATAGAAATGTTACCCAAACCTATTTAAAAGCCAGGAGCCATGGAAGGGGGGCTACCCACCCACCGCCGTGGCAGGTCTTGCAGGGATGCAGCTACTTCGAAAGAGCAAAGTAAAAAAGGAAAGAGTCCCTCTCCCCACGGCCTGTCAATGCTTCCAGAGTCAAACCAAAGGAAATCTCGGTTACCAGGACTCAAGGAGTAACACACATAAAAACATCCTTCAGGGCGGTGCCTGTGGCTCAGTGGGTGGGGCGCTGGCCCCAGATACTGAGGTTGGTGGGTTCAAACTCACTCCAAACTGCAACAAAAAAATACCCGGCATTGTGGCCAGCGCCTGTAGTCCCAGCTACTCAGGAGGCTGAGATGGAGGAGTTGGAGGTTGCTGTGAGCTGTGATGCCACAGCACTCTACTGAGGGCAACAAAGTGAGATTCTGTCTCAAAAAAAGAAAAAGAAAAATCCTTCTTCAAAGAAAGGCTCAAGGCAGCAAGGATAGGTTTAAAATTCCTAAACACTTAAACAAGTTTCTATTCAGTAACTACTAATGTACATTCCAAATTTCTATTTTTGTTTCATAAGCCTTCTAAAAACAAAAACTTACGGCTTCCAAAAAAAAAAAAAACTTACAATAACATGTCCATAAGAACAATAAAAATCTATTATGATCCAGTTGGGGGATAGAAGGAAGCTGGAGCGGGGAGGATGTATGGCAGGAGGGTGGGCCTGATGCAGGATCTCACCTCATGTGCACATTGGGAGGGCGTGTAACACGCCCCCTGGGTGAGGGGCTCTTCTACAAGTGGAATTTTACCCTGGAAGTCAGAACAATGTAACCCAAATATTGTACCCTCATATTGATTTGAATAAAGTTAAAAAAAAAAAAAATTACAGAAATTAGAGGGCCTAGACGGCACTCACCTCTTCAAACTAAAAAGATTTTAAAACTTCTAATATGAGGATTTTTCTAAAGGCAATGAAGTCTGGCCTATCCTTTTTCAGGTCTTTGGAGAGTATGTGCCCAGCACCCCTCTCAGATTAGAATCTGAGCCCAGGCTGCCTGGTCCCTCCCTATACAATACAGCACCTGACTCTCCTCCTGACACTTCCACAGGTTTCCACTCATGATGTACTCACCTGCTCCACCTGTCTTAGTCATTGGGATCACAACTGCTGTGTGGTAAAGCACTTTAAAAAAAAAATCATGGGCGGTGCCTGTGGCTCAAAGGAGTAGGGCACCAGCCCCATATGCCGGAGGTGGTGCCTTCAAACCCAGCCCTGGCCAAAAACTGCAAAAAAAAAAAAAAAAAATCATAGTGGCTAGTACTGTTATTTATGTTGCTAAAAGAAACAAACAATTTTAATACTAAATTTTCCCAGGGCTGGGCAGTGTGGCTCATGCCTGTAATCTCAGCACTTTGGGAGGCCAAGGTGGGTAGATTGCCAGGAGTTTGAGACCAGCCCAAGCAAGAGACCGACACCATCTCTAAAAATAGCCACATGTTGTGGCAGGCACCTATAGTCCTAGCTACTTGGGAGGCTGAGGCAAGAGAATCAGAAGCACTTGACCCCTCAAGTTTGAGGTTGCTGTAAGCTGTAACACCATGGCACTCTACCCAGGGGGACAAAGGGGACTCTGTCTCACACACACAAAAAATAATAATAAAGATCAGTATATCAAAGTTTCTTTGAAAATCCTTTGCTTATGGGAATTGTACATGATGTTAATAAAGATACCCAATAAAAACCTATAACCTGATGGGCTTTTTCTATCTTATACATTGTTACACACTAAATCATCAAACTTAGTACATACTATGCTTTCTTATTCTCTCTCATCCATTTACCAAAAGCAAAAAGTCTTGGGGGGGGGGGGATCAGTAACAATGCTTAAATCTAATTATACCCATCTTCTTCATTACCTCATAAAAGACTTGGAGATTCTTAGAGCACCTTGCAGTGACCAATATTTATTTTATTTTTTGAGCCTCAAGCTGTCACTCTGGGTAGAGTGCTGTGACATCACAGCTCACAGCAACCTCCAACTCCTGGGCTCGAGCGATTCTCCTGCCTCCACCTCCCAAGTAGCTGGGACTACAGGCACCTGCCACAACACCCAGCTATATTTTGGTTGCAGCCATCATTGTTGTCTGGCGGGCCCGGGCTGGATTTGAACCTGTCAGCTCAGGTCTATGTGACTGGTGCCTTAACCGCTTGAGTCAAACCATGCCAAACCATTGTGACCAATATCTAAAATACGACTTTTTCTAACTTGAAATAACAGAAGCCATCATAATTTTTTCCAATGTAAACAACAGCACTTAGAAACAAAATTAAATTGCTGCAGTTTATGGTACTTTCACTACACAAAATTAAATGGGTAGTAAAAATTATACCATGATTGAGTAGATTTACATCCCAGCAAACCAACCAAAAAAAAAGATTAATGCATAGTGTACTTATTACATTTAACTTGGACTTGTGTTAATCAAGATAATCATTCCATAAATGCGTGAGGACAATCACTAGAGTGGAACAATTGTATATTGAAAATAACCTCCCTTAAGTAGAGTTCAAACAGGGTACACATAAATCAGTATGGTATAACTAATTGTTCAAATTTTTATTTTAACATACGGCATGAGAAATTAACTTTGCATGAGCTGAATCACATGGAAAGTGACACAGCAAATAAATTAGACCCATGTTTAAAGAGAAGGTCAGCTAAATGTCCAAACTTAAGGATATAATGGGCATATAGATAAACACAGATTCCATAGTCGTCTTTAAGAGGCTGAAGTCTTTCAAATACAACTTTCCTATGAACTGGTCCAAAGATTAACACCATACAGGAATGCTCAACAGGGGTGGTGATCAGGGACACGTTTCCTGTAAGGACAAACATACATTTAAGGAAAAAAGTCAGTAAAGAAAAATAAAAGGCATGATTTTAGCCAAAGTTTTATACTATATACAAATACAAATTAGGTTCGAGTCTCAATTTATTAAAACAATTATAATCCTGCCATGGTTTGAATGTCTCTGAGACAGAGTGCGCCATGGCATCATAGCTCACAGCAACCTCCAACTCTTGGGTTCATGTGATTCTCTTGTCTCAGCTTCCAGAGGATCTGGGACTACAGGCGCCTGCCACAACGCCTGGCTATTTTCAGAGATGGGGGTCTCACTCTAGCTCAGACTGGTCTTGAACTCCTGAGCTCATGCAATCCACCCACATCAGCCTCCCAGAGTGCTCATATTGAAAGACTTAATCCCCTGGCTTGGTGCCCACAGCACAGTGGGTACCGCGCCAGCCACATACAGAGGGTGGTGGGTTCAAACCCAGCCCAGGCCAGCTAAACAACCGCAACAAAAAAATAGCTGGGCATTGTGGCTAGCGCCTGCAGTCTCAGCTACTTAGGAGGCTGAGGCAAGAGAATCGCTGGAGCCCAAGAGATTTGGGGTTGCTATGAGCTGTGATGTCACAGCACTCTACTGAGGGCGACATAATGAGACTCTGTCTCCAAAAAAAAAACACAAAACAAAACAAAAACAAACCTTAATTCCCAATGTGGCAGTATTAAGAGAGGTAGGTCTTTGAGGGCACATCACTCATGAATGGATTATTGGGATTATCATGGGATTTGGAGGGAGCTCAGCCCCTTGCCACGCAAATGCCCAGCACCACCTCCAGACTCTGCAAAAAGTCCACCTTGACAAGAAAGACCTTGGCAGATGTGGCCCCCCAGCCTTGAACTTCACAGCCTTCGCAACAGTAAGAAATTATTTGACTTATAAATTACCCAGTTTCAGACATTCTTTGCAACAGAGAAAGGACTAGGACAAAAGATATTCCTAGGCCAGGCATAGTGGCTCATGCCTATAATTCCAACACTCTGGGAGGCCAAGCCAGGTGGATCCTTTGAGAGCAGTAGTTCAAGATCAGCCTGAGCAAGAGACTCTGTTTCTACTAAAAATAGAAAAACCAGCCAGGCATTAAAGTGGATACCTGTAGTCCCAGCTACTCTGGAGGGTGAGGCAGGAGGATTGCTTGAACCCAAGGGTTTGCGGTTGCTGTAACTGTAAGCTGTGATGACACTCTACCCACAGCCAACAGAGTGAGACTGTCTCTAAATAAATAAATACAAAATCATTTTTAAAAAAAATAGATGTTTCTACCTCATGCCTAACAGTCTTCAGATACCATGTTAGTAGTAACAGGACATGAGAAGATCTATGGAATGTGAAGGCCTGCACTTACTTACAGTGATTCAGCAGTTCTCAACTTCTTATCCAACCAGACTACACGACAAAGATGAATTCTCCAGAACAGGACTAATTCATGTGTGTTAGGAAATGTCACTGAATTAATCAATTATTTTAACCAGAATTTGTAAAGTAACAAAGTTCTAGAGCTTCTAGATGAAAATCTTTGCAATGCTATTATTCTAAATAAATAAACAAAAACAACTACCAATGAATAAGCTGGAGACTGGATAGGGTAACTCTATGCCAATGTTTCTCCTGACATTTTTTATTCTCTGTGACCATAAAGTGAAGGGGCACATGACAATCTTTTGTAAAGAGGGGATGCAAGGGTACTAGGCAAAACTTTTTTTACTTAAATGTCTGTTCAAAGAGCAAAGACCTGAGAAACTCTGCTTCTCTAGGCAAGCACTACAGTTAAGAGAAGCAGCTGTAAGATGTTAGAAACAGGGCAGTGCCTGTGGCTCAAGGAGTAGAGCGCTGGTCCCATATGCCAGAGGTGGCAGGTTCAAACCTAGCCCCGGCCAAAACAAAAAAAAGATGTTAGAAACAGACTCAATGAGTACCATTTTATAGTAGGACTATATAGAGATAAACCTTCCAACCTGAGTATGCTAACCATTGTCAAAAAAAGCTAACAAGCAGCTGTCACAAGGCACTAATCTGAAAAAACAAATCTTCTGGAGGTTTTTAAGTATAGTAATAAGTTCATAATAAGTTTGGGAAGGCTGAGTTAAAATTATTTCTGTTTCTTTATTGCAAATTACTCAGAATTTCTGTTTGTGATTAATAGCATTGAGTTACTGTGAAGATTTCTCAGAGTAAGTGTGGTTATGTGACCTTGCCCTTCAAGTCAGAACACTTTATAAAGGAGAAATTATCTTTTGCTGTCATTCTGCTTAAAACCAACAGAAAGCAGCATAGCCTTCTATTATTCCAAGAAAACTTTTGTCAACTTTTTCCCTTATCTACTTTCAAAATATGAAATGCTTCCCCATTAATCTATCCTCCCAATACCATTAGCAGAAAATCTGTGGATTTCTCAGCCCTGTACTCTTTGCATTACATCACAATAGACTTAACTACATAGTTTATCTTTTCTCTCAACATCGAAATCACTACTCCCTACTCTCCTTCCTCTCTAATAGTAATCAGACAGCCACCACTCCCTGCAGGGTTCTGCACACAGCAGTTCCTTATAGCTCAGCTCATTCAAGGGTGTAGTTTCCAATGTTTCTGTTTCCCACATGTCCTATCAACGAGCTCCATGTGCTTTTTTTTTTTTTTTTGCAGTTTTGGCCAGGGGCTGGGTTTGAACCTGCCACCTCTGGTATATGGGGCCGGCACCCTACCCCTTTGAGCCACAGGCGCCACCAGCACCATGTGCTCTTACCTAAAAGAAAGAGCGCCCCCTGGTGCTCCGGGTCTCCACCTCCTCTCAGCTACTTTGTGGTCTGTTCCCCTCATTTGCACGTTTTATTCCCTCTGCTAACTCTCTCCCACTTGAAGATCTCCAGTTGTCACAGGACGCACACCTCCTCTAACTACTTTCCCACCTCTCTGCTCCCATTCACAAGAGACCCCCGAAAAAAGTGGCCTATAAACACTTTCTCCGATTCCCCTTTTCTAGTCTCCATGGAAACTACCTCAGACTATAGCCCTCTTCAATTCAGACATGTTAAAACCTCTTGTCAAAATTACCAATGGCTTCTCTATGCTGCTAAATCCAATTTTTAAGGTACATTTTTAGTCCTTACCTTACATGACCTATTACTATTTTAGCAGATGATCACCCCAGTGCCCTTAAATACTCTATTCATTTGGCTTCAGATACTCCCTTGGTTTACTTACTTGAGTGGCACCCCTCCCTTTTAGAATTCTGTATTATGGAAACTGTCAAATGTATATAAAAGCAGAGCAATCATACAATGAATCTCTATGTCCCTAGCTCATGGTTTTAACAGCTGTCCACACTTGGACATTCTTCCTTAGGGTCCTGTGCTGGTTACTCTGAATCTTCTCAAACTTAGGAGTTCTCTAGTACTCAATACTTAAAATCTCTTTCGTTCTTGATCTACAAGATTCAACCAGTCTCCCAGTTTTAAATACCACATACAGGCTGACAACCCTCCATATTTAACTATAGCTTGAACTTCTCCCCTGAACTACAGACTCAACTATCCAATTGCTTCAACAAGACACCAATATGTCCAAAACTGAAACCAAATCCACTTTTTCTCCTCCTTCTTGCCTCCCTTAGCCTACCCCATCTCAGCTAAGACAAACTCAGATTTCTCCAGACAAAAACCTTAATTTATCCTTAATTCTTCTTATCATAGCTTATATCCAACCCTACCAGCTTCACCTTCAAAATATATCCGTAATCAATCCCTTCTCACAACCTTCACCTTTATTTCCTAGTCCAAGTTACCACACTCTCCCATCTCCCTGAACCCCCACTAACATTAAAATCAATGGTTTTGGTAACTACTCACAGAAACAATTAAAAATTACTATGAAATTTTTTTTTTTTTTTTTTGAGACAAGAGTCTCACTATGTTGCCCTCGGTAGAGTGCCGTAGCGTCACAGCTCACAGCAACCTCAAACTCTTGGGCTTAAGCAATTCTTTTGTCTCAGCTTCCCAAGGAGCTGGGACTACAGGCACCCACCACAATGCCCGGCTACTTTTTTGTTGCAGTTGTCATTGTTTAGCTGGCCCAGGCTGGGTTTGAACCTGCCAGCCTTGGTGCATGTGGTTGGTCCCCTACCTACTGAGCTATGGGCACTGTCTACTATGGAATTTTTAAAATTTAAGATTTTTCTGGCCAATTAAATTTTTCTTTTTTTTTGAGACAGAGTCTCAAGCTGTCACCCTGGGTAGAGTACCGTGGCGTCACAATTCACAGCAACCTCAAATTCTTAGGCTTCAGCAATTCTCTTGCCTCAGCCTCCAAAGTAACTGGGACTATAGGCACCCACCACAACACCCAGCTATTTTTGTTGTTGTTGCTGTTATTGTTTTTTTTTCCTTTAGCTGGCCCAGGCTGGGTTGAATCCACCAGCCTTGGTGTATGTGGCCGGTGCCCTAGCCGCTAAGCTATAGGTGCCACCCCCAATTAACCATTTTTGTGTGAAGGAGTTTTTTAAAAATTTAAGAAAAACTGCTAGAATAAAAACACATAAGGAACCCTGCAGGGGCGGCGCCTGTGGCTCAGTCGGTAAGGCGCCGGCCCCATATACCTAGGGTGGCGGGTTCAAACCCCGCCCCGGCTGAACTGCAACCAAAAAATAGCTGGGCGTTGTGGCGGGCCCCTGTAGTCCCAGCTACTCGGGAGGCTGAGGCAAGAGAATCGCTTAAGCCCAGGAGTTGGAGGTTGCTGTGAGCTGTGTGAGGCCACGGCACTCTACCGAGGGCCATAAAGAAAAAAACAAAAAAACACAGTCAAAAAAAAAGGAACCCTGCACATTGTGCTTAAGAATGTTTATATGAAAAAATGTACCCAAGATAAAAATGATGGGAACAATGTATCCTAGCAAAAAGACATGAGCCTCCCTTCCACCCCAGTAATTGGGCCTTTTCAAGCCTGCTTTTTGTGCTCTCTCAAGAGCTACTCCACAGCTTCCTCTGACCCACTAAGCTTTTCTAGTTTAAATGTAAGAATGTAATTACATAACTTAAGAAGTATTTTTGTCTAGGCAAAAAAAGTTTCCATTTTACATTAACTACAATTGTCAAATACAGCCCCCTATTTTGTTTCAGTGATGGTAATTCTTTCTGAGAAGTAAGTGCTACAACAGCACAGCACCTGGGCGCCGCTTTGATGATATTGTCCACCCGGAGAATCACCTCTGCTGCTTCAGCTGCACTCAAAAGAACTTGTCGCTTCACTTGAAAACTTTCTGTTATACCCAGTACAGACATATCTCCAATGGTACCTTCCCTCATATCTGAAAAGAAAAATTATTTACTGTAAGTAGTTTTAATAAATGAACTATCAAAATGCCTCTAATGGGGTGGCGCCTGTGGCTAAAGGAGTAGGGCGCCAGTCCCACATGCCAGAGGTGGCGAGTTCAAACCCAGCCCTGGCCAAAAACCACAAAAAAAAAAAAAAAAAAAAAAAAAAAAAAAAAATGCCTCTAATGATTTAATAAAATCATCCTATTATTAGTAAGATTACAGTGCCCAACTACTTGATTTAGTAAGCAGATCGGCTTATAGATACGCTCAAGGAAAAGCCTTTTGAAAAACTAGAAGGTCAACTACTGATTACCTGTATTTATAGACAGCAACAATGTCAAATAAAAAATTATACAGAAGACTTAGATTAATTTTCTACCTATTTTACCTGCACCTATTGCAAATTATTGCAAAAACTGTGCTCATTGTTCATAGCGTGTAATCTTAAGAATTGAAAGAAATTTAGTCATCTGAACTTCTCATTAATAATTCTATTTCATCTTCTGAAAGATGAATTGGCCCTCTATTATTTAACAACGATTATCTACCTACTTAAGACTATTCCTGGAATGTACTGTACAGCTTGTCAGAAGATTTTGCAATCTGAATTAAATCTGCCTCACTGGCCACTGTAATCTATGGATTGAAGATCTGTGCTCAAGAGGAATGCCTCAAAATAAGTTTACAATAAAATTAAGAGTTAACACTAATTTTAAAAGAAACATTAGTTTATACTTTTTTCAGACTAAGAGTACCATTTATGTATTTAAATCCTATGGTCCTTCTAACTGGTGTCATACCTCTTACGTAGTTAACATTTTTGGCAGTGTTGAGGATGTAAAGTTAAACATGGTTTCCCAGTATATACAATGGTTATGAAGCCATAGGCCACAGGCATCTTTTACAGTTACTATGAGAACTCTCATGTCCCCCCACCCTCCCCAGCGTGCGCACGCGTGCACACACACACACAAAAAAAAACACCCGGTGAAGAGAATTACTTTTAACAACTACACAAAGCTCCCCTGATTCCTTACCCAGCCCAGCAGTTACATTGCCTTCACTGTGAGCAGCCCGGAGCTGGGCCACCAGATCTGCACTGTCATAGCCTGCATTGTCAGCTATGATGGTTGGCAACTAGGAAAGAAAGAAAACAATTAACTACCTACTCTAAGAACCACTGATTTACTAAGTAGAAGGATAGCTAGTTAAAATTAAACCTTCAGAAACAATATAAAATGTGTTTCCTTTTAATTACCGCTCACAAAAAGGATATACTGCGGAATCAAATTTAAAGGCAGTTATTAACCAGTTCATTTTTAATTCATTTGAAAACTTTCAATACTCACAAAATTTAACTTCAGATTACTTATTTTTATTAACTTACCATTCTTAGTGCTTTAGCAAAAGACTCCATTGCAACAGCTTCTTTGCCTGGCGTTCTATTGGCAAGCTGCGTCACAGCATGGGCCATCAACATCTCAGAACAACCTACAGATTGCAATTCAAAAAAATACTGTTATGATTAGTTATTTTCAAGACACTGAATCAACTGACTTTCTTCAGATATGTCATCAAGGATTTCAAAATCAATTGCAAAGGCAATATTAACTTTCCGTAAGAACCACTAAAACCCCTTACTACACTTTAATAAAGGAAAATACATTCATTATTTTCTAAATGCACACCTCCTCCATAAACGGTTCTAGAATCCTTCACAGTCTGGGCAAGAACACACAGCGCATCATGCAAAGATCTTTCTGCTTCATCTAAAATTTGTTGAGTGGCGCCACGCAGAACGATGGTGCAAGCCTCCCCTAAAAGTGAGACATAACATTCTTCAGTTAGAGACCACTGGTCATGAAACACAAACAGTCTGCTACCTAATATCTATGTAGGATTGATTACAATATCAGGTTTTGAAAGCTGACACATCTTCACTACTTACTACACACTCTCTTCTATATATTCCATGTTTACAACAGCTCTAAGTAAACAAGAAAAAACCATGTTCACTAAGCCATGGTAGAAATGAGGCTGACCTCAAAAGGGACTGAAACAAAACATGGTATGTTAACACTCTATCGCCCTGGGTAGAGTGCAGTGGCATCACAGCCCATAGCAACCTCAAAATCTAGGGCTCAAGTGATCCCATCTCAGCCTTCGGAGTAACTGGGAGTACAGGTACCCACCACTATGCATGGCTAGTTTTTTCTATTTTCAGAAGAGATGGGTCTCACTCTGGCTCTGGTTAGTCTGAAACTCTTCAGCTCAAGCAATCCACCCACCTCAGCCTCCCAGAGTGCTGGGATTATAGGCAGGAGCCACCACACTCAGTCCTTAACTCTTGGGACTTAAAAGGTATAATTTCCTGGGAAATTGTAACCATCTTTCACTTCAACAGAGCCGCCTAACAAGGATTCAGACACCTTAAGCAGAATCTACATAGTCACTCACCAAGGGCAACCCCAGAAAAGTGAATGAGTTTGTCTTCTCCAATCATGACTTCCTCAATAAGTTTGCAACTTCCAAGCTTCACCAGTTCTGGGTGATCGAAGGTAGAGGCAATTTCACCACCTATAAACATGAATTCGTATCAATTAAATGCATGACAGATTTAAAATTCCTGTTTTCTAGCAAGCAGTAACATGTTACCTAACATTTAAAAAACTGTTGGCTCAGCGCCCATAGCACAGCGGTTAGGTGCCAGCCACATACACCAAAGCTGGTGGGTTCAAGTCTGGGCCGGGCCTGCTAAGCAACAATGACAAATGCAACAACAACAAAAAAATAGCTGGGCATTGTTGACGGGCGCCTGTAGTCCCAGCTACTTGGGAGGCTGAGGCAAGAGAATCGCTTATGCACAAGAGGTTGAGGTTGCTGTGAGGCCACAGCTCAGGGGCACATAGTGTCTCAAAAAAAAAAAAAAAAAAAATTGGTTACTATGTGCCAGGCACTTTTTACATACTTCATCTGGACTAATTATTGAATCTTTGCAACAATCCTCTGAGTTAGGCTCCATTATTATTTCATTTTACAGAGATAAAGAAGCTTCATTACCCAAGGTTACATAGCCAGGAAAAACATGAAGCTGGGATTCAAATGTGGCAGTCTTACTTCAGACCCATAAGAACAGACTGCAATATTACTTCCCAAAGGTTAAAGTGAGACTTGGAAACAGTTTACCTTTGAGTCCAAATTTAAATTCAGATTCTCTTGTGAATGTAGTCCAGAAGACTAAACCTTTATGATACAATTCCCAGCACAAGACATGAAAATATCTATCCTGATATATCAACTACACACTTCATGAGTTGCTTAAAATAATGAGTATCATTGTCTCTAATTATCAAAACAACTGTAAAGTCAGAATGCCCAAACAAGGCCTCGGAAAGGAGAAATGCACACCAAGACTCTCAGAGCAAATTTAATAAGTCAAGAGTAAAATTCACTTTAGTCCTTACATGTTCTTTTTTTTTTTTTTTTGCAGTTTTTGGCCGGGGCTGGGTTTGAACCTGCCACCTCTAGCATATGGGGCTGGCGCCCTACTCCACTGAGCCACAGGCGTCACCCATTTCTTTTTTGAGACACAGTCTTACCCTGCCGCCTTCAGTAGAGTGCTGTAGCGTTACAGCTCACAGCAACCTCCAGCTCTTGGACTTGAGCGAGTCTCTTGCCTCAGCCTCCCAAGTAGCTGGGACTACAGGTGCCCACCACAACACCTGGCTATTTTTTTGTTGCAGTTGCCACTGCTATTTTAGCTCGTCAGGCCCGGATTTGAACCCACCACCCTCAGCTACCCAGTGAGTTATAAGCACCGCTTTTTTTTGGTACTACAGGCGCCCGCCACAATGCCCATCTTTTTTTTTTGTGGTTTTTGGCTGGGGCTAGGGGGTTTGAACCCATCACCTCTGGCATACAGGGCCGGCACCCTACTCCTTGAGCCACAGGCGCCGCCCCAACGCCCATCTTATTTTTTTGTTGCAGTTGTCACTGTTGTTTATTCCGTCAGCCTCAGTGTATGTGGCTGGCGCTCTAACCCTTAAGTGTTATTTCTATTCCTATCTTCTCTCCAACTTCCACACTATAAATTGAACAAATCAGTCACTTCCTTTCCTTTTTTTTTTTTGAGACAGAGTCTCACTTTGTCACCTCCAGTACAGTGCCCTGGCATCACAGCTTAATTACACCAACCTCAAACTCTTGGGCTCAAGCAATTCTCTTGCTTTCAGCCTCCCAAATAGCTGGGACTAAAGGTGCCCGCCACAACGCCTGGCTATTTTTTTTTTTAGAGATGAGGTCTTGCTGTACCTCAGGTTGGTAATGAACTCTTGAGCTTAGGTGATCTGCCTATGTTGGCTACCCAAAGTGCTAGGATTACAGGCATGAGCCACCTCACCTGGCGCCTTTCCTATTTAGCCAAATAAAAGGCGGTTTCCCTTTTTTTTTAAATTAAATCATAGCTGTGTACATTAATGCGATCATGGAGCACCACACACTGGTTTTATAGACCATTTGACATATTTCCATCACACTGGTTAACATAGCCTTCCTGGCATTTTCTTAGTTATTGTGTTAAGACATTTATATTCTGTATTTACTAAGTTTCACATGTACCCTTGTAAGATGCACTGTAGGTGTAATCCCACCAATCACCCTCCTTCCAGCCATCCCCCCCCCTCCCTCTCATATTCTTAGGTTATAACTGGGCTATAGCTTTCATATGAAAGCCATAAATTAGTTTCATAGTAGGGCTGAGTACATTGGATACTTTTTCTTCCATTCTTGAGATACTTTATTAAGAATATGTTCCAGCTCCATCCATGTAAACATGAAAGAGGTAAAGTCTCTGTCTTTAAGGCTGCATAATATTCCATGGCGTACATATACCACAATTTATTAATCCATTAGTGGGTCTATGGACACTTGGGCTTTTTCTATGACTTAGCAATTATTAATTGGGCTGCAATAAACATTCTGGTACAAATATCTTTGTTATAACGTGATTTGGGGTCTTCTGGATATATGCCTAGTAGAGGAATTATAGGATTGACGGGCAGGTCTATTTTTAGATCTCTAAGTGTTCTCCAAACAGCTTTCCAAAAGGAATGTATTAATTTGCATTCCCACCAGCAGTGTAGAAGTGTGGGAATCCACATCCACGCCAACATCTCTGGTCTTGGGATTTTGTGATATGGGCTAATCTTATTGGAGTTAGATGATATCTCAAAGTAGTTTTTGATTTGCATTTCTCTGATGATTAAGGATGATGAGCATTTTTTCACGTCTGTAGGCTGTGCGCCTGTCTTCTTCAGAGAAGTTTCTCTTCAAGTCCCTTGTCCAGCCTGCGATGGGATCACTTGTTCTTTTCTTGCTTATACATTTTGAGTTCTCTGTGGATTCTGGTAATTAAACCTTTGTGGGAGACATAACCTGCAAATATCTTCTCCCATTCTGAGGGCTGTTTGCTCGCTTTACTTACTGTGTTCTTGGCTGTGCAGAAGCTTTTTAGTTTGATCAGGTCCCAGTAGTGTATTTTTGAAGCTGCTTCAATTGCCCGGGGGGTTCTCCTCATAAAATACTCACCAGATTTCTTCAAGAGTTTTCCCTGCAGTTTCTTCTAGTATTTTTATAGTTTCATGTCTTAAGTTTAAATCTTTAATCCAGTGAGAGTCTATCTTAGTTTATGGTGAAAGACGTGGGTCCAGTTTCAGTCTTCTACAGGTTGCCAGCCAGTTCACCCAGTACATTTGTTAAATAGGGAATCTTTTCCCCACTGAATGTTTTTAATTGGCTTGTCAAAGATCAAAATAACAGTAAGTAGCTGGGTTCATCTTTTGGTTCTCTATTCTGTTCCATACATCTACCTCTCTGTTTTTGTGCCAGTACCATGGTGTTTTGATCACTATCGATTTATAATATAGTCTGAGGTCCAGTAGTGTGATTCCTCCTGCTTTGTTTTTATTTCTGAATATCTTGGCTATTCGAGGTTTTTTTCTGATTCCATATAAAACGAAGTTATTATTTTTTCAAGATCTTTAAAGTATGACAGTGGACCTTTAATAGGGATTGCATTAAAACTGTATATTACTTTGGGTAATATGGACATTTTAACAATGTTGATTCTTCCCAGCCATGAGCATGGTATGTTTTTCCATTTATTAACATTTTCAGCTATTTCTTTTTTTTTTTTTTTGAGACAGAGCCTCGAGCAACTTTTTTTTGAGACAGAGCCTCAAGCTGTTGCTCTGGGTAGAGTGCTGCAGCATCACAGCTCACAGCAACCTCCAACTTCTGGGCTCAAGCAAGTCTCCTGCCTGCACCTCCCAAGTAGCTGGGACTATAGGCACCCGCCACAACGCCTGGCTATTTCTTGGTTGTAGCCATCATTGTTGTTTGGCGGGCCGCGGGCTGGATTCGAACCCACCAGCTCAAGTGTATGTGGCTGGCACCTTAGCCACTTGAGCCACAGGCACCGAGCCAGCTATTTCTTTTCACAGTTCTCTTTATAAAGATCTTTCACGTCCTTTATTAGATAAACTCCCAAATATTTCATCTTCTTTGGCACTACAGTGAATGGAATAGAGTCCTTAACTGTTTTTTCAGCTTGACTACCGTTGGTATATATAAAAGCTACCGATTTATGAATGTTGATTTTGTAACCTGAGACGCTGCTGTATTCCTTGATCACTTCTAAGAGTTTTGTAGTAGAATCCCTGGTGTTTTCCAGATACACAATTGTAACACCTGCGAAGAGCGAAAGTTTGATCTCTTCTGACCCTATATCTGGATACCCTTGATCGCCTTTTCTTCCCTATGGTAGTTTCCCTTTCAAAATCTTTTTCTTGGGCGGCGCCTGTGGCTCAGCGGGTAGGGCGCCGGTCCCATATGCCGGAGGTGGCGGGTTCAAACCCAGCCCCGGCCAAATTAAAAAAAAAAAATCTTTTTCTCTAGGGTGGCGCCTGTGGCTCAGTGCGTAGGGCGCCGGCCCCATATACCGAGGGTGGCGGGTTCAAACCCAGCCCCGGCTGAACTGCAACCAAAAAATAGCCGGGTGCTGTGGCGGGCGCCTGTAGTCCCAGCTGCTGGGGAGGCTGAGGCAGGAGAATCGCTGAAGCCCAAGAGCTAGAGGTTGCTGTGAGTCCTGTGACATCATGGCACTCTACTGAAGGCAGTAAAGTGAGACTCTGTCTCTACAAAAAAAAAAAAAAAAATCTTTTTCTCTAGCCCATTACTCTTTTAATAATGTGGATTCTGCACATTCTCAATCAACCTTTCTTTTGCAATTTCTTATGACACACCTGCTGAATAATTAATACTGTTACCCATTTTACAATACATTTTTAAAAAGACCCTGATCTTAGACCAAGGACAGTGGCTCACGCCTGTAATCCTAGCACTCCTGGAGGCCGAGGTGGATGGATTACCTAAGGTCACAGGTTTGGGACCAACCTGAGCCAGAGTGAGACCCCATCTCTAAAAACAGCCAGGTGTTGTGCCAAACACCTGGAATCCTAGCTACTTGGGAGGCTGAGGCAAGAGAATTACTTGAGGCTCAATGCCCGTAGCTCAGTGCTTAGAGTGCCAGCCACATACACTGAAGCTGGCGGGTTCAAACCCAGCCCCAGTCAGCTAAACCATGACAACAAAATAAAACAGCCGGGCATTGTGGCGGGTGCCTATAATCCCAGCTTCCTGGGAGGCTGAGGCAAGAGAGCTGCGTAAGCCCAAGATTTGAAGGTTGCTATGAGCTGTGATGCCATGGCACTCCATCGAGGGGAACATAGTAAAACTGTTTCGAAAAAAAAAAAAAGAGAGAGAGAGAGAGAATTGCTTGAGCCCAAGAATTTAAGGTTGCTGTGAGCTTTAACACCACAGCACTCTGAGGGTGACAAAATGAGACTGCCCTAAAAAAAACTCAGGTCTTCTAAATTCTTAATTTATACTCGTAATTTGTTTTTTTGAATCAGAGTCTCAAGCTGTCACCCTGGGTAGTGTACTATGGTGTAATAGTTCACAGCAACCTCCAACTCTTGGGCTCAAGCGAGGCTGTTGCTCCGGTTTTCCTATTTTTAATAGAGATGGGATCTCGCTTTTGCTCAGAACTCATGAGCTCTAGCAATCCACCTGCCTCCACCTCCCAGAGTGCTAGGATTACAGGCATGAACCACCATCATTTATACAGCTAACAGTTCTTTTTAATTTGGTTTGGAAATTTCAGATGAATATGACAGTCCTAGCGATTCTGTATCTCAAAACCCAGGTCTCCTTAATTCTCATTCCCAGATCCCAAACCAACTTTCCAACCTATTCATTCATTATTAGAGACCTAACATTTAGATGTAGGTTAATAAACTTCAGTTTTTCAAAGACTACTTAAAGATTATTATAAAAGCCATAATCACAAACAAGTTGTACTCTGTCATTAGAGTACATATCAGCTCTGAGCTGATATAGACATAATCATATTTAACTTGTGAACACAATTTTAACTCAACACAACTGGGATTTTATCTCTCATACTTCTACTGAGGGGCCTGGAGTATACTAGCTTTACCATACATTGCTAGATTATTTCATTTATCCAGTACATGAATGGTGGCTGATGCCTGTAATCCTAGCACTCTGGGAGGCCAAGGCAGGTGGATTGCCTGAGCTCTTGAATTTGAGACCAACCTGAGATACAGTGACCCCTCCTCTAAAAACAGCCAGGGAATTGTGGTGGGCACCAGTAGTCCCAGCTACTTGGGGGTTGAGGCAAAACAACTGCTTGAGCCCTGGAGTCTGAGGTTGCTGTTAGCTTTGACACCATGGCACTCTACTAGGAGAGACAAAGTGAGACTATGTCTCCAAAAAAAAAAAAAACATATTACTTCCAGAAATTTTTAAAAATTAACAAGTATGCAAGTACAAGCACTTGACCCACTCTTCAGCAGACAGTAGGTGTTCAATAAAAGTTACTATTATAATTGTACCACTATACAGAACACAAAGCATTCAATTACTCAACAGAAATAAATTAATAAATTCAATAAAGACTCCTCTAACCTCTAATTTGTTCAGATGATGTTTAAACTTACAGGTCTGTGAGGAAAAAAAATCCCAGTAAGCAGTAACGTAATAAAAAATCTTATACTTGTGGCAAACCTGGTATACAACTTGGTATATTAAAAATAGCGTAACTTGGGCAGTGCCTGTGGCTCAGTGAGTAGGGCACCAGCCCCATATACCGAGGGTGGTGGGTTCAAACCCAGCTCCAGCCAAACTGCAACAAAAAATTAGCCGGGTGTTGTGGCAGGTGCCTGTAGTCCCAGCTACTCGGGAGGCTGAGGCAAGAGAATTGCCTAAACCCAGGAGTTGGAAGTTGCTGTGAGCTGTGACGGCACAGCACTCTACCGAGGGTGATAAAGTGAGACTCTGTCTCCAAAAAAATAAAAAATAACATAACTTGGTATCCTTTAAAATAACTACAATAGTGGGATTAGAATGTTCAAAGTGAGAAGTGCCTGAGGCGATGCTAAGTGCCCCACTACCCTGATTTTACTCATCTTGTGCATCTGTAACAGAGTATCAGATGTACTCTAAAGATATACAACTATTATGTACCCATAACTAAAATAAAAATAACATTAACTAAATTAAAAATGTCCAGAAGTGCAAATGCCTCCTCTTAAAGAGACTTCTTTGTATTTTCTCATTTTTGAGACACTGTCACCCTTGTAGAGTTACACCCTTGTAGAGTACTGTAGCATCACAGCTCACGGCAACCTCAAACTCCTGGGCTAAGAGATCCTCTTGCCTCAGCCTCCCAAGTAGTAGGACTACAAGCCCTGCCTAACACCCAACTATTTCTTTTTTTTAGAGACAGGGTCTCACTCTTGCTTAGGCTGGTCTCCAACACCTGAACTCAGGCAATCCACCCACCTTAGCTTCCCAGAGTGCTAGGATTATAGGCAAACTTTTTTGTATGGTCATGAGTTGCATAAAGTTAACATTCAATAAATCCGAGAGTGACTATTATATTTGTGAAGAATCAATGCTTTTTTTCATACCTGTAACGAGAGCAAGGCGTTCTACGCCTGCAAAATCTGCATGCTCAATAGCCATGACACCAGCAGCACCAAAGAGCTGTTCAGGATAATTATAAATTAACTGCCTATAAATAAAATACATATAAAACATGCTTAAAACCGTTACTTCACAAGATAAACTAAGACTAAAAAACAAGAAACACTTTCACATCTCCAGTAATCAGGAGAAATGCAAATCAGAACATACTATTTCTCACCTGTACAATTTATAAATCATAGTAATAATGCACTCATGCTAGCATTGAAAACAGATTTTGTTATACTGCTACGATTATATAAATTGATCTCATAATTCTGAAAAGCAATTTAGCAATAACGCATCAAAAACCTTATTCTACCTTTTTTTTTTTTTAGGTAACAGTATCACTTGCTCACACTCAGTAGAGTGCTGTGGTGTCATAGGTCACAGCAACCTCATAACACTTGGGCTTAAGTGATCCTCTTGCCTCAGCCTCCAGAGTATCTGAGACTGTAAGTGTGTGCCACAACACCCAGCTAGTTTTTATATTTTTAGTAGAGACAGTGTCCCTTGCTCTGTGCCAGTGGCTGGTCACGAACTCCTAAGCTCAAGGGATCCACCTGCCTCAGCCTCTCAGAGTGCTAGGATTACAAGAGTAAGCACCGTGCCCAGCCCCTGATCTACATTTCTTGTAGAAAAATTAAGTCAGAGTGAAAAAAAGGAAAATATATTTATATGCTTTGATTTCTGAGAATCTGACATAAATTAACATTAGCAATAAAAAACTACATATTTAAAATTTTAAGATTTTTAAGGTTTTTTATAAGGGCTGGATGCAGTGGCTCACGCATGGAATCCTAGCACTCTGCCCAACATGGGTGAACTGCCAGAGCTCAGGAGTTTGAGACCAGCCTGAGCAAGAACAAGACCCCAACTCTAAAACCAGCCAGGTGTTATGACGGGCACCTATTGTCCCAGCTACTTGGGAGGCTGAGGCAAGAGCATCACTTTAGCTCAAGAGTTTGAGAATGCTGGCGGTGCCTGAATAGTGGTTAGGGCGCCAGCCACATACACCAAGGCTGGTGAGTTGGAACTGGCCCGGGGCCTGCTAAAACAACAATGATAATTGCAACAAAAACAAAAAAATAGCTGGGCGTTGTGGCAGACGCCTATAGTCCCAGCTACTTGGGAAGCTAAGGCAAGAGAACTGCTTAAGCCCAAGAGTTTGCGGTTAGTGTGACCTGTGACATCATGGCACTCTACCCAGGACAACAGCTTGAGACTCTGTCTCAAAAAAAAAAAAATAAAAAAAAAAAAGAATTTTTATATTTAACAATGAATCTTGCCAATGAACTAAATGTCCACCAGAAGAGTGTGTGCAAACCACAAAATTGTGGCCAAGTTATGAAAATCCAGAATTTTAAGTGAAGATATGCATCACAGTTCCTAAATAATCACTATTTAAACATAAATAATCCAATCTAAAGCACTTCCTTAAATTCCTCTCTTAGACTACAAATATCGTTGGCACAAGCACACACAGACCTGTTAATAAAGCAATTTATTCCATGCTTAAGAATGCGCTCCACTTTCTCCTTCATTTTCTCCTTCTCTGCATGTTCTATTTCTGCAACCTTTGCTGTAGAATCAACTCTTACCCGGGAACCAAATATCTAAGACAAAGAAAAGCATAATTAAAGCATCAGTTTCATTATTGTTATTCAAGAGTTCTACAGCATTTCAACATTTTTGTCAATATATATATCAAAAAGTGCACATACATGTTAAGTGCATGTATGTTCATACATACATCCCAAGCTTTTAAGGGAAAATGATTCCAACCTGAGTTTATATAGCAGTCAGCAATTAGAATTTCAAGAAATGTAGTTACATACCTTGATTTTGTCTGTATCCATTCCAGTATTTGCAATAAGAATTTTAGCATTTTCAATTCGCTTTGGTTGATTTACTCCAATTTTTTTATCCAATAGAAAGCCTACAATAAATTGAAGGGCACTATTGTGTTAAACATTTCAAAGACACCTTAGTAAACCTTATAAAACTGTTTTTATTAAATTACTATTTCAAAGAAAACACCTATGTCCAATTTACCAAGCTTGTAGAATCTACAAAACATTCCAATGGACCAGTGGTCACAAAATCAACTGAGTTATATAAAAAACAATATATGAAGGGGCGGCACCTATGGCTCAGTGAGTAGGGCACCAGCCCCATATACCAAGGGTGGCAGGTTCAAACCTGGCCTTGGCCTAACTGTAACAAAAAATAGCTGCGCATCATGGCAGGCGCCTGTAGTCCTAGCTACTCAGGAAACTGAGGCAAGATAATCGCCTAAGCCAAGAGCTGGAGGTTGCTGTGAGCTGTGATGCCACAGCACTCTGCTGAGGATGACAAAGTGAGACTGTCTCTCTCAAAAACAAACAAACAATATATGAAGCAAAAAATATAAGGGCACAGTACAGATAGTAAAAGCAAACAGTATTTTTAAACGTTTCCTTCAGATATATACTACAGGCTTGGTGCCCATAGCTCAGGGAGTAGGGTGCCGGCCACATACACCAACGCTGGTAGGTTCTAACCCAGCCTGGCCTGCTAAACAACAGTAACAACTGCAACCAAAGAACAGCTAGGTGTTGTGGCAGGTGCCTGTAGTCCCAGCTACTTCGGAGGCTGAGGCAAGAGAATCCCTTAAGCCCAAGAGCCTGAAGTTGCTATGAGCTGTGACGCCGCAGCACTCTACCAAGGATGACATAGTGAGACTCTGTCTCAAAAAGAAAAAACAATCAGATACATATTACACACAGGCATATGAGCTGTTAACAGAAAGACATTAGGTTAAATCTACCTTTATTAGCTTAAAACCAACACCACAAAAGAAGTTGTGAAGATTCAGAAACATAGGACATAGCTAGAAATTACTTAACTTCCTGAAGAACTCAGACTGATAATGAAATGAAGGAAACCGTAGTAAATGGAGTCAGATAAACCTGCCCCAACGTGCCCGTGACACTCACTGGCTAAGTGATCTTGGACAAATTATTCACCCAGAAGTCCTAATTATCAGCCTAGCCCTGTTCATGTAGAACCATCGTAAGCCTAATATTGTCCTTATGGGCATTTTTCAGTTATATCAGAAATTTTTTTATATTACAAAGCCATTATTAGGTCTGGTTTTCTGCTCTGTTCAGCTGAACCTAATCCTCATCACACCACCATAATATAGACCAAACGACTAAAATTCCTATTACAATGCCTGGCACAAAAGTGACATCCAAACATAGAAAGGTTCATGCTACTATCCTAGTTTTAATAATCCTTCTCTACCACCAGCCCCTATTACAGATCTACAGAGCCCTTTCATATAAATTTTACCAAGAACATTTTCAGAATTGATGTGTCTCTTTAAATGGAGACACACAACATACAGCAAAACCAAGACTCAAAAATCACAGGTAGGGCAGCGCCTGTGGCTCAAAGGAGAAGGGCGCCTGTCCCATATGCCAGAGGTGGCAGGTTCAAACCCAGCCCCAGCCAAAAAAAAAAACCACAGGTAAAAGCAAAAGTTGTAAAGCATAACCTAATCCTTTTTTCCTTCTTGGAGAATGGCTATACTTTCTATAGATCATCTTCTGAAACAGATACAAGGTGAAAAACTATATGCTAATTAGGCCAGGTTTGGTGGCTCACCCCTGTAATCCTAGCCCTCTGGGAGGCCGAGGCAGCTGTATTGCCTTAGCTCACAGGTTCAAGACCAGCCTGAGCAAGAGTGAGACTCCGTCTCTAAAAAAAACTGGCCAGCTACCAGGGAGGCTGAAGCAAGAGTATCACTTGAGCCCATGAGTTTGAGGTTACTGTGAGCTGCAGTGACCCTCGACTGCAATCCCAGCATTCTGGGAGGTTGAAGTGGGCTCAGGAGTTCAAAACGAGCCTGAGCCAAGAGGGAGATCCCATCTCTACAAAAAAGAAAAATTAGGGCACTGGCCCCACATGCCAGAGGTGGTGGGTTCAAACCCAGCCCTAGCCAAAAACTGAAAGAAGAAAAAAAAAAAAAAAAAGTATAAGTTTATGGGTGGCACCTGTGGCTCAGTGAGTAGGGCGCCAGCCCCATATACCGAGGGTAGCGGGTTCAAACCCAGCCTCGGCCAAACTGCAACCAAAAAATAGCCGGCGTTGTGGCGGGCGCCTGTAGTCCCAGCTACTGGGGAGGCGGAGACAAGAGAATCACGTAAGCCCAAAAGCTGGAGGTTGCTGTGAGTCGTGTGATGTCCTGGCACTCTACCGAGGGCGGTAAAGTGAGACTCAGTCTCTACAAAAAAAAAAAAAAAAAATTTTTTTTTGAATAAAAAAATAAAAAGATTTAAAATTAGGCAGAGCATGGCGGCTCACACCTCTAATCCCAGCACTTGGGAGGCTGAGGTGGGTAGATTGCCTGAGTTGACAGGTTCGAGACCAGCCTGAGCCAGAACAAGACCCCCCACCTCCAAAAAAACAGCTGGGCGTTGTGGCGGGCACCTGTAATCCCAGCTACTTGGAAGGCTGAAGCAAAAGGATCACTTGAACCCACGAATTTGAGGTTGCTGTGAGGTAAGGCACCAAAGCACTCTACTGAGGGTGACCAAGTGAGACTCTGTCTCAACAAAAGAAAAAAAAAAGAAAAAGAAAGAAAAATTAGTTAGATGTTGTGACAGGTATCTGTAATCTCAGCTACTCTGAAAGGCTAAGGCAGGAGGATCACTTGAGCCCTGGAATTTGAGACTGCTGTGAGTTACGCTGATGCCACAGCACTCCAGCCTCTTGGGGCAACAGAGTGAAATTCAATCTCAAACAAAACAAAAAACAATGGTTGCTAAGACTCATTTATCACTCCTCAAAAACCAGATCTTTCTGCTGAGCATGGTGGCTTATGCCTGTAATCTTAACACTCTGCGAGGCTGAAGCAAGTGGACTGCTTGAGCCTAGGGGTTCAAGACCAACCTGCAAGAATGAGATCCGATTTCTACTAAAAATAGAAAAAATTAGCCAAGCATAGTGGTGTACCCCTGTAGTCTCAGCTACTTGGGAGACTGAGGCAAGAAGATTGCTCAAGCCCAGGAGCTTGAGGTTGCTCTGAATTACGATGCCATGGCACTCTACCCAGGGCAACAGAGTGAGACTCTTTGTCTCAAACCCCCTCCCCTCAAAAAAAAAACTAGAGTCAGCCCTCAGTATACCCAGGGGACTGGTTCCAGGACCTCTGTAGCTAACAAAATCAGCAAATACTCAAATCCCACTCAGTCCTAAAGAACCAGTGGATACAAAAGGTACTGCACCCCCCTCTTCACACATTGAGAATACTGTATTTTCCATCCAATTTTGGCTACAGATGCAGAATCTTGGCTATACAGGGCTGGATGTATTAAAAATAAGATTTAATATTATTTTCTAAAAAATAGTAGAAAAACCAAGTATAGGTGGACCCACAAAGTTCAAGCCTATCTTGTTCAAGGGTCAACTATATAATCTCAATAACCTAACTTACCCAGACCTTTCCTAGAAAATACAAATAATCCTTGTGAAAGAGCCTTTTGACAACAGCTGACTTCTAATAAAAGCAAACCACAATTTCTCCAAACTTCATGGTATAAAATAAAACCTAGAGGCAAAGAAATTGCTGGAATGGTGTGGAAAGATGAAGTATACTGTCAATAAAATGACAAAAATAGTTTGCAATATGATTTATATCCTTAAAGAGAAGTTCACGGCTGGGTGCTGTGGCTTGTGCTGTAATCCAGCACTTTGAGAGGCAGAGGTGGTAGGAAACGCTTGAAGCCAGGAATTTGAAACCATCGGAAGCAACATGGCAGGCCCCCTCTCTAAAAAAAATAGAAAAAATTAGCAGAGTATGGCAGAGTGTACCTCTAGTCCCAGCTATTTGTGAGGCTGAGGCAAAAGAATCGCCCGAGCCCAGGAGTTTGAGGTTATAATGAATTATGACTCTAGCTCAGGCAACAGAGCAAGAACCTATCTCCAAAAAAACAGAGACAAGTTCACTTTTTTTGTAAAGTGTCACTTCTCCCAATTAACTAAAAATAGAATTCACTCAATATTCAGCTGTCAGCATCTGATCAAAGTATATTTCTTGTATTTGATATTCGTACATACCTTCATCTAAATAGGAATCTGCCAGACTTCCTCCTAGCTTCTTGATGACATGAATTGCCTCCAGATTACCAGAGCCTTTTAGTCTGAGAACAGCTTCCACAGCTAACTTAGTAAAGTGGTCTTTGTGATGAGTAAGAAGTTTTGAGGATAATGTTGTTCCCGCAATATTCATTAGATCTTGACGGAATTTAACCTCATCAGAACTAAAACCAACCAAACAAAAAGAAACTTATGTTTGTTCTTAAAAATGCTTACCCAAAGATTATCAATCCTAACTTTTCAAAAATTTTTATCCAGATAGTCATATGACAACAGATAACTTTACCCTACACTTTCAAGCCTGGAAGTCATATGAAAAGAATTAAACCTCACTAGTAATCAGAAAAAACAATTGAAGGATATTATTTTGATTATTTTCCCCGCCAAACTGACAGACAAAAAACAAAACAGAAAAGGAACATAAGCAAATAACTATCGAGTGTCATCAAAAATGCAGGAATACAAACATTATTTCACAGCTAGTGAGAGTATAAATTAGCTTTTCAGTCATCAAGCATGTTAGAAAAGAACATTAAATGCTCAGAACACTAATACTGTGGTATACCAACCCATGATCAACTGCGGAATGCAACAGGGCCTCTCTTGCAGCCTTTGTAGCGTCTCTCCAACCTGCAATGATGGTCTGTGGATGAATCTTTTTTGCAATTAAAGATTCTGCTTCCTATTAATAAACAGTTACAGAAATAACAATTACAAATAGAAAGTGAATAAACACTCATCAACAGTAAAGATGCAGAAAGTAAGGACTTGATTACTTCTGATATTCAAAACCACAACAGCAAACAAGTTTAGAGTTGCTCAGTTGCTCTTACTCTTAGTAATTCTGCTGCTAAAACAGTAACAGAGGTAGTGCCATCACCAACTTCATCATCTTGAACTCTTGACATATCTAAAAAAGAAATCAGTTATCAAATCAAAATTATTTCTCTGTAGCTTACTAAGTCTCCAAAAATACCCACTTCCAATCTAAATCTCACTTGTTAAGAAACATTTATAGGGCGGCGCCTTTAGCTCAGTGAGTAGGGCGCCAGCCCCATATACCAAGGGTGGCGGGTTCAAACCCGGCCCCAGCCAAACTGCAACAACAACAAAATAGCCAGGTGTTGTGGTGGGGCATCTGTGGTCCCAGATACTCAGGAGGTTGAGGCAAGAGAATCGCCTAAGCCCAAGAGCTGGAGGTTGCTGTGAGCTGTGACGCCACAGCACTCTACCAAGGGTGACAAAGTGAGACTGTCTCTATTAAAAAAAAAAAGAAAGAAAGAAACATTTATATATAGACTCACCAACTAAAACTTTAGCTGCTGGATTGTCAACACCAATGTTTTTGAGAATGGTTGCACCATCATTGGTTACCATAAGAGAAGCATCTCGTCCACTACTTAAGAGAATTTTGTCCTAAAAGGAAAATTATTTGTTTCAAGACAAGACATAAGTACATCCTAAAAAGTCCACGAGTCAGAACCAATGCTCCCATATGCAAGTGTGTAAACACTCTAATATCCATCATTTTGGCAGTAGTCAAATATTTTCAGTGCCTGTGCCCTGTGACTAAACCTTGGCATCTACCTGTAGAAACACTAGAAGCACAGGGAGACACAAACCAGATTTCTGTCAGCACTGTCAACAGCAAAAAGAATGTAAAAACCTAAATGTTCACAATACGGTCATAATTATATAACAATTAAATTATAGAATAATCAAGCCACAAAATATTATTTGACAGTTATTTGCTTACGATGAAAGGAATTTTTAAGACCAAACTTAAGAAAAAATGCTTTACTTAATAGACATTACTTCTTTAGCACAATATTACATGAGAATATGTAAGAAACACATAATACATATACATAATGTCTACAAAAACGAACAAAAAAATATTGGGAAGGCTTAGCACCTATAGCTCAGTGGCTGCGGTGCCAGCCACACACCGCAGTTGCCGGGTTCGAACCCAGCCAGGGCCTGCCAAACAATGACAACTACAACCAAAAAAATAGCCAGGTGTTGGGGCAGGTGCTACTTGGGAGGCTGAGGCAAAATCGCTAAGCCCAAGAGTGGGAGTTTGCTGTGAGCTGTAACGCCACAGCACTATCCCGAGGGTGACATAATGAGACTGTCTCAAAAAAAAACTAATTAAAAAATATATACATATATATGGAATATGTACATGCAAATGATAACAGTGGCTGCCACCAGGAAAAGGTGTGGGATTGGGGATGGCGACCCAAGGGGAATTTCATTTTTAAAAGTGATATTCCTCTTACTCTTATAATTAAGAATTAAATGTTTGTTATTACCTTTTATTTCCATTAAGGGCTACAAAACTATATTAAACCTTAAAGAAATTCTCAACTTTTCTTACCATGCCCTTGGGTCCCAATGTGCTCTTTACCAAGTCTCCAATGGCAATGGCACCGATAAAAGATGACTGGAGTAAAGACATCAGATAGTCAGAATTGATTTTACAGAAAAGAGTACAATTCATATTTAAAAGGATGAGGAGAACAAGGCTTACCAGACGAGCTGTCTCTGCTCTCTCTTCATCAGCTCCAGCCTTGAAGATGTTTACAGGTGCGAGGGAGAGGGACGCCTACAAAATAGAACCGTTCAGTCTGATTAGTACTTTAACATATACTCGGTGTCTCCCAGTAGCCTGACAAGTAGAAAGCGAAGAGAAAATTCACTTAAAACAGTGTTGAATTCTCAAACATCTGAAGCCTCCGTCATTTGAACGGCCGGAGGGAAGGATTTAAAGGAGAGCATCATGGAGCTTTTTGGATTTACAAAGGCGCCGAGAATATAAATTATGCCCCGGAGAGATTAAGTACAAGACGCAACACGTTCGCGAACCACGAAGCAGGCGGTGGTCGCAGGACACCTGCATGACCCCGCCCGGGGGCGACGGAACGCGTGGCCTCCATCTTCCTCCACGGACGGCTCCGCCCCAAGAGGAAGGGCGGAGCCGGCCCGGAGCTAGAAACTTCTAGCTACAGGGGAGGCCCGGGCCACGCGGCCCCGGGCTGCGGACAGGCCGGGTCAGAATGCGCCCCCGGCCCTACGGCCGGCCCCTCCCCACGGCCCACAAGCAGGCACCGCCGGCAGGCCCACGCCGCTCGGCCTGCGCCATGTGCGGCGGGCTTCGGAGACAGATACCGGGAGCCCGCGACGCCGGGAGGACAGAGCCAGTGGTGGGGTGGCAGGGCACAGTGGCGCAGGGGACAGGAGACAATGGGCCAGGCGACACTGGGCCAGACTCACCATGGTTCTGAGGACTTCAGCACGGACACGTCTCTCTCAGCTCGCACCACCGGGCCCGCAGCGAACAGAAAGCCGGAAGTGACGCTGCTTGTCTTCCTGCAGGGGGCGGGGCCCGGCCAGCGCGCCGCGCCCGCCTGCCCCCACCTCCGCCAGGGGGCTGCCATTTTGAGAAGAGCGCCTGGGGCTGGAAACACCGCGTCTGTCGCTAGAGGGCGGGGCCTCCGCTGGCGCTCCGCCCCCTGGGGGGTTGCCGCCGGGGGCGGACTCGGAGTGGATAAGCTGACGACATAGGAGCCCTGACAGGGGAACGGCCGCCATAGCAACGGACTTCCCTCTTGGACTTTTAATTTTTAACTTAAATCTTTAAAAATTTATACTAAAGTCACGGTAAAGAGTTACGTACTTCTAATAAGCATAAGTGAACATAATTCACTTGCCTCATTACTTCCTCTCCCCAGGGACAATCATTTTCAACTTTTTCCAAAAAACATTGTTTTGGTTATTTATTGTCATATTCCTAAATATCGTTATTATTTTGATTTTAAACGTTATTTATTGGATACGACAGAAGACTTACTTTCCTTTGAGCTATTAACGCTGTTTCTAATAGGACGTTTGGGAGGCACCCGAGGAAGGCGCGGAGTTGCAGAACGACCTTGGGGCCTGCAGACTCCTTTCCAGGAGGTCTTACGTTGCATTCTTTTTTTTTTTTTTTTTTTGCAGAGTCTCACTTTGTCACCCTCGGTGGAGTGCTGTGGTATCACAGTTCACAGCAACCTCAAACTCTTGGGCTTAAACGATTCTCTTGCCTCAACCTCCCAAGTAGCTAGGACTAAAGGCGCCTGCCACAACACCCAGCTATTTTTTTTTTTTTTTTTTTTTTTTGTAGAGACAGAGTTTCACTTTATTGCCCTCGGTAGAGTGCTGTGGCGTCACACGGCTCACAGCAACCTCCAACTCCTGGGCTTCAGCGATTCTCTTGCCTCAGCCTCCCGAGTAGCTGGGACTACAGGCACCCGCCAAAATGCCCGGCTATTTTTGGTTGCAGTTTGGCCGGGGCTGGGTTTGAACCCGCCACCCTCGGTATATGGGGCCGGCGCCTTACCGACTGAGCCACAGGCGCCGCCCCCAGCTATTTTTTTGTTGCAGTTTGGCCAGGGCTGGGTTCGAACCCACCACCCTCGGTATATGGGGCGGCACCCTACTCACTGAGCCACAGGTGGCGCCTCTTATGTTGCATTCTTTTTACCCCTTCAATAATACGTTCTTTAAAAAATGTCTTGATGGAAATGAACATCAATCTACATATTTTCAGTTTATTGAAAACAAACTTAATTTTCTACTTTCTTTAAGTTGACTCCCTAAGATGTCTGAGGCGAAATTTTGTTTTTAAAAAAATGTGTTAGCCGGGCACGTTGGCTCAGCCTGTAATCCCAGTGGTCTGGGAGGCCGAGGCAGGTGGATCCCCTGAACTCACAGGTTTGAGACCAGACTGAGCCAGAGCGAGACCCCCATCTCTAAAAATAGCCAGGCATTGTGTCTGTTACCTACAGTCCCAGCTTCTCTGGGGGCTGAGGCAACAGAATTGCTTGAGCCCAAGAGTTTGAGGTTGCTGTGAGCTATGATGTCACAGTACTCTACCCAGGGTAACAAAACAAGACTCTGTCTCAAAAAAAAAAAAAATTTTTTTTTTTTTGTTTTCTACTTTAATAGGCGGATCCCAAATAAAATTGGGATAAAAGTCATAATGAAAAACCAAGATCCCTGCATAATATTGAAAAAGGCTGTTTTACTTGTGTGCAAAATTACATCTTCTGGCAGGAAAGCCTAAGACTATAGGTGATAGGGAAACCAGTACCCCTTCCCTATCAGGCTTTGCAGGAGAAGGGGGAACATGGCATTTGCTTGGGGACAGAGAAGCAGGCCCATACCACCTTGTGGAGCTGAGGCTAGAGACAGCTAGGCTTCTATTATGAGACCCTTGAAAATTTGTCCTTTCTCCATTGCATCTCTTAACTCTTCCTCCTTTCCTACCATCTCCTCCTTTAATGCCTCTCTGATACCCAAGCTCAGGTTCTAGACCGGGGCTGCACAAGCTTGAATTTCAGCTCTTTCATACCCCAGTTCCTAGTTTTGTAATCTTGGGTGGATTCCATAGGCTCTTTAAATAAATTAATTGATGGGCATTTCAGAGATGATCAACTTGCTGGTTTACCAAAAACAATCTTTTTAGCTATTTATAAATTTTATAACAATGTGTATTAGACGGGTTACAGGATCTGAGGAGGTGGTGAAACCTTGGGAATACATTTGTGTGTGATATTTTGACTTTCTCCTTGTTCATCTCTCTGCCCCTTGCTCTTTGCTTCTCTCCTTTTTTTTTTTAGACAGTCTCACTCTGTTGCCCAGGGTACTGTGTTGTCAACCTAGCTCACAGCAACCTCAAAGTTTTGGGCTCAAGTGATCCTCCTGCCTCTGGTTCCTAAGTAGCTTGGATTACAGGTGATCACTGCAATGCCCAGCTAATTTTTCTATTTTTTGTAGAGATCGGGTTTCGCTCTTGCTTAGGTTGGTCTCCAACTCCTGGGCTCAGGGGATTCTCCCACCTCTGCCTCCCAGAGTGCTCAGATTACTTGAGACAGCCACTGCCCAGCCTCTTTGCTAACCCCTCTCCTTGCCTTCCCAACTTTGTGACTCTCTCCTTTCTGTGTTCCTGTTTCTTCCTCCCTCTGCCCCAGCATGAACTGGCTCTCAGTGAGTTGGCTTTAATTGGCACTAGATTCCAGTTGTATCACCTCTTTGTGCCTTGATTACCTGGTGTGTAAAATGGGAGATAATAATTCCTATCTCACTCACCTGTCCCAAAGACTAAATTGCTTAGAACAGAGCCTGTCCCATAGTAAGCTCTCAGTTTAGCTCAGCCATTGTTACCATTATTTTATCTCCAATCTTCCAGTCAGCTTTGTTAAGCCTTGTAGCCAAGGCTGGATGTTCTTGTTGTGATATTGAACTAGGAAAGCACCATAGCAAACTGTTATTTGATGACCAGAGGTAGTTTGGGGGCCAGGGTGGCGTCATGATTTGTAGTGAAATAACTAGCTGAAGTGGCAAATCACCACTAGAAGAGAGTTAAGAACTTGTCAACTTTGCTCAGGAACGCGGAGAACACCTGGGGAGGGAAAGAGGATAAGGGATGGGGAGTCAGTAGTCATACCAAGTTAGGGTCCACCTAGCAGGGGTCCTCAAACTGCGGCCCGCGGGCCGTATGAGGCGGTATGATTGTGTTTGTTCCCGTTTTGTTCTTTTACTTCAAAATAAGATATGTGCAGTGTGCATAGGAATTTGTTCATAGTTTTTTTTTTTTTAAACTATAGTCCGGCCCTCCAATGGCCTGAGGGACAGTGAACTGGCCCCCTGTTTAAAAAGTTTGAGGACCCCTGAGTCTAGACCCTCGAAAATTACGCACAATTCTAACATTTGGTGGTTTGCCAACAAAGGGACACTCAAGTCTTAAGAGATTAAGGTCACGATCATCTTTAAGGTAAGTTGATGAAATGTTCATGTAAGTACTTTGTAATTGTTAAAGCAGTGCCCAAGTCAAAATTCCAAATTTCGATGGAAAGAATTTACCACTATCCAAGCAATGCATTGCTTTGGATTATGTTGTTACATTTGTTGATTCTGTTTGTTTCAGCAAGCTTCTGGATCCAGCGGTTCACAATAGGGATGGTATATGGAAGCCCTTGAGGCTATAAAAATGATTGAGAACCACCAGTATAATTTGTTACAGTGTGGGAGGTGGAACCGTGGGTCCTGGGACACTCATCTCATGGAGTGTCCTTCACAGCAAAAACTTGTTCCATACTATTCTGTGATGGCCAGGCACTGGCCTGTACAGGCTCATGCCTGTAATTCTAGCAACTCTAGGGGTCCGAGGTGGGAGGATCTCTTGAACTCAAGAGGTCAAGACCAGCCTGAGAAGGTGGTGCCAGTAGCTCAGTGGGTAGGGCGCCAGCCACATTCACCCAGGCTGGCGGGTCAGATAAACAATGACAACTACAACCAAAAAAAAAAAAAAAAAATAGCCGGGCATTGTGGTGGGCACCTGTAGTCCCAGCTACTTGGGAGGCTGAGGCTAGAGAATCGCTTAAGCCCAAGAGTTTGAGGTTGCT
The DNA here is from genome assembly GCF_027406575.1 of Nycticebus coucang. Taxonomy (NCBI): domain Eukaryota; kingdom Metazoa; phylum Chordata; class Mammalia; order Primates; family Lorisidae; genus Nycticebus; species Nycticebus coucang. The sequence goes on from NC_069782.1 coordinate 53,751,604, forward strand.
GTGAGCTGCGACGCCACAGCACTCTCCCAAGGGCAACATAGTGAGACTCTGTCTAAAAATAAATAAATAAATAAATGAAGACCAGCCTGAGCAAGACAAGACCCATCTCTACTAAAAAACAGATTAGCCAAGCATTGTGGCAGGCACTGTAGTCCTAGCCACTCAGGAGACTGAGGCGAGATCACTAGAACCCAGTTTGAGACTGCTGTCAGCCAGGCCGATCTAGCCTGAGGCAACAGAGTGAGGGTTTATCTCAAAAAAAAAACAAAAAAAACAACCAAAGCAGCAAAGACAAAAAACAAAAACATCATACATGACTTTCAGAGATTCCACACAGGTTTACTCACAGAGGTGAATAACCTGTTTATAATGTGATGAGCCTAGAAACTGATGTTTACATGGATACAGGCCTTTCCGAAGTTTTAATATAAAACTTATAGACATGCAAACGAGGTGGATATAGAGAAAAAACAGATTATAGCTTATTTCTGAGAGAACTTTATTGAGTTATTCAACCATTTTGGAAAAAAAAAATCACATTATTGAAGGCAATACTGTTTATGACATTGGAGTCACCAATATGATATCCAAAGTTCTTTAAGTAAATCACTGACCACAACTACTTATGTTTTTATTATAATTTTCCATTATCTTTCCTTTCTATTACTAGGCATTGTATTATTTTTTGAGACTACAAATGTGGTTAGGTTGTATTAGCAACAGTTTTCATTTGAAGAGATTAATGGCAGTTTACAAAGTATTTGTTATGAAAAGGATGTGTTGGGCGTGAGAGAGCTAAAAAACTTTGGGGTTGTACTTAAATGCCCAGTTTGGGTGTGGAGAGAGTAAAAAATTTATGCACTTTTCCCAAGAGTTCTAATAATGACCATTTATCAGGTATATATATATATATATATATATATATTTTTTTTTTTTTTTTTTTTGCCGGGGCTGGGTTTGAACCCACCACCTCCGGTATATGGGGCCAGCACCCTACTCCTTGAGCCACAGGAGCTGCCCCATTTATCAGGTATTTGAACAGTGCCTGGCACATAATAAGAACTACTCCTCTGTGCATAGGAAGGCAGATGGGAGCAGAGATAGAAGTAACCAGCTTTCTTTTTTTTTGAGACAGAGTCTCACTATGTCGCCCTCAGAAGAGTGCTGTGGCCTCACACGTCACAGCAACCTCAAACTTGGTCTTAAGTGATTCTCTTGCCTCAGCCTCCCAAGTAGCTGGAACTACAGGCACCCGCCACAATGCCCAGCTATTTTTTTTTTTTTTTGGTAGAGACAGAGTTTCACTTTATGGCCCTAGTGCCATGGCATCGCACAGCTCACAGCAACCTCCAACTCCTGGGCTTAAGCAATTCTCCCGCCTCAGCCTCCCAAGTAGCTGGGACCACAGGCGCCCGCCACAACACCCGGCTATTTTTTTTGTTGCAGTTTGGCCGGGGCCGGGCTCGAACCCGGCACCCTCGGTATATGGGGCTGGCACCTTACCGACTGAGCCACAGGTGCCGCCCCCCCCCCAGCTATTTTTTTTTGTTGCAGTTGTCACTGTTATTTAGCTGGCCTGGGCTGGATACGAACCCGCCACCCACGGTGCATGTGGCTGATGCCGTAACCACTGTGCTTGCTACGGGTCCTGAGCTGTAACCAGCTTTCTATTTCTGTACTTTGGGCCTGGCTAGTTTGCATGGAACTTTGTTTTGTACAGTTGTAGGAAATGTCATAATAAAATAAGGTATTCTGAAAGGCTGTCATTTATAATGTCTTTAAAAAGGTCGCTCAGCTTTGTTGAGGAAGTTGTTGACAGAAACCCGGAAATCATCTATCCAGCCAGCAACATACTGGACAGCTGGACCCAGACTGTGCAGTCAGTCCCCAATGGAACGCACCATGCTTTTCTTTGTACCTATAATCCTCAGATATCGGCACCACCAACTAGCTAGCCACCTAAGCCAGAAAACCGGAGGTTATCCTTGACCCTGCCACTTCCCTCATTCCCTTTGTTGGTTAGAGGCCCTGATTGTTTTTCCTTGAGGCACTCTGTTACATTGGTGGCCCAGGATAACTTATACCTTTGATCTTCATAATTTAACAGAATGTAGCAAAAGTGACATTGTGCCAATTCTGGGGTTTGGTCTCAAGAAAGCCTAGCGGTTTTTCTACTTTTGTGCCCTTGGGAACTATAAGCTGACATGTAAAAGACCACTGAAGAAAGACAAAAGACCAAGTGGAAGAAAACTAAGGAACCCAGGTGACATCCAGAACTGAAGTTCAGACAGGAGCTGCTCCAGCCAGTCCCTAGCTGTCTGAATCACACTAGCTGGGGCACAAAATGTGAGTGAAGCAGCCAGCATCCAGCTACCACATAGCGTAGACACCAGATGAACCATCTCTGCTGTGCCCTGCACGCCCTGGCTGCTGCTGTAAGCTACCAAGTTTTAAGGTGGTTTGCCGCCCAGCACTAATCTGAATGGTGCTTAATGACACCCATAGGCATTTATCAAGTCTTGCCTCCATTTCTGACAAAGGCTACTAACCGGTCTCCCTGCCTTAGTCAAATGCCATGCCCTTCACTGTATCCTCCACATTGTCAGAGTAATCTTTTTTTTTTTTTAAGACAGAGCTTCAAACTGTCACCCTGGGTTGAGTGCTGTCCCATCACAGCTCACAGCAACCTCCAACTCCTGGGCTCAAGCAATTCTCCTGCCTCTGCCTCCCAAGTAGTTGGGACTACAGGTGCCCGTCACAAGGCCTGGCTATTTTTTGGTTGCAGCCATTGTTGCTGGCGGGCCTGAGCTGGATTCGAACCCGCCAGCTCAGGTGTATGTGGCTGGTGCCTTAGCTGCTTGAGCCACAGGCATCAAGCAGGAGTAATCTTTCTAAACTATCATTTCTTCAAAGTCTACAATCCTTCAAGTAAGTTCTCTCACCTTAAACAAAAACTCCTCAGCATTCTGTATGACCTCTCCTGTGGCTCCCTTCTTCTCTACCCCTGCCCGTCTCCCCTTTGCACTCTCTGCTCTAGTCACAAGGAGACTCTTGCTGCCATTAACACCTGCTCTCCCTTCTCCCTAAGCCGTCCTCACCTCCTCTAACCTGTGAAGGCTCTCATCAAAACCTCAGGCATTGCCTCCTCTAAGAAGCTTTGCTTGAAAACCTCCATCCTTAGGCTGAGTTGGAAGCCCTTTGAGTACCTTTATCACCCCTGTTGCATGAAGAACTGGAGTGACAATTTTCTCATCTGTTGCCAGCTAGTGCCATTCCCATAGGATCAGAGAATTCATTGTCTGCAGTATGGCTTGTGCTGGTTTCGCTCCAGGGAAGAAGGGCTGCTCCAAATTATAAATGTTTTTAAAGCCAAGGATATACACAGGGCCTAGTTCATGGTCATTTGTTAAATAAAAAGAACACATGAAGAGCTACCATTCTTAAAATAGCTTCAAAGAAAAAACAAGAAAATAATCCAAAGAGGTTTTTTGATTTCTGAGAACAAATGTCCAGGTTCTCCAGGGAGCAGTCTCTGCCACATACATGGCGAGCGTCCATCATCTGTGGACACGTCTATCTTGGCTAGCTGAGGTGCCTCAGGCCTGTAATCCCAGAGGCCAAGGCAAGTGGATCACCTGAGCTCAGGAATTTGAGAGAGCCCTGTCTCTACTAAAACCAGAAAAACTAGCTGGGCATTGTGGTGGGCAGCTGTAGTCCCAGCTACTCAGGAAGCTGAGGCAAGAGGATCACTTGGGCCCTAGAGTTTGAGGTTGCTGTGAGCTTATGACGCCACGGCACTCTACCCAGAGTGACAGAGTGAGACTTTTTTGAGACTTTTACAGTCTCAAAAAAGAAAAAACATAGAATATTTGACACATTTTCATCTCATTAGTTGACATAGCCCTCCTGGCATTTTCCTAGTTACTTTGCCAAGACATTTACATTTCATATTTGCCAAGGCTCACATGTACCCTTGTAAGATGCACCACAGGTATGGTGCCCCATGATCATATTGATGTACACAGCTATGATTTAATATAAAATAAATAAATAAATACATAAATAAATACACATGAATCTGAAAATAAAAAAAAAAAAGAAAATTGCTTTTTATAAAGAAGCCTAGTTTTGCTCAAAGCATTTAGGTCAGTTCTGTAAATGGCAGGCTCACAAATAACATCATTCTCTTTAATTTGTTCATTAAAAATACTGGGATCACTATTAACATTTGATATTCTATATTTTTCATGTGGTTTTGCATCTATAATCATCTTCCCCCATATAAGACATATGTGACTTATAGACAATTGAGAATAAATCATAACTTATACAAAAGAAAAAAAAAAAAGAAAAAACAAACGTCTCTATCTTGAACTGTACTCAATGAGGCTTTACACTGTTACTCAGTGGTTAAAAATAGGTCTGGGCTCCCAGAAATGAGAACTATTAGTTTGAATGACCATACAGATAAAACTGGGAGCTTTTCAATTACTACAATTTCATTTCAGTGAAACACGTCATCTTCAACTTATTACATATGTTGACTGTGAAAATGGGAGTCAGTGATATGAGGCTTAAGAAATAAAGTCCCTATCATAAAGTTTCAAGTGAAATGTGAAATATAAATACAATAAAGCTTTAAATAGGTATTCAACAAAACTTTTATTGGGGTTTTATTGCAATCTAATTTCAGCAACAAGGGAAAGCAGCCCCTAAGAACTCCAGTCAGACTTTCTCCAACCAAGCAGTTTTTCGTGAATGTTTATAGTCAGCTCAGCTGCTGTTGTCAACTTGAGAACCTCATCATGAATATTTATGCCAGAATGACAAAGAGTAAGGCATCGCAATATCCTAAATCATCTAAGATTAAACCATGTGTTATACATATTATAATTTTTAGGACAGTAAACTATACCAATTCTCTATAATAAATAAAGATTTTAGAAGTGTGTTGCTGGGGCGGCGCCTGTGGCTCAGTCGGTAAGGCGCCGGCCCCATATGCCGAGGGTGGCGGGTTCAAGCCCGGCCCCGGCCAAACTGCAACCAAAAAATAGCCGGGCGTTGTGGCGGGCGCCTGGAGTCCCAGCTGCTCGGGAGGCTGAAGCAAGAGAATCACTTAAGCCCAGGAGTTGGAGGTTGCTGTGAGCTGTGTGAGGCCACGGCACTCTACCGAGGGCCATAAAGTGAGACTCTGTCTCTACAAAAAAAATAAATAAATAAATAAAAAGAAGTGTGTTGCTTAGCCCTTGTTGAACTAAATTCAATTATTAGCTTATTCTTTAAGTACTCCAGTTAATAAAGGTTTGATTGTACTTTAAGAACTCTTGATTTTTCCAAAGATAAAAAATTAGTTATTTGTCATAACAAAAATTAAGCTTAAAAGCACATTCACACTTGTCCTTAAAAAGTACATTTACATCATATATGAGAGAACAACTCATGCTTAATGACATGGCTTATATGGTGAAACGAGTCATGTGCAAAGGACAACCCTCCCATCCCCATTTCCTCCAAAAAGCCACACGCGGCCTCAGTGTAAAAGTTATAGTTTATTGCCATGCTACAAAATGTATGAAGTTGGCACTGACAGGGAGAGATAAAGAATGAGGCTGGGAAGGGATGGAGGGCAAATGGTATTGTCACAAGGTTTTATTTTAATTAACAGTGGTTAAGTTTGGCCAATATGAAAAATGCAAATCAAAATTTTAAAATGCTGATATTAAACAGCATTCAAATATAATTTATACATAGTACAGCATCACTTATGTCTTTTATTAGAGAAATATGGAATGTTTATAAAAGAAATCAACCAAAGGGGGTAAAGTTCATAGTTCATTTACAATTTGGCAATGGTAGTCCTACTGTTAGACAATCTTTTATAAAAGGAAAAATTAAAAATCTAATAAGCTACCTTTATACAAAGTTGCTATATTTATGCCTTTACGTAGGAAAAAAACATTCATAATGCAAATTAGGACATACAATAATCTTACAATATTATACAATGTAATGAAAATAAAAACATTAACACAAAGTTTGTCCTTTATAAAATGTATATTTTGCATTTACTGATGCAAATGTGGCACACTGGTGACTACTGTACTACTAATCCGAGTCTGTTTCCATGCTAGAATCGTCCAATTGTCAGAAATGCAATTAGAATGATGCTATAAAAGAACTGTTACACCCCACACGATGAAGAAGTGGGGACGGGGAGCAGGGATGTAAAGGACAGGAAGGGCAGACGGGGTGCTGGTTTGGGCAGATATACTGTGGTATGTCATAAAATAACTGTTAATTTTTCAAGCCAAAAACATTTTCTTTACATTCTATAATTTCGTACCAATGCTTTTATTCAAATTTGGCAAACATCAAGGAAACGGTGATTAGTACCATATACCTCACGTATCAGAAATATGAAATGAGATGCCAATACATCATTTACTTGTGAATGATGCCTCTGACGGTATATTTCAAGGATATATATATAGATAGATAGATAGATAGATAGATAGATAGATAGATAGATATTTATACACACACACATTGCACAAAACACTCGGGCATTATGGGTTAAGAACAGCACAGGGGTAACTGGGAAATACTTTTTAGCATGTTAAATCCCTTACCTTGAGGCAAAAATATGGTGGCACATTGTTGGGAAATTATGAACACATAAGGCCCCTGTCCCATTTTTAATAGAACATTATTGAGGTTCATTTTTATGTGCTGTGCCACAGATTTTTTAGGGGTGGGGAGATAAACACAAGCTTGACTTATTCTTGTAACGTTAAACTGGGGGTCAACATTAACATCTATAAAAACAAAGATTACTTGGCAAATTTTCCTAAGTCCCAAATGTGATCTATTCTGGATACACTGGAAGTAAAAAGCTTTTTGCTGAGTCTTCAAGAGTAAAGTGCATATCTCATCACTCCACAGCAGCAGTAAATAAAAGGAATTATTTGCCAATCTTCCTGGAGGGAGGGAAGGCACCGTATTTTCATTTTTAAAGGAAAATAAAACTGGGAAACAAAACACATTAAGAAAAAACACAGGTAATACCAATTATCAGTTTCCAACCCTGGTCAGGGATAAATGCTCTTATGATCTATTTGGATAAAAGAGGATTTCTATTTGGGGAATAACATATGAACAATGATTATATTTCTATAACTGAAAAGCAGAATTACATGGTTTACCAAAAGAATATCTAAAATTAGCTCTCAAAAATCTGAAACATACGGCCATAATTATCTGCCAATAAAAGATCTCATTCTAAAACGCACCTCGTGATAGGCACATTCTCCCAGGACAGAGCTTAATGCCCACTACCAGACTACTGCAAAGGACAAGTAGTATTCTAAATTACTTTTTATTAAATAGGAACACAAGTGATTTCCAGAAGACCTCTAGAAACTAACACCAGTTGTATATGTCTTCCTAATATTCTTATAGTAGCTACAATCAAATTCTTAGCAGACAAATTGGTCCCACTTTCATTTTTAAAGCACATAGTATTTAAAGCACAAACTGCTATAATTATAATGGATTTATCTAAAACTTACAAAAACTAATTAGAATCTGGAGGAAAAAACAAAAAGGATGAAGGGAAAGAACAAAGGATCCAACCTCCAAAGTGAATAAATAGATCAGCCCTTTCATTTGGAGATTAATGTTCTGCCTTGACCACTGATTACAGAGAAAACCATGTGCATTGGTTCCATCACAATTCTTATTCCATATTACAAAAGCCATTACATAAGTTTGGCACAATCAGCAATTTACTCAGAAGAAGGGATAAATGGAACAGTATATTAAAAATGCAAACTGCACACCGACACCACTGCTCTTTTTAAGAGAACAGTGACCACTTTAGTAAGCACCAAGTTCACAGGGGAGAAAAAGGGAAATTCTGCTATGCACACAAAATGATCAGACACTGATATTGACTTATGATAAAGACAGCGATAATGGCACTGAGAACAACAAAGACACCTTTAATAATTTATTTTCTTTATAATGGCCCCACTCTGTCAGTCTGCTAATCCATTTATTGTCCTATGATCAGGTTATTTACTGAATAGGGTGGATGCTATATGGCTAAAACTAAATTAATATTAGTTACGTCTGGTAGATCCAGACCAAAACCTCAAACTTCCTCATATTTAGAGAAAACAGTAAAATATTTTGTTAGGTTACCTAACCTTCTTTCCACTCTATCTTCTCTTATAGTCTCTAGTGTTTGGGAAATCGGAACATCTTTGATTTTCTAAGAATTTGACATATGGACCCTCTTCAGTTTTTATACATGTCAATTCACTTTAAATCCTAAATTATGACACAATTTCATTGCTTCAAGACTCCCACTGCACCTGCTACACTGGCAACAGTATTAACATTTCACTGGAATAAAAGAATAATCAAAGATCCAGCCACACGTGAGAGGACAGAGAGCTGAGGACCACTGGGGCAGGCAGAGCATGACTGCAGCCGCCCGGCTGAGAGGGTCCCTGCTAAAGTGCTGGGGAGTGCCCACAGGGAACACAGTACCTGGAGGGAGTTTTGCATGTTACAAGTATCTTCCTTTTTTTCTCAGCTGCTAACGAGATCACCTATGGACACAAGTAAAATTTAAAATGAAGATAATGTTTTTATCACCTTGAAAAGTAAACAGTATATAAATAAATACTGGACAAGGGCAACCCTGTTATAGAACAACAGTGAGTTTCAAATGAACCTTCAAAACCATAATCTGACAAAAATGCAAAATAAACAAACACATAATCCAATTCAAGACTATATACAAACTCAAACAATTTAAATTGAAAAAGACATTAAGCAACAAAGTAAGACATCCCAGACACCAAAGAAAGCAGCGGAAGATCAATGGGACCCAACGGCACGAGGCCTCCAGAGAACAACATGTCGTTAATAATCTACACGATGCATGCAGATTTTCAAATGTTTCTGGGTTAAGTGACCTGAGACTGATTCTTGAGCCTACTGTAACTCTGCGTAAGATATCTGGACATGCCTTTCAAATGACGTCATGAGATGAGTAAACAGAAAATCTTATCTCCCTCTGCCTTTCGACACACGGAGGGCAAACCACATTCACGGACGCCAGACTGTTTCTAGTAACACTGAGGGCAAGGGAGCTGACTGGTGTAAAAGGAGGGTGGTACTTCTATTTTCCTTTACATATGTTTTGGCTCAAGTTAAAAAGCCTTTAATTAATGAAATAAAGGATTCCTCAAGTTACATGGTGGAGGCCACACACTGTGAACAGTGAGTCTATAGATACCTTCAAAGACTAGAGTTATCTGTTAGCAATGAACATTGCCAACAGGCTTCAAAGGAGTTTTAAATGCCAACCATGACTTGGACATGAAAGATATGCCTAAGTCCAGAATATTGATCAAAATCAACCAGCATGTCGTTCACTTCAATTCCCATTTTAAATAGGCACTGTGAGATGGGAATGCTGCCGTACAGTGAGTAGTACATGATGAAATTAGTGTTCTTTGAGGAGTACCTGCTCTACATTAATTCCCTTTAGTTAAAGATGCACATAAAATATTAAAAAAAAAATATTCTGTCTATAAAAGAAGTTAGTATTTAGAAATGAAAATGAAGCACTTGCATCTTCATTTTAAAAACTTCACAAAGGTGCAAACAACATAATGCTTTCCAGGCTCACATGGGCAGATCAGTACTATTGTGTCTTGTTTTCCTGGATGTGCCATCGTCTCGCGGCAATGCTTTCTGCAAATTTGACATAGCAGCAGTTCTCTCGATGTCTATCACAGCATACAGCTCTGTGCGCCTGGTGGGGGTTTGTGGAAGGGGAGTGGTAGGTGTTTTTGGAGTCTGAGGGTTGTCAGAGTCACTGCCACCTTCTAAGTCAACCTGTATGTAATTGAGCTGCCTGTGTTCTAAACTTGGGCGTCTGATGTCAAAGTTAAAGACTGTCGGTGTACAGTCCCGACGTCGTGAATATTCTATTTTGTGAGCACTTGCTGGCACGGTTACATTCTCTGTATTTACATAGTTATGCATTGGATCTAGACTACTATGGTAGCCATTTAGAGACGGGGTCTTTGGTCCTAAATTGTCATCTTCATCCCGACTTAGCTTGTGGGCTTCCCAAACAGGAGGCAAAGATGGTAAGTTTTCATAGTTTAATAATGCAGTTCTTCTCTGAGCGGAGTTGTTGATATTCTGGGTATCTGAGGTACTGGTGGATGTCAGACGACCTCTCCTGACCCCTGAGGCACTAGGGACAGACAGCCCATTTATATTTTCATAAACCAGTTTGTTAACAGGGGGGGCGTCTCTTCGTTCATCACTGTCATAGCCAGTGTCCCATTCTGTGTTATTTGCACCACTTCCACTAACTGGATCTTTACCGAGTTGGTCCAATTTCTCTTTTTCCATTAATTGCTTTTGAACAGGGGTTGGTCCTAAAACAAACTTGACTCCTTCAGGTTCAAGAAGGACCTGAGGGTCCGTGTCCTCCACACTACTTGGCTCCTCTTTTGGTGTGTTGCTCTCAGCATTAGAAACCCTCGCCTCCAACGGGACATGTACACTTGTGCGGTTTTTCCGATCTTCTTGCACACCTGTAGTGTTGACATAGGTGTGTACCTAAAATGAAATGGAAAATGAGTAATTTACTTAAAAACAAAAGAAAAGGCCAGGTGCAGTGGCTCATGCCTGTAATCCTAGCACTCTGGGAGGCCAAGGCAGGTGGATTGCTTGAGTTCACGGGTTCGAGACCAGCCTGAGCATAAGACACTGTCTCTACTAAAAATACAAAAAAACTGAGGCAAGAAGATCGCTTGAGTTTGAGGTTGTTGTAAGCTATGATGTCACCATGGAACTCTACCCAGGGCAGCAGCTGGAGTCTCAAAAAACAAGAAAAGAAAGAAAACCAAAAAAGCCCAACCACACCTGTTAATTTCGCTGATTAACTTTCTCTCGAAATGTAATCTTTACATAAATGTAGGTATAAAAACTTTTGTACCTATTTTTATTAATAAAAAAGTAGGAAAGGAGGAGGAATACAGAGATGTCTTCCAAATTTGATAATAACTACTTTAAAACAACATGCAGCATTGTATTTGATGGTGAAATACTAGAAGCATTCTGTTTAAAAAAAATAAGAACAAAATAGGAATTATAGGAATTATTTTGATGTTGTTCTAGAAGATCTCAACAATGCATAACATGCCTCAAAATAAGAAATAACATACAGTCTCGGCGTTTGTGGCTCAAGCAGCTAAGGTGCCAGCCATATACACCTGAGCTGGCGGGTTTGAATCCAGCCTGGGCCCACAAAACAACAATGGTGGCTGCAACCAAAAAATAGCTGGGTGTTGTGGTGGGCGCCTGTAGTCCCAGCTACTTGGGAGGTGGAGGCAGGAGACTTGCTTGAGCCCAGGAGTTGAAGGTTGCTGGGAGCTGTGATGCCTCAGCACTCTACCCAAGGTGACAGCTTGAGGCTCTGTCTCAAACAAAAAAAAAAAAAAAAAAGAAAGAAAGAAAGGAATAAATACGAATGTAAAAGAAAAAATAAATTTATCATTATTTATTGATGATCTGACTACAGCATGAAAAGCAGCATAAATTCTTAATCCATTCAAGATTCTTATATAGAAACTGACCTCATGTCTTTTTTAATCTACAGTTGCACTTCTCTGTGAACCTACAAATTTCTCTAATGCTGCGTTTCCCTGAACACTTGCATAAACTTAAGCATATGGAACAAATATATCCTGTTTTCTTCGACTGGTCACTACAAAAGTAATTTACAAACAAGGCTGGGAGTGGTGGCTCACATCTATAATCTCAGAACTCTGGGAGGCTGAGGCGGGTGGACAGCATGAGGTCAGGAGTTTGAGACCCAGTCTGAGCAAAAGCAAGACCTCGTCTGTACTAAAAATAGAAAAACTATCCAGGCGCTGTGGCAGGCATCTATAGTCCCAGGTATTTGAGAGGCTGAGGCAAGAGGGTCACTCAAACCCAAGAGTTTGAGGTTGCTGTGAGCTATGATGCCATAGCACTCAACTCAGAGCACAGAGTAATACACTGTCTCAAAAAAAAAAGTAACTTACAAACAGTGACAGTTGAGAGTATTAGCAAGGTAACATTTTAGCTCTACATAATCATCTTTGCTGTTAGACAGCAGCACATGCTTACTTGTTCCTCCGCCACAAGCAAAGGATGTGTAGATTCTTCTCCTACTGAAGGCAGGCGAGCACTCCCGACGGAAGGATGTCTGCTTGAAGGATGGGAAGAAGCATCTCCAAACGAGGGATATCGGGGATATCCATTAGGTAAGTTCTGAGCAGCAAACCCTGGAGCTGAATTTTCATTTATTTGTGTAAGGAGAAAGGCAAGATATGGGGGTAGAGCAAAGAGAATAAAAATGAGTTAATAATCTAATCTGCACTGAGAAGATGTAAAAAGGTGTTTCTAACAAGTCTGCAGAAATCAGAACACCAATAGCATGCTCCACACCTTTTAGATAATAGGAAATATTTAATTTTTCATTTAAAAATGTTTATAACTATAGCTAATAGTTTTTTAAAATTGACAATTATTATACTTCCACAAACCAGTGGTGAGTTCTAGTGTGTAATAAATTAAATATTCATAAGCAATATAAATAGTACTCAAATGTGAGAGGGAAATGGGCACTGACTTGTAGGTGTTCGAGGTGTCCTGGGGACGTCCAATTCTGTCTGATGATTATTTCTTTCTACAACTGGCTCTTCCACCACATTTATACTATTATTTTGCATAATCTCTTGCAACATGTTAAATAATTCTTCTGCACGGGCACACTTAAAGGCAAAGATTCCTACAAATATAAACCAAAAGGGAAAAATGGTTATCCTGCCTTTAAAAAAACTACAGGAACATCTATCAAAGAACAGAATTATAATGTAACATTCTATCTGCCAACAGCAAGAAAGGCTTGTTACATAAATGTCTAATAAATTAATAATTTTCCTTGTTTTAAAACAAATTCAAAAGAAAAGTTCACAGAATAATGTTCATTTGTCTAAAAGAAAATGGCCCAAAACAAAGCAGACAGAAACCAAGATAAGACCCACATACTCACTCTAGTCTGCTTTCTAACAGCAGAGGGAGCCCAGCTCACTGCAATGTGATCACTCACCATTTAACAGGCTCTTGCTAGGTGTTTCCAATCATTAACTTGTTTAATCACAATCATTCTATAAGATTGGTATCACCACTCCCCTTTTATAGAGAAGATACAACAGAGGTCTGTAACTCATCAAGGCCGTTCAAGTAGTGGGTAGCAAGAAAAAAGAAATCAAACCATGTTCTGTTTGGCTCTGAAGTTTAGGTTCTTTCCCCAGCAATAAAGATACTTAGTCAATTTAGTAGGACTGATCATTTACTAAAAATCTTAAAAGTTAATATAAGCCAAAATTTCTGATATATAAAATCTGCTTAATAAACACTTGATAAAGGAATTAGTATCTTTTCTTAACAATCCACTTATTTGGGGATTTTTTTCTTTCAAGTGGAAAATAAAACACTAATTTAAATAGCACATACAGATTAACTGAAAGAACAAAATTTCAAGCAGGATAATATTTGGGAAAAAAAAAAAAGGCTCTATCTACCTTGTCCAGTTTGACACCTTCGACCACTTTCAAAAGAAAAGAGATTCGAGTCATAGCCATAGCGCCGCAGGCAGAGGTAATGCCATTTTACTGAGTCGCGTTTGCGGGTGTATAAAATCAGCTCTGTGTCTGTAAGTTCCATTATGCCAGAACCTAGCTCATTCCCATCATCATCCACATTAATGACCTAAAAACAAAAGGCGACAGCCGTACAAATATTTCACCAACTCCTCAGGAAAATGCCTTGTTGCTGACTTGTTCAGTCATTTGCTCATTTGTTAGTTCATTCGTCAACCAGGGTGCATGTAGGGTGTGGACTACAGAGCAGTGTAATACCCACTTCATATCTGTAACAAACTTACATTCCCACTGGGGAGACAAAATATACAAACACAAAGTCAACACCACAAAACCGTGTACGGGTAATTGTACAATAAATGCAAAAGAGGTTGCAGAAGGCAGAAACTGTGGCCTAAGGTTCTTGAGAAACCTTCACTTAAGAGGAGAAGGGACTTGAGCTGGACCTCCAGTACAATTCAATTGAGACAAGAAATAAAAGAAGAGGGGAAATGCCCACAGTCAGTGGGCTGAAGACCTGGTGCTGAGTCAGGACAAAGAGAGTGCCTTCCAGACTGGCCAGGGTAAGACGGCATGGAGTCCAGGGAAGAAAATGTCCAGAGACTGAGACTATTAGGTAACATTTATGGAGATGTGACGTTACTATGCCCCTGGGACTGAGCAAAGTTCTTTAAAGTGCTTTTCTTTTTTTTTTTTTTTTTTTTTGTAGAGACAGAGTCTCACTTTATGGCCCTCGGTAGAGTGCCGTGGCCTCACACAGCTCACAGCAACCTCCAACTCCTAGGCTTAAGGGATTCTCTTGCCTCAGCCTCCCGAGTAGCTGGGACTACAGGCGCCCGCCACAACGCCCGGCTATGTTTTGGTTGCAGTTTAGCCGGGGCGGGCTCGAACCCGCCACCCTCGGTATATGGGGCCGGCGCCTTACCGACTAAGCCACAGGCGCCGCCCCTAAAGTGCTTTTCTTATTTAACCCTCATAACAATCCTAACTGCCTTGTACAAAAATGGACTCAGGGCTCGGCGCCTGTAGCTCATGGCTCAGTGGCTAGGGGACCAGCCACATACACTGGAGCTGGAGGGTTTGAATCCAGCCCGGGCCTGCTAAACAACAATGACAACTACAACCAAAAAATAGCCGGGCATTGTGGTGGGCACCTGTAGTCCCAACTACTTGGGAGGCTGAGGCAAGAAAATCACTTAAGCTCAAGAGTTGGAGGTTGCTGTGAGCTGTGACGCCACAACACTCTACCAAGGGTGACAGTGAGACTCTGTCTCAAAAAAAAAATAAATAAATAAAAATGAAATTAAGATTTAGTGATAATGTAACTTGCCCAAAGTCACAAGGCCATGAAGTAACTAACACCCAGGTTTGTGGGATCTAGAGGCTGTGATTTATAGAGACTGAGGTCAGATTACAAAAGAGGCACTAAACAGCTGTGGGAGCATTTAGCTCAAAGGTAAGACAAGACCACAGGAGGCTAAGTTAGTGAATGATGGGGAGGAAGACTGACTTGAAGGGGACTACGGATGAATCGCAGTGTGACTAAAGGTAGACACCATTTAGGAAATCCTTCAGGCACATGAAGATAATGACTGGAAAAGCCGCTGAGAAATGGCATTTTAAAGAAAACATTACTGAACTGTGTGGCTGCTGGATACAGAGGACTAAAGGAAAAGTAAAAAGAGAATCCCATACGGTCAGTAAGAAAACAGCATCATTATTTATTAAAGCCAGAAAAGAATGAGTGAAAATAGAGAAATTGAAAAGTCTAGTGACAGGACTCAGAAGGTAAGATATAAATCAAAGAAGAGCATCCAACAGGGAGGAAGAGACATAATTCGAACCGGTTTTACTGACCTTAAACTTGTTCCGATGGTTATCTGGGACAGTGTCTTTATCTGGACAGCTGCAACAGCTACCCATGGCTTCTTCAGAAGACCATGTGAGCACTGCATGAAAAAGTAATTTGGAAAAAAATTACTATATGTAAGATATAAAAATTGAAACAGAAAAATACTTCAGAAATCATCTAACGCAAATGTTATTTTGATGCAAAAAAATTAAGCCCAACAAGGTATATGGCTGAAGCCAAGTTTCATATAACTACCCTGTTTCCCCAAAAATAAGACAGTGTCTTATTTTAAGGTGTGCTCCCAAAGATGAGCTAGGTCTTATTTTCAGGGGACGTCTTATCTTTCCTGTAAGTAGGTCTTATTTTCGGAGGATGTCCTATTTTCAGGGAAACAGGGTAGCTAGTCAGTTTTGCTCAATGACTCTGAGAATGAACTGTGAAGTAGATGTAACAGAAATCTCAAATTTCTACTTTAATTGCAAAGGTCTGCCTATTCTAAAATTTTCTTAAAAAAACAGACCAATTTAAGGTCTCTCATGTAATACTATTTAAATAATTTATGACTACTTAATTAAGAGTTAATCATGAAATTAAAAATTAAAAATTTATCATACAATTAATTCTTCATGGCTTATCAGAAATTTCATGTACTTTTCTTTAAAAATTACCAAAGGGATGCTAGACTCCTGGCTGGGCAGGTATTCTGCTTCTTGTTACTCATTGAATTATGTCTTAAGTACCTCAAGAATTCACTGATAAGACACAAAACCAAATTTCAAGCAGTACGCTAATAAGAGAAAAAGACAACTCAAAATCCAAGCAGTAAAGTAAAACACAGAACACTGACAAACTAATATAGTACGTCTAGGCTGGGAATGGTGGCTCTTGCCTGTAATCCTGGCTGGCACTCTGAAAAGCTGTGGTGGGTGGTTCATCTGAACTCAGGAGTTCATGACCAGCCTGAGCAAGAGTGAGGCCCTGTCTCTAACAAAACAGAAAAACTAGCCAGGTTTTGTGGCAGGTGAATGTAGTCCCAGCTACTCCAGAGGCTGAGGCAAGAGGATCACTTGAATCCAAGAGCTTGAAGTTGCTGTGCGCTGTGACTCCACAGCACTCCACCCAGGGCAACAGAGTAAGACTCTCATCTCAGAAAATAAAAGAAAAAAAAAGGTGGCTCACGCCTTTAATCCTAACACTCTGGGAGGCCAAGGCAGGTGGATGGCCTGAGCTCAGGAGTTGAGACCAGCCTGAGCAAGAGTGAGACCCCATCTCTAAAAATAGCCAGGCATTGTGACGGGGCCTATAGTCCCAGCTACTTAGGAGGCTGAGGCAGGAGAATCACTTGAGGTCAAGAGTTTGAGGCTTCTTCAGAAGACCATGTGAGCACTGTGAGCTGTGAGGCCATGGCACTCTACCAAGGGTGGCAAAGAAAAAAGAAGAAGAAGAAAATGAAAAAGAGAAGTTAAGTAAATAAATAGAAAAAGCAGTATATCTATTTTTAATATTCCTTTACCAAAGAAGATTATAGGTAAGATGGCATATAGGTGACATTAAGTGTTCAAGAACATTCCAAATTAACAAAGGAAAAATTCAAAGCATTACTTACAAATAAGGGAAAGAGTCAGAAAGAATGTGACAACATTTGAGTAAGAGGGAGGGAAAGAAGCACAAAAGCTATAAAGTATTACAAACGTAAGACTGTTCATCTATCTTCTTCCCTGCAGAGTTCCTTTCCAGCAATTCCACACTCATCTAATACAATAGCACATAATCAGAGGCAGGAGGATCAACTGAGCCCAGGAGTTTGAGGATGCTGGGAGCAAGGCTGATGCCATGAGTAAGACTCTGTCTCAAACAAAAACAAAAACAAACAAAGGAAGTCTTGAAATTATATATTCATCCTCTCCTGAACCTCTCTGCAACAGAGAGTTTAGCTCCTCTAAACAGCCAAAGAAGAGCAGTGCCTGTGGCTCAAAGGAGTAGGGCACCAGCCCCATATACCGGAGATGGTGGATTCAAACTCAGCTCTGGCCAAAAACTGCAAAAAAAAAAAAAAAAGAAAGAAAGAAAGAAACAGTTAAAGAAGTTACTAAAACATGGCTTCTGCCTCAAAAGATGGTGCCTGCCAAGGAATGTTTCTCAAAAGGGGCAGTGAAAAAAATCCTTCTTCCACTTGCTACCTTAATAGGTTAGGTTAAGTCATGGCAGAGCCTCTCGTGTCAGTAGGGTTATGCAGTCCTGTGTGCTGTCTAACAGTGTTTTGGTCAGTGACAGACTCATATACCACTGCAGGCCCATAAGATCATAATGGAGCTGAAAACGTCCTAACACTCAGTGACGCTGCTGCAGTCAGTGTTGTAATGCAGTGCATCCCTCATGTACACAATATGATGCTGGTGTACACTAACCTGCTGTGCTGCATCCCTCACGTGCACGGTATGATGCTGGTGTACACAAACCTGCTGTGCTGCATCCCTCATGTACACGGTATGATGCTGTGTACACTAACCTGCTGTGCTGCATCCCTCACGTACACGGTATGATGCTGGTGTACACAAACCTGCTGTGCTGCATCCCTCACGTACATGGTACGATGCTGGTGTACACTAACCTGCTGTGCTGCATCCCTCACGTACACGGTATGATGCTGTGTACACTAACCGGCTGTGCTGCATCCCTCACGTACACGGTATGATGCTGGTGAACATAAATCTGCTGTGCTGCATCCCTCACGTACACAGTATGATGCTGGTGTACACTAACTTGCTGTGCTGCATCCCTCACGTACACGGTATGATGCTGGTGTACACTATCCTGCTGTGCTGCATCCCTCACGTACACGATGTGATGCTGGTGTACACAAACCTACTATGCTGCATCCCTCACGTACATGGTGTGAGTCGTGTACACACACCTGCTGTGCTGCATCCCTCACGTACACGGTATGATGCTGTGTACAAAACCCTGCTGTGCTGCATCCCTCACATACATGATGTGATGCTGGTGTACACAAACCTGCTGTGCTGCATCCCTCACGTACATGGTGTGAGTCGTGTACACACACCTGCTGTGCTGCATCCCTCACGTACACGGTATGATGCTGTGTACAAAACCCTGCCGTGCTGCATCCCTCACATACGTGATATGATGCTGGTGGACATAAAGCTGCTGTGCTGCTCAGCATGTAGTATCTAAAATTATGTATGGTACATAAAACGTGATAATATATGATTGTGTTACTTGCTTATATGTATTTACTATACCATACTTCTTACCATTATTTGAGAGTACACTCCTACTTATGTAAAAAAAAAAAGTTAACTGTAAAATAGCCTCAGGCAGGTCCTTCAGGAAGTATTCCAACAGAAGACGTTGCTGTCATAGGAGATGACAACTCCACACGTGTCATTGTCCCTGAAAACCTTCCATGGACAAGATGTGGAGGTGGAAGTCAGTGACACTGGTGACCTGCTGCTGTAGAGGCCCAGGCTAATGTGTGTGTTTGAGTCTCAGTTTTTATTTATTATTTATTTATTTTTTGAGACAGAGTCTCACTTTGTCAGTCTTGGTAGAGTGCCGTGGTGTCACAGCTCACAGCAACCTCAAACTCTTGGGCTTAAGGGATTCTCTTGCCTCAGTCTCCTGAGTAGCTGGGACTACAGGCGCCTGCCACAACGCCCAGCTATTTTTTGTTGCAGTTGCCACTGCTATTTTAGCTGGCCAGGGCCGGGTTCAAACCCGCCACCCTGGGTATATGGGGCCAGTGCCCTACTTACTGACCCACAGGTGCCGCCCTGAGTCTCAGTTTTTAACAAAGAAGTTGAAAAAGTAAAAAATTCTAAAAACAGAAAAAAGCTTATAGAATAAAGATATAAAGAAAAATATTATCATACAGCTGTATGATGTGTCTGTTTTAAGTAAATATCACAAAAGAATTAAAAAGTTTTTAGAGATTAAAAAGCTTATAATGTAAGTTACAATAAACTAAGGTTAATTTACCACTAAAGAAAAAATAGAATTATAAACAGTGCAGCCCAAGTGTACAGTGTTTATAATGTCTACAGCAGTGTATGTGAATAGCTGGGTCATTACTACTCACTCACCACCCAGAGCAACTTCCAGCCCTGCACGTTCTATTCACTACAAGTGTCCTACACAGATGTACAATTTTTAATGTTTTTTTCTTTCTTTTTTTTTTTTTTTTTTTTTTAGAGACAGGGTCTCACTCTGTTGACCAAGGTGGTCTCAAGTACTTAGGCTAAAGCAATCCTCCCACCCGAGCTTCCTGAGTAGCTTGAGTGCTGGGACTACAGACACACAACACTGGACCTGACTTATCTTTTATATTGTGTTTTTACTGTACATTTTCTATGTTCAGATACACAAATACTTATTACTGCCTTACAACTACCTATAGTACTCAGCATGCAACATGCTGTACAGGTTTGTAGCCTAGGACAACAGGCTATCCCACAGCCTGTGTGTAATGGGGTCTCCCATCTAGGTTTCTGTATGTTCAGCGAGGAAATCACCCAACAGTGCGGTTTTCAGCACATGTTCCTGTCAGTAAGCAATGTATGACTCACACGAGGGGTGGTGCAGCCTCCCTAGGACTTCATCCACACTGAATATTTCAGTTCAGCACAACAATTAACAAAATGCCGCATACATGATAGAGGCCTTGTGTGCCATGCCAAGGAGAAAACCTGTTATTGAACACACGATGGAAAGCCACAACATATTCAGAGTAGAAAAATGAGACAGTGAAATATATACCTTAAATATATCTGTCTGTAGGATAAATTTAGTAGGAGTTTAGCCTAAAGGAACAGAAATCAGTTTGGGATTAATAAAAATAAAATATAGGCTCGGCGCCGTAGCACAATTGTTACGGTGCCAGTTACATACACCAAAGCTGACGGGTTTGAACCCAGCCCAGGCCAGCTACACAACAAAAATAGCCGGGCATCGTGGTGGGCACCTGTAGTCCCAGGTACTTGGGAGGCTGAAGCAAGAGAATCACTTAAGCCCAGGAGTTTGAGGTTGCTGTGAGCTATGATGTTATGGCTCTCCGAGGGCGACATAGTAAGACTCTGTCTCAAAAAAAAAAAATAAATAATAAATAAATAAATAAAATAAAGACCTAAAACCAGAGGAATTGTGGTAGGAATAAAGAGAAAAAGAATGAATTTAAGGAACATTCAGGAGGAAAAGACTGTGGTACCAAGTAACTAGGTTGGTGTATCGAAATGACGGGGCAGTTTCCAGCAAGGCAGATAAAGGGTGCTGGTTCCATGACCTTCAGTCTTAGACATGCAACCTGAGAATCCAGAGAGCCGCCAGATACAGAATAGTTAAGTGCACGTGTGGGTTTGAGGAAGGAGGTAAACTGACGAACACACGCAGCACTTTAAGCTACAAAAGAGAAGACACTGCCTGGGGTAGTAGGAAGAGGGTCCTGTGGTTGAAACTCTGGAAGAGTGGGCTGGGCACAGCGGCTCACGCCTGTAATCCTGGTACTCTGGAAGGCTGAGGAGGGAGGATCACATGAGCTCAGCAGTTCAAGACCAGTCTTGGCAATATAGTGAGACCCTGTCTCTAAAAATGATACAAAAATGAGCCTGAAATGTGTGTCTGTAGTTCCGCTACTCAGGAGGCTGAAGTAGATCACTTGGGCCCAGGACCTTGGGGTTACAGTGAGCTATGATGATGCCACTACACTCTAACCCAACAGACCAAGAGCTTGTCTTTAAAAAAAAAAAAATTCTGAGAGGATACAAATGTGTTTAAATACAAGAGTAGATAGAGAAGCCAGAGAAAAAAAAATAAGACCAGCATAAACTAAGGAAACAAAGCCTCAGGATGAGGCACCGTTGATGGTGGCAGGGTAGAGACAGCTGCCAAAGGGCAGTGAGCAAGTGGGGGCCAAGGAACGGTCCCCAGAGGATGGAGTCTAGCTTCAAGAACTGGCTGAGAAAAGAAAGAGCAAAGCATCAGGGTGTGGACAGATACGGATTCAAAAGAATACGTTGCTTGCGTTACTTATTGTTATTTATTTATTTAGACAGAGTCTCACTAAGTCACCCTGGGTAGAGTGCTGTGGCATCACAGTTCACAGGAACCAACCTACAACTCTTGGGCTCAAGCGATTCTCTTGCTTCATTCTCCCAAGTAGCTGGGACTAAAGGCGCCCGCCACAACACCCAGTTATTTTGTTGTTGCAGTTGTCATTGTTGTTTAGCTGCCTGGGCCGAGCCTGTTATTTAAAGTTTAAAGATGACAAAAGACATATGCAGGCTTGTAGGTCAGAAAAGGTTAAAATTAATAGGGAAAAAAAAACAAAGGAAAGAAAAAGGTTAACTAATGGGTGAAGACAGAAGGGGAGAGCAGAGAAGATGAGTGTCAGGGGTCAGGCCAGGAGGCTTTGTCTACTGAGGGGAGGGAAGAATCAGGATGGGTGGGACCTAAGAGAGACACGGAAGCAGGAAGCACTGTCATTCTGGATATCCTTTGTAAAACAGAAGGTAAGGCTTGCAGAGTGAGGGCGTTAAGAAGGGCAGGATTAGTTACTGAGGAGCTGCCCCAGAGGAGAAGCAGGGTTACCTAGTAGGCTATGATGAGAACTCAGTGGAGGCTGCGGTACAAGATCACGCTGTTCTGCCTGCTGAGCTCAGCGGTCCAGAGAGTGGACAGCTGCAGGGCAAAGACATTGAAGGGTACTGATACATGATTCAAAGTTTTAAGTGATGGACCAACAGGTCCAATTAGGAAAGAAGAAAAGAAAGAAGAGGGCTAACAAATAGGAGAAAATGGGGGCCAAAGGCTGGACAAGGCTTCACGAGAGCAAGGGACTAAAACGGCTGGACACAGGCAGTTGTGGTCAATCTTCCAACTCCTGGAAGGAAACTTTTTAAATGTGAAGTTTTCACCCAAATCTCTGTTTCTCCCTCCTGAACCACAAACTCCTAGGCAAGGGGAAAGGCTAGGTACTGGATATTCTGCTTTTATGACCACCGAACTAGTATTTGGAGACTACATTTGAGCCAAGTGAGGCCTAACTATATACACTAATATTATGAACATTTGGATGAACAACCAGATGGTCTTACCAGCATATAATACCCCTCTAAGTTGATAACTCAGCAAATGGTTTCATCACACTCCCACAAGAGAGCAACTTTAAAAAACAACTAGTGTACATTCCTAAAAAAAAAGTAGCTTCTGTTTGGAAAGCTCAATATGCAACTCATTAGCTGAATATTTTAAATTAGTGAACATGTCTTAGTTTAATGCCATTTTTCTTTTTTCTCTGGGGATAAAAGTGTCAGTGACTCAGAAGGCAAAATGGCCACATTCAGGAAAACATTAAATTCTCTAGCTTAAAGAATTTAGTAATTTTTTTTAAAAAAAACTTCAACTTACCTAGATCTGGCCATTAATATTATTAGCCTCTGCTGCAGCATCAGGAGTTTAATCATACTTCAAAATACCATGTTTTCTTTGTTTGGTGACTTAACCTAGAAACAGTAGGAAAAAAGTCGAGAATTTCTTTCTTTTCTTTTTTTTTTGCACTTTTTTTTATTTTTGTTTGGCCGGGGCTGGGTTTGAACCCGCCACCTCTGGCATATGGGGCCAGTGCCCTACTCCTTTGAGCCACAGGTGCGGCCCGAGGATTTATTTCTTTTATTTTTTTTTTTTTCAGACAGGGTCTCAAGTCACCCTGGTAGAGTTCTGTGGCGTCACAGCTCACAGCAACCTCAAACACTTGGGCTTAAACAATTCTCTTGCCTCAGCCTCCCAAGTAGCTGGGACTACAGGCGCCCACCACAACGCCCGGCTATTTTTTTGTTGCAGTTGTCAGTGGTGTTTTAGCTGGCCCGGGCTGGGTTTGAACCCACCAGCCTTGGTGTATGTGGCCGGTGCCCTACCCACTGAGCTACGGGCGCCACCAGACCTATTTCTTTTAAAGTAACAAATTTCCTTATAAGATTTCTGGCAGCTCTGTTAGTCCAATTAATCTACTTAAACTCAAAAGTATAAAAATTTGATATGAAATTATTATACAAAGATCGTTTTTCAAATTTATATAATATGTACATGTTACCATTCCTTTTCAAAAGCAAAAGCAAAAATGCAACAGTTGTGAGATGTTTCTGGCTTCACTACAGGTGTGAGGCTGGACAACTAATTTCTCTGCACTCATCTCCTCAGCTGCATAATCAGAAGTTAGACTAAGCCACCTCCAAGGTTCCTTTGCAGCTCTAAAATCCAGTTGGGCCAGTAGCCGGGGACTTCTCCATCCTAGTGATGTTTCCTAACCTTCACTCACTCACCTGAAGAGCTGACTCCCTATTTTTTTTTCTGGAGACAGAGTCTCACAGCATCTCCCTAGGTAGAATGCTCTGGTGTCATGGCTCACATCAACCTCAAACTCTTGCGCTCAAGCAATCTCTTTGCCTCAGCCTCCCGAGTAGCAGGGACTACTGGTGCCCACAATGTCTGGCTATTTTTAGAGACAGGGTCTCACTCTGGCTCAAGCTGGTCTCGAACTCCTGAGCTCAGGCAATTCACCCACCTCGGCCACCCAGAATGCCAGGATTATAGGCGGGGGCCACCACACGGGGCCCAAGAGCTTACTCCCTTTAAAAGCCACCCTCTGTGTCCTCCTAGTCCACAAGACCTCGCAGAACCAATCCAGAGAAGTCAATCAGAAAATGGACTGTATTAACAAGCATGCCATAGTCACAGGGCAATAAAATTATAGTGATAAATTACAGTCTAGAGTTTCCAGAGATCTTAATATATTCTTTGCATTTTTCTGGTCAATTTTATTCACTCTTTACAACACAGAAAAAAATCAAAGTCATTCAAACAGGGATCTACTATGTCAGGCATTGTGTAGGAGGTTATGGGAACAGTCTCATTTTAATCTACATTCTTAATCAGAGTTAACAAACATGATTGATACCCAAGTGTCCTACACGTAAAGCAGCACACCAGGTGTTTGCTTACACCCCTTATGAGCTGCTGCTACACCTCGTTGTACGGTGGGTGGAAACCCAGTCCCTCTTCTCTACTACCATCTTTTCTCCAAAAATTCAAACATATTATCATGCCTTGTCCCTGGCTTGGAAAGCTGCCCAAAGCTGAGCTAATTCTACCACAAACCACATCTCTTATGTGAATATATAGTCTATTTGCCCATCTCTCTCTTCTAAGAGATTTGGGCCAATTAACTCTTCCTCTTGAAGAGGAACTGAATTCCTAAAGCAATAACTGCTGAAAATTGCTCTTCCTCTGTTCACTCCACTGACAAGCATTTTTTAATTCCCGTACTGAAGTGAGTTTAATGATAGTAAATAAGAGTAAGAGAAGTAAGAGTAAGTAAGAGTGATACATTGTATTTCTATATTGACAAAAAGACACAGCTTTGAAATAAACCTAACTGTATTTAAAAAATCAGTATATCAACCTATAAAGCTCTTGAAAATATTAATCTCCAGAAATCTATTATTCTGACCTTTTTCAGAATCGATATTTATTCAATTTTATTATTTAATTATTCCAACTAACATTGCCCAAGTGCTGTGGAATTTTTGCCTGCTTTTATTGTTTTTCAGTACAAATATCCAGCATGTCAGTTGTCTCAGGGATTAAACGACTTTTGTGCCCCATTTAAAAGGAGATTTTCTATAGGAAAGCACATTCTGAGCTCCACACAACTAACCCACTGAAGCAATGCTGGGTGGACACGGCCCAGAGGACCAGGAGGGCCCTGCTTTGACTTTGGATGAGGGTGCCTCAGATATTCTTCTCACCTGCCCTGTTGGAAGACTAAGAACCGAAAAGTACCTGGGAGGTAGTAAAAAGAAAGAGGTGGTTATAGCCACTATGTAGAGCAGTGGTTCTCAACCTGTAGGTCGTGACCCCTTTGGGGGGGTCAAATGATCCTTTCACAGGGATCGCCTAAAACCATCACATACACCTCGTACAAATACAGGTGTATGAAAAGAATTTATGGTTAGGGGACACCACAACATGAGGAAATGTATTAAAGGGTCATGGCATTAGGAAGGTTGAGAACCATTGATGTAGAGCTACAATCTTCCTGTGATAATGTGGATGTTTTTGTATATAATAGGAATGTAGAACAGTATGAACTATGATGCTTGCTCAAAAAAAAATTTACAAAGAAAATAATCAACGCTAAAACGTCGCTGCCTACTACCACCCTATTTTTCTATAGCAAAGTAATTTCACAGTCCTTATTATATGCCAGATATTGCAGTCATTTAGATTATTTCATTTAATCCAAACAGCCTAAGAGGTAGATGTGGTATATTGATAATATACCATTATTATGAATATATTGATAACATACCATTTTGTTTGTGTTCCAAATGAGGAAACCAAGGTTTACAAAGGTTAGGTAGCTTTCCCAAGATCAGTATCTGATCAGAGGAAGAGCCTGATCTGACTCCAAAGCCCACACTCTTACTAATTAATACGTGTAAAAAGCTTAAGACAGTGCCTAGCATTCAGTAAGCACTTGGTAAATATGAGCTATGGAGATAACAACAAGTTTTTATAAAATGATGCTGGATGCCTTTGGCAGTCAGTCAAACTTCCTCTGCCTAAACTGCCTCATTTATACACTGAGGACTTCACAGAGCTGCTGCGTAAACCAAATAAATTCTGGATATAAAGACATTCAGAAAAGTACATAGTGTTTCAAAAGACAAGGCATTATTGTCTGATTACAGGTAAAATCCTGTCTCTATTATCACAAAGGAGCTTTTTGCACAGTAAGCAAAGAAAGCCTAGAATTTAAGCACCATCCTCATAACACGTGTTACATTCATAAATTTAGTAAAGCTGTCCTAAATTATTCCAGTATGATTCTTGTGGAATGACATGTAAAGGGAACACTGAACTCTATTCACAAGTGTTGTTATAAATTTGGTGCTTTAGGAAGGTATATTTGCTCTTTCATTTCACCAGCATGGAGGGTGAACTTGGCTTATACTATAGTAGGTTCAAACACAGCCAGGACAGAGTATCTATAGTTAGAAGCACAGAAACAAAACTCTGAATTCTGGCCACAGCTAACTGCCATTTTTTTTTCTTTTCTTTTTTTTTGTAGAGACAGAGTCTCACTTTATGCCCCTTGGTAGAGTGCCGTGGCATCACACAGCTCACAGCAACCTCCAGCTCCTGGGCTTAAGTGATTCTCTTGCCTCAGCCTCCCAAGTAGCTGGGACTACAGGTTCCCGCCACAGCACCCGACTATTTTTTTTTGTTGCAGTTTGGCCGGGGCTGGGTTTGAATCCGCCACCCTCGGCATATGGGGCCGGCGCCCTACTCACTGAGCCACAGGCGCCGCCCTAACTGCCATTTTTAAGTCCATTAAAACGATCACTAGAATGGCGTTCAAAAGCCATGTTCTTTGTGTCTGTGGTCTGTTTGTGTTTTGTTTCTATTTTGAGACAGTCTCACTCTGTCTCCCCGGGTACAAGAGTGATTTGTAGCACACAGCAACCCCAAATTACTGGGCTCAAGTGATCCTCCTGTGTCAGCCTCCCGAGGAGCTGGGACTACAGCTGTGGACATGACGCCTGGCAAACTTTCCTATTTTTAGTAGAGATGGGTCTCACTCTTGCTCAGGCTTGTCTCACCGCAGCTTCCCACAGCGCTGGGATTACAGGCGTGAGCCACCATGGCTGGCCAGGTAGGTCTTTTATTATTTATATGCATTCCTTTTCTGTTTATTCTTATTATTTATATTTTCCTGAGGGACAAGAGTTAAAAAAGAAAGAAAAAAGCTAAGGAGGAGAGAACATGGTGCTTCCTGCTGGTTTCTCAGACTAGAGCCGTCATGTGAAAAGCGGGGATGCCTCCAACACAGCCTTCTCAGGAGCTGAAAACCACAAGGTTTAAGCGTCTATCTGTGAATATGGCTGTCTCTGCATATTCCTAAATAGATTTTTCTTCTTTTAGATTTTTTTTATTCTAAGAGCAATGTTAATAAACTGCTTCATAATTCATAACTCTCCATCCAACCCCCTTTTTAACTCTTGAAAAAAATATTTTACATTACTTACAAATCACTTCAATATCTGGTACTTTATTTTCTGGAAACTCTTTATGTCTAAATTCCTTGTACTGCAATTTAAACCAGATTCCTCTCATTTCTGTTTTCTCTGTAAAACGTAACTAAAACCAGGATAATCAAGAAAGATTACACACATGCTTATGTATATTTAAACTGCCATCAATTCATTTTTCTGTGGATAAATCTAAAATATTAATAGTGACTTTTTTAATTTCAGACATAGCTGCTTGAATTAAGCTAACACAAGGTTACTTGGTATTAATAGATAAAAATGATTTGTGAACAACTATCAATATTAAAGAGAGCATTAAAGAATGAATTCATTTCTCTGTCCACACACTGACACATCTGACAAATCTGACAAGGTGTTCTCTGAGCACCTGCGGTCAGGCACTGAGTTAGATGCCAGAAGGACACGGAGAGACACCTTCCGATTCCAGGGAGATGACTGTCCAGCGAGGGAGACAGACAAGAACACGAGTCCACGGCAGAGCTGCAGGCCCACATGCTGCCGCTATCAGAACACTCGGCCCAGAGCAACAGAAAGGACACAACCAGTATAAAGAAGGCTTCCTGGGAGAGCTGGTCCCCAAACTGAGCCCTGGAAGACGCACGGGAGTGAGCTGGGGCAGGGCCATCCAGATTCAGAGGAAGAACACGGGCAAGAGCCCAGCAGCTTAAAAGAACACAGGCAGCTGCTGGAGTCACAATGCAGCTGTGCGTGAGGGACGCTGGGAAGGAGGCACGTGGCCACCACCTCACCAAGGGGCAGTTTACACTACTGAGGGCTGGTCACATTTTCTTCCACAATCTTAAAGAAAACACACATCCCATCAAAATACTTCCATAAAGAGGCAGAAAATCTAGATTACGTACAAGGAAATTTATCTTCAAGTAAGTTGGTAAGATCGGTGAGAATAAAATTAATAGTATTTTACTGTCTGTGGAGCCCAAAATCTAACCTTCAAGTCCCAGCATCCATCTAGAAACACAAACATCCCTCAGAGCGCCTGGATTTGCAGGGAATGTCACTGTGGGATGGCCTGAACCTCATATTCTCTCTCCCCTTCCTTTCAGACCCACCTTAAACCTGTATTTCACACTGAATCTGACAAAGTCCCTTTAGTGTGCATTTTGGTTTTTAGGAACAGAAAGAAGTACAAGCATACACGTATTTATACATGTAGGGAGATTCTTATGAGTGTACTGTAATGATTTTGTGTGTTTGACGAATACTGAGAAAACGTTACTATTGTTAAAAATAGAACGAAAAAGCCAAGATGAAAGATACAAAATATTAATACAACCTCTATTCTTTTGGGGGTGGGGGGAGAAAAGCCTTACTCCGTTGCCCAGGCCTGAGTGCCATGGTATCAGCCCAGCTCCCTGCAACCTCAGATTCCTGGGTTAAAGCCATCCTCCTGCCTCTTCCTCCCAGGTAGCTGGGTCCATAATATTAATTTTCAATCAATGTGCCATGACAAATTTTGAAGATCACTAATTACATTTTTTTCAAAAGAAGTTCAAAGCACAGTATTTTATTTTTGACTTTTTCTTTTTTTTTTTCTTTGTTTTTTTTTTTGGTAGAGACAGAGTCTCGCTTTATCGCTCTTGGTAGAGTGCCATCGCATCACAGCTCACAGCAACCTGCAGCTCTTGGGCTTAGGTGATTCTCTTGCCTCAGCCTCCGAAATAGCTGGGAATACAGGCGCCCGCCACAATGCCCGGCTATTATTCTGTTGCAGTTTGGCCGGGGCTGGGTTTGAACGCACCACGCTCGGTATATGGGGCCGGCACCCCACTCACTGAGCCACAGGCAGCGCCCTGACTTTTTCTTTTTCATAACATAATTTAAGTGAGCCATGAGATAAAAAAAGTTTCAAAAACACTGGTCTATAAGCATGTCCACCACACCTGGCTTATTTAAAGACAGAGTTTTTAAGGTGACAGAGTTTCACTTTATCACCCTCCACAGAGTGATGTTGCATCACAGCTCACAGCAACTTCAAACTACTATTGGACTCAAGGGATCCTCTTGCCTCACTCACCCAAGTAGCTGGGACTACAGGCGCTAGCCACAATGCCGGGCTATTTTTTAGAGATGGGGGTCTTGCTCTTGCTCAGGCTGGTCTTGAATCTAGGAGCTCAAGCAATCCATCCACCTTGGGCTCCCAGAGTGCTGGGATTACAGGGGTGAGCCACTGTACTCAACCTAATTTAAAAAATTTTTAGAGACAGGGGGTCTCAATATTTTGCTCAGCTCGTATGAATGTCTGCCCTCAAGTGATCTTGGCACCTTGGTTTCAAAAAGTGCTGGGATTACAGGCATTTGCTGTAAATCTGTACTTCCGAACTCAGGTGGATATCAAGTTACTAGACTAATATTAAAAACCTGCATATTGACTACGCGTATTAGCATGTGTACACAAAAACACAATCTGCTCAAAATAAGCTAAGCCAAATGCCTAGTAACTCTAAATAACCCCCCAAACAAATTGTTTCTAAACAGCTGATCAGTATTTGCTTTTCTTTTTTTGATAGTCTCACTCTGGGACTCAGGATAGAGTACCATGGCATCAGCCTAGTTCACTGCAACCTCAAACTCCTGGGTTCAATTGATCCTCCTGCCTCCGCCTGGTGCCCTCCACAATGCCCAGCTAATTTTTCTATTTTTATTTAGTAGAGACAGGGTCTTGCTCCTACTCAGGCTGGTCTCAAACTCCTGAGCTCAAGAGATCCTTCTGCTTCAGCTTCCCCGAGTGCTAGGATTACAAGCATGAGCCATTCCATCCGACCCAGTTTCTGCATTTAGTATTTTAATTTCAGATTAATATGCGGGTACAAATGATTGATCACATTGTTGACATTTGTTAGGTAAAGTTCAAGGTATAGTTGAGCCCTTCACCCAGGGGGAGTGCTATATACTTCCACATCGTGCACATTAGGTGAGAGCTTACCAATCCTCCCTTCTTCCCCCACTTAAATTTAATTGTGCCAACTGGCCCAGTTATTGCATTTAAATCAATCTAAAATGCTTTTAAACATAATCGCAAAGGAAACTAAATTTTCTTATTTATTTTCTACTTTTAAAGCAATGCATTGAAAACTATGGCTACAATCTAGCACAAAACAACTCATCTGACTCAAATACCCAACTAATAAAAGTTCTCGCTCTATACAGTCAGTCACCCTTCAGTATACGTGAGGTACTGGTTCCAGGACACCTTCATCTACTAACTACCCCACAAACACACACATTAGCAGGTCCTATCGTTGGCCCTGCAAATCCACGTGTATGAAATGCCAGCCCTCTGTGGATGTAGATCTCACCACCCCAAATACGTTTGATTAGGAACACATTGGACATAAGCAGTTCAAAGCCCGCACTGTGGAAGGATCAAATGTGTATTTGTCTATCTCCTAACATGTCTTACTTTCAAGGATTTTATTACAAAGAAAAAATATTCCCAATATAAACATAAGCACAAAACAAAGGACAAAAACTACTGCTTAAAAAAACAAACTCTGCTAACTACAATATGGTATCCCAGGTGAGATCCTGGAATAGAAGCAAGATGTTGGTGAAAAAGCTGATAAAATCCAAATAGACTGTGGTTTAGTTAATGGTGTCATGCCAGTGTTCACTCTGTAGTTTTGACAATTATACTATGGTTAAGAATGATGATAACATCAGGGGAAGCTAAGTAAGGGGCATAGGGGAATCCTGTACTGCCTCTGCAACTTTTCTGTCATTCCAAAATTATCCTAAGGAAAAAAATTACTTTAAAAGTTGCTCTTTATACCCCATGGCAAGTTTGGGAGGATTTGCATTTTACATTTATTTTTCTCACCCCTACCCCTACATAAAATATACAAAACACTGGGGGGAAAAAGACTTAACACACACTAAAATGTTAATGCTGATTCATTTGGCAGTATATTTCTATACCGTTTAAGCTGCTTTTAGAATCAATATATACATTGATTCAATATATATAATCAATATATATATTTTAGAATCTATCTATCTATATATATATATATATATATTTTTTTTTTTTTTTTTTTTTTTTACACAGAGTCTCACTGTGTCACCCTGGGTAGAGTGCCATGGCGTCACAGCTCACAGCAACCTCTGACCTGTGGGCTTAAGTGCTTCTCTTGCCTCAGCCTCCCAAGTAGCTGGGACTATAGGCGCCTGCCACAACGCCTGGCTATTTTTTATTGCAGTTGCCATTGTTGTTTAGATGGCTGGGGTTCGAACCTGCCAGCCTTGGTGTACGTGCCGTAACCACGTCTACAGGCACCGAGCCAGAATCAATAAATTATTAACTAAACAATACACTAATCAATACTTATTAAAGGTTTCTTTAGAAAGAAAAGCTGTAAATGCCTAAGCAGAGCCCAGAGACAGACTACACACAAAACAGGTTAGGGCAGACCATGAAGAGCACGAGGCCCAGAGAGGTGCCAGGAGGATGTGAGCAGGCAGAACCGCAGGGGTGAGGTGCTGGAGACCTGCCAACACGCAGAGCTGTACATTCACGCACAAGCTGAGGTGCCCCAGGCTAGACAGCTACGCTCAGAATTCATGCCTTAGGGGAATGTCCTGAAAAGCTCCCAATGCTAAGAATTTATAGAGATACAGACTGGGTTCACTCCAAACAAGAAGAATGCAGGGGACTGGGGTGCATGACCCCCTGCTGAGACTAGCAGACACACTGCAGGACCACGGCGTGTCTGCTCCCAAAGTTCTCCCCTATTCTTTCCTCACACCTTCCTACCACCCATGCCCAGTCCTGAGCCCTAAAACCTAAAAAGTGGCAGCCTGGTGCCATTCAGAAAAATAAGTAGAATTATCAGGGCCTGGAGATCACTGGATTAGAGAATCAAATGCTGTTTTAGATGACTGACTGGCACCTCTCACAAAAGGTTTTTTTTCCCTGATACTTTAAGGGCAAAATATAGTAGAACCTCCACAGCTAACAACCTCCTTAAGTTGACCTAACTCTCACAGACTGGACATGCACCACATGTACCTGTCAGCACAGCAGGCCAGGGTCCTTATGCTGACCACCTCCATGTGTTGACCAGTTTGTCACAGGCCCTGGGGCGGTCAGCTTACAGGTCAGCTTACAATGTATCTTCTCATGACGCCCTTAAGCCATAAGAAAGGAAAATTAACCAAAATCAAATATTCCTCAGTCAAAATTTAACAAATAAAGGCTCAGCGCCCATAGCACAGTAGTTACGCGCCAGCCACATAAAGAGAGGCTGGCGGGTTCTACTCCAGTCTGGGCCAGCTAAACAACGATGACAACTGCAACAAAAAATAGCTGGACCTTGTGGCGGGCACCTGTAGTCCCGGCAACTCGAGAGGCTGAGGCAAGAGAATCACTTAAGCCCAAGAGTTAGAGGTTGCTGTGAGCTGTGACGCCACGCCACTCTACCCAGGGAGACAGCTTGAGACTATTTCAAAAAAAATGAAATGAGGGCGGCGCCTGTGGATCAGTGAGTAGGGCGCCGGCCTCATATACCAAGGGTGGTGGGTTTAAACCAAGCCCCAGCCAAACTGAAAAAAAAAAAAAAAAAAAAGTTGGGTGTTGTGGCGGGCGCCTGTAGTCCCAGTTACTCGAGAGACTGAGGCAAGAGAATCGCTTAAGCCCAAGAGTTTGAGGTTACTGTGAGCTGTGACGCCACAGCACTCTACCTAGGGCAACATAGTGAGACTATGTCTCAAAAAAATAAATAAATAAATAAAGTACCTGGCCTTTACTTCATGAGGTCTACAAGAGTGATAAGAAGCATAAGAAAACCTTTTTGCTTATTTTTCAGTTCTTGGTCATGTTTAAGAAAATAGAGGCTGATGGGCGACACCTGTGGCTCAAGGAGTAGAGTGCCAGCCCTATATACCAGAGGTGGCGGGTTCAAAGCCAGCCCCAGCCAAAACAAAAACCTGCAAAAAAAGAAAAAAAGAAAAGAAAAGAGAGGCTAAATAAAACTGAGAAATGTCTCTCAGAATCCACAAAACATGGCATACAGGCAATGAAAGGACTATCAATGCATTACAGATAAAACTAATGAAAACTTGTTTGGACTACCTTTCGTTTGCTCCTTCCCAGATGCGAGAACCCAGTTACAATCAAGTGTTAGAATTTCAAAGCATCAAAAACCAGTGTTCTTTTCAACACTTGTTAAATATTGAAAACAATCTCATAAGATACTGCTGGAAACCATTTTCTCCATTTTTCAAATGGGGAAATGAAAATAAATAAATTAATCAAAACTTTACCAAAAGCCACATTTTGAATGCTTAGTCTTCCTCTACCATTTTAATGAAGACATTATGCACCTTCCCCTGAAGGCTCATGGCTTGTTTTCCTTCAGATTTATCTTGCTCTTAAACTCAGGGTGTCAACCACCCATGGTGAAGGGGATCCTGAAAGCCACGTTCACAATGACAGTTCTGGACACAGGAGCTATTCCCTCTGAGAATAACGTATGATAAAATATAATTGAAAGAAACTGGGAGACTATTTCTTATTTTTTATAAAGACAAAAAAATGTTAGAATGTCTAAGATGTTTTATTCTGTCCTACTTTCAAAATCTTTCTCCACTGGCACTGGCTAAAAAGTTGTCTACATTTAAATCCTCTTTTAAAAAAGTCTTTGAATTTAATTCAACAGTTAACTTACAAAAAATATTGCTTTCATAATAATTATGCCTATAAAATACTCATGTCAGGCTCGGCACCCTTGACACAGTGGTTATGGTGCCGGCCACATGCACCGAGGGTAGCAGGTTAGAACCTGGCCCTGGCCAGCTAAACAACAACTACAACAAAAAAATTAGTCGGGCATTATGGCAGGCGCCTGTACTCCCAGCTACTTGGGAGGCTGAGGCAAGAGAATCACTTAAGCCCAAGAGTTGGAGGTTGCTGTGAGCTGTGTTGCCATAGGAACTCTACCAAGGGTGACAAAGTGAGACGCTGGCTCAAAAAAAAAAATTTTTTTGATTGAAACTATTAACCTTCTAAATAAAAAGTACAATATGCTATAACCCAGCTACAACTTAACAATAGGGGGAAGTGGGAAAGGGGGGGGTGGGTAGAGGGAGGGGAATCGGTGGGATCACACCTGTGGTGCATATTACAGGGGTATTTGCGAAACTTGGTAAATGTAGAATATAAATGTTTTGGCACAGTAACTGAGATAACGCTGGAAAGGCTATGTTAACCACTGGGATAAAAATGTGTCAAATGGTTTATGAAGTGAGTGTATGATGCCCCATAATCATATCATTGTATACACTTATGATTTAATAAAAAAATTAAAAAAAAAAAAAAAAGTACAATATGGCTCAAGCAAGATTTTCATTTTCATTTAAGTAACAAATAATGGCATATATCTCTGCTACCTAAATGTACTTCAAACATGACATTAGAATCTAAAACAGTGGTCGCGACCCTTTGGGGGTGCAATGACCCTTTCACCGGGGCTGCCTAAGACCATCCTGCATATCAGATATTTACATTATGATTCATAACAGTAGCAAAATTAAATTACAGTTATGAAGTAGCAACAAAAATAATTTTATGGCTGGGGGTCACCACAACATGAGCAACTGTATTAAAAGAGTCGTGGCATTAGGAAGGTTGAGAACCACTGATCTAAAATAAAAGGCTTTGTTTTTAGCATTCTCAATTTTCTCAGTAGATGCAGCATCAACCTTCAGGGATGCCGGCAGGGTGGCAGGGCGGCAGGGCACCTGGAACAGGGGCTGTGGGCTGAGGGTCCCAGTTCCTACCTGACCTCTTCCAATCTGCATTTTCTTACAGGTGCATGAAATCGCTTCCTACCACCAACCCTCCCTTTCTTCACATGGCTATTACAGGTAGGTGCACTAATAACCATGAAGGTTGAATCAGGGTAAGAAACAATGAAGATGGAGTTAGGAGCTGACATCAGTAACAGCTGAGGATTAGGGTGGGAAGGAAAGCTGGAGTCAAGGAAAATGTAAGTGACTGTCCATTTGTTGAGATAGAGAACATAGGAAGGTTTTGAGCAGCACTCAAGATCAGCGGGGTTTTCTTGTTTGTTTTTTTGAGACAAAG
This sequence comes from Nycticebus coucang, assembly GCF_027406575.1. Taxonomy (NCBI): domain Eukaryota; kingdom Metazoa; phylum Chordata; class Mammalia; order Primates; family Lorisidae; genus Nycticebus; species Nycticebus coucang. The sequence continues at coordinate 53,787,424 of NC_069782.1, forward strand.
TCTCAACTATGTCACCCTTGGTAGAGTGCTGTGCCATCACAGCTCACGGCAAGCTCAAACTCTTGGATTTAAATGATTCTCTTCCCTCAGCCTCCCAAACAGCTGGGACTAGAGGCACCTGCCACAATGCCCAGCTATTTTTTTGTTGTAGTTGTCATTGTTGTTTAGCAGGCCAAGGCCGGGCTCAAACCCACCAGCCTTGGTGTATGTGGCTGGAGCCCTACCCACTGAGCTACGGGTGCCGAGCCACAAGATCAGTTGTTGTTTGTTTTGAGACAGAGTCTTACTTTGTCACCCTCGGTAGAGTGCCGTGGCCTCATAGCTCACAGCAACCTCAAACTCTTGGGTTCCAGTGACCCTCTTGCCTCAGCCTTCCAAGTAGCTGGGACTACAGGCACCTGCCACAATGCCCGGCTATTTTTAAAGACAAGATCCCGCTCTGGCTCAGGCTGGTCTTGAACCTGTGAGCTCAGGCAATCCACCTGCCTCAGCCTCCCAGAGTGCTGGGATTACAGGTGTGAGCCACTACGCCTGGCCCACAAGATCAGTTTCGAATGTAAGTTACTGCTGTAAGATATCCAAGTGAGATGTTCAAGCGGCAAACAAGAATACAGGTATAGAGGGTGGACAAAGATCTAGGAGCTATCACCTTATGACATCGGCTTATAGAAGGCGTGAGACAAGATTGGCTATTAAGAGGAAAAGGTCTACAGAAACTCAGAGACACCAACACCAACTCTAGGCCCTGTAAGTCTGACCTGCCGGGAGCAACAGCAGAGACGGTGCAGTAAGACCAGGCTAGCTGAGGCTCATTCCCTCCTGAGGCACCTACTGAGGGCCCCTCCTGGGCAGCCCTCTCCTCTACATCCAGCTCTTGATAGTTCAGGTAACCACTCCTTCTCCCTGTCTATTTTAGACACCTAGAAAGGTTAATAGCTTCCTGCTGTTCCTGGCAAGCCTGCCCTCATCTCTTACTGGTTTCTCTTAACTTGACTATACCATGTAAATAATCCTCCATTAAATTATTTTCTATTACAGGGTTCCTGCCTAAACTGACTTATACAGTTGTTAATCATGTTTTCAATACAGTAATTGTATCTTATATTGTTACTTGATGAGAAAAGAGCCATGATCACCAGCTTTTATACTCCTTAGTCAAATTAAATCCCTAAGAATGGAAAATAAAAATTACCAACCTAAAAATGATAGAAAGGAAGGAGGACTCACTTAGGAATTTTATGAAGATTACTATCCCCACGTCTTTCCGTCATCCTTGACCCCTCATTCCCTTATGCCATGTTGAATCCATTACTCCTTGTAGATCTATCTTTAAACAGGTCCCAAGTTCAACAACCTTCACTGGCCACCTACACCCCTACTTTTCTGGTCCAAGCTACTGGCCTTTCTGGCAACAGCCTTCTAACTGGCCTGTGTCTCTGCTTTTCCACTTTAGTCTCTTCTTATCAGAGCAACCAGAGTAATTCTGTCAAAATGTATTTAATGGATACATTTTTTCTAAAAATGGCACAAATCATGACTCTCATAAAGACAGAAAATGAACGTGTCGGAGAAATTAGCTCATGAATTTAATGGTAGAACCAATAAGATGACAGAATGGTTCACAGGAAAATTCCAAGATGCACAGTAATATAAGGAATAAGGAATACTGAAATAAATTTACAAGTAGATGCAAAACAGGTATGTCACGGGGGAGTCATCAACTGCATTTCACTGGACACAATTTACATTTCTCTGAGTAAGATTTAACTGCACTTTCTATTCGTTATGCAGTATCATGTATAACATAAAATTTACCATCTTCTTTAAGTATATGGCTCTATGGTACTAAATGCATCGGTAATATTGTATAACCTTCACCTCCATCCACTTCCACAACTCCTTTTACCTTGTGAAACTTAAACTCTGCACCCTTTAAACAATTTCCCATTTTCACTTCTCCCCGGTTTCGGGCAACCATCATCTACTTCGTGGTTTCTGTGAGTTTGATTACTCTGGGTACCGCATTAAAGGGATTTACACAGTACTTGTCTTTGGTTGGCTTATCTCCCTTCGCATCGTGTCTTCAGGGCTCATCCATGTCGGAGCACACTGCAGATTCTCCTTCCTTATAAAGCCTGAACGGTATTTCACTGTACGTATGTGCCTCGTTCTGTTTACCCATTCCTCTACTGAACACTTGGCTCGCTTCCAACTTGTGGCTAGTGTGAGTAATACTGCTTAAGAACATGGGTGTACCAATCTGTCTTCCAGACTTTCTCTTCAATTATTTTGTGTATATACCCAGAAGTGGAATTGAGAATTGACAAACTGTTTTCCATAGTATCTGCTCCATTTTAAATTCCCACAACAGTGCCCAAGGGTTCCAATTTCTCCACATCCTCACCAACATTTGTTAACTTTCTAGAGTTTTGTTTTGTAACAGTAACTATCCTGCTGGCTGGGAGGTGGTATCACCTTATAAAACATATCAACAAAATAACAATCAAATAATTTTCCATTTTTACTAACATGTTAAACTTACTAAGACGACTTGTAAAAATGGGACTCAAAAATATCACTAAGATTTGTCTGTACATTGATAGTTATTTTCGTAAAAAATATTTTGAAATTTAGGATATGATACCACAAAATTTCCTTGGGAAGCAATGTTACCCTGTTGTTGTCAAAGTGGGGATGTACATTTACAAGACTGAGGTGGCACCACATATCCTTTTTATATAGGTTCAAAACTATCATTTGGATTGTACTTATTTAGTAGATGTGATGTCTGAATAATCTACCTGGGTAAATCAATTGCCAGATGGTCGTTATCTGACCCGGTCACTTCTTCTAAGCTAGGTCACTCCTCGAAGTTCCTACAATTCTGAGATGAGCCTGGGTGAAGGTGAACAGACTCTAGGATTGAGACAACTGTTTGCTGGATTTCTAATCCTAAAGCTCTCGCTAAACTCCTTTCATTTCTAACATTAAAGTGTGCCTAATATTAAATAGGATTTACTTTGAATGTCATTGAACTAGCTGCTATATGCCATTCCAACAACATCATTTTTGGTACTGAAAATAGTTATTTCAGCTAAAACAAGACTATGGCCACATATGGTGGAAAGCAAAGTTTGGAGCATCACAGACTCCTGAAATGCTGGCTTAGCGATGAACAATATCAGTATCTTTCAATATTTTCTTTCTTTACATCATTAACTCAAAAATTTGCTTGAAAACCCAAAGAACTTAAAAGTTCATACTTTTCTTCTTCAATCTGTAAGTACACTCATGGCTCGGTATTGAGGGGACAGGTTTCAGGATCTGCCCCCAAACACAGGTCCCTTATATAAAATGGCACAATGTTTGCATGTAACCTATAAATTTCCTCCTTTATACTTTCATCTCAAGATTGCTTACAATACTGGATGTGATGTAAATGCTATGTAAATAGTTGTACTGTATTGTTTTAAAATTTGTGTTTTTACTATTGTATTGTTACTTTATTTTTTGAGACAGTCTCACTCGATCGCCCTGGTGTCATAGCTCACAGGAACCTCAAACACTTGGGCTCAAGTGATCCTCTTGCCTCAGCCTCCCAAGTAGCTGGGACTATAGGTGTCAGCCACAGTACCGGGCTATTTTTAGACATGAGGTACCGCTCTTACTCAGCCTGGTCTTGAACTCCTGAGCAATCCACACACCTCAGCTTCCCAGAGTGCTGGGATTACAGGCTGAGTCAGCCCACTCTCAGCTGTATTATTATTTTTTATTGTTTTCTTTTTCAAATATTTTCCATCCATGGTTGGTTGAATCTGCAGACGTGGAACACACAGATATGAAGGACCAACTGTAAATCAAAGGTAAAGTCATCATAAAATAAGGCTTTAAATTCCTCTTGTTGACAAGGATGAAATTTATGATTGTATTTACTAGCATGCATATCTTCACTTCTTAATTAAAATGTTACAAATTAATGTGCTTTGTTAATACTAAGTATGCCTGTCAGTAAAACATTCAGAACACACACTCCCCTACTACCTTACTGCAAAATATCTGGTTTTAGAGACAATGAGTGCCTTTCTCCTAATGGATGGCCCTGGTAATACTTTCTTTAATAATAAAAAGATAATCAAATTATTGCTCAAGTGTCTGAGGCAAAATTATTCTGAAAAATAGAGAAATAACTTATTTGAAACCAATTTCTCTATATAAATTATTAAAAATGTGCTAAGATATTAAAGAGTAACAAAAGGCTTTATATAAAAATTGTTAGTATTTAAATCAAAACCACTCTACTCAAATTAATAAGAATACAGTGTTACTTTATACTAGTAACTATCCAGCCCGTAGAATAACTGGACTTAATCATTTATTTTTGTTGTTAAAAACAGAATCTTACTCTGTCACCATGGTTAGAATGCCGTGGCATTCACAGCAACCTCAAACTCCTAGGCTTGAGATTCTCTTGCCTTAGTCTCTCGAACAGATGGGACTATAGTGCCTGCCACAACACCTGACTAGATTTTCTATTTTTAGGAGAGAGGGTCTTGCTCACACTCAGGCTGGTTTCAAACTCCTGTCAAGGGATACTCTCACTTCAGCCTCCCAGCTAACATTACAGGGGGAAGCCACTGCACCTGGCCTGGACTTAAAATAAAGCTGTCTTTATTTTACAGGACAGGAGACAGACACTCACACACTTTCACTCTCTTACCTTAAAACAAAAAAGCCTCAGCTGGGTGCAGTGGCTAACGCCCATAATCCCAGCACTTTGGGAGGCCGAGACAAGTGGATTGATTGCTTAAGCTCAGGAATTGGAGACCAGCCTGAGAAAGAGCCAGGCCTCATCTCTAGATATAACTGAGCGTTGTGGCTGGCACCTATGGTCCCAACTACTTGGTAGGCTGAAACAAGAAGATTGCTTGAGCCCAAGAGTTTGAGGTTGCTATGATGGCAGAGTACTCTACCAAGGGCAACAAAGTGAGACTGTCTCAAAAATAAATAAATAAATGTCCACAAATTATACATCCTAAGTCACAGTCAATATTTCTAAAAGAATTTTGGTTAATCTGAAGATAAAAAAATTTTGAAATGGTATGATATAACTTTTTTTTTTTAAGGATAGAGTCTCACTATGTTGCCCCGGGTAGAGTGCTGTACCGTCACAGCTCACAGCAACCTCAAACTCCTGGGCTTAAGCGATTCTCTTGCCTCAGCCTCCCAAGTAACTGGGACTACAGGCGCGCATCAAATGCCTGGATATTTTTTTGTTGCAGTTGTCACTGTTGTTTTTTAGCTGGCCCAGGACTCCAGTCTCAGTGAATGTGGCCGGCGCCCTAACAATTGTGCTACGGGAGCTGCCAGGAATTTAACTTTTAATACACACTACTTTCTACCATTTTTGAGTCACCCTTCATAGAGCTGCAAATGCAATATTGCAATATAATGGCCTATATGCAAGAACCAGTTATCTAATATTTCCAACGAATTACTCTTTCACTAGATTTTTAAAAACTTTGGGTTGCTTAATGGTAATGTGTTCAGGAATGGCAGTTTATGATCTAAAATTCAGTAAAAGTTGTGAAGTACATGACTTCTGGGTTTAAAAAATAGTTGACCAGGCATAGTGACTAACACCTGTCATCTCAGTCCTTTGGAAAGCTGAGGCAAAAGAATTGCTTGAGGCCAGGAGTTCAAGACCACCCTGGATAACACAGTGAGACCTCATCTCTATGAAACAAAATTTAAAAATTAGCCAGCCATGGTTGTGCACCCACATGGCCCCCGCTACTTGGGAGGCTGAGGTGGGAGGACTGCTTGAGACCAGGAGGGAGTTAAAGGTTACAGTGAGCTATGACTGAGCCATTCCATTTAAAAAATTAAATGGAAGAGAGAGTGAGCTCTGGGTGAGACAGCAAGACCCTGGCTCCAATAAATAAATAAATAGATAGATAATTAATTCTTTCAAGGGATCCAGAGTTGCAGAATTTTTTAAATGAACTACTTTTTTTAGAACAGTTTTAGATTTAGAGAAAAATTGGGAAGAACATACAGAGAGTCTCATATACCACACACCCAGTTTCTCTATTAACATGTTACATAAGTCAATGTGGTACAGGTACACTTGTTATAAGCAACCAAAGTCCACGCTCTGTTGAGACTTTCTTAGTTTTTACATGAGGTCCTTTGTCTGTTCTAGGATCCCATCCAGGATCCCACATGACATTTAGTCTTCACATCTCCTTGGGCCCCTCTTGTAAGAGTTTTGCAGATTTTCCTTGTTTGTGATGACTTTCGCCATTTTAAGGAGTACTGGTCTGGCATTTTGTAGAATGTCTCCCTAATGGCATTTACCTGATGTAAATCAGGATTTACATATACTCAGGATTAGACCAGGATCATGGGTTTGGGGGAGGAAGACTACAGAAGTAGAGCACATCGTACGGATTCCTTGAAACATACTATAGACGTGACATCACTGTCAGTGTCCACCCTGGTCACCTGGCTGAAGCAGCACCTGTAGACTCCCCCACTGTGAAGGGCTCCTCCCAGACCCATTTATCCTGCTCTCTTTGAGAGTAGGGCACGCACAGCCCCACCAAAGGAGGGGGAGTTATGCTTCCCCTTGATGAAGGCGGAGTGTTGACACAGATTACTGGGAGTTATTTTGGACAGGAGATTTGTTTTTCTTCATTTGTTTATTTATTCAGTCATTTATTCATAATAATATAGACTCATGGATATTTATTTTATACTGATTTATAATCCCATATTATTTTAAATTTCTCTCTTTTTTTATTTTTTTGAAACAGAGCCTCAGTTTGTCGCCCTTGGTAGAGTGCCGTGGCCTGGTAGCTCACAGCAACCTCAAACTCTTGGGCTCAAGCGATCCTCTTGCCTCAGTTTTAATTGTTAGTAGAGACGGGAGTCTCGCTCTTGCTCAGGCTGGTCTGGAACTCGTGAGCTTAAGAGATCTACCTACTTCAGCTTCCCAGAGTGCGAGGGTTATAGGTATGAGCCATTATGCCCGGCCAAATTTCTCTTATTTTCTTGCTCAAATTATTTCAACTTTGACCAGTGGGAGCTCTTTTAGCTGGTTCCTATGCTCCTTTGACACAGTCACATCATTGTGCTGTTTTGTTTGTAAACAGCACGCCCTTCCAATTTGGGCACTAAACAGTGAATGCTCTAAGGTGATCTTCACTATTTCTTGCCCTAGTCCTAGAACCTTGGTTCCTTTCATTTGAAGCGTTCCTAATTTCAAAATCTAAACTTCAAAATGCTTCAAAATCTGACACCTTTTAAGCACCAACATGATGCCACAAGCGGAAAACTTCACACCTGACCTCATGCAATGGGTAGGCACAGCTACTAAAAACACAGTATACAAAATTACTTTTAGTCTAGTGCATAGATGCCTACAACCCATGAACAAACTTCGTGTTTAGATTTGGGGCCCATCCCCAAGACACTTCATTATGTATATGCATATATTCCAAAAATCTGAAAAAATTCCAAATCTATAACACTTCTGGTCCCAAGCTCTTAAGATAAGGGATACTCAACCTGTACTAGAAAACCAGCATCTGGGTTCTAGGTGTGCTCTGTTCTGTTTTTAACTGAAATTTATGTTACTTTGGGGTGACTCTGCATAGAGCAATATAGAAATAAATTCATATGGAGACCAAGTAGGTGTATGGCGTTCTAAAACTAATTAATCTAAGTATAAACGGGGTATTTTATCATGATTTTTTATAAAGGTGTTGTGAAAATAACTCATCTGAAAAGTATAAAGGAGACTAAAGTTTTTTAAATATAAAATTGGGACATGTATTTTTTTGTTGGAAAGAGGAAAAGGTAACAAATTCATAATGGCAGAAACAAAAATCCATCATTATGGTTTCTGTAGGAAATGAACCTACCAACTTTTTGGTCTTAGGACCTCTTTACACTTAAAAATTGCTTAAGGATTTTTCAAATATCTTTTGTAGTATTGGGTTGTACCTGTGGATAATTACCAAATTAGAGGGTAGATATGAAAAATGTATAAAGTACTAATTTATTTAAAATAAACCTATTACATATTAACACAAATATTTTATTTAATAATAAAAAAAAAGACCTATCGGGCAGTGCCTGTGGCTCAAGAAGTAGGGCGCCGGCCCCATATACCGGAGGTGGTGGGTTAAAACCCAGCCCCAGCCAAAAACTGCAAAAAAACCTATTTCCCAAAAAGCTAAGAAAAAAAAACATTATTTTACATTTCTGCAATCTCTCTTTTTTTAATTTCAGGTTAATGTGAGGATACAAATAACTAGGTTACAATATTTTCATTTGTTAGGTAGCCTGCAATCTCTTAATGTGTAGCTTCACAGAAGATGCCTAGAATCTTTTAACTGTAGTATGCTGTTTTGGATAAAGTATCTAAGTACATGAAAAGTAATTGGCCATACACAAATCTATAGCTGGAAAATGAAGTACTTTCTTAATTATTTTAGATGACGTTTAATATTATTTTCTGAGACTACTAAAAGTTAAAAAAAATGGTAGTTTCTTTTTGTCATTGTTTTTGAGACAGAGTCTCACTTTGGATAGAATGCCATGGCATCACAGCTCACAGCAACCTTCAAACTCTTGGGCTCAAGCAATCCTCTTGCCTCAGCCTCCTGAGTAGCTGGGAAGATAGGCACCAGCCACAACACCCATTAGTTTTTCAATCTTTGGTAGAGACTGGGTCTCACTCTTGCTCAGGTTGGTCTCACACTCCTGAGTTCAAATGATTCCCCCCGTCTCGGTCTCCCAGAGTGCTAGGATTATAGGCATGAGCCACTATGCCTGTAGTTTCTTAAAGGTTAGTTACAATGTAGAACCTAAAACCAAATCAATGAACTTTCCATGTTCTATAATATTAAAATGTATTGCCAAAACCGATTCAAGAAGAAACAGAAGTATGAATAGTTTTGAAATCTTAGAATTCAATCAGAAATACAAAAAAATCCACTCATAAAGAAATTCTAAGCCTAGATGGCTTTACAGGTGAATTCTGCCAAACACGCTAAAGAGAAATAATTTTACACAAAGTATTCTGGAGAATAGTTACTACTAATCAATTCAGAGAACAGAAATCTTTTCAGAAGTTTCTCTCAAAAGAAAAGTAAAAACTATAAGGCTGTTCTGAAAGATCCAAGTAGCCTAAAAGGAGCCAGTTTCATGGATCCCACGCAAAGAGCTGGCCGTATCGTTTAAGAACGGGGAAGCGAGCCTGGGATAAAGATGCCACCAGTAACACCACTTTCGAAAGAAAACATTTAGGATCAGCAACCTAAACTTGTTTTCCTTATACATATGTTTCATATTAAATGCAGCCATGCTTGGTGTGGCCTCACATTTGCTCCAAACAGTCTACTAATAAATCTGTTATAACAATCAATTTATAAGACAGGCCGGGTGCGGCGGCTCATGCCTGTAATCCCAGCACTCTGGGATTGCCTGAGCTCACAGGTTCAAGACCAGACTGAGCAAGAGTGAGCCCTGTCTCTAAAAATAGCCAAGTGTTCTGGCAGGCGCTTATAGTCCCAGCTACTTGGGAGGCTGAGGCAAGAGAATCGCCTAAGCCCAGGAGTTGGAGATTGCTATGAGCTATGATGTCAGGGCACTCTACTGAGGGTAATAAAGACTCTGTCTCAAAAAAAAGAAGAAAAAAAAAGCATAAGACCAAGATGGCCTATAATGTTGCTCTGACTTATTACTAATCATCTGCATTAAAGGAGATGAATGGCACAACTGTTCTGTTATTCAGAATACCTAGACAGAATTATCTTTTCCCTTACCTTGTTGCTAAAGAAAGGGCTCCCTACCTAAAAGAAGCAGAACGATTGTTTCCACTGGCACAAATTGTTCAGATAGTTCAGAAGCACGCATCTTACTCCAATTTGACACAAACCCAACGTTGGCAGGTTAAAGCAGGCAATGAAAGCACACACACACCTCTCAAACACTTTATTCTAGCCTCAACATATAAAAAGGCATGAATTCAGCAAACTTATGATCAGGGCCTTTAAAAACAATGGGGGCTCACTGATTAGAATTTGGTACTGCATTTCCTACATAAACCTTACCTAAAATATATGTTACTTGAAATGGATCAAGGAATTCTATTTCTGGCAACACAGTAGGTTAGATACCCAGAGGGGTTCTATTGCCTCAATCTACAATATTATACTAAAAAGTTGTTTTAATATTTTTAAACTTCTTACTAATTTAGCACAAATGCAAAAAGCTCTGGGAGTTGGCTTGACTTTAAGGTGACTTCACGACACTGCTTTGAAAACTGCAGCCTGCAGGAGACAGACTACATTTTCTGAGGCTGCTGAAAATCCAAAGGGCTAACCCTAAAAAGCACAACTGCATGGGCAGAGACCTCGCATACAAAAGGCAGCAGCAAACTTGCCTGCTTGATTTTGGTGCTGGAAAAAAGAAGAAAAAAAATCTCCTTTGAGCATTTATAAGTATAAGCCGACTCAAATGAGTTTCTGGAGAAGAAAAAAGATGAGAAGGCTTAAGAAACATGGAAAATAGATTATTTGCCTAATCAGAGTTACAGAAGGAAAAAACAGAAGACATTATTCAAAGCGATAATGGTCAAGAATTTACCACGATTATTCAAAAACACGATCATTATCCTCAGATCCAGGAAGCCCAAAAAATCCCAAGGATTAAAAAAATAAAATGAAACGAAAGAAGAACACTTCAGTACATTATATAAAACCAGAGAACACTAAAAAGAAAAAACAGGCTTAAAACGGCCAAATACAAGAGAGATTCCTGACAAAGGAAAGGCAATTAAGACTTCCCAACAGCAATACTGTCAGTCACAGGACTGGAACAGTGTCTTCAACATCACCGGAAACTTAGAATTCACACACAGACAAACGACCTTTAAGAATGGAGATGAAATAAAGACATCTTCAGACGAAGAAAAAAGTGTCTTTTTCACCAAAAGATCTTCACTAAGAAAAATTCTGAAATAACATACTTCAGGTAGAAAAAAAATTACCACAGAAGGAAGGTCTCAGACCAAAAAAGGAATAATGAGAAAATAGTAACTAAATAAGTTTAAAAATCAACTACCTAAAACAAGCATTTGTCTGAAATTGTGTGTGTCTTCAGAAGAAGAATGTGCTAACACTCAGATTATAAGCAATAATGTTACCAGCTGGGAAGGGGACGGAGTGTTCTAAGTTGCAATATTATTCAGGAATAGGTTAAAGACACTGACTTAAGACTTTTGCTAATACGTGCGGTAAGACAGCTAGAGTAACCACTAAAAGAATAAAGAACGCATATATCCATGTGCATGCAAAGTATGAAAAGGAGACAAAATGAGAAAAAAACATGCACACGTGAAGGTATGTTCACACTTAACACAAAAGAGTGGGAGAGACGAAGAGCAGGATGCACACAAGGAACACAGACAGGGACAGGAATCAATCAAGTCTGCCAGTAACACAACGGACCCAAATCCCCCAGTAAAGACGGCCATTCAGAACAAAAATAGAACTCAACCTTACCCAGTTTGCTAGACACAAACCAAATCTGGTATGAAAACTAAAAAATAGAAAATACTATGCTACCTAAAAATAAACTATAGGGCCGGACGCGGGGTCTCACTCCTGTAGTCCTAACACTTCTAGGATTGCCTAAGCTCACGTGCTTAAGACCAGCCTGCACAGAGTGAGACCCCGTCTCTAAAAATAGCCGGGCGTTGTGGTGGGCACCTGTAGTCCCAGCTACTCAGGAGGCTGAGGCAAGAAGATCGCTTGAGTCCAAGAGTTTGAGATTGCTGTGAGCTGCGATGCTACAGCACTCTACCGAGGACAAGTAAGACTCTGTCTCAAAAAAAAAAAAAAAAAACAAAAGAAAAGTAAACTATAGTACCTATATTTATTCAAGAAAACAGCAATAACAATCAAAACAAAAACAACAAAACTATAAGGCTAAAAACATTTTTAGATAAAGGGCCTTTTTTATTCAAGAAAACAGCAATAACAATCAAAACAAAAACAACAAAAAGGTAAGGCTAAAAACATTTTTAGATAAAGGGCCTTTTCATGAAGATAAAAAGTTCAATTAAAACAATTCTACGTTAGGCTCAGCACCCACAGCTCAGTGGTTAGGGCACTGGCCACATACACCTGGGCTGGCAGGCTCAAACCTGGCCCAGGCCTGCTAAAAACAACGACAACAAAAAAATAGCCAGGGTTGTGATGGACACCTGTAGTCCCAGCTACTTGGGAGGCTGAAGCAAGAGGAACACTTGAACCCAAGAGTCTGAGGTTGCTGTGAGCTGGGACACCACAGCATTCTACCAAGGGGAACATGGTGAGACTGTCTCAAAAGAAAAAAATTCTAAATTATACCCAGATGATCAAAAATCATTTTACAACAAAGACATCTGCACCAGAATGTTTACTGCAGCCCCATTCATAATTGCCAAGACCTGGAAAAAGCCCAAGTGCCCATCAACCCATGAATGGATTAACGAATTGTGGTATATGTACACCATGGAATACCATACAGCCATAAAAAGGATGGAGACTTCACAACTCTTATGTTTACCTGGATGGAGCTGGAACATATTCTTCTTAGTAAAGTATCTCAAAAATGGGGAAAAAAGTATCCAATGTACTCAATACTACTATGAAATCAATATATAATTACCAGACATTCATACGAATGATAAAACATAACTATAGTCCAGAAAGTGGGAGGGAAGAGGAGAGAGGGAAAGGAAGAGGAGTCAGGAGGAGGGCGGTCATTCGTGGGGATCCAAGCTAATGTGCATAATGCAATGGTATATTTCAAAACTATTAAGAAAAGGGCATAATTGTCTTACCACAATAAACAAGTAAGCAAGGTGATGGATGGGTTAATCAGCTTGATGTACACATTTCATACTGTATATCAAATCAGTACACTGAACCCCATAAATGCATCAATGTAACAATTATGATTTAATAAAAAAGTAAAAAAAATTCTAAACTGTTTTAATATTTTGTTAATTATTTGGTTTTATTGTTAATGTACTTAACACAGTTTCAAAATAAAGTAAAAATTAACAAATCCAGAAGGAGAAGGTGATAAACCTATCACCAGGGTGAGAGACCCTGAAGTGTCTTTCTCAGGGGAGAAACGAATAGAGCAGTTCCAAAATATCACCAAACTTGAATCCAAAACAAAACCAAGACAAATACTGACGATTTGAATACAACAATTCATATGCCCAGAGACATATAGGTAGCACTAAACTTAATAAATGGAGAACTTACATTCTTTGGAAATGCACATGGAATATTTATGAAAACTAACCATATGGTGGGTCGTAAAGTTGGTCTCTATAAATCTCATCATTATGGTGTGAAAAAACTGGAAATGCATTACCAAAAATTTTTAAACTTACACATTTGAAATTAGCACATACTTCTAAATAAATCATGGGGCAAATAAGAACTTACACATTTAAAAACTTACACATTTTGAAATTAAGAATGTACTTCTAAATAAATCATGGGGCAAATAAGAACTATTTTTAAGATGAGCAAAGCCAAGACTATTATACATAAACAAATTATGGGGAGGCAGCCAAGATGGCATTTAAAGTCAAATGTAAAGAATAATAATCCAACTTTATAAGTTTTCAAAAAGAACTGGAACAAAACCTCCCCCAGATTCTAAGAAAGTAGAAAGAAAATAATAGCAGAAATTAAAAGAACACAAAGCATTTAGAATAGAGATAACTGACAGATCCAAAAGTTCATTCTTTAAAAGAATAATTAAAACATCAGGTGGAGACTTTACATCCTTTGTATTAACCTGGATGGACGTGGAAGACATTATTCTTAGTAAAGCATCACAAGAATGGAGAAGCATGAATCCTATGTACTCAATTTTGATATGAGGACAATTAATGACAATTAAGGTTATGGGGGGGGAAGCAGAAAGAGGGACGGAGGGAGGGGGGTGGGGCCTTGGTGTGTGTCACACTTTATGGGGGCAAGACATGATTGCAAGAGGGACTTTACCTAACAATTGCATTCAGTGTAACCTGGCTTATTGTACCCTCAATGAATCCCCAACAATAAAAAAAAAAATCAGGAAAACTAATTGAGAGTAGAAGAAGAAAACAAACAGTAACAAGAATGAAAAGAGAACATAGTAAGACTCACCAGATTAGACAATATTGCTGACAATTTTATACCAATAAATTTGAGAATGAACTTTGAAAAAAACATTTTTAAATCCAATCTATTAAAAATAATTCAAAAAGAAATAGTATAGGTTGGCACAGTGGCTCACACCTGTAATCCTGGCACTCTGGGAGGCTAAGGGAGGAGGCTCATTTGAGGCCAGCAGTTCGAGATCAGCCTGAGCAAGAGTGAGACCTACTCTCTATAAAAAACAGAAAAATTACCTGGGCATTTTCCCATGCACCTATAGTCCCAGCTACTCGGGAGGCGAAGGCCAGAGGATCCTTTGAGCCCGGGAGTTTGAGGTTGCAGTGAGCTAGGATGGCCACTGCACTCTAGCCAGGATGATAGAGGGAGACCCTTGCTTCAAAAAAACACAAAACAAAACAAAACAACAACAACAAAAAAACAGTATTCATACTTTTTTATTTTAAAACATACTACCATGCTACTATCATCAAGCATCAAATCATCGAGTGTGGTACTGGCATAGGAAAGATATATATATCAATGGAATAGAACTGAAGGTCCACAAATAAAACCATACTGATTTTCAACAAGACTGCTGAGACAATTCATTGTGAAAAAATAATCTCTTCAACAAATGGTGTTGGGACAAATGGATTTCCACATGCAAAATAATACTATTTATAAAAATCAACTCGAAATGGATTAAAGACCTAAAGGTAAAACCTTAAACTATGAAACTCTTAGAAGATAACAGGGGGAAAGCATTATGACATTAGATGTGACAAGATTTCTTGGATTTAATAAAAAACTCACAGTCGACAAAGGTAAAAAAGATAAACTAGGCTATGTAAAAATTTACATCTTCTGTGTACCTAAGAAAACTATCAAAAGAATAAAAAGGCAACCTATGGAATGGAAGAAAATATCTATAAATCAAATATCTGATACATGGGTAATAATGCAGAGCAACCAAAAAGAAAAAAGCAAAACAAAAACAAACAACCCAATTGAAAAATGGGCAACACTTGGAAAACTACTACGAACAAGATGCACATTGTGGCGGGTGCCTGTAGTCTCAGCTACTCGGGAGGCTGGGGCAAGAGGATTGCTCAAGCCCAAGAGCTTGAGGTTGCTGTGAGCTATGATGTCATAGTACTCTACCCAGGGTGACAGAGTAAGACGAAATAAATAAATAAATAATTTAAGACAGAAAATGTACAAACAGCCAACAAGTATATAAAACAAGTTCAATATCACTAATAGGGAAATGCAACTCAAAACCACAATGAGATACTTACTTTATACCCATTAGGATGGCTGTTATCAGTAAAACAGAAAATAACAAATGTTGGTGAGGATGTGGAAAAATTGGAACCCTTCTGCACTGTTGGTCAAATATAAATGGTGCAGCTACTGTGGTAGGAAAGCAGTATGGCAATTCCTCCTAATTAAAAATAGAGCCACAGCCGGGCGTTGTGGCACATACCTGAGCCAGGAGTTTGAGGTTGCTGTAAGCTATGAAGCCACGGCATTCTACTCAGAGCAACAGAATCAGATGCTGTCTCAAAAAAATAAAAGTGAAAATAGAACCATATGATGTCTTAATTCTACTTCTGGATATATATCCAGAAGAACTTAAGAAGGCAAGATCCTGAAGAGGTAGCTGCCTACCTATGTTCACAACAGCATTACTCACAATGCCAAAGGTGAAAGCAACCCAGATGTTCATCAGGAGATGAATACGTAAACAAAATGTGGTATAAACATACAAAGGACTATTATTCAGCCTTTAAAAGGAAGGCAAACTAAAATATGCTACAACATGCATGAAGCTTAATAATGTCATCCTAACTGAAATAAAACTACACGTCAAGGCAAACACTGTATGTCACTTATTTGAGATACCTACAGTATTCAAACTCTACAAACATAAAGTAGAATGATGGTCGCCTGAAGCTGGTGGGAAGGGGAAATGAAGAACTGTTTGTTTAATCTTGTCAAGATTAAACAAGTTGTGGAGATAGGTTGCACAACAATATACATAACATTACAGAACTGTACACTTACAAATGAGTAAGATGGTAAATTTTATGTTAATTTTGCCACAACAAAAAATTTTTTTCTTAAAAAACTCATTTAAGGCTGGGCACAGTGGCTCACACCTGTAATCCCAGCACCCTGGGAGGCTGAGACAGGAGGACTGCTTGAGCTCTGGAGCTCGAGACCAGCCTGAGCAAAAGAGTGACCTCCATCTCTAAAAAATAGCCAGGTGTTGTGGCAGGTGCCTGTAGTCCCAGCTACTCAGGAGGCTGAGGCAAGAGAATCGCTTAAGCCTAAGAGTTTGAGATTTCTGTCAGCTGTGACACCACAGCACTCCACCAAGGGTGACAAAGTGAGACTGTCTCCAAAACAAAAAAACAAAAACCTCATTTAAAAACAGAGAGTTAGGCCAGGTGTGGTGGCTCATGCCTTTGATCCTAGCACTCTAGGAGGCTTAGGAGGATGGATCTCTTGAGCTCATGAGTTCAAGACCAGCGTGAGCAAGAGTGACACCTCATCTCTACTAAAAATAGAAAAAAATAGAAAACTGAGCCAGACATTGTGGTAGGCACCTGTAATCCCAGCTACTCAGGAGGCTGAGGTAGAAGAATCACTTAAACCCAGGGGTTCGAGGTTGCTGTGACCTGTAACACCACAGCACTTTACCTGTAGTCCCCTAGGCTGACAGAGTGAGACTCTGTCTCACAAAAAAATTAAAAAATTAA
Organism: Nycticebus coucang; assembly: GCF_027406575.1. Lineage (NCBI taxonomy): Eukaryota > Metazoa > Chordata > Mammalia > Primates > Lorisidae > Nycticebus > Nycticebus coucang. The sequence goes on from NC_069782.1 coordinate 53,804,408, forward strand.
AAACGAATAGATTAAAAAAAAGAATCTCTCCAGGACAATATGAGAAAATAAAATAACAATCTGACTTATGAAATAGAAGTAAAAATTCTTTCTTTTTTTTGTAGAGACAGAGTATCACTTTATGGCCCTCAGTAGAGTGCCGTGGCCTCACACAGCTCACAGCAACCTCCAACTCCTGGGCTTAAGCGATTCTCTTGCCTCAGCCTCCCAAGTAGCTGGGACTTTACAGGCGCCCGCCACAACGCCCGGCTATTTTTTGGTTGCAGTTCAGCCGGGGCCGGGTTTGAACCCATCACCCTCGGTACATGGGGCCGGCGCCCTACCGATTGAACCACAGGAGCCGCCCAGAAGTAAAAATTCTAAGGAAAATATAAGCAAATCTTTGTCTTTCATTATTTTTGTTGGTCTGAATCCCATCGTATCTGCATACAGGATTGCAACCCCAGCTTTTTTCTGCTTTCCATTTGCCTGAAATATCATTGCCCATTCCTTCACCTCGAGTCTTGCTTTATCTTTTGAGGTAAAGTGAATTTCTTGTAGGCAACAGATGTCTGGCCTGAGTTTCTGTATCCAGCCGGCCAGCCTGTGCCTCTTTAAAGGAGAGTTCAAACCATTCACATTAATTGAGAAAATTTATAGATGTGGCAGAGTTTTGGTCATCTTGTTTTTCAGAAGTCCAGAGCTTACTTTTACACTTCTCACTATTGTGGAAGCTAGGCTTTGTTCTTTAATTTCTGGGCAGGTTTACTTTGGTGGTATACCATCCTGTCGATCAGGATGGGTCTGAGAATTTCCTGCAGAGCTGGTCGAGTCATGGCAAATTTCCTCAGCATGTGGATGTCAGTGAAGTATTTGATTTCTCCATTCCAAATGAAACTCAGTTTACAGGGTATAGGATCCTGGGCTGGAAATTGTTTTGTTTAAAAAGGTTGAAGATCGGTGACCATCCTTTTCTGGCTTGGAAAGTTTCAGCTGAGAGATCCGCAGTCATCCTTATACTTTTCCCTTTGTAAGTAATACTTTTCTTTTTTTTTTTTTTGTAGAGACAGAGTCTCACTGTACCGCCCTCGGTAGAGTGCCGTGGCGTCACACGGCTCACAGCAACCTCTAACTCTTGGGCTTACGCAATTCTCTTGCCTCAGCCTCCCGAGCAGCTGGGACTACAGGCGCCCGCCACAACGCCCGGCTATTTTTTGGTTGCAGTTTGGCCGGGGCTGGGTTTGAACCCGCCACCCTCGGCATATGGGGCCGGCGCCCTACTCACTGAGCCACAGGCGCCGCCCAGTAATACTTTTCTTATGCCTGGCTGCTTGCAGAAGTTTCTCCTTCATATTGTCATTGGAAAAATTAATTACAATGTATCTAGAAGATGCTTTGTTTGGATTGAATAATTCTGGGGTTCTGAAACTATCTACTCTGAATTTCTGTGTCTCTTGCAATACTTGGGAAATTCTCCACCATAATGTCTTGGAGCAGAGAATTTGTGCCTTTGGGACCATCCTCTTCTCCTTCAGGAATCCCCATAATTCAGATGTTTGATTTCTTGGAAAGATCCCGTAACTCTCTCAGGGAATATTTTGCTCTTTTTCTCCATTTTTCTGCTTCTTTGAATTCTTGGGATAGTTCAAAAGTCTTGTCTTCTTTATCTGAGATTCTTGCTTTGCACTACTCAACTCTATTTCTGAGGGACTCTACTAAATTTTGAAGCTCCTCCAATACGTTTTTTTCAATCCCTTAAGCTCTGCTATATCTTTCCTCATTATCATATCCTTAGTGACTTTGTCTTTGAATTCATTAATTTCTTGAGACAACTTCTGAACTGTTTTCTGGTTCTCTGTTTCCTTCTTTTCCTCCAGTCCTATTATCTTATTTGCCATCCACATTCTATTTCTGACATTTCAGCAATTTCTCTGTGGATGGGATTCTCTGTTGTATTTTCTTTGATGTCCCCAGGAAGCATTGATCTGCCCTGATTTTTCATGTTGCCAGAGTTCTTCTGCTGATTCCCCCTCATGAGTATTTTCAGCTTCTTACTCTTTTTCTCTTTATTAATATGTTAATTATACTTTTTAGTTGTCCCTGATGAGTCCACTCCTCACCACTGCAGTGCCACCGCTGCACTAAGGCAGAGAAGTGGTGAATCCGCAGCCCCAGACAGTGTCTCCAGGGGACAAGAATCAGCAGGCAGTACTGGTCCAGATCAAAGTCGCTCTGCCAGTGCTGGCTCCACTCACCAAACCAAGCTCACAAGGCTGCCCTGCTGACAGCGCTGGCCCAGAGCTGACAGGAGAGATGTTTATGCGCTGGGCACCATCCAGCCAATCGAGTGCTGAGGGTTGCAGCTCTGTAGACAGCGTAGACCCAGAGCTCAGACAAAGTCACTCAGGCACTGGGCACCGCCTGTCCAGCAAGCTCAGGGGGCTGTTGCCCGGTGGCAGGGCACAAGTCTAAAATTCAGATAAGATACACTCAGGCACCAGGCACAGCCCACCCACCTGAGCTCAGAGAGCCTTCACCCAGTGCAAAGTTCAGTACAAAGATATTTAAACCTTGGCCCTGCCCACCCAATCGAGCTCAGAGAGCCATGCCTGGTAAAAGGGGCAGGTCTAAAGTTCAGTCACAAGTCAAACTCATTTAATTCAAAAGAATAGAAATTACACCCAGTATCTTCTCAGACCATCATGGAATAAAAGTTGAACTCAACAGCAACAGAAATCTTCACACTCAAATAAAATCATGGAAACTAAATAACCTTATGCTCAATGACAGCTGAGTCACAGATGAAATCAAGACACAGATCATTAGATTTCTGGAACAAAATGATAATGAAGACACAAACTATCAAAACCTGTGGGAGACTGCAAAGTCCTTACAGGGGAATTTATAGCATTAGATGCCTTCATCAAGAAAACAGAAAAAGAGCAGGTCAGCAACCTAATGGGCCATCTCAAGCAACTAGAAAAGAAGAACAATCTAATCCCAAACCTAGCAGAAGAAAAGAAATAACCAAAATTACAGCAGAACTAAATAAACTGAAAACAAAAGAATTATTCAGAAGATCAGTGAAACAAAAAGTTGGTCTTTGAAAAGATTAATAAAATTGATAAACCCTTGGGTAGACTATCCAGAAACAGAAAAACAAGATCTCTAATAACTACAATCCAAAATGATAAAGGGAAATAACAACAGATAACTACAGAAATACAAGTTTCTCAACAATTACTACAAAAACTCTATTCCCAGAAATACGAAAATGTAGAGGAGCTGGACCAGTATCTGGAAGCATGATACCTTCCAAAAATCAGCCATAAAGATTTAGAGATCTTGAATAAACCCATATCAAGTACTGAAATTGTATCGATTATACAAAATCTTCCAAAAAAGAAAAGCCCTGGACCAGATGGTTTCACACCAGAATTCTATCCAACCTTCAAAGAGGAACTAGTTTCTATAATGCATAAACTTTTCCAAAACATAGAGAAAGAAGGAATCCTCCTCAACACATTCTATGAAGCAAGTATCACCCTGATCTCCAAACCAGGAAAGGACCCAACAAAAAAAGAAAACTGTAGACCAATATCATTAGTGAATATCGATGCAAAAATATTCAACAAGATATCAGCAAGCAGAATACAACAACACATTGAAAAGGTTATACACCATGATCAAGTGGTTTTTATCCCAGAGACACAAGGTTGGTTCAATATACACAAATCCAAAAATATAATACAACACATAAACAGAATCAAAAACAAAGACCATGTGATTCTTTCAATTGATGCAGAAAAGGCTTCTGACAATATCCAGCATTCTTTCATGATAAAAACACTCAAGAAAATAGGCTTAGAAGCAACATTCCTTAAGCTGATAGAGGTTATCTACAGCAAACCCACAGCCAATATCATATTGAATGGAGTAAAACTGAAAGCATTTACACTCAAATCTGGAACCACAGAAGGATGCCCACTGTCTCCACAGTTACTTAACACAGTGTTGGAAGTCCCAGCCTTTGCAGTCAGGTAATAGAATGAGATCAAAGGAGTCAAAATGGGGGCAAGGAGGTCAAAACCTCCCTCTTCACAAATGACATAATGTCATACCTGGAATACCCCAGGAACTCAACTACAAAGCTCTTAGATCCTGGCTTATTATACCCTCAATGAATCCCCATTAAAAAAAAAAAAAAAGCTCTTAGAAATAATCAAGGAATGTAGCAGCACCTCAAGTTACAAAATCAATACCCACAAATCAGTAGCTTTTGTATACGCCAACAACTGTCAAGCCGAGAACAAAATCAACAACTCTATTCCTTTTACAATAGCACCAAAGAAGATTAAATACCTGGGAATATATCTAACAAAAGACGTTAAAGATCTCAATACAGAGAATTATGAAACTCTGAGAAAGGAAATAGCAAAAGACGTCAACAAATGGAAGAACATACCCTAATCGTGGCTGGGAAGAATCAACATCACTAAAATGTCCATACTTGGGCGGCGCCTGTGGCTCAGCGGGTAGGGCGCCGGTCCCATATGCCGGAGGTGGCGGGTTCAAACCCAGCCCCGGCCAAATTAAAAAAAAAAAAAAAAAAAAAAATGTCCACACTACCCAAAGCAATCTATAGATTTAATGCAATTCCCATCAAAGCACCAATGTCATACTTTAAAGGCCTTGAAAAAAATAGTACTTTGATTCATATGGAACCAGAAAAAAACCCAAATAGCAAATATAGTTCTTAGAAATAAAAACAATTCTGGAGGCATCATGTTGCCAGACTTCAGGTTATATTACAAGGTTATAGTGATCAAAACAGCATGGTACTGGTACAAAAACAGAGATACAGATCTATGGAATAGGATAGAGAATTTAGAGATGAACCGAGCCACATATCGTCATTTAATCTTTGATAAGCCTAACAAAAATATGCAATGGGGAAAAGAATCCTTATTTAACAAATGTTGCTGGAAGAACTGGTTATCCACATGCAGAAGACTGAAACTGGACCCGCACCTCTCATCACTGACAAAAATTGATTCTTGTTGCATGAAAGATTTAAATTTAAAACACAAAACAATAAAAGTTCTAGAAGAGACTGTGGAGGAAACACTTGAAGACACTGGCCTAGGAAAAAAATTTATGAGGACCCCTCTAGCAACTGCAGCAACCTGAAAAAATAAATAACGGGTATTTGATCAAGGTAAAACTTTTGCGCTGCTAAGAGCACCACAACAGCCCCAAAATGGGAGATTTTTGCATGTTATGGAATCTGACAAAGGCGCGATAACCAGAATCTACAGAGAGCTCCAATTAAACAAGAAGAAAAGCGCAAACAACCCTCTCTATAAGTGGGCAAGTGATTTGAACAGAAACTTCTCAAACGAATGGCCAACAAATACATGAAAAAAATTCTCATTGCCTTTAATCACCGGAGAAATGCAAATCAAAACCACTCTATAGGGCAGCGCCTGTGGCTCAAAGGGGTAGTGTGCTGGCCCCACATGCTGGAGGTGGCAGGTTCAAACCCGGCCCCGGCCAAAAAAAAAAAAAGGAAGAAAAAGAAAAAAATCATTCTAAGATGGTGGTTCCTAACCCTAGCAAGATTAGCCCACATCACAAAGTCCCAAGACACCAGATGCTGGAATGGATGTGGAGAGAAGCGAACACTTCTACACTGCTGGTGGGACTGCAAACTAAAACAGCCTTTTGAAGAGAAGTATGGAGAATCCTCAAAGATCTAAATGTAGACCTTCCACTTGACCCTGCAGTCCCATTACTGGATATCTACCCAGAAAAACATAAATCATTTTACCACAAAGACATTTACACTCAAATGTTTATTACAACTCAATTCATAATTTCTAAGTCGTGGAAACAACCTAAGTGCCCATCAACCCATGAATGGATCAACAAATTGTGGTATACGTACACCATGGAATATTATGCAGCCATTAAAAAAGATGGAGACTTTACATCTTTTTCATTTACCTGGATGGAGCTGAAATACATTCTTCTTCGTAAAGTATTGCAAGAATGGAAAGATACAATGCAGAAGAATGGAATATCCAATGTACTCCATATCAATACAAAATCAGTATATAAACAATTTCATTTTCCTAACAACAATAAAACATCATTATAGTCTAGTTAAGGCATAGAGGGAAGTGGGAGGGGGGAAAGGGGAGTACCTAGGGCAGAGAGAGGGAGGGCATGAGGTGGGATCTCACCTAATGTGCACATTGTAAGGGTGCATAACACACCCCCACGTGAAAGGCTCTTCAACAAATGAAACTTTACCCTGGAAGTGAGAACAATGTAACCTAAATATTGTACCCTCATATTAATTTGAATAAAGTTTATTAAAAAAAAAATAAGCAAACCAAACCCAGAGATTTATAAAGAAGAGATTTATAAAGATTTATAAAGAAGAAAATCTGTTTATGGATGGGGTTTATCCCAGGAATACTTGGTCAGCCTACATTGTAAATCAATGTCACTGATCACATCAATAGATAATGAGAAAAAATTTCAATCACCTCTGGAGTTAGGAAATGGGAAGCCTTTCAAATTAACTCAACATCCGTTTATGATTTAAAAAAACAAAAAACTTTTAGCAAGTAAGAATAGAATGAAACTTCCTTAACCTTGATAAAAGATGTCTTTAAAAAAAAAATCTACTGGGCGGCACCTGTGGCTCAGTGAGTAGGGGGCCGACCCCATATACTGAGGGTGGCAGGTTCAAACCCAGCCCCGGCCAAACTGCAACAAAAAATAGCCAGGCGTTGTGGCGGGCGCCTGTAGTCCCAGCTACTGGGGAGGCTGAGGCAAAAGAATCACCTAAGCCCAGAAGCTGGAAGTTGCTGTGAGCTGTGATACCACAACACTCTACCAAGGGCGATAAAGTGAGACTCTGTCTCTACAAAAAAAAAAAAAAAATCTACTGAGCAAGTATCATTCTTAACGGTGAAAGGTGAACGCATTTCTTTTGTGATCAGGAACAAGAAAACCCAAAACTGAATATCTACACACGTCTAAAGGATACAGAACAGTTCAGAGTTAGAGAAAACAACCAATGGTACAAGAAGAGTACCAAAACAAAACTAGCCATATGTGAAAACCTGATTTATGTCATAGGGAGATTCACAGATCAGGGAAAAAATGAAGGACCACTTCAATAAACAATACTGGAATAGCCAATTATCCATATGAAGAAAATGAAATTTTATCCTTTATCTCCCACTCTCAAAAAAAATCACTTGCTAAGTAAGAGATTTAAGTACTAGGGGCAGCGCCTGTGGCTCAAAGGAGTAGGGTACCGGCTCCATTTGCCGGAGGTGGCGGGTTCAAACCCAGCCCCGGCCAAAAACTGCAAAAAAACAGAAAAAGAGAGATTTAAGTATTAGCTATGAAAGGCAAAACCATAAAGGTTTTAGTTGCTAATTTAACGAAGACTATCTGTATGACCTCTGGGTAAGAAAGAATTTCTGAAGATGAACTGTAAAGGTAAAAAAGCATATATTTAACTGTATTATAATGAAGGACCAAGGTCTGACAATTAAGTTCATGAATTCTTTCTAGAATAACTAGAATACCTCATTACTAATTATCACTGCAGTCACCTTTGCAGTATTCCCCTTGGCCACCCAGTGATCATAGTAACATTCAGCAATGAGGTAGGTATGTAGCAACTTTGGGAGGATGAATTTGTAAACTTAATTATCAGATCTCCATGTGACAATAGTTCTGATGACCATTCCAGAAAGAGAGTTCCAAAACTGCTTGTAAGGGTTGACTAGGCCCTGGCACGCCTGCAGACCTCCCTGCCCAGGGGAATACCTGCAAGGTGACCACAGTGATACTCAGCAAGGAGGTGTGTAGCACGTTTTCTAGGATGAGTTCACAAACTTCATTTTCCAAAAAAGAAATGGACTAAGTAGACCATATATATTTATATATGTGTGTGTATATATATATTTATTTCGTTTTTCTTTTTTGAGACAGAGTCTCACTTTGTCACCCTGAGTAAAGTGCTGTGGCATTACAGCTCAGAGCAACTTCAAACTCTTGGGCTCAAGTGATTTCTCGCCTCAGCCTCCCGAGTAGCTGAGACTACAGGTGCCCGCCACATGCCCGGCTATTTTTAGAGGCGGGGTCTCACTCTTGCTCAGGCTAGTCTGGAACCCATGAGCTCGAGCAATCCACCTGCTTCGGCCTCCCAGAGTACTAGGATTACAGGCGTGAGCCACCACACCCAGCCTAGACAACATATTTTTAAGACTTTCCAAATAATTCTGAAATTAAAATGCCAAAGAAATACACAATTACAAGGAACACATTATTCACTTGAGGAACTATTAACGTAGAATGACTGAAAAGGACAAATTAGAAAGATAACATTTATCCCAAGATATACACTTAAAAAAAAAAAAAAGAACATATGTGTCTGTAAAGCAAAATAAAATCATTCCCATTTCCTCTATCATCAAAGCACCCTTCCCCTTACACCCTCTCCCCCCCCACACACAAGGTGGACGTTTTCCATCTGAACTGTTAAGCTGGCTCACACGAGAATAAAATGATTTTAACCACACACAAGCTCTAGGGCCTATAGTTTCTACACACTGCCCACACAGCACTCTGCGAGCATGTGGTCAGAAGAAAGGACACACAATCACAGCACATTCCTCCCCTCAGGGCACATGTCAAGAACTCGCCCTCTCAGCGGCATTCTTCCCCACACAGCACAGTCACCTTAGCAACCCTATGCTCCTAATATGGACGGCTGGTCCATTTAAAGTCAGTCTTCTTGGCAGGGAAAATGCTTGTTCTTCAAATTGAGAGAGAGAGGAGAGGTTTTCCTTTCAATACACATTACAGGGGTTGATTTAACTTGATCAGCACTTTTGCTTTGTGGCAGCAATTTGTGTTGAGTTTCTGCCTATTCTATTTTTCTTTTTTCATCTAAAAGCAAGTACTCCCCCCAAAAAAATCATGCTAGCTCATGGAACTCTAAGAGGGGAACATGAAACAAAAAGCTATCTAAAATAATTCTTCTTTTATTAAATTATGAACATACCTATGTTTTTGTGGGCACAGTTCAACTTCAGTTAAACTATAGCACCTGAAGTCAAATCTACTAAGTGTAGAGTATAAACATCTTAACACAGTAATTAAGAAAGAGGGGTGAAGGCTATGAAACCAATTTGTTGTATTTCAAATTGTATATAAAACCAGTACATTGTACCCCATAAATGCATTAATGTACACAGCTATAATTTAATAAAAAAAAAGAAATCAGTCAGAAGATTTGTCTTTTTTATATTAGTTTTGAACAAAACTTAGTTTTGAACAAAAACACTATAAAACTTCACAGTCCCATAACTCCAAGGTATTAAATAGACTATCAGCCAGTATTCCTTCATTCTATCAAATACATGTTAAATTTCTCACAATCTTTCTAGAGGCTCGAATGTAAGCAAGGTGCTGAAACCAAGTGGTTAGTTTATCTGGAGACCTCCAGACTTAGAACAACCTAGAATAGCACTCAATTACTCAAAACCAATCTAGATCTCTGCCTGTAACAATTAAAGTTGGGTCTGAACCAAATTAAGCCTCTCAGGATAAAAGATACTGGTTTATAATCCAGCATACCTGATTTTCACAATAAACAATTTGGGGGGAGAAGATTACTATAGAGTATTTTGAAATACAGGAGATCAAATTGCTTGTTTCATATCCACAAAGGAACTCTAATCTCCTATCAAATGCCAGAAATCTCTAATCTCTCCATCAAAGCCAGAAACATAACTTTTAAGGGAAGTAAATGAGCATGTTTAAAACTAAAAATACCTAAATTTATGGCATTAATTCTACATTGTAAATAGTTATGAAATACTCTTCTATAACAGAGGGAGACCAAATCCGTACTAATTTAATAGATGCTCTTCAGTGAATCCTAATAAGGTTAAGTGAATACCATCTACATTATTCATTGCTTATATTTTTATTTGTATATGTTTATGTTTGTATATATGTATAAGTTTAAGTTTTTTAAACTTCTAAAGCCATGAGGTTCTTCCTGGTTAGATACTAATTACATCTTCTCTATAAGGCAAAGTATCGGTTGGCAGAGTGGCAGTATAGATTAGTGAAAAGAACCTACAGATGAATTCTACTATTGGTTTCCTCATTTGTAAAATAAGAATACTATCTTGTTTTTTTTTTTTTTTTCTTTTTCTGAGACAGAGTCTCAAGCTGTCATCCTGGGTAGAGTGCCATAGCGTCCCAGCTCACAGCAACCTCAAATAGTGTCCTCAAATTCTTGGGCTTAGGGGGGCGCCTGTGGCTCAGCGCGTAGGGCACCGGCCCCATATACGGAGGGTGGCAGGTTCAAACCAGGCCCCAGTCAAACTGCAACAACAACAACAAAAAATAGCCAAGTATTGTTCCGGGCACCTGTAATCCCAGCTACTTGGGAGACTGAGGCAAGAGAATCACCTAAGCCCAAGAGCTGGCGTTTGCTGTGAGCTGTGATGCCACCACACTCTACTGTGGGCGACAAAGTGAGACTCTGTCTCAACAAAAAAAAAAAAAAAGAAAAGAAAAAAAATTTCTGGGCTTAAGCAATTCTCTTGGCAATTCTCAGCCATTGAAATTTAATGGCCGATGTGACAAGATTAAGAGGTGGGGACTGTAGGACTGCTTCAGTCATGAGGGTCCTTCCTTGTGAATTGGCCTTTATAAAAGAGGCTTCGCTCACTGTTAGTCTCACTTGTCCTTGTATTCTTCCCTTCCTCTGGGAGGATGGAACCCTCCCAGACAACCAAACTCCTAGCACCTTGGTCTTAAGACTTCTGAGCCTCCAGAAATGTGAGGAATTAATCTGTGCTCTTTACAAATTACCCAGTCTGTTCTATTTTGTTATATAGCACAAACAATCTAAAACACTTCCATATTTCTACTCCTCCATTGAATCACTGCAGTTTCCCCTACCCCCAGAACTAAAGCGCCCCTAAGATGCTCACCTCACCCTTGATCAACTGCTTCCCCAAGTGGAAGCCCCTTTCAGACCTGGTCGCTGCGGCATTATCCCCTCCTTAGGGGCCAGATCCATCCTCTCACAGAGTCTTCCTTCTCCTCTTTACCCCACTGGGAACACCCTCACCACAGACTTGGGGTTTCTCAAGTTCCCACTCTCTGATGATTTCTAGTGAGGGGATCAAACAGAAAGGTGTCTCCTGATGACACATGACTACAGATAAAACTCTGTTTCTGTGCCCCAAATTTAGAACTGTAATTGTATTGGTAATATTCCTTTCTGATTCCATGTTAGATTCAGCAATGAGAATTCAAAGACAACAGTTCTACTTCAAAAAAGTAGAAGAAAAATAAGATGTTCAAATATAATACAGAAATTAGTAAGTAATAGGTAATAGGAAGGTTCCATGTTAGTCTTTTTATGGACTAACACTGATACTTCAGTGTCTTAATACTCTATTCTAGGAAAAAAAGACATGTTTTTGTTAAACTCCAGCACCCTTTTCTCTGACTATTCCAACAAACTGTTAGATAAGCAGCTTTCTAAAACAGATGTTTATATATTTTTTCTTTCACTCTAAACTTCCATGGCACCTAATTCACATTCTTTAATTTCAATTCTGATATACAGAAATGAACACAAATCGGCCTTTTCCTAACTGTCCATTTTAGGGTACCTTGCACATTTACAGACTCTTAGATTTAATGGGCTCATTTTAATAAACATCAACCTGGAATACAACGTACCAGCTAGATAAAACAAACTAGATAAACACTCAGCACCGTGGCCAGATCTTGGGAATGGGGAGGACAGTGGAGCAGAATATAAGAATTAGCTTTTATATTTATGTATGTCATATCCTTTCATTCTAAGGCTTGTTATAGTGAAGAGGAGTGCTTTATTCCCTATAGGTTCCTTATGTTAGCTTGGTTTAGAGTGCCATATTCTCTTTCTTGTATTTATTTTCATATAAATTAAAATAAGGCACATAAAATAATAATACCTTTTCCAGAACAAAACCATATCAAACACATTAAGATCATTTACATAGAAAATGCATATAAAAGGAATAGAGGAAAGGTCCTTTAGCCAACAGCGGTGATGGACACAAGTGGAGGAAAATCATTAATAGGACACTCCTGTATTTGAGGTTAAACTGGTAAGTCAGATGAAGTTAGCCTCTTTCATAATAAAGTAAGTAACCAAAACGTCAAACAAAATTGTGGTTAATAAAATTTATAACATATAATGTATCATTTCAATCATTTTTGTAAAGTATACAAACATCTTTTTAAGTTATCACTGTCCTTTTGATATCATTAAGTAGGTAGCAGGGTAATAACTATATAAATGTGAAATAATCTTTCCCTGAAGATTAATTTTTTTAACTCTAAAATAAAAATTATGAATGTTTCTGGGCACCTACATACATACATAACTGATGTGTGTGTGCCCCGCCCCCCACTTTTTAGCTCCTGCAGTAAGCAGTGTCCTGGAAGATCAGACAATGCTGCACCTAAGTTATAGCACCTTCCCTCAACCTCTTACAAGTGTAAGAAAAAAATAGCGAAAAAAGTTTTCCAGGAAACCTGGAAAGAATCTTGGTAATTTGCTCTTCCCTTTTCCTCCTTAGCTAACGGGCCCCTTTATTTTAAACCTTTGTTTTTGGTGAGTAGGATAAAAACTGACCTGATTAACTAAATCTACAGCAGTTTCAAAAAAAAGGGAGAAAGGTGTGCTTCAGAGTACATGTTCCCCTTAGGACATGAGATACTGAAAAAGAAAAGTAAGTAAGAAATAGAGTTATTGGCTGGATACCCGTAGCACAGTGGGTTAGCACACCAACCACATGCACCATGGGGGGCAAGTTCGCACCTGACCCGGGCCAGCTAAACAACAATGACAACTGCAACAAAAAACTAGCCGGGCATTGTGGCAGGCACCTGTAGTCCCAGCTACTTAGGAGGCTGAGGCAAGAGAATCACTTTAAGCCCATGAGTTTGAGGTTGCTGTGAGCTATGATGCCACAGCACTCTACCAGAGTGAGAAAGTGAGACACCGTTTCAAAAAAAGAGAAAGAAATAGTTATTGATCTTACCAGGGTGAGAAAGTGAGACACTGTCTCAAAAAAAGAGAAAGAAATAGTTATTGATCTTTATAATTCACTTTGTAAGCATTTCCAGTTGATAGGCTGAATTAACTAATCAGTGATCACTCCTACGTCTCTCAAAAAAATCCTGAGAAAATTTGACCAAAGTAACTTTTTAAAGCTGTCAAGCAACTGATTTCAAGGTAAATTTCACCTTTCAGAAATCTACCTATAATAATATAAATCAATGCTGACTCAAAATCCATTGTAAAGGTAATCATTCAGAAATTTGTTTAAAAAGTATGAATATAAATATGTATACATATGTATTTGTAAAGATGTCACTTAATTTTTTATTATCTACCTGGTAGGAAGCATTCTGCTTTTAAACTAAATGTAGGAATTATACAATTTCCATAGATGGTAACATAACTAACAACGTCCTCTAATTTAAATCCCCTAAGACAGCTTCTACAAATCCTCCACTCCCCAAAGTCACTTTTGTAGCAAATTCTGAGAGAGTAAAAGAGTAGCTAATAAATTTGGGAGAATCCTAAAATAATCAAGAAAAAATACAAAATAAATACATGAGAAAAGAGTTTTTTAAAAATCAAGGGCAACTGGGGCCTTGGTGTGTGTTACACTTTATGGGGGCAAGACATGATTGCAAGAGGGACTTTACCTAACAATTGCAATCAGTGTAACCTGGCTTACTGTACCCTCAATGAATCCCCAACAATAAAAAAAAAAAAAAATCAAGGGCAATCAAACTTATGTTCAACTATATTTGTTGGATTACTATATTAACGATTTCTTACCTTGTGGAATTCTCTTCTGAGAAAAAGATACAATTTCGTTCCTAAAAACATTTCAGATATAAAGTTAAAATATTAGTTTCAAAAGAGTCTCTTAAAAATAAAAAATTACAAAATGCTAACATTCAGAATATTATGATACTTGATATTACCAAAGCTTAAGAGATAGTAGGTCTCTAACAATAAAAGTAGTTTTTATAAAAATGTTTACAAAATTTATTACTTTATATTATTTTTGTAACACTTATTTAATAAGTATTTATTATTCTCCTGACTGAATATCAAATCACCTTTCTAGGTACATAATGATGTATATGACACATTTTCATATTCTAAAATACCAGTAACTCAAATAGGTTTTACACTCTCCAAGACTTGATATTCTGAAGGTTATTTTTTTTAGGTGTAATTCGCATAACATAAAATTCAGCCCTTTAAACAGTGTTTTTAAAACATATTTACAAACTTTTACCCGATCTAATTCCACAATATTTTTAGTACCCTAATAAATTCCATACTGGGGCCAGGTGCAGTGGCTCACGCCTGTATTCCCAGCACTCTGGGAGGCCAAAGCGGTTGGACTGCCTGAACTCAGAAGTTTGAGACCAACCTGAGCCAGCGTGAGAGACCTCATCTCTAAAATTAAAAAAAAAAAAAAAAAAAAAAAAAAATAGCTGGGCGTTGTGATGGGCGCCTGTAGTCCCAGCTACTTCAGAGGCTGAGACAAGAGAACTGCTTAAGCCCAAGAGTTTGAAGTTGCTATGAGCTGTGATGGCTACAACAACAAAAAAAACAAATAAAGAAATTCCATACTGAACAGGTGAAACAAATTTTTTTTTGAGACAGAGTCTCACTATGTCGCCGTTGGTAGAGTGCCATGGCACAGCAACCTCAAACTTGGGCTTAAGCGATTCTCTTGCCTCAGCCTCCCAAGTAGCTGGGACTATAGGCACCTGCCACAATGTCCAGCTATTTTTTTTGTTGTTGCAGTTGTTTAGCTGGCCTGGGCCGGGTTCAACCTGCCACCCTCGGTATATGTGGCTGGCGCCATAACCACTGTACTATGGGCACCGAGCCAGTAACAAATTTAATTTTAAAGATAGACACATACACTTTAAAATATTATGACGAAATTTATGCTTTTAAAAAATATGTATAACAAAGATGGAAATGAAAAACAAATATCCAAAAATTATAAGAGAAACTATATTTGTATTTGTGATTATAACTTTTTCATATATTAACATTCTCTCTACCAATGTGATTCTATACTATCTTTATGATTTTTAGTAAAAGGTATGGCACAAACATACCTGGACCTATATGTCAGAATTTGTACTACAAAGTAAGACCAAAAATACAAGGTGTCTTTTTTTTTTTTTTTGAGACAGAGTCTCACTCTGTCACCCTGGGTAGAGTGCTGTGGCATCACAGCTCACAGCAACCTCAAACTCTTGGGCTCAAGCGATTCTCTGGCCTCACCCTCTCTAGTAACTGGGACTACTACAGGTGCCCACCACAACGCCCGGCTATTTGTGGAGAGGAAGTCTCACTCTAGATCAGGCTGGTCTCGAACCTGTGAACTCCACCCACCTCGGCCTCCCAGAGTGCTAGGATTACAGCTGTGAGCCACTGTGCCCGGCCTCAAGATGACTTTTTTTAATGACCACTATATTTTTTACTAAATGTTCTTCAAAGTAGATAAAATAAATAACTATAGTTTCAAAGAAAAGACATGGCCACACTTACTAATCTGGTTGGAACGCCACAGCTGCATCTTACGTTATGACAAATGGATTGTTTCATCACTTTTGCATCTGGGCATCTACTTCTTAATGGTCATTTCTGAAATAAAACTACAAGTATTAAGGAGGTTATTCTTGAACATATTATTATGTTATAGCACTTTATAAGCATTTAATTATAATTACATAAATTGTAGTGACCAGAGAGAAGTATCAAAACATTTCTTAAGCAACCTTCTAAATAAAACACATTAACAACAGGGGTGAGAGGTGACGGGGGAGGGCAGAAGACTGGAGCCATCCACAGGAGCAGGCCTCTCCAGTCCTCAGAGCTTCCTCCCAGTGGGACCTAGTGAGTCTTGAGTACCCTTTACAGACAGGGGAAAACACAGGAGGCAGGGAAATAAGTAAAAAAGGGAAGACGTAGATGGGAGCCCTAAAACTGTACATTTTGAACAGAATACACTGTGTATTTATTATGGTTTCCTACTTCCCCCTACACCTAGAGTGTAAGCCCCAGAAGGGCATTTTTGTTGGTTTTATTTACCAATATCTTTCAAGCACCTAATACAATGACTGCCATGCCATGAGTGTACAGTAAATATTTAATGAAACAATAAAATAATGAATTACTTAACTTCAATTGATGAAATATTTAATCTTCCAGTATTTTAAAACAGCAAAGTCTCAAAATACCATTTCTTTCATAGTAACACCTTTGATGCTAATGCCAACATCATCACAGTTTTATCCTCAATAAACAATCAAGACATAAACCCAATGTTCAAGGAACCAAAACAAAGGGAATGTTACTTTGTAATTTTGTCACTGTACCTTCAGTAAAGACAGGTAAGGAGGAGAATTGTGGGATGTGCAATTTTGCTACATATTTCCAAATGGGGTAGGTGGGTGATCTTTTTCTTTTTTAAAAAATGCATGCTGTCTCAGGGCGGCCCCTGTGGCTCAAGGAGTAGGGTGCCGGTCCCATATGCCGGAGGTGGCGGGTTCAAACCTAGCCCCGGCCAAAAACCACAAAAAAAAAAAAAAAAATGCATGCTCTCTGAGGTACTTGTGGAGACAGGAATATAGAAAGAAATTTTGACAAGGAGTGGAAAGTTGCTACTATAACAAGTCTCAAAACCAATCCTCAAGGAACCCATAAGTAGTTCTCTACTTCACATCCTATTGCTGAATAGTATTCCATAAAATGTTACTTTTTGTAAAACAAAAACTCAGCAAAAGGGCCACTCCTGTGGCTCAAAGGAGTAGGGCACCAGCCCCATATACCGGAGGTGGCAGGTTCAAACCCGGCCCTGGCCAAAACTGCAAAAAATAAATAAATAAACAAACATTCAGGAAAATACAAATATAAATACAGATTTTCTTTCTGTTTTCCTTTCAAAAAGCAGCCATGAAAGGATAAACCAAAACCATTTTAAAATGGTTATCTATTTTAAGTAGGGTGAAAGAGAAATGGAAGGTAGACTTCTAAGAAATACTTCATTTACAGTTTTTACTTTGGAAACATTTTAAAATAATCTAAAATACAAAATAAATTCAAAAAGAAAACTAATCTGTGAGAATAAGAAATAAACGGAAACAAAGCAGACTATACATATAAATTTGGTGGCGTAATCACACATAAAATTACTCCAGACACTTTTAAACAACATTTTAACAGCATATCCTCAGTACACTGTAACTAAAAAGCAAAAGAAAAAAAAAAAAAAGAAAAAGAAAAGAAAATTTTATTGGCTGAGGCAAGAGAATCACTTAAGCCTAAGAGTTTGAGGTTGCTGTGAGCTCATGGCACTCATACTGAGGGCGACATATGTCTCATAAAAAATTTAAAAAAGAAGAAGAAAGAAAGAAAAGAAAAATTTAAACTACACTTAGTAGTTTTAGTTTTGTTACTGTGAACGCTAGCAAATAGGTAATACTTATCATTAGGAACTAAGGTCTGCAACAAAAGAAAAAAAAGATTCAAACATAAAGTCACAGATGTAAAAATTTTGTAATTTGAAATCTGAATTGGAATACCAGTAAGGACTCACGATTTATAGTACTTTAATAAATATCCATTCCTTGCTCTGTCCCCCGCAAAACTGTGAAGCAATTATTACACAGTCACAAAGCACATTCTAAACTGTGCTCTCAATACCATTTTCCTTCTTAAAGAAACCAAGACATCGTTTGTGCTAGGAAACAAGCCACTGAAGATGACCAGAGTTGTGAAAAAAAGTGTCACGGTGGCCAACTTAAAGGGCCCAAGGGGCCCACTCGCCAAAGGGAGTCAACTTGAAAATCAAAGGGTTAATGACTACCATGGATTGAAACACTAAACATGCAAAAAAAAATCTGTCATCACCTTTGGGAATTGCTTTGGCACTAACTTTACATTAAATCAAATAGGCAATAAATGTGAAGTCTTCTTTATAGAATTGCACAAAATAAATGTAGCAGGAATGCTGGGTGTGATGGCTCATGCCTTTAACCTTACACTGTGGGAGGCTGAGGCAGGAGGATTTCTAGAGCTCAGGAGTTTAAGACCAGCTTGAGCAAGAAAGAGCAAGACCTTGTCTCTACCAAAAACAGAAAAATTATCTGAGCTTTGTGGGCAGTGCCGGTAGTCCCAGCTACTCAGGAGGCTGAGGCAGGAGGACCTCTCAAACCCAAGAGTTTGAGGTTGTTGCAAGCTAGATGATGCCATGGCACTCTCTATCCAGAGTGAGACTCTGTCTTAAAAATAATAATAATAATAATGATAATAATAATAAATGTTGCAGGAATGACAGAATTTTTAAAAATCGCCATTTTGCAACCCCTAATGAAATAACAAACTAAAAATGATCACTGCTAGCTAAAACCATTAGGTTAATGGGAAACCTTATAACGGATGGACCGAGTTGGCAAACCTTAACACCGTGATAAATCTTAACATCCTTACAAATGGGTCAAGTAGACGTTATACACTACCTATGAAGTGTGCATCCTGGAAGCTCCAGTTTCAGAAGAAACTCACACCATTACTACTTTTACCACCTGCACTCCTACCACCATCGTCCACAGCACCCTAGTTTGTATCTGCATCATTGTCTGTCTTGCTCACCTCAGTGAGTCAGTCCTATGAGCCATTTGCAGAAGAAAGTCAGATCACGTCTCTTCTGATTAAACCACCCAGTGGAGTCCATCTCAGTAGTCTAAAAGCCAGAAGTCCTTGCAAGGGTGGGTTATGACCACGCTCCGCTGTCCTCCGTCTCTCTGACCTCATCCATCTCTCCCTTTTACTCACTGCCTTCGGCCACACTGGCCTGCTTCCTTGCCTTACACTGAGTGTTCTACCTTCAGGGCCTCAGAACTTCTTTTCCTTTCTGCCTGAAACACCAGCTCTCTCTCTAGCTTATCCTTCTACTTCCTTTAGGACTTGGTTTTACAAGTCATCTCATCAAAAAGATCTGCTCTAGTGCCCTGGGCAAAACTAAAATAGCTACCTGGCAAAGAATATGGAAGGAAATATAAATTATAAATTTTGGACACCATACTCTTCAAACAGTATTATCAATTTTCAGACCTTTCTCTATGTCTAAACATCTATAGGGAACATACTATTCCTTTTAAAAGATTCTCATATTCCAAATTCAAAGAATTAATGATCTACTGTAGTGTAGAGGACACCAAGAGCCAGACAACCTCTGAGCAGGATGATTTGCAGCTGGGGAACGGACCCTCGGGCAATTCGTCTGCAGGTGCTCCTTGCGGACAAAGAGCCCAGTCCATGGTGATCCTTAGGCACATAGTCATTGTCTCATACTCCCCTCACCTGTCCTATACTGTCTCAATGAAAGGCTACTGCAGAGGTTGCTCCGGGCTACCCTGCAATCAAGGTTAGCCGCCCCCTGCAAGCTTGCCCTTCTAATCCGCCTCACGCCTGGTTCCTTCCTGTGGCGATCCAGACCAGGGCCATAGGGGCTGTGACACTGGAGTGTTTTTTCTTGGTGGTGTTTTCATGTTAAATCATCTGTACCATAACTCTAGAAATGAGTGGTGAAAGATGCGAAAGAAATGAATCCCACTAAAAGACAGCAAATAAGCAAAATAAATAGCATTCCTTTTCTTCCTGCTGCTTTAGGGATTTGTTTGGGATTATATAATCAGAGTCCAAGTAATCTCAGGACAAGTTTAACTACTTAAGAACCATGCCTACCAGAAAAGATTAAAAAAAAAATGCTCACTAATAGCTCAGTGCCTGTGGCTTAAGCAGCTAAGGCGCCTGCCACTTAGACCTAAGCTGGTGTGTTTGAATCCGAGCCCGGGCCCGCCAAACAACAATGATGGCTGTTGTGGCAGGTGCCTGTAGTCCCAGCTACTTGGGAGGCGGAGGCAGGAGAATCGCCTGAGCCCAGAAGTTGGAGGTTGCTGGGTGACAGCTTCAGGCTCTGTCTCAAAAAAAAAAAAAAAAACTCACTAACTCTTAATATGACTGAACTAGCTATGACAAGGTAGTATGTTAAAACTCAATTATTATTTTTTTAAAATAAACTCCCACTGGGCTAAGACCTCCTCTGCTTCATCCTGTAGCTGGCAAACCTCAGTCTTAAGAGAGACAGAGGACAGAGAAAACAGCAAGTGTGACTCAGTGATCATATTTAATAGTCCCTGAAAACCAAAACAAAGACACCAGTTCTGGCATTGTCCAGAATTGCCCCCAAACTAACTTTTCTACATACCTCTCACCTGAATATTTATTTTATTAGTTTAAGATTCATAAATAACTTGTTATATGCCTATGAGACCTTAGGTATAAAAATAAATCAAGATTACAATGAAAACAATTAGCAGAGGTTCCAAAAGTTGAATGATGAAATTTAATGTTAAAAATCTGCTTTGACTGGGCAGGAGGTTAGAGAGAACTCTGGATTATTTTGTACAGAAATACAGAATTATTTTGTACAGAATCATGGCAAATTCAATTACCTGAACAAAGACTAGTTAATATTAAAGTTACCTTTATTAAGCAACTTCTTTTTTTTTTTTTTTGAGACAGAATCTCATTCTTTTTTTTTATTTTTGTAGAGATAGAGTCTCACTGTACCGCCCTCGGGTAGAGTGCCGTGGCGTCACACGGCTCACAGCAACCTCTAACTCTTGGGCTTACGCAATTCTCTTGCCTCAGCCTCCCGAGCAGCTGGGACTACAGGCGCCCGCCACAACGCCCGGCTATTTTTTTGTTGCAGTTTGGCCGGGGTTTGAACCCGCCACCCTCGGAATATGGGGCCGGCGCCCTACTCACTGAGCCACAGGGGCCGCCTATTAAGCAACTTCTATGTGCCACATATTTATATTAGCACACTTAATTCTCAGAACATCTCTATAGGAAAGGTATTAACAAATCAGAAATAACACCAAGATTTCAAATCTCATTTTGTCTTTTTCACTACTGTAATTTGTAGCAACCTGTAATAAATTGTATTAGTCACCAATCCCACATTTGCCTCATGGGGGTAACATGTAAACACAGACCGCTCATTTAAATAATTTGCTCCAAGCCAGGCACAGTGGTCTAAGCCTGTAGTCCCAGCTGCTAGGGAGGCTGAGCCATGAAAATTGTTTGAGTCCAATCTGGTCAACATAACAAGACTCCATCTTTAAAAAAATAATTAACTTAAAAATTTTTGATCCATTCTTGCTTTACACAAGAGGACAAAGGGGGAAGCCTGTGGCATTAAGGAATGAATCTGATTAACGTGCTACACTTAGAGAGCTAAGAGGAGCAAGTAAAAGTAACTGGCCGTGGTACTGCACAGTAATCGGCTTTCATGCTCAACGATTAACCTGAATCATCTCTAAATAACTGACTGCTGTTGCATAGGCTTAGAGAAGTCAGGGAAGAAATGTTAGGGTTTAACCGAGTTGGTACACAGGTAGTCACTAAAAGCGTCTGTACTTTTCTCAATATATAAAACACTTTTCTCTCTTTTATCCATTATTTTTATACATATATGTCATATGTAAAAGTATTTTTAAAGTAATTATATAATTTATAGTACAATTACAGTTATGATTCCTAATTTTCATTTTCTGAAAAATCTTTTCAGGTGGAATAACCTTAGTTCTTGACTCATATCAGACAACACTGATTGGCTTTAGTTCTTCGTATTCAACAGAATCCAATTTTTAAAGTGTCATTAATCAGAAAATATTGTGTAGGAATAGTTTCTTTCTAAATTGGAAACTGGATGAGTAGTATTAGATAAACTAATGATTATCACACTACCTGCATATCTACTATATTCTAAAATAATCACAGTAATTCCTCAACTGTCAGGTCACATGTCTTCAATTATTTGGAGAAAGTGAAAATTCCTTGGAACAAATTATTTCCACGTCTAATAAACATACCATTTAAACATAAATACTAATTACTGATTTATACTGAGGAGAAACTCAATAGATTCATTGATTTAAATTTTCACAACTAACTATATACTCATGCTAGTCTTCTTAATACTGTGGCCTGTGAATTTTCAGCAAAAATTAACATTAAGGAAAAAAAAACTCTCAGGAGGCTGAGGCAAGAGAATCACAGAAGCCCAAGAGCTAGAGGTTGCTGTGAGTCCTGTGACATCATGGCACTCTACTGAAGGCGGTAAAGTGAGACTCTGTCTCCACAAAAAAAAACAACTCTAGGTCCTGGTCACAGCTTCTCTGCTTTGTTTCTTCAGCTCAAGGAGAACCATGTGGCTCTAACATAGCCTCTGTCAACCTGGACTTGCAGGCACTGAGATATCCTTGGCTAACAGGCCAGAATGCCTCAGAAGCTGGGAAATGGTCCAGGAGCTCAAGGTGCCTTAGAGCCTCCAAAGAAGAGAAAGGTCCCCAGTGCACACAGAAAGAATCTCCTTGGTCGCTGCCAGATGGGAGTTGCTGCAGTGCCTCAGTACTGGGGTGAAAAACCAGGAAGAGGTCTGGAGACGCAAACTGATGGATAAACCAGCTGCCCCCTTTCCATCTGGCCATGAGAACCAAGGACCAGAGACATTCAGGGATGTGGCCACAGAATTCTCTCCAGAGGAATGGCAATACTAGAACAGTCCACGGGGAAATGTCTATAGGGAAGTGATTTTACAGAACTACAGAAACCTGGTCTTTCTGGGTGAGAATAATTTGCCTTCCCTAGAATATCAAGTATGCCCAAAATGTTTTCTTTTTTTTCTTTGTAGAATATCTGTTGGAAGCTTGTGCTTTGTATTAATTAATTTCAGATTCTTGCTTTGTAGGAAAAACAAATTAGAGGGGGTTATTAATGCAGTAAAAAAACCTTGTGTTTTGAAGTCAACATTTACCTTCTTTCTTGAGGTGATTTGCAAGTTTCAGTCTAATGTAGTGTAGAGGTAATTATAAAACATCAGTGACATAAAATATTGTTGTCTACAGCTAGGAGTGATGGCTCATGCCTGTAATACTAGCAACTCTGGGAAGCCAATGCAGGTGGATTGCCTGAGCTCACAGATTCCAGACCAGCCAGCCTGAGCAAGAGCAAGACCCGTCTCTAAAAATAGCTGGGCACTGTGGCCAAGCACCCATAGTCCCAGCTACTCAGAAGACTGAGGCAAGGGGATCACTTGAGCCCAGGAGTTTGAGGTTGGTGTGAGCTATAACACCAGGGCACTCTACTGAGGGTGACAAAGTAAGACTGTCTCAAAAAAAGAAAAAACATTTATATATAATAATATAAATAATATATAATACATACACACATATGTATGTGTGTGGTGTATATGTATACATAGTTGTCTGTACCTTAAAATACAATTTGTTCTTTATTTTTTATTTTTAGGTACTTTATACAGCTTTATTTCCATTTGGACCTCTAAGGAGGGCTTCTCAGAGGTCCTGGGCTCTGCAGGCTCCTAGTCCTGCTTGAAAGTAAGGAGATACCTGCTCCACCCAGCCCAGCCTGGGGGTGGTGGTCAGGTGGTCCTGATCTAAGAAGTGACCCTCCAGAAAGTCAGAGAGATGAAGGTCCCCGTGGGCAGAACCCAGGGCCTGTAGGTCCAAGAGAACCTGGTTCAGGCTCTTCTCCAGGACCATGGCAGCATCCAGGGTCGCACCCCGCTCGTCCCCAGTCCAGGGTTGCACCCCGCTCGTCCCCAGTCCAGGGTCGCACCCCACTCGTCCCCAGTCCAGGGTCGCACCCCACTCGTCCCCAGTCCAGGGTCGCACCCCACTCGTCCCCAGTCCAGGGTCGCACCCCACTCGTACCGCGTCCAGGGTCGCACCCCACTCGTACCGCATCCAGGGTCACACCCCACTCGTACCGCATCCAGGGTCGCACCCCACTCGTCCCCAGTCCAGGGTTGCACCCCACTCGTCCCCAGTCCAGGGTCGGACCCCACTCATCCTGCGCCCAGGGTCGCACCCCACTCATCCCCAGTCCAGGGTCGCACCCCACTAGTCCCCAGTCCAGGGTTGCACCCCACTCATCCCCAGTACAGGGTCGCACCCCACTTGTCCCCAGTCCAGGGTCACACCCCACTCATCTTGCGATGCCTTCTGCACGTCCTGGAAGAGGGCGCAGCCACCACGATGTTTTTGCATCTTCAAGAGACTCTGGGCACCCTCCTGCTGCTCTTCCAACTCGGGGAGGAAGTGGCCCTCGTAGGTCAGAACCCGGACAGAGGTGGGTCAGGAGGCCCCAGATGCAAACTGACCAGATGGTTGATGGTTGCCTCCACACGGGTGGAATAATTCTGGCGAATCTGGGAGCTCATGGTTGATGCACAGTAAAGAGCTAACCACATCAACGGTGTTAGCTGGCTCCAGAAGCAGGAGATGGAAGTGAAGATGGTTCCAGACATTTAAAGTGAGAAGGAAGGAGATTACAAAGCTGCCGCAGGCTGGAAATAAGGGAGTCAACGGGTCTGTTCCGTCCAAACACTGTTGAAGCAAGACACAGATCCGAGGGACCAACAAAAGCACTGTCATCCTTTTTATTCTTGATTCAGCCATACTTGAAAGAGAAGCACAGTATCAACAAATTTTAAATGCTTCTTAAAAGCTGGGAGGAAAACGTATTTTGGCAAATAATTTTCTATAGTCTTCTATAATATTCTCTTTTCCTTACCAGTATAATACTGAAGATGAAAATTGAAGAATGCAAAGCAAAATTCGTGTATCTTTTTCTAAAGAAGTTGGTGTCTCAAAAAGAAAAAATACTTATACCATTTGGTTAAGTTTATGATACAAAAAAAGAAAAAAAAGAAACACCAAAAAACCCTCCTTCACAGTCACAGTTTTCCTGATGGCTAATGATAAAAGGTTTCACAACAATCTGAATGGAACTGGAGACCATTTTCCTAAGTGTCTCACAAATGGAAAAACAAACACCACCTGTACTCACTCTCAAATTGGAACCAACCGATGAGCACACACAGATGAGCACACACCAGTGAGCACAGACCGACGAGCATACACTGACGAGCACATACCAGTGAGCACATGCTGATGAGCACACACCGATGAACACACACCGACGAACATACACCAGTGAGCACACACCGACGAACATACACTGATGAGCACACACCAGTGAGCACACACCGACGAACATACACCAGTGAGAACATACCGACGAGCACACACTGGTGAGCACACACCGACGAGCACACACGTGCACAGAGTGATGTAAAACTCAGTGGAAATCCACCAGTGGGGGCGGGAGAAAGGGCATGGGAAGCCCACCTACTAGGCATGATTAACACTTTATGAGTGAGGGGCACACCTACTGTCAGGACTCAAGCAGTACAAAAGCAACCCATATACCCTAAAAAATTCATATCCCCTTAGCATTTTGAAACAACAAAAAAGAAAAAGAATGATGAAGGGAACGAATACGGATGAAAGCCAAGAATATACTCTCAAGACAGGTACCAATTATGTTAAAAGACCTTTTTTTTTTTAATCTTAGGATTTCAGTGTTTCTCAACAACAAAACACTGGTGCAGATCAATGATTAAGCCTCTATAAGGAAAATGGGGGTCTCTATGTTTTCTGTTTCTGTTTTTTAACACATTAACTGTCATGTGAGTTGTATTTAACTTACACTAGTTTTGAGCGCAGTGTCTCGGGAAGCATGTACCTCACCTATCTCTTGACCCAACTTGACCTAATAAAACACCATGGCCCCAAGGAAAACATTTTTTTCTAGTGTCGCAATCAGTGTGTTAATGAACCCAACAGATCAAAGGAGGTCTGTTTGGTTTTGTGATCAGTACTGTAGGCATCAATTTGCTGCATTTGTTTTGTTTTGCTTTGTATTTTATGGAGATGGAAGTACATAGTATGTACTGTTCCTTGACACTTTTTCATATACATAATCTCTTATCCTTTTTTTTTTTTTTTTTTGAGACAGAGTCTCACTATGTCACCTTTAAGCATCACAGCTCGGAGCAATTTCAAACTCCTGGGTTTAGGTGATTCTCTAGCCTCAGCCTCACAGTAGCTGGGACTACAGGCATCTGCCACAATGCCCAGCTATTTTGTTGTTGTTGTTGTGGTTGTCATTGTTGTTTAGCTGCCCGGGCCAGGTTCGAACCCACCAGCCTCAGTGTATGTGGCTGGCACTGCAATCACTGTGCTACAGGCACCAAGCCTCTTTTTCTTATTTTTTTAACTGAGCCTGGGCAGGGATTTGCCTTTGATATGGGGAAGATGACTAAGATGAATACCAAAAGACCTCAGTATTTTTGATAGCCTCTTCTTGCAGATGTTGTCTTCCTATGCATATAGCCCAGAGACAACCAGCTCACTCCATTAACTTCCTCAGAAGTGGAAGCAATTTTTTTTTTTTTAATTTCAGCTTCCTTGTTCATTCTTCTTCATTTGAAGTACTCTTTTTTGTTGTTCATTTTCTTCTTCCTCTGGCGATGCTGTCCTGCTGTTTTTGATGTTAGTAGAGACGGGGTCTTACTCTGGCTCACAGGTCTCAAACCTCTGAGCTCAGGCAATCCACCCGCCTCGGCCTCCCACAGCGCTGGGACTACAGGTGTGAGCCACCACCCCCAGCCAGAAGCAATTTTTATAAGGTACTCCTCATACCCTTTATTTTCTAGAGGATAATCTATAACTGCAAAAATAGAATTCAAGCCAAATTCGATTTTGTTTTCAAAATCCCTAAAAAAAACACAATCTTCTTCCTTCAGTAGTTCTACTAGGCCATAACTATCTTTCAATAATATATAGGATACAAAGACAATTTTTCCTACAACCAACTTCTAAGGTAATTTCTCATGGTAGGAACTGTATAAAGGACAATGAAAGAAGGAATGACCTGTATCTTCAACCAGGTTCCAGCATCCTGAAGCAGAATTCATGCCTTGAGAGAGAGTTTAATAAAACCATATCACAGGCCAGGCGCAGTGGCTCACGCCTGTAATCCCAGCACCTGGGAGGCCAAGGCGGGTGGATTGCCTAAGCTCCTGGGTTTGAGACCAGCCTGAGCCAGAACAAGACCCCATCTCCAAAAAATGAGGGGGGAGGTGGAGCATGATGGTGGACGGTACGGATGAGTAGCCCACCTCTCGCAAGTCACCAGGTGAGAGGAAGGGGGATCTGGACCTTTTCCCCGCGTGGATTATTGGTGTGAACAGACAGCTGGAGATGCGCAGCGAATTGGTGGATTGCTGTATATGAGGTGTAATTTAAAACCACGGACTCTGTTGTACAGATTTTCCCTGCTTGGCCGTGCTGCCCAGCAGGCCCCTCCCTCACGGAGCACAGCTTGCAATTCCTGGAAAACCCAATTGACGAAAATTTATTCCTGAGCCCAGTTTGGCACCCGAAAGGGGAGCCACTCAGAACCACAAGGAGCTAAGCAACCAGATGGAAAATTGAAGGGAAGGGATCCCGCCCGGGAAACAGACATTTTGAATTGTCCGAAATGGCGGACACCTTCCCCCAGAACAACAGGAGTGATTAAATAGACCGGACCATTCCTGGTGAGGAATATTGGTGTGGACTGGCAGTTCAGGCTGTGCGGCGAACTGGCAGATGGCCGGACTCAAAACTCCAGATTCAAAAGTGAGACTCTGAGCCACAAAAACTGAGTATAAGGTCGCCATGTGCCGAAGTTGCAGGAGCCAGCAGCAGCCCGCACTCTTCCGCACGGCCCATTGCCGTTGCCAGTTTCCAGGAGAACATGGGAGCAGAGTAGAAAGATTTGTTAAGCGTGGACTCCTGCACTGAGCTGGGAGGTCAGATACAAGTGCTGTCTGGAACAGAGCAGGTGAGGCTGCACAACAATTAGGTAACAAACTTTCACAGAAACTCCAAAATGTTGATTGGCCAGGTAGGGTGGTTACCGTGGTAACAGCATAAACTATGAATCAGGTATAAGCCTGGGAACCACTCACAGCGCGCCACCTGGTGTCCAGAAAGTACATTGCATTATAAATATATTCCTACGAAAGTTGATCCCTTCCTCATACATATATACATTTTTACTTATATACAAGAATAATATTTTTGTGGTTGGTGCCTTTTTTTCTCTTTCTTTTTCCTCATTATTTTCTTGGAGGAGCTATTGTTAATTTTTATTATTTTTAATATATTTTTTATTTTTATTTTTCTATTTTTAATTTTTTCTTTCTTTTTTAAATTTTTATGAACACTTTTTTTCCCCTTCTCCCTTCCTCTTCTTCCCTTCTTATGGTTTCTGAGAGTGCTTACATCAGATTTTTGGAGCTTTCATTTGTTTCTTTGTTTCGTTTGTAAGTTTTTACTTTTTTTTCAATTATTTTACGATTATCATTATTTTTATTGTAGTTGTTCTGTTGTTGTTGTTGTTGTCCGTATGTCTATGTTTTTCTGATTGTTTGTGCGTCTGTGGGCTTGTGTGTCTGGTGGCCTTTCTATCTGTTTATTTGCTCATTTGGTCTCAATGAGTTTGGTATTTTGACCTACAATTCTGAGCACCCAGCATTCCCCTCCACTCTCACGCTCCTGTCCCCAAGGAGTCCAGATTCTTGGGTGATTTCTCGAGGGGTGTGGACAAGGCCTGTACTACAGCTGGTCAGTGCTGACTCTGTGGCACGGGAGTGAGGAGACGACAGTTGGCTAAGCGGGAATCACACTGGAGCAGCAGTGCCCTGAGGTACAGAGCAGCAGCTGTTTTGAGCAAAAAAGGGCCCACCCCCGGATATTCCAAAGCCACAACCCCTGTCTCCCTGGGCAACCAGAGAAGGCCGGGCATCCTCTCAGATGGCAACCACCGTGGAACAGATCTGGGACTGAAACACAGGTCCCGTGAGTAAAGGGTTTGCTTGTGGTGGTACCAGCCTGGGTGGAGCACAGGGACCAGAAAACGCATGTGTAGAGCCGGGAAAATCCCAAGGTGGGGCTGACCCAGAGGACTACTTTACTGAGCCTAAGATGCACCCGGCCCTCAGGGGATCATCAGCCTATAGACAAAGAAACACAGGAGGCTAGAGCTGACAGCTAACCGTGCTGCAAATATAAACCTGCAGGAGTAAAGACAGGGCCTGAGGCACAGGCTCTGGTAACTCAAAACAGCTTCTCTTCTGCAGAGGAATTTAGCAGAGACAGAAACAAATTCCCGCAAAGTTGTTCTGTTCTATCAGTAACATCAATCAGGGGCAGGGCTGGAACTGAGTGAACACCCCCCATCCTCCGTCAAGCGCCTGAGGTTGTCAGGCCTCACCTCCCCCTGCTGTATAGAGGCAAGGAGCAACGGCCTGGCAAAACAGATACAGATCTCCTTGTGATTCAGGCAGGTGCAAACCCCTGGAGTATCTGGGAGGCAACTGGGTCACAGCCCTACAGGGCTATCAGTGAATGGGTGTGACAGAGGTGCAAGCTGGGAGGAACCTTCCCAGACTAAACTATATGCTGGGTGGGTCCTCCTAACTTCACGGAGTACCTGAGCAAGTCATATTTGAGTTGTCACAAGACTCCGGTGTTCCAGTTCCCAGAGACCTTTGAAACTCTCCCACCTGAGACAGGTGCTGACTGAGACAATTGATTTGGACATTTTGAACTGAGCAAATCACCTGAGGACTATTGAAGTGGCACCCTGGGTGTGTGGTTGTAGGAAGGTTTGATTTTTCCTTTCCAACCATTGCCTGTGGGGGGGCAGGGCAATTTAATTGCTGGTATTTCTCCACAGCTGAGACTTCAACCCACAGTAACTGTTTCAATAGGGTCGAACAGAGACCAGCTGAAAACAAGACAGAACCACTTAGTCCCACCACACAAAATAGGTCCAAAGTTTCTCAGGCCGAAGCACTGTACGGGTCCTCAACAAAGCTCCAGGGGAAAATTCAAACGGTCTAAAATAATCATGGGACGGAATCAGCGGAAAAACTCTGGTAATATTAATAACCAGAACAGATCAACCCCCCCAAAGAAAGATATGGCAGATGTAACTGAAGATGCCATTCATAAACAGCTGGCCGAGATATCACAAATCAAATTCAGAATATAAATTGCAAACAAGATTAATAGAATGGAGGAAAATTTGGAATTAGAAATTCGAAGAGCAATTCAAAACTCAGAATTAGAAATTTAAGGAGAAATTCAAAAGTTATCTCAAGAATTTAATGAATTTAAAGACAAAACCACCAAAGATTTTGATGCACTGAAGCAAGAATTTGCAGCCCTCAAAGATCTGAAAAATACAGCAGAATCCCTCGGTAACAGAGTAGAGCAAGCAGAAGAAAGGATCTCTGACATTGAAGACAAAGCTTTTGAACACTCCCAAACTCTCAAAGAGGAACAGAAACAGAGAGCAAAACAGATCATTCTCTCAGAGAGCTCTGGGATAATATGAAGAAGACTAATATCCGCCTCATTGGAATCCGTAAAAGTGATAAAATGGTGTTGCAAGGCATAATTTCTCCATGAAATTATGAAAGAGAATTTTCCAGACATGCCAAGAGATCCACAAATTCAGATAGCAGACAGTTTCAGAACCCCAGCATGATTCAATCCAAATAAGATATCCCCCAGGCGAAAGACTTCATGAAGAAGACTGCCATGGCAATTGCAACAACAAAAATAAACAAATGGGACTTCATTAAACTGAAAAGCTTCTGTACAGCTAAGGAGACAATAACCAAAGCAAAGAGACAACCTACACAATGGGAAAGGATATTTGCATATTTTCATTCAGACAAAAGCTTGATAACTAGGATCTATAGAGAACTCAAATTAATCCACATGAAAAAAGCCAACAATCCCTTATATCAATGGGCAAGAGACATGAATAGAACTTTCTCTAAAGACGACAGACGAATGGCTAACAAACACATGAAAAAATGTTCATCATCTCTATATATTAGAGAAATGCAAATCAAAACAACCCTGAGATATCATCTAACCCCAGTGAGAATGGCCCACATCACAAAATCTCAAAACTGCAGATGCTGGCGTGGATGTGGAGAGGAGGGAACACTTTTACACTGCTGGTGGGACTGCAAACTAGTACAACCTTTCTGGAAGGAAGTATGGAGAAACCTCAAAGCACTCAACCTAGACCTCCCATTTGATCCTGCAATCCCATTACTGGGCATCTACCCAGAAGGAAAGAAATCCTTTTATCATAAGGACACTTGTACTAGACTGTTTATTGCAGCTCAATTTACAATCGCCAAAATGTGGAAACAGCCTAAATGCCCACCAACCCAGGAATGGATTAACAAGCTGTGGTATATGTATACCATGGAATACTATTCAGCCATTAAAAAAAATGGAGACTTTACATCCTTCGTATTAACCTGGATGGACGTGGAAGACATTATTCTTAGTAAAGCATCACAAGAATGGAGAAGCATGAATCCTATGTACTCAATTTTGATATGAGGACAATTAATGACAATTATGGTTATGGGGGGGAAACAGAGGGAAGGAGGGAGGTGGGTGGGGCCTTGGTGTGTGTCACACTTTATGGGGGCAACACATGATTGCAAGAGGGACTTTACCTAACAATTGCAATCAGTGTAACCTGGCTTATTGTACCCTCAATGAATCCCCAACAATAAAAAAAAAAAAAAAGGGATTTTACCTAACAAATGCAAAAAAAAAAAAAAGATATCCCCCAGGCATATCATAATTAACTTCACTAGTTTTAGTATGAAGGAGAAAATTCTGAAAGCAGCCAGACGTAAGAAATCCATTACGTACAAAGGGAAGAATATTAGAATGACTGCAGATCTCTCTGCTGAAACTTTTCAAGCCAGAAGAGGGTGGTCGCCGACTTTAAATCGCCTAAAGCAAAATAACTTTCAACCCCGGATCCTGTATCCAACTAAACTGAGTTTCATTTATGCTGGAGAAATTAAATATGTTAATGACATTCATATATTGAAGAAATCTGCCATAACCAAACCAGCTCTTCAGGATATTCTCAGACCTATCCTCCATAATAACCAGCCCAATCCTCTACCACAAAAATAAACTCACTCAGAAACTTTTGATCAAACTCCAACTTCCACAGTGGCAAAAGAATTAAAGATGTCCACGGGACTTTCGAAAAACTAGATAGCCAAAATTTTACCAGACTTATCAATATTCTCCATTAATGTGAACGGATTAAACTCTCCTCTAAAGAGACACAGATTAGCTGGATACAAAAACTTAGGCCAGATATTTGCTGCATACAAGAGTCACATCTTAACTTAAAAGATAACTATAGACTCAGAGTGAAAGGATGGTCGTCCATAATTCAGGCAAATGGTAATCAGAAAAAAGCAGGCATTGCAATTCTATTTGCAGACACAATAGGTTTTAAACAAACAAAAGTAAGGAAGGATAAAAATGGTCACTTCATATTTGGTAAGGGTAATACTCAATACAATGAGATTTCAATTATGAATATTTATGCACCCAACCAGAATGCGCCTCAATTTATAAGAGAGACTCTAACAGATAAGAGCAACTTGATTTCCTCCAGCTCCATAACAGTCGAAGATTTCAACACTCCTTTGGCAGTGTTGGATAGATCCTCCAAGAAGAAGCTGAGCAAAGAAATTTTAGATTTAAACCTAACCATCCAACATTTGGATTTAGCAGACATCTACAGAACATTTCATCCCAACAAAACTGAATACACATACTTCTCATCAGCCCACGGAACATAATCCAAAAGTGATCACATCTTAGGTCACATGTCTA
Source organism: Nycticebus coucang (assembly GCF_027406575.1). NCBI lineage: Eukaryota > Metazoa > Chordata > Mammalia > Primates > Lorisidae > Nycticebus > Nycticebus coucang. Next base: position 53,837,279 of record NC_069782.1, read on the forward strand.
ACCTCAGTAAATTTAAAGGAATAGAAATTATTCCTTGCATCCTCTCGGACCACCATGGAATAAAAGTTGAACTCCGTAACTATAGGAATCTGCATATTCATACAAAAACATGGAAGTTAAATAACCTTATGATGAATGATAGCTGGGTCAGAGATGAGATTAAGAAAGAAATTGCCAAGTTTGGGGAACAAAACGACAATGAAGACACGAATTATCAGAACCTCTGGGATACCGCAAAGGCAGTCCTAAGAGGGAAATTTATAGCACTGCAAGCCTTCCTCAAGAGAACGGAAAGACAGGAAGTTAACAACTTAATGGGACATCTCAAGCAACTGGAAAAGGAAGAACATTCCAACCCCAAAGCCGGTAGAAGAAAAGAAATAACCAAAATTAGAGCAGAATTAAATGAAATTGAAAACAAAAGAATTATACAACAGATGAATAAATCAAAAAGTTGGTTTTTTGAAAAGCTTAATAAAATAGATAAACCTTTGGCTAACCTAACCAGGAAAAAAAGAGTAAAATCTCTAATCTCATCAATCAGAAACGACAAAGACGAAATAACAACAGACTCCTCAGAAATTCAAATAATCCTTAATGAATATTACAAGAAACTTTATTCTCAGAAATATGAAAATCTGAAGGAAATTGACCAATACTTGGAAGCACATCACCTTCCAACACTTAACCAGAATGAAGTGTAAATGTTGAACAGGCCAATATCAAGTTCTGAAATAGCATCAAAAATCTCCCTAAAAAGAAAAGCCCAGGACCAAATGGCTTCATGTCAGAATTCTTCCAAACCTTTAAAGAGGAACTAGTACCTATATTACTCAACCTGTTCCAAAATGTAGAAATAGAATGAAGACTACCCTACATGTTCTATGAAGCAAACATCACCCTGATCCCCAAACCAGGAAAAGACCCACCAAGAAAAGAAAATTGTAGACCAATGTCATTAATGAATATAGATGCAAAAATATTCAACAAGATCCTAACGAACAGAATCCAGCAACATATCAAATAAATTATACATCATGACCAAGTCGGTTTTATCCCAGGATCTCAAGGCTGGTTTAATATACGTATATCTGTAAGTATAACTCAGCACGTAAACAAATTAAAAAACAAAGACCATATGATTCTCTCAATTGATGCAGAAAAAGCTTTTGATAATATCCAGCATCCCTTCCTGATCAGAACACTTAAGAAAATTGGTATTGAAGGGACATTTCTTAAACTGATAGAGGCCATCTACAGCAAACCCACAGCCAATATCGTATTGAATGGAGTTAAACTAAAATCATTTCCACTCAGGAACCAGACAAGGCGGCCCATTGCCTGCACTGCTCTTTAACATTGTAATGGAAGTTTTAGCCATCGCAATTAGGGAAGAAAAGGCGATCAAGGGTATCCATATAGGGTCAGAAGAGATCAAACTTTTGCTCTTCGCAGATGATATGACTGTATATTTGGTAAACACCAGGGATTCTACTACAAAACTCCTAGAAGTGATCAAGGAATACAGCAGCGTCTCAGGTTACAAAATCAACATTCATAAATTGGTAGCCTTTATATATACCAACAATAGTCAAGCTGAAAAAACAGTTAAGGACTCTATTCCATTCACAGTAGTGCCAAAGAAGATGAAATATTTGGGAGTTTATCTAACAAAGGACGTGAAAGATCTCTATAAAGAAAACTATGAAACTCTAAGAAAAGAAATAGCTGAAAATGTTAACAAATGGAAAAACATACCATGCTCATGGCTGGGAAGAATCAACGTTGTTAAAATGGCCATACTACCCAAAGCAATATACAATTTTAATGCAATCCCTATAGAAGCTCAACTGTCATACTTTAAAGATCTTGAAAAAATAAGACTTTGTTTTATATGGAATCAGAAAAAAATCTCAAATAGCGAAAACATTACTTAGAAATAAAAACAAAGCAGGAGGAATCACGCTACCAGACCTCAGACTATACTATAAATTGATAGTGATTAAAACAGCATGGTACTGGCACAAAAACAGAGAAGTAGATGTCTAGAACAGAATAGAGAACCAAGAGATGAATCCAGCTACTTACCGTTATTTGATCTTTGACAAGCCAATTAAAAACATTCAATGGGGAAAAGATTCCCTATTTAACAAATGGTGCAGGGTGAACTGGCTGGCAAGCTGTAGAAGACTGAAATTGGACCCACACCTTTCACCATTAACTAAGATAGACTCTCATTGGAGTAAAGATTTAAACTTAAGACATGAAACTATAAAAATACTAGAAGAGAGTGCACAGAAAACCCTTGAAGAAATCGGTCTGGACGAGTATTTTATGAGGAGGACCCCCCACCCCACAGGGCAATTGAAGCAGCTTCAAAAATACACTACTGGGACCTGATCAAACTAAAAAGCTTCTGCACAGCCAAGAACACAGTAAGTAAAGCAAACAAACAGCCCTCAGAATGGGAGAAGATATTTGCAGGTTATGTCTCCCATAAAGGTTTAATAACCAGAATCCACGGAGAATTCAAACGTATAAGCAAGAAAAAAACAAGTGATCCCATCGCAGGCTGGGCAAGGGACTTGAAAAGAAACTTCTCTTAAGAAGACAGGCACATGGGGTGGCGCCTGTGGCTCAAACGGGTAGGGCGCCAGCCCCATATGCTGGAGGTAGCAGGTTCAAACCCAGCCCTGGCCAAAAAAAAAAAAAAAAAAAACCAAGAAGACAGGCACACGTCCTACGGACATATGAAAAAATGCTCATCATCTTTACTCATCAAAGAAATGCGAATCAAAACTACCTTGAGATACCATCTAACTCCAGTAAGATTAGCCCATATCACAAAATCCCAAGACCAGAGATGTTGGCGTGGATGTGGAGAAAAGGGAACACTTCTACACTACTGGTGGGAATGCAAATTAATACATTCCTTTTGGAAAGATGTTTGGAGAAAACTTAGAGATCTAAAAATAGATCTGCCCTTCAATCCTATAATTCCTCTACTAGGTATATACCCAGAAGACCAAAAATCACATTATAACAAAGATATTTGTACCAGAATGTTTATTGCAGCCCAATTCATAATTGCTAAGTCATGGAAAAATCCCAAGTGCCCATCGATCCACGAATGGATTAATATATTATGGTATATGCACACCATGGAATATTATGCAGCCTTAAGGAAAGATGGAGACTTTACCTCTTTCATGTTTACATGGATGGAGCTGGAACATATTCTTCTTAGTAAATAACATCTCGAGAATGGAAGAAAATGTATCCAATGTACTCAGCCCTACTATGAAACTAATTTATGGCTTTCATATGAAAGCTATAACCTAGTTATAACCTAAGAATATGGGGAAGGGGGAGAGGGAGGGGAGGGAGGGAGGAGGATGGGCAGAGGGAAGGTGATTGGTGGGATTACACCTGCTGTGCATCTTACAAGGGTACATGTGAAACTTAGTAAATGTAGAATATACTTGTCTTAACACAATAACCAAGAAAATGCCAGGAAGGCTGTGTTAACCAGTGTGATGAAAAGGTGTCAAACTGTTTATAAAACCAGTGTATGGTGCCCCTTGATCGCATTGATGTACACAGCTATGATTTAATATTAATAAAAATTAAAAAAAATGAGGCAGGCACCTGTCGTCCCAGCTACCTGGGAAGCTGAGGCAAGAGGATCGCTTGAGCCCAAGAGTTTGAGGTTGCTGTGAGCTGTGACATCACAACACTCTACAGAGGGTGGCAGGTTGAGACTCTGTCTCAAAAGAAAAAAAAATTTTTTTGGAACATTTTGGATTTCAGATTTTTTTTTTTCAAGACAGAGTCTCACTATGCCACCCTCAGTGGAATGCTGTCGCGTCACAGCTCACAGCAACCTCAAACTCTTGGGCTCAAGCGATCCCCTTGCCTCAGCCTCACAGGTAGCTGGGACTACAGGCACCCACCACAACGCTCAGCTATTTTTTGATTGTAGTTGTCATTGTTGTTTAGCAGGCCCAGGCCAGGTTCGAGCCTGCCAGCCCTGGTGTTATGTGGCTGGTGCCCTAAGCACTGAGCTATGTGCACAGTTCCCGAATTTCAGACTTTTGGATTTAGGAGTGCTAACTAAACCTGTATTTGCCAGCACCCTGTTTTCCATCTAATAGCTGAATAAAAGAATTATGCTCACTGTGTAATAAGAGGCATAAATCTCAAAGTAAAGTAGTGGAGTGTATATGTAACATCTATTGCATTTATGCAAAATATCCATTTTATACAGCTTGCATTAGACCAAAACAAAAAATTCATGAAGAAATAAACTGCTATTAAAATTTGTATGTATATACTAGGAAAGATCAGGTGCTGGGAGCTGGGGGGGAGGGACAAAAAGAATAGTATACTCAATATTAAAAATTTAATATTTAAGGAGAACAAAAAATCACTTTTTATTTTATGAACATTTCCCCTGCACCAAGCATTTCTGTAGCACCAGCCCTAATTTAGACAGTCTACAAGAGTGTGTGTGTTGAAGGGCACTTGATCTACTCACTTTTACAAAAATTATAACTGCCCATTTATTCCCAAAGGCATGAGTGACTAAGAACAGTATTATAAAGTACTATTTTGGAAACACAGAAAAATCTTTAGGACAGACTTCTATTAAATAATTAACAAGAGATGTGGTTTATGGCGGCGCCTGTGGCTCAGTCGGTAAGGCGCCGGCCCCATATGCCGAGGGTGGTGGGTTCAAACCCCGCCCCGGCCAAACTGCAACCAAAAAATAGCCGGGCGTTGTGGCGGGTGCCTGTAGTCCCAGCTACTCGGGAGGCTGAGGCAAGAGAATCGCTTAAGCCCAGGAGTTGGAGGTTGCTGTGAGCTGTGTGAGGCCACGGCACTCTACCGAGGGCAATAAAGTGAGACTCTGTCTCTACAAAAAAAAAAAAAAAAGAGAGATGTGGTTTATGAAGAAATACTCTAGCTTAGTTGACATCATAGAAACTAAAGGGGTTTGTCTTTATGATTTTCCCCTCAAACCAAGTTGGATACTTCCCAAGTTAAATAATAGTTCTGGTTTATTACTCTTAGATATCACTCTTTTTTTTTTAGTTTCAAACTAGAAACACGTAAGTCAATTTAAAACGCAAACTGGTAGACAGGCTTAAAACTACTGTTTATTCCAGGGAAAGCAATGATTCAAGTTTAGAAAAAAGAAAGACTTTGGGCAGTGCCTGTGGCTCAAAGGAGTAGGGCGCTGGCCCCATATGCTGGAGGTGGCGGGTTCAAGCCCAGCCCTGACTAAAAACTGCAAAAAAAAAAAAAAAACTTTAATGACTTTCCTAAAGCAGAAAGGAAAAGAGTTTAATTGTTTTTCAAACTACCTTTACAAGAAACAAAAAATGTAAGAAATACTGCGCACAGGACAAGAGGCAACGTGTGTCCTCTTACGTACGTAGGGTCTGTCCTCCCTCCGGCATGGGGGTTTGGCTGTGTAGGGGATGTTCACTCCCTTCCTCTTCCAGTCTCGGTCACTCTTAACCCCGCCCTTTCGTGTTGGCCTCTCTTACACTCAGTTTCCAAGCACTAATATTCAGGAAGAAAGCACTTTATCAGGGTGTACCCTGTGGCAAGGTGAATTACAAAAATTAGTCACAAAATGAGAAAAAGAATAAAAAATTATTCAATCTAGGGTGGCGCCTGTGGCTCAGTGAGTAGGGTGCCAGCCCCATATGCTGGAGGTGGTAGGTTCAAACCCAGCCCCAGCCAAAAACTGCAAAAAAATAAATAAATATTTCAATCATTAGTTGAAAATAGATAAAATTAAAGCAGATTTAAGGCATAAATTTTCAACTTTCTTTAAAATGCCTAAACATAGAAAGGACATAACAAAAAGAGAAAATTACAAACCAGGATCCCTTATGGCTAGAGATGCAGAAATCTTCAACAAAATACTAGCAAACCAATTTCAACAGCACATCAAAAAAGTTATCTACCACCATCAAGTGAGCTTTATCCTAAGGATTCAGGGATGGTTCAACACAGGTAATACCACATAAACAGAAACAAAAGCAAAGACCACATAATCATTTCAATAGATTCAACAAAACCCATGATAAAAACCGTCAACAAAATAGGCATAGAAGGAAGACTGATGAAAATTATAAAACAACAAAAAAATCCAACACAAAAAAAGACACAAACAGAAGCTTTTCAAAAGAAGAAAGACAAATAGCCAACAACACGTATGAAAAAATGCTAGAAAGTCACCAGGGAAATGCAAATTACAACTACACTGAGATATCACCTTATCCCTGTCAGAACGGCTGTTGTTAAAAGGCCAATAAACAACAGATGCTGGCACAGAGGCAGAGCGAGAGCAACATTCACACTTTTTCAGTGAGACGGCAAATTAACAGATTCCTCGGTGAGGCAAACAGTTATCATTCAACCCAACAATCCCACTATTGGGTATTTATCCAAAGAAAAAGAGGACATTTTATCAAAAAGACCTACACTCTAATGTTTAAAGCAGCCCAATTCACAATCACAGAAATATGGAATCAACCTATGGGCCCATCAATTCATGAGATTAACAAAATGTGGTATGTATATACCATGGAGTACTACTCGGCCATAAAAAGAAATGAATTGCTATCTTCTGCAGCAATTTTGATAGAACTGGAGATCATTATTCTGAGTGAAATATCTCAGGAATGGAAAAATAAACAACATATGTACTCTCCAATAATCTGGAACTAACGGATGAGCACACCTGGGCAGAGGGAGAAGTAGAAGTCACTAGAAAGCAAGCAGGACAGAGTGGGATGGAGAGGAGGGAGGGTGGAACCCACCTAACAGGTACAATAAACACTATTCGGATGGTGCCCACACTAACAGCCCAGACTCAAGAATTTTAAAAGCCACCCATGTTAACAAAAATATTTTTCACCCCCTTAACATTTTGAAATAGTAAACCATCAACAGAAAAACAATTTTTTGTAATCCCTAAACACGTATGCACACTACATACAAGATCTTGATGAACTTGGTGAACTCTAACAAATTCATTTATACAATTTTGAGCTCATTATATCAGAAGGGAAAATTAAAATAGTAGGCTTAATGCAGTAGTTATGAGCATAGGCTCTGGAGTCATAGCTCAGAGTTTGTAGCCCAACTCTGTGATGATGAACTGCATGAAGTTGAGCTGGATACCTTCTCTTGGCCTATTTTTTCTTCTCTAAAATGAGACTAGTTAAGTTCATTGAAAGGATGACAAAGACGTTATTGTAAAGCACTTAGCACAGTGTCTGGCACATGGTGAAGGCTCAACAAGTATTACAGACAAGTCATCAGTACACTGATGGTCTATTGCTCTTTTTGCCTGCTTAAATTTGTCTTAAGATTTCAGAAGGTTAAACACGTTCCTGTATCTCCTATGCATCCCAGACATGTGCTCAGCCAAATACACACGTGCAGGCCAGACTAGGAATGATGAATTTGGGAGCAGAAGCAGAGAGCAGAAGAAACTCATTCTCACACTAATAGTGAAGCAATTTCAGCAAGGTCAAGTTCAGGGCAGAGTTGGTAGCATCTAGAATCATCCAGAGCCAGCAGCATTGCTGGGGCAGGCTGTGGCGTCTGTCTGTCTCTAGACAGTCCTGGCATCCTCACGGGAATCACTGTGCAGTATGATTTGGGATGTTGTTTCTGGTTGCTCAGCCCTGAATCTGGCTCTCTAAACATCACAATTCAATGAGCAACTGAGCTCTACCTAACGTCCTTTTAAAATATACAACATATTTGAATTGGTTTTTACTACCTTCAAGGATTCTGAGTGACACACCAGGTAGGGGCAACATCCATTCTTATCTGCCCCACTCCCAAGGAAGAAAAAAACAAAGGCAATTTTCAACCTCCCCAACGAAACACTGAAAGTACTGTTCACTTTCAACCAATGGATTTATCCTGGGAGGTGTTGGAAATTTTACTTTTGTAAATTATGCATAATCACTTTCCTAATTTAGATGTTGAGAAATATCTAGGCAATTTTAGATTCATTTCAAAGGAACACTGTCAAGAAGTGGTGACACAGGAAAATAACAAAGCATTCCAGTGAGCCTGAAACCAAGCTATGTTCTTCCAACAGCTTTTTCCCAGCAAGAGCTTTTCTCTTGAGAGTCTAGTATCAAGGGGCTCCCCCCCAGGAGTCACTTTAAGGTCAAAACTTTTAAATTATGTACCAAAAGGCCATATCTATTCCTCTTTTTTTTTTTTACACAAATTACTCAGTAAACATCTCAAAAGCAAAACCGTTTGATTCTCTGTTAAAACAGTGCATAGTAAATCAGTGCCTGACTGTCACAGGCTGAAACAACCTCTTCCTCTGCAGGTCTATTTTATAGTTTAATAATGCTTTTTCCAGTGTCCAAAATATTAAAGCTCAAATATGTCAACTTTCTTTTTTTTTTTTGAGGCAGTCTCACTCTTTTGCTCTTAGTGGAGTACCGTAGCATCATAGCTCACAGCAACCTCAATTCGGGCTCAAGTATCCTCTTGCCTCAGCCTCTTGAGTAGCTGGGACTACAGGCACCCACCACATCGCCGGGCTATTTCTTTTTTTTTTTTTTTTGTGTAGAGACAGACTCTCACTTTATTGCCCTCAGTAGAGTGCCAAGGTATCACAGCTCACAGCAACCTCCAACTCCTGGGCTTAGGCGATTCTCTTGCCTCAGCCTCCTGAGTAGCTGGGACTATAAGCACTCACCACAACGCCAGCTATTTTTTGTTGCAATTTGGCCGGGGCTGGGTTTGAACCCACCACCCTAGGTATATGGGGCTAGTGCCCTACATTGAGCCACAGGCACGGCCCCGCCCGGCTATTTCTTTAGAGACATGGTCTCACTCTTGCTCAGGCTGGTCTCAAACTCCTGAGCTCAAGCAATTCACCCACCTCAGCCTCCCAGAGTGCTTGGGATTATAAGATGTGAACCACCGCACCACCCAACCCTCAAATCTCTCGATTTTACTGCTTGTCAGTATAAATGTGACAGAAGGTTTATGGGGAAGGTAAAACTGGCATTAAATGTGTGGGGATTTTTTCTTTTGAGAGTCTCAGGGGCAAGTTACCATATATAGTCGAAATTATGTTTGTTTTTTTTTTGTAGAGACAGAGTGTCACTTTATGGTCCTCGGGTAGAGTGCCATGGCATCACACAGCTCACAGCAACCTCCAACTCCTGGGCTTAAGCGATTCTCTTGCCTCAGCCTCCCGAGTAGCTGGGACTACAGGCGCCCGCCACAACGCCTGGCTGTTTTTTTGTTGCAGTTCAGCCGGGGCCAAGTTTGAACCCGCCACCCTCGGTATATGGGGCCGGCGCCTTACCGAATGAGCCACAGGCACCCCCGAAATTATGTTTTTATAAATAAAAGAACATCTGAGCAAAATCGAGTATTGCTTTTTTCTAAAGTGACTGTCTTTTCAGAATAAAATTTAGAAAAAAAAAGAACCAAGCATTTGGAAATGCATATTGGTATTTAATGTATAGTCAACATCACAAAAGTCACAAAAAAATTTTGGTAGAGATTGGGGGTGAGAATTTTAGCATTCGTGATGATCATGCATCAGATCTACATTATAGCAGAAAATTAGCTATAATGTAGCTTTAATTAGCTATAATGTAGGCCTTGAGAGTTCAGTAACTTACCCAAGGAATCTATCTTCTGATTCCTAGCTAAGTGACGTCATTAAGATATCTTCATCTTGCCCTTCCAGTAAGCTGAAATAAAGTTTGTTGAATACCATATGACATTATTTCTGGATTTGAAATAATAAAAAATACTAAAGCCAAGGCAAGATATTTTACATAAAACTCAATTGTTTGTATTCCTTTTGATATAAAGTTTTGATTTATAATCATTTGTAAAATACCTTGGACTTAGCAATGTAGAAAAAGTCATGAAGGAAAATAAAAGCTTTCTACAGTGTGAGTTCACTTCTGTGTAAAGCCTAGGACATGTTATAAAGTGAAAGCCTTTTGCGTATGTGCTAAGTGCTACATCATTAACCACTAAGTATAACACCAACCAATATACCAGCTGTTATTCACTGCATTACTCCCAGGACATGTACCAAGACACCAAACATTTACTATTATACCAACTAATCCAAAAATGTTTTTTCTGGTCACACCCCACCCTTAGGAAAGTTTTTTTGCTTTCAATTACCTTATACATACTACATATTAAACCTAACAGGAGCTTTCTACTCAGGGGATAAGAGGAGAACATCCACACAAAACCTAACTCTCCTGCAACAAGACATGTCCAAGTCAGCCTCACAAACTATCTATTTTTCTGCTTTATGAGAAGGCCAGAAGACATAGTGCTAAAAAGGACCAACGGCTGGTTCTGAATTACCACCCTGTTAGGAAGAGTGACTTAAATGCTATGAAACAACAACAGCGAAAACTAAACTCCTGAGAAACAAAATGGAGCTAACAGACTCCTATCAGAGTAAGGTTCAAGAACAAAAAGTACATGAAACCCAAAGAGAACCAGGAGAGAGAGTGTGTATAAAGAGACAAAAGCCACATGGATTGCTGTACTGCTATTTCTCCTCCTTCAAAACTAGCAGACACAGATTACAAGTGACAGCCCCATGAAGTCTGGCAAAAGTCTAAAAACCTCCAGATAGCTATTACAAAGCAGTTGTCAGATCAAATAAAATACTGGCCCGGGTTTAGATTGTCTAGATCAAGGATGCAGAGAAAATTCATTCAAGAGAGAAAGAATATAAGCAAAAATAGTAACAGTAAGAGCAGCAAATGTTTACTGAACTTATTTTTAAGTTACATACATTAACTGAATCCTCAAAATGAACTTCATAGCTACTAATACTATGCCCAAGTTATATATGAAAAAAACCCTGAGATTTATAGGATTTAAACAACAAACTTACCAAAGTAAGACATATAAAAAGAGGTGATGGGGGGCAAAAAAATGGGCGGGACCTCCCCCCCCCCCGGCCAAAAACTCCAAAAAAAGAAAAAAAAAAAAAATAGACAGGCATTGTGGCGAGCGCCTGTAGTCCCAGCTACTCCGGCAAGAGAATGGCCTAAGCCGAGGAGTTGGAGGCTGTTGTGAGCTGTGACGCCACAGCACTCTACCAAAGGTGATAAAACAAAACTCTGTCTCTACAAAAGAAAAAAAAAAAAGGTGGTGGCTAATGCCTATAATCCCACCACTCTGGGAGGCCTAGATGGGAGGATCACTTAAACCCAGGAGTTGCAGACCAGCCGGGGCAAGAGCAAGACCCTGTCTCTATTTTAAAAAAAGATGGTGAAACTGGGGCTCTCTAGTCTAGATCCTTTGAAAGGAATCATGCAGTTTAACAATTGACTTAACCCTCTATTCATCCCCATGTAAATCCACCAGTTCAGGTTTTTTAAGATAAAATTTTAATTTCTTAAGTTATACCATGTTCCTAATTGAAACTCCAAAAAATACAATGGATGTACTAAAACGGACACCTTTTTATTGCTTTTATTGTAAGTAGTTTGATGACCATCTTAACATGCACATAAATTCCTGTGCACATTTCTATCTCACTTATAAAATCTTAGGAATGGGATTCTGGGTCAAAGAGTATGTATACATTCTGCCAGAACATCTGATTTTAGTATTACTGAAATAATGAAGATGATTGCCCCTTAAGGACAACAAGTGTCTTACTCTCCCTGGTATCTGAAATGTCTAGCACATGAGCAAATACCCGTCACCTGGATGAATGAAGAGGGTTTCCCGCTCTTAGCCCACAGTCTCTGAAGGCAGAGTTACATGCAGCAGCTTTCCACGTGAGAAGACATTATGCCAAGTATCAAATTCATTGATGGGCCACATACAGCCCTTCTTAGGGAGAGAAATGTATGATTATTGACATTGCCATCCAATATATGTTCACAGTTTAAAAGAGGTTGGCTATCTTATAGTATTACCCATGTTTAACAAATACAGTATTTTAGTAAGTATGTAACACTGAAGATAAATAATAATAGATTATGTAAAGATAATAACCCCCCAGTTTATTATCTAAATTCCATAATCTGTTACTGTCCATGGAAATAACTTCAAAAGTAAGTTCATATACACAGAGCTTCAAAGTACTAAATATTTTAAATACTAACAAGATTTGCCATCTTATTTTGATTTTCATTCATGGGTTCTCATGCTGTTATAACAAGCAACATCCCCATAAAGATGAAAAACAGACTCAACACACGAAAATACGTAGGGCACTGAGCTAGAAGGTTAGATATATTCGTTTAATCTTTACAACACTATGGTAGATACTACCTCTATTTTACAGGCAAAGAAACCAAGTACAGAGGGATTAAGAAACTTGCTTATTTCTCTGAACCCAGAAATTCTGACCATGCTCCTAATAACTACGTAATACTGATTCCAGTAGCAAGGAAAAGCATTTAAAAGAGTTTCTGGCATAGTTTTCAGTGAACATTAGTGATAAAGAGGAGAGTGACAACATGTTTGCCAGGTAATAAGATGTTTAATCAATCCAAATGGATTACTTACTCACTTAGCAAATAATTATTTATTATCTATATTAGCCAAGAACTGTATCACAATATGGGGGTATTTGCCAAACCCTGACAACAAGCCTAGAAAAGAAAGACAGAGACAGATGATGTCGTGGAGATGTCTAGTGATGTACATAAACAGATTTAATGCAGACAGACTAAAACAGAGTTACTCACAGATGTCACAGAAGGAGTTACCAACTCTGCTTAGGGCACGTAGAAAAGCTGCGCAGATGGGCGGTGCCTGTGGCTCAAAGGAGGAGGGCGCCAGCCCCCTATGCCGGAGGTGGCGGATTCAAACCCAGCCCCAGCCAAAAACTGCCAAAAACAAGAAAGAAAGAAAAGCTGCGCAGAAGAGGAAATACTTCTGCTACATCTTGAATAACAAGACTTGTTATTAACAAAAGTTTCTGGCTAATAGCCTCCCTCCCAAAATCACTACCCATAGAAGGACTAGGTGCTCACTGCTACGAAATGCTGCAGGAGAAGCACAGAGTGTGAGTTAGCACATGGTTCCATGTGTGTTCTAGGGGAGGAAGCAAGGGTGAGGACGGCAACCTATCTGGGAGTCAAGCCACTGGCTACACAAAGGGAGCCAGGGATGAAGAAGGTGTCCAGCCTAATTTTATATTTGTTTGGCATACCTTAATGAATTTGTTTGGCAATTCTTAATGAAAGAAACATAAATTTTAAAACAACAAAGGAATGTGGGAGGGAGGTAAACAGGCTTTCAGAAACCTCACTTTATTTATTTATTTATTTATTTGTAGAGACAGAGTCTCACTTTATGGCCCTCGGTAGAGTGCCGTGGCCTCACACAGCTCACAGCAACCTCCAACTCCTGGGTTTAGGTGATTCTCTTGCCTCAGCCTCCCGAGTAGCTGGGTCTACAGGCACCCACCACAACGCCCGGCTATTTTTTTAGTTGCAGTTTGGCCGGGGCCAGGTTTGAACCTGCCACCCTCGATATATGGGGCCGGTGCCTTACGGACTGAGCCACAGGCGCCGCCCAGAAACCTCACTTTAAAAAGTTAAAGTTTGAGTTTTTAGAAGTACCAACCCCGTAAGGACAAAGAGAATGGGGAAAGACACAAGAACAAATGGAAATACCAACAACATTTTGGAAGCTAGAAAAGAAAGGTTCCCAAGAAAGCGGAAACCTACACCTGACGGGGATGCCATCAGGACACAGAGCTGGACAGCGGCCCCAGGGGCTGGGTAGAGGAAAAAGGAAGTTACTGTTTAATGGGCACAGAGTTTCATTTTTTTAGACAATGAAAACTTCTAGAGGAGAGTGGTGGTAAACATTGCACAATACCACCACACTGTACACCTTAAAATGGTTACAGTGACAAACTGTATGTTCTGATGTTTATCACAATAAAATGGGCAGCAGGCTGACTCTAGCTGGAGATCTGGGTATGTGGGGCGCAGGGAGGACAGAGCCCAGGGTGTGGCTGGAAACCAGATGACTGGTTGGAAATTCACACGGCCTCACTCAGAAAACCACTCTGTCCCCATCCTCGCTAAAGTCTGGAGAAGCACCTCTGCAGAGGGTAAGCCCCAGACCCCAGTCTTAGGAATACAAGCCACAAATGAAGCCAGACAAAATGCCTCACTGAAAAATAGGAAAATTATGTGAAATTCTGTTCAGGATGCAGAAGGCTGTCTCCAAGAAGAAAATGGAGCTGACAGAATACTTGATGTGCCCTACCACATT